>NC_133450.1:186419108-187619108 GCF_048565385.1 Saimiri boliviensis
GAAGGCAATAAGTGTTATGGGGAAAAGGTAGATGGCAACATGGGAGTATTGTAGTGAGGGTGGGATAGTACTTTTAAGTAGAGTGGGTCAGGGTAAGCCTCACTGAGAAGGTAACATTTGAATAAAGACTTGAAGGATTGAGTCATGTCAATGTCTGACAGAAGAGTGTTCCAGTTAAAAGGATCAGTCAGTACTTACAGAATTTTTGAGGTTGTTTGAGCCTGTCATCTTTAAGGGCAGAGGTCACCATGACTTAGTACAGTGAGCCAGAGGTTGACTGTAAGGAGATGAGGGCAGAGAGGCTGTGGGCGATGGGGAAGGCCTCTTAGGCCGCTCTGAGTACTTTGGATTTTGCACTAAGTGCCATTGAAAACAAACTCTAATAAGACCAAGTAGACTGAATCAGTAGGATTTCCTTATCAGAGATTTAGGGTCAAGGAAAAGGTAAGCAGTCAGAGAAGGAACACTCTGTAACTTCTAGTCTTAGGATAGCAAAAATTAATGCATATCCATTAGACATAAGATTATGGCAAAACAAATAATGAAGTTCTTTGCTGATATTTTCTACTTTATTTTTGATTATAGGGACTTTCAGTTACCTTGATGATGTCCCATTTAAGATAGGAGACAAATTCAAAACACCAGCTAAAGTTGGTCTACCTATTGGCTTCTCCTTGCCTGATTGTTTGCAGGTTGTCAGAGAAGTACAGGTAAGTGGTAATTTTTAGTTAAAGTTTAGCGCATTTAAAAGTTTAAAGAGTAAGAATTTGATGTATAGTGAAATAGAAGAGACGACAGCTGCGAGCTGAATCATGTTTTGGTCAACGATGGACCACATGCACAATGGTGGTCCCATAAAATTATAAGGGGCGTGGAGGCTCACACCTGTAATCCTAGCACTGTGGGTGGCCGAAGTGGGAGGATCACTTGAGCTTGAGTTTGAGACCAGCCTGGGCAACTTAATGAGACCTCATCTCTATTGTGGGTAAAAAAAAAAAAAAAAAAATTATATATATATATATGTATATATATATATATATATATATATATTCCTATCACCTAGTGACATAGTAGTGGCCATTGTAACAGGGTATCAGTTCATTACTTAAGTGTTTGTGGTGATGCTGGTGTAAACATATCTATTGCATTGACAGTCTTATAAAAGTATAGCACATACAATTCAGTATAGTATGTAATACAAAATATGACTGTGTTACTCATATATGTATTACTGTGCTGTACTTTTTAGCATTATCTTTCTAGTTATTAAAAAAGTTAACTGTAAAACAGCCTCAGGTAGGTCCTTCAGGAGATGTTCCAGAGGAAGGCATTGTGATTATAGGAGATGAGAGCTCCATGCACGTATTGCTCCTGAAGACCATCCAGTGAGACAAGATAGGGAGGTGGAAAACAGTGATACTGATGGTCCTGACCTCCTCTAGGCCTAGGCTTCATCTTTAAGAAAAGTTTAAAGAGTTAAAAAAAAATTTAAAGATCAAAAAGCTTATAGAATAAAGGTATAAAGAAAAATATTTTGGTACAGCTGTATGATGTATTTTAGGCTAAGTGTGTTAGTTCAGAAGAGTAAACAAGTTTAAAAATTTAAAGTAAAAAAGTCATAGTAAGCTAGAGTTAATTTATTATTGAGAGAAAAATTGTTTTTTTTTTTTTTTTTATAAATTTAGTATAGCCAAATTGTACAGTGTTTATAAAGTCTGTAGTACTGTATAGTAATGTCCTAGGTCTTCACATTCACCCACCACTTATTAACCAACTCACCCAGAGCAACTTCCAGTCCTGCAAGCTCCATTTATGGTAAGTGCCCTATATAGGTGGACTATTTTTCATCTTTTATTTGTTTTTGAGATGGAGTTTCACTTTTGCTGCCCAGGCTGGAGTGCAGTTGAAATCTTGGCTCACTACAACCTCTGCTTCCCGGGTTCAAGTGATCTTCTGCCTCAGCCTCCTGAGTAGCTGGGATTACAGGCTGGCTAATTTTCTATTTTTAGTTGAGACAGGGTTTTACCATGTTAGTCAGGTTGGTCTCAACTCCTGACCTCAGGTGATCCACCTGTCTTGACCTCACAAAGTGCTGGGATTACAGGCATGAGCCACCACATCCGGCCCATTTTTAATCTTTTATACCATATTTTTACTCTACGTATTTCTATGTTTAGATTGGTTTAGATAGATAAATACTTGCCATTGTGCTACAACTGCCTACAGTACCTACAGTATTCAGTATACTAACATGCTGTACAGGTTTGTAGCCTAGGAGCAATACTGTACTATAGCAATATTGTATAGCCTAGGTGTAGCAGGCTGTACCATCTAGGTTGTGTAAGTACACTCTGCTCTCACAATGACGAAATTGCTTAACATGCATTTTTTAGAGAGTGTCTTTGTCATTATGACTGTTATTCTGTCTGTTATTTTTGTTTCTTATAGCTTCTATTGCTGCCTGATTCATATTGTTAGACACACACATTTATGTTTTACACACAGATTTTTTTTTTTTTTTTTTTTTTTTTTTTTTTTTTTGTGACAGAGTTTCGCTCTTGTTACCCAGGCTGGAGTGCAATGGCGTGATCTTGGCTCACCGCAACCTCCGCCTCCTGGGTTCAGACAATTCTCCTGCCTCAGCCTCCTGAGTAGCTGGGATTACAGGCACGTGCCACCATGCCCAGCTAATTTTTTTTTTGTATTTTTAGTAGAGACGGGGTTTCACCATGTTGACCAGGATGGTCTCGATCTCTTGACCTCGTGATCCACCCGCCTCGGCCTCCCAAAGTGCTGGGATTACAGGCTTGAGCCACCGCGCCCAGCCTACACACAGATTTTGTGTACTCTGTTAGATTGTATATTCCTGGGACTTTGTACCTGGCACAGAACAAATTCCCATTGCCCATTTAACTAGCTTTTTCACCTCTTTCCCTTTCTCTGTTAATGTCCTCATTCTCTTTTTAGTCACTCAAGTTAGATATACTGTGTCTCAAATTGCAGTTCAGCCTTACCTCATTTTTCACCTGGGCTGTTGCAGTAGCCTCTTTAATTGACCTTCCTGCTTGCAGTGTTTTCCTTCTATTTTTTACATTGTTTCTAGAATAATCTTAAAATTTTAAACTGTCACATCCCTGTTGAAAACTGTCCAGAAGGTTCAGTGACTGACCAGTCCTTACTGAGTCTAGTTTAGACACAAGGTTATGGCAGAGCAATTGAGCTCATCACCTCCTTCATGTTCCCTCCAAACCACATTGCTAGTAGTCTGTTAGACCTTGTATGTTGTCTCACTCTATACTTCTTCTGCCCATGAGCTGTTGTCTCCACCTGGAATATTCTTTTTCTCACTATACTGGAAACTCTCCGTTCAAATCTATTTATTCTAGATTGTGCATAAATGCTATCTCTTCGAGGGCTTCTTTCTCAATCCTCCCTTCTTTAAGGCTCAGTTATATAGAAATGTAATGAATTACTCTGTGAAAGCAACAAAAATAGCCCTGTGTTACTTACTTTCTGCAGTACACGTTTACTGAATGCCTGTTTTTTTTGTTGTTGTTTTGAGGCGGAGTTTCGCTCGTTACCCAGGCTGGAGTGCAATCTCGGCTCACCGCAACCTCTGCCTCCCGGGTCCAGGCAATTCTCCTGCCTCAGCCTCCTGAGTAGCTGGGATCACAAGCATGCACCACCATGCCCAGCTAATTTTTTGTATTTTTAGTAGAGATGGGGTTTCACCTTGTTGACCAGGATGGTCTCGATCTCTTGACCTCGTGATCCATCCGCCTCGGCCTCCCAAAGTGCTGGGATTACAGGCTTGAGCCACCGTGCCCGGCCCTGAATGCCTGTTTTTGAGAGGTGGTCTACTGGGCACTGAAAGTAGAGATAAATGCCTTAATCACTGTCCTCAAGGTACAGTTTAGAGAAGTTACCTAGAGAAACAGAAAGATAACTCTTCCTGTGACATAGGAAGATTTTTAAAAATGCAGCTTTCAGGAAAAGATGTTTTTCTGGAATTCACTAAGGCATCACCATTTTACTCTAAATTAAAGTATTACTTATTTTATCTTCCAAAGTCTATATGCAGTGAATAATCATAATGAGGGAACTTCAGTTACTTTTGGGAGGAAAAAAACATCTTTATCGAGATATAATTTACATATCATGAAATGTACCTTTTTTTTTTTTTCTTTAAATTGTTTGTAGACACAGCCTCACTCTGTCACCCCAGCTGGAGTCTAGTGGTGTAATTGTGGCTCACTGCAGCCTCGACCTCCCTGAGCTTGGTGATCCTCCCATCTCAGCCTCCTGAGTAGCTGGGACTACTGGCATGTACTACCATGCTTGGTTAAGTTTTGTATTTTTTGTAGAGATGGTGTTTCACCATATAGCCCAGGCTGGTCTTTAATTCCTGGCCGCAAGTGATATGCCTACTTCAGCCTCCCAAAGTGCTGGGATTACAGGTGTGACCCACCATCTAATTCCTGAACATTTTCATCACCCTAAAGGAAACCCAGTATCCACTGGAAGTCACTCCCCATTCTTCCCTCCTTCTAGCCTCTGGCAACCACTATCTGCTTTCTGTCTCTGTTGATTTGCCTATTCTATTTCATATAAATGGAATTCTGCAGTATGCATGTAGCTTATTCACTTCGCATAATGTTTTCAAGGTTGATCCATATTGTATGAATGAAGTTTTAGTGCTTTATTTTTATGGGCGAATAATATTTCATTGTTTGGATATAACACATTTTGTTTATCTGTTCATCAGCTGATGGACATTGTGGTAGTTTCCACTTTTTGGCTCTTATGAATAATGATGCTCTGAGCATCTTTAAACAGATTTCTATGTGGACACATGTTTTCAGTTTTCTTGGGTATAATGCATAGGAGTGGAATTGCTGGGTCATGATAACTCTGTGTTTAACATTTTAAAGGACTACTGTTTTTCCCAAAGTGGCTGCACAATTTTACAATCCCAGCAGCACTACAAGAGGGTACCGGTTTCTTCACATCCTTGCCAACTCTTGTTATTAACTCTTTTTGATTATATACATTATTGTGGGTGTGAAGTTGTCTCTCATTGTGGTTTTTATTTGCATTTCTTTCATGACCAATGATGCCAAGCATCTTACGTTAAGCATCTTTAATACTGAATTAATGTTCCTTTTGTGTATGGAGACTTTATTGGGCCAGAAGAGAGATAGACTTACTTTATAACGTTTTTCCTCGTTCTATTTGTCTGAGAATTACTTTTATTGGCAATAACAAATAGTCATTAAATACCTACCTGTGTGCATGATACTATTAGCAATATAATTTTAAAACACCTATCTTGTTTCTCATTATTCACTGCTTTTTTGATGCTTTCAGAAAACTTATTTTGATTCCCAGGTTGTTGTCGATTTGGGTTTTGCTGGGCATTTCCCATTTGTTTGGTCAGTCTGAAGCACTAGTAAATGCATGGTATTGTGCTCATGGTGCTCATAGCACCCACTGATAACAAAAGGAGATCAAGGCTAAGATCTCCATTCCAACGTGGGCCAGGTGAAATATTTTTGTTCTCTAATTGCACAAAGCAACCTTTTTTTTTTGAGACAGTGTCTCACTCTGTTGTCCAGGCTGGAGTACACTGGCACCATCTAGGCTCACTGCAACCTTTACCTCCCAGGTTCAAGAGATCGCCTGCCTCAGCCTTCTGAGTAGCTGGAACTATAGGCATGGACCACCACATCTGGATAATTTTTGTATTTTTAGTAGAGATGGGTTTTCACCATGTTGGCTAGGCTGGTCTCAAACCCCTTAACTCAAGTGATCCGCCCATCTTGGCCTCTCAAAGTGTTGGGATTACAGGGATGAGCCACTGTGTCCATCCTACAAAGCAGCCTTAAACTTTGACTGCCTGGAGTTTCCATGGGGAATTAGATTGTGTGTTGGTACTGTTCCCTTCTGTACCTAGAGAACAGTCAGACCTAGAGCCCTAGACAGATGGCTTGAAAGTTCCTGTAACTGTCATATTTGCCCTTGACAATACAAACTCAACTTCAGCTAAAATTCCTTTAAGTTGAGCCAGTAAAAGATACACAGCCCTTGCTTCTAGGGTCCAGAAAACTTTGTTGAATGTGTCTCATGGTAGTGTGAGGTAGCCCTTTATTGTCATAGTTTAGAACATCCTTTGGTGTCACTCATACATGCGCTGGAGAATTGACATGTAATAGCTGTATAATCTTGGATAGATTTTTTTAACTTCTTCAAGCTTCCATTTCCTCATCTGTAAAGTTAGGATGAGGATGATTAGCTTTTAAGGTTGTTAGAAGAGTTAAATAATGCATTTATAATGCCCACTCTGGTTCCTGGAACTCCATAAATGCTAGATGATATTATTTATTATTATACTCCAACCACATTCTTTTCTACTTTAATATTTCTGCTACCCCCAGCCCCCACCCTCCCTGCAACATGCCCTGTTTTTCTGTGTTCCAAGTATTCTACATTACTTCAGTAACTAAACAAGAAAAGTCAATGAACGTTTGCTAGAAAAGGAAAGAAATTTTCAATTGTTTTTTGAATAAAACTTCAAAGAACAATGTTTATAGGCAATGGGAAGTTAGTTTTAGCCTCCGTTTTTAATGGAGGAAACCAGTTGCAAAATTGGATTTTCTCCATAGTTAGAAGAGCCGAGTCACTGTCACTGCTCTTTTCTCATTGTTCTGTTAGTGGTAGAAAGGAGGCCCAGTGATCTGTAGAAAGACACATGGCCTCCCACACCTGTCTTTCTGAGGCACAGCAGCTGGCTCGGGATTTAAAGTAACTTCTTGACATGTGCCTTTCTAGGCTTCTTTTTTGTTGTTTGAATTTGAAAGGCTTGAGAATGACCAGGGGCTCTTTCCTATGTTTCTTCTACTCTAAAATTCTGGTGTTAGCATGTTAGACCTCTCTTTCCCCCTTTTTTTACTTTTACTGTGTCTCTAACCTTGGACATGCATATAGGCATTGTTTAGCTTAGTGCTTTGGGGTGAAAGCCAAAGATTTTGGTTTTTCCTGTCCTATGCGAATGTTGCTTTATATTACAGGTGTATTTCTTTTAAGTATGCAAAAGAAATTTTTGTAAATTGAGCTATACTTAAGGTATTGTTAAAGAACCATGAAGTAGATCTTTGTGTAATTTGCTCTGTAAAAATCTTACTCTGAATATGCCTCGATTTCTTAGAAGATTTTCTGCATTTTAACTACAACCGTTCATCATAATCTAATAGATAGTGGTTTAAGAGCATAGAATCTATAGTCAGACTGCCTGGGTTCAAATCCAGCTTCTTCTGTTACCTTCCAGCTTTATGCTTGGTTGTAGACCCTGTTAAGTAGGGATAACAGTCGTTACTTTAAAGGATTATTTAGAAAATCTGGAGAGTCAATACATAAAAAGCATTTAGAATCATGCATGGCACCTTACAGGTATTCTTAAATGTTCAAGGCTATCATTACCTGGCCTGTGATTTGTTTAGGACGTTTCGCTACATAATAGAGACCCAAGGAGGGTCTGTTGCCAGATTTCTGCCCACAAGAGGCTTGTGATACTTTTTGGAAGTTAAAGATGAAAGCTACATGTGGTCACATGTGCTCAGCATCAAATGACTGATAGAGACAAATGCTGTAAGAGTTACAAGGAAGGAGTGGGCCATCAGGAAAGCTTCATAGAGGAAGTAACTGAGCTCTCTGCCTAGGAAGGGAAATGGCCTGAGAGAGAGAGAAGGGAAGTAGCAAGGTACATTTGGCCTGGTATGTTGGGTTAGAGGTTATAGGAGTTCTTTCTAATTAATTTCTACAAGTAATCTGGGAACATAGTTTGGTTAAATCTTATAAGGACATTGGGAGCCTTACTCTTTTTAGTGGGGATCATCCCACATGTTTTAAATGCTGCCTTGTCCGGTTTTCCTCTCGCAACAGGAATGAGGAAGGAGTGCATTGGGTAGGGGAAGGATGGCCACCTGGGTTCACACCCTCTTCCTTTGCTATATCTTTGCAGTATGACTTCTCCTTGGAAAAGAAAACCATTGAGTGGGCTGAAGAGATTAAGAAAATCCGAGAAGCCAAGCGGGAAGCGGAGCTCAAAATTGCAGAAGCAGAAGCTAAAGTGAATTCTAAGAGTGGCCCAGAGGGTGATAGCAAAATGAGCTTCTCTAAGACTCATAGTACAGCCACAATGCCACCTCCTATTAACCCCATCCTTGCCAGCTTGCAGCACAACAGCATCCTCACTCCAACTCGGGTCAGCAGTAGTGCCACGAAACAGAAAGTTCTCAGCCCACCACACATAAAGGCAGATTTCAATCTTGCTGACTTTGAGTGTGAAGAAGACCCATTTGATAATCTGGAGTTAAAAACTATTGATGAGAAAGAAGAGCTGAGAAATATTCTGGTAGGAACCACTGGACCCATTATGGCTCAGTTATTGGACAATAACTTGCCCAGGGGAGGCTCTGGGTCAGTGTTACAGGATGAGGAGGTCCTGGCATCCTTGGAACGGGCGACCCTAGATTTCAAGCCTCTTCATAAACCCAATGGCTTTATAACCTTACCACAGTTGGGCAACTGTGAAAAGATGTCACTGTCTTCCAAAGTGTCCCTCCCCCCTATACCTGCAGTAAGCAATATCAAATCCCTGTCTTTCCCCAAACTTGACTCTGATGACAGCAATCAGAAGACAGCCAAGCTGGCGAGCACTTTCCATAGCACATCCTGCCTCCGCAATGGCACGTTCCAGAATTCCCTAAAGCCTTCCACCCAAAGCAGTGCCAGTGAGCTCAACGGACATCACACTCTTGGGCTTTCAGCTTTGAACTTGGACAGTGGCACAGAGATGCCTTCCCTCTCTGTTTTGTCTGTGTGTACAGAGGAATCATCGCCTCCAAATACTGGTCCCACAGTAAGTCTTTAAAATCTCTCCTGACTCCCTTTCCTGAGGACAAATATTATGTTTTTTTTTTTTTTTTTTTTTTTTTTTTAAGGCAGGGTCTCATTCTGTTGCCCAGGCCAGAATGCAGTTGTATCATCATACCTTACTGTAGCCTCAACCTCCCAGGCTAAAGCAATCCTCCCCCCTCATCAGCCTCCTGCATAGCTGGGACTATAGGCATGTGCCACTACACCCAGCTACTTTTTGTATTTTCTTAGAGATGGGGTTTTGCCGTGTTGCCTGGGCTGGTCTTGAAGTCTTGGACTCAAGCGATCTGCTTGCCTCGGCCTCCCAAAGTGCTGGGATTATAGGCGTGAGCCACTGAGCCTGGTAGTACAGAACAACACATTATTGGATTCTAGAATAGAAATCATAGAAGTCAAGAACCTTTTGCTATACCAGCTTACAGATTGTTTTTTTTTGTTGTTTTTGTTTTTTGTTTTTTGTTTTGAGATGGAGTCTTGCTCTGTCGCCCAGGCTGGAGTGCAGTTATGTGATCTTGGGTCACTGCAACCTCCACCTCCCAGGTTCAAGCAATTCTCCTGCCTCAGCTTCCCAAGTAGTGGGGACTATAGGCGTGTGTCATCACGCCCAGCTAATTCTTGTATTTGTAGTAGAGATGGGGTTTCACCATGTTGACCAAGCTGGTCTTGAACTCCTGACCTCACTTGATCCACCTGCCTCAGCCTCCCAAAGTGCTGGGATTACAGGCATGAGTCACCAAACCCGGCCAGCTTACAGATTTTTTTAAAATGTAAAAGCACAAGAGACTAGAGCCAAAAAGGAGCCTGAATGTATTGGTAGGATATCTGTCAGAGAACATAACAAGCCTGCTATTAGCTGGTAAAAAGATATAAAATCTTTGCTTGTTTTATAAGTCCCAGTAATAGCATTCTTGGTCAGTGATAGTCTGTGTGAATACTTCTATTGTCAGTGCTCATAGCTGCTTGCAAACGTCCATAAACCTTGGCCCAGATAAACTTGATAGAGTGCAGAACACCATTATCTTCTTGGAGTGGGCTTCATTCTAATTCCTCTTAGTCAGTTGTTGGGCTCTGGTCAGCACTGTACTCCTTCCTCGTCATGGTACTTTGTATGCTTTAGAGAAATTAAAAGCTCCCTGGAAAGGATCAGGGATCCTTGGCCAAAACTCCCTTCCTCTCATTTAAAGTTGGGTTAATCATTTAGAGATCAAAGCCAATAAACCAACAGCAGAGATCTTTCTCAAACTATAGCACATGTCATTCTTTGACCAACCGGATTGTGGAGTTTCTTTCTGGCCTATTGATCTCAGGACAGGAAGGGGCCTGCTTCTTGTTGGCTTGAGAATTTGCTGCCTTCTACCTGCAGGTATAAACAGAGCTGGTGTTCTGGTGTTTTTCCTTTTTTTAATTTTTGAGACAAATTCTAACTCTGTCGCCCAGGCTGGAGTGCAGTGGCACTATCTTGACTCATTGCAACCTCCGATTCCTAGGTTCAAGTGATTCTCCCACCTCACCCTTCTGAGTAGCACGTGTCACCACACCTGGCTAATTTTTGTATTTTTAGTTGAGATGGGGTTTCACTATATTGGCCAGGCTGGTCTTGAATTTCTGACCTCAAGTGAGTGCTTCCCTTGGCCTCCCAAAAATGCTGGGATTACAGGTGTGAGTCACTGTGCCTGGCGAGTTCTGGTGTTTTTCTAAGGAAGTCAAGATTCCTATTCCCAGAGAGCAAAGCCTACATCCTGTCTTGGCCCTCTATCTTGTGTGTTTTTGAGGCTCACAGTGAGACCCTTTCTCAGAGAAGTGAGAGAAACGTCTCTCCAGGATATCTAGTGACAGGCAGGAAAGTTATCTTGGTGGTGGTCATGGTCATCTGGGTTCTATATGTCTTTCATACCGGAATTCTCAGGGACGTGTTCCTGGAATTAACTATTTTAGGCCCAGTGTTTGGGTCTCATTTTTGAGGTTTCGATTTCATGCTTTACTATTTATATAAACTAAGCTTAGAAGGTGAGACATCTATGGGATAATCTTTTTTTTTTTTTTTTTTTTTTGAGATGGAGTTTTGCTCGTTATCCAGGCTGGAGTGCAATGGCGCGATCTCAGCTCACCGCAACCTCCGCCTCCTGGGTTCAGGCAATTCTCCTGCCTCAGCCTCCTGAGTAGCTGGGATCACAGGCACATGCCACCATGCCCAGCTGATTTTTTGTATTTTTAGTAGAGACGGGGTTTCACCATGTTGACCAGCATGGTCTTGATCTCTCGACCTCCTGATCCACCCGCCTCGGCCTCCCAAAGTGCTGGGATTACAGGCGTGAGCCACCGCGCCCGGCCCATGGGATGATCTTAAGAGCAATCTTGGCCGGGCGCGGTGGCTCAAGCCTGTAATCCCAGCACTTTGGGAGGCCGAGGCGGGTGGATCACGAGGTCGAGAGATCAAGACCATCCTGGTCAACATGGTGAAACCCCGTCTCTACTAAAAATACAAAAAATCAGCTGGGCATGGTGGCACGTGCCTGTAATTCCAGCTACTCAGGAGGCTGAGGCAGGAGAATTGCCTGAACCCAGGAGGCGGAGGTTGCGGTGAGCCGAGATCGTGCCACTGCACTCCAGCCTGGGTAACAAGCGAAACTCCGTCTCAAAAAAAAAAAAAAAAAAAAAAAAAAAAAAGAGCAATCTTGGAATGTTCGCTATTCTCAGTTTCCCCTACAACTGCCTGGTCTAGCTATTGTCTGCCTAGTGCTTCCCAGCCCTTGCTGTGCTCACAGGTGAGGCTAATTCTGCTATTGTGTTCTCTTTCTCTAGGATAGATGCATTCCTTACTCTTTCACAGTTAATTCAGGAAAATCTCTCTACTTTTTCCCTTGTATTTTTGTGTTCTGAATTTACTAATTGTATTCAGTAAACAAAGAGTAGCACCAGTTTGCCTTTAAATTGTATTTTAGATAAATTTTGACATAAAATTCCTTAGGTTTTAGATATTCAAATCTGTTGATCATTTCTTATGTTGCCATTACTTTTATACAGAGTCCTTCTTTATCTCTATTTTTTAAAATGAATTTATTTTATTTTATTTATTTATTTATTTATTTTATTTTTTTTATTTTTATTTTTGAGACGGAGTGTTTCACTCTTGTTGCCCAGGCTGGAGTGCAATGGCGCGATCTCGGCTCACCGCAACCTCCGCGTCCTGGGTTCAGGCAGTTCTCCTGCCTCAGCTTCCTGAGTAGCTGGGATTACAGGCACGCGCCACCATGCCCAGCTAATTTTTTGTATTTTTAGTAGAGACGGGGTTTCACCATGTTGACCAGGATGGTCTCGATCTCTTGACCTCGTGATCCACCCACCTCGGCCTCCCAGAGTGCTGGGATTACAGACTTGAGCCACCGCGCCCGGCCCTATTTTATTTTTTAATCCTTGTGCAGGGGCCATGCTAATCTCTGTATTGTTCCAATTTTAGTATATGTGCTGCTGAAGTGAGCACTTAAATGAATTTATTTTTGTCAGAGTAATACAAGCACATTTTAATGAAATCAAGTAGCTTTTAAAAGGCTTATTACTGACAAATAGTAGCTCCCTGCCTCACCTTGTCCTTTTCAGTTTTGCTTCCCATGGTCACTTTTAGCTCATTAAGTACTTTCTGCCAGGATTTATCTCTGTATTTCTAAATAAAATGCTTATATTGATTTGTTTAAATTTATCAATTTTAGACAGTTTTATACTTCTTGTTAAAGAACTTGAGGATCTAGCTCTTTTAGTAGCCCCTCCCTTCTTCCCTCCCATCCCTAATCTCCATCATATTTATATCACAAATTTTAGGTAAGTTAATATTATTGTTCACATTTTTATGATTGGGTAAATATTTATTGCTGCGTTCAGATAGTATATTGTGATTACTTTGTGTTTTGTTTGAGAGTCTGTCATTCAGCTGGAGTGCAGTGGCATGATGCAGCCTCCACCTCATGGATTCAAGTGACTCTCCTACCTCAGCCACCTGAGTAGCTGCGGTTAGAGGCATGTGCCACCATGCCTGATGAATTTTTTTATTTTTAGTAGAGACAGGATTTCACCATGTTGGCCAGGCTGGTCTTGAACTCCTGACCTCAAGTGATCCACTCACCTTGGCCTCCCAAAGTGTTCGGATTACAAGCGTGAGCCACTGTGCCTGGCCTCTGTTTTTTGTTTTTGAGACAGGATCTCACTCTGTCACCCAGATTGAAGTGCAGTGATGGGATCACAGCTCACTGCAGCTTTGACCTCCCAAACTCAAGAGATCCTTCAGCTTCAGCTCCTTCAATACCTGGAACTACAGGCACATGCTGCCATAACCAGCTGATTTTTGTATTTTTTTGTAGAGACATGGTCTTGCCATGTTGCTCAGGCTGGTCTGCAACTCCTAGGTTCAAACGTTCTGCCTGCCTTGGTCTCCCAAAGTGCTAAGATTATATAGGTGTGAGCCACTGCACCTGGCCTGTGATTACTTTTTTTGGCGGCTTTTTGTTTCTTGTTGTTTAACTACCTTGTTTTTGAGATTTGCATAGTTTTTTTGTTTTTTGTTTTTTTTTGGCATCTATTGCTAATTTTGTCCAAATACTTCAACAAGGCTATCAAAAACTTAATGATAATTTCCCCAAATACGTTGGTTAACCTATCAGTTTTAAGTCCTTGCATATCTAAAAATGTCTTAATTTTACTCTCATGTTTGAATAATTTGGCTGGATTTAGTTTTCTTAGTTGAAGATAATTTTCCTTTAGAATTTTTAAGACCATTGCTTCTTTCTTTTCTCTTTAACTTTTTTTTTTTTTTTTTTTTTTGAGACGGAGTTTCGCTCTTGTTACCCAGGCTGGAGTGCAATGGCGCGATCTCGGCTCACCGCAACCTCCATCTCCTGGGTTCAGGCAATTCTCCTGCCTCAGCCTCCTGAGTAGCTGGGATTACAGGCGTGCGCCACCATGCCCAGCTAATTTTTGTGTTTTTAGTAGAGACGGGGTTTCACCATGTTGACCAGGATGGTCTCAATCTCTTGACCTCGTGATCCACCCGCCTCGGCCTCCCAAAGTGCTGGGATTACAGGCTTGAGCCACCGCGCCCGGCCTTCTCTTTAACTTTTTAAGTTGAATATAAGCTCTACTGATCTCTGGCATTCCACTGTCATTCTAGGCTCTGTTTTGTTTCCTCTTCTCTTCTACCTCTGGAAGCTTTTGGGATCTTTTCTTCATCTCTGGTAATTTGAAATTTACCACTTGATGTGCCTTGTTCAGTTATTGTGTTAGGTCCACCTGGATCCTTTCAGACTGAGGTTTAGCTCAGTTTTAAAATTAAACATTTCTTTGAGATTTTTATTTTATTTTTTTTTATTTTTCAAGAATTCCTGGCTGGCCTACCACTATTGCAGGCTAAGGAAGGATTGCTTGAACACAGGAGTTTGAGACCAACTAGGGCAGCATAGGGGGACCCCATCTCTATAAAAGGAAAATTAGTTGGATATGGTGGCACATGCCTGTAGTCCCAGCTACTAAGGAGAGCCGAGCTGGGAGGATTGCTTGAGCCTTGTGAGTCAAGGCTGCAGTGAGCCGAGTTTGAGCCACTGTACTCCAGCCTGGGTGACTGTCTCAAACAATAAAACCAAAACAAGAATTTCTGTAAGTTAGATATTGGATCACCTTAATTGATGCTGATGCTGTAATTTTTCTGTCCCCTTTCTATCTTTTTGTGTTTGTGTTTATGGTTTTTTTTTAAAATTTTTGTGGGTACATAGTAGTTATGTGTATTTATGGGATACATGAGATATTTTGATATGGGTATGCAATATGAGATAAGTACATCATGGAGAATGGGGTATCCATTCCCTCAAGCACTTATTCTTGATGTTACAAACAATCCAGTTATATTCTTTTTTTGAGACAAGGTCTGGCTCTGGCGCCCAGGCTGGAGTACCACACAGTGCTGTCTTGGCTCACTGTAACCCTTTCTGCCTCCTGGGTGGAAGCCACCCTTCCACCTCAGCCTCCTGAGTAGCTGGGACTATGGGCATGCACCACCATACTTGGCTGTTACAGAGACGGGAGTCTTGCCATGTTGCCCAGGCTAGTCTTAAACTCATGAGCTCAAGTAATCCTCCTGCCTCGGCTTCCCAATGTTCTGAGATTACAGGTGTGAGCCACTGTGCCTGGCCCATGTATATACTCTTAGTTATTTTTAAATGCACAATTAAATATTACCATTATTTGAGACTCACTTTGTCACCCAGGCTAGAGTGCAGTGGTGCAATCTCGGCTCACTGCAGCCTCTGCCTCCCAGGTTCAGGCAATTCTCCTGCCTCAGCCTGCCGAGTAGCTGTAATTACAGGTGTGTGCTACCATGCTTGGCTAATTTTTGTATTTTTAGCAGAGACAGAGTTTCGCCATGTTGGCCAGGCTGGTTTTGAATTCCTGACCTCAAGTGATCCACTTGCCTTGGCCTCCCAAAGTGCTGGGATTACGGGTGTGAGCCACAGTGCCTGGCCAATAAAATATTGTTGACTATAATCACCCTGCTGTCTTACGAAATAGTAGGCCTTATTCATTCTTTGGTTTTTTTTTTTTTTTTTGTACCTATTAACCATTAGCCCCCCACTACCCTTCCCAGCCTCTGTGGTAACCATCCTTCTACTATCTGTGTCTGTGAGTTCAATTGCTTTGATTTTTAGATGCCACGCATAAGTGAGAACATGTGATGTTTGTCTTTTTGCATCTGGCTTATTTCCCTTAACGTAATGATCTCCAGTTCCATTTTGTTGTTGTTATTTTTGTCTTTTTGTTTTTTTCCTTTTTGTGGAGAATGGGATCTTGCTATATTACCCAGGCAGGTCTCAAACTCCTGGGCTCAGGCTGTCCTCCCACCTCTGCCTCTCTAAGAGCTGAGATTACAGGTGTGAGCCACAGTGCCCAGCCCATCCATGTTGTTACAAATGACAGGATCTCGTTCTTTTTCATGGCTAAATGGTACTCCATGTGTATAAGCACATTTTCTGTATCCATTCATCTGCTGATGGACACTTAGGTTGCTTCCAAATCTTGGCTGTTGTGAACAGTGTTGCATGGGAGTGCAGATTGTGTTTACGTTTTATTTTCTGGGACATATCCTTAATTTACAACTTCAAAAAAAAAAAAACCTAAATCTTACAGCCTTTCACGTAATTAATTAATTTTTCTCCCTGAACCTGATAGTAGGTGATTATTTTTTAAAAGATGGAATTTTTGTCCCCTAGGCTGGAATACAGCTTACTGCCCCAGCCTCCTGCCTGGGAGTACAAGTGTGTACCACAGTGCCCAGCGAATTTGTAGAGATGGGGATCTGTTTGCCCAGGCTGGTCTTGATGTTACTGGGCTCAAGTGGTCTCCTGCCTCAGCCTCCCAAAGTGCTGGGATTACAGGCATGAGATACTGCGCCCGACCTTAGTTTGTTTATCATCATTTCAGTGGGCTTTTGGGAAGAGATGGTAGACATTTGATCATTTTAGTCTGGTAAATGAAATTCCCCCTTTGAAAATTCTAATGGACTTAGATTTATTCCACAACTGTTGATGAAGACCAGTAAGTGTAAAGCCAAGAGCCAGGCTTGGGGATTTAGAAATGTGCATGACATGGTAACTGACCTCTGCAAGCTCACGTTAATGTAATGTGATAAGTACTTTGCCAACAGTGGGACCAAAGCTCTGTGGGACGGTAAGTGGCAGTGTGCTTGCCAAGTTGTGCACACATATTAGCAATGGGTGAAAAGGAAGTATATGGAAAGACTTGGCAGAAGGTGTCTTGATTGAGGTCAGGCTCGAGGGCTGCATAGGTATAGAAAGTACTGCTACCATCTGAAGCCTGAGAGCATGCTCAGATTCTTTAGAAGCTTTAGCTCTAATATTTGTCTTCTCTCAGAAACTTACTCTCTCAAACGCTCATATTTAATTTGGAAAGATTTTGCAATAATTCTCATTTTTGTCTAATTTCTACTTGGTTACACATATGGAACACTTTAGTCATTGAGTATGAAAATCCATTTTAATGCCAGAGTCAATCTTTGCCCCCTCCAGGAACTAAATTTTACCATTCTTTTATTGAAAAAATAATGGCAAATGGCTACCATGAATGCGGTAATGGTGTTTAAAAAGTCCTATCTATATTAATACTAAGAGTATTATATATATTTGAAAATGGTATCCTGGATTAAATAAATTTGGTGAATAACTGGAGAACCTAAACACTGTTGATGAGGGACCCTTTTAAACCTTGTCCATCTGTTTGGGGTCTGCTGGATTAGCCTATTGCCTGTCGGATTCATAAAACATTTATATGAAGGTGACATCTTATTTTGTTTTTCCCTGTTCAAGGAAAGTATCTGTTAGGATAGATGATACTTTAAAATCATTCATTACTCTCCCATGCATCTTTTTTTTTTTTTTTTTTTTTTTGAGACGGAGTTTCGCTCTTGTTACCCAGGCTGGAGTGCAATGGTGCGATCTCGGCTCACCGCAACCTCCGCCTCCTGGGTTCAGGCAATTCTCCTGCCTCAGCCTCCTGAGTAGCTGGGATTACAGGCACGCACCACCATGCCCAGCTAACTTTTTGTATTTTTAGTAGAGACGGGGTTTCACCTTGTTGACCAGGATGGTCTCGATCTCTTGACCTCGTGATCCACCTGCCTCGACCTCCCAAAGTGCTGGGATTACAGGCTTGAGCCACTGCGCCCGGCTCTCCCATGCATCTTTTAAAAATATATGGCCATAATTGTACAGCATGTACAATTAGTGAATATATCTTATTTTTTTCTTTATTAAGACAAGGTCTTGCTTTGTCACCCAGGCTGGAGTGCAGTGGCACATCTCAGCTCACTGCAACTTCCACTTCCTGGAGTCAAGTGATCCTCCTACCTCAGCCTTCCAAGTAGCTGGGACTACAGGCTTGCACCATCATGCCCAGCTAATTTTTGCATTTTTGTAGAGCCAGGGTTTTGCCATGTTGTCCAGTCTGGTCTCAAATTCCTGAGCTCAAGTGTTCTGTCTGCTTTGGCCTCCCAAAGTGCTGGGATTACAGGCATGAGCCACCGCACCCGGCCTATTGTTTCACTTAATACAGATGCTTTCTAAGTACCTCATTTTAAATAACTGTCATACTTATTTTATTTTTCAAGAATTCCTGGCTGGCCTACCACTTTTGCAGGCTAAGGAAGGATTGCTTGAACACAGGAGTTTGAGATCAATCAGGGCAGCATAGGGAGACCCCATCTGTATAAAAAGAAAACTAGTTGGATGTGGTGGCACATGCCTATAGTCCCAGCTACTAAGGAGGCTGAGCTGGGAGGATTGCTTGAGCCTTGTGAGTCAAGGCTGCAGTGAGCCGAGTTTGAGCCACTGTACTCCAGCCTGGGTGACTGTCTCAAACAATAAAACCAAAACAAGAATTTCTGTAAGTTAGATATTGGATCACCTTAATTGATGCTGATGCTGTAATTTTTCTGTCCCGTTTCTTTTTGTGTTTGTGGTGTTTTTTTTTTAAATTTTTTGTGGGTACATAGTAGTTATGTGTATTTATGGGATACATGAGATATTTTGATATGGGTATGCAATATGAGATAAGTACATCATGGAGAATGGGGTATCCATTCCCTCAAGCACTTATTCTTGATGTTACAAACAATCCAGTTATATTCTTTTTTTTGAGACAAGGTCTGGCTCTGGTGCCATATGTTCATTATTTAACCTAATAACCTGTGCTTGGATATTTGGTAGGTTGTACCTAATACTTATTACAAGTGATGTTGAGATGGATATATTCCTGTACATAAATATCGGTTTGCATTATTTCTTTAGTCAAGCTTCCTAGAAATAGGCAACTGGATCAAATAATCTGAACAGTTTTCTGAATTTATTTTTTGAGACAGAGTCTCGGTCTGTCACCCAGGCTGGAGTGCATTGGTGTGATCTCAGCTCACTGCAACCTCTGCCTCAGTCTCCTGAGTAGCTGGGATTACAGGCGCACGCCACCATGCCCAGCTAATTTTTGTATTTTCAGTAGAGACGGGGTTTCACCATGTTGGTCAGGCTGGCCTCAAACTCCTGACCTCATGATCTGCCTGCCTTGGCCTCCCAAAGTGCTGGGATTATAGGTGTGAGCCACTGTGCCCGGCCTAGTTTTCTGTACTTATGCCACGTTTACCTAGAGAGTACCAAATGATGTTTCTACCATTAGGGTATGTGAGTACTGCATATATGTTTAAAATAGATATGATTTTATTTTTTATTTTTTATTTTTTTTGAGATGGAGTTTCGCCCTTGTTACCCAGGCTGGAGTGCAATGGCGCGATCTCGGCTCACCGCAACCTCCGCCTCCTGGGCTCAGGCAATTCTCCTGCCTCAGCCTCCTGAGTAGCTGGGATTACAGGCACGTGCCACCATGCCCAGCTAATTTTTTGCACTTCTAGTAGAGACGGGGTTTCACCATGTTGACCAGGATGGTCTCGATCTCTCGACCTCGTGATCCACCCGCCTCGGCCTCCCAAAGTGCTGGGATTACAGGCTTGAGCCACCGCGCCCGGCATGATTTTATTAAAGTTTGTAATTTGCAGTATTCTGTGTATATGCCTGCATCCCACCAGGCATTCAGGAAGCATTATGAGAAGGGTAGGCAGTTGAAGAATAGTCCTGGCCCCTTCCTGGCTGGGGAACGTCATGTGAGAGTTGGCATTGCTCTGTGGCTGTTGGTATTCTTGAGCCCAGGTTAAAGCTTGCCTCTTAAGAGGGAGACACAATCTTAGACTTGCCAAGTGGCTACACTGTTGTGATCCAGTCCCTGTGCCTTGTTCTTACTCTTGTAACCTAATGACAGCCCTGTGTCTGGCCTGCCGAGATGTGCTGTGGGTGAAGTGGTTACGCACAAACAGAATGGGCTCTAAGGCCTGTAGCCCTCCTGGCTTTTCCCAGCATACTTTGAGGAGAGCATCTGGTTATATCTATGTAATTTTGAACTTGCTTCTAGGACAGAGGGCTTCCTACCACCTAACCATGCTCTCTCCCCCCACCCCCATAAAAATTTTTTTTCTCTGAAACATTTTCCCTGGTTCTTAGGACATGCGCCAAGCTGTAAAAGAGCTTGTGATCTTGTTATTATGGTGGATGGGTCCTTTGGCCTGGGAGTGTCCTGTCTTCCTGCCTTGGGCCTGATTCGTGATCAGAAGTGGTGGGGGAGTTAATCACAGGACTCTGTATGCCTGTCACATTGAGGTTAGTAAGTTCTAGTGGCAGGGAGCAGGCTGCATGTAGCTGGTGGGCAGGGCCGTTAAGAGTCCAGATTCCAATCCATGGGATCCAGTCTGGTGTGGCTAGCATACCTTCAGTCCTGGTGCTGTAGGATGGTAGCTTTAGTAGGTAACAAAGCACAGTATGTGATGTAGGGCAGAGGTGTGGAGTCCCCTTGATACCCTGGGTTCCTGAGCTGTCTATGCATGAGAACTACACTCACAGCCTCTGCCCAAAAGTAGTCGAGACTTTGGGATAGAGTTAGCTCGAAAGGGGAGTATTTGAAGTGAAGAATGACCCCTCAGAACTGATACTTGAGCCTGGGAAAGGGATAATGCTGGAGAGAAACTCTTGCAGCCAGCTTGGACATCAGTCCTGGGGGCAGCCACAACTTCTTTCAACTCAAGTGCTGGAGATTTGGGTATGCAAGGGCCTGTGGCGGTTGTGGCGCTTTCTCCATCACCAAGATGGGAGGATGAGGGCAGAGCAGGGCAGCCACAATTGCAGGTGAACTTCGAGCCTTTTCCCTCTTGACACTCCGCCACCCCTCTTCATTCCCTTTCGGGATGTCTGGCTAGCAACTTGGCTGTTTCTTCCAACCCGACTGCTTGACTTGGGGCTTGAGTAGTGTCAGAATGCCAGCCCCTGGACGAGGCTGCTTCAGTGACTTCTTTGGGGACCCAGGTCTTCTTGCTTTGATCTTCTTGTTTCTCCACTACCAGGTCACCCCTCCTAATTTCTCAGTGTCACAAGTGCCCAACATGCCCAGCTGTCCCCAGGCCTATTCTGAACTGCAGACGCTGTCCCCCAGCGAGCGGCAGTGTGTGGAGACTGTAGTCAACATGGGCTACTCATACGAGTGTGTCCTGAGAGCCATGAAGAAGAAAGGAGAGAATATTGAGCAGGTGAGTGGCTGGTCAGTCAGGAGGGCAGGCTCAGACCTGTGGAGCTGGAGTCGTGTCCTGCCCGTGACCTAGAGCCCCTCAGACTTGTAGCACCAACCTTTTCTGTGAGTTTGTGAGGACACGGGGCATGTTTTAAAGGAAGGCAGCAGCCTTGGGAGCAGTACTTCTTTTGGAAGCTATTCTGGGATCCAGGCTGAGAGAGACCTCTGGGAAATTGGAGCTGTTCTCCAACTACCCTGCTTTCTCAGCCTTGCCAAAAGGAGCAAAGCTAGGCTTGGGGTATGGTCAAATGTCTCCTTCCAGGAATTTTTATCCTGTCATATATGGCCAGAGTGTTGAATAGGGTACCAGAGGGTTAAACCTTGGCGACATTTTCTGACTTGGGCTGTTTCTTAGAGGAATAGCCTGCCCAGGCTGTGGAGTTGACATTCAGGTAGGTGTGTCAGCTGTGGCTGCAGCTCCTTTGGAAAATGGCTACTCAGTTTAGAAGTGGGTACCTCTCTGTTCAGTAGAGTCACTGGGGTCCTGTTGTGTTGGACACAGTCAAGGCACAAAGTCAGATCTTATCCAGTTTCTGATAGCCTGGGGGGGATGCGGGGAGCGGACTTCACACACTCTAATTTGTTGAGATCTCTTGGAAAACACAGCAAAGAATAGTAGTACGTGCTAAACTCTTGTTTCTTTTCTTAGATTCTTGACTATCTCTTTGCACACGGACAGCTTTGTGAGAAGGGCTTCGACCCTCTTTTAGTGGAAGAGGCTCTGGAAATGCACCAGTGTTCAGAAGAAAAGGTAGGAATCTTCATACTTCATGGGGAACCCTCTGGAAAGCAGGGACTAAGTAGTCCATCCTGGTTTTCTCTCCTGGCCCATACACAGCCTTTATGCTTTGCCAGTAACTACATGCAGAAGCAGTTAAAGGGCAGAATCTCCAAGTATTCGATAGGCTGAGGCCTGTGTTTGGCTTGGTTGAAGCATTGGGTTGAAACCTTCAGAATCCCAGTGAAAGGAACAAAGCCAAACTTTTAGATGATGAGGGAGGAAGATTGCTGCACTTTTTGTCTAGACTGCTCCCTGGAGAGCAGCCATTTCTGGGTTCAGTATCCTTCCTTGGTGGGAAGATGAATGTGGGTGATGGGACCCAGATAGAGGTCAGCGAGAGTGAGCTGGGACTGGGCTGACTCCTGAGGGTTGATGGGCTGTCACCAAACCCATCTGCCTTGGTTTCCTCCGTGGCCCACCTTTGCTTGCTAGGGGACCTTATGGAGACTCACCGGGGCCTGGGGGAAGGATGCAGACATCCCACTGTCCCCCAGTCCCCCTGCTACCCCACACATTCCTTCACTCAGCTGTGCTGTGTCCTCACCCTTTTCTTTAATCTGTATTCTCTTCTCTCCCTTAGATGATGGAGTTTCTTCAGTTAATGAGCAAATTTAAGGAGATGGGCTTTGAGCTGAAAGACATTAAGGAAGTTTTGCTATTACACAATAATGACCAGGACAATGCTTTGGAAGACCTCATGGCTCGGGCAGGAGCCAGCTGAGACCAGGCCCTGCCTAGGCCCTGCTGCAGAACCACCATCCCTGGGAGGCCCTGCAGAGCCCACCTGTGGGGAAGAAGGGGCAGCTTCCAGATGTTCTTTTGGGGGTTAGAAGGTCAGGTGTGGAGACTGTGCTTGCCAGGCTCTATGAGCCTAGGCCCTGAGCTGGGAAGGTGGGGAAGATTCGAGCATGTGAGTGCCCCCAGAACTGTCCTGGCTCCTTCCGTATTAAATGTATTTGCATTTTAAGAAGTGTCCTTCCCACCTCTGCCCTCCAGAAAGACTAGGATAGTCTTTCTGGGGTCCTTACATCCTCAGCTGAAACCTGGCCTAGCTGCCGAGAGGAGCTGGGGAGACAGGGCGGGAGGGCCAGACTCAGAGCTGCTGTGGAGCTAGGTGCTTCCCCCTTCCCCGAGACTGGGTGGACTGAACTCCAATCAAGTTGAATGCAAGTGCAAGATTCTTCCAGGGTTTTAATTTGTCCCCTCCTAACAAAGTCTCATAGTGTTACACTGGTTCTGCAATGTCTCTGAGGTGTGAAGAACACACTTTTCCTCGTGGGGCCCAGAGTTTGCCTTTTCTGCCAGGCAGTCACCATGCTTCACTGTCGCAGCCTTTCTTTTGGCTTGGTTTGGACCACAGTCCTCTGCTACCCAGGGTTTTAGAGCCCCTGCTCTAGGAAACAATTGTTAGTTCAAGAAATCACTGGCCCCTTCCCAGCACATTGAACGAGTGAGCAGACAGGCCATGATTTAGTTGGCCAGCACTAACTCCACCTCTGTTCTCCTTGAACAGCCTCCCCTCCAGGCCACTGCTTTAGGATGACACAATGAATAACACCTAGTCATAGAAATCAGTCTCTTTGGTTTGTTTTGTATTATGTGTACATCATTTAAGATCTAAATACAAAGGATATACAGTCTTGATGAATCTAAAATAATTTGCTAACTATTTTGATTCTTCAGAGAGAACTACTAATAAAAATCTAAAAGGTATGTCTTGCTGTGATAATTATTTACTACCAAGGCTATTTTATGGGAGTGGGGAGCTGTGTGGTGTATAAAAGGATTTCTTGCTTAGATTTGCTGGGGATAGAATAGGACTTAACCATTTTCTGTTTCAGAACTTTCTTCCCACTTAAGACCTGTCTTGGTTGTGGTCTGCAAAGGCAAGACTGAGTCGTTTAAACCTGACCCAGCTCTGTCTCTGGATCATGGACATAGGCCTTCCTGACTGTTGAGTTGGGATAGGCCGGGCCTTCAGGGGGATAACCCAGGAAAAGCAGCAGCAGCCCTTTTACAGTGAACAGCAGGCATTTATGCGCCACAAACAGGACTGGATTGAAACTGTTTTACCAGCTCTCAGTGGTGCTATTGTATGTGATAGAATGGGATTCATTCCTAAAGTAAGTGTTCTTGTCTTTAATACGGTGCCATTGTCCCACTTCAGCTTTTGGCTAGATTAGATCTTTCAAGGTTTTTAGTGATCATGTGAGGAGAGGCTCGGGAAACACCAATAAGGATGCCCTCTGGCGGTCAGATGAGGGAGTATCAGGCTGACAAAGGGCAGCTGGGCCACGGTGCTAGTCCCAAGAGCCATTTAACCCTTCTCTTGGCCTTTTAATTAAGCCCTCCTTTTAAAACCTTAAAAAGGTATCCCTTATCTGAAAGAAATAAAAATTCACATAATAATAGGCATTTGGGCCAAGGCTGTGACTCATGAATCTCCATTTGACTTAGGGTGGCTTTAAAGTAATTGGCACCTGGAGGCTACTTTGTCTTCACTGAAACTGAGCTGCTTCCTGCTAAAAAGATACACAGTAGGCAGAAATTGGCTGAAGGCTTGTGTGTGTGAATTCTGTTTCAGAGGCCTCAGGCTGTTGAACCGAGCACTCTGTGCCAAGGTTCCCAGCTCAGGCCCCTGAGAGGCAGGGTGGCTGGGCAGGGTGTCCTAGATGAGGGCCAGGCTAGGAAATGGACTATTCTGTGAGGGGGCTTGGAGTGAGGTGTCCCAGACAGGAGCCGGGAGCTGCCATGGAAGCATGAGTGTATCGGGCACTGTACAGAGGCCTTTCATGCCTGCCGAAGTCAGAAGAGAAAGATGTGTGACACAGGCACCCTCTTCTGTCTCAAAACTGGATTGCAGGAAGGGAAAGGAGCTGTAAGCATAAGGCCTACCCCACATCTGCTGCTGTGACACATCAAGTCAAGGTTTGTCCAATTTACATTTTCAAAAACGCTAAATCCCAAATTCAGTTTCTAAGGGCTGAAGGGGCAGAGCTCACCCCACCGGTCCCACTAGCACCATGTTTTAGTTTGGGCCAGTGTTTAGCCTTCTAAGTTAGGCACAGAATTCAGCTGGTGAAGCCTCTGGGCTCAGCATGTTGTCTTCTCTGTCTTGTGACCTCTAACCTCTAGGTTACCACTGACCACCCCATTCTCTGATCCCCAAAGTTAGAAACATCTTCAGGGTTATTAGACTTAAATATGTTCCTACAGGCAAGGGGTCAGTTAAGCAAATTCTCTAGGTTCAAGGGAAAGGTGTTAGGTTCTTCAACCTGGCCCACCCTTTCTTGGAGGTGCTCCTATGCTTGGAACTGAGGAGGGACAGGGGCCTGGCCCTGAGGGAGAGGGTGGGTCCTAGCCGAGGCCATGTGGGGCTGGGGTGAGGCTGGCACAGGCAGGACCAGCATGTGGGTTCTGGTGTTTGCAGGGAGGACCTGGCAAAGGCTCCTCCAGCCCCTGAGATTCCAGCACAGGCTCCTGCAGGACCTCTGCCATCTCAGTACAGGATCTGGCTCTAAGATGGCACTGTTCCCTCAGGGGCTGCGGCGGGCCTGTGGCAGGTGAGATAGAGCTGCAGCTGGCTTCTCAGACTCTGGATGCATTTGGATTTCAGAACCATGATTTCATCCAACTGGGTCACAAAATCTTCAAAATCCTGAGAAGGAAACAAGGGACATATGCAGCTTTTGCTCTTGCTGGTGCTCTGCTAGATCTGCTTTTCTAGTCCCTCCTCTTGCAGGAAGGTTTCAGAACCCAGGCCACTCTCCCAGTGGGAGAACACATAGAATAGTTGCTACAGCACAGGGTGGGGCCCACTTCTCTGCATTTGAGACACTTTCCAAGTAGAGGAGTATTTT
The DNA here is from genome assembly GCF_048565385.1 of Saimiri boliviensis. Taxonomy (NCBI): domain Eukaryota; kingdom Metazoa; phylum Chordata; class Mammalia; order Primates; family Cebidae; genus Saimiri; species Saimiri boliviensis. Next base: position 186,444,894 of record NC_133450.1, read on the forward strand.
GTAGGGCAGAAGGGTATTTGGTAGGAATAACTACGTGTGGTAGGCAGCAGACTGGTCAGTGTTAGTCACAGGGAGGAGCCCCGACAAACCACCAGGAAGGCAGCTGACGATAGAGGCTGGAAACATTTTGGCCTGGGAATAGTGCGTGTTGCACCATCTTCCACCTGTATCTCTACTGAAGCTGTCCCAAAGGCATGGCAAAAGGAGGCTCAAGGCCTCAGTCACTTAGTGTGTGCCAGCAGACCCTTTCCCCACACAGCCACAGCAAACAAGGATGACCAAATTAGCTGCAGGCTAATTCCCAACAGCCAGTGAGTGTCCAGTCAGGGCTACTTACGTTAGAAGCCAGCTGGCTCATCAGTGTCTCCTCCTTGAAGCCAAGCTCAGCCATTTCATCCAGCTGTTCCTGGTGTGCTCGGATGACCACCTGCCTGGGAACACCAGAGAGAACACCGTGATTCTCCTAGCCTCTCATCCTCTCCTGGGCAACTTCTCTGGAGCTGATCTCATTTCTAAGCTGAGAGCTGCCTCTGCTGAAAATGGTCAAGGTTTTGACCAGGGCCAGCTTAATACGAGTACCAATGAGATACAGGGAAGGAGATGGGCTTCCCAGCTGTACTGAAGGGCAGGGCTGGGTGCTGCTGCTCTTCCACAGGAGCTGCCTGTATCTCAGTTTCCCTGCAGAAAGGCTCTCAAGGCTGTGACTGCAGCTGGCATACTTGGCACAAGATGGTGCCTATTGCCTAGTCTATCATTTCTACTTCCTGTAGAGGGCCTGGGACCAAAGCAGAGGGTTGGAGCTAGAAGCAGACTAGCTCACCTGTGTACACCTGCATGGCCTTCTCTTTGTCCATGACAAAACAGTAAGCTGGAGAGGAAAGTGGGTGCCAAAGGGGCTCAAGTCTTAGGAAAGTGTCCAACTTACTGTGCTTGCTCCCAGGTGGGCTGATGGAGTGTTCCTGCAGTCTTGGGAGAGCAGCTGAGGGCCAGGGGAGAACCTGGCCTTGCTAAGCACCTTGACATCGGCCTGGGTTTGAGCCATGTGACATTCTCATTGTTGCAAGGCAACTTGATGGAGTCTGTGGACAAACCAATCTCCTGCCAACCAAGCCCTGTAGGATGTTTTCTCCTCTGGGCCCAGAGCTGGTCAGCCACATTACTACTTCCTGTTTGTGGGGTGAGTGTAGGTCCAGAATTGGGTACCCCTGCACATATGGTGGAGAAGGGCTTTCCTAGGAAACCCCAGGAGCCATCCAGCCCCATCTCCTCTGCATCAGCATCATACTGCTCACTACCCACATGTTTGTGGGAGAATAGTGCAGTCTCTCTGCTCTGGCAGGCCTCTCCCAGGTCTGCCTCCCTACCAGGCAGCTTGTCAGCTGGATGCTGACGGATGGGTGATGGGGACAGAGCTGGAAGATCACCGCCAGGCTTATTATCAGGGGGAGATGAGGACAGCCACAGGTGCCCAGTTGCTGAAGACACTGGCAAGGCTGCCTCTTGATCACCAGATGGCACTGTGTGGCCCACAATTGGGCCCCTGGTGCTCTCTGCCACTAGACTGTGCATAGCCCCATCCTGGACCAGCTGCTCCAAGGGAGGTGAGCCTTTGTCATCTGGGTTCTCCAGAAGGGACATGGTGAGGGGAGCCATGAGTCCAGCATATTCAGTGTGCAAGCCTAACTGCTCCCTAGGGTCCTCTCCTGGGACAGGATGACTGTTTTTCACAGTGCTGATCACCTGGATTAGGCTGTCTATGCTGACTTCTCTCAGAGGTGTGGTGACTGTGTCTCTTTGGTCTGGGGATCCAGGAACTGCCATGTGGGGCAGTGAGAAAGTGAAACCATCTTCCTCTGGGGATGGAAAGTTGCCCTCATTCTGCCCAGAAGTCTCACTTTGGGAGGCATCCTGTCTGAGATCAAAGGAAGAGCCTCCACCTCTTTCCTGGCTATATATGAAATCTACCTGTGAACAGTAAGGCTTCTCTGCCAGGCTGTCTCTGGGAGAAGGCCCTGAGGAGGTGGAGTACTCTCTGCTCCAGTCCACGGGCACCTTACTTGGGCTGCAGCTGTGATCGAGTGCTGCTCTTCTGTGGTTTATGGGGTCCCTGGAGTACACCCAGCTTTTAGTTAGACCTTTCTTGTCACCTTCTGTCCTGGGGCAAGAAAACAGACTCTGCTGTCTTTCTGCCACCTGCTTCTCAGGACCCTGCCTCCACGTCTGGTGTAAGAAGAATGAGTCTTCGCTATTCTCCAGGGTACTCCTTTGCTTTGTGGTCCTCTGACTAGAGACGTGTGAAAAAGAATCTTCGCTGAAATCACTGTCATCAAGGTCCTCTACTTGGGCTCCATCATGGTTTTCAGAGTAAGAGTGGAACAGAGGGGAAGTCTCGTTTGTGAGCTGACCCTCTGAGGGCTTAGACTGGCATAAAGACCTTTTCAGTGGTGGGTATTTTAACTTCTGTTGGAGGAGAGGTGGCTGTTGGAACTGCTGGTGATAGAAACGCAAATGTTCCTCCCTCTCCTTCTGATGTGGCGGGATGTTTGTCCAAGCTTCAGGGGCAGGCCTCTGGCTGTCTTGACTGTGCTCTGCTCTGTGGTGGGTGTTGCAAAAGGAGAGCTCAACTCGCGACACAAGCTGCTTCTGTACTGGCTGCATGGTCTGCACTTTCTTGCACTTGGTAGACAGCTTACCACGCACTAGGCCTTCTCCTTGGCCTGAGGCCTTGCTTCCCCACCCAAGGGCAGTTTTGCTGCCTATTCGATTTTTTTCAGAGCACAATAGTGCTGACTCTTCCGCCTGTTTTTTGGCCAAATGTCCAGACCGCACGGTTCCTTTGACAGGGCTAGTATGAACGACCCACTCTTGTGAAGGACTCCCTCTGGAGCCACCCCTTTTACCAGAGACCTTAGGTGCAGAAGTAAAAGGAATGTTAGGTGGGTGGCTGGTCAGAGGATGGGCCTTCCCTCTCATGGAGCCAGGGGCTGCCACTGTGAGTGACTGCTGAAGTCCCAGCTTGACTTTTTTGGGAGAACATTTGTCCCCTGGCAAGGCCACAGGGGAGCTCTGAATTCGTTTTGGAGAGGAGTTTCCAGATGTCCGATTTCGACTGCTTGCTGAAGTGCAACACTTAATGCCTTTCTTTAGTTCTTTGACCCTGTAAATAATCATTTTATGTTAAGTGTGTATTTTCACATATTCTGCAATTCCTTTTCTATAGCTTTCTGGGAAAACAAAAACCAAAGAAAAGTATTACAAGGATTGAGAGTTATTTCTTTATCTGGGATAGAATAAGAGGAAAAGGGAACATTCTGTTTCAGCATGAGATTCCCCTCTGTACCTGAATGAAAAAGAGCAGTGTTGGCTGGTTGTGGTGGCTCACATCTGTAATCTCGGCACTTTGGGAGGCTGAGGCAGGAGGATCGTTTGAGCCCAGGAGTTAGAGACCAACCTGGGAAACATGGCAAGACCCTGTCTCTACTAAAAAAAAAAAAAAAAACTGGCCGGGCGCGGTGGCTCAAGCCTGTAATCCCAGCACTTTGGGAGGCCGAGGCGGGTGGATCACGAGGTCAAGAGATCGAGACCATCCTGGTCAACATGATGAAACCCCGTCTCTACTAAAAAAAAAAAAAACACAAAAAATTAGCTGGGCATGGTGGTGCGTGCTTGTAATCTCAGCTACTCAGGAGGCTGAGGCAGGAGAATTGCCTGAACCCAGGAGGCGGAGGTTGCGGTGAGCCGAGATCGCGCCATTGCACTCCAGCCTGGGTAACAAGAGCGAAACTCTGTCTAAAAAAAAAAAAAAAAAAAAAAAAAAAAAAAAAAAAAAAATTAGCCAGGCAAGGTGGTGTGTACCTGTAGTCCCAGCTACTGGGAAGGATGAGGCAGGGACGATTGCTTGAGCCCTGGAGTTCAAGGCTACAGTGAGCCATGATCGCACTAGTGGACTCCAGCCTGAGTGACAGGGTGAGACTCTGTCTTTAAAAAACAAACAAATGGGGCCGGGCGCGGTGGGTCACGCCTGTAATCTCAGCACTTTGGGAGGCCGAGGCGGGTGGATCACGAGGTCAAGAGATCGAGACCATCCCGGTCAACAAGGTGAAACCCCGTCTCTACCAAAAATACAAAACTTATCTGGGCATGTGGTGCACGCCTGTAGTCCCAGCTACTCTGGAGGCTGAGGCAGGAGAATTGCTTGAACCCAGGAGGCAGAGGTTGCGGTGAGCCGAGGTTGCGCCATTGCGCTCCAGCCTGGGTAACAAGAGCCAAACTCCGTCTCAAAACAAGCAAACAAACAAACAAAAAAACAAATGAAAACCAGCAGTGTCTTCTCTGAGGATATCAGTATGTACCCAACATTCCATGATCAGAAGAAGCCTTTTGGAAATCACCACAGCCCACGTAAGGGACAGGCCAGAGACGCCAATCTCAGAAGTGCACTGTGTTCATGCAGAGCTCACACTATGCTTCCTGGAGAGGGGCCAACTCAGGAGTTTTTGTCCACCACTTACCTGCAATTCCACAGAGTCCTCTTTTTCTGCAGACCACCTCTTTAATGCTTCTCTGGGAAAATGAGTTCCCTCAAATCTTTAGGAAGCAAAACCTCCAGAAACACACAGGCTTGTGCTCATTCCATTAAGGGAAAAATGACCTGTTTACTCCCAGGGTTTCTGAACCTTAGCACTATTGACATTTTGTACCAGATAATTATTTCTTAAAACATGTTTAGCAGCATCCCTGGCTTCTGCTCACAAGATGCCAGTAGCACTTCTTCCAAGTCATGGCAATCAAAAATGTCTTACCTACTGGGAGAGGCACATGTGACCACAGACTTAGAGATAGAAGGGACCCCAGCAGATATCACAGTCACCTGGAAAGAGGCCTGGCCAGGCAGGCAGAGTTGCTGGCTCTGACATCAACTCCGAGTGAGCCTTTAGAAAGATCCTACCCTTCTCTCAGTCTCAGTTTATCCTCTAGTAACATGTCTGGGCTGGGCCCTTCCAGACATACATAGCTCTAAGTGATTCTGCCTTGACAGGTAATGTCTTCTATTTCTTACAATTCAGGCTGATGCCAGAAGGAAGAAAACATCACTGAGCCTTCCCCCCGTTAATATTTCACTTCCCCCTAGCCATTAAAAGCCAAGGATGGAGTCAACTCCTGAACAGGGAATGTGTCATCTTCCTCTTGTCATGCTTGCAAAGTGATAGGGCCTACCAGGTCACAGTCTTCAAATGACTAATTGCCAAGAACAAGGCTGTGGTGCTCAACGTCAGATCCCTATGTGTGTGTGAGTGGGAGAGACATGTATGCATGTGCACACACGCACATACACACTTACACACAACCTGCCATCTGGTAGCCGACTTACCGATCAGCATAGCGCAAGGTATTCAGAGTGTGTTCAGTGGCCACGTGACTTGGTGAGATGTTGGCAATCATGCAGGTTTTGGCATTGCCAATGAAAGAGTCCTTCAGGACCTGTGCAAAACAGAGGGAAGTCAATGAATGAAGTCAATTAACAAAATCCATATTGACTACTTACTAGGTGCAGAATGCTGGGCCATAGTTCCCTTCTGTCCACAAAAATGTAATTCACAAAAGAAGAAATACAAATGGCTAATAAACAGAAGAAGGTACTCACCACATCACCAATCCAAAAAATGCAAACAAACCATTTTAAAAAACCAATATTTTTAACTCCTAAGATTAAGAGACTAATGATGCTCTTCCCTGATGAGGGTCCAGGGAAACGGGTACTCTTCTACATTGCCATGTACCATGAACTGGACAAGCTTTCCAGAGGGCAGTTTGGCAATATATATCAAAATGTAAAAAAAAAGCCAGGCACAGTGGCACTCACCTGTAGTCCTAGCTACTCAGAAGGCTGAGACAGGAGGGTCGCTTGAGCCCAGGAGTTTGAGACTAGTCTGGGCAACATAGCAAAAACCTGTCTCAAAAAAACAAAACAAAACAAAACAGGAAAAAATATGTATACTCTTGGTTTGGCAATCACACTCGTAGGACTTTATCCTAAGGAGATAATTGCTCAATTGACCTAAAAAAGGTATATGTGACATTCATTACATTATTTATAATAGTAATATTTAGTAATAATCTAAGTATTTATAAACAGGGAGCAAAATATACACTGAATATAATTAAACCATTAAAAATGATTATACCTGTTCTTAGGAACACAGAAAGGTATCTAAAGCTTGTATCTTTGAGGGAAAAAGTTATATGATTCCATAGCTCTGTAAGCGGATCCATATGAGTCTACATGGTGGAGAGATGACTAAATGGAAGTTCGTTAATGTGGCAGTGGTTATCACTGAGGTCTGGGATTTTAAGTTACCTTTTACTTTCTTCTTTATACTTGTATGTACAGTTGGAATTATTATGTTTTAATTAAAAAGAAACATTTTCTTGGAATGGGGAACTTGTCTTAAAAAATAAGAGAGCTAGCTGGGCGTGGTAGCTCATGCCTGTAATCCCAGATCCCAGCACTCTGGGAGGCCGAGGCAGGTGGATCACCTGAGGTCGGGAATTCAAGACTAGTCTGGCCAACATGGCAAAACCCCATCTCTACTAAAAATACAAAATCACATGTGCATGGTGGCACACACCTGTAGTCCCAGCTACTTGGGAGGGTGAGGCAGGAGAACTGCCTGAACTCAGGAGGTGGAGGTTGCAGTGAGCTGAGATCACACCACTGTACTCCAGCCTGGGCAACACAGCAAGACTCCTTTAAAAAATAAACAAATAAAAAAAATAAAAGAGTCAATGTCAGAATCAGGACTAACCACCTATAAGTAGGTTTCCTGTGTCCTTTGTTAAAATCATGTTTGAGAAGACCTAACTCATAGATCAACAACTCTGATGGGTAAGAAGTCATGTTCTTACAGGTTCTGCCCAGGTCCCGTGGAACTGCTACCCTAGCTGCACAGAGTAAAACTGCCCACCTGCGGGGCTGGCTTCATCCTGCAGCATACAAAAAGATCTTCTCCTAGACATCCCTCTACCTTGTCTGTTCTCCACTGTGCACACGACACAAAGTGAAAAAGAACTCATGGCGCCCACAACTGTCTTCACAGCTGTTTACACCTAGGTAGGCCCACCCATGCCACTCTTCCGCAACCATTATGAATGCTGATTTAACATCTATTGGTGTTTTCTGTTAATAAAGAGGCACATTTTCATGACAGAAAAACAAAACAAAAAAACCCTTATTTGTTCCACTAAGAATAATCATAGCTAACATTTATGTAATTTTTCTGTGTAGTGTTTTTTTCCTTGTTGCATATTTTAAAAATGATAAAAACACTTAGTGGTCATACAATATATGATCTTCTAACATGAAAAGTCGCAGTTTCACCTTTATTCCCATTGTTACTTCCAAAGAGATCCAATGCTGTTTCTTCTGCATCTTTTTAAACGTTTTTCCCTGTGTGGCTATGTAATGATAGAAATCACATAGGCAATCACATTATTACCTTGTTCTACAGCTTGCTTTTTTCACATCACAATAGATCCTGGTCATCTTTCCTATCAGTACATGTAGAAAATCTAGCCCGTTCATTTTAACTGCCTGAAGCCATTATTTTTTTTGTGCCAAAACACTGGTCTAAGTCTTAGAGCCAAGAAAGTAGCAAGTACAGCTACACCACTCTATTCAATGCAAAGGCTCAGAGACTCCACTAATTCAACATTTTCTTTTCTAAGATGAGGTCTCATTTTGTCACTCAGGCTGTAGTGGTGTGATTACAATTCACTGCAGCCTTAACCTCTGAGGCTTGACTGATCCTCTTGCTTCAGCCTCCCAAAAGTAGCTGGGAACACAGTCACGAACCACCACATCCAGTTAATTTTTAAACTTTTTGTAGAGATGAGGTCTCCCTATGTGGTTCGGGTTGATCTGGAACTCCTGGACTCAAGCAATCCTCTTGCCTTGGCTTCCCAAAGTGCTGGGATTACAGGCATGAGCCACTCTGCCCTGCCCTACACTGGAAATAAACAGAAAGGTGGTGACCAGAACAGCACTGCTGTCCCCTAGGAACCCCTACTGCCCCAAACTGCAGATATCTCTGCCTGAGTCTGCACCTTTCTAAAATTCTATTATAGGCTGAGTATCCCTTATCTGAAATGCTTGGGAAGAGAAGTGTTTTGGATTTCAGGTTTTTTTTTTTTTTTTTTTTTTTCTTTCAGATTTTGGAATATTTGCATTATCCTTCTGGTTGAACATCCCTAATCCAAAAATCTGAAATCCTTTGAGCATCATGGCACTCGAAAAGATTTTAATTTTGGCCAGGCATGGCGGCTTACATCTGTAATTCCAGCATTTTGGAAGGCTGAGGAGGGCAGATCTCAGGAGTTCAAGGCCAGGCTAGGCAACATGGTAAAACCCCGTCTCTACAAAAACCAAAACCAAAAACGAAAACAAAAAATTAGCCAGCCATGATGGCATGCACCTGTAGTCCCAGTTGCCTGGGAGGCTGAGGTGGGAGGACTGCTTGAGCCTGGGAGGCAGAGGCTGTAGTGAGCCAAGATCATGCCACTGCACGCCAGCCTGGGTGACAGCAAAACCCTGTCTTAACAACAACAACAAAGTTTTGATTTTTGAAGCATTTCAGATTTTCAGATTAAAGATACTCAGCTTGTAGACAGAGTTCCTGGAAGGAATGTGACTACTTTTTCTTCTCCTTCTCTTTTCCCCACTGTGCTCAGCATCATGTCTTTACTGACAGTGGATGCTCGACTGAATGAACATATACATGAAATAAGGAAGAAATGAATGAATCAGAACAAACTCAAGGCTCACATTTAACTTTACCTGAGTTAGTTTGCTTTGCCTGAAGGGAGTATGGGTGTGTTCCTGATCCAGTGCTCGGATACATTCCTTCAGCTGCAAAGTGAGAGAACAAGCACATCAAAGATCACGTGCAAAGAAAGAGTAACAGATCTGATGCCACCTCCAGAGGAAGCTTGTTTTTCTTCAACAAAACACACTCAGACAATCCTCCCAAAGGAAGTCAAAATGGCCTGTAGTTTCCATTCAACAAGAGAAACCAAGCTAGATTGGGAAACACCATCCTGTGCAGCCTAGCCGAAGGCCTCTCAGCTTAGAGGCTGGGATCCTAGGATTGGCTCTGCCTTGATGGCAGGGAACACACAGATCCTGGGACCTACCCTCAGGTCCCAGAGTTCAAGCTCCTGTGGTGGTAGTTCTGACTTGTTGGCTCCTTTTCTCTCCTCACACTCTTCTCAACTGTTGATGTACTTAAGTAGACAAAATATCTATATCCACTTCCCCACTCCCTGCTCACACAGATACACCTTTTGGTGTAGATTCAAATATAGACTCAGATATAAACTATCTGAATGGGGTAGGAGAAATTCCAGAGTCAGAGCTAGGAGGAAACTGAGAAATCACCTAGGCATACCCCCACATTTTATTTATTTATTTTTTCTTGTTTTTTTTTTTTTTTTTTTTTTGGTGAGATGGGGTCTCTGTACATTGCCCAGGCTGATCTCAAACTCCTGGCCTCACATGATTCTCCTGCCTCAGCATCCCAGAGTGCTGGGATTACAGCCAGCACTTTGACTATACACATCAAATCAACCCCTTCATTTAAAAAGAGCAGGGTCTATGGCCCAAAGGCAAAGGAATGTTACTTGCTCCTGGGTGCACCCCTCAGTGAGAAGTACTCACTGGACATGACTGAGGACAGCAGAGATTTGGATATGTGGACCATATATCCAGGGGAAACACTCCCATCAGAAACAGCTGTGGAAATTGCGGGGGAGGGGGGCAAGAAGAGGAGGAGAGAACTTCTATTTCTGAATGATGTATTTAGGCTAAAAGATAGTAAAAGAAAAGGAAAGGAGCTGGGTGCAGTGGCTAATGCCTGTAATCCCAGCACTTTGGGAGGCCAAGGTGGGTGGATCATTTGAGGTCAGGAGATCGAGACCAGCTTCGCCAACATGGTAAAACCCCATCTGTCTCTACTAAAAATACAATAATAATAATAATAATAATAATAATTAGCTGGGTATGGTGGCATGCGCCTGTAATCCCAATTACTTAGGAGGCTGAGAAAGGAGAAAAGCTTGAACCTAGGGAGTGGAAGTTGCAGTGAGGTGAGATCACGCTACCACACTCCAACCTGGGTGACAGAGTGAGACTCGTCTCAGTAACAAAAACAAAAACAAGAAAGGAGGGAAGAAAGTAGAAGCAATCCCTTGGAAGTGCCAGTGGTGGGAGTCCACCAAGAATAGGCAGTTTGCCTCAAGACTGTGCTATGGCTATTCTTAGCAGCAGCCATAGATGCCTGCAACTGCCCTACCTCTATCCAAGAAGCTGTGAGGTATAAATAGGTGTAAGGAAATTTCCTCTTTTATTTATTTACTTATTTTATTTTTTTTTGAGACAGAGTCTCACTCTGTTACCCAGGCTGGAATGCAGTGGCAGGATCTCGGCTCACTGCAACCTCTACTTCCCACATTCAAGCGATTTTCCTGCCTCAGCCTCCCGAGTAGCTGGGATTACAGGCATGTACCACCACGCCCAACTAATTTTAACGCATTTTGTTAGTAGAGATGGGGTTTCACCATGTTGGTCTGGTTGGTCTCAAACTCCTAACCTCGTGATCTGCCCACCTTGGCCTCGCAAAGTGCTGGGATTACAAGTGTGAGCCACCTCGTCCAGCGGAAATTTCCTCTTTTATTAAAAATCTATCCAGTATTCCCCAACTTCATCACTGGAAAGATTCTCCCCTTGGGATGAATAAATAATCAAACCCTGCCCTTCACAGACTCAAATTCAAGTGTGGCCACCGATCCCTATAAGCATTTTTTTTTTTTTTTTTAAATAAAAAGATGGTGGCTCCCTCTCTCACCCTCCCAACTTATCCCTCACGAGGTCTGGAAAGAATGTACCTAGCTGGAGACTTCAGTTCTGAAAAAAATAAAAATAAATAAATAATGTGGTGGGGTAAAAGGCAGCATAGGCAGCTAGAAAAAGGAATGAGGAAGAGCTCTATATACCGTCATGGAGTGATCTTGAGGATATTGTTAAGTGACAAAAGCAAAACAGTGCAAAAAAGTGCAAAACAGAGTTGAGAGTATGTCAACATTTTTTCTAAGAAAAAAGGTGAGTACACAGAGAGAGACAGAAAAATGATTATAAAAGGGGAGGAAGGTAACGGGGTTGATAGTACAGAGATAGAAACTATACTTCTCTGAATGTGGCGTATTTTACAGTTTTTACTTTAAAACCACGTAAATTTTTTTGCTTTTTTTTTTTTTTTTTGAGACAGAGTTTTGCTCTTGTTACCCAGGCTGGAGTGCAGTGGCGCGATCTCGGCTCACCGCAACCTCCGCCTCCTGGGTTCAGGCAAGTCTCCTGCCTCAGCCTCCTGAGTAGCTGGGATTACAGGCACGTGCCACCATGCCCAGCTAATTTCTTGTATTTTTAGTAGAGACGGGTTTCACCATGTTGACCTGGATGGTCTCGATCTCTTGACCTCGTGATCCACCTGCCTCGGCCTCCCAAAGTGCTGGGATTACAGGCTTGAGCCATCATGCCCGGCCCTTTTTTTTTTTTTAAAGATAGGATCTCACTTTGTCTCTCAGGCTGGAGTGCAGTGGCACAATCACAGCTCCCTGCTGCCTTGAATACCTGGGCTCTAGTGATCCTTTCACCTCAGCCTCACAAGTAGCTTGGGCTAGAGGTGCGCACCACCATATCGGGCTAATTTATAAATGTTTTGTAGAGACGGGGTCTCCCTATGTGGCCCAGGCTGGTCTTGAACTCCTGGGCTCAAGTGATCCTCCTTCCTTGACCTCGCAAAATGCTGGGATTATAGGTGTCAGCCACAGCTCCTGGCCTACATAGTTTAAATAATTACAAAATAAGGTTAAATCCAAATAAATAAGGCAATTCTTAAAACCAAAACCAAACAAAATGAACCTAACACTATAAAATTGGTAGGCTTAAACACAGAGAATTATTCCAAGTGATTTTACAACATAATATTATGACTGTACATCCTTAGGACACAACCCAATTAAAAAAAAAAACCTGCAAAAAAATCTTGAATGGAATTATCATATTATAAATAATGTTAGCATTATTTTGAAATACTTATATGTTAAAGTAGAGTGAATAAACGTTGTTAGGAACTAAGATTTCTAGCATAAGAGAAAAAAGAGACAAATATACATTTAAAGAAATTAAAAACCTTATAATTTTAATTTTTTTATTTTTAAAAAATATTATTATTCATTGGCTTTCTTCAGACCAGATACCTTATTTTTTGAGACAGTTGAGACAGGGTCTTGCTCTGTTGCCTAGCCTGGCTGCAGTGGTGCAATGGTGCAATCATGGCTCACTGAAGCCTCAACCTCCTGGGCTAAAGCAATCCTCCCACTTCAGCCTCCCGAGTAGCTGTGACTACACACATGTGCCACCATGCCCAGTTAATTTTTAAATTTTTTGCAGAGGTTGGGGTCTCATTATGTTGCTCAAGCTGGTCTCAAACTCCTGGGCTCGGAGTAATCTGTCCACCTTGACCACCCAAAGTGCTGGGATTGTATGTGTGAACCACTGGGCCTGGCCTGCAATCTTAATTTTAAACTAATTTATTACTATGAATCCCACATACATTTTTCTCTTTCAAAACAAAAAATCACATCTTATTTTTTAGCTCTGTTCATTGAAAAGGCTCAGAAACAGGACTAACCCAGTAGTGATAAGCACCCCTAGCACATAGACTGAAGTCACTAAATACCATTTCCTTCTCAAAGAAACCAAGGCTCATTGAAGAAATGGCTGATTTGATGTCTAGGGAGGAAAATGAACAAAATGAGCCTTAGAACATAGGTTCTTGTCATATCAGAAAGCCAGGAAGCTATCAAGAACAAGTAGGCTTGTGTCAAAAAGACACAGGAACATTCTTGAAACAGCACCTATTGGCCATATATGTGGAATTTAAGCATATATATATATATATATATATATATATATATATATATATATAATGATTTCAATGAGTTTATAATAATACAAAAAAGTAAACAACAACAACAAACTTATGCTTAGGTAACAGGAACACCAACTAATTCTGAAAAGTGGCAAACAGAGTTAAAGAATCATCTTGCTTCCACTACAAACTGTATGTCAGGATAATCACATAGTTGAGGAAAAATTCTTTTCAGCTAATACATACAGAAGAAATATTAGAATATCATCTTTCTGGAACTCAATAAAATAATACATATAGATGAGATTCATCAATGGCTGATAAAATTCTTAGGTTAAAAATGGGTGAAGGGTGTGTCCTTAACCTAGAGGCTAAGGGAAAAGCAAAGTAAAAATAAATAAAACAAAATAAAGGCTGAAAGGAAACTTTAAAATAGAGGAATTAGGCTGACAACACTTGAATCTCTTTTCAATCTTAAAATCACAAAAAGAGACAACCAGACATTCTCTATTTCCTAATGTATTGGTATAGGAAGTCTAAGAACTACCTATGAATTGTTTTTGCCAAAAAAAAAAAAAAAAAAAAAGAACCTAAATCTGATCACATCTCTAATTCAGCAGTGTCCCAATAGAAATACATGAGCCATAAATGTGAACCACATATGTAATTCTAAATTTCTAATAGTCATATTTTTTAAAAAGAAACAGATAAAATTAATGTTGATTATGTATTTTATTTAACTCAATATACCCAAAATACTATTTCAGCACGTAGTTAATATGAAAAAAAATAAATGAGATATTCTACAAGCTTTCTGGTAATCAAAATCCAGTGTGTATTTTACACTTCAGCACATCTTAATTCAGACCAGCCACATTTCCAGTGCTCAGTTGCCACATGTGGCTGGCGGTTACCACAGTGAACACCGCAGCTCTAGAGCTTAGCCGCCTGATAGGGAACATAAAGGACAGAATGTCATGTGAAACATCAACGTAAGGATGCGGGTGGCCCAGTCCAGACTGTGGCAAAGCTTACAGGCCAATGACCCGGTTTCCTTCAACCAATACACTGATATAGAAAAAACGAAAGCGGGAGTAAGAACTCACATAGGATTTTATTTGCATCTTGATTTGAACAAGTTAACTATAAAAAGACATTTATGGGACAATTAGATAAATTATAATACTTACTGGATAATAATTACTGCTTTAGGTATGATAATGGCATTATGGCCATATTAAAAAAATAAGAGTATCTCTTTGAGATATATAAAAAAAATTATTTTTGAGACGGAATCTTGCTCAGTCGCCCAGGCTGGAGTGTAGTGGCATGATCTTGGCTCACTGCAACCTCTGCCTCCTGGGTTCAAGAGATTCTCCTGCCTCAGCCTCCTGAGTAGCTGGGAATATAAGAGCTTACCATCATGCCCAATTAATTTTTGGTATTTTTAGTAGAGACAAGGTTTCACAATGTTGGCCAGGCTGATCTACCTCAAGTACAGGCATGAGCCACTGTGCCCAGCTGAGATATATAAAATATTTAAGGAATAAATGACATGATGACAAGGATTTTCTTTCTTTTTCTTTTTTTGAGATTGAGTCTCACTCTGTCAGTTAGGCTGGAGTACAATGGCACGATCTCAGGTCACTGCAACTTCCACCTCCCGGGTTCAAATTATTTTCCTGCCCCAGCCTCCTGAGTAGCTGGGATTACAGGCATGCGCCACCACACCTGGCTAATTTTTGCACCTTTAGTAGAGATGGAGTTTCACCATGTTGTACGATCTCATCTTAAACTCCTGCCTGCTTCGGCCTCCCAAAGTGCTGGGATTACAGGTGTGAGCCATCACGCTGGCCGGATTGTATTTAAAAAATAATCTAACCAGGGGGAGGGAAGGGGTTGGTTAGATTGTTTCATACGTTGGTAACTGTTGAGTCTGTTGAATCTGACAGGTATATGGGTATATCGGAGATCATTATACTATTTGTTCTACTTTTCTATGTTTAAAAAATTAATATAGTTTTAAAGCTTAGAGAGAAAGCTTAGCAGAGTTAACCATTCAGCAACTGCAGAAATACTTCTGTTCCTAATTGGCATGGATCGATCAGGGGAAAAGAAAGCAAGGAGAGAAGAGAAGAGTGGCCTAGAACTGTTAGTGTGTCTGGTCAGCCTCTGTCTCCAACCCTGGTATTCCATTACCATATAAGAACAGGGCAGTTGCTTTGCTGATTCCATCCCACATTCATCCACTCTGCCTGTATGTAACAGGCAAAGTCTTTCAAGAAGGATTTTTAAAGATTTTGAACTACTTACAGCCAGTAGACTCTGATTTATTTCTGCACCTTCCATCTTTGTCTGTCTGTCTGAGCCCCTTGCATCTGCTGCTCTTTCACTGCCAGCCAAGTCAATAAAAGAGATCCTAGAGAAAAGACACAGCAGGAGTGACTTCTGTGAAGCTTTATTTTTGTATCAGTCAGCATTTTGCGACCT
Source organism: Saimiri boliviensis (assembly GCF_048565385.1). Classification (NCBI taxonomy): domain Eukaryota; kingdom Metazoa; phylum Chordata; class Mammalia; order Primates; family Cebidae; genus Saimiri; species Saimiri boliviensis. The sequence goes on from NC_133450.1 coordinate 186,460,367, forward strand.
CTGGAAGAAATTAACATTGGCCCATCCCCTGGAAAGAAAATATATTACTGAGCTGGGTATGGTGGCTCACACCTATAAACCCAGCTACGTGGAGGCTGAGGCAGAGACAGAGGCAGAGAACTGCTTGAGGCCAGGAGTTCTAGACCTGAGCAACATAGCAAGACCCCATCTCTTAAAAAATTGTAAAAGTGGCCGGGCGCGGTGGCTCAAGCCTGTAATCCCAGCACTTTGGGAGGCCGAGGCGGGTGGATCACGAGATCGAGAGATCAAGACCAACCTGGTCAACATGGTGAAACCCCGTCTCTACTAAAAATACAAAAAATTAGCTGAGCATGGTGGCGCGTGCCTATAATCCCAGCTACCCAGGAGGCTGAGGCAGGAGAGTTGCCTGAACCCAGGAGGCGGAGGTTGCGGTGAGCCGAGATTGCGCCATTGCACTCCAGCCTGGGTAACAAGAGCGAAACTCCGTCTCAAAAAAAAAAAAAAAAAAAAAAAAAAAATTGTAAAAGTTAGCTGGTAGGCTGACGGTGGCTGACACCTGTAATCTCAGCACTTTGGGAGGATAAGGCGAGAGGATCTCTTGAGCCTAGGCGTTCGAGACCAGCCTGGGCAAAACACAGAAACCCTTTCTTTACTTACACACACACACACACAATCAGCTAGGTGTGGTGGTTCACACCTATAGTCCCAGTTACTCAGGAGGATGAGGCAGGAGGACTACTTGGGCCCAGGAGTTCCAGTCTGCAGTAAACTATGATCATGCCAGTACACTCCGGCCTGGGTAACAGAGCGAAACCCTATCTTACAAACAAACATACATAACTGTCAGCTTTCCAAGAGTATCATGAGATTCTGATCTGTCAGCTGATGCTGGTACTGTCCACTCAAACACGTCTACTGGTTTTAATTATTTATGAGAAAGTATGACTAAAATTAATAAAACATTCTTCCCAAAAGGCTAAAGGCTAAATGACCACAATGCTAATCACTTAAGTGACCACTTAGGTAATTATACAGAAATTTTTGTGAACAGCATTCCAGCAAAAAAGAAGAAGAAAAAGGAAAAGAAAAGAAAAACACTCATTACTCAGAGATGAGATAGGCTCATCCATCAGTGTGGCAGAGTATTTACTAAGATAGCACCAGAGAAGCAATGAATGTATCCAATTGTCTTATGGCTTCTTTCAAGAAGAATGAATTAATCTTCTCCCCCAACCTTTTTCGGCTTGTAAGCTCTCCGAGATGCAATCCCTACTATTTCTCTGCTGAAACTGTTTTTCATGTTAGAAGCAATCAATGTCCCTTTTAATAACTTAGGGTTGACCAACAATAGGTCATTACTTCATGGTCAATCAACTGATGACACTTTAGTACAATGATTTATTTCAGGGCTAACAACTCTTACTCTGTATCCCGGCAATGAAGAACTCCATGGTGGCAGGGTAATCCTGTTGCTGAAAAAACATACTTCAAAGTCACATTAAAGGAAAGGTAGACACAGCAACTCCCTGACATCTCCAGCTCACCTGCCAAATGTCCTTTTGGCTGAATCTTTGATCTGAATTTGGATGATGGCATGGGAGCGGGAGGAGTCTGCATTAACTCCAGTGGCCCCAGTGCTGCGTTCCTTGCTGCCCTTTAAGATCACCTGAAAATAAAATCCACAGGATGACTTCCCCAAGGAATAAACAAAATCCTCTGGTTACTAAGAGTTGGCTAAGAGCAGTAGAGAGCAGACATATAATTTTGTTACTGCACTGCAGCTTTTTTCTGTCCAGGTGGAAAACTGCTCAAACACTAAATTATACCTAGTTAGTATCCAATGACAATGAAAACAATATGAAATACTAATCTTGTGGGAGAACATTCCATAGCTCAAGAGCTAATTTACTTCTTGATCTCATATACTCTTTTTAGTATCTTTGATGGATTTATCCTAACTAAAATCCCCAGGGCATAACTGGCTCCAAAGCAAGGTCTCATAAAACCCATCTATCTTAGTGACTGAGGCAAAGGACATAAATGTACATCACAGAATGACTAATCACATCCACCTGTTCTACCAAGATGCAGTTATAAAGAAGTCCAGGCCTGATGTAGAAATATGGAAATGATGAGTTACTGTGATTACTATGAGCCCATGATTTCCCTTGAGACTAATCCTCACCTACCCTAGCCTGGGAGTGAAGACTAACAGGAGTCCTCTGGCCATAATGGAATGGGGCAGGGAGGTGAAGCCTCAGGATTGGCCTGTAGCCACTGAAAACACAGTCATTTAAGAACATGCTACCCTGATTTTGGATAGGGCTATGAGTGTTAGTTACCGAGAATAAAAAAGGCAAAAAAAATTTTTTTTGAAAGAGGGTCTTGCTCTGTCACCCAGGCTGGAGTGCAGTGGTGTGATCACAGCTCTCCTGGGTTTGAGAGATATTCCTGCCTCAGTCTCCTGAGTAGCTGGGACTATAGGTGTGCAGTGCTATACCTGGCTAATTTAAAAAATTTTTTGTAGAGACATGATCTCACTGTGTTGCCCAGGGTGGTCTTGAACTCCTGAGCTCAAGCAATCCTCTTTCCTCGGCCCCTGAAGTGGTGGATTACCGGCATCAAACACTGAAGCTGGCCACAAAGAACTTTAAAAACATTATCTGGGCCAGCCATGGTGGCTCATGCCTATAATCTCAGCTACTCAGAAGGCTGAGGATTGCTTGAGCCCAGGAGGATGAGGGTGTAGTAAGCTGTGAGGCAGAGCAAGATCCTGCCTCAAAAAAAAAAAATTTTAAAAAAATTTAAAAATAAAAATTTAAAATCATATTCACCTTTAAAGTCAATAAAAGGAAAGGGAGTAGCAGTGGACAATATGTTTTTTCTTTTTTTTTTTTTTAATAAAAAAAAAAAAATAGAGACAGGGTCTCACTATGCTGCCCAGGCTGGTCTTAAAGTCCTGGGCTCAAACAATCTTTCTACCTTGGCCTCCCAAAATACTGGGACTATAGGTGTCATATATTTCAATGAAACTTTAGAATGTGGAAAGATAATGAAGGGATGGTAATTGCCAGGAATGAAGTTATAAACTAAGTAAGTAGGAAAGGGGAGAGTCAGTCTATCAGCTCGTTAGGACCCCTAAGAGGGTCTCAGACTCTGGAAGCACCAGGTACTGTTAGGATAAGGCAAAGATACACATAGTCAGTGACCAGAGCAGTAAAACCCTCGGTGAAACACTCCCCATTCATCTCTACCCTGTGCAGGAGGCAGAAGGTATAATCTCTAGAAAATGTGAACCAGAGACCAAAAAGGACTAAGAGCACCAGGCACAGTGTAGGGCAGAGTGAAATGAAAGAACTGAAAAAAGGATTATGCCTAAGCAACACACCAGCGTTCCCCAACATTAGTCCTCAGCCAGAATTCTCTGGAGAAACTCTAACTCCCAAGTCCTTCATATGTTTACATTTTGGGGACTTCCCCTGCAAAGCCAATTAACTTTCAACCTATGGTGAAGCTTAGGGATCAGCAAGCACATCTCCGATACACAAACTTTGTGACTGTTATTTTTGTAGTGCCTCACACTTAAACATGAATAGAAAGCCAAAGCCACCAGTATGAACACCAAACCAAAAGAGTGAACAGACAAAGCACTTGGAAATTTAAAATTATTGATAAAGTGAAAATTTTACTTAAAAGGTAGTAAGATTTAGGCTGGGAATGGTGGCTCATGCCTATGATCCCAACGCTTTGGGAGGCTGAGGCAGGAGATTACTTGAGCCCAAGAGTTCAAGACCAGCCTGGGCAAAGAGTGAGATCCCCATCTCTACAAAAATTAGCTGGGCACTGTGGTGTACACCTGTAGTCCCAGGCAGGAGGCTGAGGCAGCCTAGAGGACAAAAATCCCATCTTTTAAAAAATAATCACCTACTATCAGGTTATTAGGTTCAGGGGGAAAAAATTAATAAATTAAATAAAATAAAAGGTTGTAAGATTTAGTGTTTTTTTTTTTTTTTTGAAGTTTTAAGTTAAGGATATGTCCCAGAAAATAAAACAAACACAATCTGCACTCCTATGCAACACTGTTCACAATAGCCAAGATTTGGAAGTAACCTAAGTGTCCATCAACAGATGAATGGATACAGAAAATGTGCTTATACACATGGAGTACCATTCAGCCATAAAAAAGAACGAAATCCTGTCATTTGTAACAACATGAATGGAACTGGAGATCATTATGTTAAGGGAAATAAGCCAGGGGCAGAAAGACAAACATCACATGTTCTCACTTATGTGTGGCATCTAAAAATCAAAGCAATTGAACTCATAGACATAGATAGAAGGATGGTTACCACAGAGGCTGGGAAGGGCAGTGGGGGGCTGGTGGTTAATAGGTATAAAAAAATAGAAAGAATGAATTAAGAGCTACTATTTGATGTGAGAACAGGGTAATTATAGTCAACAATATTTTACTGGCTGGGTGTAGTGACAAAATGCCTGTAATCCCAGCACTTTGGGAGGCTGAGGTGGGTGGATCACCTGAGGTCAGGAGTTCCAGACCAACCTGGCCAACATGGTGAAACTCTAGCTCTACTAAAAATACAAAAATTAGCCAGGCGTGGTGGCGTGCACTTGTAGTCCCAGCTGAGGCATGAGAATTGCTTAAACCCAGGAGGCAGAGGTTGCAGTGAACCAAAATCACACCACTGCACTCTAGCCTAGGCAGCAAAGCAAGACTCTGTCACAACAACAACAAAAAAAAACAGTATTATTTGAGGCCAGGCACAGTGGCTTATGCCTATAATTGCAGCACTTTGGAAGGCCAAGGTGAAAATTACTTGAGCCCAAGAGTTGAAGACGAGCTTGGGCAACATAGCAAGACCTCATCTCTACAAATTTAAAAAAAAAATTTTTTTTAATAGAATCCTCACAACAGCCTAATGTTAGGTGAATATGAAGAGTATCTCCTAACAACCTCTGAGTTTGTTCAGCATCTCCAGTTGAGGTACAGACTCAGGTTGATTTGTTCACAGTCAAACAGCTGTTGTGTGGCAGAGCCAAATTCCACATCCAGTATATTTGACTCCAAAGTCCATGTGGTTTTCACTACTCTGTGGGGCACATATAATAAATTAAGTTATTTTGCAGTGAATTAAGAATAAGAGCTGGGTGCGGTGGCTCATGCCTGTAATTCCAGCACTTTGGGAGGCCCAGGTGGGTGGATCACTTGAGGTCAGGAGTTTGAGACCAACCTGGCCAACATGGTGGTACCCTGTCTCTACTAAAAATACCAAAGTTAGCCAGGTGTGGTGGTGCATGCCTGTAATCCCAGCTACTTGGGAGGTTGAGGGAGGAGAATCATTTGAACCCAGGAAGCAGAGGTTACAGTGACTGGAGATTGTGCCATTACACTCCAGTCTGTGAGACAAGAGAGGAACTCCATCTCGAAGAAGAAAGAAGAAAGAAAGAAGAAAGCAGAAAGAAGAAAGAAAGAAAGAAAGAAAGGAAAGAAGGAATAAGGAGGAGGAGGAAGAGGAGGAAGGGGAGGAAGGGGAGGAAGGGGAGGAGGGGGGAGAAAGGGGAGGAGGGGGGAGAAAGGGGAGGAGGGGGAGGAGGAGGAGAAAGTCTTATTTCATTTTTTTTCTAATATCTCACAATTTTAATTTAAATCATATCGAACATGGTCACAGTTTCCAAATTAAGAATCCAAAAGTTGACAGAGCCAAACTTCAACAATAAGACATAAAGTATCTCAACAAGTAGTAGCAGTTGCTTTTTAGAAATTTAATTAAATAAAAATAGCTTTCCCATGATCTAAGCAATATATGTTTCTAAAAATTAACTGTATGTGAGATGTAAAATCAAAATTCAAAATCATATTTAAATGCACCCATTTTGTAAAAAGTTGGCTAAAAATTTAAAGAGACAACATGATGAATCTTTTTGTAAAGAGAAGAATCTGCTAATTTATAAAGCTAGATCATCAACTATATGGATACCACCTTTACACTAATGAAATCGTAGGAGTTACAGTGGTAATCCTGTATCCTAGATATGGCAAGTACTGAGAAAAAAGCACTGCTAACTAAGCTCAGATGCTGGGTAAGACACTTAAGGTCAGGACTGTGACTGAACCACCTAGTTTAAATGCACTTCCTGGCCCTGGCATCCCCTTCTCCCTTTCACATCATGCTTACACAGGGTGGGGTGCAATGCTGATGGATCATCATAGATTGGGATTGTTCTTTTTTCAAACTTCTTTTTTTCTGTTATTAGAAAAGACAAACTTACTGTGGAAAACTTGGAAATTATAGGAAAAGGATGAAGAAGAACATATATATCTCCCATAATCCCAGAGATTATAAAATTCTGGTATATTTCCTTTTAAGAGTTTTGGTTTCCCATGGCTCTTTTGCTTTTTAAAATTCTGTCATTTACAAATCCCATGAGGAGACAGGGAAGGTCTCAAACCTTTACATTTGTATAAGCAATATGTCTGACTGATAAGAAAAGGAACACAGAAGCTAAGTGATTTATACAAGGTCACATAGGTAGAATATGATCAGGTCAGGAATAGAAGCCAGGTATCCTCTTCTACATGCGAGTAAGCATGTTACTAATGATGCTGATCCACTGAGACCTAGTGAGAATTCAGAGAGGCCTCAAGGCCATACTTCGAAAGGAAATGTGGATACTGACAGGAAATACAAAGGGTGGCCCTGTGTTTTTTTCCTCAAGAATGTCAAGACTGGCTTTTGAGATTGTGTTACAGAGTTTTGAACTTGGTTTTTCACTGCATCTTGTACACCATAATATACTGGGTATCTCTGAGTGCATCTCAGAGACCTAACATGTTGAGATGCTCTTTTCTGGTTAAAAATATATATTAAAAAAAAAAAAATATATATATATATATATATTTTTTTTTTTTTTTTTTTTTTTGAGACGGAGTTTTGCTTTTGTTACCCAGGCTGGAGTGCAATGGCGCGATCTCGGCTCACCACAACCTCCGCCTCCTGGGTTCAGGCAATTCTCCTGCCTCAGCCTCCTGAGTAGCTGGGATTACAGGCACGCACCACCATGCCCAGCTAATTTTTTGTATTTTTAGTAGAGACGGGGTTTCACCATGTTGGCCTGGATGGTCTCGATCTCCTGACCTCGTGATCCACCCATCTCGGCCTCCCAAAGTGCTGGGATTACAGGCGTGAGCCACCGCGCCCGGCCTCCTGGTTAAATATATTTTAGAGAAGGCATGAGGAATTTCTGTCCCTTGGTCCAGGTTTTTCCAGTAACAGCCTGCTATAGTCATGCCTTCCAGAAACTATGTAATAATGCACCTGAGCTATGAGGAGTAAAAATGAGGCAGTCTGTGAATATCAAAGTCATCACATTTTTGTAAATGACATACAACCAAAGTATAGCAGTTAAAAGGGTAAAATCTGATGTCAGATTGTCAGGGTTCATATGCCAGCTTTACCATACGGTTGTGCAGACTTCTGCAAGTCACTTAACTTTTTTTTTTTTTTTTTTGAGACGGAGTTTCACTCGTTACCCAGGCTGGAGTGCAACGGTGCAATCTCGGCTTACCGCAACCTCTGCCTCCTGGCTTCAGGCAATTCTCCTGTCTCAGCCTCCTGAGTAGCTGGGATTACAGGCACGAGCCACCATGCCCAGCTAATTTTTTTTGTATTTTTAGTAGAGACGGGGTTTCACCATGTTGGCCAGGACGGTCTCGATCTCCTGACCTCGTGATCTACCCGCCTCGGCCTCCCAAAGTGCTGGGATCACAGGCTTGAGCCACCACGCCCGGCTAAGTCACTTAACTTTTAAGGGTCTCAGTTTCTTATCTATAAAATGAGAATTACAGCTGGGTGTGGTAGCTCACACCTGTACTCCTAATACTTTGGGAGGCTGAGAGAGGCAAATCACCTGAGGTCAGGAGTTTGAGACCAGCCTTGCCAACATGGTGAAACTCTGTGTCTATTAAAAATACAAAAATTAGCCAGGCGTGGCGGCCTGTACCTATAATCCCAGCTACTTGAGAGGCTGAGGCAAGACAATCACTTGAACCCGGGAGGTGGAGACTGTAGTGAGCCGAGATAGTGCCGCTGCATTCCAGCCTAGGCTAGATAATTGTCTCAAAAATAAAATAGGAATTACATAGGTTATTAGGACTAAGAAAGATAATACATAACTAAAGCACTTACTACCACAACTGGCACATTGTAAGTTCTCAATAAACATTAATTTTTAAAAAGATACCAAAGAGGCCAGGCCCTGTAGCTCACGCCTGTAATCCCAGCACTTTGGGAGGCCGAGGCAAGATAAATCACCTGAGGTCGGGAGTTAGAGACCAGCCTGGCCAACATGGTAAAACCCCGTCTGTACTGAAAATACAAACATTAGCCAGGCATGGGAGCCAGCACCTGTAATCCCAGCTACTCAGGAGGCTGAGGCAGAAGAATTGCTTGAACCTGGGAGGCAGAGGTTTGCAGTGAGTCAAGATCACGCCACTGCACTCCAGCCTGGGCAACAGAGTGAAACTCCATCTCAAAAACAAAACAAAAAGATATGGAAGAACTAACATCTTTGTATAAACTTCTAAAACTTAAACTATTTTTTTTTTTTTTTTTTTTTTTTGAGACGGAGTTTCGCTCTTGTTACCCAGGCTGGAGTGCAATGGTGCGATCTCGGCTCACCGCAACCTCCGCCTCCTGGGTTCAGGCAATTCTCCTGCCTCAGCCTCCTGAGTAGCTGGGATTACAGGCACGTGCCACCATGCCCAGCTAATTTTTTGTATTTTTAGTAGAGACGGGGTTTCAACATGTTGACCAGGATGGTCTTGATCTCTCGACCTTGTGATCCACCCACCTCGGCCTCCCAAAGTGCTGGGATTACAGGCTTGAGCCACCGCGCCCGGCCTAAACTATTTTTTTTTCATAAATGTAAAACAATCAGAGTTTCATGGAAAAGTATAGATTTGAAGATCAACATGAAATACCATAGGCTCCCCAATGCAAACCAAAAAAAAAAAAAAAAAAAAAAGAGGAAGGAAGGAAGCAGATAAGAGAAAAACAGAAAGAGAGAATCTATTTGGGGGAAATGCAAGTCTAGGAGGTGAGCAAAATTAATGCAATCACCTTTAAAACTACTAGGCCCCCTTTTCGTCTGCCTCCTTTCCTAACCAAACTCTGTTGCGCAAGTTTCTAAATCTAGGTTCTCTAGAGATAACATGTTATGCAAATAGTAAAATGGGAATCCGCTACAATAGGAAGTAATGAAAACTGGGCGTGGTGTGGTGGCTAATGCCTGTAATCCCAGCACTTTGGGAAGCTGAGGTAGAGGATCACTTCAGCCCAGGAACTTCAAGAACAACCTGGGCAACATCTACAAAAAATTAAAAAAAAAATTAAGTCAGGTGTGGTAGTGCACATCTGTGGTCCTAGCTACTCAGAAGGCTGACGTGGCAGAATTGCTTGAGCCCAGGAGGTTGAGGCTGAAGTGAACTGTGATTGTACTACTGCACTCCTGCCTAGGTGTCAGAGTGAGACTCTTGTCTCAAAAAAAAAAAAAAAAAAAAGAAAAACCCAAAAATATGGTGGTGCCAGAAAACATCATTCAGGGACTTAATAATACATGTGGAAGGCTGTGCGTGGTAGCTCATGCCTGTAATCCCAGCACTTTGGGAGGCTGAGTCGGGCGGATCACAAGGTTACGAATTCAAGACCAGCCTGGCCAACATGGTGACACTCCGTCTCTACTAAAAATACAAAAATTAGCTGGGTGTGATGGCAGGCACCTGTACTCCCAGCTACTTGGGAGACTGAGGCAGGAGAATCATTTGAACTGGGGAGGCAGAAGTTGCCATGGGCTGAGATTGCGCTACTGCACTCCAGCCTGGCGACAGAGCAAGACTCCGTTTCCAAAAAAAAAAAAGAGTAATACATGTGGAAAACTGAGCCAGCATCATGCTATATATTTTATATATGTTATCTCATTTCCTTCTCCCCATCATCCAAACCAATCATCTATCATTATTTACATGTTTCAGGCTCAGAAAGATAAAGGATATGCTCAAGGATACATGGCACTATACAGCCAAGGCAATGATAAAACATGAAACGAGTTTATCAAAATTCCTGGGAAGGCATACTTCTGACTATATAAAATGGGTATAGGAATGACTTAAAAACTGTGAATCTTTAAAACTGAAAAAATGCCATTAACTGTCTAACAAAATGTCAATTCCAAATCTGGGAAATGTGATGAGGCAATGAGTCCTCTATAAAGGCAGGATGAAGTTCTGGTGCCTGCATTGGCAAAACCAGGTAATCAAACACACTTGGAAGGAGAAATGTCCTGTAGGACAATCCCATGAGAATAATGAAGCTACCAGTTGTGCAGGCAGGTCATGCCTGAGTAATCCCGAGGGTGATCTGAGAGGGTAACACTTAAAGATGACACTTGAGGGTGATACCTGAGCAAACACACGGGTGATACCTGAGTGAGTATGAACAGTGACACCTGAGAGTGAAATGTGACACCTGAGTTAGTAAGTGCTGTTGTTTCTTGAGTCAATAAATGTTTATAAGGATAACTGTGTCAGGTATCCATAAATTATATAAACTTTCCACCTTGATCTCAGGTGGCTTCTTCCTTGTACAATACCATATGTACTGCAGACTGAGGGTATCAATGGCGATAATATATTGACTAACAAGAAACTTTTTTCTGCTTTTCTTAGGAACCATACTTTAGAATAGAACAGTGCCATAAACTCTTCCAGGATGGAGGGGTTGACTCAACACCAGACTGCCAGCAGTTATGGCCTAAAGGCAAGGAAAACAGTCTTCTTCCTAGTGTTTGCTTCTTTCCCCTTTAATTGGTCTAATCTTTGGTGACAAAGGAATCCTGAGGACCAGACTCACCTGATGTTCCTGGACAAATGAGGGAATGACTGGAGGTAGGGGCAAGAGGACCACAGGGAACAGAGTTTGAGAAACAATTTCCTCCAGACTCCACAGTGGAGGAAGCTCTGGGGAGAATGGTCACAGCCCGAGAGGAGCCCTTCAGCATGTCCCACACACTTTTGTTCTGTGCCTACCTTTGCAATCACTAGAAAGAGGCTCTTAGGTGACCCTCTAAAACAGACACATGTGGGCACTATACTCAGATTTTGGATCCCAGGACCCATGAATCTAATAACAGTGAAGTCTCATCCTTTAAGCAAAATTTACCTACAGTATTTGTCTCAGGAAAAAGAAACTTAGAAAAAGATACATACTAACGATGGGCCATCATGCTACTGCACACACTCAAGTTCCAAGTCTTAATTTTTAAAAAGCAACAACAAAAATTCCCACAAACCCTGTTATTTGAAGATTAAATAGTCCTTTAAACACCCAATTTTAAGGAAATGGTAACAGAATAGTGTCATCAATGTATTAATTCATTCAGTGAGTGTGTTTTCTCATAATTTTTTTTTTAGACTGAATCTTGCTCTGTTGCCCAGGCTGGAGTGCAATACCACAATATCTGCTCACTGCAACCTGTACCTCCTGGGTTCAAGCAATTCTTCTGCCTCAGCCTCCCTAGTAGCTGGGATTACAGGCATCCACCACCACACCCGGCTAATTTTTGTATTTTTACTAGAGACAGGGTTTCACCATGTTGGCCAGGCTGGTTTCAAACTCCTGATCTCAAATGATCTGCTTGCCTTGGCCTCCCAAAGTGCTGGAATTACAGGTGTGAGCCACCACACCTGGCTCAGTTTTTTTAAAGTATATAAGTCAGACCAGCCTGGCTGACATGGTGAAACCCTGTCTCTACTAAAAATACAAAAAATTAGTCAGCCATGGTGGCGGGCGCCTATAATCCCAGCTATGCAGGAGGCTGAGGTAGGAGAATCACTTGAACCCTCGAGGCAGAGGTGGCAGTGAGCCGAGATTGCACCATTGTACTCCAGAGACAGAGTGAGACTCCATCTCAAAAAAAAAAAAAAGAAATGAAAGAAAGAAAAAAAAAAAGAAAAGCACAACTGGCCTGGTAGCATCTTTCTAATCTATTAGGTTCTCCCACATACCCTACCTCCCACTAACTATGGCATTGTGCCATCAACCCTATAGAGAAACAAGCTATCCACTCAGAAAAGGATTCACATTTTACAGATGTGGTGTGCTTGTCATTGCCCTTTGCCTAAATATAAGTTCACTGTATTTGCTTAGTAGCAATATGAATTTGTCCCATATACTTACACTGCTGTAGTGGAGTAATAAAGAAGGATGAATGAATTACCTCTAAGAGGAGCTCCACACTATCCACCTGAAGTTCTTGTAGTCCCACTATCTGTACCATGTGCTTGCTATCTTCTCTTGCGAAGAGTCTGCAGATGCAAGAACGTGGTTAGTATGATGGTGCTACTCTAACAGATTTTGTCCTTGCCTCCCCAGAAACCATTCCACCATTCCTCTATTAAGCAGCAGTTTTCTGTCTGAGTGGGATGGATGCTTCTCTTCCCTGCAATCCCACCCTCCTGACCTTAGCCCCATGATTCAGGGGTGATTGTTGATTGTTACAAAACAAATCAACATCTCTGGCTATAATTAAAAGAATGAGCACATAATCTAAACCTATGCCAATCAGTGGATGATGTATTCCTGGCTACATTGTGATTTGTTCAGAAGTGGACATGGCATCTCTGCTGGTCCAATCAAAATAAAGTCCTGGTCTCTGGTTGTTAGATGCCTGGTGATGTGATGCTCTCCTTTTGTCCCTGGATGTGAAAGCATATGGACCTCTGGCCCTGGGAGCAGTGGAAACCATTTTGTATCTTCTAAGAGAATTGGTTTCAGGATGAAACTAGTAACACAGAAGACAAAATGAAGACATGCAAATAAACTGGGTCCTTATTGCATCCCTGAGCTTCTGGAGTAAACCAATGCTAAAGCCTGAATGTCCTCTAAGCTTTTCAAATATTTGAGCCAATGATTTCCCTAAATGCATAAGCTAGTATACATGGGGTTTTCTTTTATTTTAAATGTAAAGAGTCCTGATACATCTTACAAGGGAGCAAGGAAGAGCTGGGCCGCATCTGAATGCCTTAGGCCTGCATTTAAGGTAATAAATGGTTATGGTCTACCATCATCATTAAACCAGATCTACTGAGAGGCATGTTGAATCTATCAAAGACTCTAAGATTATTTTCCCCCTTAATAAGATACTGATTAGGGGGCTAAGAATAAAATTCCACTTCATAATTTAAAATATAAGAATGATTTTCTCAAATATAATTTTTTTCTCAGTCTATACTTCATCCCAATTTTCCAGAAGAACTGGAGGGAAACAGCCTCACCAATGCTTACAATCTCTCTGAAAACAAACCTATTAGGCTTCTGGAGTAAAAGAATCTGGCTGTTGGGTGCAGTGCTGTGTGCCTGTAGTCCCAGCTATACAGGAGGCTGAGGCAGGAGGACTGCTTGAGCTCATGAGTTTGAGGCTATAGTATGCTGTGATAATGCCTGTGAATAGTCACTATGTTATAGCCTGTGTAACGTAGCAAAAGCCCATCTCTGTTTAAGAAGAAAAAAAAAAAGGAAAATCTAACTTTTAGAGCCCTGCTGTCATTCCTGAACATATTTACCAGGCCTTAATCTCTGAGCTCACCCCTGAAAGATTCCTCATGGACAGCCTAAAACGTACTTCAATCTTTATGCAAGGGTATAAAAACAATTTATCCTGTACTTACAGGAATTAAAGTTCCTTAAGCTTTATTTTCCAGTTTAAGAGGCAGACTGAAAATACATACTTTTGTCCACCCTTGTCAAAGCCCCACTATTATAGAAAATGTATCTTATTTAAAAATTGGTCAGGCACAGTGGCTCAAACCTGTAATCCTAATGCTTTGGGAGGCCTACACAAGAGAATTGTTTGAGCCCAGGACCTCAAGAACAGCATGGATAATGTAGGAAGATTCTGTCTCTACAAAAAAATAAAAATTATCAGGTCATGGTAGCAGGTGCCTGTAGTTTCAGTTATCTGGAAGCTGAGGTGGGAGGATCACTTCAGCCCAGAAGGATGAAGCTGCAGTGAGCTGTGGTGGCACCACTGTACTCTAGCCTGGGCAACAGAGCAATACCTTGCCTCAGAAAAAGAAAAAAAAAAATCGACAGCATAAAGCATAACAGCATAAACAGGAAAGGATGCCATCAATGGACCAGAACATTTCAGAAGCCCCAGAAAGGTAGGAAATAAAGAGATTATATTAGCCAATTAAGTGGAGATGCATATATATATATATCTCCCCACAGGCCATGACACTTGTAGAGTAAGCATGGGTCTTCCCTAGTGAGTCTCAGAGAAGTGTCAAACCCAGGAGTTAATATATGCCTATCCCCTGCTACAACTGAGGAATGCAAATATACAGGGCAATAATCTAAGCAATTCGTTAAAGAAATGCATTCAGAAAGAGCTGGATATCCTAACCTCCCTTCACCCAAACAATACACACATATACACACACACACACACACACACACATATGCACGCATGCACACATGCACACATACAGAGAGTGAGAGAGAGAGAGCCAGCGAGCGAGCACAATGGCTTTTCTTCTCACAATGGCTTTTATTCTATGGCAATTGTTCTTTAAGGGAAGTGGGCATTCTGACTGGAAAGGCCTCCTAATGAGGGCTTTGGAGTTTGATGGAGCAGCTGTGATTGAGCTAATTCCAGACATCAACACCAAGAAGGTAAAAAAGAAAGGTGACGCTTCCTTAAGCATCCCCAGAGTAGCACCCTCTTTTTTTTTTTGAGACAGAGTCTCACTCTGCTGCTGGGCACCAGGCTGGAGTGCAGTGGCAGGATCTTGGCTCACTGCAACCTCCGCCTCCCGGGTTCAAGCAATTCTCCTGCCTCAGCTTCCCGAGTAGCTGGGACTACAGGCACATGCCACCACGCCCAGCTAATTTTTTTGGATTTTCAGTAGAGACAGGGTTTCACCATGTTGGCCTGGATGGTCTTGATCTTTTTTTTTTTTTTTTTTTTGAGACAGAGTCTCACTCTGTCACCAGGCGCTAGGCTGCAGTGCGGTGGCACAATCTCGGCTCACTGCAACCTCCACCTCCTGGGTTCAAGCAATTCTCCTGCCTCAGCCTCCCGAGTAGCTGGGACTACAGGCACGCGCTACCACACCCAGCTAATTTTTGTATTTTTAGTAGAGACGGGGTTTCACCATGTTGGCCAGGATAGTCTCGATCTCTTGATCTTGTGATCCGCCCACCTTGGCCTCCCAAAGTGCTGGGATTACAGGCTTGAGCCACCGCGCCCGGCGGTCTTGATCTCTTGACCTCGTGATCCGCCCGCCTCGGACTCCCAAAGTGCTGGGATTACAGATGTGAGCCACCGCACCCAGCCGTAGCACCCTCTTTTATTTTGCAGTTGTTTTGTCAGGACTGAACTCTGAACACCTATATGGACAATCTCAAGTGGCATATCTGAAGGTCCTCTTTTCAATGGAATAGTTCATAGGAGAGTGGCCAGCCTAAGCCCACTTGCTGGCTTCTCCAGTTCTGCTACCCTAGTGACCATCTACAATGGGGGCCTGCCCTATCTTGGTCTCCCATTGAACTTGAACTGCTCCCCTACTCCCCATTCCACTGCTTGCTTGAAGCACAGGAAGCCTGTGCATCTTTTTGGACAGCTCCATAGAGGCTTGGATACCTTTGTTGGGAGGCTAGTCTCAAGCTGATTAGGTTTCCCTCGCCTTCTAGCAGGCTCAGCCTCAATTCACTCCTCTCACATCTCAAGTCTGGTTAATTCTGTTATGACAACATTTAATCCTTCCACCTCCCCTCTCCCTCTAACCTCCCTATTCTCCCATTTCCTCCACAACTTCTTTTTCCTCCTACTCAGTTTAAGTCATCTGTTTCAACCTAAACAAAACTTCATGCCAGAAAAATATAATAGGTGTTTAAAAGTAAAGTTACGGAATACATTTCTAAATTACTGTATTATGTTGTGAGGTCAAAAGTTTAAGCCTAATTAAGGGTTAAAATTCTAATGAGAAGATGTTTTTTTGTTCTTATGGATATCAGAAAACTATCATTGCATTTACCCTAAAATTTTTTTTTTTTTTTTTTGAGACGGAGTTTCACTCTTGTTACCCAGGCTGGAGTGCAATGGCGTGATCTCGGCTCACTGCAACCTCCGCCTCCTGGGTTCAGGCAATTCTCCTGCCTCAGCCTCCTGAGTAGCTGGGATTACGGGCACGTGCCACCATGCCCAGCTAATTTTTTGTATTTTTTAGTAGAGACGGGGTTTCACCATGTTGACTAGGATGGTCTCGATCTCTTGACCTCGTGATCCACCCACCTCGGCCTCCCAAAGTGCTGGGATTACAGGCTTGAGCCACCGCGCCCGGCACCCTAAGATTATTTAAAGAAAAACCAAGAGAAAGTGGAAAACATTATTTATAGTTTTTCTAGTGTAATAGGTCAAAAGAACAGGAAGGGGTTTAAGTACATGTTGATTTCCTAACTTCCTGAAATTATGACCTTTTTCATAGACCAAAATAAAAGGGAAAGTCTTTTGATACACATCAGAATATTGAACACTTAAAAAAAATTAATGAAAATCTAATTTACATTTTCCTATAGCTGAATTGATGGCTAGAAAATTCAGGATGCATGAGCCTCCTGATGCAGGAGGCTCATTTCACAAAAGGGCACTAACGTACCAAAGCGTCTCATTAAAGCCCACGATTCAGTGATTCTCCAGGACTCTGGCTTAAAACAGTGATGAACAGATTTATCCCTTCCCACTCCTATTCAGTACCTTTTTCTTCTATTTAGGAGGTCATAAAGCTGTCCACAGTAAATTTCATAGAAGCTGATCCACACAAAGAGATGTCTTCTTGGCTGGGATACTTCTAGTTGCCTGAAGATATCTTTGGCAGCTAGAGCATACAATCCTGGGTTCTCATGAGTTCCTATCATGGTGTAGGTCTTCCCAGCACCTGTCTGTCCATAAGCAAAGCAAGTGGCATTGCCTCTGGGGAAAGGATAATTTGCATTACTTATGCATATTAAGAGAAGTATTAGCTTACACATAGATTTTTAATGACAAAGGTCAAATGCAAACAGAATCCTAGAGAAAATTTAGCTAAAAACATATAAACCGGCCGGGCGCGGTGGCTCAAGCCTGTAATCCCAGCACTTTGGGAGGCCGAGGCAAGTGGATCACGATGTCAAGAGATCGAGACCATCCTGGTCAACATGGTGAAACCCCGTCTCTACTAAAAATACAAAAAACTAGCTGGGCGTGGTGGCACGTGCCTGTAGTCCCAGCTACTCAGGAGGCTGAGGCAGGAGAATTGCTTGAGCCCAGGAGGCGGAGGTTGCGGTGAGCCGAGACCGCGCCATTGCACTCCAGCCTGGGTAACAAGAGCGAAACACCGTCTCAAAAAAAAACAAAACAAAAACAAAAAACAACAACAAAAAAAACCATATAAACCTTTAAGGAGAAAAGGACTTTACATTATAAAAACACAGGAAGAGAAAAAAAATTCTCAAACCAGTACATGAGTTTTCCTTTTTTCTTTTTGGCAACAGTCTCACTGTCACTCAGGCTAGAGTGCAGTGGCATGATCTCGGCTCACAGCAACCTGTCTCCTAGGTTCAAGTGATTCTCCTGCCTCAGCCTCCTGAGTAGCTGGGACTACAGGTGTGCGCCACCACGCCCAGCTAGTTTTTGTATTTTTAGAAGAGATGGAATTTCACCATGTTGCCCAGGCTGGTCTCAAACTCCTGACCTCAAGTGATCTGCCCATTCAGCCTCCCAAAGTACTGGGATTACAGATATGAGCCACCACACCCAGCCTGAGTTTTCTTATAGTAATTTTCTTACAAAACCAGTAAGAGAAATAAAACAAGGGCTTTAATGAAACCACTTAGCCAATAAGCATTTACCGAGTTCCTACCCCATGCTAGGTGCTTTAGAGGATCCTAGAGATGAGCTACTCTTAATCTGGACAGTTAAGTTTAGTGAAAGAATAGAGACTTAAATACAAGAAATAATAGATCATGCGATAAGTAGGAAGGTAGTGACGACTCATAATTAAGGAAGTTTAGATAAAGGTGAAATCAATGTAAGCAAAGAATTTGAGGAAGGACTGACAAGAGTAGGAACTGGGCTGGGGTTTGAAGGCAGAAACTGAAAAGCAGAGAGCTTCCACTGTGGAGCAAGAAGAGTGTGAGCAGAGGCCACAGTAGCAGAGGTAGTGACAAGCACACCAAATCTTGAGGGGAAAAAAAACCTGGGCTCTGGTTTCTGCCCTGTCATTAACTAACCATAAGACCTTAGGCAAGTCTCCTCACTTTTCTCTGGGCCTCAGTTTTCACTTTTATCAGTAGATAGAGTTACTTGGTTTCTAAAATCCTTTCCAGTCTTGATGTCTTATGATTCTAAGTGAGAAGCATTGCTCTTGTATGTGTGTACATGTGTGCATACACACCCTCTATGAATGTGAAGAATTTCAGAATAAGAGGTGGAGAATGGAGTTGGAAGACCGGCCTGTCAATCACAGTACGTGTTATGAGGAGTTGGAGGCCAAGATTATCTGAGTGTTGTGGGATTCACCTACGTAGTGAGTAGAGAATGAACATAATCTCAGAGCTGTTAGAGTCTTAAACATGAATCTCATGGATTAATGATAAAAGTAACTGCTTGCAGCAAGAAAAAAGTCTATGCATTGTGACAGGAAAATAAATCTCAGGACTCCATACTCACTAAGCCAAAGGGAAAAGTCAAGCTGGGAACTGGGTCACGCAAACCTGTAATCCCAGCACTTTGGGAGGCTGAGGTGGGCAGATCATGAGGTCAAGAGATCGAGACCATGCTGGTCCTCAAAATTGTCTTTGGAGAAAGGTATAGACCTGTCTCCTGGGCACTCATTCTTAAATTTGACAAATAAATGTACAGTGATTGAGACTTGCCTGGGTCATTTTCTTTGATTTACAGCATGGACAGGGATAGGGGGAGACTGGAGGTGGGCAGAGAGATGAGTACACAGGAAAAGATTTGAAGCCAGGTAGAAAACAGAGTAAAATGACAAAAGCAAGGGAGCCATGGATAAGAGAGAGAATCAAGACATGGGAGTTAATTAGATGTAAGCTGCTTAGAGCAGAGACCAGTTACTCTTTGCCTTTTGAACCCTGGCTCCCAGCAGTGTAGGTACTCTAAAGACACTGGCAGAGGCGGAGTTAGGAAAAGAATTACAAGAGAAAAATTTGAACACACTAAGGAAGATCCAGCAGAGTAAGAGGAAGGAACAGTATCTACTTTACTTTCTGAACAGTTTAGGGATAAGCTTTTGTAAAAAGCAACAAATACAGGTGTGAAAACCCTTACTACACTTTAAAGAATTAATACACTTAATTTGCAATTCTTATTTGTTACTACTAAAGTCTTAACATTCAAATTCTAACTATGTTAGAAACTTACTCCTCAAAAAGCATTCCCCAGATTTAGTGTATAAGAAATTGAACTTAAGAGGTGTTTCACATTTTTAGCCTCATAAAATTCTAAAAACTAAATAGCTTTTACAAAACAATAACAAAACACACAAAAAAAATGGGCAAACAAAGGTATCGAAATGGTCAGTAAGTACACAAAAAGGGCCAGGCACAGTGGCTCACACCTGTAATCCCAGCACTTTTGGGAGGCCAAGGCAGGCGGATCACTTGAGGCCAGGAGTTCGAGACCAGTCTGGTCAACATGTCAAGACCCCGTCTCTACTAAAAATACAAAAATTAGCCGGGTGTGGTGGCACACACCTGCAATCCCAGCTACTTGAGTGGGTGAGGCACGATAATCACTTTAGCCCAGGAGGCAGAGGTTGCAGTGAGCCAAGATCCCACCACTGCACTCCAGCCTGAGCATCAGTGAGACTCTATCTCAAACAAACAAACAAACAAACAACAACAACAACAAAAAACATGAAAAGAAGCACAGTATCATTAGGCATTGGAGAAATTAAAATTAAACCTACAATGAGATGATTTAATACCCATTAGACAGGCTAACAAGGCCTGACAACATCAGTTGTTAAAGAACTGCAATTCTCATACATTACTGTGGGAGTATAAAATGGTACAACACTTAGAAAAGTTGTTTGACATTTTCCTTTTTTTTTCCTCTTGAGACAGGGTCTTGCTCTGTTGCCCAGTCTGGAGTACAGTGATCACAGCTCATTGCAGCCTTGATCTCTTGGGCTCAAGCAATCCTCCTACCTCAACCCACCAAGATGCTGGTACTACAGGCATATGCCACCCACACCCAGCTAATTTTTAAATTTTTTTAGAGATAGAGTCTCACTATGTTGTCCAGGCTGGTCTTGAACTCCTGGCTCAAGTGACTCTCCTGCCTCGGCCTCCCAAAGTATGAAATTACAAGTGTGAACAACTGTGCCCAACTGATGCTTTCTTATAAACATACACCTATCGTATGAGCCAGCAATGCCATTTCTAGGTTTCTATCCAAAGTAAATGAAAACATGCTCACAAAAAAACTTGTATAAGAATGTTCTGACCAACATGGAGAAACCCCATCTCTACTAAAAAATACAAAATTAGCCGGGCGTGGTGGTGCATGCATTTAATCTCAGCTACTTGGGAGGCTGAGACAGAATTGCTTGAACCCGGGAGGCAGAGGTTGCAGTGAGCTGAGATCACACCATTGCACTCCAGTCTGGACAACAAGAGCGGAACTCCGTCTCAAAAGAAAACAAAAATAAAAAAGGATGTTTATACTTTATTCATAAAGTCCAAAGCTGGAAACAATGCAAATGTCTGTCAAGAGGAGAATGGACAAAACAAACTGTGGTAATTTCATAGAAGGGAATGTTACTCAGCAATGAAAACCATGAATATATGTAACAACATGTACTAATATAAAAAAACCATTATGCTAAGCAAACATTATGCTAAGCACATATTATAATGATTCTATTTCTATATTGTAGAACAAAACTAATCTATACTGACAGAAAGTAAGTCAATGGTTACCTAAGACCTGGCAGTGGAGGTGGGGGATTAACTAAATAGGGATACAAGAGAACTTTTTGGGGTGATGAAAACGTTCCATGTCTTGTTACAGATATTTGTTACTTATGTATATACAACTATCAAAACTCATCAAACCTGAATACCTAACATCTGTGCATCTTACTGTATGTAAATTATTCCTTGATTAAAAAAAAAAAACAAAACAGTCAAATTCTCTGGAATCAGCACCACTAGCAGGCTATTTGGCATTTTCTGTCATACATACTTAACAATTTTTTTTTTTTTTTTTTGAGACAGAGTCTTGCTCTGTCACTCACGCTGGAATGCAGTGGTGCAATCTGAGCTCACTGCAACCTCCACCTCTCGGGCTCAAGCAGTTCTCCTGCCTCAGCCTCTCAAGTAGCTGGGATTACAGGCACATGCCACTGCACCCAGCTAATTTTTGTCTTTTTAGTAGAGACGGGGTCTCACCATGTTGCCCAGGCTGGTCTTGAACTCCTGACCTCAGGTGATCCACCTGCATCAGCCTCCCAAAGTGCTCGGATTACAGGCATGAGCCACCATGTCCGGCCCATGCCTACAATTTTAACAAATAGATAGACAAGTAGGTAGATTAGATAGATAGGATGAATGGATGGATGGATAGATAGGCAGGCAGCCAGGCAGATAGATAGATAGACAGACAGACAGACAGACAGACAGACAGGCAGACAGGCAGACAGAGACAGACAGACAGACAGACAGACAGACAGACAGAAAGAGACAGACAGACAGACAGACAGACAGACAGAGACAGGGTCTTGTTCTGTTGCCCAGGCTGGAGTACAGTGGCATGATCACAGTTCCTGCAGCCTTGACCTCCTGGGCTCAAGCGATCCTCCTACCTCAGCCTCCCAAGTAGCTGGGACCACAAGGTGCACATCATTTTTTTATAGGCTGGGTATCCTGGCTTACACCTATAATCCTAGTACTTTGGGAGACTGAAGCAGGAGGGCTGCTTGAGCCCAAAATTCGAGACCAGCCTGGGGAACATGGCAAAACCCCATCTCTACAAAAAATACAAGAATATTAGCTGAGCATGGTGGCAGGTGCCTGTAGTCCAAACTACTCAGGAAGCTGAGGTGGGAGGATTGCTTGAACTCGAGAGGCAGAGGTTGCAGTGAGTCAAGATTACACTACTGCACTTTGGCCTGGGTGACAGAGTAAGACCCTGTCTCAAAAAAAATAATAATAAAATAAATATTTTTTGGTGTGTATGGAGACAGGGTCTCCTTATATTGCCCAGCCTAGTCTCAAACTCTGGGCTCAAGCTATCCTCCTGTCTTGGCCTCCCAAAGTGCTTGAATTACAGGTGCAAGCCACCACTCCTGGCCCATGCCTATATTTTAAATACATACACAACAGAAGCCCTTACTATCATTCCTGTCCCATTTAATGTTTATTAATTTTAAATAATAATTTAAAAATACATCTGTGAAAAGTTGTTAAGTTATATTCACCCATCTATCCGATTCCAACAGAAAAATTAACTGAACTATAGCCAGAATACATAATTCTTATCACTGAAGTTCAGACTAACTCCAACCACTTAAACCTTTTTCTTCTGATGACTTTGATGGGATTATATTGTTAACAGCTTATATCTTTTTTTTTTTTTTTTTTTGAGAGGGAGTTTTGCTCTTGTTACCCAGGCTGGAGTGCAATGGCACGATCTCGGCTCACCGCATCCTCCGCCTCCTGGGCTCAGGCAATTCTCCTGCCTCAGCCTCCTGAGTAGCTGGGATTACAGGCACGCACCACCATGCCTAGCTAATTTTTTGTATTTTTAATAGAGACGGGGTTTCACTATGTTGACCAGGATGGTCTCGATCTCTTGACCTCGTGATCCACCCGCCTCGACCTCCCAAAGTGCTGGGATTACAGGCTTGAGCCATCGTGCCTGGCGCTTATATCTATTTTTTATACCCTTTCACTGTCTATCACAATATATTTTCCCACTAGACACAGAGAAATAATGTCATCAATGTAAAAGGAAATTTTACTGCAAATTTCTAAATGTTTGGTAAATCCTAGAGAGGTATTGTATGTTTTCAGAAGAATCTAAATTAAATTCAGTAGCTTAAAACACAAATTTACATTTAAGCCAAAAGCACTGAAAAAGCATGTGATATTTATAAAGAAATATGAGTTAATGTAAAATAGAAAATAAAAAGCAAGAAAAGCAAATAATCATTATCGTACCCATTGAAAATATGCTGAATAAGTGGGTGAGTAGTCTTCATGTATATATCCCGATTGGTGCACGCCTCACCAAAGACTTCATCAAAATAAAAAACATGCTGAAAAATAAATTTGATTTTATAGAAAGAGACACAAATAGTGGATTTTCTTATCACTATTCTAGTTAACAGATAATAATGCCAAAAAAATCTTTAAATAATAGTAACTGACCATATCAAACTTAGAGATAAACAAGCAATCACTATTAAATGACAGAGCCTCCTCTTACTTGAGGTATCTGTAGACATGTTCTTACAAGGTAAAAACTAAGGCACACAATTTTTGTTTTCTCGTAAGAGAAATAAATTGATAAACACAAGTGTGAGCCAATCCTCCTTAGGTCTAGGAGAGAAAGTTAATTATATGGGATTATCCTTGTAATCCGACTAGGGCTAGTATATTTAGAATTTTGGAGGAATTCTAGGGGAAGATCTCAATTTTGTAGGTTATACAGCTTAACTTTTAATTCCATAAATATCAGCTGGTAGCACATACACTGCAGTAGACACTAGAAGGGCCCAAGGATATAGACATTACCCTAGCATTTCCCTATCTTACCCTCTAAAAATGTTAATCTACACAACTATGCAAATGACTAGAAGGTTGAAGAATCTTAAGATAAAGTACGTGTGGACCTCAAAGGAAAATGTATTTCCCCTGATTATGAAAAAGATTATATTGAGAATGGACCATGGGGGAAGAGGAAGAATTTGAAAGGGAGTGATGGAAGAAGGGAAGGTATTCCAGGCACAGGGAAAGCATGAACAGAGTCAAAGCAGAAAAGCACAAGGAATTAACTGTTTAATTAATTGATGTTTAGGGAATAGCAAGGATTCAATGTGATTGAAATACAGTATCACAGTAAGTAGAAAAGTGAAACAGAGGCTGGGTACAGTGGCTTATGCCTGTAATCCTAGCACTTTGGGAGGCCGAGGCGGGTGGATCACCTGAGGTCAGGAGTTTGAGACCAGCCTGGCCAACATCATGAAACCCCATCTCTACTAAAAATACAATAAATGGCCAGGCATGGTAGTGGACACCTATAATCCCACCTACTCGAGAGGTTGAGGCAGAAGAATTGCTTGAACCTGGGAGGCAGAGGTTGCAGTGAGCCGAGATCGTACTATTGCACTCCAGCCTCAGCAACGAGAGGGACACTGTCTTAAAAAAAAAAAAAAAAAAAAAAAAAAGAAATAAAAAGAAAAAGAGAAGAAAAGAAAGAGCAGAATGTTCACATGCCCTACGCCCCTATGCTTCTCAGGACAGCCACCTCCTCTCTGAAGGCCTGGAACTGCTCTGGGGGTTGGGTTGACAACCTGGAATAAAGAGATAAAAAAAGAAAAGAAAAGAAAAATGAGACAGAATACTAGAATAATGAGTTAGGACTGTGTTGCAGGAGATCTTGGGACACCAGTCTTAACCAGAGGCAGAATGCTCATAAACAGTAGGGAAACAATGAAAAACTAACTTTACAGGCAGGAAGGATGATCTCAGTCATTTTACTGGAAGATTAATCTGGCTTCACACTATGAATGGTTTGAGAACAGAGACACTAGTAATTCAGTGATGAGGTAAAAAGGGTCTAAATTACATGATAACCATGGAAATAAAGAGATGGATACAGAAGAAATTTGATAACTGATTAGAGGTGGGAAGCTGGGGAGAGAAAGGGGTCCAAGATGACTTCCAAATGAAAAATCATGGTAATTTCAAAAAAGAGAGATAAAAGATCCCATGATATTGGGTCTGAAAAACATTAATTCGGCATCTTATTTCCATAATTTAGAGGCTTACCATGTTGGTAGGTACAATTACATACATATATACATTCTTATACCATGTTGGTAGCCCAACTATATGTATATAAGAACAATATATATACTTTTGTTTATTATTTATTTATTTATTTTTTTGAGATGGTGTCTCACTCTGTTGCCCAGGCTGAAGTGCAGTGGCTTGATCTTGGCTCACTACAACCTTTGTCTCTTGGGTTTAAGACTCTCCTGCCTCAGCCTCCCAAGTAGTTGGGATTACAGGCACCTGACATGACACTGGCTAATTTTTGTATTTTCAGTAGAGATGGGGTCTTGCCACATTGGCCAGGCTGGTCTTAAACTCCTGACCTCAAGGGATCCATCTGCCTTGGCCTCCCAAAGTGCTAGGATTGTAGGTGTGAGCCACTGTACTGGCTGATATATATTCTAATATATATTATTTGCATCACTGCATTCTAGCCTGGGCCACGGATGAGATACTGTTTCAAAAAATTTTAAAAAAACCGTAACATTTATAGAATATCTCTGGAAAGATATACTTAGAATAGGTAACCCCAATTGTCTTCATGGAGGAAATGGGAATGGAGGGACACTTTTATTATATTATATATAATAAAATAATAATACACTTTTATACACACACACACACACACACACACACACACACACACAGAGCTGGGCTACCAAGATGGTATATATTATTTTATATATACGTAGTTGGGCAATATATAATAATATATATATAAGAAATCCTAATAATTTCAAGCCAGAGTATAGCATAATGACAGTCCCTACACCATGAATGACAGATAAGTCCTTATCTTCAACTTTTTGGGCCTGCTCTAAATATCTAGTCAAAGAAAAATTGTATAAACAGGTCCAGAAAACTGGACTTGGGCCAATTTACTGTGGGTCACTCTACCCCAGGTTTGATTCTGTTGTGTGTCCTGTTATATTATATTAGAATGGAAATTTGTTAGATTGTCTAAGAAGAAATTGGGAACACAAATCCAAATCTACAAGTTAGAAAACGTCTCCAAAGTTACTAAGAAAATAATGACTCTGGGCCAGGCGTGGTAGCTCACACCCATAATCCCAGTACTTTGGGAGGCTGAAGCGGGTGGATCACCAGGTCAAGAGATAGAGATCATCCTGGCCAACATGGTGAAACCGCATCTCTACTAAAAAAAAAAAAAAAAAAAAAATACAAAAATTAGCTGGGCATGGTGGCCCATGCCTGCAGTCCCAGCTACTTGAGAGGCTGAGGCAGAAGAATCGCTTGAACCTGGGAGGCGGAGGTTGCGGTGAGCTGAGATTGCATTACTGCACTCCAGCCTGGCAACAGGGCGAGACTCTTGTCACAAAAACAACAAAAAAAGAAAAAGAAAAGAAAAGAATGACTGAAGAATAAAGAGATCTGTGAACTTTTAGTATTTTGAAAAATGTAAGATTTTAAGAACACTAAAATATTAATCACTACTAAAGTTGGGTGATAGGTACATAGGGAGGTCATTATACTTTCAATTAAGCTTTAACAGGTCAATAATAAAAAGTTAAACATATTTTTAAAATCTGGTGGGCTTTTTTTTTTTTATTCTGAGATGGAATCTCGCTCTGTTGCCCATGTTGGAGAGCAGTGGCACAATCTTGGCTCACTACAACCTCTCCCTCCCTGGTTCAAGCAATTCTCCTGCCTCGGCCCCCCAAGTAGTTGGGATTACAGTACCCACCACCATGCCCAGCTAATTTTTTTGTATTTTTAATAGAGATGGGGTTTCACCATGTTGGCCAGGCTGATCTCAGAACTCCTGACCTCAGGTGATCTGCCTGCCTCAGCCTCCCAAAGTGCTGGGATTACAGGTGTGAGCCGCTGTGCTCGGCCTAAAATCTGGTTTTAATGAACATTATTTATACCTGTCTCATACGTGGTATCCAGGTAAGGAGACAATAATTCTTTGCTCAGATATCACCACAGGTTTTTATAGTTAAGTATGAAATCAAAAGCAAAGAAACCTACTATATCTATAGTTACCTATAGATGTGGATATATTCAGCATTTCTCATAAAAATAAGAAAAAACCCACAACTAAAGTGGGAATACATTTTTTTGGTTTCCTTTTATTACCATTAGTATATGGCAGTTCTGCCTCTCCCTCTACAAGCGCTCATGAATAGCTTTAGCTTTTGAGTAAAGACCTTAGAAAGCATTTATTGATTAAGGGAATTAGTATCTTTCCTTCCAATAAGGTTTAGATGTTGGTTTCCCAGTACTTTTGTGAATATCTTTCATGAAAGATATGTAAACATGCAAGATTATTATAGTTAACATATATACACAAATCATAAAGTCCTTTGCATCACACACACTTTAATTTGATCACACTTTATCAACGAGGCTGGAGTAACACCTACATTGACCTCACTAACCTTGACAGAATCAAAGTTCCAGTTTGTCTGTTTGTTTATTTTGAGACAGAGTCTCCCTTTGTCACACAGGCTGGAGTGCAGTGGTATCATCTCAGCTCACTGCAACCTCCACCTCCCAGCTTCAAGTGATTCTTGTGCCTCAGCCTCCTGAAGAGCTGGGACTACAAGCACGCAGTCACCATGGCCAGCTATTTTTTTTTTTATTTTTAGTAGAGATGGAGTTTCACTATGTTGGCCATAATTTCTGGCCCCAAGTGATCTGTCTGCCTCAGCCTCCGAAAGTGCAGTTTATTTTTTAAATAGGGTTTTTTTTTTCCCTTCAGATTTTAAAGTAACATGTGGGCTGGGCATGGTGACTCAAGCTTGTAATCCCAGCACTTTGAAAGGCCAAGGATGGTAGAACACTTGAATCCAGGAGTTTGAGACCAGCCTAGGCAACATGGAGAAACTCAGTCTCCACAAAAAATACAAAAATTAGCCTGGCATGGTGATGTGTGCCTGTAATCCCAGCTACTAGGGAGGTTGAAGTGGGAGGACTGCTTGAGCCCAGGAGGTTGAGGCTGCAGTGCACCATGATTGCACTACTGTACTCCAGCCTGAGCAACAGAATGAGACCCTGTCTCAAAAAATAAATCAATAAAATAAAAGTAACGTGTAATTATAGAATATCTCTGGAAAGACACACTTAGAATAGGTAACCCCAGTTGCCTTTATGGAGGAAACGGGATTAAAGGGACACTATTAATTTACACTTTTGTATCTTTTGATTTTGAAATAGGTCAATCTATCCTATTCAAAGATTTTTAGTTTTTCATATAAAAATAACACAGCTGATTGTAGAAAATTTTTTAACTATGGAATTTACTTATTTATTTGGTTTCAAACTCCTAAGCTCAGGCAATCCACCTGCCTTGACATCCTAAAGTGCTGGATTACAGGTGTGAGTCGCCGTGCCTGGCCAAATATAAAATATATATATATATATATATATATATATATATATATATATATATATATATATATAATAAATATAATACACACACACACACACACACACACACACTGTTGTTTTTTTTTTTTTGAGACAGAGTTTTGCTCTCTCTCCCAGGCTAGAGTGCAATGGTGCAGTCTCAGCTCACTGCAACATCTGCCTCCCAGGTTCAAGTGATTTTCCTGCCACAGCCTCCTGAATAGCTGGGATTACAGGCACCCGCTACCATGCCCAACTACTTTTTGTATTTTTAGTAGAGACAGGGTTTCACCATGTTGGTCAGGCTAGTCTCGAACTCCTGACCTCGTGATCAGCCCTTCTCGGCCTCCCAAAATGTCGGGATTACAGGCATGAGCCACCACTCCAGGCCTGAAATATTTTAAAAATTACAATATAGGCCAGGTGCAGTGGCTCATGTTTATAATCCCAGCACTTTGGGAAGCCAAGTCAGGAGGAGTGCTTGAGCCCAGGAGTTGGAGACCAGCGTGGGCAACATGGCAAGACCTTGTCTCTACAAAAAAATACGTTTCTATTAACTGAGAGTGGTGGCACATGCCTGTGGTCCCACCTACCCAGAAGGTTGAGGTGGGAGGACTGCTTGAGCCCAGGAGGTCAAGGTTGCAGTGAGCCATAATCATGTCATTGCATTCCGGCCTAGGCAACAAAACAAGATCCTGTGTCAGAAAGAAAAAAAAAAAAAATTACAACACAGAACACAATATAGAGAATAGAGAAACAATGGAAAATAGAGAATAGAGAAGGAAATAAAATCATTCTTAAATCTTGCTGTTCTGCCACTGTTAACTTTTTTTTTTTTTTTTTTTTTTTTGAGATAGAGTCTCACTGTGTGGCCCAGGCTGGAAGGCAGTGGCACAATCTCGTCTCAACTGCAACTTCTGCTGCCAGGGTTCAAGCAATTCTCCTGCCTCAGCCTCCTGAGGAGCTGGGATTACAAGCGCCTGCCACCGTGCCTGGCAATTTTTTTTTTTTTTGTATTTTTAGTAGAGACAAGGTCTCACCATCTTGGCCAGGCTGGTCTTCAACTCCTGACCTAATGATTCACTCACCTTGGCCTCCCAAAGTGTTGGGATTACAGGGGTGAGCCACTGCACCCAGCCAACTTTTTGAGATGTATTACAGTATAATCTCTTTCGTGTGTGTGTGTGTTTGAGATGTATTACAGTATAATCTCTTTCGTGTGTGTGTGTGTGTGTGTATGCATACATACATATTTTATTATTATTTTTTATTTCATTTTTTTTTTTGAGACTGAGTTTCGCTCTTGTTACCCAGGCTGGAGTGCAATGGCGCGATCTCGGCTCACCGCAACCTCCGCCTCCTGGGTTCAAGCAATTCTCCTGCCTCCACTTCCCTAGTAGCTGGGACTACAGGCATGCGCCACCATGCCCAGCTAATTTTTGTATTTTTTTTTTTTTTTTTTTTTTGAGGCGGAGTTTCACTCATTACCCAGGCTGGAGTGCAATGGCGCGATCTCGGCTCACCGCAACCTCCGCCTCCTGGGTTCAGACGATTCTCCTGCCTCAGCCTCCTGAGTAGCTGGGATTACAGGCACGCGCCACCATGCCCAGCTAGTTTTTTGTATTTTTAGTAGAGACGGGGTTTCACCATGCTGACCAGGATGGTCTCAATCTCTCAACCTCGTGATCCACCCGCCTCGGCCTCCCAAAGTGCTGGGATTACAGGCTTGAGCCACCGCGCCCGGCCTTAATTTTTGTATTCTTAGTAGAGACGGGGTTTCACCATGTTGACCAGGATGGTCTCGATCTCTTGACCTCGTGATCCACCCGCCTCGGCCTCCCAAAGTGCTGGGATTACAGGTGTGAGCCACCGCGCCCGGCCCATATTTTATTATTTTTAAGACAGAGTCTTACTCTGTCACCCAGGCTGGAGTGCAGTGGCATGATCACAGCTCACTATAGTCTCAACCTTCCAGGCTCAAGTGATCCTCCCACCTGAGCCTCCCGAGTAGCTGAGACTACAGGCACATGTCACCAGGTGCAACACAATTTTTTTTTTGTGAGACAGAGTGTCACTCTGTCACCCAGGCTGCAGTGCAGCAGTGTGATCTCAGCTCATTGTAACCTCCGCCTCCCAGGTTCAAGTGATTCTCTTGCCTCAGCCTCCTGAGTAGCTGGGATTACAGGCATGTGCCACCATGCCCAGCTAATTTTTTTTTTTGAGACACAGTCTTGCACTGTCGCCCAGGCTAGAATGCAGTGGCACGATCTCACCTCCTGGGTTCAAGCAATTGTCCTGCCTCAGCCTCCTGAGTAGCTCGGATTATAGGTATGTGCCACCATGCCTGGATAATTTTTGTATCTTTAGTAGAGACAGGGTTTCACCATGTTGGTCAGGCTGGTCTCAAAGTTCTGACCTCATGATCCACCAGCCTCGGCATCCCATAGTGCTGGGATTACAGGAATGAACCACTGCACCTGGCCTAACTTTGTATTTTTTTTTTTTTTTTTTTTTTTTGAGACGGAGTTTCGCTCTTGTTACCCAGGCTGGAGTGCAATGGCGCAATCTCGGCTCACCGCAACCTCCGCCTCCTGGGTTCAGGCAATTCTCCTGCCTCAGCCTCCTGAGTAGCTGGGATTACAGGCACGTGCCACCATGCCCAGCTGATTTTTTTGTATTTTTAGTAGAGACGGGGTTTCACCATGTTGACCAGGATGGTCTCGATCTCTCGACCTCGTGATCCACCCGCCTCGGCCTCCCAAAGTGCTGGGATTACAGGCTTGAGCCACCGCGCCCGGCTAAAAACCAGTAATCTTTTTTTTTTTTTTTTTTTTTTTTGAGACGGAGTTTCGCTCCTGTTACCCAGGCTGGAGTGCAATGGCGCGATCTCAGCTCACCGCAACCTCCGCCTCCTGGGTTCAGGCAATTCTCCTGCCTCAGCCTCCTGAGTAGCTGGGATTACAGGCACACGCCACCATGCCCAGCTAATTTTTTGTAATTTTTTAGTAGAGACGGGGTTTCACTAAGTTGATCAGGATGGTCTCGATCTCTTGACCTCGTGATCCATCCGCCTCGGCCTCCCAAAGTGCTGGGATTACAGGCTTGAGCCACCGCGCCCGGCTCTAACTTTGTATTTTTAAAAGAGATGGAGTTTCACCATGTTGGCTAGGCTGATCTTGAACTCCTGACTTCAAGTGATCCACCCGCCTTATCCTCCCAAAGTGCTGAGATTACAGGTATGAGCCACTGCACTTGGCCACCAGCTAATTAAAAAAAAAAAAATTTTATAGAGACAGGGTTTCACCATGTTGCCTAGGCTGGTCTTGAACCCCTAGGCTCAAGGGATCCTCCTGCTTTGGCCTTCCAAAATGCTGGGATTCTAGGCATTAGCTACCACACCCAGCTTATACTTTTTCTTTAAGAAACTTGTTGTGCAGGCAAGCAGGGCCCAGACCATGCAGAGTCTTGTTAAAGCTTAAAGAGTCTTGTGAGGCCGGGCACGGTGGCTCACGCCTGTGATCCCAGCACTTTGGGAGGCCGAGGCGGGTGGATCACGAGGTCAAGAGATCGAGACCATCCTGGTCAACATGGTGAAACCCCGTCTTTACTAAAAATATAAAACATTAGCTGGGCATGGTGGCGCGTGCCTGTAATCCCAGCTACTCAGGAGGCTGAGGCAGGAGAATTGCCTGAACCCGGGAGGCGGAGGTTGCGGTAAGTCGAGATCGCGCCATTGCACTCCAGCCTGGGTAACAAGAGCAAAACTCCGTCTCAGACAAAAAAAAAAAAAAAAAAAAAAAAAAAAGAGTCTTGTGAAAGCTTTAAAATTGTATTCTAAGTAAAATAAAGAGTCTTAAAGGATTTTAAGTAAAAGAGTACGTGTATATTTAGCAACTATCCTTCTATTTGCATGTTTACTAATAGTATTTTAATAATCAAGTACGGTTGTTGCATTTTTAAACAGATGCTCTGATAGTGCCTATCACAGTTAATAGATTTCCTAATACTGAATTTGCATTATACTTGCATTCCCACCATAAAGTACTGAAACTAACTTGCCAATGTCTTATGTAGACTTTTGTACTTATATTTAAAAATAAGATTGGTCGCGCCGGGCGCGGTGGCTCAAGCCTGTAATCCCAGCACTTTGGGAGGCCGAGGCGGGTGGATGACGAGGTCGAGAGATCGAGACCATCCTGGTCAACATGGTGAAACCCCGTCTCTACTAAAAGTGCAAAAAATTAGCTGGGCATGGTAGCGCATGCCTGTAATCCCAGCTACTCAGGAGGCTGAGGCAGGAGAATTGCCTGAACCCAGGAGGCGGAGGTTGCGGTGAGCCGAGATCGCGCCATTGCACTCCAGCCTGGGTAACAAGGGCGAAACTCCGTCTCAAAAATAATAATAGTAATAATAAGATTGGTCAGGCCAGGCATGGTGGCTCACGGCTGGTGGCTCACGCCTATAATCCCAACACTTTGGGAGGCTAGGGCAGGTAGACTGCTTGAACTCAGGAGTTCAAGACCAGCTGGGCAACATGGCGAAACCCCATCTCTACAAAAAAATACAGAAAGTAGCCAGGCACGGTGGCGTGTAACTGTAGTCCCAGATACTCAGGAGGCTGAGGTGGAAGGATCACTTGAGCTCAGGAGATGGAAGTAGTAGTGAGCCAAGATCACACCACTGCACTCCAGCCTGGGCAATGGAGTCAGACCCTGTCTCAGACAGACAGACAGACAAAAACTATTGACCCACAGCTTTTTATTTTTATTTTTTGAGATGGAGTTTCGCTCTTGTTACCCAGGTTGAAGTGCAATGGCGCGATCTCGGCTCACCGCAACCTCCGCCTCCTGAGTTCAGGCAATTCTCCTGCCTCAGCCTCCTGAGAAGCTGGGATTACAGGCACGTGCCACCATGCCCAGCTAATTTTTTGTATTTTTAGTAGAGACGGGGTTTCACCATGTTGACCAGGATGGTCTCGATCTCTTGACCTCGTGATCCACCCGCCTCGGCCTCCCAAAGTGCTGGGATTACAGGCGTGAGCCACCGTGCCCGGCGACCCATAGCTTTTTTGTGTGTTTGTGGGCCAATCTTACTCACTTTGTATTGTGACATCTTCATTAGCTTCCATATTGAATATGTATTCAATGCCAATTTCAAAAAACTAGAATGAAAGAATATGCCTTGTTTCCTTGTTTTTTCCACTCATTATATTGATATAAAGTTTAATGGTTAGGTAGGATAGCATACTATAAGTATATGATCACATATAATAAGTAACAAAATTTGAAGACAGGACATTTAATAAAACAAACACAAAAACCTATTATATCTAAATATGTTTAAAATAAAACCCAAAGAATCTCCAATCAATATTTAGCATCCAGTTTGCTAAAACCTACCTTTTCTTCTATTTGAGGAAGAAAAAAAGGAAAAGATGTCTTCCCAACGTTTTTATATTATAGCATTGACAGGTAAGTACGTGGACCTATGAGAGCAAAGGTCCAAAGTTCAAACAGCAGAGAAAGTGCCATGAAAACTATAGGTATTCAGTAAGTATTGATGAGTGGTAATGACAAAAAAGGTTATTGTGTTTGGGGATAACAAATACAAAAGATAAGATGATGCCTCCTTGAGGGAATTACTGTGACAGAAGCATTATTAAGGAAGTCTTAGGTAGACAGTGATTGGATAGGGCTATTACTATGGCTAAAAGTAGCCATGGAACTAGATAGCATTACAACTAATTGGTCATTTAGTCCATTTTCAAAATAAATATCTCCTACAGAGACCTAATAGATCAAGCACTGATCAGCAATCAATAAGGCTGTTAAAGTGATTGGGTTGGTTTTACAGTGGCCTAATAATTTAGTACCAATAGAAAGACTCAGTGTATTACTCTTAGTATCAGTGAAATGCAATTTTGGTAACCAAAGAAAAAGAAGAACAATGCAGGTTTGAAAGAGGGGGAAAGTGTTAACAATTTGACTTTAGCATTAAAGGATTTATTTCACTAATGTAAGATCTCAGCTGACTAAGATGAATTGCTAGCATACCAGGTTTTTTTTCTCCCTAGCAGTCACTGGATTTTGAGGAAAGAGAATGAGCGAGAGAATGAGTGAGAGAGTGAGTGAGAGAGAGAGAGAGAGAGAGAGAGAGAGAAAGAGAGAGAGAGAGAGAGAGAATAAATAAATATATGAATGTTTAGGTAAGTAGATTCAGAGTAAGATAAACTATGTATTTTCAAATCTTACTATCTGATGGATTACCTGGTTTTAGATTACTCACAATTATTTCACAATTTTAGGAGTACCTAAATGATAATTCTTTCCATCTGTGGAGTTTGTGGTTTCCTTATGAGACTAAAGAATTATTGCAAGGTACCTTCAGCTTGGAGTAAGTTCCTTTCAATACCAAACTCTTTCTCCTTGGACTTTTCATAATCACTCTAGCAGGCAGTGAACATTCTTTACGTGTCTGAGTTATGTTTTATTTAAACTCGTTTATGTTAGATGTGAAATTATATCCCTGGATTCTATTTACCCACTGCATTCTACCCTACATAAAGTGGCCTTCTCAGAGCCCAATTTCCAACAATTAAGTATAAGCCCAAGACAGCTGAGAATCAAAATAAGTACTTGGGGGGTCATGTTGCCCAAAAAGGTATTGTCCATCATCAAACCCAAGACTCAAAACTCAACAGAGTGAGAGGTTCGCACTGTGAGATGCAAGTAAGAATGGAAATAAACTGTGTGACATCTCACAGTCACTCTGGGGCATATATTTCAGTGACCAGTCCTGTTGACAACTACCTAATTATTTTTTTATTTTTATATTCTTTTACAGGCAGATCTTCCCTCTGTTGCCAGGCTGGAGTGCAGTGGTGCAATCATAGCTCACTGTAATGTAGAACTCCTGGGCTCAAGTGATCCTCCCACCTCAGCCTCCTGAGTAGCTAAGACTACAGGTACACCATCATGCTGGGTTAGTTTTAGAATTTTTTCTGGAGAGTCAGGGTCTTGCTATGGTGCCCAGGCTGGTCTCAAACTCTTGGGCTCAAGTGATCCTTCTGCCTTGGCCTCCCAAAATGCTGGGATTATAGGCATGAGCCACCACACCTGGCCCCATTTCATTAAATTCTTTTTATTCCTTCATTCCTCCTTTTTTTTTGATGAATAAGTGTAATTAAATTTACAGAAAGCAGGTTAACTAAATATATGATGTAGCTCCATTGAACAAGAGAAATTGTTTTTGTATCCTCTATTACGCCATTCTTTTAAAAAATGAAGGCCCTGGATATCAACGACTTAATACAGTGTCACAACAGGAATGTCTGTCAATACCCAAACCAGAAACTTGATTTTCTGTGTTCTAACAGAAACTTATATGCCACCACTCAAACAAAAAGCAAAAAAAAAAAAAAAAAAAAAAAAAAAAAAGACATACTTGATAATATTAGTTCCAAACATAAAAGGAAAACATCATACCTGCAGAATATATTGAGTGAGGTCAACTGCTTCTTTCTTCTCATGTACAAGTAGTGTTTCTTTGTCTTCTACAGTAATAACATTAATTTCTCCACGACGTACCTCCCTCATGCCCAAGGGGCGTTTTCGAACACAAACTCTGATTTTCTCCATCTCAGTCCAAGGATTCTGTTTCTCCGAAGTGTTCTGTCTAATACATGTTTATAAACAGGCTTTTAATTTTTAATAATAGGACAAGATTACTTAGCAGACCAAAGTATTGGTACATTTTGCTGTATGCTGGGCATAATATATTTCTTAAGATTGCAAAGTTAAGTGTCAGCACTGAGAAAGTCCTTCTCTCTCCATCCCTACCCTACTCTGCCCCTTCCCCTCCAAAAAAACTGAACCACCAAAAACAACAACAACAACAACAACAACAACAACAAAAACCCAACAAGCAAAAATCCCCTAAGAGATCTTATGCAGGATAATATTTTATATAATTGTTTTACATCAATTCTTAATTCTTTAGCTCTCCACCTGGCTGCTGAAAAAATACATTTTTTTGAGATAGGATCTCACTCTGTCACCCAGGCTGCAGTGCAGTGGCATAACCCCAGCTCACTGCAACCTCAACTTTCTGGGTTCAAGTGATTCTACTTCAGCCTCCCGAGCAGCTGGGACTATAGGCGTACAACACCACAACCAGATAATTTTTGTATTTTTTATAGGGACAGTCCCACTACCTTCCCAGGCTGAATTCATGGCCTCAAGCAATTCCTCCTGCCTTGGCCTCTCAAAATGCTGGGATTACAGGCATGAGCCATCATGCCCAGGCTGGAAAATTATTTTTTATGGGATCTAAATTGGTTAAAAAAAAAAACAAAAAACCCAGCAAATAATTTTCTAATATAATGTTTTAAAACAATTTTTTTAACCAAAATTTAGGTACTTAGCATCATTTCTGCATGAAACTGCAGGTGGAATAATTAAAGAATAAATGACTGACTGAATGAAATGTATCATTTTGAGGTAGTATGGGAAAATCTTGACAATCATTAAAACTGGATGATGAGTTGGTCACGGTGGCTCATGCCTGTAATCCCAGAATTTTGGGAGGCTGAGGCAGGCAGATCACTTGAGGTCAGGAGTTCGAGACCAACCTGGCCAACACGGTGAAATCCTATCTCTACTAAAAATAAAAAACTTTGCTAGGAGTGCTCGCTTAAACCCAGGAGGTGGAGGTTACAGTGAGCTGAGATCATGCCACTGCATTCCAGCCTGGGCAACAGAGTGAGACTCTGTCTCAAAAAAGAAAGAAAGAAAAGAAACTGGATGATGGACATATAGGGATTCACAGTTCTATTTTCTCTTCTTTTGCATATGTTTAATTTTTCACAAGAAAAGGGAATTTTTGGTTTTGAGACAGGGTCTTGCTCTGTCACCCAGGCTGGAGTGCAGTGGTATGAGCACAGCTCACTGCAGCTTCAACCTCCTGGGCTGAAGAAATCCTCCCACTTCAGCCAATAGTAGCTGAACTACAGGTGCATGCCACCACACCTGGCTAATATTTGTAGAGACAGTGTCTCACCATGTTGCCTAGGCTGGCCTCAAACTCCTGGGCTCAAGCAATCTTGCCTGCCTTGGTCTTCCAAAATGCCAGGATTATAGGCATGAGCCACTGTGCTCATCAAAAATGAAAAATTTTAATGCATATTTTTTTCTTTCAAGAGTCTCTTTGTATCACTAAGGCTGGTGTGCAGTGGTGCAATCTTGGCTCACTGCAACCTCCACCTCCCAGGTTCAAGCAATTCTCCTTCCTCAGCCTCTCGAATAGCTAGGATTACAGGCACCTACCAGGATGCCCAGCTAATTTTTATATTTTTAGCAGAGATAGGGTTTTTCCATGTTAGCCAGGTTGGTCTTGAACTCCTAAGGTGATCCACCCTCATTGGCCTCCCAAAGTGCTGGGATTAGAGGGGTTAGCCACTGTGCCCTGCTTTAATGCATCATTTTACTAAGTGTTTTGTGTTAAAATCTTTAGTTGTTAGCACACTGGTTAGGTGGAAAAATAAAGAAAAGGCTAATTAAAAGAATTTTAAAAAATCTTTAGTTTCTGGATATCAATAACCTAATCATATAAAGCTAATCAAAGAGGACAGAAAATGTTTAGTACTTTTTAAAAGTGTCCAGGGCTCTAGGATGACTCATATGAACAAAAGGCCCATCATTTTCAAGTTCAAGGGGCATAAAGACACGCAGGTTCTTCTAAAAAGCTCTAATTTGGGCAGGGTGGAGTAGCTCTCATTTGTGTGCTTTGGGAGGCTGAGGTGGGAGGATCACTTGAGGCCAGGACTTCAAGATCAGCCTGGGTAACACAGTGAGATCCCCATCCCTAGAAAAATTTGAAAAATTAGCTGGGGACGGTGATGTGTACCTGTAGTCCTAGCTATTTGCATAGCTTGACCTCAGGCATTTGAGGCTGCAGTAGGCTATGACTGCACCACTGGACTTCAGTTTGGGCAACAGACCAAGACCCTGTCTCTACAAAACAAACAAAAAGTAAAATAAGTGGCAATGGTTAAACTAAAATATCCATTCTATCCTTGATGGTGTTAAACAATGCAAAATAGTATTTTTATTTATAAGTAATTCCAATTTAGATTTTTATGTGTCGTTCAATAAAAAGATAATATTCAAGAAAATATTTACTCCTTCACCACTGATTTAACCAATATAATAGCAACAATCTGACTTCATAGTCAAGGAACGATCTATTCCTCTTAGAATTAAAAGAAGAAAACAGTATTATATGCTCTGTGCTCTCCTAGACCAAACAAAATGTTTTACAAAAACGTTGTAAAATTTATTTCAAATTATTAAATATATATATATATATATATATATTTTTTTTTTTTTTTTTTTTTTTTGAGACGGAGTTTCGCTCTTGTTACCCAGGCTGGAGTGCAATGGCGCGATCTCGGCTCACCGCAACCTCCGCCTCCTGGGTTCAGGCAATTCTCCTGCCTCAGCCTCCTGAGTAGCTGGGATTACAGGCACGTGCCACCATGCCCAGCTAATTTTTTGTATTTTTAGTAGAGACGGGGTTTCACCATGTTGACCAGGATGGTCTCGATCTCTCGACCTCGTGATCCACCCGCCTCGGCCTCCCAAAGTGCTGGGATTACAGACTTGAGCCACCGCGCCCGGCCTTATTAAATATATTTTTACCATAAAACTAAGTCTTCTATTTTTATGGAGTAAAGAACTGATTATGAGACCTTCCAAAACCTTAGCCAATGTAAGACCAGATATAAATACTTTATCTTAACATATGAATAACAGTATTTTTAAAAAGAAAATATGGCTCAAGAATGAATTTTCTTTTCCCATAACTCATATATATAACATTTAAAATAAAACAAGCAATTTTTTTTTACAAGAACATATTTCCTATGATGCCACTGTTAGTACTAGGAATTACTTGTTATTTCACCTCTTAGGGACCTAATTTCAAATTCTAACTCAAAACACTGGTGAAAATAACTTATTGTCACCCTGACTCTCAAACTGTAATCTCCACCAACGATGTTTTACTGTTTGTAATCACCAAAATTATGTTTTTTCCAGGGCTGAAACTGTAGAAAGCACTAAAAATCAGGATCATATTTCAATGTGTGCAGATGAACTAACTGCTCCAAAGACCTACTTAATGAAACTACATGCCCTTGTTTTTAACAAAGCATCGTTAAGTCTCCTGGTTGGTTTAAGTGAATTTGATAACCTTAAAAAAGTCCTGTGGATTGTGTAATTTTTTTCTCCATTGTAGAAGGATTAACTATGTTACTTTCACAGATGTACTAGATGCATCACGTTAAGCTATAATAAATAATAGAAACAGGTCTGCTACAGATCCTGGAAAGTAGCAGCTGTTTTGATGCACATGAACAATATCATCTTTCTCCCCTCTAGAAAGTCCCAATTTCTCATTAATTTTCCCGTATCCAGGTATTCTTATTATTGATGCAAAAGCTGTTCATGATAATTTGTTATATTTGTTTACTGTAAATAAGGAGTAGATACTCTCTGCTGGACATGAAGAAGCGGCCTGCCCTTGCTAGAGGCTACTTTCCCTCAAAAGAAAGAAAAGATAACATTTATTACCTGATACAAGAATGAGGGATTCCATAGTTATACCCTGAAACTTGAGAGATTCTTTGAATAATGGGAATATCACAATCCCCCAGTATTGGAGAAAAGTAATTTGGTGAAAACAGTGAAGTGCTGATTTCTGTTTGCACATAGGAATCAGCAGCTGTGGCATTCAGAATTCTTGTTTTTGTATGGTACTGGGAATCATCTGGTAGCATGTGTTCTAGTGCTTTTAGGTAAGTGGACTTCTGTTCATTTGCAGAGACATCTGATAAACTGCACATTTTAAACCCATCATTGCTGGCACTTCTGTCTTTATTGTCAACAGGAGAATCAAAATTCAGCTGTCTGCGAGGGCCAGATCTTACTTTCTGGGACTTGATGCACAGGCTGCTTGTCTGAAGATGACGCTCTGGGATACTGACTGCTTTATCTTCTTCCTGCATAATCTTAATAATTTTGATAAGTTGGAAGAGACGTTTGCGGTCGTTCATGTTGTGGACTCCTAATTTGGAGTAGTCCTTCATTGTAATCTTGGCTAATTCATCTATTTTCTGAAGGCCAAGGGCAGTGAAATGAGAATAATACTGTGCGAGTTCAGCTTCACAAAGACATTCATATAACCAGGATGCCATTTTGGTGAATAGGTTTCTATAAACTCTGCAGAGAGAAAGAAAAGCCATTCACTTGAAATAGAGTATATATGATAAAATTATATCTTTTAAAAACTGAAAACCACTAAACAAACATGCAAAATATATTTTATTTGTCAAGTTATCGATTTTCTGAAATTATTGATTAAATAGCATAGTGCATGAACAAAGATGCTTTGTATTGCATGTGAAGAATTTGTGGTAACATGCAATTTGTTAATCTGCTTAATAAAAAGAGATCTTCCATTATATATACACACAGATACACAAATAAACACATACATAACATACCACTTACTTATTTCTAGGGAGTTCCTTCCAACCTCGCAATATCTACTTTACACAAGCCACAACTACTGAAACCTTGTTCCCAACAACTGATCGTAGCAGGACTAATTTTAGATGCTCAACTTAATGTCAAGGCATGCTGCACAACTGTTTCCCATGAATAAGGAACAGGGGCTAAGAACTCTTTCAGAATGAAAAGC
The DNA here is from genome assembly GCF_048565385.1 of Saimiri boliviensis. Classification (NCBI taxonomy): domain Eukaryota; kingdom Metazoa; phylum Chordata; class Mammalia; order Primates; family Cebidae; genus Saimiri; species Saimiri boliviensis. The sequence goes on from NC_133450.1 coordinate 186,501,619, forward strand.
AGAATCAAATGGCATACGACAGAGGATTATAAACTAATATAACTCAGAGGAAGATAGCATTAGTATTTGCTGAGTACTGGCAAAAGTTAGCTAAATACAAGTAAAGACATCATCAATTCAGCATCTACCAATTCAGGATTTCAGATCATTCCAAAAGGTGGTCATTAATCCCTACCTGTACAGAATATGAATCAAATAATTTACCCAGGAAATTAATACTATGGTCAAGATTTTAAATAGTTGTAAAATGTTTTTAAAACTTTAACATTGAGATATTTAATTAAATACTAACAAACGTCGTGGTAATAACACATAATCCTGGTCTATTATTAAAGTCAAGATCCTGAGTGCTCTATATCACTGTTAAGTTTGTGAGCATATCCAAAAGTAAACTACATTTTCTTTTTTAAAATGATTTTATAATACAGAGTTTTCAAAAATTCAGTTAGGTAACTTGTGGTAAAACTTTCCTGTTTTCATTTTACTTTATATTTTTTTCTTTTTTTAAAGTTTTTATTACTTCCTTTTGGTTTGCATATTTTATCTTCTTTCTAGCAGAAATAGAGAAAGAGTTGAGGGCAAGGTAATAAAGATAACAAAGAACCTTGAATAATTTGCTTTGGAGGAAATACTACTTATGTTAAAAGGCTAAATGGGCTGAGTAACACATCCTAAACTAGTCCTGGCCTTTTCTATTTGTGGCAGATTTGGTCTTTTTGTGTGTGTTTTTGTTTTTTGAGATGGAGTCTCACTCTGTTGCCCAGGCTGGAGTGCAGAGGCATGATCTCAGCTCACCTCCACTTCCTGGGTTCAAGCAATTCTCCTGCCTCAGCCTTCCAAGTAGCTGGGATTAGAGGCAAGCACCACCATGCCTGGCTAATTTTTGTATTTTTAGTAGTGATGGGGTTTTGCCATGTTGTCCGGGCTGGTCTTGAACTCCTGACCTCAGGTGCTCCACTAGCCTCAGCCTCCCAAAATGCTGGGATTACAGGCGTGAGCCACTACACCAGCTGGTAGATTTCCTTTTTGAAGGTAGCTTTGTTTTTTAAATAAAAAATTATTTGCAGGTTCTTCCATCAAGAAATAAAGTCTATGTCTTCCCTCATTTCATCTAGGCTAGCCTTGTGACTTGTTTTACCCAATACAATATGGTGGAAGTAATGCTATGCAACTTTCATGCCTAGGCCTCAAGGGCCCAGCCAACAGCCATCACCAAAGCCAGACATGTGAGAAGCTATCTTAGACTATCCAGGCCCAGTGGCATCACTAGGTGAATGCAGCCACATGAGTGACCTCAGGTCAGATCAGGAAAAGAACAACCCAAATATCTGGGCAGAGACCAGCCCAAAATCTGACTCACAGAACTGAGCAAATAAAATAATTGTTTTAAGCCACTAAGTTTTGAGGGTAATTTGCTACATAGCAGTAGATAACTGCAACATCCCTCTGTGTCTTTGTAAAATAATAATTTTTTAAAACAAGTTTTAAAGAAATTTCTGTAATCCCAGCACTTTGGGAGGCCGAGGCGGGTGGATCACGAGGTCAAGAGATCGAGACCATCCTGGTCAACATGGTGAAACCCCGTCTCTACTAAAAATACAAAAAATTAGCTGGGCATGGTGGCTCGTGCCTGTAATCCCAGCTACTCAGGAGGCTGAGGCAGGAGAATTGCTTGAACCCAGAAGGCGGAGGTTGTGGTGAGCCGAGATTGCGTCATTGCACTCCAACCTGGGTAACAAGAGTGATACTCCGTCTTAAAAAAAGAAACCAAATATCCACAATGTTGTTACCAACTTCACTATGAACACTTCATATGGTTTAAAGAAACATTTAATAAAAAAGGCTAATTCCATTGTCAGTGGATAGTCCACATTCATACTACTTTGATGATCTAATTAAACTAAAATTTATTGAGTTCTATTTTATGCCAAGCACTATGTTAGATGCTTTATGTAAAAAAATGTTATTTAATATTGTTAAATTAGAACTCCATTTTAAAAAACTCTATTGAAGTAAACTCCTAAGGTAAAAATAGTGCTTACGGGCTGGGTGCGGTGACTCACACCTGTAATCCCAGAACTTTGGGAGACTGAGGCAGGCGGATCACGAGATCAGGAGTTCAAGACCAGTCTGGCCAGCATGGTGAAACCCTGTCTCTACTAAAAACACAAAAATTAGCCAGGGATGGTGGTACGTGCCTGTAATCCCAGCTACTTGGGAGGCTGTGGCAGGAGAAGTGTTTGACCCTGGGAGGAAGAGGTTGCAGTGAGCTGGGATCGCACCACTGCCCTCCAGCCTGGCAATAGAGTTAGACCCTGTCTCAAAAAAAAAAAAAAAAAAAAAAAAGTGCTTATTTGCTTATTTACTGGTTGTTGTTTTTAGATTTACAATCTCAATGTAAGTTATAGTAGTACTTGTCATCCGGTTTAGCTCTCTGCTGTCTCAGCTACCCTTAATCAACCAGTCCAAAAATATTAAGTGAAAAAATCCAGAAAGAAACAATTTGTAAGATTTTAAATTATATACCATTCTGAGTAGCATGATTAAAATCTCTCACAATCTCTCACAAACCCCTCCTGGAATGTGAATGATCCCATTGTCCAGCCTATCCACATTGCATAAACTACCCACTCACTAGTCACTTAGTAGCTGTTTTAGTTACCAGATCAACTGCGGGGTATTTGCAATGTTTGTGTTCACATAACCCTTATTTTACTTAAACAATGGCCCCAAACCCAAAGAGTAGTAATGTTGGCAATTCAGATATGCCAAAGAGAAGCTGTAGTACTTCAAGTGAAAGAGTGAAAGATCTAGACTTAGTAAGGAAAAAAAAAAACCCTAACCTATAATAGGGGTTGTTACTATCCATGGTTTCAGGCATCCACCAGGGGTCTTGGAATGTATCTTCCTTGAATAAGGGGGGATACTACTATACCCTAAAATCTTAATGTTTTATTCAAATTGTATTACTGGATTTATTTTTCAGTAGTTGGGGGAGGATGGGAGCAAAGAATTGCTTTAAGAATTCTTTCTTCAATATGTAGAAGCCTGATTAGAAGATTAGGAGAACAAACAAATCTAACAAACAAGTTAACAGAATAGATACATGAATAATGCAGCCTGGGCAACATAGTGAGACCCCTCTCCTAAGGAAAAAAAAGACATGAATAATGAACATATGGGTAACCCTCAACTATAAGCTGCAAAAGTTACACAGAAAAAGGCTATAACCAGCTGGGTGCAGTGGCTCATGCCTGTAATCCCAGCACTTTGGGAGGCCAAGGCAAGTGGATCACCTGCAGTCAGGAGTTCAAGATCAGCCTGGTCAACATGGTGAAACCCTGTCTCTACTAAAAATACAAAAAGTAGCTGGTTGTGGTGGTGGGCATCTGTAATCCCAGCTACTTGGGATGCTAAGGCAGGAGGATTGCTTGAACCCAGGACACTGAGGGTTGCAGTGAGCAGGGATCCCACCACTACATTCCAGCCTGGGTGACAAAAATAAAAAAATAAAACTCCTTCTCAAAAAAAAAAAAAAAAAAGAAAGAAAGAAAGAAAAAGGCTATAACCTACAAATAGCTACAGATCTCCCTTGAGAAGGAGCAGGGAGGACCTAAACTAATTTTTCTCTTTCCACAAATTTAAATATGTTTGAATTCAAGTTGCCAAAATGTTACTGGAATGAACTTTATTTTACTTGTACCCCAGTAGTTTTACTCTAGATCTCTTTAGACAGGCTTACCAGGACAATGACCCTTCTCCATGTACTTAGCCATATCTGCATTGTTCAAACGTGTGCTTTTATTTTTATTCACTGTTTTCTTTGTAGCTACATATTTTAAGACCTCCCTCCATCCTTCTTAGAAATAGATTACCTATAATTATTGACATGTCACTAAATTTAGAAGGTAACTAACACAAAAGCATTGGTGTAACATATCATAGACATCCAATAAACATAGGCCCTTAAAACTACCACTGCTACCAGACACATTTTTATTCTGTAGGGAGGGAGATGGAATTGAACAAGGAGCAAAATATCCACATGGTTTCTTTTTTCTATTTTAAGATGTTAAGTAAGATTGTTTTTCCCAAATATCTGCCAATGGACTACCAAAGCATTTGTGCAGCAGTAACTAGTACAGCAGATTTCTAGATTGGATGGCAAAAAAATCAAGGACTCAGGCTGTGCTAAGAACCAGATGTGATACATAGTCAAATTATTTAACAACTATGGGTCTCAGTTTCCTCAAGTTTAAAACTGAAATAACTTATATAGTCATTGATCATAAAATTCGATATGTTAATGTACTCACCACAAGTGTACTGATTAACCATTTGCAGCAGACAAGTTCTGTAATGCACCCACTAAGTGTCTGGAACAAAACAGACACAGTGACCTACCTACGGCATTAAAAACCAAAACAAAACTATACATGTATACATACTTTTTTTTTTTTTTTTTTTTTTAAGAGAAAGGGTCTCACTCTGCCGCCCAGGCTTGAGTATAGTGGTGCAATCAATCATGGCTCAGCATACTAGCTCCTAGGCTCAAGCAATCCTCCTGTTTCAGTCTCCCAGGCAGCTGGGACTCCAGACCCATGCCACCAAACCTGGCTAATTTTTTAATTTTGTGTAGAGATGAGGTCTCCCTATGTTGCCCAGGCTGGTCTCGAACTCCTGGGCTCAAGTGATACTCTTGCTTCAGCCCCAAAGTGTTAGGATCACAGGCATAAGCCACCGTGCCTGGCCCACATTATATTTTTGTAAGATTTTTTAAAAAGGAGTCCTACAGCTAGCCAGGTCAATAGAGATCATCTAATCTGTAGCTGATCTAGCCTATAATATTTGACCCATATATCTTCATACTTTGTAGTCTGGCTTGTAGAGTATTAAAAAAAAAATTTTTTTTTAATTTGTTGTACTGTTCAAAAAATTAGGAGCAATTAAAAATACCCAATTCCTGCTTTTCCTGGAAATTAAAAGATATAGTTACATCGGTCCTGCAATTAGGTAAGAAAATAGTAGACCAAAATGGAGTAGTGGTTGTCCCCTTTAGAAGGGCATATGCTCTTCTACTAATATACCCTGTGGTTCTACCTGCTCCTAGTTTAATACCAATCAACTTTATTCATTTACATTAGGAAACCCAGTACCCACTGGTAGTCATTCCCCATTCCCCTCAACCCATTTAGCCTTAGACAAACACTAATATTGATCGCTTTTTTTTTTTTTTTTTTTTAAGAAATGAGGTCTCGGGCCTGGCGCGGTGGCTCAAGCTTGTAATCCCAGCACTTTGGGAGGCCGAGGCGGGTGGATCACAAGGTCGAGAGATCGAGACCATCCTGGTCAACTTGGTGAAACCCCGTCTCTACTAGAAATACAAAAAATTAGCTGGGCATGGTGGCGTGTGCCTGTAATCCCAGCTACTCAGGAGGCTGAGGCAGGAGAATTGCCTGAACCCAGGAGGCGGAGGTTGCGGTGAGCCGAGATCGCGCCATTGCACCCCAGCCTGGGTAACAAGAGCGAAACTCCGTCTCAAAAAAAAAAAAAAAAAAAGAAATGAGGTCTCACTATGTTGCCTAGGCTGGTCTCAAACTCCTGAGCTCAAGTGATCCTCCTGCCTTGGCCTCCCACAGTGCTAGGACTGACATAAGCCACTGCACCCAGCCTAATAAGTATCACTTTTAAAGAAGTTACTAACAAAGTCACTGGGCCCACTGGATTATTAGAAACTGATACAAGGCCAGGTGCTGTGCCTCATGCCTATAATCCCAGCGCTTTGGGAGGCCAAGGCAGTTGGATCCCTTGAGTCCAGGAGTTTGAGACCAGCTTGGGTGACATGGTGAAATTCTGTCTATACAAAAAAATACAAAAATTAGCTGAGTGTGGTGATGTTTGCCCTTAGTCTCAGCTACTCGAGAGGGTGATGCTGGTGGGCACTGCTTGAGCCCAGGAGGTAGAGGTTGCAGTGAGCCAAGATTGAGCCACTGAACTCCAGCCCGGGCAATAGAATGAGATTCTGTCCCCAAAAAACAAATTAAAGAAACTGAAACAAAACAAAATCAGCATTTTCAATCAACTTTTATTAAAACATTTCTGTACCCCATATTAGGTATAAGGTCACTCAGAACACAGGAAATTCAATATTATCAGCGAAAGAGTAAAGGGTAGGGAACTTATTATTTCAAACTCTAGGGATTCTTCTAACTACAGACACTGATCTCAACAGAAAACAGATGGTACCAGACAACTGCTTAAAACAGCTGCAAAGGAATTAGAATATATGATACTTAATAGAATTCTTAAGGCAAGATGTGGATTTGGGGATATAAATCATGTGAATTATATTCATTTTTTAAAAGTAGTTTTCAAGAAATTGTTGGTTTTAAAACTGAAAAAAATAGTTTCAAGTTTGTTTATGGTTAAGTAGCTAATGCTTTGTAATTACTACAATTCCCCTCAAGAGCCTCACAATGAGTTAAGTTTTTACATTTGGTGGAAAGTATGAGCGATCACCTAAAAATAAATATAACAAAATTTTAGAATCTAGCTATCTTAAACTAGTGCAAGTATTACTTTCTCTAAATATAGAGGTTTAATTCTGAAAGCATTCTCAGCAACAGGTGGGAACCAATGTTGGGTTTAAATTCGGTGCTTTATTTTTAAAATCTTGGTCTGAACAAACTGCAGGAAGTTGTCATTTGCAGACTTTTGCCACACTGCAGTCATAAAATACTTTCAACAAAATATATTTCATGTATTCAGTCAGAAAAGTAACTGTTACAATCAGTTTTCATAATACCAAGATGATAGAACTTCTTTGTTGCCACCATGGGACCAGGAATTATTTCCAAAGGAGTGACATCAATAAAGCAAAGAAGGATTAAAACAATTTCATTCACTGGAATCAAAATTATTAACATGTAACTAATTGTGCTACCTGAATAATCTTCCAAGATTTTTTTGTGACAGATGGCAATTAGCATCATCTTCCTTTTTACAAATAAAGGAACTGAGGCATAGATAATTTATTCAAAACAATGACATAAATTTGTTTTAGAAAGTGATCCGATAGCCATATATTGGCTATGTAATTCTATACCACTAGTTTTAACCAATCAACTCTCACATAAGCAAGTGGCTAACTTAAAAGACTGTAATAGACACAGTACTGCCCCTCATTGATAGTGAAATCTCAATTAGTCTCTTTGGTCTGGATGTTGTGCAATATTAAGTGGCTTACTTTCAGAATTCCAATGTAACCTTAGTTCACTTTGTAGTAAAACAGTTAATCTCACGGCTATGTCTTCAGCAAAAACAGCAGGAATCACTATAAAAATGTCTCCACAGTTGAGCATCTGAACTTGTCAACAACAGAACTCATTATACCTCCTGACAAAAACTACCCCTCCACTTCTGTCTTCTTTGGAAGCGGGGTGAAAATACCATTCATGCAGTTACTCAGGGCTAAACTAGGAAGCAATCCTAGAGGTCTTCTTCTCCCTTATTCCCAAACCTAATCAACAGAACCAGCCAATTTAATCTCCCAAATATTTGCCAAATTTCCTCTCTCCTATCTTCATTCCTACCACCACTGCTCTGGCAATTCTGCCTCAGTATCTCTCACCAATTCATTACATGTCTCATACCTGTTCTCCTGGTCTCCCGTTTAGCCCCCCATCAAACCATCTTCCAGACTGGAGAGCCAGATCACTCTTTTTTTTTTTTTTGAGACGGAGTTTCGCTCTTGTTACCCAGGCTGGAGTGCAATGGCGCAATCTCGGCTCACCGCAACCTCCACCTCCCGGGCTCAGGCAATTCTCCTGCCTCAGCCTCCTGAGTAGCTGGGATTACAGGCACGCGCCACCACGCCCAGCTAGTTTTTTGTATTTTTAGTAGAGACGGGGTTTCACCATGTTGACCAGGATGGCCTCGATCTCTCGACCTCGTGATCCACCCGCCTCGGCCTCCCAAAGTGCTGGGATTACAGGCTTGAGCCACCGGCGCCCGGCCTCAGATCACTCTTTTGAAAGAAGTTATAACAATGCTGCTCCCTTATTTAAAACCCTTCCCAAAAAAAGAAAAAAAAAAAAAGAAAAGAAACCCTTCAATGGCATCTTATCACTTACACACAGTACAAAGTCCAAACTTCTTAGCATGCCCCACAAAGCCTTCTATAATCTAGCCCCTTCCTCACTTTCCAGTTTAGTCGACTTCTTAGACCATTTATTTCTCTGTGGATTCATTCACATTGTGCTCGTAAACAGCCTCCTCCACTATCATCAAACTTCACTTTACCTGTCTATCTTCTACTAACAACAAATGAGGTCTTTTCTGGTCTACCCCAATGTGATCAGATGTCCCTTCCGTGTCTTTATCATACCTTTGGCATATCTCTATTATTATAGTTAATTATATTAATAATTATTACAACATAATTATTTGACTATTTCCCCTAATAGAATATAATCTCTTTGTGGTCATGGAATGTGTCTTACCTAGGCGGAGTGGCTCACACCTGTAATCCCAGCACTTTGGGAGACTGAGGCAGAAAGATCACTTGAGCCCAGGAGTTCAAGACCAGCCTGGACAACATATGGAGACCCTATCTCTATAAATAAGTAAATAAAAATTAATTGGGTGTGGTGGCACACACCTGTGGTCCCATACTTGGGAGGCTGAGGTGGGAGGCTCACTTGAGCCCAGGAGGTTGAGTCTGCAGTGAACCAAAATCACACCACTGCACTGCACTCCAGCCTGGGTGACAGGGTGAGACTTCGTCTCAAAAACAACAAACAAACAAACAAAAAAACCAGAATTGTGTCTTATTAGTCTTTTTACAAGCAGGTTCTAAAACAGTGCTTGGGGCAGGGCACAGTGTCTCATGCCTGTAATCCCAGAACTTTGGGAGGTTGATGTGGGCAGATCACTTGAGGCCAAAAATTCAAGACCTGCCTGGTCAACATAGCGAAACCCAACTCCACAAAAAATACAAAAATTAGCCAGGAATGCTGGTACACACTTTGTAATCCCAGCTACTCAGGAGGCTGAGACATGAGAATCGCTGGAACCTGGGAGGTGGAGGTTGCAATGAGCCAAGATTGCACCACTGCACTCCATCCTGGGCAACAGAGCAAGATTCTATCTCAGAAAAAATAAAAATAAAAATAAATACGTAAAACCATGATTGGAAATAATATTCAATAATTGTTCAATGAATAAATATCCCCGTATTAAAATTCTATAAAAGCATTTGATATCACTGTGGTAATGGGTAGCAGAAACTATTTATCAGAGTAATTTGATTACTCAGGACAATTCTGGCAGAGTTGGTGGTGCCCTGAGTCACTGCTCCTGGGCAACAAAAAGAAGAAAGTTTGTATTACTCAGATGAATTGATATGGACACAGTTATGGTCACAGTTTCACAGGAACTTTTTTTTTTTTTTTGAGACGGAGTTTCGCTCTTGTTACCCAGGCTGGAGTGCAATGGCGCAATCTCGGCTCACCGCAACCTCCACCTCCTGGGTTCAGGCAATTCTCCTGCCTCAGCCTCCTGAGTAGCTGGGACTACAGGCACGTGCCACCATGCCCAGCTAATGTTTTGTATTTTTAGTAGAGATGGGGTTTCACCATGTTGACCAGGATGGTCTCGATCTCTTGACCTCGTGATCTACCCGCCTCGGCCTCCCAACGTGCTGGGATTACAGGCTTCAGCCACTGCGCCCGGCTCACAGGAACCTTTATCCAGTATTCAAGAATATTTTTTGAGAGACTTTTATGAGATAGGCCCTATTTTATGCACTGGGAATATAACTGAACAAAACAGACAAGGTTAGCCAGGTGCAGTGGCTCATGACTGTCATTCCAACACTTCAGGAGGCTGAGGGAGGACTGCTTGAGCCCAGGAGTTTGAGATGGCCTGGGCAACATAGTGAGACCTCATCTTTACAAATAAACAAAATTAGCTGGTCTCAATTAGCTGAGACCACAGGCTTCTTGAGGGGCTGAGGTGGGAGGATTGCTTGGGCCTGGGAGCCTGAGGCTGCAGTGAGCCATGATCACGTCACTGCAGTTCAGTCTGGATAACAGGGTCACAGAGCAAGACTCTGTCTCAAAAAAAAAAAAAAAAATCCAAAAAAACAGATAAGGTCACTGCCCTCATGCACTATTATTTTAGTGGTAGGAGATAATAATCAAATAAGCAGTGTCGTTTTAGATGATGATATTTGCTATAGAAGAATGAATCAGGGTGCAGGGCATACTTTACATTGGATGATCAGAGGAGGGAACATTTGAGGTGAAACCTGAAATAACATGGAGTTACTTATGTAAAAGTCAGGAGGGAGAGAGTTCCACATGAGCACATTAGCTCAAAGGTGGAAATAAGCATGGCATAATCGAACCATCAAACATGGACAGGATGGATGGCATAGCAGGTAAGAAGAATAGTATGAGAAGAGGACAGAAAGGTAGGGGCCAGATTATGTAGGATATACTGGGCCACATAAAAGTCTGAATTTTACTTTTAAGTGAAGTAGGAAGTCATTAGAGGATTTTAAGTGGGCAAAGCATATGATATGATACATGTGTTCAAAGTTCACTCTGTCAGTTCTGTGAGGAATGGATCATAGGAGGCAGGCAAAAGTGGAACAAGGGAGATCATTTAGGAAGCTACTGCATTGAACCGACAAAAAAAAAAATGCTGCTGACTTGGAAAAACATGTTTCCTTTCATGAGAGTTAATTGGAATAATGTAAATTCACTGCTAACTTCAGTGTCTGATAAACACTCAACAATATACTATTATTATTAGTTTATACCGATAGAAAACTCTTCTTATTCAACACAATGTGAACATCAAACCCTTAAGACAGTAGCTTGGGAAGTATACAATGACCACACACTCCAAGTTTAAGAAGTAGAACTCTATTGTTTATTTAACAAAATTTGTTGAGGATCTATACTGTTCAAATTATAAACTGGTTTGCTGAGCCAGCATGGGGGAACTGGATTAATAGATCAATCGTCATAGAACACTAGATCTGGTAGGGATCTAGAAGAGTTCAGCCCCTCACTTTACAAACAACAAAACAGCAGCCCAGAGAAAGACACTGTGGTTTCTCCTAAACTAAAAAGTGAGAAAATCATACCGTAAGTTGCCCCAAGGACACACTCCGAATAGCTAAAGATTTTCATTAACATTATAAAACCAGCTGGACACAGTGGCTCATGTCTGTAATCCCAGCACTTTCGGAGGTTGAGGCGGGTGGATCACGAAGTCAGGAGTTCAAGACCAACCTGACCGAGACAGTGAAACCCTGTCTCTACTAAAAATACAAAAATTAGGCGAGTGTGGTGGCAGGCGCCTGTAATCCCAGCTACCCTGGGGGCTGAAGCAGGAGAATCACTTGAATCTGGGAGGCAGAGGCTGCAGTAAGCCGATATCGCCCACTGCACTCCAGCCTGGACGACAGATTAAGACTCTGTCTCGAAAAACAAACAAACAAAACACCATAAAACCAAAAGTTTTAAATAAAATGCTATCTCAGTAGTACATTAACGTGCTATAATAAGAAAAATGTAATATGTATATAAAGCCCTTGATAAAGTGCTTCGTACGGGGTAAACGCTCAATAAATGGCAACTACTAATTTCACCTGCTTTAAAAAAGTCTGTATGGTCATTGGAAGGCTGACAGCGTGTGGTCCACCTGACATCAACTACTTGATTTAATAGCAGAGTCACAGGAATTTTAATCTAATTCAATTCTTTGATTTTCCAGATGGAAAAAGTGAGGTTTAAAGGGGCTAAATTCAGGAGTTCAAGGCTGTGGTGAGCTCTGCTCATGCTACTGCACTACAGCCTGGGTGACAGAGCAAGACCTTGTCTCTAAAAAATAAATAAATAACAATAATAAAGGAACTAAATGACTTGCAAAGCCACCCACAGTGAATCAGAGACAGAGGCAAAGCCAAACCCTAAATCTCCAGTCTGGTTTCCACTACATGTCACAGATCTGCAGTTTAGCTATAAGGTAGTGTTTCAAACTTTTTATAAAATGCTAACAAGAACACAACTGCTGTACTGAACCTTCTCACTCCTTTTATTAAAACTGCCAGTGAGCTATGAATTTGATATAAGGAAGAATCACACCAACAATCAGGCTCTGAATATATAATCCATGAGTTAACAACGAAACAGTTTTAGGAACGCGATTCTATCATGGACACCTGATGAGTATTGCGCACCTGAGCAGCTGTTATATGCACTTAAATAGGCTACAAAGCCTCTCTGCTTGTAGAATATAAATACAAAGAAGATGCTTTAAAACATTTTCCAAAGCACATTTAAAATGTTATAGCTGCTGGTCACTAAGAAGCTAAAGTGAGATAAACTCTCTTGGCATACAGAAAAAGAATGGTTTGTTTTAAGCAAAGACTAAAAGGAGTCTAATAAAATTATTGGGAGACCAAGGCTAAAAGCCACAAATGCAGGAAAAGTTGTAGCAACCAATCCAAAAAAGTTTAGTCTTTCACAAAGAGTGGAAAGGCCAACTGTGGACGGTGGACTTTTAGGTCTTTTTGCATATAAAATTAGGATGCCCTCCCCCTACCCTTGAAATTAAAAAATCGTCTCTGAAGGGGAGAGACGAGACAGGGCATGAAGAGTAATCCAGTCTGTTTCTTGTAAATTAAATTCAACTCAACAAATACTTCCTGAAAACCTACTATGTGCAAGACATTGTGAACGATGCTTGCCTTACCTCAAAGCCTTCAAAATTGTATGGTAAGGGAAGAGAATGGGCTTCCCGGAAGTACACAACCCAAGGCCGAATAGAAGCGCCCTTACTGAGGTGCCGGTCAGGGTTATTAGCTCAAAAGCAAGAGGACTCTGGGACTCAAGACTTTCCAAAGTGAGAGAAGTGGCTTTCAAGATGAATGCTGAAGAAAAGGCAGAGATATGGGGCTGAAAGGTAGGAAAGTAGGTGAACTTTCATAAGAACCAAGAGAGGCCAACTCCCGGTTCCCTAACAACCGCGTTTCCTCTCGCGTTCAGCGGACTTCACGCCCACCCCCAGTCCGCGGGCCCGCGCCACGGCTCCCGACCAGTCCTGCCCCTCCTCTATTCTCTCTGCCCTTTCTCACCTCGGTCCAAACTCTTCCGTCGGCCGTCTGACAATGCCGTCGGTAGTGAGCCCCAAGGCCTGCAACCTAAGAGGTCTGTCAACCAGCGGGCCACCAGCGACGGCCAGGCCGCATCTCCATGGCAACGCCGCCAAGCACCAGTTCGAACGCCCGCGCTACGGCCTGCGCGTGCAGTCCCGAACAGCCCACCAATGGGCAGCCAAAGAATCGGTTGGCGTTCGCGGACTTTTCCTCTAAAAGACCAATCAGAGGTCCTAAGAAACAGTAGGCGTAACTCTCAATTTCCGACCTTCGGCCAATCGTTCCACTTGAGTGAAGATCTCGCGATGTTCTCAGTGTGAGACGGCACCTTTAAGGCAAGCCGAAGATCCTTCTCCCAAATTCTATTGGTGGTCCCAAGCGTAACCGAGCTCTTCTGATTGGCCAGTGTACTTCCAGTTTCCGTTCAAGGCCCGCCTCCAGCCTCCCTCGGCTTCGGGTGAGTAGCCTTAAGGCCCACTTGAATATAGTTCTCAGTGGAGGAAATAAGCCTTGGAGCGATAAGAATCTGCCTCTGGCAAACCTCCTGTCGCTGCAGGGCCGGAGATGGATGCGCCCTCCTCCAAGCCGGCAGTGAGGTGTGGGCAGGTCAGGTCCCATCCGCTCGCAGGACCTCAGTTTTCCTGACTGCACCGGGAGAAGGGAGGTTCCCTAACCTTGTGAGCCTTGCTTACCCCGGTCCGATTGGGTATGGGGTGGGTTGTCCGAATCCCAGAGGCGAGAGAGGTCCAAATTTAGGGCCCAGAGGTCCGGGCGCCGAACCTTCCCCTCCCTGGGCCTCAATTTCAATTTGTTGTTACCCATTAAACCCCGCCTGCTTTCCCAGAGAGATTTTGTTTTTTAATTGCTTCAGTTATTGAATGGATAATACCGTGCCAGTTATAGCAGAAGTAAAGAAAGTCTCACGAGAGCCCCACCTCCTTAAAAAAAAAGTGACAGCTTAAACTGAATGCAATCAAATTGTCAAATGTAAAACGCTATTATAAAGTCGAGGTTAAGATCACTGATGTTAGAAGTCAGGCCGACCTACATTTGAGTCACCCAGCCATCTATGAGCCATAGTTCCCTTTCTACTCTTCTGAAAGATGGCAGTAATGCCTCAGCGGGCTGTTGTGAAGATTTTTTTTTTTTTTTTTTTTTTTTTTTTTTTTTTTTTTTTTTGAGTCTGAGTTTCCCTCTGTCACCCAGGCTGGAGTGCAGTGGCGCGATCTCGGCTCACTGCCATCTCCACCTCCCGGGTTCAAGCGATTCTCCTGCCTTAGCCTCCCAAGTAGCTGGGATTACAGGCACAGGCCACTACGCCTAGCTAATTTTTGTATGTTTAGTAGAGATGGAGTTTCACCATGTTGGTCAAGCTGGTCTTGAACTCCTGACCTCATGATTCACCTGCCCCGGCCTCCCAAAATGCTAGGATTGCAGGCATGAGCCACCGCGCCCGGCCCTGTTGTGAAGATTAAGTGAAATAATGAAGGTAACACACTTGACACACGTCTGGCAAGTAATAACTTCTCAAAAAATGATAGCAATTTTCCTTATAACAAATAAGAACAGGCAAATATAGTCAGTGGGTTGGTGTACTTATTGTAATTGAGTACCCAAGTTTGCTCAAAATTAGTTAAGGGAAAAAAGGTAATTCTTACTAATAAGGAAACACCCATTCTTCAGAATATAACTTATTTTTCTAGTTTCTATATTAAAAGGAATTTAATATAGAAATTAAATTAATTTCTGTGGGACCTTATAAGGAATTTATATGCTGTGGTGAACAGTGTTCCGCAGCTCTACAGACAAAATGAAAAGTCGTTTCTTTAAAACATAGAGAAGCTTTCTGATGACCTTTCATGACACACGGGTAATAGTGACTCATAAATTTAGTACCTCTGATAATGTCAGACCCTCTTTCTGTATGTATCATTCACTTTATAAACTCCACAACAACCATGAAAAGTAGGTGTTAACTTCATTTTACAAATGAGGAAGTTAAGTAACTTGCTCTACATAACAACTATTAACTTCAGCATCTAGGCCTTTCTGACTGCATAGACAGCCATAGTTTTCTGTGTTTCTGACTAAAGGAGGATGAAAATGCTTGGGATACCAGATAGATGCGAGGGCAAGTTGGACAGCTTGACCTACCTAAATTGGATGGAATGTGGGCTGCAGAGGGACCTACGGTAGAAGCAAAATCTTTCTCTAATGGAAAATTTTCACCATGGTCTTGGTAGAAAGGGGAGGAGAAAAAAATTGAACAACAGTATTTTTAAAAAAGAAAATTCTGGGCCGAGCGTGGTGGCTCACGCCTGTAATCCCAGCACTTTGGGAGGCCGAGGTGGGTGGATCATGAGGTCAAGGGATTGAGACCATCCTGGTCAACATGGTGAAACCCCGTCTCTACTAAAAATATAAAAAATTAGCTGGGCATGGTGGTGCATGCCTGTAATCCCAGCTACTCAGGAGGCTGAGGCAGGAGAATTGCCTGAACCCAGGAGGCAGAGGTTGCGGTGAGCCGAGATCGCGCCATTGCACTCCAGCCTGGGTAACAAGAGCGAAACACCATCTCAAAAAAAAAAAAAAAAAGAAAATTCTGGTGGGACGCGGTGGCTTATGCCTGTAATCCCCACACTTTGGGAGGCCGAGGTGGGTGGATCATGAGGTCAGGAGATCGAGACCATCCTGGCCAATGTGGTGAAACCCTGTCTGTACTAAAAAAATACAAAAATTAGCCAGTCATGGTGGCAGGTGCCTATAATCCCAGCTACTTGGGAGGCTGAGGCAAGAGAATCGCTTGAACCAGGGAGTCGGAGGCTGCAGTGGGTGGAGATTGCGCTACCGCACTCCAGCTTGGTGACACAGCGACACTCCATCTCAAAAAAAAAGAAAGAAAATTTCCACCTTGGGAAATGAAGAGATGGGATGAGATGATCACTGAACCTTAGACCCATCTGTTCATTTATGGGTAGACTATAGCACTTCAAATTCAACTTGTCCTAAACAAATGATTCATTTACACCCCCTCCTCCACGCAGGCACTCAAACCAAAGCCTTTCTCTTTCCCTTAGATTATGAAATATCTCTCTCTCCATTAGAAATAAAATATCAATATTGTCAGTCTTACTTTGAAATATCTCTCAAATTTATACCTTTCCTTTCTTACAGCCTCTGTGTTGATCTAATTGGAATCGTTTGTTAACGGGTCTGTTGCAGTAGACTTGTAACTGGTTAATCTCTGCCTCCAGTCTGTCCTAATTCATTCCCCACCTTGCTTGCAGCTAGAATGTCTTTGTAAAATGTCAGTCTGACCAAATTATACCCTTGCCTAAAACCAGTCAGAGGCTTCATTGCCTACAGAATATAAACTAAGCTATTTACCAACGAGATGTCATTTTGTGCTTGAGGGTGTTGCCCACACTACTCCCTTTGCCTGCAGTGCCTTGCATTCGCCTCCATTCTGCCTGGTAAACTAGTGATCCATCAGAATCCTTATGGGGTGCCTCGTTAACCTAAAGAAGCTTCTTTGCTGCCTTTCCATCTTATGTTACACAAAATACACTGTAACCTGTCTGTTGGAATGTCTGCCACCTTCACTGGTCTGTGAATCTCTAGGAAGTTGGTGCTTTGTAGTATTCAGCTTCATATCTGTCCTTCAATCCTTTACACTATTGCATGGGATACACACAACAGACATTAGATGAGTAAACAAAATCCCTTCAGGCTTTAATGTTAGAATTCCCCAAATTAGCTTTCTAGAATTGTACAGCAGATGGCACTAATAGGCCGCTTAACAAATCCCCTTCACTAAGAATTTTTGTCCCAACCTTGTCTGACTTTGGCCTTATCCTAGAAGCCAATATTTATGCCATCACAGGTAAAATCTCCTGTTTCCTCCCTCAGCCAATAGCAAAAATAGCAAAATGACTCAGCAGTTTCGTCTCTGCAAGAAGAATGGAGTGGCAGATATCCAGGGAAAGATGCATTTGAGGGAATATTTTCTTTGTTTCAATTTATTCATGGTAGTTGGGGCTTTTCATTTTTTTCTTTTTTCTTCTCTTCCTTTTGTTATTGTTCTTACAAGAAAGAGCTTTACTCGGTGGGTACCTCATTTCTGTCCACTCTAAAAGGGAAGAAAGAAACTGGCAAATTGAGGAAAAGATGTGGGAGGTGAGGGAGTATCCACATAGAATTGCTTGTGGGCAGGCAAACCTTTGGCCTTCCTCCTCATGTGGAGGAGGGCCTGAGCTAATTTTCTGGACACTAGTGCCCTAAGTTAGGTGGAACATGTGGTTTTTCCTAGAAAAGAGGAGAGGAGGCATAGAAACCCTTATCAGATGGGTGCTACCTCAGATACCAGTATTTACATCTATGGCCCTTTCCCCCCAGCTAAAACTGTTTTGGTGGAAATGATTCCAGCTAGACGTCTTAGCCTCCAAATGAATATAGATTAAAGACTGGGAATTTGGGGCCAGGCATGGTGGCTCACACCTGTTATCCCAGCACTTTGGGAGGCCAAAGTGGGAAGATTGCTTAAGGCCAGGAATTCAAGACTAGCTTGGTCAACATAGCAAGACCCCAGCTCTACAAAAAAAAAAAAAAAAAAAAAGTTTTTAAAATTTAGCTAGATGTGATGACTCTTGCTTGTAGTCCTAGCTACCCAGGAGGCTAAGACAGGAAAATTCCTTGAGCCCAGAAGGGATGCAGTGAGTGCTTGAGGCCGCAGTGAGCTATGATCACACCATTGCCCTCCAGCCTGGATGACAGAGACCCTGTCTCAAAAAAAAAGGACTGGGAATTTTCAAACTGGAAATGATTTCATAAATTGTTTGTGTGTCCTCTCTCAGGGCCATTTGTGTCCTAAGCCCTACTCTTTCAGGGTGAACAGAGCTGTGAAAGGGAAGAAAATTGTAGACTTTGGAGTTAGACTTAATTGGATTGAGATCCCACCATTTATGCCCTTTATGTATGCCCTTGCCCAAATATTTTAACCTTTTAAAATAATCTCGGTTTCCTTGTAAAGTGAAGATAATAATGCTTCTCTTGAAAGGTTGTTTTGAGCTTTAGAAATGATAGTTGTTAAAAGTCTTGCACAGTATAGCTGGCACAGTGTAAATGCTTAATTGATAAGTGGCATGAAATGCTGTTTCTGCTAAAGGGATATTAGACTATGGGGAACAGGTCAGAGGGAAAATTTGGAGAGCTCTTCTTGTATGTAAAGTTATATTTCTCTGGGCTTTTCATAGTACTCTGATTAATTTGATGAAAACATTGAAACAAACAGCATAGTCATGTATTTGTAAATTCTTTTTTTGGTACCTAGGTCCTGAACCTCCTAGGCTCTGAGGGAACTATATGTATGGAGAAAGCCAAGAATATTTTTCCTTAGCTTCTGGAACCTTCTGATGACATTGAGGGGTTTTTTTGTTCAGGTTTTTTCTAACCACCTCAGGCACTCTGCCACTTTTTTGAAGTGTGAATTGCCTGCTGTCAGCCTGGAGTTCTCACCTCCGCAATCCTGGCTGCAGGCATATTTGCATATTGGATGCTGTGTTCTTTAACCCCCTGAGGTTTGAATCCACTTGGAGTCTGTGTGTGAAAGCTGGCTACTTTCAAACCCCTGGACAGTTTCAGCTCAGTGGTCTCCAGAAAAACAGAAAGCCCCCAACAATAGCTCCATTCACTTTTATGTAAATGGTACTCTTCAGGAAAACACTGGGCTATTTTCCAAGGCCCCAGAACATACTCAAACATTTGTTTGAGTGGGAGGTGGGGAGAGAATTCTTTTGAGTCAATGAACATCTGTTCAGAATTGCTGTGCTGGGTCCCAAGAACACAGAGCTTATAATCTGGCTCTTCCCTGCCAGAGGTACTAGCAGAGATTTACTATACTAGGTGTATGTGCTTCTACTGGCTTGTATTGTGTCAGTGTAGCTAAGCTGGAGTCCCAGGATCCTTCATATATGGTTCCAGGTGAGGGCTGTCCACAAGAACATTTCGTGAGAGTTTTGGGAAGCTTAACTGAAGTAGCAGCCAGTATACTGCGAAGGACAGAGCAGGGTACCAGGCATGATGGCAGTGCCTGTACTTTCTCTCTGATCTGCTGGCTTACCTTGTTGGTGAAGGTCATCAAACAGCCCCCAGCACCCCCAGCTCCTACTGAATTTCCTCCTTCAGCTCCTCTGAGTCCTGGGCCATGTGTGCAGTCAGCTCTGTAGCAAAGGGCTCCAGCTTCTCCAGATCACCTGAGTCACTGAGCTTGGGGCCAGTGAAAGGAAGTTGTGGGTTTCAGATTATCCTCATGAGTTCCAGTTGTCCTTGTAGATCCCAGTTTGTCCTCAGAGGTTCCAGTTTGTCTTTGTTCTCTTCCACCTCACATCCAGTTTTCATCCCTACTATTGGCCTCACCGACTCCAGGGCCAGCACCAGATGCAGAGGCGACACAGTTGCATGGATTTCTCCACCAACTTCCATAGATACACAATGTCTAATCCTTAAAATAAATCTTTAGTTTTCTGTCACTCATACATTTGCTTCCCTGATTGCTTTATGGTAGAACTTTGTTCAAGCCATCTTGAGGATGCAGAACACGGAGTGATTAGAAAACAGGAAGTTTCATAGAGGAGGTGACATCTGAGCTGTTTCTGATGAGTAGGAGGTTGTGTATATAGAGTGGGTAGGAAGAGTTCTAGAGAATAGCTGGCTGAAGCCAAATAATTGAAAGAGCAGTGAGGAGTTCCATATTTCTAGAATTGTTCTTTCCATGGGTCCAGAATATAGATGGAGAATGAGCATCTGATCCCAGCTCTTCTGGTGCCATTGAGATGAACTGTTAGCTGATATGGTTCTTAGATGTGGTCATCCATAATGCACTGGCATCCACTGAAATACATTCTTGCTAGGGTATACCCTAGCTTGTGTTGGCCTCCTATGCAGGCATCTTTGCTTGTCCATGCTGCATTGGTGGTCACAGTGGTATGGAGTTCCTGTCTTAGGCAGGGCACTGTGCCCTGTAGTCTTGGATCCCTAAGCTTATTTAGGGATTCTAACATTCATTCTATGGGACCTGAGGCAGAAACAGGTACCCTACATCTGTAACTTTCTAATACTTTTTGAGCATCTTTATAGGGAGGGCATGGGATCAGTTACCTGCTTCTGCTTCAACCATGGACCAATAATATGAAATCTTTGTTCACCAGTTCTACAGTGATGGGGTGCTTCCTATTGGCTTCTGGAATGGGGTATTCTTGGCATAAATAGGGAATCCAGGAAGGTGGAACATGGTGTTTAATAAAAGCCTACTACCACTTTACATATGAATTTGTAAATTCAAACAGGGATTTCACTATATATACTATTCAGAACCATCTTTTTTTCATGTGTCTAAATATTTTTCCTTACAAGCAGCATGTTAGGCTTGACCAGATATTTTTTCTTTTCTTTTTATTGTTATTATTTTTTAGACAGAGTCTTGGTCTGTCACCAGGCTGGAGTGCAGTGGTGTGATCATGGCTCGCTGCAACCTCTGTCTCCCAGCTTCAAGCAATTCTTCTGCCTCAGTCTCTCGAGTAGCTGGGACTGCAGATACTTGCCATAACACCCAGTTAATTTTTGTATTTTTAGTAGAGATGGGTTTTCACCATGTTGGCCAGGATGGTCTCAATCTCTTGACTTCATGATCTGCCCACCTTGATCTCCCAAAGTGCTGGGATTACAGGTGTGAGCCACTGTGTCTGGCTTCTTTTTCTTTTTCTTTTATTTTTGAGACAAGTCTTGCAGTGTTGCCCAGGCTGGGGTGCAGTAGTGCAAACATGACTCACTGCAGCCTCAACCTTCCAGGCTCAAGCAATCTTCCCACCTTGGCCTCCTGAGTAGCTGTAACTATAGGTGTGTGCTACCACATCTGGCATTTTTTTCTATTTTTTTGTAGAGACGAGGTCTCACTATGCAAGCAGTCCTCCTGCCTCAGCCTCCCAGAATGCTGGGATTAAAGGCATGAGCCACTGCGCCTAGCCTCGACCTCATTTTTTAATGGCTTCATGCTATTTCATCATCTAGATATACTGTACTTTTTGCCCATTCTCAGATTGATGAACATTTGTTTCTGGCTTTTTTCCTTTTTGATATTGCAAACAAAGTTGTAGTGAACATCGTTGTGTGTATATTTCTTATCTGAGAGTGGCTAGAAATGGAATTGCTGGCTCTTAGGGAATGTGCATTTTATGTTTTGATAATTATTATCAAATTGCCTTCCTAAGGGGATATACTAATTTACTTTTCTACCAACAGTGTATGAGAGCACAGCCCACTTCAGAAATCCCCTTTCAGATTATCTCCAGTCCTTAAAAACTTTTGTTACAGGTTTAGAAAAGCTTGGAAGGGTCTTGGTGTTGGGTGTTTGGTTTTTGATGAGAAACTACTGTTCTCTAGAGTAACATTACCATCTGTTGGCAGTCCTGAGAATTGCCCTGGAGTAGGTTTCTGTTTGGGCCTGACTTTTATGCCTTTGACAGCTGCATACTTATCTTGATTGAGTACCAGCAAAGGGGCTGTGGAGGATAGTAGCTCCTGCTCCAGCAGCCCTCTATGTGTATCAGCTCTGCTACCCCCGGGCACCAGCAATGCCAGGCAGTGGTGGGATGTGCCTGTATTGCCAGCTGCTCAGGAGGCTGACTGGGAGGACCACTTCTGTCCAGGAGTTTGAGGCCAGTGTGGGCAACATAGTGAGACCCTGTCTCTTAAAAAAAAATGAATACAATAAAAGACTAAAAAAAAGTCTCAGGCTGGGCATGGTGGCTCATGCCTATAATCCTAACACATTGGGAAGCTGAGGTAGGTGGATCACTGCAGCCCAGAAGTTCAAGATGAGCTTGGGCAATGCCATGAGACCCTCTTTCTACAAAAAAAATAAAAAAAATTAGCCAGGCGTGGTGGTGCATGCCTACAGTCCCAGCTACTTGGGAGGTTGAGGTAGGAGGTTTGCATGAGCCTGGGAGGTCGAGGCTGCAGTGAGCCACGATCACACCACTGCACTCCAGCTTGGTCAACAGCACGAGACCCTGTTTCAAAAAACAAAACAAAACAAAAAAATTAACAAAATGTTTTTGTTTACGAAGTTACCCTTCATAGGTGACCCCTCTGCATCATCAGAAACCACATTGCTGATGGGCTGTGTGCTACAGAGGCTCAGGATATAGGCTGGGGAAATGGGGTTACAGGTTTGATAATAAAACTTGTACTGCCTCTCTCTCCCATTCCATCTCTCATTTCCATGCGTTTGCCTCTGAGGATCTCCAGGGTCATAACAAATGCATGCCAGCCCTGTTTTACAGGGAGTCCTGGAGGCGTTGGGATAGAGGCCACATTGACTGAGGGTAGTTGCCAGGGTCCTGCAGTTACGCACAAAGGTCAGTCTCTGATTCCTGGATGCCATCCATTGGTCCTGGGCATGCTGCCTTTTTCTGTGGGCTATGAGATCACAGTTAGCTAGTCTGTGCTACTGTCTAGCACCAGATTGCTACCCTGCCCCCCAGTATGGAGCTTCCTATTTTGTGTAACTTCCCAATATTGTGTATCTTCTTTGTTAAGTCCTTAGGATAAGACCATGGCCCTGAGAGCATGTGGCTTGATCATCTTCCGAAGATGCCTCATTCCCAAGGTGGACAACAATGCAATTGAGTTTCTCCTGCTGCAGGCATCAGATGGCATTCATCACTGGACTCCTCCCAAAGGTAGAGGCCAGCGGGACCAGCTTTTGGGAAACTGCCAAGCACTGCTCAGAAATCTATCCTACCAGGCCCTCCCCAAGGCTTGATTCCCAGTGACTGTGCAGCAAAAGTGGGTAGGGAAGGTAGGAGCCCTTGACCCTTTCTAGATACAAGGTCTCCAGACCAGGCCAGAGTAGAGCTGGAAATAAAATTCTGTGACTGAATTGCAGGGTAGAAGCAGCACTTGGTGTTTTTACTGAGTATTATTTGCCAGCTCTTCAACCTCTGTGGTGAATGCCTAGGTAAGACAAAAGCCAGCAGGCAGGGAATTGGGGACCTTGGGGTTGACTGAGCTGTGTGCCCACCTCGCTTAGCTTTAAGTTTTTCATCTGTCAAATAAGGGCTTGGCTAGAAAATCCTCAGTTTTCGGCCAGGCACAGTGGTACACGCCTGTAATCCCAGCACTTTTGGAGGGTGAACAGACCACTTGAGCCTAGGAGCTTGAGACCAGCCTGGACAACATGGCGAAACCCTGTCTCTACAAAAATTACAAAAATTAGCCAGGCGTGATGGTACATACCTGTAGTCCTAGCTACTCAGGAGGCTATGTTAGAGGATAACTTGAGCTTGGGAAGTCAAGGCTGCAGTGAGCCGAGATTGAGCCACAGCACTCCAGCCTGGGCGACAGAGCCTATCTCAAAAAAAGAAAGAAAATCCTAAGTTTTCTTCCAGGCTATCTCTGATTTTATTTGATAATTTCCTTTGATTCCTAGTTCATTAGGTTTTTCTTTTTTTGAGATGACGCCTCGCTCTGTTTTCTTGGCTAGAGTGCAGTGGCATAATCTCAGTTCACTGCAACCTCCACCTCCCTGGTTCAAACAATTTTCCTGCCTCAGCCACCCAAGTAGCCAGGATTACAGGCACCCACCACCATGCCTGGCTAATTTTTGTATTTTTAGTAGAGACAGGGTTTCACCATGTTGGCCAGGCTGGTGTCGAACTCTTGACCTCAGGTGATCTGCCTGTCTGGGCCTCTCAAAGTGCTAGGATTACAGACATGAGCCACCGTATATGGCGAGGTTTTTCGTTTGAACTAAACACAGAGAGTATGACTTCTAGAGTATTTCTGAACATAGTTGTATTTTGAGTTGGAGCACAGAGAAGTTGGGTTCCCTGATCATAGATTCATCTGCGATTGTGGCAGGAGTGGAAGAGTGAGGGGATGGGTGGGGCCTTCTTAGACCAGGAGGCTGTGAAGATTATGGAGACCTTGGGATTACAGCTTGAACAGTTAGCTACTTGTGCCTGAGTTCATCACTCACCACTCAGGGTAGAGCTGGCCAAGTCTCCAGAGGGAAGAACAGTGAAGACTGAGGCCTTAGACCAGACCAAGATCTGCTTGAAAGCTGGCCAGTTTTCATCCACCAGCCCTCCTGACCCCGCCTTTAAGAGTAAGAAAGCTGCAGTCATTTGGTCCTGAAAGAGAAGCCAGGTTATGTGGGGGGAAATGGGAAAAAGGAGCTCTTCTTGGCTGAGGCCACTGGGATGGTCCGAGTCGGGAGGGACAGACTGTGGCTCAGGTGCCTACTGGAATGGGGAATAGCCCTCAGACAAAAGGAAGCAGGACTTTATTTTTAAAATTATTTTATGTTGTTATTTTATAGAGACAGGGTCTCAGTATATTATTGCCCAGGCTGTTCTTGTACTCCTGGGCTCAAGTGATCCACCCACCTCAGTCTCCCAAAGTGTTGGGATTACAGGCATGAGCCACCATGGCTGGATGGAAGCAGGGACTTCAAAAGGGTGTGGGGTAAGAAGGGATGGACAAAGATCCAGGATTGAAAGAAAATAAGGAAATGGGAACAGGAAATAAATTTTGCATATTTGAGTTGTACTGGGGAGAAACAAGGTGAAAAAAGAGACAGAAGCTTCACAAATACTATGAATAGGAATATTCACACTCGTCTCTGGATCACCTGAGTCACACTGCCCTGTTCTTCTCACTACCTGATATCAGTGGACCTCTCCTAATCCTTTCCTGCTTCGGCAGAAGCTACCCTGTTAATTAACACTGATAGGCAGAATACTGAATAGATGCTCCTGGGAGGGGTGTGCTCAGAGACTTCCACACACCTCTGAGGGGAGGTAGGGACATCCCAAATCAGTATCACCCGTCACTACCAGTATCCCTCCCACCTTCCTCCCCCAATGCATTACCTGTCTTTGTGTACATCACTATAGGAGGTGCTGTGCAGAGAAAATTCCCCAGAAGCCATAAGCTAGAACGGTTTTTAAGTGCTAAGTTCCTGGGGATTTTTTTGTGCAGCAGCTGACTCAAGGTATTGTAGACCCCTGGAAAGGAGGAGGGCCCCCATCTCCAAACCAAGGAGGGAACAGCTGAGAGTTCCTGCTCCCCATGACCCTATGAGCTAGGAGGCCTCCCTAGAAACTTACTGGAGCCAAGTGTAGGACAGAGTCTGCCAGACCCTTCTTGGCCCCTCTGGGGAAGCTGAGGATTTGTGGGAGGGATCAAGAGGTAAAGCTGAGAGCTGCTCCAGTCTGCAGCACCTCAAGTTCTCCTACAGCAGTTTCTTGGCAGCTGTCTTCTTGGGTTTGGGTGTTGCTAACACATTTTCTAAGAAGTAGCTCTCAGCTGGCCCTTAGTCTAAGTTCCCATCAAGACTTTCCCTATGGAACTGAAATCTGGCCTTGTCCAGTAAGAAAGATGAAAACAATTTGGAAAAAGCCTTGATAGCTTCATGGAAACAGCTGCTTGTTCAGCCATGCAGCTTTGAGCCTGTCTCTTGGCCCTGGACTATCAGGGTTCACCTGTAGACAAATGTTAAATCCTCACTGGATTGTAGGCAAAATACTTCCTCTTCAGCTAATCCACTTGTTAAGAAAGGACGTCCCCTCTCCTTGGAAAAATCACTTTAAGGTCTCCAATAGAAAAATGATTCCTTAGAACATGGGATGAAGAAAGCCAAAGAATAAGAAAGCAGAGGCCTGAAGAAGGTCATCTCACATCATTAAAGAGCAGTATTCTAAACCTGACTTGCTGTACACATGGTCTGTTTCACTCTCTGCAGAGAAGATGGAGTGGGAAGGTGGGATTGCTCAAACCCGGAGAACTAGACACTACCTGCCTGCACCCCCTCCCAGGCATGTTAGGATATTGCCAATCTCCAGGCTTCCTTTAGCCTGGGAACACCTAGAAAAGTCACTGAATGGCTGGACTTGGTGGCTCATACCTATAATCCCAACACTGGGAGGCTGAGGCAGGAGGATGACTTGAGGCCTGGAGTTTGAGACCAGCCTGGGAAATATAATGTGAGACCAGCTTTACCAGAAAAAAAAAAAAAGTCACACACACAAAAATTAGCTGGGCATGATGGCACATGGCTGTTGTAGCTACTCAGGAGGCTGAGGTGGGAGGATCACTTGAGCCCATGAATTCAAGGCTGTGGTGAGCTGATTGCACTACTGCATTCTGGCCTGGGCCAACAGAGTGAGTCCCTGCCTCAAAACAAAACAGAGGAAAAAAAAAAAAAAATCTAGACTGGAGAATCCAGCTTTGGGAACTTTGGAAGATTTCCCTCCTCCTTTCCTTCCTCTTTTCTCCTAACTAGGCCATGTGGAACCAGGAGAGGATGACTTGGAAACAGCCCTGAGGGAGACTCAAGAGGAAGTGGGCATAGAAGCAGGCCAGCTGACCATCATTGAGGGGTTCAAAAGGGAGCTCAATTATGTGGCCAGGAACAAGCCTAAAACAGTAATTTACTGGCTGGCGGAGGTGAAGGACTACAACGTGGAGATCCGCCTCTCCCATGAGCACCAAGCCTACCGCTGGCTGGGGCTGGATGAGGCCTGCCAGTTGGCTCAGTTCAAGGAGATGAAGGCAGCACTCCAAGAAGGACACCAGTTTCTTTGCTCCACAGAGGACTGACCTGACTGGAACAGAGTCATTTGCTTCAGTAGGATCCTTTTGGGCTTGTCAAGATGAAGCCACCCTCAGGTCCAAGGAAGGTTGTGCTGGTATTTGGCTCTTCACAGCCAAGAGCAGATAGGTTTGTGAAATCGGCTCAACTCTCAGATGAGAGCAAGCAAAAATCTCTGCTGGGCAGAAAGGAAAGCAAACGAGGAGTAGAAATTAAAAAGGCCAGGCCCAGTAAAGTATACCTTTTAGTTTGTAAATAAACCTCAACCAGCTCAAGGTTGTCCTTCTAACCTGTTGTGTTTATTTCTTGGACTCTTGGCATTGGTGGGGAGAAGAACGCTAAGGTGAATCAGAGCTCTGACGTTAACCAGAGGGAACTCTTGTGTCCATACGATATCCCCACAGAACTTAAGAGCTAGGGAGTCCAAATAGGAAAGATCCAGCACTACCAGGATGGCTCTTTTGCCTCTGGAAGACCAAGCACACTCACCCCACTCCCACCAGTGGCCCTGAGACTTTGCAACCCATAGTCAGGATTTCCAAGTGAGTGGGATTGGAGTGCAGGGATTGGGTCTGTTCTACTCACTGATGTATCTTTCACCAGCACCAGGCACGTATGTTGTAAGTGCTCAGTAAATATTACCTTAAATAGGGCTGGGCATGGTGGCTCACACCTGTAATCCCAGCACTTTGAGAGGCTGAGGTGGGCAGATCACTTGAGGTCAGGAGTTCAAGACCAGCCTAGGCAACGTCGTAAAACCCCGTCTCTACTAAAAATAGAAAAAATTAGCTGGGTGTGGTGGCACACACCTGTAATCCCATCTACTCAGGAGGCTGAAGCAAGAGAATCACTTGAACCTGGAAAGTGGAGGTTGCAGTAAGCCACGATTGTGCCACTGCATTCCAGCCTGGGTGATGAAGTGAGTCAAAAAATAAAAATATTACCTTAGGCCGGGCACGGTGGCTCATGCCTGTAATCCCAGCACTTTTAGGAGGCCGAGGCGGGCAGATCATGAGGTCAGGATATTGAGACCATCCTGACCAACATGGTGAAACCCTGTCTCTATTAAAAATAACAAAAATTAGCTGGGCGTGGTGGCACGTGCCTGTAATCCCAGCTACTCAGGAGGCTAAGGCAAGAGAATCGCTTGAACCAAGGAGTCGGAGGTTGCAGTGAGACAAGATTGCGCCACTGCACTCCAGAATGGCCACAGAGTTAAGACTCCGTCTCCAAAAAAATATTACCTTAAATAATTAGAAACTGGCTAGGCATGGTGGCTCACATCTGTAATCCCAGCACTTTGAGAGGCCAAGTGGATCACTGGAGGTCAGGAGTTTAAGACCATGTGATCAACATGGTGAAATCCCATCTCTACTAAAAACACAAAAATTAGCTGGGCATGGTGGTGCACACCTGTAATTTCAGCTTCTTGGGAGGCTGAGGCAGGAGAATTGCTTGAACCTGGGAAGTGAAGGTTGCAGTGAACTGAGATTATGCCACTGCACTCCAGCCTGGGCAACAGAATGAGATTCCATTTCAAATAAATAAAAAAATAAATAGAGGCAGAAGGGATTTTGGACTCCCCAGGTCACAACAGAGGGAGGGTGGACAGGAAACCCTGGACCCCCAGGTCAGTGACACGTGCGCTCGGTGCTCTTAGCCCAGGCCTGCCTCCCAGAGTGATAAGCTTTGTCAACATGACAAGGTCACTGGGAATGAGGCAAGCCCAGACCCAAAGGAATCTGCTGGGTCACCCAGCAGTCACGTGACTACACCTGTGCATTACTCACCTGCAGTTGCTTTCCCCACCCTCAGCAAAACCTCATTAATGTTTCTCTCGTCCTATCTACTCTTTTTGTCCACAATTTCACTGTAAGACCCAGAGGTGCAAGAGTTGGGTCTCAGCCCTGTTTTCCCTTGCTACTAGGGCTCAAGGAATGCAGGAGCAGGTGTTAGATCCCACAGCCCTTCCAGGAGCTGCTAGCAGCTGGGTTCATGTGGATCTTATTAGAAAGTTGTTGCCCAGTGAAGTGCAAAAGAGTGGAAGCGAAGGGGCATTGGCAGAGGTCAGCCTGGATTACCAAGGTCAAGAACAGCCACCCCCAAAGGAAGAAAAGACAATTCACCCAGGTCTTAAGCAGACTTCCAGATGTTTTTAGTCCCTGGTTCTCCGTGCAGACAGGGCAAAAGTACTAGTGAACAGGATCTTGGAGCACAGCCAGGGGCCTGAATGGTTTTGTTCCTCACCCCTCTGAGCAGCATTCTCTGAAGGAGGCCTGCTGCAGGAAGTTTTTGGAGCTTAATGTTCTTTTTCCAGGCCAGCAGGGACCACATCACACTGATTTAATAAATGCCTGCTGGGCAGTGGTGCCAAACCACAGACAAGCTGCCTCCTAACAAGGGCTGGCTGGCTCCACGCTCTCAGAATGGGAGGCTGTGATTTCTCAAGTCTAAGACCTCATACATCAAAGTTGGAAAGGACCTGGAAAATGACCTGATTTGGCTGTTCATTTTTATTGCTGGGGAAATTGAGACGTTACAAGGTAGATGGCCCTGACAGTATCTATAGGTGGGATGCTTTGAGAAGGGGATGCCAGATGGAAGACTGCTTTAGAATGTCTTATATAGCTTTGGGGTCACTCCTCTGGGCCTTACAGAGTGTTCCATTAAAATGTAGGTACTGCTGGGTGTGGTGGCTCACGCCTGTAATCCAAGCACTTTGGAGGCCAAGGCAGGCGGATCACCTGAGGTCGGGAGTTCAAGACCAGCCTGACCAACATGGTGAAACCCCATCTTAAAAAATAAATAAATAAATAAATAAATAAATAAAATGTAGGTACTTTGCTGAAGAGGTCCCCCATACGTTGTATTCTTTGTAGGAATAATTGACAACAGGGTGGGAACAAGGCATGTTATGGGAAGTGGATGAAGGTGGGAGAGAGAACTGAGATTGGGATGTGGCAGGTGAGTAGGCTTTGACAACATCACCACTTTGCTTTTGGCCAGTGGAGCTTGTTCAGCCTGAACTCAGAGACCCCAGAGTATTACCAAGTCCAGCTCCTGTGCCCCACCAACCCCTCTCATTGGGAGAGCAACTCTGCTGATGCTGCACTTTGGTTTGGGCCAGGCCTCAGGGAGACCTCAGCAGAGCTGTACCAGTTCAAGAGATGCTTCCATGTTAAAGTTTTCCTCCAGAGGGTGGGGCTGGTCAGGACTAATCTAAAATTGGAGGAGAATCCTGCCCCAGCCCTTCTGAGGGAAAGCTCTTCCCTGGGCCTCAGCCAGTTTACCAGCTCTTTGGCTGTTAGAGTCCCAGAGTTCTAAAGTTCAGTCCTTCCCAGCTTCTTTTTTTTTTTTTTTTCTTGAGACAGAGTCTTGCTCTGTTGCCCAGGCTGGAGTGCAATGGTGCTATCTCAGCTCACTGCAACCTCTGCCTCCCAGGTTCAAGTGATTATCCTGCCTCAGCCTCCCGAGTAGCTGGGATTACAGGCTCCCACCACTGAACCTGGCTAATTTTTGTATTTTTAGTGGAGATGGGGTTTCACCATGTTGGCCAGGCTGGTTTTGAACTCCTAACCTTAGGTGATCTGCCTGCCTTGGCCTCCCAAGTGCTGGCCCAGGTTCTTTATGTAGCGTTTCAGTGGTTAAGTGAGCAGAGAAAGCGAAGAGATTGCTGATGTGGTCATCGTTACACTCCACAGAAGTTTCCCCAGTGAACAAATGTAGGGAATAGGGAGCTAGAAGAGCATCTTACTCCATCATGGGGTCGGCTCCAGAGTGTAGCCTCTTGCTTCTTGTTACAGGGATCGGAAGAAAGATGACCAAGGTTGGGCATGGTGTCATTGGCTCACACCTGTAATCCCAGCACTTTGGGAGGCCGATTCAGGAGGATCACTTGAGCTCAGAAGTTAGAGACCCAGACTGGGCAATGTAGTGAGAATCCATCTCTACCAAAAAAAAAAAAAAAAAAAAAAAAAAAAAAAAAATTAGCCAGGCATGGTGGTGTGTACCTGTAGACCCAGCTACTCAGGAGACTGAGGAGATGAGAATTGCTTAAGCCCAGGAGGTTGAGGCTGCAGTGAACCAAGATTGTGCCATTGCACTCCAGCCAGGGTGACAGAGTGAGACCCTTATCTCAAAATTAATTAATTAATTTTTTTTAAATTTTGAGATGGAGTTTTGCTCTGTTGCCCAGGCTGGAGTGCAGTGGCGTGATCTCAGCTCACTGAAGCCTCCGCCTCTCAGGTTCAAGTGATTCTCCTGCTTCAGCCTCCTGAGTAGCTGAGACACAGGCTTGTGCCACCATGCCTGGCTAATCTTTTTTCTATTTTTAGTAGAGATGGAGTTTTACCATGTTAGCCAGGATGGTCTCAATATCCTGACCTTGTGATCTGCCTGCCTTGGCCTCCCAAAGTGCTGGGATTACAGGTATGGGCCACCGTGCCTGGCCAATTAATTTTTTTAAAAAAGGAAGAAGAAAAATGACCAGTCCTTCCCAAGTTCTCCATAGAGGGTGGCTTTGGGAAGAAGCCTAGGCAGAACCATAGTTGGGAGAGGAGCAGCCTCTGGCTTGAGATACATTTGTTTAAACATTTACGTTATCACCTCTATGGCTCCTAAAGTCCTGCCTCCTTCAAATAGCTTTCACAGGATGCTCAGAAATTGCTGGTTTCTGTTTCCCTTATGGCTACTTCCCCTCTCTCAAAACTCATCTGGCACCTTAGGTAGTTGCTTCATTAAAAACAAAACAAAACAAAACAAAACTGTGTCCAATATGACTGTTGCTCCTTTAGCTCAAGGATCCCGTCCCACCCTCCCTCCCAAGATGACCAGTACTGGCTAGGCACAGTGACTCACGCCTATAATCCCAGCACTTTGAGAGGCCAAGGAGAGTGAATTACCAGAGGTTAGGAGTTTGCAGCCTGGCCAACATGGTGAAATCCCGTCTCTACTAAAAAATACAAAAAATTAGCCAGGCCTAGCGTTGGGCACCTGTAATCCTAGCTACTCGGGTGGCTAAGGCAGGAGAATCGCTTGAACTCAGGAGATGGAGATTGCAGTGAGCTGAGATTGTGCCACTGCACTCCAGCCTGGGTGACAAAGTGCAACTCTGCCTCAAAAAAAAAAAAAAAAAAAAAGATTTCTAGTTTCCTTGGCCCTCCAAGACACATGTGCTGAGGCAAAGGCACAGGGCTGAGAGAAGCAGCATGGAGTGGTGGTCTGGCATTTATGCCTGGCTGTGTCACTACCTGGATATGTGATCTTGGGCAGGCTCTGAACCTCTCTGAACATTATTTTCCTCATTAAAACAGAAGAGTTGGACCAGATGATCTCAATGGTTTCTTCCAGATCTGACAGTCTATAGCAGGCGTCCCCAAACTACGGCCCGCGGGCCGCATGCGGCCCCCCTGAGGCCATTTATCCGGCCCCCTGCACTTCGGGAAGGGGCACCTCTTTCATTGGCAGTCAGTGAGAGGAGCACAGTATGTGGCGGCCCTCCAACGGTCTGAGGGACAGTGAACTGGCCCCCTGTGTAAAAAGTTTGGGGACGTCTGGTCTATAGGATTGGGTTTGAATTGTGACTCCTCAGATTACTGGATAAAGATCCAAGCTCTGAAAGACTCTTCCTCTGTTCAATTATTCTATATTTCTAAGACAGTCTAGTTTTCTAATTTGAAGTTCAAAGTGTGAAGTGCAAAGTTATTCAGTTAGTATTGCTTAGAATAGTATATAATTTAATAAGTTTCTAATTTCTTTTGTGATTTATTCTTTACTGGTTATTCAGGAGTGTGTTGTTTAAATTTTTTTTTTTTTTTTTTTTTTTTTTGAGAGGGAGTTTCACTCTTGTTACCCAGGCTGGAGTGCAATGGCACGATCTCGGCTCACCGCAGCCTCCGCCTCCTGGGTTCAGGCAATTCTCCTGCATCAGCCTCCTGAGTAGCTGGGATTACAGGCATGCACCACCATGCCCAGCTAATTTTTTGTATTTTTAGTAGAGACGGGGTTTCACCATGTTGACCAGGATGGTCTCGATCTCTTGACCTCGTGATCCACCCGCCTCGGCCTCCCAAAGTGCTGGGATTACAGGCTTGAGCCACCACGCCCGGCCTGTGTTGTTTAAATTCTATACACTTGTTAATTTCTACAACTTCCTTCTGTTATTAATTTCTAACTTTATTCAATTTTGACTAGGGAATATACTTTCTATGATTTCAGTCCTTTTAAATGCATTGAGATTTGTTTTATGGAATACAGATTATCTACCCTGGAGAATGTTCCAGGTGCTCTAGAAAAGAACGTATATTCTTTTGTTGTTCATGGATTGTACTATAGACATATTAGGTTTGGTTGGTTTGTGTTGTTCAAGTCTTCTGTTTCCTTGTTGATCTTCTGTCTAGTTGTTCTATGTATTATTGAAAAAAAAAGAAAATGGGATATGGAAATCTCCAACTATTATTATTAATATTATTATTTGCCATGAAAAAACCTTCTGATTTATTTGATTAAACAAAAATAAAATAAGCTGCATAGGAATAATTTTAAAGTCCACAGAGGCACTAACCTTGTTTTAGGGCTGTAGTAGTTGATATAGCATCTCCTTGCTGCCTTCTCCAGCTTTCTTTGTGGATCACAGCAATACATTCAAAAGCCTGTTAACTGACGTAGGTATTTTTGAACACTTTTCCATTGGTTCTTCACCTGCTCATTGCCTGTCATACCTGCAGCCTGCAATCATAACATTTAAGATTTAAGGCCGGGCGCAGTGCCTCAAGCCTGTAATCCCAGCACTTTGGGAGGCCGAGGCAGGTGGATCACGAGGTCAAGAGATCGAGACCATCCTGGTCAACACAGTGAAACCCCGTCTCTACTAAAAATACAAAAAATTAGTTGGGCATTGTGGTGTGTGCCTGTAATCCCAGCTACTCAGGAGGCTGAGGCAGGAGAATTGCCTGAACCCAGGAGGTGGAGGTTGCGGTGAGCCAAGATCACGCCATTGTACTCCAGCCTGGGTAACAAGAACGAAACTCTGTCTCAAAAAAAGAAAGAAACAAACAAACAAAAAACAATCATTAAAAGAAGGTCTAAGACCATGTGGATACACAAAATTTTCAGAACCATTGCTGGTTAAGTGATGATGGCAAACATCCCACCAGGCTGGCTTGTTAACTTGTAAGATCAATTTTAAAAATAGACATTCTTGAGGTATCTCTTAACCATGGTATTTATAAGCCAAACTCACAATAATGACAGTGGTCTTAGGACCCTCCTCTCTTCCAACCAAACCAAAAACTAACTAGGAAAGAAAAGAGGCAGGAGGGCCAACATAGTATATTCTGGTAATGTGATTCTCAGCCTTATCAAGTATTTAATAAACAAGTAAAGGAAAAAAACAACCCATCAACATGTTACCTTTGGTAGAAAAAAAATTAAAACACAAAAGAGCAACACACACTTCATCAGTCATTGCTCAGTAAAAACAGTGATTGTCCAGTATTATTATAATTCTTAATTTTTTTTCTTTTTTATACGAGCAGTGGGGTCTCACCATATTGCCCAGACTGATCTGGAGCTCCTGGGCTCAAGCAATCCCTCCACCTCAGCCTCCCAAAGTGCTAGGATTACAGGTGTGAGCCACTGTGCTTGGCTGTTGTTATTGAAATTTGTATTTCTGCCTTCAATTCTGACAGTGTTTGCTGTTTGTATTTTTGGACTTTTTGTTTCACGCAACTTTTATGCTAAAAGTAGAGTTAGACTAAATCATAATTGATCATTGAAGTCCATTAAAAGTGGGTCAAATTGTATATGTGTTACACTATTTAAATTCTTTTTTATCATTGTATATCACTTTTTAAATAGAATGTAATTTATTTTGTGGCTGAGCGCAGTGGCTCATGCCTGTAATCCTAGCACTTTGGGAGACTGAGGCAGGCAGATTGCCTAAACTCAGGAGTTCAAGACGACCCTGGGCAACATGGTGAAACCCTGTCTCTACTAAAGTAAAAAAATTAGTTTAGTGTAGTGATGCCCACCTGTAGTCCCAGCTATGGGAGGCTAAAACATGAGAATCACTTGAGCCTGGGGGGCAGAGGTTGCAGTGAGCTGACATTGCATCACTGCACTCCAGCCTGAGCGACAGAACAAGAGTCTGTCTCCAAAAAAAAAGGTAATTTATTTTGTGCTTTGATTTTGATAAGAAATTTACTTAAATGCAAAAAGCACTATTTATTTGTTTTAAAGAGACAGTGTCTTACTATATTAGCCAGGTTGGTCTCAAATCCCT
Source organism: Saimiri boliviensis (assembly GCF_048565385.1). Classification (NCBI taxonomy): domain Eukaryota; kingdom Metazoa; phylum Chordata; class Mammalia; order Primates; family Cebidae; genus Saimiri; species Saimiri boliviensis. Next base: position 186,536,722 of record NC_133450.1, read on the forward strand.
GGCCTCAAGTAATCCTCCCTCCTTGGCCCTGCAAAGTGCTGAGATTACAGGCATGAGCCATTGTCCCCAGCACCCAAAAAAGCACAATTTGGTTGAATCACGTTTTAACATAGACTCAATGCTTCTCTGCCCCTGAACAGGGGCCACAGAGTTCTAGCCTGGCTTCTGTGTCATGTTTAGAGAATGTGGTCCAGACAGAATCATCAATGGTCAGAGTCAGGGCTCAACCTCTCAACCTGGAGCTCAGTGGTGTAGCTGGGAGTAGAATTCTTTTTTTTCTTTTTTTGAGATGGAGTTTTGCTCTTGTTACCCAGGCTGGAGTGCAATGGCGTGATCTCAGCTCACCGCAACCTCCACCTCCTGGGTTCAGGCAATTCTCCTACCTCAGCCTCCTGAGTAGCTGGGATTACGAGCACGCGCCACCACGCCCAGCTAATTTTTTGTATTTTTAGTAGAGACGGGGTTTCGCCATGTTGACCAGGATGGTCTCGATCTCTTGACCTCATGATCCACCTGCCTCGGCCTCCCAAAGTGCTGGGATTACAGGCGTGAGTCACCGTGCCCGGCAGCTGGGCATAGAATTCAAGCATAACACTATTGAGAGGCTAATTGTGAAGCAGGTGTTCTAAGTGCAACAGACTATGTATGTCCCCGTGCCTGAAAGAACTGGGCCTAGCCAGGTTCTGGCCCCCAAGGTTTGTAAGGTTTAGAAGGTGGCCAGTATCTCTTGTGATGTCTCAGGCACAGAGATAAATGTGCAAGGAACTATGTGCCTCTTCTGGCCCATGTGGGGTGGACTCTGGCTTGGTGATAGGGAAGGCAACTAGGTAAATATTGTGGGAGTCATTGAAGGTGGGTAGTTTACCTCCTTGTACTGGATGTGGTTTCACCCATGATGGGACATGTGGGGCTGAGACCTCAATTTCCCCTTCATCTGGGACCTCTCCAAGCTCCAGAGCATCTCCTCCTAGAAATTTTTCCTAATAACCACTCATCCTGTTTTCCCACTGACATGAAAGAGGCTCTGCCTAGAGCACCACGTGTTTTCCCACTACCCCCTTCACTGCCCAGAGTGAAGCAGCATCAAATGACCCTCTCCCCAGCAGGGTGGTCTTAAGCTTTCACTTCTTAAGGCATTTCATAGAGGTAGCAGAAAACCAAAATACGCTTTTCACCTTCAAAAACAATACCTTACACCTCTACTGAAAGTGCTTGTTTGCTGAATTGAAGACTTTAAGGAATGAAATTATAATGGCAGAATTTCAATTGAAATTCTGTACCGACATGTGACCCCAGGTGAGGCCGCTATGTTTGGAGAAGAGAGGCAGACTTCCAGCCATCCAGACTTTGGCCCAACTCATGCTTTCTTTTCTAGAAGAAGTGCCATCCTCCCATCTCCCTGCTGCTTCCCTCTTGAAACTGTGCTACAGACACCCAGTCTCATTGAGACTGGTTGTCTGCCTTTCCCCAACCCCCTCCAAATCCACTTTCCGTCCCCTCCCACCCCGATCCTGCTCAGGATTATGTAATAGGAAGTTCTCAACTAGACTCCCTGGGGAGGGAAAAGGGACCTGAGAGGGAAAACAGCACAACACAGAACACAAGAGGCACAACCTCTTCCTGTTCTCTAGACTGAGAGCTACCCAGAACGGGGCCAGCCTCCTTTTCTGTTTTCTCCCATACCTCCCCCCAACGCTGGAGCCATGCAACCCAGGGCTTGCTACATAAGGCCCAGTGTTCTATCCTTCCCTCAAGCTGCTAGAAAAATCCTTGGGCAGGACTAGCCTTAAGATAAAAAGCAAGCTGTCTCCTTGGGAGCTGGGGTGTGTCTGGAGAGGGTAGGGTGTCAGCAGAAGCCCCACAGAGTCTAACAATGGCAGGAAAGAAAACCACACAGTTGCCATGGCATTTTTCTTCAAGGCTGACTCTGCATAGACCTTTCCTGGAAGGGATGGTTGTATAGCTGTTTCCAGAATAGAAGGTAGTATTTCTTCAAATGCCTTCCAAAATATGATGATGATGATGATGTGTGTGTTTCCCTCACAGAAGCAGAGACAGAGGAGCAAGAAGGAGCCAGATCATAGAGGCCTTAAACACCAAAGCTTTGATTTTTTTCTAAATGACATGAATGAATTTTACAAAGATTTCCTTGGCTGCTGTGTGGATTGGATTGCAGGGTCCAAGAGCGGAGTTAGGAGGCCACTATAGTGGTTCAGGCTCAAATTGATTAGATCTGATGTGGGATAGTGGCCAGGGGACAAAGAGGTCAACACTGGCCCTTACTCAGAGAGAGGAGAAGGGACCAGAGTACATGGTGTGGGGAGTCAGAGAAGAATACTGCGCTGGAGCCAGATCCAGGGTCAGATCCGGGGAAACAGGGACGAAAACTCTCCCAGAAAACCCATAGCTTGGGCTCATAGAGCAGGCTTGGGTGGGGCTCAACCCATTCACATGGTGTTGGAAGGGAAACACTCTCAGGAACAGAGGGTCTCAGGAACTGAGGGTCACAGAATGGGAGCCTAGGCCCCAGTCCCAGGCTTCCTATAATGGCCACTCAGTTTGTCCCTATTACTCCCGAAGAAGGGAGTTCCCCATTTATGCATATCACAGCCACCGCCCACAGCCCAGGGGTAGAATGAAGGCTAAGGAGGAATTCTGGCTATGACAAGGTTGCTGGAAGCTCCACAGAGGAGGGTCAGCACCTGCCCGGCCCCGCCTCTGCCCAGATCCAGATGTGCAGAGAGAGATAAACTTGGAATGTGCAAGGACAGGGGACTGGACAAGGCTGGCAAGAGCCACCGTGGGGAATTAGGGATAGGGGTAACTGGCAGCCCAATTCTTTTTTCATTCCCTAGCTCTAAGAAAGACCCTCGTGAATCCTGACATTTCAGCATGCCCTCCCAATTTCTTGAATCCTTTTTGAGAGTCGGTAGGGAAAGGGGAAACACTTCTCGGCCTAGAATCGGGCCTACTGGGTGGCAGCTTGAGATGCACATTTCAGCTAGCTCCCATCCTTGGAGGTATACAGCCTGGCATGGGCCATGCTATTGAAAGGGGGTGAGTTCTGGGTCTGAGATTCTAGATCCCGGGAAATAGGACACCAAGGTCCTAGTGCCGCTGTGGTTACTCATTTTCCATGAACTCAGGCCAATATCCTCCTCTCTCAGAGCTTCTGTTTGTTCATCTGTGCTTTTGTGATTAATGGGGTCAATGGCAGAAGCCAGACTAGAAACCAGATCCCAAGCCAAGGGCCAGTTTGTTGGAATTTGGCCAGACAGGCTGTGCAGTCTGGCTTTTTCCCCCATGCAGGCCATCAGACACTCCTCTCTGCCTTCAATGCCCTTCTAAAAAGTATTCCTCCTCCAGGGAAGCCTCACAGATTATCTTCTTCCTCCCCATGTCATACACTGCTTGGTCCAGGGCTGTCCAATAATACTTGTTGCAACTATGGAAATGATGTGTAATTTGCACTGTCCATTACATTAGCTACTAGTCACACACGGCTGTTGAACATTTTAAGTGTGGCTAATGTGCCTAAAGAACTGAATTTTAATTAACTTTAGAAGTAAATTTAAGAAGCCATATATGGCTACTGACTACTATATTGGACAATGCAGGTTCTAGCCATAGTTTTTCTCTCTTTGTTCCTTGTTTTTTTTTTTTCTTTTTTTAGACGGAGTTTCGCTCTTGTTACCCAGGCTGGAGTGCAATGGCGTGATCTCGGCTCACCACAACCTCTGCCTCCTGGGTTCAGGCAATTCTCCTGCCTCAGCCTCCTGAGTAGCTGGGATTACAGGCACACGCCGCCATGCCCAGTTAATTTTTTTTTTTTTTTCATTTTTAGTAGAGATGGGGTTTCACCATGTTGACCAGGATGGTCTTGATCTCTTGACCTCATGATCCACCTGCCTCGGCCTCCCAAAGTGCTGGGATTACAGGCTTGAGCCACCGCACCTGGCCTTTGTTCCTTGTTTATAGTTTATAGGAGTTACCATTTATTGAGCATTTACTCTTTGCCAGTTTTTTCATAAGTGCTTTATACACCTCAGTGAATCCTAGAAATTCCATTTTAAAGATGAAGAAACCAAGGTTAGGTAAAAGTTGTTTCAGGTTGCATAGAAAGCTGGAGAACCATTCAAATATGGGTCATGTTCTCCAGCCATTAAAACAACTTTCTAGGGCTCAACCTGGGGTTCTCCTTCTACACTTACTCTACAGCACATGGCTGGACACCAGGCCCAGGGAGGCTTATCAGTGAGTATCAGTTGGTAGATGGTAGATGCTTGATGAAAAGGAGAGAAACTAACTCTACTCCCATGCAAGTCCAAAATCCAGCTTTCACTTTCCATCTCCCAGGGGCCTAGGAATCATGGCTGCTGACATCCCACCTTTAGGTATCTCTCTTTTCGCCTTTCTCCTGGACTACAGTGTCCTTTGGTCACAAACTCAGAGCTCAACTGGGGGCTATGTGCAGAGAGTTGGGGAGGGGGTTTCACAGGCAGACCCAGAGAAAGCCATCCAGGCTGAGAGCTGGGTTCTAGAAGGATCCTTGTTTTTAATCAAGAAAACAAGAAATAATTATAATAACTACCTTTTATTGAGCACCTACTTTGTGCCAGGCACTTTACATACATTTGTGCTTATAATTCTTACAACAACCTGGGGAGGTAGGCATTATTATCACCATTGTACATATGAGAAAACAGAGGCTCAGCAAGGTTAAGCAGCTTGTTCAAGTTAACAGAGCTGATAAATGAGTCCTAGAATCGGCACTTGAGTTGTGCATCTGTGAGGGGCCCCAAAGCTTTCATCAGGCATTTTTCACACTGAGAAAATAAAGAAGGTGGAGGAGTGGTGTATTAGTCTACTTTCACAATGCTGATAAAGACATACCCAAGACTGGGTAATTTATAAAGAAAAAGAGATTTAATGAACTCACAATTCCACGTGGCTGGGGAGGCCTCACAATTACGGTGGAAGGCTAAAGGCACATCTATATGGCAGTAGGCAAGAGAGAATGAGAGCCAAACAAAAAGGGAAACCCCTTATAAGGCCATCAGATCTCATGAGACTTATTCACTACCACCAGGACAGTATGGGGAAAACTGCCCCCATGATTTAATTATCTCCCACAAGGTCCCTCCCACAATTATGGGAGCTACAGTTTAAGGTGAGATATGGGTGGGGGTACAGCCAAACCATATCATTCTCTCCTTGTACCCTTCCAAATCTCATGTCCTCTCATTTAAAAATCAATCATGCCAACAGTTCCCCAACAGTTCCCCAAAGTCTTTTTTTTTTTTTAATGTTTTGTTTAAAAAAATTTTAACATTAGCCAGCAGCTTCCAAGGGCAGACCAAAGTCTTAACTCATTTCAGCATTAACTCAAAAGGCCACAGTTCGAAGTCTCATTTGAGACAAGGCAAGTCCCTTCTGCCTGTGAGTCTGTAAAATCAAAGGCAAGTTAGTGCCAAACACACCCAATCCAAGGGGAGAAGTTGGCCAAAACAAGGGGGAAATGCCTGTTAAAGTCTGAAATCCAGCAGGGCAGTTAACTCTTAAAGCTCCAAAATGATCTCCTTTGACCCCACGTCTTACATCCAGGTCACAGTGATGCAGGAGGTGGGTTCCCGTGGTCTTGCGCAGATCCACCCCTGTGGCATTACAGGGTATAGCCTACCTCTTGGCTGGTTTCACAGGCTGACGTTGAGTGTTTGTGGCTTTTCCAGGTGCATGGTGCAAGCTGTCAGTGGATATACCATTCTAGGGTCTGGAGGACAGTAGCCCTCTTCTCACAGCTTCACTAGGCAGTGCCTCAGTGGGGACTCTGTGTGGGGCCTTCAACCCCACATTTCCCTTCCAGAGTGCCCTACGAGAGGTTCACCATGAGAGTCCCACCCCTGTAACAAACTTCTGCCTAGGCATCCATGAATTTCCACACATCCTCTGAAATCTAGGCAGAGATTCCCAAAACTCAATTCTTGAGTTCTGTGCACCTGCAGGCTCAACACCACGTGGAAGCTGCCAAGCCTTGGGGCTTGCACCCTCTGAAGCCATGGCCCAAGTTGTACCTTGGGCCCTTTTAGCCATGGCTAGAGTGGCTGGGATACAGGGACCAAGTCCTGGACTGCATGGAGACCCTGGGCTTGGCCCACAAAACCATTTTTTTCTCCTAGGCCTCCAGGCCTATGATGGGAGGTGCTGCTGCAAAGGTCTCTAATATGCCTTGGAGACATTTTCCCCATGTCTTGGTGATTAACATTTGGCTCCTTGTTACTAATGCAAATTTCTTCAGCAGGCTTGAATTTCTCCTCAGAAAATGGATTTTTCTTTTCTATCTCACTGTCAGGCTGCAGGTTTTCCAAACTTTTATGCTCTGTTTCCTTTTGAAAACTGAATGCTTTTAACAGAACCCAGGTCAATTCTTGAATGCTTTGTTGCTTAGAAATTTCTTCTGCCAGATACCCTAAATCATCTCCCTCAAGTTCAAAGTTCCACAAATCTCTAGGGCTGGGGCAAAATGCAGCCAGTCTCTTTGCTAAAATATAGCAAGAGTTCCCTTTGCTCCAGTACCCAACAAGTTCCTCATCTCCATCTGAGACTGCCTCAGCCTGGATTTCATTGTCCATATCATTATCAGCATTTTGGTCAAAGCCATTTAACAAGCCTCTAGGAAGTTCCAAACGTTCCCACATTTTCCTGTCTTCCGATCCCTCCAAACTGTTCCAACCTCTGCCTGTTACCCAGTTCCAAAGTTTATTCCACATTTTTGGTTATTTACAGCAGCACCCCACTCTATTGGTACCAAATTTACTGTATTAGTTCATTTTCACACTGCTGATAAAGACATAACTAAGACTGGGTAATTTATAAGGAAAAAGAGGTTTAATGAACTCACAGTTCCACCTGGCTGGGGAGACCTCACAATTATGGTGGAAAGGCACGTCTTACATGGTGGCAGGCAATAGAGAATGAGAGCCAAGTGAAAGGGGAAACCCTTTGTAAGATCATCAGATCTCGTGAGACCTATTCACTACCACCAGAACAGTATGGTGGAAACTGCCCCCATGATTCAATTATCTCCACCAGGTCCTTCCCATAACATATGGCAATTATGGGAGCTACAATTCAAGATGAGTTTTAGGTGGTGACACAGCCAAACCATATCAGGTGGCAAAAGGATACATTCTATAGGGGGTGGGGGATTGGTTCTGCTACCAGAGCTGTTGATGGAAGCCTGAAGTCCACACTGTTTCCCACCTACCTGCTCTGGCATGCCACTTTTCTCCAGACTGATCTGCAAAGTCAGAAAAAACTCACTCTGCTGAGGTTGCTCTTCTCAGAAAGAGAAAATGGCTGGCACGGTGGCTCATGCCTGTAATCTGAGCACTTTGGGAGGCCGAGGCGGGTGGATCATGAGGTCAAGAGATCGAGACCATCCTGGCCAACATGGTGAAACCCTGTCTCTACTAAAAGACAAAAATTAGCTGGGCATGGTGGCATGTGCCTGTAGCGCGAGCTACTCAGGAAGCTGAAGCAGGAGAATGGCTTGAACCTGGGAGGTGGAGGTTGCAGTGAGCCAAGATCGCGTCACTGCACTCCAGCCTGGTGCTTGGCACCAGAGCAAGATTCTTGTCTCAAAACAAACAAACAGCCAGGCATAGTGATGTGTGCCTGCAATTCCAGCTATCTGGGAAGCGGAGGCAGGAGAATCGCTTGAATCTGGGAGGCAGAAGTTGCAGAAAGCCAAGATTGTACCATTGCACTCTAGCCTGAGTGACAGAGCAAGACTCCGTCTCAAAAAAAAAAAAAAAAAAAAAAATCGCTGACATGAAAGACCTTCCCCTGTCTGTTTATTGGTAGTTGTCAGTGTATGCATGTACCTTGTGTTCAGAAGCAGCACAGATCACCAGAATAGGAACATCACTCCCTTCTAGGCCACACTCCAGGGACATGTGCTGGGAGTGAGGCAGCTGAGGAATCTTAAAAGGGCTATTTATTTCCTACCAGAGTCCCAGGGAAACCACCTGGGAGGAGGCTGGCTCAGCAATCAGAACCTCAGATTTGCTCCATGCCTCCTTCCTCCAGATTAACCAGCCTGAGAGGTTGTGTTCATTTCATAGATCAGGGACCCACGATGCGACTCTCTCTCTCTCTCTCTCTCTCTCTCTCTTACACACACACACACACACACACACACACACACGCACACAGGTTAAGGCACAAAGTCTGGCCTGCATGGCTCTGCAAGTCTGTTCTATCAGGTACATCTGGCCCAGGGCTGAACCTATGTATGTACGCAAATGGATTAGTGCAGTGTTAGGAGTCTCTTCACAAATAGGGAACATGATGATGGCTCTGTGCTAAGCCCAGTCCTCCTGTTCCCTGGGAGGGGACCTCTTGCCTCCTTTTCAGTTAGCCAAACACCTTCTCTTCCAGCTGGGCTGGGACCAAATCAGCCACAGTTCAGGTGAGTGCTGGGAACTAAGGGCCTGGCTTCCAACACTAAGAAAGCATACTTTCTAAGTGTGGTGAGGGCTATTTGGGGACCTTAAATAAAATCAAGTCCCCACCTAAGATGGACAAAGATGGCCACCAAGGCCAGGATGGAGGGGTTTCTCTTTGTGCTTTTAAACCCCAACTATGTGTAACACGAAGAGAGCTGACCTTTTTCCTCTAAGCTCTCTGGCTCCCACCCCAGGGAAGAGGTTTCTGCAGACCGGTGTGAGCGTGCGGGAGTGGGAAGGGCACAGTCAGGATTGTCGGTTGGAGCAGGAGATTGCTTCAGTGCCCCCTCCCCAGACCTCACCTTCAGCAGCTGGTTCCATCACATTTAGGTCGGCAGCCACATAATGGGTGGTATAGAGGTGGAGGTTCCTGGGAGTACACGGTGCGGGTGTGAGGGAGGGTTCGAGGTCTGCATGAAGGCTGGGGGCTCTATGGTTCCCGGGCCCTGGGCTGGGTCAGGACGCCCAGGTAAAGTAGGCGACCTCGTCCAGGTCGACCGGGTAATCGGTGAGCAGCACCGGCGTCTTGTCAAAAAGTTCGCCCTTGTAGCTGCGCCACTTGCCTGCGGGCAAATAGACGTCGCGCTCCTGCTTGCCGGGCTCCAGCACCGGCGCCACGAGCAGCGTGTCCCCAATCAGGAACTGCGAGTCGATGCGGTGAGCTGTCTCGTCACCGGGCGCGATCCACCAAAGGGGGCGCACGATAGGGTCACCCGTGTCGGTGACCTCGCCCGCCAGCTCAAGCAACAGCGGCGCCACTAGCGAGGCCCGTAGGGCTGCGAACTTCTGTGCGATGGCCACCACTTCTGCGTCGTAGCGCCAGGGCGGGATAGAGAACTGCATGGCGGGCATGAAGGCGGCCACTTCCAGCCAGCGAATGTAGAGCTCTCGCTCCGGCACGTCGCCGCCGGCTGTGCGCTCGGGCACGGCGTTGCCGCCCACCATATCGGGTAGGATGAATGGGTAGCCCAGCATGCTGACGGTGAGCACCGCCGGGATGAGCGAGCGCAGCCCCAGGTCGTAGCCCCACACCGAGTCGCGATCTACCAGGCGGAAGAAGCAGGAGATGTTCTGTGATTGGTAGCCCACGCGCACCTCCGCCAGCGAGAAGAAGGGCAGCGCCATCTCAGTGTAGCGCCGGCTCCAGACGCTGGGGTCCGGCAGCGGCCGGTAGGTGCTGAAGTCTCGCGGCAGGTAGCTGACCTCGCCCGCGTCGAACTTGAAGGAAACCACGGAGTAGCGAGAGCGCAGCCGCCGCAGGTGTCCCTGAAACCAGTCGCGGGCTTTCGGGTTCGTGAAGTCGAGCACGGCGCCGATGCCATTCCACCAGCGCACTAGCGAGGGCAGCCGGCCCGTGGGTTCGCGCACGAACAGCTCGCGCTCCACACCCTCGCCAAAGCGCGACGAGTTGTAGTTGACAAATGGGTGCACCCAGAGCGTGACGCGGAAGCCGGCGTCGCGCAGGCGGCGGAACATGTCGCTGGCATTGGGGAATTTGACCTCATCAAAGTCGAAGTCGCCATAAGCGGGTGTGTACATGTCGTCGATTTCCAAGTGGCTGCTGTTGAAGCGGTGCTGGCGAATCTGTTGTGCAAAATGCAGCACCTTCTCCTGGTCCACGGCGCGCCCGTATAGCGCCCATGTGGACCAAATGGGGTCTCGGAAGGCCTCGGGCGCTGGCACCCTCGAAGGCTTGTTGAAGTAGCGGCGCACCATGTACTTGTGGATGGAAGTGACGTCCGAGCCCACGCACACTCGGTAGCTCAGCTCGGGCGCTGCCGCGCGGCCGGCGGCAGGCTTGTAGGGCGTGTCGTGGTAGCGTGCCTGCAGCCGCAGCGAGCGCTCCGTCCCGTTCCAGCCCAGGTGGAAGGGCACTGAGTCGTTGACTTTGATGGCGGCCGCGCGTGAAGATAGCCAGTAGCGCTCAAGGATGCCCCCAAACGCGGCGTCGGAGGAGTAGACATCGCTGGTGACGAAGGGCTGGGGCTCCTGCTGGCCGTCCAGGCGAATGGGCCAGTGTTGCGTCCTCATCTCTGCGCCACCATACCAGTGCGCCGCCGCGTCGCCCAGGAACATGGCGTGTTCGACCGCCCTGCCCTGCACCGCCTCCTCCCAGCGCACGCGGTAGCACATAACCGTGTCCTTGGGCCGCACCGTCTGGATGAAGAAGTTCAGAGGCCGCCCGTCGGCCGTGAGCGAGCAGCCCAGCAGGGCGCCGTCGCGGCTGCAGGAATCGAGGTCTAGCGCGCCGGAGCGGAAGGCCAGGCGGAAGACCTGCTCGCCCTTCTGGTTGCGGATGGAGAAGCCGCCAGCGTTGAGGTCCAGCAGCTCCGCGCGAAGTCGCTCCGCCTTGCGTAGAGAGACGCTGTAGTAGCACCAGGCCACCACGGCGGCCAGCACCAGCAGCAGCCCCAGGACCGCGGAGCCCAGCAGCGGCTTCAGCTCTTTGGAAGGCTTGGGCTTGGCAGGCGAGAAGTTGTCGGGCAGGAAGGTGTACATAGCTGCGGCTGCGACGGCCTCCGGATTCTGGCGGTCTGTGTAGTAGCCAGGCCGGCGGTGGCGAGGGTAGGCCTGGCTCTTCTCCTGAGAGTTCTGGAGCATTAGTGGCCTGCTAAGAAAGGAGCGGGCCGTGCAGCCATCTGACCGAGCTCATCTCAACCTGCTCAGAAAGGAGGAGAGAAAGATGGAACTGAGCTTTTTCATCCCATGTTATTTCCCTTTGCTGCCTCAAGCTAAGAAGAGGCGTATACTTTGGGAAGATGAATACTGGAACCTGAAGGCCTGACAAGTGGCAAAGGTGAGACTTTTACCAGGACAATCTATGTCTAAGCCACCCTTTCTCATGGTTCCTAATGCTTGCCCAAATTAGGACTGTGACTGGGGGGCGGGGCATGTGCTGGGAGATGGCAAGCATCCTTATTTTCCTAGTGGAGAAACAAACCTTGAGAGGGTCGGGAAACTTTGCAGGATCACAGGGTAAACCAGGCCTCCCCGTATCACACATGGCGGCGTTTGGGCTGAAGAGACGGGTACGGAACTGGAAAACTGCTCTCCTAGAGGTGTGGATGGCCAGGGTGAGAGAGAGGAGATGGTTCAGCCAGCCCCTTGAGACTTTCTTTCTCTCTCTCTCTCCTTCCTTCCTTTTTTTTCTTTTCTTTCTCTTTCTTTCTTTCTCTTCAGATGGCATCTCCCTCTGTCACCCAGACTGGAGTGTAGTACTGTGATATCAGCTCACTGCAACCTCTGCCTCCTGGGTTCAAATGATTCTCCTGCCTCAACCTCCCAAGTAGCTGGATTAAAGGCACACACCACCACACCCAGCTAATTTTTTTTATTTTTGGTAGAGACGGGGTTTCACCATGTTGGTCAGGCTGGTCTCGAACTCATGACCTCAAGTGATTCACACACCTCGGCCTCCAGATGTGCGGGGACTACAGGCGTGAGTCACCGTGGCTGACTCCCATAGAGTTTTTTTTTTTTTTTTTTTCTTGAGTTGGAGTTTTGTTCTTGTTGCCTAGGCTGGAGTGCAGTGGCATGATCTCGGCTCAACGAAACCTTCGCCTCCCAGATTCAAGTGATTTTCCTGCCACAGCCTCACAAGTAACTAGGATTACAGGCATGTGCTACCACACCTGGCTTTTTCTTTTGTACTTTTAGTAAAGACGAGGTTTCTTCATGTTGGTCAGGCTGGTCTCAAACTCCCGACCTCAGGTGATTCACCTGCCTCAGCCTCCCAAAGTGCTGGGATTATAGGCATGAGCCACCACACCTGGCCTCCTTGATACTTTTAACAGGGTGGTAGGCTAGCTTCCCTGTCCCCAGAGGGTGAGAGGAGGGAGGAAGGGAGAACAGCTCAGGAGTGGATTTTTATCTTGAGTCAAAAGCCAAATGAAATCTGGAGATTAAAGAAGATATCCAAAGCCAGACTCAGCCCCAGGGCCTGGTTTAGAGGGAGGTAGGACTGGGACATTAGGGTCTGGGGCAGGAGCCTGGCATGGGAGGTCACTTGTTTCTCACATCTGCTTCTCTTTGCTCTCAAGCTCACCCAGCTCTCAGCCATCCATCACCAAGTCCATTTCCCTTCTCACCTTCCTGCTCTGCTCCTGGCACCACATCTGTGGGCCAGCTACTTCCTAGCTCTGTTTCTACCATTCACCCACTGTCCTGTTTCTGTCATAGTTTGGGTGCTGTCACTTCTCCCCAGTATTACTGTATTATTATTCCCCCAATAGGACGCTCTGCTTCTAAATTCTTTCTTATCAATGCCTTCTGATCTTGGCAACCATAGTGATTTTTCTAAAGCACTTATTAAACCATGTCTATTCCTAGCTTCAAGAGCTCATTACTCCCATGATGAATTTTTTTTTTTTTTTTTTTTTTTTTTTTTGAGATGGAGTCTTGCTCTGTAGCCCAGGCTAGAGTGCAGTGGCGAGATCTCGGCTCACCTAAACCTCTGCCTACAGGGTCCCAGTTCAAGCAATTTTCCTACCTCAGCCTCCCAAGTCGCTGGATTACACCATGCCTAGCTAATTTTTATATTTTTTAGTAGAGATGGGGTTTCACCATGTTGGCCAGTCTGGTCTTGAACTGACCTCATGATCCACCTGTCTCAGCCTCCCAAACTGCTGGGATTACAGGTGTGAGCCACTGCGCCTGGCCCATGATGAAATTTAAAAGTGTTTGCTTTGCATTAGAGGCTTGAGGCATGATGTGTTTTCAGCTACCATTCTGACTCCATTTCCAGCCTGGCCTATCTTGTGACTACCAAGCTAATTTTTTCCCCAACCTAAATCCTTTAGGCCACCTGCTTCAAGAGATTTCACTCACCTAGCTCAGACCAACACACCTCCTCCACCTACCTGCTCTCCAGGGATCAGACACCCATCATTACCCCTAACACACATAAACTCTGACACACTATATGCTAAACATCCAGATATGAGGCCATGCATGGTGCTCACGCCTGTAATCCTAGCACTTTGGGAGGCCAAGGAGGGTGGATTGCTTGAGCTCAGGAGTTTGATACCAGTCTAGGGAACATGTTGAAATCCTGTCTCTACCAAAAATATATTTAAAAAAAAAGAAAGAAAGAAAGAAAAAAAAACATTAGCCAGGAATGGTTGCATGCACCTGTAGACCCAGCTACTTGGGCAGGTTTGGTGGGGGGAGCTGAGATGGGAGGGTCACTTGAGCCCAGGAGGTTGAGGTTGCAGTGAGCTGAGAGTGTGACACTTCACTCTAGCCTGGGCGACAAAGTAAGACCCTATCTCAAAAAATAAAAATAAATAAAAATTTTAGAAGTCCAGATATGATTACAGGGAAACAGGCTCAGAGGAAGAATTGTGTCCCAGTCTGCGATTCAAGGCCACCGACTGTACCTGTCCAAGGCTTTAGATCAGAGTCCAACAAAGAAATAGTACCAGCCAGGTGCACACACAGGCATACACACAGCCAGCCAACAGTTGCCCAACTGCTCCAGCTCGGGGGAAGAACAGGAGACTGGCAAACAGTAATTAACCTCCTCCCAGATGCCAGTGTCTGTCTCTAAGTCCCCAGGGACTTCCAAGGAGATGCCGGAACTACTCAGATTTTTTACTTCCCCTATGCAGAGACTCTGAAGAACGCAAGGTGTGGAGCAGAATTTGATCCTAAATGTCAATACACAGCTCCTCCCAGAGGCACGCCCCACAAGGTGCTAGCTCAGGGCCTCATTCTGAGTTCCCTCTGCCCCCAGTTGCTTCAGTTTGTCAGTCCTAGCTGATCTTTAACAGACTCTTAGTCCCTTCCTCTCAGCCTACAATGACTTAGCTTTCCTCCCTAATCCTATATAGATACAGCTTCTCAGCCTCCCAAAGTGGAAAACTCCTTCTGGAAAATGCAACCAGTGGCCTTTAGCTGATGCCCTCGAGCTGAGCAGAACCCAAAGAAGGCCTTAGGTGGCTCAGATCACACTTGTGAGTTTATATTCATTCATTCAACACAACCAAAGCCACATTATGGGCACCCAGGAAATAAGGAGAGAGAGGGTCAGTATCTGAAGAGAGAGACTCCCTCATCCTCAAAACCTTCACATGAAGTCAGCCTATCTCATGAGCCCTGGAGGCATGAAGAGGCCACCAAAGTGGGTTCAAAAGTCCTTTCCAACAGTTAGGTTCTGCGAATCTTTATTTTCCAGGATCTGAGGTTCTTTAATGAAAGACAGAAGCCCACAGGCCTGGGCACCCACCCACCTCAGGCACCATGATAGTCTCCCAAATGCCACCACAGCATCCAATTCTATCAACAGTGTGATATAGCAGACATAGCTGCAGTGTCCATTTTACAGATGAGAAAATGTGGCCCAAACAGAAAAAGGAACTTGTCTGAAGTCTGCCAGGTAGCAAGGCTGCCTGGATCTAAAATCCCAGCTCCTCTCCCCACAGCACAAGTTTTAAGAGGAAATGGGAGGTAATGGTCTGACCTGGCTGCCTGAATGCAGTAGCAGAAAGGAGCCCTGTGGCTGAGCTGGTGGAACTGGCTTCCATCAGATGGACATGGCATGGTGAGGCCTGTTTTTTTCAAGGGTTGGTGCTGCTGCTTGCTCCATGCCGACCTCAGGGCCTCTTAGAGGCAGCAAAGAGGGCAGTTTTAATGGCATCTAGTACCTGGGCTTTGGGGGAGGAACTCTGTGGTTCTGCTGTTAACAGTGGCACCAGAGACCTCTGAAATCTGCCACCTCCGCCATCTAGCCAACCCAAGGCTAGTGCTAGCAGGTGGAGATTGCAGGGCGGATCTCCCTGGGCTCTCCTCCTGCTGAGCCTCTCCCCACTGGACACTCAACCTCAGTCTTGGCTGCCACGGCTAGTTTGGTCTGAGGGGGAGGGCCCCGCCCTGCTCAACTGAGGGGAGGCCATTCCTAGTAGAATCGTTAGTTGGACACAGTTCCCAGTGGGGGATGGAAATGTCAAAGGCAACTCGATCCGGCTCATCTCCCTCTCCTGCACGGCGATGGGATCTGCGGGATCGAGTGACTGTCTACACAGCCTGGAATACCTTACATCCCCCCTCAGCACCCCGCCCGAAGGCTGTACTGTCCGAAGGGACCGGCCGAGATCAAGGGACCTGTCGGCCGGAGGGAATCGGGAATCGGGAATCGCGGCCGTGGGGTGGGCCCAGGTGTCTAGGCTCGCTCCACCCATTCATCGGTGGGAACGAAAGTTCAGAAATCGTGCTCCCTCAGTAGCTTCCCGTCCCCCATGGCCCTCCCGCTGGGCTCACCCACTGCAGCTACAGCCCGGCAGAAGTAGGGGGTGAAGGAGCTTCCCGCCGATCCCCTCCGCTTGAGCCAGAGTGGAGCTGCCGCCGCGCCGCGCGGGGTGCTGCCTGGCAGGACACAGCTGAGACCCTCCTCGGGCCCCGCCCTGGGGCTCCTCGGCCACGCCCCTGTCATCCAGTCTCGCCTCGAGCCTCAGAGTCCAGCCCAGCCCCTGGCGTTCGACCTCTCCTCCCAGGTTATCACGCGGCGGACCTGAGGCCCTGCCCCTCAGCCCCACCTTCCTCTCACTGCTCTGTGCTCTGCCCCTGGCGTTTCAGGCTTGCTGAGTCCTGCGCCCCCGGGTTCTGCCTCCCGCCGGCCGGCCCGCGCCTGCTAGGCTACTGATTACCCACAAGCGGGCGGGGCTCAGCTCCAGGCCTGCTGGGACATGTAGTTCTGCAGAAAGGAGCAGCTGTGGAAGGTTGGGGTTCTTGTGCCCCTAGGCTAGGTTTGGAATGAGGATGAGAGGGAGAGAGCCTCAGGGTAAAGGAGCAGGGCTGGCCTTTGGAATTCCTTCCTTCCCAGTTTGGGCAAGGTATACCGATATAACGTTATACCATCATATGGGTATAACGCTCTCACAAGCCCTCAGTTTTCCCATATGGAAAAGGGGTGGCAGAATTCTGGGAGTATCTCAGCGCCCAATGCAGTGTGCTTCCAATCAAGGGCCCCACAAAGGGAGCTATAGTTCCAACCAGCCGAAAACAAGTTGTCGGTTCCCACCGGTCCAAACCAGAGGTGTCCGAGGTCAGAGACTGAGAAGACCGGTTTCTGCTTGGTGTTTTACAACCCGTCTCCCTGACCGCCACCCCCAGACTAGTTATTTATAGGGTCCAGTCCCTCCTCCTAGTTACAGCCTTTGGTTAGAAATGCCCAAGCGGCCGGGCGCGGTGGCTCAAGCCTGTAATCCCAGCACTTTGGGAGGCCGAGGCGGTTGGATCACGAGGTTGAGAGATCGAGACCATCCTGGTCAACATGGTGAAACCCCGTCTCTACTAAAGGTGCAAAAAATTAGCTGGGCATGGTGGCACGTGCCTGTAATCCCAGTTACTCAGGAGGCTCAGGCAGGAGAATTGCCTGAACCCAGGAGGCGGAGGTTGCGGTGAGCCGAGATCGCGCCATTGCACTCCAGCCTGGGCAACAAGAGCGAAACTCCGTCTCAAAAAAAAAAAAAAAAAAAAAAAAGAAATGCCCAAGCTTCGGGAAAGTGGGCGTGCCCCGCCATGCCCCCATCTCCGGGGAGTGTGCAAGTCTTTGAGGTTTCATTTCTGTTTTCTATTTTATTTTATTTATATATTTATTTAATTTTGAGTTTCCCTCTTGTTGCCTAGGCTGGAGTACAATGGCGCGATGTAGGCTCGCTCACTACAACCTCTGCCTCCCGGGTTCAAGCAATTCTCCTGCCTCAACTTTCCAAGTAGGTGGGATTACAGGCATGCACCAACACACCCGGCTATTTTTAGTAGAGACGGGGTTTCACGGTGTTGGTCAGGCTGGTCTCAAACTCCTGACCTCAGGTGATCCACTGCCTTGGTCTCCCAAAGTACCGGGATTACAAGCATGAGCCACCACGCCTGGTCTTATCTTTTTTGAGAGAGGATCTCTCTCTCTCACCCAGGCTGGTGTGCAGTGGTGTGAACATGACTCTCTGCAGCCTAGATCTCCTTGATTCAAGCTGTCCTCCCACCTCAGCCTCCTAACTGGGACCACATGCCCATGCCACTATGCCCTGCTAATTTCTAAATTTTTTGTAGAGAAGAGGTCTCCTTTTGTTGCCCCAGGCTGGTCTCGAATTCCTGGCTCAAGTGGTCCTCCTGCCTTGGCCTCTTGAAGTGCTGGGATTACAGGTGTGAGCCACTGCACCCAGTTGGTTTCATATCATTGATGCAGAAAGGAAAATACCAAAGATCCCAGAGATTCTAGAATGCCCGCCTTCTCGCTCCCTGAGGAGCAGAGAAGGGCTTTGTTTTGCACCTTGAAATTTCTTGGTCATGAGACCCTCCAAAATTATGTTTTGACCAGTTGGATTTGGGGTGGGGGGCACACCCTTGTGCAGCCAGGGTGTCTGAGCAGAGAGGCTTTTGGAGGGCTATGATGGGGACTCCTGGAAGCAGAGATCAAGAGCTTTGGGTGTAGGGATAGGGCTTTGAATGGAAGGAAGGATTCTGAGTCCTCTGATGTGTGGGAGGGCATCTAAGTTTGGGGACATACTGAGGAAATGTTAGCTGGAGGGTCTTCATGGGGTGGGAAGTAGATGACTCCTGCCTGCATTGCAACATGGACCCATTTATTTGGGCTCTGGGATGCAAGGGAGGAGGACAGCAGCTGGATATAGGGCAACTGTTTGGTATCAGGAGGGCACTCAGGGACGTACTGAGATGATGGGGTTGGAAAGGCTCAGGGAAGAGCGACTTTGAGAAAAATTGCATCTCAGTTGAAGGGGTTTGGTAGAGGCCTGAGTGACTGGCCCTTCACTTCCAAATCCTGCTGGGTAAGGACACAGGAGGTAGGCTTTGGGGATGAAGAGTTTATTTATTGCTCTGCCCCCATGGCCCAGCAAGCCCAGGCTCTACCAGCAACGATAGTCAGGATAGGTCTCAGACACAAACTCAGGATGGATGACATAGTTGTTTCTCTGGGGACCACCAGTCTTCTTGAAGTGACTTGTGTCCCACCTGCAGGGAGAGATGGGTCAGCCCTTTTGGATCCTCATCTGTCAAAGTGAATATCTGACTCCAGTTCATAATGCTAACCTTATCCCTACACTTTGCCTGTAGCACTGACCTTGGGTTTCAATACTGACCTCCTAACCTTAGGTTCTGCTGTTAAATGGCTGATACCCAATACTTCCTCCTTAACATTGACTTCTTACTCCTTACTTCAAGCTCTGAGCCCAATGACCTTGACTCTAAGCCCACTGCTAACCTGTAAACCTTCAGTATCGGCCTCGTAGCCTTCTCCTACGGTCCTTTGGCCTTGACTGCTCCATGGCACTAGCTCCCCCTGGTGGTGTCTGCCTGTCAGTGCACCGCAGCGGAGCGTTCTCATTTCATTTACCCGCCATCGTCCCCCCGACGCCCCGGCGCACCAAGACTCCAAAATCTGTGTGCAAATGAGTGTGTGCGCACTAGACTTACCTAAGGTTCGGATATGGGCAGTATGACGGCAGGGGAGTTGTAACAGCACACTGCATTCCGGGCCGGTGCTCGTAGGGAGGTACACATCTGGAGGAGGAGGAGGAAACCGTGGGCACGGAGGGGTTGGGCCTTTTGACTCGCATCCCCCAATTTAGACCAAGCCCCTGGACGGCGCTTCAGGTGTCCATCCCAAGGCCGCAAATCCTCCTCTCCTTCTTCCCCACTCTTAAAGACCCCCCACTGTAGCACCAGCTCAGGAAGTCCCCCTTGGAAGTCTTCCTTCCGACCAGGCCTCATTTCTGCGGTTCAGGGAAGAACGCTGGACGCTGGAGAGGGTCGGGCTCTGGTCGTTGAGTGGGACAGAGGGATGCAAGAAAGATGGAGGAAGCTGATGGAAGCAGGGTGGCTGGGAAGATGGGAGGAGATGGCATCCGGAATGCACTTGGAGGGATCTGTTTGTAGGAGGTTAATCCTTTCTCCAACTCTCTAAGGATGAGAACCAGGGCCCTTCCCCACCACTGGACAACAGTTTCTCCAGCACTAGGACAAAGCATCGTTTCTGAGCTTTCTAAAGGCTCAGATACTTTCCGCACCCCCATGCCCTTGAGAGGGATAAGACTCAGTCTCGCACAATGAATCAGGCTCTATCGGCCTGGAAAGGAGCGGGGGATCACTATGGACGCCCTCTGCACAGCTCTCTGGGCTACCGCGGACGAAGTTCTCCTAGGCTTGGCTGCCGCCGGGTGCAGGACGAATGCCGCACTGCAGTCTGGGCTCCAGGTGTGCGCTCGGGCTTCAGTTTACTTAGCTGTAACACGCGAGGGTGCCTACCTCCGCAGGTGGTACGGGATCCGAGGAGGCCAGAGCCATTCTGGTAAAGTGGTCACCATTTCCTGGCTCACGTAGCCCTCAGCGATGACCCCCACCCACTAGGGACGGTGACGGGGGCCCAGCAAGAGAGGACATTTTTCTGAGGACGCAGGGCGCTCCACAGGCTAGAACCTGTGTCTCTAGGGCCAGGTGTCCAGGGAAGGAGGCAGGGCCAAGGAGACGTGGGAAAGGATGCGACTGATGTGCGGGGTTTCTTCCTCAAAAACCCTCTAGCAGGACCTCCAGAGCATATACAGAGGCTAGGATGACCTTGAGCCCAGTTTGAGAGAGACAGGGGTCGGGGACTTAGAGTAACCTCCGTTCTGGTTCTCCCGCCTCAGTTGTTAGCTCAGGCCTTGGAGCCCAAAGACGGGACACGGCGCGGGGGTAGAGCAGGCTGGGGGCCCGCCCAGAGGACGCCGGGCTGGAAGTGGGGCGGGGCTCTGGGGCAGGGCTTGTGGGGGGTGGAGCCCGGCTGAGGCGGGCCGAGCCCTGCGAACCTTACAGTCGGTTGTTCCCGGCACCAAGGCCGCAGGCGGCGGTCAGTGCAGGGCGTCCCGCTGGCGTAGTAGTCCATCCCGCGCAGACAGTAGTGGCGGCCAGAGCAAGCACTTTCGTAACCGTGGAAGGGCAGGCGGCCGGGCAGCGGGTCCACGCACCCGCATCGGGGCGCGATCCGCGGCAGCTGCTGGTTCCGCGATAGTGAGTTCAGCATGTTCACCACCACTTCGCGCTCTGTGCCCGCGGGTCCCAAGTGCAGGAGACCCAAAGATAGATGCACAGGGTTGGGAAGAGGCCGCGTCACAGAGCGAGGCGGAGACAAAAGCCGGACGGATAAATTCAGGGTTCCGCCCTCTCCAGGACCCTAGGCCTCTTCTCCGTCCTCAGGTCCCCATCGCGCCCTCCTCCCGGCCTTCCCCTACCCTCTCCACCTGTTCTTTCCACCGCCCCACTACCACTCTTTACCGTAGGCATTGAGCCGCTCCGGCTTAGGAGGGCATTCCAAGGGCATTCCTCGAACTGCTGTCTCCATCCCGGCCTCCTAGAAGTGGCACACATGCTACCTCAAGCTCTGACATGGCAGAGCTGCTCCCTTTTTGGGATCCTCCCAGAACACCCAGACCTATCGTCAGGCCGCGCCATCTCCTGCCCCTCAGCAGCTTCCCACCTCTCTCCAGGGCTCTGAGTGTTTGCCACTGTCGCCTGGCAACGCGTTTACGCCGCTTGCAGGAGCGGGTGGGATGGGGAAGGCTGAAGGTGAATGGGGTTTGGCCCCGGGGCCTGTGACAACCCTGTTTCAGAGTTTGCCTTTGATTTTACCCCTCTTTGTCTAGCTGACTAGCTGTGTCAGGGTGTCTCTCGAATAGTGGGTTTTCAATATTGCTTGCCCATTCTGTGCAGAACTTGTGAAAGATTCTAATTCTTGAGGAAGTTCTAATTCAAAAGGGTTCTGTCAACCCAGGGTCAGCCATCAGCCTGCAGTTAAGAGCCCCAGCTCTGGTCTTGGGTCCTCTTGGGTGCCCTTGAGCCTGGGGCCGTGGCTGGACCTTCTCATGTGTCCTTGGAAGACTCTCCTGTATCTGCACTGCTACTGGGTAGCCTTGGTCTTCGTCTTTCCATCTGTGCTCACGTCACAAAGGAGGGGAAGGTGGAGCAGGGAGATTGAGTGTATCACTGACTCCATGGCTAGCCCCAGTATCACAGGGGAGGGGCCAGCTGGGAAGCTTCAGAAAGGTAGCACATCAAGAAGTACACATCAGCCATGTCCCTATAAAGCCCAGCCAGGGATTGGGGCAGAGGGCACCCAATCCCCAGAGATTGAGAGCCAGGGGCCCAGCACAGCCCCACTCTTGGGTTCCTTTTTCAACTAATAAAAATGCAAACCTGGCCAGGCACGATGGCTGATGCCGGTAATCCCAGCACTTTAGGAGACTGAGGCAGACAGATCACTTGAGGCCAGGAGTCCAAGACCAGCCTGGCCAACATGGCAAGATCCCCATCTCTACTGAAAACACAAAAATTAGCCAGGTGTGGTGGCACACGCCTGTAATTCCAGCTACTCAGGAGGCTGAGGCAGCAGAATTGCTTGAACCTGGGAGGGAGAGGTTGCAGTGAGCTGAGACTGTGCCATTGTGTTTCAGCCTGTGTGATAGAGTGAGACTCTGTCTAAAATATATATACAAACTCTAGTTTCACAGATGGGGAAGAGCCCTGGGGCAGTATTGTTGGGAAAGCAATGAGGAACTAATGGTGAAATATCAGTCACTGTGGTTTGGGAAGTGGTGGGATATGCCTGTCCCAATCCCCAGGCATCTGTGCTGGGTGCAGTAGATACCTTAGGCAGCCGAGGGAGATAGGTGGTATATTTGTTGCAGCAGCTGCTGTTGTAAGGTTCCGTCCTCCACGTGTTGTACCGGTCACTGCTCAGGTAGTTTGTTGTGCATTTGTCTGCTGGATTTTAGGGATGGAGATGTCAAATAGTGTTACTTCTTACTCCAGGATCTGGGATCCCCCACATGTTTCTCTTCTGATCCCCAGTACAAAGCTGAGCCTCACAGACTGTCCTCAGGCCAGACCCTAAGCCCAGCAGGCCTACACGTGTCTTAAACACTGAGATGCAGCCCATTTCCCACATAAGGCAGCCTTCTGAGTTTAGTCTGAATCCACTGTGCCACTTTTCATCCTGCCACTACCCTTTTTGAATCAGCCTACCTGGACAAGGGGCCTCTTCCCAATTCCTCCCTCTCTCTCATCTTCTAATCCAGGCTTCAAGGTTTGCCTATTCTACCTCCTTCAAAATCACTTGAATCTGGCCAGGTGCGGTGGCTCATGCCTATAATCTCAGCATTTTGGGAGGCTGGGGCAGGCGGATCACTTGAGTTCAGGAGTTCAAGACCAGCCTGGCCAACGTGGCAAAATCCTGTCTCTACTAAAAATACAAAAATTAGTTGGGCATGGTGGCGTGCACCTGTAAACCCAGCTACTCAGAGGGCTGAGGCACGAGAATTGCTTGAACCAAGGAGGCGGAGGTTTCAGTGAGCTGAGGTTATGCCACTGCACACTAGCCTGGGTGACAGATCAAGACTCAGTCTAAATAAATAAATAAATAGATCACTTGAATCAACTCCCTCTTCCAGTACCCCATGATCTCACTTCCATATCTTCACAGCACCTTAACCAGAAGACATATAATGTCTTGGTTAATAGATACCTGTCTCTGCAGATAGACTGCTTGTGTTCAAATTTCCGTTTTGCCAATTATTATCTGTGTGACCTTGACCAAGTTAATTTTGCTATGTCTCAGTTTCTCCAACTTTAAAATGGGGATAATAGTACTACTTACTTCACAGGGTTGTTGTGAGATTTAAATGAGTTAGTATATGTAAGACATTTAGAATGATGCTTGGCACATGAAAAGCTGTTAGGATAATTCTACTGTTCTCCTTGCCGCATCTTTGAAATTCTATAATCCAACCTTGACATAGCAGCTGTGGTACTTTTTCACAAATGAAAATTTAGCAAAGACACTCTCCTATTTAAAACTCTGTAGGGTTTGCCCCCCTCAGCCCCCAGTCACCTAAGCCTGTCCTACAAGGCCCTCCATGATCCAACAGTCTGAAAGAACGCATGTGTGAGACAGTGTGGAAGAAGCCCTAGCGGAAGAGGAGCTGTGTGAAGGGAGGGGTGGAGTGCTGGGATTTGGAGTTCAGGGATGGTAGTTTGGACATACTGAGACTGAGGTATTTGGAGACATCCAGGTCAAGATGACTATAAGCATATGAAGGAGAGTGGAATTTGAGTGAGAGGACAAATCTGGAAATTAGGACTTAAAGCTGTCAGTAATTAAACCCTTGTGCTAACTCAAATGGCCTTGGAGGAGGAGCAAGGGGAGAAGAGGGTGCAGGATAATACCCCAAGGAACCCCATGTTTCCACAGTGGATGCACAGGAAAGGGAGGCATCAGAGCAGCTGAGGAGGAAGTTGTTTCAAGTGGAGAGTGGTCATAGTTTGCATGCTGGAGGATTAACACACACACACACAAAAGTAGAGAGTGGTCAGAAGAGTCCAAGTCATTGGTCTAGGAGGGTAAAGATCTCAAAAGGTAAAGACTATATTCCTGTGGATTTGGTAATCAGAGCCACTCAAGAGCAATTTACTGTTTGATTGTAGGAGATGCACACCCCCAACTTCCATTGGGAATTCTCAATCCATTTAACAAAGACTTACGAAGCCAGGTGCTGTGCTCAATGGAGAGGCACAGCTGTGAAAAAGACCAGACTTGGCTCTTTTCAAACGTACAGCTAGACAGATCATAGATGCCCAAGCAAATGAGAAGACAGTTTCTCATAAGGTATAAGAAGGGGTGAGGAAATAGAGACAGTGAGTACAGATCATGTTTCCGAGAAACTTGGCTGTTGAGAAGAGGAGCAAGAGAGAATTTTTAGTTGGGAAGAAACTAGAGAAGGTTCAAGGTTGAGGGAAAGAGGTGTGGTGGCGCAGAGGGATGCAGGAGAGATGAAGGGAGTTGATGGGAGCAGGATGGCTGGGAAGATGGGAGATGGCATCTGGAATGCACTTGGAGGGATCTGTTTGTGGGAGATTAATCCTTTCTCCAACTCTCTAAGGATGAGACCCAGGGCCCTTCCAGCTCTTTTTTTCCCACAGACAAGAACCCCAAAAGGCAAGGCATAGGTCATCTCCTCCAGAACCAGGGTCAGGTCTGGTAGTTGGGAGTCGGGGGTGGTTAGGGAAGAAATCTAGGTCATGGGTGGAGATAATGTTGATATAGAATTGGGATGGAGGCCAGGACTGGTGGCTTAGGCCTGTAATCCCAGCACTTTGGGAGGCTGAAGCGGGCAGATCACCTGAGGTCAGAAGTTTGAGACCAGTCTGGCTAACATTATGAAACCCTGTCTCTACTGAAAATACAAAAATTATCCAGGTGTGGTGGCGGGTGCCTATAATCTCAGCTACTCAGGAGGCTGACGCAGGAAAATCACTTGAACCCAGGAGGTGGAGGCAAAGATCGTGCCATTGCACTTCACACTGTGCAACAAGAGCGAAACTCTGTCTCAAAATAAAAATTAAAAAAAAAAAAAAAAAAAAAAAAGAGGATGGAGTTCAGGATCCAGGTGGTCAGGTTCAGGTTGGGGGTCATTTTAGGGGTCAGCAAAGGGCAAGACCTTACCTTCCTCTTGAGAAAGCCAGTACTTCTCAGGCAGATAGGGGTGGCCTGATATGGACCCCCTACAGGTGTAGTCCTGTAGGGCACATTTGGCCATCTTCTGCAGGGCTTCGGGATCCACATGGCGCTCCATGGTATGAGTCAGACCCTGTGCCAGGGGACAGGGGAGAGGGGAGAACTGGTCAGGGGCACAGAGACCCCAGCCCTGGGGTGTTGCTGGATCTACATCCAGCCTCTTTTGAGAAGGTCAGCCCAGGTGGGTCTCCCAACCCCCCTCCCCATGTCAGAGGGATTCCCATGCCAGCCTTGGCTCCTCTGCATAGTTATCTTGTCTGAGTTACCCTTTTCTCCTTTCTTTTCATCCAAGGCTGGGGCTTGGAGCCAAGCGGTGGCCTTAAGTCAGAGTGGTTTTCTGACTTTCTCATTTCTGCCATTTCCTGTCTGGTAGCTCATAAAGCTCAGAGCTACATGTTCCTGTCCTTTTTCTCCTAGACTGTGTGCTGCCTGGTAGCAGGGCCGGGTTTCCCACCAACAGTGCAGCAGGCCCCAACACAATCTGGAGTCTCAGAAAAGGGGGCTACCCTGGAGCTGGCTGCCTTATGTAAGTGTCTTGGACAGGAAAGGCTCTCTGGTAGTCTAGCATCTTGAGGAAAATGAAGGACAGTGCTGGAGGGGCACCTATTTTAAAATGTAATTCCTGGTCAGGCCGGGTGGCTCACGCCTATAATCCCAGCACTTTGGGAGGCTGAGGTAGGCGGGTCACGAGGTCAAGAGATGGAGACCATCCTGGCCGACATGGTGAAACCCTGTCTCTACTAAAAATACAAAAATTAAGTGGGTGTGGTGGCGCACGCTTATAGTCCCAGCTACTAGGGAGACTGAGGCAAGAGAATCGCTTGAACCTGGGAGGTGGCGGAGGTTGCAGTGAGCCAAGATTGTGCCATAGCACTCTAGCCTGGTGCTGAAGTGAGACTCTGTCTCAGAAAAAAATATATATATAATTCCCTGACTCCAACCTCACCCTGATTCTGCTGTGGCTCTGATCCTCGATTTGGCCTGGTCCTCATCCTACCTTGACACTTTTCCTATTCTTGGTCCAGGCCCTGGGCCCCTCTACTTTTTGGAGTTCACCTCAACTTATCCTGTCACTTCTTATCTGATTAGATCTGTGAAGCCTGGATCAGGGCCTCCCTTCCAGGCCCCTTTCTCCTCAGCTGAGGGCTGAATGCCAAGGTAGTTGTGGGCCCACAGGTATCTGCAGGCAGCTGATCTGAAAAGGCAGCTGGGTCACAGGGGTGGGACACTCAGCAAAGTCAGATAGGGCTTCTTCCACATAACAGGCAGTGAGGTGCTGGGACAGTGATGCTATCACCCACACTTGCTCCTTATGATTTTTTTTTTTTTTTGAGACAATGTCTCACTCTGCCATCCAGGCTGGAGTACAGTGGCACCACCATCGGTGCAGTCCTAACCTCCCAGGCTCAAGTGATCCTCCCGCCTCAGCCTCCCAGGCATGTGCACCACACCTGGCTAATTTTTGTATTTTTTGTAGCAATGGAGTTTCACCATGTTGCCTAGTCTGATACTGAACTCCTGGACTCAAGTGATCCTCCCATGTTGGCTTCCCAAAGTGCTGGGGTTATAGTCATGAGACATCACACCTGGACCTTCTCTTGGCCAAGGCTGAGACCTGGTTGCTCCCAGTGCTCCAACCATCCTGAAAACCTCTCTCTTGGGGGCTTCTGAGATAAGCTGTGCCCAGCTGGCATTGTTCTATGGGCAGAGCCTGCACAGTCACACTTCTGTGTGGATGGAGGGCAAAATATGGGAGATGGGTGGATGGGTCCCATAACTCAGCATTTCTCTGAGCTTTAAACACACACAACCACACACATACCCCTGTGCACCAAGATACACTCATAGATGCACATATAGATGTATGTTCATATATCCACTTACACACTAAACACTCAGACACACAAACACAAAACAGTCATTTAGAATAATTCATAGATATCATCAGTTTTTCTGTGAGATGTTTTCCTAAGGTGCGTGACATCTCTGTCTGCTCCTATTGATAAGTAGGAGATTATAAAAACGTGTAGAAGGCTCTGAGCTGTGTGGCGGGCTTTGTACACCATCAGCATCATTGTCCAAACATGTCTTTGGACAATGTTTTGCAAACTCTAATTTCAATATGTGTAGATCTTTCCTCTTGGCTGATGAGATTCTTCAGAAAAGACTCCTTCAACCTTTGGCCTGAGGTAATGGCTTAGCTGCCAGTGTTCTGAGAATCTGGTGCTGATGACTGCGCTGGGGATTTTAGCGTTCAGTATATGGAGGTTTACCTGGTTTCAAAATGGTACCCTGTCCTCAATTGGTATCCCTAGTCGGGCGGTCCTCACCAAAAATTAGCCTTTTGACTTTTGCAGAGGCAGAGGTGGGCAGTTACCCTGTGGCATGAAATAGAAGGGGTGACTAGAGTTTAACTTTTTTTTTGAGATGGAGTTTTGCTCTTGTCACCCAGGCTTGAGTGCAGTGGTGCAATCTCAGCTCACTACAACTTCCGCCTCCTGGAGTTCAAGGGATTCTCCTGCCTCAGCCTCTCAAGTGGCTGGGATTACAGATGCCCTCCACTATATCCAGCTAATTTTTTTTTTTTTTTTTCATTTTTAGTAGAGACGGGGTTTCGTCATGTTGGCCAGGTTGGTCTCGAACTACTGACCTCAGGTGATCCACCCATTTTGGCCTCCTAAAATGCTGGGATTACAGGTGTAAGCCACCTGGCCTGGCCTAACTGCCTCTTAAACAGCTTTCAAATAATCTTTATATTTTGCCTTGGTCCTGTCCCATCCTCAGTTCCAGAGAAGCCTAGGATTCAGTTCCTGAGCCTTTCAGAAATTCTGCAGTTTTATGTTGAATTATGGCTTGCTTTTCCCATTGCTGGCTTTAGATTCAGCTTTCTCAGATCTGCTAAGTCAATTGTTACTTGTTTATCATCTTTTCCAACTTCCAAAATTGTGTTGCCATTGCCTTTTCCTTCTCACCATCCTTATGAGTTTATCTCTTAAATATTCATTTACTGTAGTTTTAGAGGGGTTTTAGGAGGGAGTCAAAACGTGTTCAGTTTTAACCAAGAGAATTATAATTCTTCATATATTCTGTATATTAGTCATTTACTATTAGCACCTATACATGTTACAAATCTCTTTTCTGTTTGTGGCTTCTGTCTTTACATTTCTTTTTTTTTTTTTTTTTGAGACAGGGTCTCACTCAGTTGCCCAGGCTGGAGTGCAGTGGCACAATCACAGTTCATTGCAGCCTTGATCTCCTGGGCTAAAGCTATCCTCCTGCCTCAGCCTACTGAGTAGCTGGGACTACAGGTGCACACCATCACACCCAGCTAATTTTAAAAAAAATTTGTAGAGATGATGTCTCCCTGTGTTGCCCCGGGTAGTCTTGAACTCCTGAGCTCAAGTGATCCTCCTATCTTAGACTCCCAAAGTACTTGGATTACAGGTGTGAGCCATTCCACCTGGCTTTTATTTCTCTTTATAGTGTCTTGATGAACAGGACTTATTAATTTTAATATACTTGACAATTAAATTCTTCTTTTGTGATCAGTGCTTTTTGTGAATTATTTAAGTAATCCATCCATACTCTCAGATGGAGACAATGTTCTCTATTTCCTTATAAACGCAAAACAGTTTTACTTTCCATATTTAATCTGTCAGGAGTTTGGACAGCTCATCTTCTTCAGGTGTGTTTTAGCTATTTCTTGAACTTTTGCCCTTCTCTATAAATTTTAAAAACAGTTTGTTGAATTTTTCAAAAAATCCTGTTAGGATTTTAATTAGTAGCTGGGACTACAGGTACACGCCACCACACCCTATCAAGTTTTGTATTTTTTGTAGAGATGAGGCTTCACCATACTGCCCACGCTGATCTTGAACTCCTGAGTTCAAGCAGTCTGCCTGCCTCGACCTCTTAAAGTGCTGGGAACTGTGCCCAGCTGCACTTAATTTTTGTGATTGTAACTCTCCCCATTTGAGAGCATGTTATATCTCTCCATTTATTTAAGTATTTTTGAAAAAGTGTTCAGTAAAGTTGGCTGGGCACAGTGGCTCACACCTGTAATCCCAGCACTCTGAGAATCCAAGGCGAGTGGATCCTGAGGTCAGGAGTTCAAGACCAGCCTGGCCAACATGGTAAAACACTGTCTTTACTAAAAATGCAAAAATTAGCCAGGGGTGGTAGTGGGCACCTGGAATTCTGGCTACTTGGGAGGCTGAGGTATGAGAATCACTTGAACTGGGGAGGCAGAGGTTCCAGTGAGCCTAGATCATACCATTGCACTCCAGCCTTGGCGACAGAGCGAGACTCTATCTCAAAAAAGAAAAAAGTATTCAATAAAGTTTTATAGTGTTATCCATACAGTTTTGCACACATCATTAGTTTCTAATTATCTTTATTTTTTGTTGCTAGAATAATGTATATTTTTAAAATTATGCTTCCTAAATATTTGTTTGTGTGAAAAAATGTGATTGACTTTTAATATTTATCCAATTATTATAATAATGGGTATAGATTCTTTTTTTAAAAGGACTAGTCCAACACAGTAGTGAGAAAGAAAGAGTGGAACATGAAGTTTGATCTGGGCCAGGCATGGTGGCTCATGCCTGTAATCCCAGCACTTTGGGAGGCCAAGGCAGGTGGATCACCTGAGGTCAAGAGTTTGAGACCAACCTGACCAACATGGAGAAACCCTGTCTCTACTAAAAATACAAAAATTGGCTGGGCCTGGTGTCACATGCCTGTAATCGCAGCTACTCAGGAGGCTAAGGCAGGAGAGTTGCTTGGAACTTGGAGGGCGAGATTGTGGTGAGACGATAGCACCAGGGCACTCCAGCCTGGGCAACAAGAGCGAGACTCCATCTTAAAGAACAAAAACAAAAACAAAAAGTAGTTTGATCTGTAACTGGCTGTGAACAATCAATTGAGATAACTCACTACCTTAAACCAGTCAATTTATCAATTCTATTTGTGCAGTTGTATTATCTGCAAATAATGACAATTTTGTTTTTGCCTTTCCTATCCTAGTATCTTTTTACTTTTTGTTTTTGTGGTGTCCTCGCGAGGACCTCCAGTACAATTCTGAGTAGAAGCAGTGAACATCCTTGTCTTGATTCCAATTTTTAAAAGAATGCTCCTACCATCTAATTAGAATAATGTTGGCTGTATACTTTTGGTATATATTCTTTATTGGATTATATTTGCTAAGTTTTTCTTTTTTAGTTATGAATGGGTAATAAATTTTAGTAACTGCTATTTCTGCATCTTTTTTTAAAAATAGCTTTATGGAGGTATAATTTGCATACCATAAATTTCACTCAAAGTGTACAGTTCAAGATTTTTTAGTAAGATCCCATGTCCATTTCTGCATATTTTGAAATGATCTTGTGGTTTTCTCTTGAATTAATGTGATGAATGATATTTATTTTTCTAATGTTAAACCATCCTTGCATTTATGAAATAAATACAATGTAACCATCATGAATTATTTTTTATACACTGCTGGCTACGGTTTTCCAATATATTATTTAAACTTTTCCTTTTGTATTTATGAGTGCATTGGCTTGTATACTTTTCTTTTCTTATACTGTTTTGATTAATTTTTTTTTTGTGGGCTCAAGTGACCCTTCTGCCTCAGCCTCCCTAGTAGCTGGGACCGTAGGTGTGTGCCACCACACCTAGCTAATTTTTAAAATTTTTTTGTGGAGACGAGGTCTCGCTATGTTTCCCTAGCTGGTCTTAAACTCCCGGGCTCAAGCAATTCTCCTGCCTTAGCCTCCCAAAGTACTGGGATTACAGGTGTAAGCCACTGTGCCTGGTCCTCTTGATTAATTTTGTATTAAAGTTATGCTGGCTTCATATAATGAGTTAGGAAGCATCTTCTCTTTTCTGTTCTTTGACAGAGTTTGTATAAGATTAAGACAACTGTTTTTCGAGCATTTGAGGAATGCAACTTTATATTGGGTGTTTTCTTTGTGGGAAGTTTTCAAATTACTGGTTTAATTTTTAAATTGTTATAGGCGCATTCAGATTTTTTTCTAATTCTTCTTGAACTGGTTTGGCAAGTTTTATTTTTCTAGTTTTGTCTATTTGTTTTCAATTTTATTAGCATAAAGTTTTCAAAACATTCTCTTTTATTTTCTTCTACATCCATTTTTAGACCCTTCTTTTATTCATCTGTGCCTTGTTTTTCTTAATTCTCTAGAGATTTGTCTATTTTATGGGTCTCATCAAATAATCAACTTTTGCCTGTTCATCTTGTTGAATCTTTGCTTTCTAGTTTAACTTTTGCTCTTATTTTCATTATCTCCATCCTTCTATTTTTAAACATTCATTCTTTTCCCCAAACTTGTAAAGTTTGATGTTCAGGTCATTTATGTTTTATATTTATTTTTAGACAAGGATTTAGGCATATAGATTTTTCTCTACAGCTTTTCTCGTACTTCACAAGTTTTGATATGCAGTCTTTTCAGTTCTGAGTATATTTCCATTTGTTTTCTTATTTGACCTGTTATTTAGAATGGTGTTATAAAAAATTTTAAACTTACAAAGGATTTTGCTTATCTTTTTGTTGTTGATCTGTAATTTTATTTTTATTTATTTATTTTTTTTGAGACGGAGTTTCGCCCTTGTTACCCAGGCTGGAGTGCAATGGCGCGATCTCGGCTCACCGTAACCTCCGCCTCCTGGGGTCAGGCAATTCTCCTGCCTCAGCCTCCTGAGTAGCTGGGATTACAGGCACAAGCCACCATGCCCAGCTAATTTTTTGTATTTTTAGTAGAGACGGGGTTTCACCATGTTGACCAGGATGGTCTCGATCTCTCGACCTCGTGATCCACCCGCCTCGGCCTCCCAAAGTACTGGGATTACAGGCTTGAGCCACTGTGCCCCGCCTGTAATTTTATTACATTGAGGTTAGAGACAGTTATTTTGCATGATGTCAATCTTTGAATTTGGTTTATGTTTGTTTTATAACCTAGTACTTCGTCAATTTTTTTTTGTTTTTTTGAGGTGGAGTCTTGCTCTGTTGCCCAGGCTAGAGTGCAGTGGCATGATCTCAGCTCACTGCAACCTCTACCTCCCAGGTTCAAGAGATTCTCCTGCCTCAGCCTCCTGAGTAGCTGGGAATACAGGCACCCACCACCACACACAGCTAATTTTTGTAGAGACGGGGTTTTACCGTGTTGGTCAGGCTGGCCTTATACTCCCGACCTTGTGATCTGCCTCCTCAGCCTCTCAAAGTGCTGGAATTACAACTTGGTCAACTTTTATCATGTCCCTTGTATGTTTAAATCTGTAGCTGTTGAGTTCAGGGTTCTATTTATGTTAAATCAAGTATATTAATTATGTTTCAAGAGTTTTAGATCTTTGATTTTTGGGGGGATTGGGGAGGAGGTCTGCTTGACCTATCAGTAATTGTAGTATGTTACAATCTAATATGGTATATTTTATCAATTTCTCCTTCTGGTAATTCTTTATTTTTATTTTTAAAAAATTTTTTAGCTGGGCATGGTGGCGCATGCCTGTAATCCCAGCTACTCAGGAGGCTGAGGCAGGAGAATTGCCTGAACCCAGGAGGCGGAGGTTGCGGTGAGCCGAGATCGCGCCATTGCACTCCAGCCTGGGTAACAAGAGCAAAACTCCGTCTCAAAAAAAAAAAAAAAAAAAAAAATTATAGAGATAAGATCTTGCTTTATTGCTCAGGCTGGCATGATTTTTTTTTTTTTTTTTTTTTTTTTTTTGAGACAGGGTCTCGCTTTGTCACCCAGGCTGGAGCACAGTGGTGTGATCATGGCTCATTGCAGCCTCAAACTCCTGAGCTCAAGCCATCTTCCTGTCTCAGCTTCCTGACTATAGGCAGACACCACCACACCCAGATAATTTTTAGCTTTTTTTTTTTTTTTTTTTTTTTTTTTTTTTGGGTAGAGATGGTGTCTTGCTATGTTGTCCAGGCTGTTCCTAAACTCCTGGGCTCAAACGATCCTCCTACCTTTGGTCTCCCAAAGTGCTAGAATTACAGGTCCTTCTACTAATCTATAAGGCCAATACAAGTTTGTAATTATATCTTCCTGGTGAGTTGAAACTTTGTCATTTATGTAGTGATCCATCTAAAGTGTGTGTGTGTGTGTCTGTGTTTAATCTGAAAATCTCCTTTGTCTGTTACTTTTTGCTTAGTCAGTTTTTTTATTATAGCTGTATCAATCAAATTTGGATAAGATAAACCACTTTGAGTGATATAGCATAAAGGATTTACTTTAGAAATGAGACTTTACACAATTGTGGATACTAGTTAACAACTCTGCAAGGCTGTTGTCTTTACCTCTATTGTCGAGCATGAAGTCAGTGGCTGGGATCAGGAAGGAGAACTGGACATGAAGTGGGGAAGAGCAAGGACAAACTGGAACCCAGGAGGAGGACAAAGTCAAACTTGCGTCTGTCTCATTGCCTACAACATTGATGATATGGCCTTCAGGACAAGCTGATGCCCTTTGCCATGGAGTTGCACACACACCTGGCCAGAGAGGTTGGAACCAGAGAGGATGAAGGAGATCTAGTAGGAGCTAGGAGCTGTAGTCAAATGCTGCCCTATGGCACTAAGGTGAACTGCTAAATCAGCAACGTTGTGCATAAGCTGCCGCAGTGCTTGGTACCCCACATCAATCTTCAGAGGGTAAAAATGGCTTTTCTTTCATTTATGCCTTCCAAATATCATGCAGATTTCTCATTTGGCCAAATGAGAACCATTTAAGAAAAGGAATTCTTGCAAGTGCAGTTCCAGCAGTTGACAGTACAAAACTATAATATCTTAAACCCTCTTTAGAACAATGGGAGAATCTTGGAACACCTAACTCTGTCCTGTTCCAACTTAAATAATTTTCTAATATTTTAGTTATTCCTTTAAATATTATAAATTAAAAGCTATTATAATTATTTTCTATAGATAACATTTGCTTAAATTTACCTCATGTTTTATCAGTTTTCCGTCTGTGATAATTTCCCTTCTCCCCAGAGTATATCCTTTAGAAGTTCCTTTATTGTATATAGATCTGATAGTAGTAAACATTTACATTTTTGTTTGCCTGTAAATGTCTTATCTTTCCTTGGTTCTTGAAAGGATGATACTTTGAAAATACTTTTTTTCTCTGTCTGCTTTTAAGGTCCTCTCTTAACTTGGTATAACTGCAGTTTCACCGTGAGGTGCCTAACCTGGAATTTCTTCAATTTTTTTTTCTCTATTTGTGGATTTATTTATTTCATTAGTTCTGGAAAATTCTGAGCCTTTTTCTTTTTAGATAATGCCTGTTCTTTATGCTCTTTCCTTCTGAGGCTCCCATTAGATATATGTGGGATCTTCTCATCCTTTTATATTGTTTAATGTTTCTTTCATATTTTCATCTCTTTGTTTCTCTCTGTTGTGTTCTGGGAAAATTCTTTCAGTCTACCTTTAATTTCACTGGACTTTTCAGCTGTGTTGACTCTGCTTTTTAATCCATCCACTGAGTTTTTGGTTTAACAAATATATTTTTTATTTATAAAAATTCTATTCAGTTCCTTCATATATTTGTCTACTCATTTTTAAATCTCTTATTGCTTGCATTTTAAATGATTTCATATTTTTAGTTGTTTTTATTTTTTAAATAGAGATAAGGTCTATGTTGCTCA
The DNA here is from genome assembly GCF_048565385.1 of Saimiri boliviensis. Taxonomy (NCBI): domain Eukaryota; kingdom Metazoa; phylum Chordata; class Mammalia; order Primates; family Cebidae; genus Saimiri; species Saimiri boliviensis. The sequence goes on from NC_133450.1 coordinate 186,571,450, forward strand.
GGCTAGTCTTGAACTCTTGCCCTCAAGTGATCTTCCTGGCTCAGCCTCCCAAAGTGCTGGGATTAGTACAGCCACTATGCTTGCCAAATTTTGCATTAGAAAAAATCATAATGATTCTATATTCTCTATTAATTCTAATATCTGAAATTCTTGGGAGTTTAAGTTTACTGTTTGTTGTGTCTGCAGGTTCTGTAATATGGTGGTTTGTTTTCTTTTATCTCTTATTATGAGCTCATGTTTAGTTGGCCTTTCTCCAAAGGATACCTGGAAACCTACATTGAGGATGTTTTCCACCATAGAAGATAAACATTCATGGTGTATGTGTGTGTGTGTGTGTGTTGGGGAGTAGGGCAGAGACATGAAACTTTCTGGTTAAGTTTGGAATTTACAGACTTAATTCCTCTACCTTTCAGCTAGTTTAAGGCCTAAATGCCTGTTTGTAGTGTCAATAATGGCATTTGTCCTCAGGACAATCCTGCCTTCTTAATTATACTTACCATTCATCTCCATGAGAGTCCAGTACAAAATAAAAATTAATTTTTATTCAGAACTTGAGTTGTTTTGAAGCAGGAGGGCCCTTCAGAGTTTCTAGGCCACCATACTGCCAAAAACAGAAGCCTTCCTTTTTTTTTTTTTTTTTTTTTTTAAAGAGACAGGGCCTTGCTCTGTCATCCAGGCTGGAGTGAAGCGGTGTGATCATGGCTACTGCAGCCTCAACCTACTGGGCTCAGGTGATCCTCCCATCTCAGCCTCCTAAGTAACTGGGACTATGAGCACATGCCACTGTGCCTGGCTAAAATCTTTGTATTTTTAGTAGAGACAGGATTTCACCATGTTGCCCAGGCTGGTCTCGAACTCGTAGGCTCAAGCAATCCGTCAGTCTGCCTCAGCCTCCCAAAGTGCTTGGATTACAGGCATGAGCCATGGTGCCTGGCCTTTCCTTCATTCTTAATCCCACTGCTCTCTGACTTTCACTCCTCACCATTTATTGAAGCTGTCTGGTTAAGTTACCAAGAGTTACTATATCCAAGAGATCTCTTTCTCTGCCACTAACGCTTGACACTGATCTTTGTCTAATAATGCTGTCTTTATTGGTATATCTTTGATTTTTCTCCTAGTTCTCAGGCAATAATTTTCTGTCATCTTTTATGGCTTTTCTTCCTTTACCTACCCTTAAATATTTATATTCTCCAAAGTTATGTCCTTGGCCATTTTCTCTCTCTTCTTTGGCAATTTATCTCTTCCTATGACTTCACCTACCATTTATATAATGATGACTTCAAAATCTCTATCTATAACCCAGACCTCTTTCCTTTGCTTCAGATAAGTATATCTAACTACTTGCCAAACATCTTTTCCTGGATATCCTCAAATATTTTTGTCCTAAAATGAACTCCAAATCTCAAATCTGTTATTCCAAATCTCAGTTGATAGTGTTAGCATTCCTCCGGTTGCCACAGCCAAAAACTCAAAGGTCACCCTAATCTCTCCTTTCACCATCCAGATGGTGACCAAGATCTATTGATCTACTTTTTAAAATTCCTTCCCATTGAGTATGGAAAAACAGGCACGCTCATATTTTGCTTGTGGAAGTGTAAACTGTTACAAGCCTTACTTATTACAGCAATTTGAGGCATATAGAAAAAGTTTTAATAACGTGTATATCCTTTCTCCCAACCTTTTCACATCTAGTAATTTATCCTAAGGGAATAATTGGAAATGTGTACAAAGATACGTGTATAAGAATGATTACACTGGCAAAACTGTATAAAGAACCTAAATTTTCAATTAGATTCCTTAAATATACCACTTTGTAATAAATTTTATTTTTATAATAAATATTTGTTTCCTGAAAGGGCACATAATAATATATTAACAGTGGTTATTTTAGGTAGTAGGATTTTAGACGTTTTTTCTTTGTGCTTCTCTGAGTTATCCACATTTTCTACATTGAGCAAGTATTTATTTTGTAGTTAGACAAAATAAATTATTTTTTAAAATTCTCTCCTGTTCAACAAATTCCTTTTTTAACTGTGACAATCTCCTTATCTCCCATCTACATCCTCCTTCCTCATCTTTCACCCCTCATTGGCCTTCCTGTCCTCAGCCCCAGACCCTGCAATTCCCTGACACTGTGGCCAGAGTGGCCTAACTCACAATTCAACCATGATTCTCCCTTCCAGGTTTAAAAACCTGTATGTCCATGCTCCTCAGCATAGCCAGAGGGGCCCTTCTTGGTCTGCAGACTCCTCTCTCACCCGAGGACTAAACTCTCCTGCTCCAGCAGTTTGCTTTGCCCACAGGCTGCCTTTTCTCATGACTCTCTCCTGCTGAAAGCCTCCTCCTCCTGGATCACTCAGAAGATCTGCCCTTCAAGCTGGGACGTGCTCTCCCCTTTCTGGCTCTCCACCTCTGCTGTTGCACGTTTCACATTGGGCAACTCTACTTTGTTTGCTTGTTTGCTGTGAGCTTCTCAAAGGCAAGGTCTGCCCCTTCCCTTTTGTATCCAGGGTTACCTCCACATGAAGATACTCAGCAATCTTTTGCTGGATGTATCTGGATGTATCACAGATAGATTCTCTTAGGCAGAGTCACAGTTAGGCTCACAGATTTCCATCACCTGGCCACCAGTCTTCAAGCACAGACACAAGGAAACTATGATACATATACATAAAGGCATGCCTATAGAACAGTTTCTGGCCGATTTCACAGGCAGCCTCTGGGACTTTGCACTTTCTGATCACTCATCTGGAACTTTCAGCTCTTCTATTCTTTCAGTTCTTCATGTGGCTTATTCTCTCTCATCTTTCCAGCCTCAGTTTATTGTCACCTTGCTAGAGAGTTTTCCATGACCTAAGTAGCCCTCCCTTTCCATTTCTACTTCCAATATTCTATTTCCTTTATAGTATTTTTGAAGAATTTATAAAACTGTTGTTTATTTCTTGTTCATTACCTGTCTGTTCCTACCTCCTACCCTGATGTGATTCCATGAAGGCTGGATTTTGTGCTACTTTACAAACCATTGTAAATTCTGTGCCTAGGTAAATGAATAAAACACACTCATATACAAGCTACACATAATTAAAAACACACATTGCCAGGCATCCAGACTGGCCATACACTCTGGCAGGCCCCTCCCTGCCAATCTCCCACTTACCGGAGTCAGAAACTTGTTGGCTTCCCAGGCCCACAGAGGTGGGTCCTTATAGACCTCCTTGATGGAGGTGGGAGCCCTGTAGGAGTCACTGTAGGTACTGATAGGGGTCTTGGTCTTACGGGAGAACAGGTACATGGTGTGGTCCTAGAGATGCTGTGGTAGGCTCTACCTGTCAAGGGCTCCTGCTGGACATCAGTGACCACCCTTCCCCTAGAGAGCCCACACCTCCAGCCTGACAGGTGCCCCTAGCTGCTGCAATCCCCTCCTGCAGAGGATCTCTCAGCTTCCTTCCCCAACAGTCTTCCTGCTCCCACCCCACAGTGATGCCCCCTCCAGGATGGGCACTGCCCATTGTGATATCACCTGGCTCAGTCCCATCCCTGGGGAGGTGAGGAAGTGTAATTCCCTCACTGCTCCTGATCCCCTCCTGCCTCCGGTATATCAAAAGAGCCCAATTTCTAAGAGTTCAGAGGGCCTCTGGAGATCTTCTAGGTCAGGCTTCTCACTGTTGAAGAGAAACAGAGGTTCTGAGGGGTTGTGACTCACCCAGCATCATGCAACAGATCAGTGGCATGCCTGGAAACTGCAGTTGGAGGTGGAGTAACATGTGCACCCAGAGGACTAGTTCTTTCTGCTTCCCAACCCACCTGCCCCTTGCCCATACCCCAGGGAGGGAGCTGAGGCTGGCTTGTTTGATGCTTTTAATATCATTATTTGTGTTACACGATACACAACCAAGGATGATGGTCAATACTGCAATGAAAATGTTAAAAAAAAATATTATACACGGCTCATGTCTTCCACACACCTTCCTGGAAATAAATTAGTGAGCACGGAGAAACCTGGCTGGGTGGCAGCCACAGCTGAGAGTAGAGGGAGTGTTAAGGCAGTATCTACAAGGGGAAGGGTGGCAGGAGGGCAAGCTAAGGCCTAGATTCTTCACTCTAACCTCCCAGACAGGGAAGGGGGGAGCCATCCCCCTCCCTAGACACAGAAGCTGCCACTGCCAGCTTCCTGTCTCTCTCTGCCACACATACACTGCCTCAGATGGAAGCCCCTGCCTGCCAGGGAACTAGTATGTCCTGTGGGAGGGAGATTTTCCCTGGTGTCTCAGGGCCACAGTGATTGAATAATGGGCCCGAGTCACACAGCAAGTCAGCAGCAAAGGCAGCAGTCTAAATAAGCCCCCCAAAAGAGGAGGTACCCATGTTCTAGAAAGGTGAGTCAAGGAGCCCCGGGTTGGTGAAGGTGGTAGTGGGAAGCCTGGTTCTGCGGTCCAGATGATAGGGGCACAGGGGTTGGGGGGATGTTCATCTAGGGGGAGAGATGGGCTCAGATGGGGGCTAATAGGGGCCTTGTGGGTCCTGCGGGTACCTTCTCTGTCCTTGCCTCCCTTTGGCATTTTCTCATTATCTAACTTGGGCCCCTGCACTAGAGGAGGTAGGGATGGGTTGATGAATTGGGGGGTGGTGAGCTGTACCCCAATAGTTTTGAGTTGGCAGTTCCTGGGTATGGTGCAGGGAGAGGTGCCACCCTTCCTAAGCCAACAGCCTCACTCCCTCCTCTCATTGCTCCTCATTCCAGCTCCTACGTCCCAGGATTTGTGTCTAGAGAGTGGGCTGTGGGTGAGTCCACTATATGCTTGCAGCATGTGAGTGGATCCATGGGAGTGGATTCACCAACATGTGTGGGGTGTTAGCATGAGCTGATCCACCTGGGCCTGTGCTATAAGGTATGTGGGGCACAGGCCTGTACTGTCTTAGGCTAGCTGCACTTTCATTTTTCTTCACACGGTGGCAGGTCGAAACTGCCCAGCCCCAGAGGAGGGCCTTCCTCACCCCCTCCCTCTTGATTTTCAGCCTCAGCTTTCTGGCCCCCTCCCCCAAACCAGCAATAGCAGAAGCAGCTGTGTACACATCTTGACCTACAGATACCCTATACAGCCACACATAATAGACATCCCCAACACACATATACATTCACAGACAAACATGTAATCCCAAACAGAGCCACATGTGCTCAGACATACACAGTCCTGATAGGAACTGCCCCTTCCCCTTTCTACAGACACACACAACTCATCCCACCCCAACTTCTCGGTGTACTGAGACACACAGAGATTACCCCTTCCCCACCAAGAAATTCCTATGAAGAAACACTTTCAGGTATAAAAGGATCTTAAAAATAATTTCAGCTTGCTGCTCATTTTCAGGCTGAGGAAATTGAAGCCCAGAGAAAGCAAGTGGCTTGCTGAGGATCACAGGGAGGGGTCAGAGCCACCACCAGAGAACCCAGGCTCTGACTCCCCACCCGGGGCTCTCAGCCCATTGCACTGCTGAGCTGCCTTCTGCACTGTAAACAGACCACACAGGCACTTCCCCACCAGGGACACCCACATCTATGATGGGAACAGACTGAGGAGAGGCAGGTCCAACAGAGACACACACACACCCACCCCTTGACAGCCTCAGAGATACACACACATTCGGCTAAGCACTCCCTACCACATCCAAATAACCACATCCATACAGCCACTCAGTCCACTGGATTCTCCAAAGCTTGCTCCTGGATTCTTACTGGGAAGCAGCCTCCCAGATCTTGGGCTGGGGTGAGGGGAATGGGCCATTGGAGGCCAGCCTTACTCCCTGCTTCCAGCCTGGCATTGAGACTAATGAGGAGAAGGGTGGGTGAGGGTGGGGGTGGGATAGGGTGGTTGGTGGCAGAGAGATAGATGCATTGGTGAGGGGCCAGTGAGGACAGATCACACCATCCAAACTTCAGCCTGTCTCTAGGCCCACCTTACCCTGCCCCACTCCCAGGGAGCAAGGAAGTGGGTGAATGGGGCAAGAGGAGGAAGAAGGCAGTGATCCAATGAGTGAGGGGCACTACCCTGAAGGGCAGCTTTGCCAGGCTTCCCATCTGAGGAGGGGGATATGCAAATAGAAACATGGGCCCTCAGGGGGTGTGTGAAGGGGACTCCGAGATGCTGGGATCCGTCCCCAATGCCCTGGGCCTTTCTCCCTCTGAGCCCCTTTCCTGGTTAGGCTGAGGCTGGGGCTGGGGGGTTCATGGCTTTGCTGGGGTGGGGCCAAGCCCCTGGCTTTGTGATCCCCCCACTCGTTAATGTTGACCTCCCTGACGTCCAGTCTTCTCTCTCCACCACCGGACTCAGCCCTGGGAAGCGGGGCAGGGTGCTGGGTGAGGTTCCCCCAGGTAACTGAACAAATGGCCCCACCCCTCCTCAGCCCCCAGGTGGAGAGATACCCTATTTTGGTTTCTCCGGCTCCATGAACACACAGAGGTACACGTCCTACCATAGGAGGAAGCAATGACTGTTACGAGGTTGGCGGCTGCAGGGGCGTGGGGCCAGGGACAGGCAGACGAGCTGGGGAGGGGTCGGCCTCTGCCCGTCCTACCCGGCCCTTGGTGGCTCTGCCCCGGCGGCTGCAGTGGCCCCGCCTGCTACTGAATGTGGCAGGCAGTGGAGGACGTGGCCTGGCAGCACATGCAGGTGGGGTTCACGGACTTGGGGGGAATGAGGTCTAGGTCCTCATCGTCGGGGATCTCATCTAACCGGTATCCGTCCTTCAGCAGCTGGATGTTCAAATCTTGGTTGATCTGCTGTAGGCAAAGGGGAGGGAGGTCAGGCCCGAGTGGCAGGGAGGCACCACCCACGGCTCTGTGGTCACTCCAGGTGGTCGGTGCCCCAATCCAGACGGCGAGCACTGCCCTGTCCCCGGTCTGTCCATACCCCTAGGCCCTGCTCCTGCCCAGGCACCTCCCTTCACCTCTGGACTCACGCTTTTTCTAGTCACCCCTCCCCATTCTAAGGTCAACTTCATACCTCTGGTCCTGCTTCTATTCGGGTTTTGCCCTATCAGGCTGGCTATCACCTGTATTTCACAGCGTTTTACATCGTTCTATTTAAGTAGCCTGCTCCAATCTAAAGCCCCGCTCCTAACCCTGGGCTCCCTGCACTTGAGGCCAGTGACAGCTTCTTTTCCATCCTATCCTAGGCCCACCCTGTGCAGGGCACCACCCAGTCCTGCCCAGCCCTCTTTTCCCGTGCACTTGGGTATTGACCCCAGCCCTCCCGCTGGATAGAGGTGATCCTGTCTGGTGATGTCTAGGGCGGGAAGGGGTAGGGGCTCACCTCAGCAGAGGAGTAGCCAGAGGAGGAGTATCTGGACATGTCAAAGTCATCATCGCTGGCCATGGAGGAAAGAGAGGGAAAGTGATTCCAAGAAATTAGGTAGAAAACTCTCTGCAATCCCATCTCCCCATTAGTCAGCATCCCACACCTCCTTCATAGTTCCAAATAAAAAGCAAAATCTCAATAAAAGCCATGCCTGCTGTGCAAATGCAGAATTTTTAAAGACAAGTTCCCTAGCCCCACCTTTGAAAATAAATTTTTATCCTTAACCTCCTTCGAAATATAGCAGGTGCTCCTTTTGCCCCCTTCCTTCCCACCTTTTTTTTTTTTTTCTAGACTCAAATCACCCTGACTTGCAGAGTTTTCCCAAAGTCCAAGTCTAGCCAGGTGTTTTCCAAGGACTAGGGCTCCTCCCTGAGGGGGTGGGGGCATTAAGCATCACATTTGCTAGCCAGGGACCACATAACAGGCCAGTTAGGGACAACTGTTGGATCAGTTGTCCCAGGCTGACAGCAGACAGCAGACAGCACAGGCTCCCCTTTCCTCTCTTTGCCACCTCCCTTAAGCCTTTGGTCCCTCCCACTGTAAAAAAAAAAAAAAAAAAATTCCAGTCCCTGGAGAATTCACCCTTGGAGAGATTCTGGCTGAATAATACTCCAATTCTGACATTATAGCAGGTATGGCCTGTATGGCCCACTTGTGCAACACAGTTTCCTTTGGTCTGCCCAGCTACCCCCAGGCCCCCATACACACCTGTCTGTGTCAAGGGCTACCAGTGGCTTCTCATCTGGGCTCTGGTCAAGCGAGGAGTAGCCTTTATTGGGGACGACCAGCCTGGGTGAAGAATTTTGGGAGTTGGAGTGGCAAGTGGAGCAAACAAACCTGGCAAGGGACTAGGTTGGGCCTCATCCTACCACTTCCATCCTTCCCTCCCTCCCTTTCTTGGATCCTGTTGAGGCTGTCTCCTCAGAGAGGAGCTGGGCCTGAGGAGGGAGGGAAGAGGGGTGGCTCAAGACCAGCAAAGATAGTTACTTGCTGGCAGGGTCCAGGTGGGGTAGGGAGGGCCTCTACCTCGTTCGGGCCATGACATTGTTCTTCTTGGGTTGCTGGTTGACAGGGCTACCCATGCTGCCGTTCTTCAGGGAGCCCTTCCGGGCCAGCTCCCGCTGCTTCTCTGCAGGAAAACATGGGAAGGAAGCTGTGTCCTGCCCTTGAGGCCACCCTGCCTTACCACTCAGGGCAGCCTGGGCTGGGCTTCCACTGTGAAACCAACTGCTCCTAGAAGGACTGAGGCAGGGACCCCATTTCTAGGCCCCTGCTGCTTGGTGGATATAGTACCTGGCCCTGCACAACCTGAGGCAGATGTTGGGGTTTGGGGAAAGAGGAGGCTGCCCCCTATTTTCCAGGAACCACAACTGCCATGTCTAGTAGTTAGTGGGTACTTGATGCTAGGGAAAGGCTGGAGAGGGAGAGACAATCACAGAAGGATGGGACAGTCAGAGAGGGCTTCCTTTAGGTGACATCATGACCTGGAGAGAGGTGGGCATTCTAGGAAGGAGGGATAATATGTGCAAAAATGCATTTATAAGTGAGCACAAATGTGGCTTTGGATACAGGGGTGAAGAGAGAGGTCTGGTTAGAGAAGTAAAATCCATTTATTCAGTCACTTATTCATTCAGCAATATCCATGTCGCTAATCATATGTCAGGTTCTGTGCTTAGGGGGCTGAAGACTCTCTGGTTACAAACTCAGAACATGAAGGACTTGAATGCCAGACAGAGGAGTTTGGGATTCATGCAGAAGGAAAAAGGAGCCACTGAAGGTTGTGATGTGGGAGGGGCAGAATTGGGCTGCAAGGTAGTGGGCAGGAGGTTGGGGGAGCCCATTTGGCTACACTGCCTGAGTGGTGTTCCTGACTCCTTTGCCAAGGTCTGAGTTCTCCAAGGCTCCAGAGCCTACTAGGTTCATGGGACTGGCCATCAGGTGACCCACTCCACTTCCTGGTGTGTGACAACTGTTAAAATAAGTAGCTGCGTGGGCCCTGGAGGAGCCCATCTCCCTACTCAACTCAAGTAAAGCCCAGATACAGGAAAAGGAACTGTTAGGTGGAGAGGGACGCTAGGGAAAATGTCTCATCAAATAACCAAATGCTCCAGAGGGTAAGGATGAGAATGACCTTTACAGCTACTGTGACTCACTTTGAAATTTCCCTGACCTCATGTCTCTGAATCTCTGTCTCCTATGCTTTGACCTTCTTTCTTTGCCACTGCTCATCTGATTCCAGCTTTTTCCAGCTTCTTTCCAACAGATGGCAAATGCCATTACCACTCCAGGCCTCTAGGGGGTGCAGTTTGCCTTAAAGTTCCTGGTGGTACTTGGTGCAACAGGGGCAATGCTGTGAATTTTCATGAGGAGCTTTGATGGTAATGTAATGGGGAGAAAAAAATGATGTTATTTTAAAAGCATGCTAAAATTGTTTGAAATAGTGGGAAAAAGCAAACAATAAACTGGAAAAAGCAAACTACAGACTATTATACAACCATTTAAAAGAATGAAGTCACTTTCTATATGCTGACATTGGAAGGAGCTCCAAGAGTTAAGTGGTGGGAGAGGGAAGGCCAAGTTTCAGAAAATGTGCATGATATGACACCACTTACGTTAAAATACAAAGTAAAACTACAAAAACTAAAAAGGCTTGGAATAGTTACCTCTTAGGAGGGGAACGTAATGGGGGAGAGTAAAGAAGTTATGCTTGTTAAAATACTTTTAGTAGAGATGGGGTTTCACAATGTTGACCGGGATGGTCTTGATCTCTCGACCTCGTGATCCACCCGCCTCGGCCTCCCAAAGTGCTGGGATTACAGGCTTGAGCCACTGCGCCCGGCCAACTCCAGCCTGGGTAACAAGAGTGAAACTCTGTCTCAAAAAAAAAAAACAAAAAAAAAACAAAAAACTTGTATTGTTACAATAAACAATAATAGGCTGGGCATGGTGGCTCACACCTGTAATCCCAGCACTCTGGGAGGCCAAGGTGGGCAGATCACTTGAAATCAGGAATTCAAGACCAGCGTGGCCAATGTGGTGAAACCCTATCTTTACTAAAAATATAAAAATTAGCCAGGTGTAGTGGTGCATGCTTGTAATTCCAGCTACTTGAGAGGCTGAGGTAGGAGAATCACTTGAACCTGGGAGGCAGAGGTTGCAGTGAGACAAGATTGGGTCACTGCACTCCAGCCTGGGCAACAGAGCAAGACTCCGTCTAAAAAACCCCAATCATAAATAAAATTGGCTGCAGTTTTAATCTGATGTCCTAGGAATATGAACATATTCCACTGAGAGAACTGTTCTTGTTTAGAAAAAAAGCTAAAGAGGCTCCCTGGGTGTGGTCTGGAAGGAGAGAAGCAAGCAGGGTAAGAAAAAAAAAAGTAGTTGAATAAAAGTATAGGCCTCTGTGGAAAGGAGGGAGGAAGTTTTAGGGAAAGGGACTTTCAGACTGAGGAGGCAGCAGTAATTGTTGGGTCGCAGGAGCCTGAGGAGGAGGATGGATAGGAGGGTGCCTCAGATGGCAGAGGAGCATGGAAAGATAGTCATGACCTATATTTAATTGTAAACTCTTTCCTGTATGTCCTATTTCATAATTTCTCTTCAAGAAACCAAAGTTTTCATAGAAGTGTATTATTTACAGCAGCTGTGAGATAGTGAAACTTTGGTCCCTGAAGAGAGAGGGGCAACATGTGGGGTGAAGGGAGAGCAATAGTGACAGGGCTGTGGACAGTAGCCAGGAGCAAGGGGACTTCACAGGATCCGGCTGTACAGTAAACTGACTTTGGAGTAGACATGAGACAAAGCCACAAGGGAAACGTGACCTGGAAAGAAGGGGAGATATTTGGGTTTTCTAAGAAATGAAGGGGAAATTCTCCCAAATAGTGCCAACCAGGCTCTGAGATCTCTAGATGGGCTCAGGTTGCAATAGGGTGAAGGGCTCGGCTTCTAGAGTTGGAACCCTCATTCCTTTCTATCCCTTAGACGTAGCAAGTAACACCCCACCTCTAAGGCAGCCTGATCCAGTGTTTGATGGGACTTCCAAGTCCTCTCTCTGGGATTCCATGCTTTTCCCCCTGCAGCTATCCCCCAGAATACCTGGAACATTCTTGGCTTCAGAAATGCCTCCTAGAGTTTCAGGCTCCTGCAGAGAACTGTAACTGCACTCTTTGCCTGCAGGAGACAAGGTGCCTGGCAGTGCCAATGACTTGAAGACTTGAGTCTTGGAATCATCTAGGCTGAGCTGGTTTATCTGTGGCACCTCATTGTTGACCCAGCCCAGAGCACCTTGTGTACTCCCCACATCTCCCTCATCTCCCAGACACACTCACCCAGCTTCACTTGGAGCGGGGATGGTTTGTAATTCATGGCTACTGACTCACCCTCCCGGGCGTCACAGTCTCCGTCTGAGATGGAGGCGGCGGCTGGGTCCTATGGGGAGAACGCAGTAAGACAGAGAGTTGTTAGAAAGTGAAGACAGGGGGCTGCTCTCAGCCCTGAAGCTGGCCTTCCCACCTGCCCCCTAGGCTTCTGGGAGCATTCACCCCTGACAGCAGGCAGGGCATTCAGGGAGAGAGGGTAAACCCATCTATGGTGGGACAAAATCACTGGGCTAGGTAGAAAAACCAAGGAACTGGGTATCTGTCCTCAAAGTCCTATATGGTCCAGCTTCCTTCAGAAAGCCCACCATGATTTCTTTAAACTCACAGGACTTCCTTCTCCTAACTCCCATACTAGTAGCCCTTCCCCTCAGGCCTTTTCTGTATACTTGCTTAGCAAGGTTTTTCTAGACTCCTGTGAGTTTAAGTCTAGGTTAAGGGGAAAGTAGTGTTCTCTGAGGTTGGTCTTCTCCCTGTTTCCCAGTGCTGAACAGGTGCCTTCACAGGATCCAGAGAACTAACTGGCCAAGCCACACCAGCCTTCAAGGCTACAGCCATCGGACAAAAGAGATCTAATGAGGACTTCTCCAGTTCACAAATGACACCTAAAGAGTGTCTCCTGGGAGAACCTGAAAGATTGGCTAGGTATGGTAGGTGAGAAGACAAATAATGACAAACCAGCAGGTGGCCAGTTAGTCTTTTGCTGCTCAGAGTACAAAACACTTGATTCTACAGATGGCCAGGAAGATAGGAAAGCACACATTTTGTGTATTGTCCTGAGTCTGGAACCTCTGACATCCTCCTCACTGCCCTCTCTGCTAACTTCCTCTCACAGGGCTGGGTCTTGTGCTGTCCAGAGTCCTTTTTTTGGTAGGACTCTGTCACCTAGGTTGGAGTGCAGTGGCGATCGCAGCTCACTGCAAACTCCGCCTCCCGGGTTCAAGCGATTCTCCTGCCTCAGCCTCCTGAGCAGCTGGGACTACAGGCGTGTGCCACCATGCCCAGCTAATTTTTGTATTTTTAGTAGAAATGGGTTTCATCATATTGGCCAGGCTGGTCTTGAACTCCTGACATTGTGATCCGCCCACCTCAGCCTCCTAAAGTGCTGGGATTACAGGCGTGAGCCACCGCACCTGGCCCAAAGTCCTTATCTAGCCTTGCCATCCCCTCACAAATACCCTTCTCTGCTGCAATATCCAGAGCCCTAGCCCACCCTGCCTCAGTCAGCTGGAGGCAGCTGAGGTCATCTACATTCTTCCTGAGACTCTGATGGCCAACCATTGATAGGGGTGATAACATCCTAGTTGTCTTTGCATTTTAAGACACTCCTCACACCTTAGGCCCATAGAGTACTAAGCCTAAGGTGTGAGGAGTGCAGAGGGGATCCAAGGCTGCTGCCTGTTCTGCCTCTGAGGACGCAGGGAGTAGACAGATGGGCATGTAGAATGCTGCCACGGTGTCAGGCCCAGGGATCTGAATGACTGCTGGTGATCCAGCAAGGGAAGGGTATATAACCATTATGGTGGCTTCTGTTCCCTTTAAAATGAGGCAGTGGGAATGAAAACATGCTTGTAACTAAGGGGAAAGGGAAAAGTCTAGAATGTTTGGGAGGGAAATCTTGGCCTTGTCTGTGTTCCTTCAGGCCATGTAGAGCACATCCTTAGCCCTGACTGAGTAGGAGAAGAGCAGAAAGCTTTCCTCAGAAAGAAAGGCTGAGTGCTGCAGTCTCTGCATCTTGGGCCATTTCCCATGCTGCAAGTCCTTCATCCTCCCTGGCTCAGCAACCTCCTTTAGAGACTCATAGCACCTGTGTCACACAGCCTTGGAGAAGCAAACCTCTAGTGGCCCTGAGATGCCTCTCTGTAGTCAGAACACCCTCTCAGCTGCTGCCTGCAGGGGAGGGAGAGATGGGACAGCTGGGCTTTGGATTTCCTGTGGGCCTCAGAAAGCGCTCACTGCAAAGCAGCCAGAGGGAAGGCTTTTTAAAGGACAAATCCCATAAACATGCTGGTGGGACCCTACCAGGGCAGCACTGGCACATTTCCAAGTCCCAAGTCACATTCCTTCACCTTTTTTATAGCATTTGTCACATGTCACATATACCACATGCATTTGGAAAAGGCTTCCTCCCTTGGCTCATCTCTTGCCTCTTTGACAATCATTTCTCTGTCCTCCCACAACCCTCTGCCTCCTCTGTAGGGTGCTGCCCTCAGCCCTCCTCTCTCTCCTTGGGGAGCCCTGATGTCTCCTATAGTTCAGATTGGCGTTTTTATATCGATGACCTTTAAATCTTTGGTCTTTCAATCCTGCTTCTCCTTAACCCTCCACCCCATCTATCATATGAGAGTGTTAGGCCTCACCGTTCTTTCTCTAGGGCTGATTTTTAAAAACCCAAGCCTTTAGACACTTGGGGCTAACTTTGTACTCCTCAGTGCAGATGACTTCATCAGAGTTTCTTCTTTCAGTCTGGAGTACTGGGTGTAAATGGTAACATGGGAGGTAGATTGTGCAGGAAGGACAGGGCCTGGGAAGCTGTTGAGCAACTCTGGTCACAGGGACCTACATGTGGCCCTTGAGGCCTACTGGGCAGTTCCTGGTGGTATGTGATCCTGAATGAAACTGCCAACTCCTTTGGGCCATGACTCAGGGTGGGCCTGACCAGGGGGCAGAGCCCTAGGTTGAGAGGCCCCATGCAAAGCCCACCATTCAGCATCTCCTCCATCACTATTCATGACAGAAGGCTACCTTAGTGGCAAGCACAAAGATCTCTGAAACTGTGCCTGCAAACTTAAGCCTTTACTGTGAGCTTCCTCTGTGTCTTCCCTTAGAAATGCAGCCAATGCACCACAACCATCACATGGCAATGTAATCAGGGAGATTAAATGTAAAATATTCATGAATGTATCAGAAAAGACTCCAGGCAGAAGGAAGTGCCTGGCTCCAAGAAGTCAGGGAGAATTTAAAGTGCCCCCCAAGGACATCTGAAGGCGTTAGCTAGATCCGGGAACTAGAGTGGGGATTAACAAGATTATTAATAAACACTCAGCAGAGACAGACATTGAAATGCATCTCTAAGAGCAGCCCATGTTTCTGCAATCCTTCAAATAAATTCTCCAAAGATTACAGATATGATTAATAGCCCAGCCTCACTGTTTCTGGGACAGGATATATAGGCTAATGGCCAGTGCAAAGCCAATATAGCTAGAGGAAGGCAAAAGCATCAGAAGACTCCTTAAAATCATAATAGTTTGGTTCACTGATTTTCATTAAACTGTGTTCCCTGAGTGACTGTGAGGGGGGAACAATAGGATGGGGGTCTGGCTTCCCTTTAACAAGGGTAGATTCACCTTTTTTTCATTTATGTATCAGCCTGTTGCAACATTTTGTTGGAGAAAATGTTTTATTTTTTTTTAAGTTAAAATCTTTTGATTTTATTTATTTATTTATTTATTTATTTATTTATTTATTTATTGAGATGGAGTTTCGCTCTTGTTACCCAGGCTGGAGTGCAATGGCGCAATCTTGGCTCACCGCAACCTCCGCCTCCTGGGTTCAGGCAATTCTCCTGCCTCAGCCTCCTGAGTAGCTGGGATTACAGGCATGCACCACAATGCCCAGCTGATTTTTTGTATTTTTTTAGTAGAGACGGGCTTTCACCATGTTGACCAGGATGGTCTCGATCTCTTGACCTCATGATCCACCCACCTCAGCCTCCCAAAATGCTAGGATTACAGGCGTGAGCCACCGTGCCCGGCCAAAATCTTTTGATTTTAAATCTTTAAAAATATTTTATTATGGAAATTTTTATAGCAAGTAGAGAAAACAATGAGGTGAGATCATGGGTACCTATCACTGGCTTCAACAAATATCAACTTATCAACCCATTCTTTTTAAAAATGAGGAAAACTGGGCCCAGAGGGGAAATGTCTTACCCAAGGTCAGTGATGGAGTCAATAATCTTTCAAAGCATGTAGGGAGGGACATAAGGAAGAGAACATGACTTGGGCTTGGAGCTAAAGACAGGCCCTCTGGGAGGCTGATCCTTTCCTGCAGGCCCAAGCATCAGTCTGCGTATTAATCTCTTCCCTTGTCTCCCTGCCCCAGGGCTGTACCAACTCATGAACTGTCTTTAGCTGGCTGGCGTTATTTGTTGGAGCTGTGGGTAGTGCAGTCAATAAAATTGTAGGCTGGGACCTAAGAGATCCCAGAAAAGCAGGATAGAATTGGGTGAGTAAAAAAGGGAAACAAAGGAAAACACCAAGTGTAGAACCTTTAAGGCTCATGCCTGGAGTCTTAAGAAGGAGGACCTGGAGAAGTAGACGGAAGAGTCTGCTTTCCTGAATGACTCGCAGACCTTTACAGGCTACTCTGGTAGGACTCTGGATGGCAAAAAAGAAGACTTGTAGCGGGTCTTGTAGCTCCTAACGTATGTCTTCAGATTCATGAGCTCATCTGATTCATGTAAGTACCCGGTAGACATGTGATTGCCTCTCCAACATTCAAATTATACTCCTCCTCCACCGCGCAAGAGACATATGGCTTGGATGGGCTGACCTCACTCTCAGTGCTATGCAGGTGCTCTGATGAAGACAGTGTACACAATCCCATTCTCCTTGCCACACAGACTAAAAGGAATAGTGTTTTGTTGTTGTTGTTGTTGTTTCTTTTCTTTCTTTTTTTTTTTTGAGATGGAGTTTCACTCTTGCTGCCCAGTCTGGAGTGCAATGGCACAGTCTTGGCTCCCCACAACTTCCAATTCCTGTGTTCAAGTGATTTTTCTGCCTCAGCCTCCTGAGTAGCTGAGATTACAGGCATATGCCACCACGCCCAGCTAATTGTTTTTATTTTTAGTAGAGACGGGGTTTTTCCACATTGGTCAGGCTGGTCTCAAACTCCTGACCTCAGGTAATCTGCCTGCCTCGGCCTCCCAAAGTGCTGGGATTACAGGCATGTGCCACTGCACCTGGCTAACTGAAAGGAATATTGTAATGGTTAAAAGCACAGATTCTGGAGCCAGAGTGCCTAGGTTCAAATTCCAGCTCCTCCAGTTACTAGCTGTACTATCTGGGTTTCAGCTTCCTCTTCTGTAAATGGGACTAACACTAATACCTAGGTCAAGGGTTCTTGTGAGGATAAAAGGAGTTAATATGTATTAAGCAGTTAGAATAGTCCTTAGCATAGTATATCTTGAGCACTATATCCATGTTAACTATATAGATATCATTAGTATAGGTTCAGTGAGGCCTACACTACCATGGTCAGTGTGCATTAGGAATGGCTGGCCTGCAGCTGCAGCCCTGATACCACCATATAGGCTGGGGCCTGGCTTATACGTGGAGGTATCTGTGGAAAAGGTACACCCTCCTTAGTGTGAGGAAAGGCCTGACCACAGGGCACACTGTTTCCTCTCTTTCCTCACTCCAGTGTGATACAATTCTTTCAGTTATTTAATGATGCTAGGGCTCACAAATATAAATGGAAAAAAGTTGGGCATGCTGGCATGCACCTGTAGTACCATATACTAAGGCAGGAGGATCACTTAAACCCAGGAGTTCAAGTCCAGTCTGCACAGCATATTGACATATTGAGACCCTGTCTCTAAAAATAAAAGCAAATAAAACAGTCCCATCTTTAAGAAGCTCCCAATAATTATTCACAGAGGTAACCAAAAGCTATATAAAAGTAGAGGGAATGGGACAAAGGGAGGGTGGTCAAAGGAGACACTTGAAAAGATATCAAAACATTAGGTCACCAGTTAGTTTAAGAGCGAGTAGTAAGGACATTCAGGGAACATGTGAAAAGTCTCAGAAGCATGACACTAGCATAGTACATTCAAAGAATAGTTGGCATTTTGCTATAGTTGAAACTTAGAAGGTATGCTGAAAGGTTGCAGGAAATCAAGTTGGCGGAGTCAGGAGGGGGCTCAGATCATGTTGGAAGGTGGGCTTTGATTTTTTTCTTTACTCAGAAGATGATGGGAAGCTAGTGAAGCCTTAAGCAAGGAGTAACATGATCAGATTCAAGATGGAAAAGGATACTCCGATAGCCATGTACAAGATGAGTGGGAAGGGAGTGAGATTGGAGGCAAGGATAATTAGGAAACTACTGCAACAATGCCAGCCAAGAGATAACAGGGGCCTGAACCAAGCAGCAGCAGAAGATAAAAGGACAGAAAGGAAGATGTCAAAAAAGGAGTAGAATTGGCAGGCTTCTGATGTGAAATGTAAAACAAAGGGTCTAGACATTCCTAGTTTTCTGTCTGGAGTTAACTGGGAAGAGTTCTAATTACTAAGAGTAGTTATTAAACACAGAAGGCACAACTGCATTCCTAGGGAAAATCAGATGAGTTCATTTGGGAACATGTTGAATTCTGAGGTATCTTTTGGACACTCAGATGATATCACTAGTTGGTAGGATTAGAAATATGGGAGCTCAGAAAATAGGTGTGGGTTGGTGATGATGGAAGTCACAGAGAAGAGTAAGTTCACTCAGAATGAGCAGAGTGAAAAACAAAAACCAAGGATGAAGTTCTGGGATATATCCAACCGTAGGCAATGAATAGAAGAAGGAGACTGGGTAGAAGCAGAGAGGAATGTAAGAGTAGAACTAGGAACCATTCAAGTAGAGTTTCAAGGTGGAATAAATCAACAGTGTCAAATAAGCAGATGGGTCCATAAGATAAAGACTAAATTTAGAAATAAGAAAGACATAGGTAGTCTCAGTGAACACAAATTTTAGCTGGTAGAAATAGAGCCCAGATGACGGGATTTAAGGGAAAAGGAGCAAGACTGAGAAGGGAAGGAATGAGAATGAGAGCTTTAGAGGGAGAATGTGAGCTCCTAAAGAGGGAGCTTTAGAGTTGTAGAATTTCTTTAGAGCTAGGGAACACCAGATCTGTCCTAGACTGAGGGGAAGGAAGCTGTATAGAAAGAGAGATGTTTGAGGGGGCATGGTCTTTGAGGAATCATGAGCAGGTGGAGCCAGAACTGTGGATCATAGGAAGGAGTCTCTTTACCAAAATAGAAGGGAAGTAAGGAAGGTGAGGAAAGGAGAAAGAGAGGTGGGGGATTCAGATAACATGGAGGCAGAAAGGGGGTGGAAAGTTAGGGGAACTCCTTCCTGAAAAACTCATTAGCAAAAGGAAGGAAGTGGACACTAAGGGGTTGGGGAAAAGAGGGATATTTGGTGGCTGGCCAGAGTGGAAGGAGATCAGACTGGCTGGGCTCTCAGCTACAAACCTCATCCTTCACCCACTCATGATCTAGTCTCGAGGATGAAAGGCGCTCTCCGTGGTGCTGAACAATCTTGCTGTTGTCTTGTGGATTGAACATGATAATCCAGGGTAGAGACATGATTCAATATCAGCTTTCCCAAGAAGAGAAGGTGACCTCTGTTCTCATCTCCAAGTAGTAATTCTCAGGAAGATGAAAATTGAAATGGATTTAGAGTGAGATATGAAGAGGCAAAGCACTCATACCAATACTATCTAACCTTTCTTCACAGAACACAGAATAATTTTCCTTTAGTTTTAAGGCTAATCAGGGGAGGCAGTTCTGAGTTGGAGAATGCTGAAAGGCTACCTCTTGAATAAAGTCATGTCTGTACCTGTTTATTTTCCCTGGGTTGTGGGTAAGCCCCCATATAAGGCACCGAGGAATGAGAGCTAAGCAGAACTCTGGCACAGTTAGGGCTTGAGGAATATCTCACTTTATAGTGTTACTACTCAGCTATTTCCTTTTATATAATCCTTTACATAATCATGTATTAGTTTACAGAATTAGGACTTGAAGTATCCCTTTATATAATCCTCTATATATAATCATATAATAGTTGATAGTATGAGTGCCTAAAGAATATTTCCCTACATATATGCCTATAATTATATCTTAGTTCATAATCGGAGGAATGCCTAGAGTGGACATAGTACAGACCATGAATTAAGGAAAAAGCAGCTTATAATCGGAGGAATACCTAGAGCAGAGAGTGCAGAGCATAATTTAAGGGAAAAACGGTTATACCAGGACAAGAATCCATGGCCAAGGCGACAGTGTTCAGTATCATAAAGATACCCGCTATATGGCAGGCTTGGGGCGAGAGCCACTCCTCCTGATAAAGCAGTTGTAGGACTTTGCTCCAGTTCTTGTGGAAGGCTGCCCTCAGAACGGCAATCCACCTGGTGACTGTGAACTTTATCAGCTCTTGCTACTGTGCTGCTTGAAAAGCATCTTCCCATAGAACCCACGGGAAACTGCCAGAAGGTGGCAGTAACCTTGACAGCTCTGTCACTGCTACGTGACTTAAAACATTCTCCTATAAATCTTCTTAGAAGTAGTTTGCCCATACATAGAAGTATTGCACACTGCACCCTCTTCACCGCGCACGGCCCACTTTCAAGCCTCAGTGATCTAATGGGGGTGGACCCCTTACTGCCCATGGCCCTTGCCTTCATGGGAACGGGCCCCTTGCTGTGCACTGTCCACCTCCTGGCCTAGGTGACCTAATGGGGGTGGACCCCATGTTTTATTGCTCACGACCCTATCCTATCCTTAAAGATGATTTCACTCACTGCCCTGCCCCCTAACCTATACACAATTAATACTCATACTTCTGGACATTCGGGGCCTCGCCTGACTCTGCTTATAGGTGGTGTGGCCCCTTGAGCCCAGCTGTGTTTTCCTTGTACTTCTGTGTCCTGCCTCTTTATTTCTTGGATCCTGTGCCTGAGCACAGCATAAGGCACACCCCACGACCCTGTGGGGCCATCAGCCCTATACTGGGTAATAGCAGGAGGCAAGACAGACAGAAAAACAGAAGCAGAAACCAGGGCCAGGAAGGATAGTGCTGATAAGGAACAGGAAGTCAGGGAAGGTCTGTGGCTCAGGCCACTCTCCGACAAGTGGACACAATAAAATAGAGCATCAAGGACCAACTCTGTTCCTTATCACAAATTTATCTAGTGGTCAGCTGAGAAACTACTTAGGGCTGTGGTCTTCCTGTTCAGGGCCATGCCATTCCAAAACATCTCATGGCAGTGTGTAGAAATAACCACGTTTAGGTATCATATTTTATAGGGAGATCCAGAATATAACTCAACTTCACTAAGTGCTCACGGTTGTGTATAAGTCTTGCCTCTGGTCCAAGAATATTTAGTAGCAATCTATGCGTTAATTAGATGGCTCCACTTCCCTGCAGAGGGTTGTCCATTCAGCCTAAGGCATTCCCATCTTCTCTGACTCCACACCTCAACATATGAATCATCTGGCCAATGACAGTTTTTACTCTGCAGTATGACCTGAAGTTACACCTCAACACATTGACCATTTCTGAATCTCATTGTTGGGCACCTCCTGTTTTTGTTCCCTATCTCCTTTTCTCCAAGATTTCTCCAGGCACTGCCTGCAGAGCCAGGGAATTAACCGGGACTTA
Source organism: Saimiri boliviensis (assembly GCF_048565385.1). NCBI lineage: Eukaryota > Metazoa > Chordata > Mammalia > Primates > Cebidae > Saimiri > Saimiri boliviensis. The sequence continues at coordinate 186,592,607 of NC_133450.1, forward strand.
TATCTTTTTGAGACATATTACGATCCTCAGGGGATAGGTGCAGTAAACTACCAAGGTACATGTATACCTATGTAACAAACCTGCATGTTCTGCACATGTGTCCCAGAACTTAAAGTAAAATAAAATAAATAAATAAAAAGATCCTTAGGGATCCCACATACAGCAAAGGACAAAGACTTCTCATAGGGATTAGGTCTTTGTGGGAGATCTAGAGGAGAATAAGGGAAACATAATGGAGAGAATCTCTCCAAGTGTTAGTGGGTCCTAAAAATAGGGGCAAAACAGAAAATCTGGAGAGAAAGTTTGTGAAGCCCGCATTTGGGAGAGAGGGCAGAGAATCCTTGGTGGCTCAGGGAGGCCTCTCTTACTGGTCTAAATCTCCCAAATCTTCTAAGTTTTCTTTAATAGAAGACCCAATTCAAACAAAGTCAACACACTGAGTGTCCATTCTCCAGCTCTGGACTATAAGCTGGAAGTAGAATGCAGAGGAGGAAAGCCTCTCCTCTCCTTTTCCCTCCCTTTCTATCCTTTCCCCTCCCTTCCTCTCCTTTCCCCTCCTTTTTTCTTTTGTTTCCTTATTTTTCTTTCTTTTTTTATGCATCTTACTTTTTTAGAGACAGGTTCTCACTCTGTCACCCAGGCTGGAGTGCAGTGGTGCTGTCATAGCTCACTGTAACCTCCTGGACTCAAGTGACCACCTGTCTCAGCCCACTGAGTAACTAGGACTATAGGCACACACAACCACTATGCCTGGCTAATTTTTTTTTTTTTCTAGAGAGGGGTTCTCACAATGATGCCCAAGTTGGGAAAGCACTCTTTTCTTTATACATAAAACTTCTGCAGAACATTTGCATTTTGGGGTAAAGTCAAGTTCACCAAAAAGAAATGGGAAGGATTATCATGTTTGGGCTAGAATTTGGGAGCTCCAACTGGTCTTGGGAGTAGCTGAGGATTTTCTAACTCCTTAAACAGCTGCTAGGATAGAATTCATTACTAAAATTAAGCACTGCCAAGCCTTAGTATCTTTAATGGTATCTGTCACTGGAACAACTAAAATGGAGAAGGGTGCTACTGCCACAGGCCTAGTAACAACTGTAGCTATGAAAAGTTTTATAGATTTTTTTCTACTATAAAGTAATACATGCTAACATTTTAAAAAATCACCTTTAGTTTTACCACCTTGAGAAAAACCCTTGTTAATGTTCTACTGTATCTGAGTCTTTTGCATATTTTATAGCAGCAACACTCTGGGGTTTCCCTTCCTTCTTTGGGAGTTGGTGCTGTTCTCATCTTCATGGTCATGGGGTGAGCCTCGAGGAATTATGCTGGTTCTATGGGATTCCACACCTTTGGATATATGCTTGGATGAGGCAGACCAAATTAGTCTCCCCCACCCGGAATCAGTAAGTGGGACTTAAAAGGAGATGTAAAGTTTAAGACTGTGGATTGGGTAACAGAGAGAGCCCCTGGGGAGGGAAACAAGAATACAGCTGATGTTCAGAAATAAGTAAATGCAAGAGATTGTGAGAATGCTCCCTAGGTTTCAGGCCCTTGTTCTAGCATCTGCCTTACCCATCCAAATCCTGACTTAAGGCTGTGCTTAGGCATTGTAAGAAACCCAGCCTAGGCAACATAGCAAGATGCTGACTCTCCAAAAACAAAAACAAACAAACAAACAAACAAATTAGCCAGGTGTGGTGGTGCACACCTGTAGTCCCAGCTACTTGGGAGGCTGAGGTGGGAGAATTGCCTGAGAGCAGGAGGTCGAGGCTGTAGTGAGCCATGATTGTGCCACTGCATTCCAGCCTGAGTGACAAAGTAAGATCCTGTCTCAAAAAAAAAAGAAAGAAAGAAAGAAAAAGAAATAATCCTTAGTCTCTTTCTTAGCTTAAATTAGCTTCAGCTGCATTTTTAAATTTTGTTACTATGATCACAGAGTACCAACTAATACATGTGCGTTTTAAAGAACATACTATATTTTGTGGCTGGGCACTGTGATTCATGCCTATAATCCCAGCACTTTGGGAGGCTGAAGCAGGAGGATCACTTGAGGCCAGGAGTTCAAGACCAACTGGCCAACATAGCAAAACTCCTTCTCTACTAAAAAATATAAAAATTAGCCAGGTGTGGTGGGGCACTGAGGCATGAGAATCACTTGAACCTGGGAGGTGGAGGTTGCAGTCTGCCAAGATCATGCCACTGCACTCTAGCCTGGGCAACAGACTGAGACACTGTCTCAAAAAAAAAAAAAAAGTATTATATTTTGTATTCTGTATTTTAAAAAATTATCAGAACATAATCAGCTCTCCATATATATATGTGTGTGTACATATATATATATATATATATATATATATATATATATATTTTTTTTTTTTTTACTAGAGGCAGGGTCTTGCTTGTTGCTCAGGATGGAGTGCAGTGGCTATTCATAGGCACAATCATAGCTCATTACGGCCTTGAACTCCTAGACTCAAGTGATCCTACTTCAGCTTCCTGAGTATCTGGGATTACAGGTACGTGCCACTGCACCTAGCTTCATATTCTTCTTCTTCTTTTTTTTTTTTTTCTGGAGTCAGAGTCTCACTCTGTCGCCCAGGCTGGAGTGAAGTGGAGTGATCTAGGCTCACTGCCTGAGCCTTGCAAGTAGCTGAGATTACAGGCCTGCGCCACCCATGCCCAGCTAGTTTTTCTATTTTTAGTAGACAGGGTTTCGCCATGATGGCCAGGCTGGTTTCGAACTCCTGGCCTCAAGTGATCCTCCTGCCTTGGCCTCCCAAAATGCTGGGATTACAGGTGTGAGCCACTGTGCCCAGCCCTTAGCTTTATATTCTTCCATAGTTTTTGTAACTATCAGTTTAATGGCTGCATTATATCCATAGAGAGGATGTATAGTAACTTTGCAACCATTCATTTATTTTTGACATTCAAATTGTTTGCAACTTTTCACTATTATAGATAATACTACACTGAAATCCACATATATTTACATTTAGGATCATTTCCTAAATAAAGTAGATTACTAAGTAAAAAACATGAGTGCTTTTAAGTTTCTTGATAGATACTGCCAAAATGCTTTCCCAAAGGATTGTTCCAATTTACAATGCCTCCAGTCATGACTGAGAGCATAGCTGGCTTTTAATGCTTTATTTTTCACTGTGTGCCAGAGAATTGTAGGTCATCTGAAATTCTCTTCCAAGAGAGCTCTGTTCCAGTCCTCATTTACCTGGTTCCCTCTGGGAATCTTCTTTCATAGAACAGAATTTCCTCTGGGTATCACCTGCCAGACAAAATACTCCTGACTTGAGGCCACCAATTAAGAACAAAAGGAGGGAAGACTCTTACATTAAAGATTGGGAAGGGCTTTAAGTGGAGCACCAGCGCTGCCTGGCAACTGGCCACTGTGCTTTAGCCAGTCCTCCCTGTGCCAGCATGTCAGCTATAGGTACTGTGACTGTAATTGCAGACTCAGAAAGCAAATCTCACAGAGTATTTCCCTTGCTTTTAGACGTGGGGTGGGAAAATTAACCAAAATGGCTCCGGAGTTATCGCAGCTATGGCAGCAGCTCCTTACCTATTATTTAGTTTTCAGAAATAGGAAAGAAAAGGATGGTGAAAGTATGAAGTTGGTAGTGAGACGGCAAAAAAAAAAAAAAAAAAAAGATTTGTTTTTGAAATGAAGAGAAAGGAGGCCAATGAACTTTTAAAAGATGATTTAGAACCCTGCCCTACTTCTTCATGGTTAGGAAAAGACTGATGTCTTAGATTGATGCTCTGCTATTCATTCTAAAAAGCCTTCATTTGGGAGATAAGATAAATACCTCAACTCAGGGATACTCACTGTAGCTATGGCTTGGGGGAAGCCTATGCATAAGGGCCTAAGGGCCAAGCCTCATGACCCAGGAGGTAGGCACCAGAGTCATAAATGGAGAAGGCTTACTTCCTTCTGGGAGGACTGACTTGGCCTAATCCTGACCCTCATCCCCTGAGCCAGATGTTGAAGAGGCTCCTGCATCAGTTACCCTTGGACCAGTTTAAGACATAGGTCTTGGCCTATGTCAAGTCTTGTGACCTACAAGGTCTTTGAACCCCACATCACCTTTGCCTCCCCCATTTCAATCTCTTTAGGGAAAAATTATCTCATTTAATGGACAAAGGGGTTAAGGTGCAAAGTTCTTTAAAAATAGATCTACAATGGTTAAAATTGGCTGGGTGCAGTGGCTCCTGCCTGTAATCCCAGCACTTTGGGAGGCCCAAAGTGGGTGGATCACTTGAGGCCAGGAGTTTGAGACCAGCATGACCAACATGGCAAAACCCTGTCCTTACTAAAAACAAACAAACAAAAATTAGCCAGGTGTGGTGGTACACACCTGTAATCACAACTACTCAGGAGGCTGAGGTAGGAGTCGCTTGAACCTGAGAAGCAGAGTTTGCAGTGAGCCAAGATCACACCATGGCACTCCAGCCTGGGTGATAGAGCAAGACTGTCTCAAAACAACAACAACAACAACAACAACAACAACAAAGAAAACCCACAATGGTTAAAATGGTAACTTTTATGTTATGCATATTCTAATAAAATTTTTGAGAAAAGATTGATTATCAGGACCTAGGCAGAAAAACAAGAAGGTATGTGGTGGGCAGTGGAAAGGAAGCAGCCCCTTCCTTCTCTTTTTTTTTTTTTTTTTTTTTTGAGACTGAGTTTCGCTCTTGTTACCCAGGCTGGAGTGCAATGGCACGATCTCGGCTCACCGCAACCTCCGCCTCCTGGGTTCAGGCAATTCTCCTGCCTCAGCCTCCTGAGTAGCTGGGATTACAGGCATGCGCCATCATGCCCAGCTAATTTTTTGTATTTTTAGTAAAGACGGGGTTTCACCATGTTGACCAGGATGGTCTCGATCTCCTGACCTCGTGATCCACCCGCCTCGGCCTCCCAAAGTGCTGGGATTACAGGCATGAGCCACCGCGCCCGGCTCTTCTTTCTCTTTTTATATTCAGATTCAGACAACACAGACTTTTGGGGATGAGGCCTTTCACAGGAGAGGGAAAATTATTCTAAGAACAGGAGATTTGGAGGCGGCTGGAGACTTGGGGTTGGGTTTCTAGGGGCTTTCCCCTTGATGTGCCCCATAGACAGGGCCTAGAGGACAGGAAGATGGGAAGGTTGTTCAAGGTTAACCGAGCTTTAGGGAGCACAGTCCAAAGGATCTTTCAGTTTCCTTCCAGAATGTGGATTCAGTTCTTCAGGGCAAGGGAAGAGGCACAGACACTAAGGAGAATTCTGCCCAGGAATCAGTACAGGGCATGTGGTTGGAGAGTCCTTGTGAGTCCCACATGTGGTAGGAAGCGAAAACAAGAGAAATGCCAGCAGACACTGACATTTGTCTGGGCCAGACTGACTTGTGGATCCTTGTCTGAATCTTGGCTCCAAATCTCACTTAAGGCTTTTTAGTAAGCTTCAATTACTCAAGGAACAGAGTCTGGCCTGCACTGGTTCATAAATCTTTGGGGCTCCTTGATTTCCCAGGAAAGCAAAGTAACTATCTGGCAGAGTCAATGGGATTTCTTCCCTCTGGCCTTGGAAGAATAAGGACCAACTTGTCTGCAATGGACAATAGACTTGGAGGTCTGGTATCAAATGGCTTTTCCCCTCTGTGGCATTTCCTGTCACTGCCCTTCCTCTCCTTTTTAGCTTATTCTAAGTCTCTAACACGCATTATGCCTGGCAGGCACTACTCTTTGCTCACAAAAATAATTTGCAGCTCTAAAGCTCAGCTCTCTAGCCAGAGCAGTCTCCCAGTCTTTCCTTTTTGTCATCCCAATAATTAAACATTGGCGAACTCACCACTTGTTTAAAACTCTGATAATCACTGAACACCAACAAGGGCAGGGCACAATGTACACTGGGGAGGGAAAATCACCAAAAACCCTAGTTCTTGCTAAGAAGAAAATTTAAAAGTGCGGAGATGACAGGCACACAAATCAGTCTATTTAATGAAGAGAGAGGAACAGCAGAGGCAGGAATGCATGGAGGGTGGTAGGAGCACAGAGGAGAGTGATGGTGGTAGATTATCATCTTATCTGACATAGAGAATTGGGCCTGGGCAGGGGCCGGGTTAAAGAAGAGTACTGGCTATTGGTCACTGAGTACTTTGGTGGAGGGTTTAAAGCAACTACTGGTGAAGCTCAGCCCTGGGGAATAGGACTCTACCCTTATGACTTTTTGTTGCTGTTGATGCAGCTCCCACCCTGCCACAGGGCACTCACTCATTTCTGGGGACCTTTTCCTTAACCATTGAGATAAACAGATGACTGAGGGAAGGGTCAAGAGGCTCTAGCTGGGTGGCTGGAAAGGGTTTTTATTAAGAAGGCAAGCCGGGCGCGGTAGCTCAAGCCTGTAATCCCAGCACTTTGGGAGGCCGAGGCGGGTGGATCACGAGGTCGAGAGTTCAAGACCATCCTGGTCAACATGGTGAAACCCCGTCTCTACTAAAAATACAAAACATTAGCTGGGCATGGTGGCACGTGCCTGTAATCCCAGCTACTCAGGAGGCTGAGGCAGGAGAATTGCTTGAACCCAGGAGGCAGAGGTTGCGGTGAGCCAAGATCGCGCCATTGCACTCCAGCCTGGGTAACAAGAGCCAAACTCCGTCTCAAAAAAAAAAAAAAGAAGGCAAACAGGGACGCAGAGTCCTGTCCTAAGAGTGCTTAAGAAAGAGAAAGCCCAGGCGTGGTGGCTCAAGCCTGTAATCCTAGCACTTCGGGAGGCTGAGGCAGGAGGATTGCTTGAGCTCAGGAGTTCAAGACTAGTCTGGGGAACAAAGTGAGACCCATCTCTACAAAAAAGAAAAAAAAACTTAGCTGGGTGTGGTAGCACGTGCTTGTGGTCCCAGCTACTTGGGAAGCTGAGGCGGGAGGATCACTTGAGCCTGGTAAGTCGAGGCTGCAATGAGCTGTGATCACACCACTGCACTCCAGCTTGGGTGACAGAGTGGGATCCTGTCAGAGAGAGAGAGTGAGAGAGAGAGAGAGAGAGAGAGAGAGAGAGAGACTCTGATGAAACAAATTTCTGCTGCACCCAACAAGGCCTAGGCCTGTAGTCACTCTCACAAGCCCTGCTCTGTACAGCAGGGAGGCCCTAGGCCTGTAGTCACTCTCACAAGGCCTGCTCTGTGCAGCAGGGAGATCAGGGCTGATGGGCCCATAGAGGCTCAGGGACCAGCCTGGGGTTAAGCAGGTCAGAGAGGGGAAGGGGAGGGTTAACCCTACTTATGAACTCCCATCTGAGTCTCCCAAGAGAAGAAAGTTCAGGTGTGTGTGTTTTAGGGGTGCACATGTGCCAGCTGGGGGTATAGATGTAGGGAGGGGAGATTCTAGCCTAACACCAGCTCAGGGTATGTTTTTAGGGGTGAATCTAGCCAGTTGCTGGTTATGTATCTCCATGGAAAACAATACCAACTGCTAAGCTTAGATGGTTCTGGGGTCCTTGCAGGAGTGTCTCCCCAGTCTCAGGGCAGTAGAGGGCCTTTCCCTGCCCACTTGTCACTCTCTGGCTGGTGCAGTAACACTCATCAGCTAACTCAAGAGTACCATCTCATACTCAAGGCATCAACAGGAAAGGGCCCTGAAACAGCAAATGACCAACGCCTCCCAAAGAGCCTCCTGTAGCACTACAGTCCACATCTCCGAGGACACTTCCTCTTCTCTGAGTATACCCCCTTGCCACATCCTTCCCTGCCCCCATACAACCTCTACCTTTTCTAGACAGCTCTGACACACCTGCACTGCCTCAACCTTCCACCTCTGAAATGGTGAACCCATCTGTGCCCCAGGACAGTGCTTCTTAATATTTTAATGTATGTAGAAATCATATGGGAATATTATTTAAATACAGATTCTGATTCAGTAGGTCTGGAACCTGAATTGTCAGCATTTCATGTTAGCTCCCAGGTGGTACCAATGCTGTTAGTACAGGGACCACACTTGTAATAGTAAGGCTAGACCAGCCTCTCTATACCTACACCATCCCCAGACAGCCCTTCTAAGTGCCTTCCATCCTGGCCTTAAGCTGGTTACATTTCTAGTGTGGAGAGGGAACAATAGTCTGGGAGGGGAGGGGAGGAGAGGAGAGGAGGGACTTCTCAAAGCTCATGTTTGGGAGGCAGCTCTACTAAGAGCTCTGGCTGGACCCAGGCAGGGAGTTAGTTGGAACAATTTAGCCCAGGTGTAGTTCTTCTGGAACCCATCCAATCAGTTAGTTAATGTTGCTTAAATACCTGCCAGAGGTATGGCCATGGTGCTAGGTGCTTTATTTATATTATTTCACTGAATCCTCCCCAAAACCAAGTAAGGCAAACACCATTCTCATTTTAAAATTGAAGAACCAGGTTGCATGAAGTAATATGTCCAAAGTCACACCTTGAAGGCAATTTGAATCTAATTTACTCATCTCTCTTACCCAGCCCCTTCTCAGAGACTTAGATAAAGTCAGGAGATTAACAATGCACCAGAACTTACACAGCTGTGGGACTGCTGTCTTGCAAAACAGTCACTTGGAAGGTGGTATGTAGTCCAATCATGGCTCTAGCACTCAGCACACACTTGTAGCCCCTCTTTAGAAAATAGCATGCATACTTTCTGATCACAAGCTTTCTGCTCATTGAGTTCCCCACAGGAAGGAAATATTGGAGCCACTGAAGCAGTCGATAGCTCAAGATAGAGAGACTGGCAGGAACCAGCAGAAAGAAAATGCTGCATTGGAAACCGAGAATGGTGAGCCCAGGAGACAAAAGAAGAGGGCAGTGCAAGAAAAGGAGATGAAAGGGGCCTTAGCCACCAAATTCAGTTCTGGTCCTACATTTTAAGGGCATTTATATCCTAGGCACTGTGCTGGGTTCTGGACATATAAAAATAATATGGGCTGGGCACAGTGGCTCACACCTGTAATACCAGCACTTTGGAAGGCCAAAGTGAGAGTATTGCTTGAGCCCAGGAATTTGAGACCAATGTGGGCAACATAGTAGGATCTCATTTCTACAGAAAAATTAAAAAAAATTAGCTAGGCATGGTGGCATGTGTTTGTAGTCCTAGATACGCAGAAGCCTGAGGTGGGAGGATCACTTGAGCCTGGGAGGCTGAGGCTGTAATGAGCCATGATTGCACAGAGTGACAGAGTGAGACCTCCTCTTCTAAATAATAATAAAATAATAATAATAATAAGGTCCCTGCCACAAAGAGCTCATAAGCCAGGCAGTGAGGCAAGTGAATAAGCAGATAATTTTAATAATATGCTGAGTGCTATGACAGAGGTTTGTATGTGTATAGGACAGAAGCAACTATCCCACTTCAGGAAGACTTCTCCAAAGAAAACTGATGGATGAAGCCTGAATAAGAAGCACTGCTGAACCAGATGAGGAAAGGAGTGGGAAACAAGAAGAAAAAGAAGAGAAAGGACTAGTGGGGAAGATGCACATGACTACAGAGCAGGCAAAAAGAACAGCCCAATTTTGCTAGAATGTTAATGTTAGGGGGACAAAGTGGCAAGTGATGAGACTAGAATGGCAGGAAAACTTAAAATCATGGACATTGTAAGACATGTTCAGGGCTTTGGACTTCACCCAGAAATAATGGGGAGCCACTGAAGGATTTTCAGCTCATTGTCAAATTTAGATAGACAAACTGCTTTGGGGACGGGTCCACAGAATGGGCAGGGATGATTAAACTGGAAGCAGGGAGACCAGATAAAGGTCATTGCAGTAGGTGACAAAGCTTGAAAAAGTCAGTGTCAGTGAGTTGGAAAAAAGGAGGTGGAGAAGAAAAACATGTTGAGGTCAAATTGCTGGGGCACTAAGACTGGTTGGATCTGGGTTTGAGGGAGAAGACCTGGGCAAGGATGACTGCCAGGTTTCCTCCTGACTCAGGTGACTGCGTGAATTGTGATGCCAAATAAGATGGAGAAACAGAAATAAGAGTAAGGCTTATGGTTTTGTATAAATGTATGTTTATAAATAAGAAGGGCTAGAGAAAAAAAAAAAACAATCAAGGAACACCAATATTGAAGAGGTAAGCAGAAGACTAACAGCCATGGTCAGAGGGGTAGGAACCAAATAGGGGTAAGGGACCAAGGAGAGATCAGAGTCATGGATGTCTGGGATAGGCAGTTTTGAGAAGAATAATGTAAGACAGAGGAACTAGAACCAGAGTCCAGAGGGGCTCTTGTATGATAAGAGAGACTGGAAAATAGTTGAGGCTGGGGGAAAGAACCAGCAGAGAATGGCCAGCTATTTGAAGATGTCAGGAAGGAGGACTCTAGACACTGTTCTCAGGCTTGCTAACATTTCAGCAAAAACTTACTTTGTTCTAAGAAATTATGAGTCTGATTCTCGTGAGGCTTTCAGGTCCTCACAGAGAGACATTCTCCAGTAGAAAAATCCAGTGATGGTCCAGAGATCATGGCACATCTGCTATTTTTTAGGAAGTGTGGGCAAGGGGTGGGCTAAGGTAAGGGAGGCTGACCAGGGCTTGGCCAACCTAGAACTATTAGAAGTAATAGTAAGCAGTGGGGTAGGTAGAGTTGCCCCAAATTCTGGCTGCACCAGAGTCCCCTGACTTAGTTTTGGTCTATCCTCCCCAGGCTATTGCAAAAAGCAGCAAAGACCCTTGACCTCTAGTCCTTGAGGCAGGGGACCAAAGCCAACACGGACGTAACAGGAGTGGCCTGAGAATCCAGAACACAGAGAGGAGCAGCCTGCATTGAGATTTTCCCAGAACCCACAACACCTTTCCACCAACAGTGAACATCCAGAAGGAGGCTCAACCATGGAACCTATACTCTGTTATGTGGTGAAAATGCTTTCTCACCTTTTAATTTTATTTTTTGAAATAGGGTATCACTGTCACCCAGGCTGGAGTGCAATGTCATGATCTCAGCTCACTGCAATCTCCACCTCAGCTCAAGCAATCCTGCCACCTTAGTCTCCCAAGTAACTATGACTACAGGTGCATACCACCATGCCCAGCTCATTTTTTATATTTTTGGTAGAGACGGGGTTTTGCCATGTTGTTCAGGCTGGTCTCGAACTCCTGAGCTCAAGTGGTCCGCCTGCCTTGGCTTCCCAAAATGCTGGAATTATAGGCATGAGGCACCACGCCCAGCCCTTTCTCACTTTTATTATTATTTCTCATGTCTAGTGAAAGCTTTCTCTCTTTTAAAACCTTCAATAATACTTTTCTGTAAAAATAAACAAATGAGGCTGGACATGGTGGCTCATGCCTGTAATCCCAGAACTTTGGAAGGCTAAGGCAGGTGGATCACCTGAGATCAGGAGTTCCAGCCTGGCCAACACGGTGAAACCCTGTCTCTACCAAAAATACAAAAATTAGCTGGGTGTGATGGTGGGTGCCTGTAATCCTAGCTACTCAGGAGGCTGAAGCAGGAGAATCGCTTGAACCTGGGAGGCAGAGGTTGCAGTGAGCTGAGATTGTGCCATTGCACTCCAGCCTGGGCAACAAGAGCAAAACTCTGTTTCAAATAAATAAAATAAAACAAACAAATGGTTAAATAAAAATAATCACTTGACTTAATTATTAGTCTTCAGATCCGGTAATGTAGTCAGTAACCTCTATGCCTCCACTGTGCTCAAAGTTAGGGGTAGATCCTTGTTCTTCTGTCTCCTGCATGTAAACACTGACACCTGTGAGTAAGTGGGCAGTGCACTGAGAAGCAGAAAAGCCAGGCTCACGCTAGGGCAGAGAAGTGGCAGCCTCAATCAGGTTAGACTGACTTTTCCCAAAACTCTGACCTTGGGGACCTACTGCATTATTTAAAAAAAAAAAAATCATATTCTGGTAAAGAACAGCCTGTGTTTGGCTATTTACAAAAGTAGGTCTGTGAATGCTGTCAGAGTTGAATGAATGTTTTATGCTGTTTGGTACATTTTCAGTAACCCAAAAGGCTAAAATAGTTTTGTTGCGAAGGGAATGCTTGTTCTGTAGAATTAAATCTTGGTTAGAATTAGAAACTCCAAAATTCCTTTGTTCCTGGCAGGGGAGCAATAATTTGTCTTCATCCACTCTGCAACCTTGTGGCTATCAGAGGGTTAGTTATATGGCCTTCACATCTGGGCTTCAAAGAAGCACATAGTAGCCATTTCCAGGAGTATTTTGGCTTTTTTTTTTTTTTTTTAAGATAAGGTTTCACCACGATGGCCAGGCTGGTCTTGAACCCCTGGCCTCAGGTGATCCACCCACCTCGGCCTCCCAAAGTGCTAGGATTACAGGCATGAGCCACCGCGCCCAGCCGTATTTTGGCTTTTATATGGACAGTTACTTTTACAGGCAGTAGGATCTTGCATTTTTCATATAATGACTTTCACTCTTTCCACCAGCCCCTTCTATTTTTCACTCCAATAAAAACATCTTGAATGTTGGACCATCCATGATTTTGTCCTGTTCTGATGTTTAGGAGAGTAATTTTCAGCTCCTTGTTATGTACAGGTGAGACTAAGATGAGTTGTCTCTTTATAGATAGGAGAAATGATAGCATACAAAAAGAACCCCAAAATCCAAGATCCTAGTCTATAATACACTCTGGGCTGTTTTGGATTCTGAGAGAATTTTGCATCCTCCCCCTCCCCATCACTGGCTCAGCTCTAGCCAGCTGCAAATTGTCTGGATCGAGCTGCTTCGACACGCTGATGTTATCAGCCTCACAGTGCCTGGAGCATGCAGATAGGAATAGGCAATGGCGCCATCTCACCGGATGTAGTAATGAAATTTAGTTTTGAAATCCAAGTATAAAATCTTGAAAGCTGACTTTAAAATCTGCCTCAGGAGGGATGGCGGTGGTGTGGAATTCCCAGCAGAACCAGCTAAATAGGGAAATGGCTTCTGTCATGTATTAATAAACAGTTGAGAGCAATGGAAAAATAGAGGATTGCAGGGAAAGTGGGTGCCTAGTCTTTGTTCCTCCTCCCTCCTCTGAACTGTGCTGCCAGGTGAGGACCACTCCATTGTGTGATCCCCAAGTTGGGTCTAGAAGCACCTCTCCCTGAGTCTCCTGCGAGGCCCCGGTTGCTAGGGAGATGGAACAGGGACTGGCCTGCTCCTAGGGGGATGCCACAGCAGTTTGGGTGGTCTCAACCAGCACTTTTTTTATTTTTTATTTTTTTTTTTCAGATGAGGCTAAGAATGGTGGCAAAGGAGCAGTCACTTGCCTTTCCTTCTATCTTCCCGACCTTATCTCATGCCACTCTTCCCTGGGCTTACTACAGTTTGCAAACTGGTTTTCTTTACTCTTGATGGGGCATCAATATCCTTTCTAGAGACCTCATGCTCCCCTTCTGGTTAAATCGTTTTTTTTGTTGTTGTTTTTTTCTGAGATGGAGTCTTACTCTGTCGCCCAGGATGGAGTGCAGTGGCGCGATCTTGGCTCACTGTAACCTTCGCTTCCCAGGTTCAAGCAATTCTCTGCCTCAGCCTCTGAGTAGCTGGGATTACAGGTGCCCGCCACCATGCCTGGCTAATTTTTATATTTTTAGTAAAGGGGTTTCACCATCTTGGCCAGGCTGGTCTTGAACTCCTGACCTTGTGATCTACCCGCCTTGGTCTCCCAAAGTGCTGGGATTACAGGTGTGAGCCATTGCACCCTGCCTAGTTAAATCTTACTACATCCTTCTGGTCTCAGCTGACACATATCACCTCTTTTTTTTTTTTTTTTTTTTTTTAATTTTTATGTTTTGAGTCAGTGCCTCACTTAGTTACCCAGGCTGGAGTGCAGTGGTGCAGTCACAGCTCACTGCAGCTTCAGCCTCCTGGGCTCAAGTGATCCACCTACCTCAGCCTCCCAAGTAGCTGGGACTATAGATGCATGCCACCACACCTTGCTAATTTTTGTATACATATATACTTTTGTTGACATGGAGTCTTTGTTGCCCAGGGTGGGACATATCACCTCTTAAAAGAAGCGTCCCATAAATTCCAGGCTCAGTTAGATCCCTCTATAATGTAGTCTCAGAGCCCCTATTCCGCCATACATTTCCTTCATGTACTTAGCAAATTTTATATAAATGATTATTTGTGTATTTTGTTTAATAAATGTTTGTGAAGGTAGGAACATGCTTGCCTCCACCACGTCCTCCCAGTGCTTAGCATAGAAAATGAAAGGCCATAGGCTGGGCGCGGTGGCTCAAGCCTGTAATCCCAGCACTTTGGGAGGCCGAGGCGGGTGGATCACGAGGTCAAGAGATCGAGACCATCCTGGTCATCATGGTGAAACCCCGTCTCTACTAAAAATACAAAAATTAGCTGGACATAGTGGCACATGCCTGTAATCCCAGCTACTCAGGAGGCTGAGGCAGGAGAATTGCCTGAACCCAGGAGGCGGAGGTTGCAGTGAGCCTAGATCGCACCATTGCACTCCAGCCTGGGTAACAACAGCAAAACTCCATCTCAAAAAAAAAAAAAAAAAAGAAAGAAAGAAAATGAAAGGCCATAATCTGAAAAGACAAACACTGCCTTCTACTCGATTTGAAGGCACATTAAGGATTTTTCTATAACAGAGAGGTGGCAAACCCTGCTGACCTATCAGACCATGCTAGGGTCTTGTCTAATGGTGTCCCAGTGACAGATGATGCATTTCGTGCTCTTTGTAGAACTACTTCTTCACTGTAAGCCTCTGGTCAAGGGCTGAAAGTTATTTTGGAGAACAGCCAAAGTAGGAGTCCCCCACACCCTCACTCACTCACCTGAAGGCTTGGCCTTGCTAAAACTCCACTTAAGGGTCGGGCGTGGTGGCTCACACCTGTAATCCCAGCACTTTGGGAGGCCGAGGTGGGTGGATCACGAGGTCAAGAGATCGAGACCATCCTGGTCAACATGGTGAAACCCCATCTCTACTAAAAATACAAAAAAAAATTAGCTGGGCATGGTGGCACGTGCCTGTAATCCCAGCTACTCAGGAGGCTGAGGCAGGAGAATTGCCTGAACCCAGGAGGCGGAGGTTGCGGTGAGCTGAGATCACGACATTGCACTCCAGCCTGGGTAACAAGAGTGAAACTCCATCTCAAAACAAAACAAAAAAACTCCACTTAAGGTCCACAGCCACAGCAGCAACTCAACTTCAGGTCAACTTCTCACAGAGACTAACAACCAACTGAGCAGATAGATGCAGCCTTCTTTGTGACTCAAGAGCTAGGATCAGCTGTTAGCTAGCAGATATATACTTCCACAATCAAATGATTAAGGCTCAACTCTTGTTACTGAGTTCAGAAGAATGGGTAACCAGCTTGGAATCCAAACCATCAGAAAACTCTTTGGAGGGAGATAGCGGTGGGGCTGTTCTGATCCTCTGTCTGTTCAAAGTGCTTTCTGACAACCTGGAGTTTGTAACCATGTTCAGCAGGCAGTAAACACCCCAGGCAGGGAAGCTCTTGGGGGTTCAGACATAAGGGCAAGGAGATGGCAAAGGAAAATGCAAGAAACCTCTTGGAATAGTAAATACAACCTCCGGCTGGAGAGTAGGGCCTATGAATAGTTTGCCTGTGAACTGTGCTGACTCTGAGAGTCTAGACAGGTTGTTTCACTTTCTGAGATTCTAGGTCTGTTTTTATTCAGGCTCTGAGATCCCTGAAAGAGCCTCCAGGATAGAGAGTAAATTAGTTGTCCCAGGTCAATGCCAGATGGCAGCCCTGGGGATTAGAATTCATGGGCCCTTGTTTCCAGCCAGCTGCTCCCTCCCCTGAGTCCTGCGCTGTTTCTTCTGAATGCTCAGGATTGTATTCAATTTAGTAAGGTTTGTGGATATATAATCACAGCTCCTAAATAAAACAATGCCTAGAGAGCATCCGCTGTGAGGAAGACAAACGCTTTCAGGGCACCTTTGCCCCTGAGAGCACACTGAGAGCTAGCTCTGGCTGAGGTTAGGTCTGTTCTACTTGAACAAAACCCAACACAAACAAACCCTCTTGGGATCTGGCAAAGTCTTCATCTGTTCTTGTTTCTTCTCCAAGGTTCCTGTGCATTAAAAGAGCCTGTGCTTAAACACACGGTAAGGGCCTCTCCTGGAAGGTAGAACGTGCTGTTTCCAAGAGCAAGAGACAGGCCAAGCTGAGGGATAGCCTGGATACAGATCCTCTGAACATTTTTTCACCCATAAATTAATTACTACATTGTCAATGGCCCCATCTCCAAGAGCACTATCATGCAACACCTCTTGAGGTGGGCAGGGGGCAGCCCTAGTCCTTCCAGCCCAAACTCCACCAGGCCTACTCAAGGATCAGTGAACACCAAAAGTTCTTTTCTTCTCCTTGCTCTCCCCTCCCATTATGACTGGTTGGTGCTAGAAGAGGCAGCCTGCAGCTGTTCTATCAGGGTTTCATTATTTAGCATCAATTCCTTTGACCAGGAGGTTCTTTGAGGTGTAACGCATGCCTTTGGGCTTGACAGTTCCTTCATTAAAGGACTCAGAACCCTAAGAGAGGTGAAGAAAACAAGGTCTCAAAAGGAGGAGTGCCTTGCACAAGTTCCTTGAGCAGAGCTGGTTGAGAGGAATGGGGTCCTGAGTGTTTTCATTGGGCCTCAATCCAGGCAGACCTATCCTCCTGGATTGAGGCTAAATCCACTCAGGAGGGGAGTAAATTGAGGGAATCACTCACCAGCTCAGGGAATCATAAAGTGAGAGCTGCTCTGATTCATTTAGCTATGGAAGAGACCTGGAGGTAGAGGAGCAACTTTCAACCAGAAAATTCAATCCCTAGTATATGATTGTGATTCTTCTGACTTTTCAGACTCTTTACACATGACTTGGAGAATTGGGAGGAAATCCCTGTATAGTGCTAATTTAACTCTGGGGGGCCACGTGCATGGCTAGGGTGGGGGTGGCAGGCTGTAAGCCTCCAGACTTGCTAGTTTTATTCCTTTTGAATAGGAAGGCTATTCAAAATTAAATAGGCATGGCAGGGCTCTGGCTCATCCCTGTAATCCCAGTACTCTGGGAGGCTGAGGTGGGTGGATCTTTTGAGCCCAAGAGTTTGAGACCGGCCTAGGCAACATGTCAAAATCCTGTCTCTACCAACAACAAAAAAATTCGCTGGGCATGCTGGTACATGCCTGTAGTCCCAGCTACCCAGAAGGCTGAGGTGGGAGGATCACCTGAGCCTAGGAGGTGGAAGCTGCAATAAGTAGTGATCATGCCATTACACTCCAGTCTGGGTGCCTGAGTGAGACCATGTCTCCAAATAATAATAATAATAGCTGAGCACGGTGGCTCATGCCTATAATCCCAGCACTTTGGGAGGCCGAGGCGGGCAGATCATGAGGTCAAGAGATTGAGACCATCCTGGCCAACATGGTAAAACCGTGTCTCTACTAAAAATACAAAAATTAGCTGGGCATGGTGGCACGCGCCTGTAGTCCCAGCTACTCAGGAGGCTGAGGCAGGAGAATTACTTGAATCCGGGAGGCGGAGGTGAGATCACAGTGAGCTAAGATCGCACCACTGTACTCCAGCCTGGCGCCTGGCGATGGAGTGAGACTCTGTCTCAAAAAAAAAAAAAAAAAAAAAGATAATAATAAATTAAATGGGTACAAGGCCTTAAGGACACAGCATCCAGGCCTTTCAGACCTGGCACAAACAGGAGGAGCTCTCCAGGGTTCTGAACCACCTCCCCTGAAGTCCTTGGAGGCTCTGGGCAAGAGCCTTGCCTGCTGGTTAATGCCGACCTAAATGTCACTGGCTCATCTCTGCCCATTGCTGATACCAACTGCTTGCTTGGACCCATGGCCCACATAAACTGCAATAGCTCCTGCATATGACTCCAGTCACTCTCTATGGCTGCAGCCTGGGCTTCATGCCAGCAGCCTGGCTCCCTGGCCAGATTTTCAAGGGGTGAGGCAGAGGATCTTGGTGTGTGTGAAAAAATATCTCCCAGTCCCACTGGAAGCTCAGAATAAAATGGAGCTGGCTTGGAGACAAAGTGGCCATAGGGGAGGAAGAGAATTCTTCATGTGATAAATCAACAGACAGCTCATCAGCTCCTCCCCTGCTCTCAGCAGCTGCTGCACACACATGGACATACACACATACTCATGCACACATATACATGCATGTGAGATTCTCCTTCCTGTCACTGCAGAACCTGTATTGCTGCAGAGAAGATAGAGTCTCCTTTGTCTGCACTTGAGCAGAATGTACCTACTTTGTTTCCGTCATACATATCACAGAAATCTAGCAAAGAGCACCAAAACTTAAAACCTAAATAAAATAAAAGTTATTTATTTTCCGATATCCAAGAGGAAAGAGCTGGGTATGGTGGTCTATGCCTGTAGTCCCTTCTACCAGGGAGGCTCAGGTGGGAGGATTGCTTGAGTCCAGAAGTTGGACTCCATCCTGGGCAACATAAGGAGGCCCTGTCTGTAAGAAAAGCTAATAAAAAATAAAAACATTTTAAAAAGAGGAACACATAGTCACTGTAAAAAGTCTAGGTAAGCACAAAAGGAAAAGGAGAAAAAAAAAACAAACCTACTTCTACTATCTAGAGCTATCCAGTGTTAACCTCCTGGCACACAGCCTGGGTCCTTGGGTGTATGTGCATGTGTGCATGCATGTGTGAGTGTAAGAGGCAGTATAGCGCAGTGCTTAAAAGCATTGGTTTTGGAGTAAGTCCTATTTGTGCCATTTACTTATCTGTGTGATCTGAATAAGTTTCTAACCTCTCTGAGTCTCAGTGTTTCATCTTTAACATGACGAAAATAATAGTACCTATAGCTTCCAGCCTATGTTCTGCAGCCACAGTCTGGAGATGGAAGGGGGCTTCATTTTGGTCAAAGTTCTCGCCTCCTCTTGAGCTTTGGGCCTCAGCCCTTTCACTCACTTATTCTGGCTATCACTTTCTGTCTTTGTGCCTAGGGGTGTACCATTATTCTTTAGGGACTCCTTATGTAAGTCCATTTGCTGGCTTGGGCAAGCCTGCTCCTCACTCTGAGTCCTGGCAATTTGACTCACCACCCTGTATGACTCCAGTCACTCTCTATCACCCTCACCTCTTCTTACCTGCTCTACTAACATCCACCACCCTCACCTCTTCTTACCTACTCTACTAACACTGTTCCCCCTGCGATCAGGACTGAGCTCCTAGTTAAAAGCCAATGAATTTTTCTCAGTTGATTTACCACCTTGGGCATCATTGGACAGTGCTGACCACATTTTTCTGGAAGCTATTTTCCCTTGGCTTTAATGAAAACATTATATCTCTATCTGTTTTGACTGCCCTTCCTGCTATTCTTCCTCTTATACTCTAGACATAAGTGCCCTTCCCAGTGGTGAGTAATTCTCTTTCCACATGTTCTCTCTTTGTATCTCATATAGACATATTATTTCAAGTAATAGCTCTCTGGGCTTTACAATTCCAAGCCCATATCTCTATCTCTGACCTCTCTCTCCAGACCCCATTTCCAACTGCCTACTATTCCACTGATGTCATGTTCCTCCCCAAGCCTTGCTCTTCCTTTTAACTATCTTTATCTTTTATTGACAAACCACTTTCCCAGTTAAATAAACAAAAATGGAGGTAGAGGCTGTAATTTTAAAAACTTTTAGGCTGGGTTTGGTGGCTCATGCCTGTAAACCCTGCGTTTTGGGAGGCCAAGGTGGGTGGATCACCTGAGGTCAGGAGTTCTAGACCAGCCTGGCCAACATGGTGAAACCCCATCTCTACTAAAAATACAAAAAATTAGCTGGGCGTGGTGGCGGATGCCTGTAATTCCAGCTACTCAGGAGGCTGAGGCAGGAGAATCGCTTGAACCCGGGAGGCAGAGATTGCAGTGAGCTGAGACTGTGCCACTGCACTCCAGCCTGGGCAATAAGAGCAAAACTCTGTTTCAAAATTAAAAAAAACAAAAAAACAAAAAAAACAAAAACAAGAACATTTAATTATTGAAGTAGTTTTAAAAAACTGTTTAGAGAGATAATGTCTCACAATGTTGCTAGGCTTGTCTGGAACTCCTGGCTTCAAGGGATCCTCCTGCCTCGGCCTCCTGAGTTGCTGGGATTATAGGCATGAGCCACCATGCCTGGCTTATTATTGATATAATTTTGCATTTACAGAAGAGTTACAAAGACAGTCCAGAGTCTTTGTATTCACCTCATATATTAAAAAATTGGAATCCTTCTGAAAAAAAATATTTGCCCTTTCTCTTCCATTTAATTATTCATCCAATCATTTATTTATATCAGTATGGATTAATGTGTACTTATTTTGGGGGAGTTATAATCCAACATTATATTTGTTTTGTTGTTCAAATGGTTCCACCTTTGGCTATTGAGAACACTTTCAGGTTGGCTTTTGTTTTCTTTTAACCTCCCTGTAGGGTCATCTTGTTCTACCTTTTCCTCCTTTATCTCTATAGGAAACCAATTGTGAACCTAGAAGTGTCTTCAGAATATCTAATGTTTAGCTTAAAAAAAACTTACTAGCCAACATGCTGCTTCAGGCCCGTCTCAACATATTCCAGGATCACTGCAGTAGTAACCCGTTCTTCTCCTCACCTTGTCTCCTCTTCCTCCAACTCATCTTGTACGTCACTGATAAAGCACTCTTCTGAGAATTAAACAATGCTTGGATTGCAGTATTCCTTTGCTGAAGACCTTCTGATGGTTCCTACCACTTAAAAACTCCTCAACCTGACATCCAATAGTTTTAAAAACATGACCCCAGTTTGCCAATCTGGCTGCTTCTCCAACTGCCATCTTTCTAAATCCTTTGATCTCTTTGCCTTAACTGTTAGCCCTCTATGCAGATGACTTCCAATTTCTATATCCAGACTGACTATATCATTTTAAGCCATTAAAAAATCTGTAATGGTTTCCTTAACTTATGAAAGTAATGCATATTCAATGGGGAAAGCAAAGCAATACAGAAGCGAATCAAGTAAGAAGTAAGCCTCTGACCCTTATCTGCCCTCCCCCTTCCTCAGGTTGGTTTTAAGAATGAAATGGCCTCTCTAGATTCTTCAGAATCTCTCCTATCTTCCTATTAAATTGCTATACCACAGTAAACAGCTTTAGAGACATGCTTCTTGACATAAGAGTTTATAATATAAATCATAAAAGGTTAAATTCAGAAAATATATTTATTTTTATATTGCAACTTAAAATTTCAAGGCTTTTTCCTTATTTTATCTCATTTAATATCTGAGAATCCATCTATCATTTATCCCAATTTTACAGAGAAAAATAATCGGAAGCCCTATAAAGCTGAATAACTCCCCTGAAATCCCATAGCCAGAACTGGGCCCCAAGTTTCCTAACCACTTTCCTACTTTACCGCATAAAATGGCCATACAGAAAACCACAACACAACAAGGACAACATTATGGGAAGAAGGCCAGAAGCCAAATAGAACCATCCAGAACATTCAAATATTAGTGATCACAGTTTTACCTTGGGGAAAGTGAGAATAAATGTGTCCCCTTGCTTTCCTTATACGGTGAAGGTGGAACTGTAGGAGATCTCTCAACAGGGAGTAAGAAACAGCAATGTATCTGCTCAATGTTGATGAGCAGATACATTTTTAATTTTTTAATTTTTTCTTGAGACAGAGCCTGACTCTGTCACCCAGGCTGGAGTGCAGTGGTGGGATCCCAGCTTGCTACAACCTCCACTTTCTGGGCTCAAGCGATCCTCCTATCTCAGCCTCCCAAGTAGTTGGAACTACAGACATGTGCCACCATACCTGGCTAACTTTTTGTATTTTTGGTAGAGATGGGGTTTCACCATGTTGGCCAGGCTGGTCTTGAACTCCTGAGCTCAAGAGATCTGCCTGTCTCAGCCTCCCAAAGTGCTGGGATTACAGGCCTGAGCCACTGCACCTGGCCAATGTTGATGGTTTTCTGTCACTGCAGCCAGCCTAGATTGCTCTTTTCCCACCTTTTTCTCACTATTATAATGTTGCAGCTACTAATAACTATTATATATATTATAACTATTACAATGTTATTATAAAATTATGTATATGTATTGATTTATAGTTATTATAATTCTGGGGTTTGGGGTTTTTTTTTTTTTTTTTTTTTTTGAGACAAGATCTCACTCCGTTGCTTAGGCTGGAGTGTAGTGGCAACCAGAGCTCATTGTAGCCTTGACCTCCTGGGTTCAAGTGAACCTCCCACCTCAGCCTCCCAAGCAGCTGGGACTACAGGCACATGCCACCATGCCTGGCTATTTTTTAAAAATTTTTTTATAGAGATGGGGTCTTGCTTTATTGCCCAAACTGGTCTCAAACTCCTGGGCTCGAGCAGTCCTCACACCTCAGCCTTCCAAAGTGCTGGGATTATAGGTGTGAGACAGAGCCTGGCCG
This sequence comes from Saimiri boliviensis, assembly GCF_048565385.1. Classification (NCBI taxonomy): domain Eukaryota; kingdom Metazoa; phylum Chordata; class Mammalia; order Primates; family Cebidae; genus Saimiri; species Saimiri boliviensis. The sequence goes on from NC_133450.1 coordinate 186,614,959, forward strand.
ATGATAATTTCTTATAAAAGAAAGTCTTTGGCCAGGCGCAGTGGCTTATGCCTGTAATCCTAGCACTTTGGGAGGCCGAGGTGGGTGGATCATGAGGTCAAGAGATCGAGACCATCCTGGCCAACATGGTGAAACCTCGTCTCTACTAAAATACAAAAATTAGCTGGGCATGGTGGGGTGCGCCTGTAGTCCCAGCTACTTGGGAGGCTGAGGCAGGAGAATTGCTTGAACGCCAGAGGTGGAGGTTGTAGCGGGCTGAAATTGCACCACTGTACTTCAGCCTGCAGCCTGGTGACAGAGCGAGACTTTGTCTCAAAAAAAAAAAAAAAAAAAAAAGTCTTTATACCTTTGTCTATTTAGTTTAAGAAATTCCTAGAAGTAGAATAGCTGAGGTGGGGTGGGGTGGGGGGGTGTCAATGGAAAACGTAGGTTTTATATTTTGAGACACCGTTGCCAGTTATTGTTCCAGAGAGGCTGTTACAATGTATACTCTCACCAACTGGCTGTGGGAGGTACTTGGGTTTTGAATTTGGAAAGACCTAGATTAGTTCTCAAGCCAGCTGGTTGTATGACTTTTGGCGAGCTATCTTTCTTAATGTCCCTTTCATTTCATGGGTGTTTTATTACCTACTTTGCAAGGCCAGTGTTAGAATGAAATGAAATAACGTATATAAAACACTTTGCAGCATGCCTGACATGTAGAACAAACGGTGGCTGTTTTTTGTTTGTTTGTTTTTATCTTGCTCTCTGCTCATTTACTTTGTTTCCATCTAGTCTACAGTATTCATCAGTCCTAATTTCCCTGCCACCAAAAGAAACGGGATGTGGACTAACTTGAGCTATGAGAATCAGCAGCAAGAAGCTGCCCTCTTAATGGGTTTGCACTTCCCAGGAAAGCCTTGAAGCCAATTTCTGGGGCTCTGTCTTTCATAAGGAAATCGCAAAAAGACAAACACTATTCTCTCCCTCTCAATTATCTTGACTAGGATCTTAATTAGGTCATGCTTACTCTCCAGGACACTGCCTGATCAGGCCATTTCAGCAGCTGGCCCTTCTCTTTAAAACAGATCACTACATTATGATCTGGAGGCTACAAAGGATCCATGGAAACAGATGGGGTGAGAGACCCCGAGACACATTAACCCTGGAACCCTGGGGAGTCCTGGTTGAATTCTGTCCCCCATGTCCTTCCATAGCCAGTGCCAAAAGTGGAGTGCTAGGACTGAAGCATGGCTTCTTGGGGCTTTCAGTTCTAAAATGACTTAATTCGACTTAAGTTGAATTAATCAGAGACCAGTGACAATGCTCCAAAATGCCAAAAGGGGGCAGTATAGTGTTACAGATTAGAGCACGGCCTTAGACTCCGCACACTTGGGCTTGAAATGGTTTTGCCACTTACTAGGTTGTGTGAATATGGGTCTCACTTTCCTTCTCTGTAGATTAAGAGTATACCTTCTTTACAGAGTTGAGAGGATTAAATGAAATACTGTGTGTCTGGTGGCAGAGAAGTATAAGTGCTTCTAAACAGTAGGACACACGTCTGCAGGGTATATGGTTGAATGTCAGATATGACATGGGGTTACCAAGTAAATGAGACTAGAAGACAATTCATTCAGTTCAATTAATTCATTTGTTCATTCATTCATCAAAAAGCTATCCAGTGAATGGGTACAGGAGACAAATGGTAAGTAAAAATGAATCTGGTTTCATGAAACAGCCTTCAGAAGGACCCATGTTAATAGACAAATTATACATACTTATGGAAAGTTATAAATGTGAAAAATGCAATAAGGGGATGAGTAGGAGTCAACAACGAAAAGGTAGAAGGTGCAGCCAAAGGCCCTAAAGCAGAAGGGAGCATGGGACATTAGAGAAGTGGTGCTGAATGCAGTGATGGGGGTTAATGTGTTATGAGATGAGCTGAGAAGAAAGGTAGGAGCTAGATCATATATTAGGGTTATATTAAGGATTTGAGTCTTTGTAAGTAAGGGTGAGGGGCTACACGGGAACTTCTGCAACTTGGCAAACTTTCCTCTGATGTTTACTTTCGTGTGGATAAAAGGGATGGGCTTCACACAGTTCTTGCTTTGACCACCCAGGAGAGGGAGCAAAGAAGTCATTGGCAACAGGTCCCTTCCCAAAACAGAATGAGGCCCTCTGGATTCTCACAGCTCCAGGAAGAACTAAACATAAGGAGGAATGTGGGCAGGGTATCCAAGGCTGTGAGGCTCTTATCAGAAATCCTGTACTGGGAGGCTGACTGTCACTACAGACCCTAATGTTTTCTAACTGTTGCATGGCTGATCCCTAGCTAGCCTCCACCTCTCAGACGTCCTGCTCCATCAGATGCTCCATTGTGTTGCACATAATTATCAATAGCTCTTAGGTTGGGTGGTAGAGGTGCAGGACTCCCATGGGCAGGGAACCAGACCTAAGGGTGGGTACAGGTTTGCAAGAAGCAGCTCTCAACTATGTGTTCTTCCTGATGAGCTGGCTTGCAGTGCCTTTGGTGGATGCACTTTATTTGTCTGGGGCACATGTACACACAGAAATATAGTTTCTACAGTCCTTCCTCTGTGAGGAGAGACAATAGGGGTGGAGATACTGGGGCCATACAGGAATGCCAAAGTACCAGAAGATGGTGACTGTGTTCTAGCCCCCACAGGTTTTGGTTTTTTTTTTTCTTAATTAAAAAATCTATTTTTAAAGAAATGGCATCTTACTATGTTGCCCAGGCTGTAGTGCAGTGGTTATTCACAGGCCTGATCATACAGCACTACAGCTTTTAACTCTTGGGCTCAAGTGATCCTCCTTCTTCAGCCTCCTGAGTAGCTGGGACTCCAGGCTCATGCCACCACACCTGGCTCTCACATAGGTTTTTAAACTTGACTGGAAAGAGAAAAGGACCTAAGAGAGCTAGAATTGCCTGTCCCATCCCTCTCCACAACCTCTCCGGGCTTGTAGCCCAGCTAAACAGGAAACCAGGTTTGGGTTCTTGCCAGAGCCCAGGCTGGGTCAGGAAGCTCAGGAAACGAGTAAGACCCTCCTCAGCATAGAAGAAGGCTGTTCAGAAATCCTTGGGAAGCTAAAATAAACCCAGCCTGTGCTGAACTCTCTCCCAGAGGAGGAAAAGACCACAGTTGTTTCTACTCCCTGCTATGAGTCAAGCATAGCCCTAAGAAGATTCGCAGAGAGCAGATGCAGGAGCTTTATGAAGTATACTGCTGTCCCAGTGAGAACACACTCAGTAAGGACCCTCCTCTCAGAGAAGCACAGGGCTCAGTGAAGCAGGGTAGGATGCATGTGGTCTGAAGACACTCCAGGGATATCTTGGGTTGATAAGAGCAGTGGTGGAAGAAGCAGACCTAAAGGGGAGAGGGCCTGAGACCAGGTGATACCTGTGGGGTATGAAGGCAGAAAATTAACAGGGTTCTTTGCTGTACAAATGTGAAGAAAATTCTTGACAGAATAATGAATGAAGGCAATGACAGTCAAGGGCTGTAAAAACATTAGGTGAAAGGTTGAAGGGGGACTTTTATTTATTTTTTATTTTCGAGACAGAGTCTCGCTCTCTTACCCAGGCTGGAGTACAATGGCACAATCATGGTTCACTGCAGCCTTGAACTCCTGGGCTCAAGCAAGCCTCCTGCCTCAGCCTCCCAAGTAGCTAGGACTACAGGTGCATGCTACCATGCCTAATTTTTGTATTTTTTTTTTTTATGGGGATGGGGTCTCACTATGTTGCCCAGACTGGTTTCAAACTCCTGGCCTCAAGCAATCCTCCTGCATTGGCCTCCCAAAGTGCTAGAATTACAAGCATGAGTCACTATGCCCAGCCAACTTTTGTAATGGAGATATCAGCCTAACTATATCTACTACATCAATGTGAACACCACAAAAAATAGGATAAACATATGTCATGTACTTCCTGGTGTGAAATACATACATATCACACCTCAAAAAGTAAGTTGTAGCATACACAACACACCTCAGAAGGATTCTTTACAAAAAGTTGAATTTAAGTTTGATCAAACCTTGAGATCTAACTACTAATTTGCAAAAACACAGAGGACAGAAGAATAGGATAAAAAACATCACAAAGATGCAATCAACAAAATTCAGAATGTGGGAAACTCCATGGGACAAAGGACTGAGTTTTTTTGTTTTTTTTTTAATAAATAAATTGCAAGAAAAGAAAAAGTGGTGGGAGAAACTACAGATTAAAAGAGACATGTCAGGCAGGGTGTGATGGCTCACGCCTGTAATTCCAGCACTTTGGGAGGCCGAGGCAGGCGGGATGGCCTGAGGTCAGAAGTTCAAGACCAGCCTGGCCAAAATGGTGAAACTCTGTCTCTACTAAAAATATGAAAATTAGCCAAGCATCATGGCATGTGCCTGTAGTCCCAGCTACTTGGGAGGCTGAGGAGGAGAATCGCTTGAATCTGGGAGGCAGAGGTTGCAGTGAGCTGAGATCACACCATTGCACTCCAACCTGGGTGACAGAGTGAGACTCTGTCTCAAAAAAAAAAAAAAAAGAAAAGAAACCTGTCAACCAAATGCAATCTGTGACAAGATTCAAACAAACCAATTAGAATGTGATGTTAAGGAATTAAAGGATTTTAGGGGTGATAATGGTATTTATGTTAAAAATAGTAATGGTGTGATAATGGTAGTTATGTTAAAAATTATCATTTTTAGAGATACTGTGTTATAGATGATTATTCACTCATATCCCACCTACTGGATTATCATGAATATTAAATTATTAAATTTAATTTGAATATTCAAACATTAAATAGATATTTAAATATTAAATTATTCAAGATAATCCAGTAGGTGGGGTATGGGTGAAATAAGATTACCCTTGTGTTGACAGTTGTTGAAGTTGGGTGACAAGTACTAGGGAGTATGTGTTTGAAAATTTCCAGGGCAAAACATTTAAAAATTTGAAGAAAGTGAGCAAACTGGATCTGCCTCCTCTAGCCCACTGACATGGCGGAGAGTAATAGCAATGTAGACTTTTTCATGTTTCTTGAGCCCTGAAAATTGACCTTTGGGAACTGAAACAGTGGTAGGACACCCTCCACTATCACCAATGGTGGGGCTCTCCAGGAAGGCCCACTCTGCTAACAGGACTCAGCCGCCCTCTGCAGGTTCCCCAGCCCAGCCCCACTCATTGGGAACCTCTTCCAGAGATCAATTAAAGCACAGAGCAGGTCCTTCTCCAGCCTGGACTTAACCACAGCCCTCTCAAGGAGGCCAGTGACTCTTCTCATTTGGTGATGAGAAGAATAACCCATCACCCACGACAGTTCCCTTGGAAATCACGGACAGAAAAAGGAAATCAGCAACCTTTTCATTATCATCAACCCTTAGACCAGAAATATATAGTAATTTGCAGTTCATTTTCACAAACATGATCTTATTTATTTTACAAATAGCCTGAAAGAGGTTAGGAGGCTGGCCAAAGGTCAATAAGAAAAGTGGTAGGTAGGATGTACCCAGCCTACTTATACCACTGTTGTGCACAGCTCCTGCCCTGAGGCCTGTGCCCCTCATTATCTTATCCTGATTTCCTCCCCACCCCAAGGATACTCAAATCAATTCCTCCTGTGGGAGCTTCCTGTGACTGTCTCTCTGCTGTATAAGAGCCCATGGCAAATGAAGGATGTGAAATATGAGGTTCCATCAGGAAGTTGATAGGGAGGCTGACAGATGGTCAAATCTTAGTTCCTGACTGGTTCCTTTTGGTACCAATGTTTGCTACATTAAATACCATCCCCCAACTTGGTCTCCCTCCCTGACTCCACATAATTCTCCCTTCTCTTCCCTAAACCACTAGCCACCACCACTTCCCAACATCATTATCCCCACTTGGCCTTTCACCGAGTCTAAGATGTCCTCTAGGCTGGAGCTGGATGTAGCAGGTCAGCTGAGAGCAGAGAGGACTTTCTGGAAGCTAAAATCCTCAGGGAACAGCTTTGGCATTCACAGGAGGCCCAGTGGAGGCCCCTTTCACCAGCTGCTGCAATCTGCTTGCCAATGTGGCTACTGGCTTTCCCACTAGAGGCAAGCCTGCCCCAGACAGAATGGCCTATACATTTGGGTTTTGTGGTAAGGAGAACCCCATGTCTGATACACTAAGAACAGGACATCCAGGCTGGCACTCTTCCCTTCTTCCAAGATCCCCAGAGACTTTCTCCCTTTCTAGGAGGATGTGTGTAAGTCATATAATGTTGGAAGGCAGGCAGGAGCTCTTCATCAGCAGAGCTAAGTTTTTTCCTTATTAAATATTAAAGCTTACAACTCCATTAATAGTATCTCCAGCCCCACAACAAAGCTGATGGCACAGATATCAGCTCTTCTACCTATGGGAGAGGGGCTAGATTGGCCCTCTTATGTTCTCCTATGTCCCTCACCTCTGAAAACTTACTTAATACTGCAAAGGGAAAAGATGAGAAAAGCCCAATTTGCAAGGAACTCAGATTGCTAAATCAGCTGGGTACCCCTGCCCACTGGGGAGCAAGGAGTAAGTCACTCCTTCCTTATAAGAACAAAATTCTTCTTATCCTGTGGTCTGAGCTCAAACATTACTTCCTCACAGAAGCCTTACCTGACATCCACAATCTAATGTAAGAGAATAATTTATTATTCTCTCTTTTCCTACTACACTTCTTGTCTTTTCTATCACTTGTCACATTTGGTAATTGTAATTTTGTTTGTGTACTTTGTTCAGTATCTATCTCTCCCACTGGATTGCCAGCTTATGAAGGTGGGTAACATGTTTGCTTTATTCATCATTTTACTTCCTGTGTCTGGCTCAGTGTCTTGCATATAGCAGCTGTTCAAAAGATGTTAATTGAGGCCGGGCGCGGTGGCTCAAGCCTGTAATCCCAGCACTTTGGGAGGCTGAGGTGGGTGGATCACCAGGTCAAGAGATCGAGACCATCCTGGTCAACATGGTGAAACCCCAACTCTACTAAAAATACAAAACATTAGCTGGGCATGGTGGCGCGTGCCTGTAATCCCAGCTACTCAGGAGGCTGAGGCAGGAGAATTGCCTGAACCCAGGAGGCGGAGGTTGCGGTGAGCCGAGATCGCGCCATTGCACTCCAGCCTGGGTAACAAGAGCGAAACTCCCTCTCAAAAAAAAAAAAAAAAAGATGTTAATTGAATCATGAATGACTGCCCCATCCATGTATTCCCCTGAGTCTCCCTCAATTCCCCAACACGTACCTTCCACTCTACTCACTAATTCCCACCTACTCATCCCTGTCTAGGTCTTTACTGTTCCCCTCCTTAGGATAGCCTCCCAACCTCCTCTCCACTCTTATTCATCTTTAAAGGAGCCAGCTGTATTCTTCTGTAGTTCTGTTTCACAAGAGCAAGTATCTTCTTCACCAGTCTGTAAGCTCTAGAGGCAGAAGCTATCTGCTGAGAGTATCAAAGGGGAGTTGGAGTGACAAGACTTGTAGCACATTAAACTGGACACCCTAAACCAGAATATCATTTATATCAAGTTATCTGCTAGAGGTTATAGAGGCTTTGTGATTGGTTGAGAGCTCACTAAAATATTCAGGGAAGGCTCCCTGGAGAATGGAAGTCTATATTGATCTCTGAAGAGTATGTAAGAGTGAAAGAGGCAGAGGAGAATTCTTAAGAGGAGAGGAAGCCTCAAGGTGCCAATAGATGAAAGAAGGTAAAGGACATGGCTAGACTTACTAGAAAGAAAGCTGGCTTGAATGGTGGAAAGTATGGCCAGCTTTGAGGGGTAGTGTAGATCTTCAAAAGCCAGTGGAGAAGTTCAAGCTTGATACAGAAGAGCTTAATTGGGTTCCAAGTTGCAAAGGAGGGTCTAATCTAGGCCATGTCAACCTGCAGTTGGTTAATGGTTAAGACTGTTTACCTTTCTGGGAGACTGCTTGCAGATCTATAAGTAGGCAAAATGATTTTCCTAATCTACTTAATGAGATGGTTCAGGTGCTTTAAAAGCATCTTTTCATCTACCCTAAAATGGAATTAAAGATAATCTGGGAACGGTGGCTCATGTCTGCAATCCCAACACTTTGGGAGGCCGAGGCAGGCAGATTACTTGAGGTCAAGAGTTAAAGACCAGCCTAGCTGACATGGTGAAACCCTGTCTCTACTAAAACTATAAAAATTAGCTGGGTGTGGTGGTGTGCGCCTATAGTCCCAGCTACTTGGGAGGCTGAGGCAGGGAAATTGCTTGAACCCCAGGAGGCAGAGGCTGCAGTGAGCTGAGATTGCACCACTGCACTCCAGCCTGGGCAACAGAGCGAGACTCTGTCTCAAAAAAAAAAAAAAAAAAAAAAAAAAAAGGAATTAAAGATAGGAATAAGACACTACCCATAAACTCTATACAATGACAAGGTATTAGGGCCACAGGACAGGTAAATAGAGAGTTCACATCTCACTGAAGGAAAGAAAGGGATGCACAAAGAAGATGGTGTTTTTGTGACAGACCTTGATATATAGGAAAGATTAGCAAACACCTATTCACAGAAAACTAGAAAAGCACTGCTTGTGCTAAGTTCCTCAGTGGATTTTTGGACTGTTTATAGCATACACACATAACACAGCCATGTTTACTGGTAGGATATTATTCCTAGCTCCTACTTTGGAAAGAGTAGGGCATTTGCACAGAGCAATGTGTCTTCCTGGTGCCCTGGCCTCTGGCCCAGTTTAAGACTGCTACCATATAGAATGTGAGGTAAGAACACGTTCACACTCCCACCATGGCTCTGGTTCCTCCCTGTGAAGCTACAATGAAGTCTATCCTCCTTTTCTTTCCTAATCCCAGTCCTTTAGGTATTTGAAAACCTTAAAATGTTTCTCTGAGACCACTTATTCACAGGCCAAACAGCCCAGTTCTTCCAACTATTCTCACATGACATAGTTTTGACTCCTTTCATTATTCTAGTCACCCAATCTCTTGAATGATGATATCAGTATAGAATGCAGGACTTCAAATGGTGCTGACCAGTGCAGAATAAGGCAGAGTGGGATGATTACCTTCTAGGAACTGAATTCCATGCTTCTATTAATGTAGCCCAACAGCACACTAGCTTTGTTATATAGTGGACTTGTATTAAGCTTTCTGTCCACTCAAGGACTAGCTCTCTTTAAAGGTCCCTTCCTTCTCCAATCACACAGCCTCTCTAGATTCCTATTGAAATTCTGTCTTGCTGAATTTAGCCAGCTACCTTTCTAAGAGTCACATTACATATGCGTGGTATAGTTTCTAATAAATGTGGAACCACGAAAAAAGTCCACTATCCTCAGTGGACTTTTACCTGTATTGGCAGTAAACTTAGCTCAAGATGTGAGTCCAAGTTCTTGCCTTGATTTTACACTGCTAAGGCAAAGAGCTACCCTGTTTCAGATATGTCCTGAGTTCAATATAACAATAGGTATGGCTATTAAATATGATAATAAAAGTTCCACTGACAATAATAGAAGTACAATATCAATATTATAGGTAGTGGCAGTCCCACAATAATCTGTGCTATGCAGATCACATGGAGAGCTCTGTGTTCAGTTTCAGGGGTGGGAAACATAAAAGTAGCCACTAAACCAGCTAGGATACCTGCAGATCTGGAAGCCAATGTCCTGGGAAATGGTAAAAGTGAAAAACAGGCCTATGTAGCCTCGGTAAACAAAAGAATGCTAAGGCTATATAACCTCTAATAGGGCCTTACCTCACTAGTAAATTCTGGCTTATGGGTCTCTTCTTGTAACCTATTCCTTCTTGCACCTTTGGTCAAGGGCTTATAATTTCATATTAAGTGTGGTCAACCACTCATATGAAATTCATGAGATCTTTTCCTGAATCTGCTTTTTCCCTCTCTTACCTGCTCAGCAGAGTCAAGGTTACTCCCTCTCACCTGGCCTATTTATTTCAAAAGCATTTAAACTTTATATTAATTCAATATTTCAGAAACCAGTGCTGAAAACCAAGTAGAAAAAACAGTTTCTTCATTCTTCTTCTTCTTTTTTTTTTTTTTGACAGGGTCTTGCTTTGTTGTCCAGTCTAGAGTGTAATGGTACAATCATAGCTCATTGCAACCTTGTACTCTTGGGCTCAAGCCATCCTCCCACCTCAGCCTCCCCAATGGCTAGAACTACAGGCATGCATCACCATGCCTGGCTATTTTTAAGTTTTTTGTAGAGACAGGGTCTCACTATGTTGCTAAGGCTGGTCTTGAATTCATTGCCTTAAGCAATCCTCCCACCTTAGCCTCTCTAAGCACTGGGATTACAGGCATTAGCTACTGCACCTGGCCCTTTATTCATTTCTTAAGGAGCCATATCTTAAGACTTCAGCCCCTCAGTAAAACAAATTGCTTGGCTGGCTAATATCCCCAAGAATTCCCCTTTCCTGTGTTCTTTGTCCAGGATAACTATGATTCAGGGCTGCTGGGATGGCAAGTAGAATACTAGAACTACTGTTCCACCTTCTGAAGACCACAGCAGACATGGAAAATCAACCAAACCATGTCACTTTTTCATCTGGAACCAGGACTCTGCCTTAGAATCCATCTACTGCTCCAGGCAGTAACTACTGATCAAGTGGCATTGGTATGGCCGGGCGCGGTGGCTCAAGCCTGTAATCCCAGCACTTTGGGAGGCCGAGGCGGGTGGATCACGAGGTCGAGAGATCGAGACCATCCTGGTCAACATGGTGAAACCCCGTCTCTACTAAAAATACAAAAAAAAAAAAAAAAAAAAAACTAGCTGGGCATGGTGGCGCGTGCCTGTAATCCCAGCTACTTAGGAGGCTGAGGCAGGAGAATTGCCTGAGCCCAGGAGGCGGAGGTTGTGGTGAGCCGAGATCGCGCCATTGCACTCCAGCCTGGGCAACGAGGGTGAAACTCCGTCTCAAAAAAAATAAAAAAAAATAAAGTGGCATTGGTATGAAGGGTAATGCCTATTTATCGTCCATGCTTTATGTAGCCTGTGGAATAGGAGGGGTCAAGAGATCGAGACCATCCTGGTCAACATGGTAAAACCCAGTCTCTACTTAAAAAAATACAAAAAATTAGCTGGGCATGGTGGCACGTTCCTGTAGTCCCAGCTACTCAGGAGGCTGAGGCAAGAGAATTGCCTGAACCCAGGAGGCGGAGGTTGCAGTGAGCTAGATCGCGCCATTGCACTCCAGCCTGGGTAACAAGAGCAAAACTCTGTCTCAAAAAAAAAAAAAAAAAAAAAAAAAATCCCAATTGAGACAGGATTCTTCCTGATAAAAGATTTGCATTATCTTTATCTTCTCTACTACTTGGCAGAACATAAAAGCACAAAGCACAGCCCAAGATAAAAATAAGAAATAGAACTAAGCCATGAGGACACAAAGGCATAAGAATGATATAATGGACTTTGGGGACTCATGGGGGAAGGATGGGAGGTGGGTGAGGGATAAAAGACTACACACTGGATACATTGTACATTGCTTGGGTAACAGGTGCACCAAAATCTCAGAAATTACCACCAAAGAAATTATCTATGTAACAAAAAACCACCTGTTCCCCAAAAACTATTGGGGAAAAAAAAAAAAAAAAGAACTCAGCCACGGGATAGCCACACCAGGTTTAAAAGAAAAGTATTCACCTGTAATTCCAGCACTTTGGGAGGTGGAGGTGGACAGATCATGAGGTTAAGAGATTGAGACCATCCTGGCCAACATGGTGAAACTCCATCTCTACTAAAAATACAAAAAAATTGGCTGGGTTTGGTGGTGCATGCCCGTAATCCCAGCTACTCAGTAGGCTGAGGAGAATTGCTTGAAACCAGAAAATGGAAGTTGCAGTGAGCCAGTGAGCCAGATCCCGCCATTGTACTCCAGCCTGGTGACAGAGCTAGACTCCGTCTCAAAAAAAAAAAAAAAAAAAAAAAAAGTTAAGTACTCGCTGGGCACAGTGGCTCACACCTGTAATTCCAGCACTTTGGGAGGATGTGGCAGGGGGATCTCTTGAGCCCAGGAGTTTGAGACCAGCCTGGGCAACATGGCGAAACCCCATCTCTACCAAAAAATACAAAAATTAGCTGGGGATGGTAGCACACACCTGTAGTCTCAGCTATTTGGGAGGCTGAGGTGAAAGGATCACTGAGCTTGAGGAGGTCAAGGCTGCAGGAGACAGAGTGAGATTGTGTCTCAAAACAAAAAAAAAGTAAAGTACTAAATGGCTAAAATATACAATATGTAAATTATATCTCAATAAAGCTGTCCAAAAAAAAAAAAATAAGCATCACACTAGCATTTGGTAGAGGGACATAAGGGAAATAAAACTCCCTTAGAAATATTATGAGAAAAGGCACTTGGTATTTGCCTCTGCACCCTAACCAAAGTTCACCAAGAGCTTCCTACTGATAGCAGCAAGTTCAGACCCTGAAAAATCAGCAACTTCCCATTAGACACTAGCATAGGGCAAAATGGTGTGGGTTATAAAAGACGCTCAAGGCCGAGCGCGGTGGCTCAAGCCTGTAATCCCAGCACTTTGGGAGGCCGAGACGGGTGGATCACGAGGTCGAGAGATCGAGACCATCCTGGTCAACATGGTGAAACCCCGTCTCTACTAAAAATACAAAAAATTAGCTGGGCATGGTGGCTCATGCCTGTAATCCCAGCTACTCAGGACGCTGAGGCAGGAGAATTGCCTGAACCCAGGAGGCGGAGGTTGCGGTGAGCTGAGATCGTGCCATTGCAAGATACTAATTTTTAAGCTAAAGCTTTCCAAAGAGTATTTTTCTTTTTTTTTAAATATAAATATTTAAGTCTTAATCCTGCTCCTTCTGTATCCAAAGAGTATTTTTCATGAAACACATTGGTTCTATAAGATGTTAACAGGTGTAACCTGAAAAAAGGTTCTATGGTTAGATAAGCTTGAGAAACATCGAGTTAAAGTTGAAAAGATTCCTTTACTGCAGGACATCTCAGAGCCTTTAAAATGTCAGTGGGCATTGTGATGAGATGGAGCATATAGTCTTTCCCAAAGAAATTTTTTATGGAGGCTTTTTCCCCTCATGAAGCACCCCGAAGGATCAATATTCCTAATACTATAGGAAATGCTGGTCTAAACCATGGGTGGCCAAGGGCTTCACCAATTCCTTCATAAGGATAAAATGGGAAATTAATATGGAAACTAGGCTGGGTGCAGTGGCTTACACCTGTAATCTCAGCACTTTGGGAGGCCAAAGTGAATAGATCACCTGAGCTAAGGAGTTTGAGACCAGTCTGGGCAACATGGTGAAACTTGTCTCTACAAAAAATTAGCTGGGCATGGTGGCACATGCATGTAGTCCCAGTTACTCAGGAGGCTTAGGTAGGAGGATCACCTAAGCCTGGGAGGCAGAGGTTGCAGCGTGCCAAGATCAAGCTACTGCACTCAAGGCTGGGTGACAGAGATCCTCTCTCAAAAAAAAAAAAAAAAAAAGAGGCGGGTACTATAATTGTTGTTGTAGTGGGCAAGCATAGAAAGTCAACACCAAGACAAAAGTATGCCAAATTGCAGGGTCTTTATTGCTGGCAGCCACAGAGGACTTGTGTCTCTCCAACCCGTGGCCCCTAAAGGAGGGTGTCAAGACCTTTTATACCTGTAAAACCACATTGGGGGTGAGGGTGAGGGTGAGGGGTGGGGGTGGGGGTGGGGGTGACAGGCTTCAGACATTCTGAGGGCTAGTGGATTCTGTAAATCACCTCCTGGGTGGAGATGAGGGTGAGAGACATTCTGAGGGCTAGGGGACTTTTGACATTCCAATTGTTACTTAAGTGGTTCACAAAAGTCAAGATTAGTTTATACATTGTCTGGGTAGGGTGGAAATTACAGACCTTAATTACTTATTACAAGGCACAGGGGCCAAGATGGCATGGGTTTGGACTGCTTGCCTGTCACATTAGGGGTTACAGAGAGCAGTTTCAACAGAAAGCTGAGGTATGGTTGAGGTATGCAGTTTTATGGGACTTTTACCATGTCACATAATGTATAGCTTGTACATAATTATGTTCAACTACATAGAGAAATATATATGGTTCTCACTCCACAGTTTGCATGCAGTTAATTCAATAAATCTTAAAATGTTCCTTCAGGTATTGTTCTTGATAGATAGATGGGGTGTACTCTGCGTATAACAGCCAAAAATCTGGTGGCCAAATCAGCAAAAGCAGTCAAGGAGCCACAATCATTGAGCTTGTTTCTACCTGGGTGTGGCCTCTTGTCATATGTTTAGACTTAGGACTTGATTGTCCCCTCTTATTTTCACGCACACTCACATCCCTCATCACCATCACAGAAACTTAAAATTGACCTTCAATAACCACAATCATCTGATCCTCAATTTGCTATCTCTGAATAACAATGATAACAAATACAAGTACAGATTTGCTTGAACTCCCTCCTGGGAATGTAAAGCCTCGCAGGAAACTCCTGCGAGCCTGTGTCCCCCCTCTCTCCCAGGGCAGACCCTATAGGCCTCTTTCCTAGATGACTTCCCTACTCCCTACTCCCTCGCTGCAGCCAGAAGTTCATTTGGCTGCCCCATAGTGAGGCCTGTGGGTCATGTGCCAATTTCTGAACTCCAGAGCAGAGCCAAATTCAGAGCTTTCCCCCTCCTTCCTTCCTTCCTTTCGCCCGCCCAGAAAGCCAGATTCCCACCAGAGCCTCCTTAAGAAACAATGACTTGGGACCCTGCTGAGCCACACCTCTAGCTTCCTGAAACTAGCACCTCTGGTTATCTGCCTTAGCCCAATTCTCTTGCTTTCCCACAGGCTCTGGAGCTCTCCAAACCAGTTCTCCCAGGTCTGTAGGAAGTAACAAAGCAGCTAAGCCCAAGAAGCTAAATTTCCCATGTTCCCTTTCCAGACACAAGCCTCCACCTACCTTTTTAAGGAGGGGAGAGGGTCCCTGAGACTAATCAGGTTTGAGTGAAGAAGCCTGTTTTCCATTTCTGCTCACTCTGGGCTATAGGCAGTCAAGGGCAGCAGGCAGATGGGGATTGGAATGACTCAGCCTGAACCCCAGCTACCACAGAAGCACCTGCCTACAGAGGCCACATTTGGGACCTCTGAGAAGCCAAGTAATTCCTGAGTGATCTCACCCCAGAAGTCAGCTCCTTTGGCACACCTTGCCTGGAAGAAGCAGCTTGGGCTCTGCTTCTACCCAACTGCAGCTTGGGCTGGTCTCCGAAAAGGATGTGTCCTTTTCCATTTTGACTCTTGCAGGTGATGCAGTAATACAAATATCCATTCCAGAAGGAATCAGTGAAAGAGCCCAGCTCAATCAGTCAGAAAAAAAAAAAAAGAAAAAACCCTCATAGATTTGACTAGAATGATGTTTGTAAAAGGCAAGGCCAGACACTGCAACATAAAGCACTCAGACAACAAAGGATTTTATTTTTTCTTCATCCAAGTGCCACTGGAAAGAAAATAACAAAACACACTATGGCTCCTTGTTGCCACCACCAATTCTCTTGCATTCATCAAAGCAGATTGTAGGGAAGTATTCACTGGCAGGTGAGCGTATTTCTTAGCAGCCCTTTTGAGGTGGAGTGGGGGACCAGTGCCAGTCTGACCTTTGATTTTCTAGGACTTCTAAGTTCCTCATAACCCCAAGAATGTGGCTTCAGCATTAGAGCAAAGGAAAACAGCAGCCTTCTCTGATATAAGAAATCTCTGAGACCAAAAGGTAATGAGCTCCTGAGTTTCCTGAGGTGGTAACGATCTCTTCCTTCATCCAGGTATCCACGACACAAACCTGAGAGTCATCCTTAACTCTCTACCTCTCCACTCTACCTCCCAACAGATAGCATATCCTGCCTAATCCACTGTATTAGTATCTGTGTATCTGTCCCCTTGTGTTTCTCTGCTTCTGCAGGCCTTCATCATCTAGCAACCTCTGATCTCATCTTCTCCAATCTCTCATCCACCACTGGAGTAATAACCTAAACTCAAGTTTGATCATGTTATTCCCTTAATTCATTCCAAATGCACTCTTTTGTTTCTTCTTCTATGCCCTTTCTTGGCTTAGCCTCATTTTGTCAGTCTGCCAAGCTTCTAGTACTCTTCCTAGGGCCGGTCCAGCAATGTCTCCTATCTGAGGCCTTCCCTGACCATTTGATGAGAGCCCTTCCTGCTTTCTTTTGGTGCTCCTCTGCTTGGTTCTTCTCTTGCAGTACTCACTCTTCTGTAGTGCCTCAATCTGAGTTCTAGACTGTGCATCTCCCTGGAGCAAAATTCTGTTATTGAGCCCAGAACAACATCTAGCAGAGACTAGATTCTTACTTGGTGTTTGTTTGATGAGGAGATGAGTACTAAGGAGCTTCAGGCTTGAACAAACCTGATCCTCAGTTTGTAATATAGGACAGGAAAGAAGGGTGCCTCTCCACAGGAGCCTGAGAAATACTGCAGGGTCATGAGCCACACGGACCCACTAGGAGAATCCACCCTTAAATTGAAAAGTCATCTGACTACAGGAGGCAACTTAAGGTGTCCAGAACATAGAATTTTTCACAGTGGCTACTTACTATCTTTATAATGTTCTCTCTGCCACTTTCAGGAGCCGCTATGGTCTACCCATTGTCCCATCCTGACCATCCCCATCCAGCCCTGAGTGTCAGGAAGCAGTAGGAGTCTGAAACTCCTTCCCAAGCTCATGTAGTCAAGGGGTTAGAACTTCAGCATTCCTCATCCTCTCCCAAAGGAGGTTGTCACTCTTTCTCATGACACTCCATTGATCTCTACTCTTTTTGACATACATCTAAAAACCTTCCTGTAGCCACCTGAGCCCATCCTTCTCTTGGCTACCCACAGGAAAGATCTTACTGTCTCTGTATCCTTAAAGTACTTGATCTGAGTAGATGCCCGTGAACCAAACAAATGAGTTGACAGATAACCTAGTTTCAGTGAGGCTAGAGTAATATGTCTTTCAACTGTTCAGAGACCTGTCTGGTGCCATTTCCCATTCTTTAAGTCTCTTTGGTACCTTAGAACACAGGAGGCAGGGTATTGCCTGACACAATTAAGTGCTTAAAAGCTCCATTTGTTCTTCTTACAACAAATCTCTTCCTCTCCAATTGCAGCTGAAGAGAAGACAGACTGTGCGGCTGCACCAACAAGCTGAGCAGACAGACAATAGGTCCAGAGACCTATCCATTTTGCTCATACAAACAATATACCAAACTCAATCCAACTGATCAACAGAGAGCCTTGGGCTGCTAGGAGCTTCTCTAGATCAGTGAGGTGTATAGCTCAAACACCGAGCTGACACACAACTGTGCCTATCCCTCACAGTTTCTTTGGGAGAATCTATGCTCAGAAACACTCAGGATCGTCTGAGAGATAGATATAGAAGGAATGGAGTCCAATGGATAGGTCTCTAAGAGGAGCTCTCACTCCTTTTACAAGGAGACAGGAAGAGACTCTGGGGACTTCTCAGGGATAGATTCAGGCCTGGTTCAGCTGCTGAGTTGCAACAAGGCCAATTAAATAATTGGTGTGATGGGGAAAGGAGGGAAGCCACTCCTTTCAGGCAAACTCCCACTAGAGACAGGAGGCTCCATGCAGCTGTGACAACAGCAGCAGCAATAACAGGGCAGGGATCTCCTCCTCTTCCACCCACTAGCTGAGATCTAATGCTTAAATTAGCACCTTGGAAACACCCAGATCTGCTAGCTGCCTTCTCTACCAGCTCTGCCACTCCTCCAGGACTTCTTTTCAAGCTTCAGTTTCTCTTTTAAGTAAATAATTTAAAAAATAGCCGGGCGCGGTGGCTCAAGCCTGTAATCCCAGCACTTTGGGAGGCCGAGGCGGGTGGATCACAAGGTCGAGAGATCGAGACCAACCTGGTCAACATGGTGAAACCCCGTCTCTACTAAAAATACAAAAAAAATTAGCTGGGCATGGTGGCACGTGCCTGTAATCCCAGCTACTCAGGAGGCTGAGGCAGGAGAATTGCCTGAACCCAGGAGGCGGAGGTTGCGGTGAGCCGAGATCGCGCCATTGCACTCCAGCCTGGGTAACAAGAGTGAAACTCTGTCTCAAAAAAAAAAAAAAAAAAAAAAAATTTAAAAATAAAGATGTGCTCCCCCTAGAGTTTATCTTTTCAAGTAGAGAATGGCCTCTGGATTCTTCCCATCACTATGGGCTGGGGAGAGTTATTTGATGATGGTACCCATGTGCCAACCCTCTATCCGTACAGCTTGGTCCAGAAAGGGGCAATGATGCTGACACCAGCATTGCCTGGCTCCCTTGGGACTTAAGGAGGCAGCCCCTACTCTGCCCTCAGGGAGGATCACACTAAGAAAGTAAGCAAAAGAAACAAACTTTGATAAACTGTGGGCTCCAGGAGAGGGCCACATCTGTGTCTGTATTACTAACCACTCTATCCCTAATACCTAGTTTAATATTTGGGACAGAGCAGATACTCAATAATTATTTGATAAATCTATTGCTGAATCAATAATGTCAGGTCTCTGTGATAGTCTTTAGAAGGGGTTAGGATGCAGGGCAATGTCTATGACCCTCAAATGAGGGATGATTATATTGCTATTTCCATAAGGCTCTCACTCAACCTTAATAAAGTATACTCAGGCTGGGTGTGGTGCTAACCTCTGTAATACCAGCACTTTGGGAGGCTGAGGTTGGCGGACCACTTGCAGTCAGGCATTCAAGACTAGCCTGGCCAACATGGTGAAACCCCATCTCTAATAAAAATACAAAAATTAGCCACGCATGGTGGCAGGTGCCTGTAATCCCAGCTACTCGGGAGGCTGAGGTAGGAGAATTGCTTGAATCTGGGAGGTGGAGGTTGCAGTGAGCCAAGATTGTGCCACTTTACTCTGGCCTGGGTGACAGAGACCCCCGTTTCAAAAAAAAAAAAAAAAAAAAAAAAGTATTATCCTGCAGACAAGGCTGACTTTAGCACTTAAAAGGATCTGAAGGCAGTCAGAGCTTTTCTAAGTGCCTCCTTGCCACAGTTACTTCAACTCCAGGGCCACACAGACCGAAAGCAGCTCAAGAGTCCTCTACTCAGCCAAACCACTATTCAGAATTTTAGGCAGTAACAGAAGCACCAAGGACAACTGAGAGAGCCTGGTGGCTCTATTTCTTCTCTCCTTTCCTTGAACATCTATTTCCTCCCTTCTTGGGAATCCCAGATGGGAAATAAGAACAAACTCATTGCTTCCTTCTCCTGATACACTTGAACCACCCTTCCTTCATCCACCCTTTCTTTTGATTCTTGATTAGATGCTTACAACTGGAAGGGTAATCTAGTATGACAAGCTAGGTTACCTAGAAAGAGAACTCCGAAAGGGAAATTCTCTTCAGCCAGCCCAAAGTCATTCTTTAAGTTCAGGGCATGGATTTCTTTCCAGGATTTTCTGGCTCCCAAATAATCCAATGATGGCATTAGGCTAGGAAAAAGTCCTGCAACTCCTCTCTCCAGTTTAATATTGTATGCTTCTGTAAAACTTCTTTGTTTTGGCTCTTAGAACTGTATAAGTAGTCACAAAAGGGGAGAAAAATACGCTTGTCTCCGGGGGGAAAAATATGCTTGTCTCCTGCTAAGTGGCCACTAATGATTCTCTCTACCATCCTCCAAAAGGTGTGACATAGAGGTGGTGATGGGTTCCTGCCAAGGCCCATCTTGGCTGCCATAATAGGTAGGTTACTCGACCAGGAAGCTACAAAGCACATCTGTCAGCCAGCGGGTTGTAGGCCCAAGGTAGACCTGTTTCTGGCAACTCTCCCTAACACAGAAGCAGAAGACTTAGGGAGCCTAGAGCTTTAGAACTTGGCGAGCTCAGCTCTGCTCCAGCCAGCACAACTCAGAGAAATAGGTCATCCACACTTTTGGGTTCCTACCCCACCTTGCCTCCTTCCAATTCCAGCTCAGGCTCCAAGCGGATAAAGCAAACACAGCCCCTAGACATTCCCTCTCTACCCTACTCACTATACGGGCTGGCTAGGCCTCCACGTCTCCCACCCGGTTGCCAGGCAGACAAGAGAGGTCAGGTAGCCCTCAGGAGACCAGCAAGCATGGTCTCCCTTAGGCCTAGCCTCCGTGCACCCGAGTTGCCCTCCCCCTTCCATTCCCTCCGTGCCGGCAGCGATGACATCATTCCTCCCTGACTCCGGGACCGCGGACAGGCGGCAGGATCCGCGCCCAGCAAGGACTTCAGGCACGTAGGCCTAAGATAATGGGGGCTCTTCCCAACCAGTGGGCACAGACAGCTCCAGCGCGGCCCCGCTTCCTCTTCCGTTGGTTCCCGAGCGCTCACATCTGCACCCCAATTCCCCATCTCGTCGCGCGTAGATGCCCGTTTAGATGCCCCCAGCCTGGACTACTGCCTGAGCTCCCCAACGGAGAAGAACGGAATTCCCAGGTTCTGCACCAACCACCTTCCCTCACTGGTCCCTCACCCCGGCCCAGGGTTCTTATCCATATATCCAACGAACAGGCGGGCAGGCCCCTCCTCTTCTAAAAGCTGATTCCCTATCTCTCTTAGCCTGACGGCTCCCCCGCCCTCAGCAACACAGGCCTGTAGAACCAAACGCCTCCCCACCGCCCATCCCAGGCCCCTGGGCCTGCCGCCGGCGGTGCCCCATGACAGCTCCCTCGCCAGCCCCAGCTATGGGCCTCCGCCAGCAGTATGCACCATTGTGCCCCCTCCGTTCCATCCGACGGTGCTCTGCCTCCACCGACGGTGCCCTCCGCCCTTACAAGTCCCTTTGCTCTCACCCAGCATATTCTCCCACGGTTTTCTCGTCCTGCAAGTTCTCCTCCCCCGGCAATACGTTTTCAGGGATCTCTTTGCCCCATCCGAAGGCACCCCTCCGCACAATCCCCGCGGCCTGATTCCCTCCCTCCCCCTCAAGCGAAGCCCCCTCCCGGCCCTGGCCTGCCCGCCGCCCGCCCCCTCACCAGCGGCTGCATCTCCGAGTGCGCGGTGGGCACCTGGAACCGGTCGATCTCCTCCATCATGGTGCCGGCGGGCGAGCAGACCAGGGGCCGGGCGCGGCCGGGGACGCCGACGAGACCGCGCGGGGCGGCGGCCCCAGGAGCCCGGCGGGTGGTGCAGACTAGGCCGCCCTGGACCAGTCGGGAGGGCAGGGGCCAGGCGGACGCAGGGGTGGGAGGGGGCGAGAGGTTCGCAGGCTGGCGGAGGCTGGCGTGACTCTGTGGGCTTGCCTAGCACTACCGCGGCTGTGGCCGGGCCGAGCCGTAGGTCTTGCCTCGCCTCCTACTCCGCCGCCGCCTCCTGTCAGCAGCTCAGCCACTGCGGTGACTCGGCAACTCCACTTCCGGGTCCGGGACACCGCCCGGATCTTGCATTATTCATGAGGAGGCGGTGTCTGGGGACTCGGGCCCCGCCCACAGGCGGGAGTTCCTAAGGCGCGCGACTCCTGAGGGGCGGGGCTTAGTGGAGACTGGCTCGCCGCGCGCCCAACCCCGCCTCCTCTCCGGGCCGGCCGGGGTGGTCAGAGGCGCCTGCGCCTTGGCTGCCGGATGGTTGCTGGGTAACCGCGTCAGGGAGTTGGATTCTATTCTGCAAGGGCGAGGAGACCCACAACGACGGCTGTCCTAAAGAACCCTTGCGACTGGTTGTTGAAGTGGAAGAGAGTCCAGATTTCTTGTATGTGGTCAAGGAGACGGATAAACTTTTTGTCTTCAGGCGAGGGAGCGTTTCGTAGGCTCTCCAGAGATTGAGATGTTTCCTGCTTCTACTAAGACTCCCCATAAACAGCCTCGGAAGCAGGTAACGCAGCACACTTTGCCTCCCTTAATGACCTCTGACCTTCGTCGTTGCTAGTGACCACTAATCATACCTCTCCTACTGATCCTTGGTCTTTTGTCTGTTGACCCCTAGCCTTCTCACCCACCGTGACCTCTGGCATCTGTTCCCACTGACCTCTGACACCGTCCTGCTCTTTCCCACTAATCCTGCTCTTCTCTCTCATACTGTGCAACTGTCTAAGTAGTCACAAAACCCACCGTTTCTTACCTCTCTCCTACTTTTCTTTTCTTAACCATTCCCATCCCTTCACTTCACTTTACCCCATGGACTCATTTTGACCAGTCTATCCGCCTTAACTCCCCCATCCCCATTACCACGAGTTCCTTCCTCCTTGTCCTCACATTCTTGTCCCAAAGGAATTTTTTTCTTTTCTTTTCTTTTTTTTAAGACTGAGTCTTGCCCTGTAGCCCAGGCTGGAGTGCAGTGGCGCCATCTCAGCTCTCTGTAACCTCTGCCTCCCAGGTTCAGGCGATTCTCCCACTTCAGCCTCCCGAGTAGCTGGGACCA
Source organism: Saimiri boliviensis (assembly GCF_048565385.1). Taxonomy (NCBI): domain Eukaryota; kingdom Metazoa; phylum Chordata; class Mammalia; order Primates; family Cebidae; genus Saimiri; species Saimiri boliviensis. The sequence continues at coordinate 186,637,273 of NC_133450.1, forward strand.
CAGGCGTAGGGCACCACGCCCAGCTAAATTTTGTATTTTTGGTAAAGACAGGATTTCCCCATATTGCCCAGGCCCATCTCGAACTCCTGAACTCAAGTGATCCTCCTCCCTTGACCTCCCAAAGTGCTGGGATAACAGGCATGATCCACTGTGCCCAGCCTCAAAGGCATTCTTTATCCAACCCTTTACTGAGTGCCTAGCTCTGGGCTAGGTGGGAACACAGGCCTTGCCATTTGGGAGCCCACAGAAGGTGTGCAAGAGAACTAAACAGGACACAGGACAGGTTAATGCAGGAATCTGATTTTATTTTCTGTGCTGAGAGTTATGAGGAGAGAGAGGGCAGGCAAAAAGGAAGAGGAGAGAGGCCCTTTCTCATTACTGTCCCCACCCCCACACTGCACAACCCAAAACTCACCCCCAACTATTTCTAGAGCCCTCATATGTCTCTCTTCCCTGAGAGCCCCTGGTCCACTCCTGTGATTCATTCAGCTATGTGAACATTATGCTCTGATTACCACCTGGACAGATGTCATCCCTTCTCACAGGAAACCCGAGTCATACCACGGTTAACCCGCTAAGCACAGAGTTCTGCCTTCTTCCTCAGCATCACCGCGGAAGGCAAGCTAGTTCCAGTTTCCCAAAGAGCCTTCTGTGGTGAAGCCACTCAGTCCTTCAGGAACAACTTTTTCCAAACCCTTTATGAATTACCACTCGGCTAATGTAATTTCTAGCTCTGGAAAGCAAGACTTCTATTTATTTATTTCAGATTTACCTCATTCAAGCCTAGGAATATTGAGGTGTAGAGAGTCAATCTGTGGCCATGCTATTTATGACATTGCATATTTTGGTCTAGCCTCCATATTAGTCTTTGCTCCCCTGCTTCTTTCACCTGGTCTTTTGTAGCAGATGGACCTGACTTCCTTAGGTCTCTGCAGCCTTGGGGAAGCTGCTATTCCTGTATGACCATGCCCTAATTTTATGTTGGATTGGGATTTATGTTGAAGTACATATACTGTGTTTGAGCCTCCTGACCCTATATTTACAGGCAGTTTACTTCTATTTATTTTTTGTTTTTGTGTTTTTTATTTTTGAGATGGAGTTTCACTCTTGTCATCCAGGCTGGAGTGCAATGGTGTGATCTCGGCTCACTGCAACCTCCACCTCCCGGCTTCAAGTGATTCTCCTGCCTCAGCCTTCTAAGTAGCTAGGATTACAGGCATGCACCACCATGCCTGGCTAATTTTTGTGTTTTTAGTAGAGATTGGGTTTCACCATATTGGTCAGACTGGTCTTGAACTCCTGACCTCAGGTAGTCTAACCCCCCTAGGCCTCCCAAAGTGCTGGAATTACAGGCATGAGCCACTGTGCCCCAGCAATTTGCTTTTAATATAAACAGTATTGAGGTCTGGTTTATATATAATAGAACGTACCATTTTAGTTGTACATGTTGACAAGTTTTAACAAATTTACACAGGTGTGAACCACCACCACACTTAAGATATAGGATACTTTATCCCCAGAATTTTCCTGTGTCTCATCCCACCTCCTATTCCCCACCCCTGGCCTGCCTTGGTAACCACAGATCTGCTTTCTCTCATTGCAGATTTGATTTGTTTTTTCTAGCAACTTGCAGTGTGAACAAGCTTGGGATGGGTTTCTCTAGCCTGTTAGGGAGACATTAGAGACTAGTTACATTGACAGCAGAGAGAGGTAAGAGTAGACATAAAGCCAGAAAAACCTGGGTCTACTGGCACTGCCCCCTGGAGGGAAGTGTTGTTTTAGTTCAGAGTAAATATTGGTATGTGGGGTGTGAGTAAATGTTGGGTTTTGCTAGGTTGTATTCACCCATTTTCTTGCCTCAGTGAAGACCAATTTGAGTCAGTGCTAATCAGGTGTGGGATATCGTAGAGATGTTTGAGAAGTTGTCCCTGTCTTCTGGGAATCAGTTCGGTGGGGGAGACAGAACACAGGCGTACAAAGATAAGGGAGGATGAGATCCTTGGGGATGAAGGGGAGAGAGGCCTGCAGGTTAGAGCAGCAGAAAGGCTTCAGGGAGGAGGTAGGTAGGACTGGGATGCCATGGGTGAGGGAAGATCAGGATTAGTTTGTTAGAGGATGGGGGGAGATTAAATTCCATTTGTTCATGTTGCTCCACGTCACGCCTTTTAGCAGTTCCCTGTTACTCTCAGGATAAAGTCCCAAAAGTCCAGTTTACTTGGTATGGCCTTTGCCACCCTGCATGGTCTTGCCTTTGCTACCCATCCTACTTCAAACCTCACCATTTCTCTGTGAAAATTCCACAATCCCAGCAAACTGAACTGCCCTCACCTCCTGGAAAGTGATATTCACACTCTTTTTCTCCTCTAAGCTTTTGAAATCTTTTCTGTTTGCTAGTACCTCCTCTACCCCACTCTGCCCCAAATCTTTCCTTCATATTCTATTCATACTTCAGGTCTAAGCTTGGCCTTCATATTCTTCTACAAACGATTAAGTTCTCTTTCTGGAGGCAAGGTAGGGTGCTATCCCCACTAGACTATAAACTCTGTTATGGTAAGGATCATGTCTGTCTTGTTCATTGTTGATTCTCCTCTACCTAGCACCATACCTGGACTATATTAAATTCAGAGAAAATGAGTTCAATATGAATTCTGAATATCTCAAGTTGCTCTTTGGAAATTTTTATCTGAATGTGTTTGAAGGATAGAAAGGGGTGAACCTGGGATGGGGAGACTAGTGGAGGATTATAATAATGAGATTTAACTGTGTAAGCATGTTTTTCCAGGTGCATGATTGTATCTGCAGTAGGGCTATGAATGATTCAAATTTGAACAACACATATCCTTGCCTTAAGAGCTGGGTGTTGGAGACTAAGAGATAAAAAATATTGATGTGTAAATATTCATGCAGTAATTATTTATCATACCCACTCTGTGTTAGGTACTGTTCTGGGTATTGATGATATACCAAGAAACAAAAGAAACAAAAATCCCTGCTCTCGTGGAGCTTATTTTTTAGTTGGAGGTAAAGGGTCAATAAATAAATATGTAAAATATGTGGTATATCAGATGGTAATAGATGCCAAGAATAAAACTAAAGAGAAGAAGTAGACTAAGAAGTTCAGGGAATCAGAAGATTATCATTTAAATAGGATGGTACAGAAAGTGTCACAGAGGTGACATATGAGCAAAGACCTGAAGGAAATGAAAGAGTTAGCTATGCAATATCTGGGGGTGGGGGGTGGGGTGAAGGGGTGGGGATGGTGGAAACATTCCAGACAGATGGCATAGCAAGTATAAAGTCCCTGAGATGGGCACCTGCTACACATGTTCTGGGTCAGCAAGGAAAGGAGTAGGAAAAGTGGCAGGAGATAAGGTCAGAGAGGTACATTCCGTTACCCCATAGAGTTAATCAAATAACCCATGGCATATTAAATTGGTCATTATGGAGCTTCATGAATCATAATTTGTAATTAAAATGCATGAATGTCAGGCACCATAAACCATGACCAGCTCAAAACATCACTGGTAATGCCCGAATAGCAAAACATCCTTCCTGAAAATTGTAAGAATGCCAACTGGCTGCATGTATACATGTACAGGAGGAGCTTTGCAGCATTGCCAAACATTGCCTGGCAGCCAGACTTCTTAGTAGAAAACCGAATTAGAGTCTTCTGTGAACTCCAGTTAAAAGCTAATTTTAGTTTATGACTAACAAATTTTAGTACCTCTTTATAACTCAGTTGGTTACCATAAAAAAAAAAATCAAAGTCTGGAATTTTACATCATTTTCCTGTAAAAGCCAAATAAACTACTTCTATTTTGGATGATTTTGTGGTCTCTCAAGAGACTCCTATTGTGCAATACTTTTAGAAATATTGATCTAGATTAGGAGTGACTAGGGTAGGAGTGAGTGGGCAGGGTTGGGTATAAGGCCAAGAGTATGATTCAGAGATTTTGAGCCTGGCGATGGGGCCTGGTATCCATAGATGTAAAGACAGGATGATGTGTTTCTGTATGTCCAAAGTAAGACGGCTTCATTCCTGTGACCTCAGTGTCATTCTTATACATATATTCCTCAAGCCCTAGATATAATCTTTTACTCCCTTACCTCTTAAATATCTCTCAAATTAAACTACTTTTTTTATATACACTGCCACCACCCTAGCCCAGCCCACAATCATCTCACCAAGAGCGCTGTAAAAGCCTTGTAACGAGTCTTCCTCACATTCACTCAGTCCCTTTTCAATCCATTCTCTCCACTGCATCAAAAGTGATCTTTTTTCTTTTCAAACTGTCAATCTGATTATGTCATCGCCCACTTAGAACACTTAGTGACTTCCCAATTGCTTCGATAGGGACCAGATTTTTAGATAATCCCTCCAAAGACTTGAATGGGCCTGAGGCCTACCTGGGTCTCTATACCTTAATTTGTACCACCACTCTTCTCCCATTATTGCTGTGCCTTAGTTCTATGTGCTGCCTCCTTCTTTCTGGAATGCTCTTCACACCCTCCCTCACACACATGTACCTACTCTTTTTTTTTTTTTTTTGGAAACAGAGTCTCACTCTGTCACCAGGCACCAGACTGGAGTGCAGTAGTGCGATCTCGGCTCACTGCAACTTCTGCCTCCTGGGTTGAAGCAATTCTCCTGCCTCAGCCTCTTGAGTAGCTGGGACTAACGGAGCGCGCCACCACACCCAGCTAATGTTTTGTATTTTTTAGGGGAGACGGGGTTTTACCATGTTGGCCTGGATGGTCTCAATCTCTTGACCTCGTGAGCTGCCTGCCTCGGCTTCTCAAAGTGCTGGGATTACAGGCTTGAGCCACCGTGCCCAGCTACGCATGTACCTTCTCTTAAGATTTCAGCTCCCAAATCAATCCCCACAACCTGCCCCAATGCCCCCTGCCCTGTTATGGAAGATAGGGTAAGTGTCCTCTGTTATGTAGTCTCATTGCTCTGTGTTCCTTTCTTCCATAGCATGCATCACAGTTTGTAATTATTCACTTAATTTGTGTAATTATTTGAGTATTACATGTCTCTCCCATTAGATTGTGAGCTCCTTGAGAGCAGGGCCTGTGGACATTTTGGCTTATATCTGTATTCCCAGCTCCTAAAAGAGTGGCCATGACGTCAGAAGCTCTTGATGAATGTTGAATGAACGATCAACTCTGGTTGGGGAAGTAGCACAGGGGACTATGGAAGCATGTAGTAGGGAATCTTCATTCTGATTCTGGGGGAATTAGGGAAGACTTCTGCAGGGGACCACCAGTATTTAAGGTCTGGATAGAGGAAGAAGAGTCCAAAATGGAGAAAAAGAAGGAGTAATCAGAGTAGTAAGAAGACAACGAGGAAAAATAATATCCCAGAAGCCAAAGGAAGAGTGTATTTCTAGTGAAACTGTATGGTAAGCTAAGCTGCATGTTGCTAAGGTGTCAATGAAGAGAAGCATTAAGATATAAGCATTAGATTTAATAACTTAGAAGTTATTGAGGACCTTGGAAAGGACAATTTCAGAGGGAAAAGCTAAACTGAATTGAGCTCAGAAGGCAGTAAGGACTATGTAGGCAAAGATGAAAGACTTTAATATATTAAATGCTGAGGGGAAGGATCCTGAATGGAGAAAGAAGTTGAAGATAAAGGAGAAAGGTTAAATAATGACTGGTGCTAAGTCTCTGAGGAGATGATGCTGTGGACAGGAGGAAGCACACTTTGTAACAGGAGAGGAGAAAGGATGGATGCAGTTGATGATCATTTTGAGGTTTAGCAGCAGAAAGCTGAGAGAGTTTTTTCTTCTTTTCCCCTACTAGTGTTTTGGAATTCCTTCTGGAAGTGATAACTAGAAAACAAATTTTGCCAATGACAGTTCCATTTTGTTATGATTATAGTCATGCTATTTTCAGAGTTATGGTCTGAGGTTTGTCATGCACAATTATCAGATTATAAAACAGCTGTGAGCATTTGAGGCCAGAACTTGTTTTCCTCCCCGGTGTACTAGGGGGCCTAGCACATTGTTAGTACTTGGTACATGCCAGGTACTCAAATAATAATGGCAGAGGGCTCTTGTGCTCATTGCTGGGCTTTGCAGCCTGTGAGTTAATGCTAAGGAGTAATGTTGACTCTTGGGCTCCAGCTGTGAGCAAGCCACATGAAATTGTTTTCTGCCAGTTAGGAATTTGTATGAAGTGTTCAATCTTTGCAGTCACTGAGCACTGACAGAGTTGTATGCAAGAAGCAAGCAAAGGACACAGCTGTTGTAACTTTAGCTTCACTGGTTTGAGTCTCACAACACTTTGTCCTACTCACTGAGTCACTAGATTCTGGTTTGCCTGGTGAATTTATGTCCTCCGTTTATCTCACCTCCTAGATTGAGAACCCTGGGTGTGAGAACCAACTCAATCTTGATTCTTCTTTTGCTGTCATCCGAGGACTTGACACATAGTAGATGTTTAATAAATGCTGGATGAATGAATAATGACTGAATGAATTAGCTGATAAGTGAATAAATGAGTGATGGAAGGTATGTACTGCACTACTCTGAACACTAACTTTTCTTTCTTAGCCTGCAGAAGAAGCAATTCATTTCTCCTTCATCCTAGTCAAAACAGCCTAATCCTATTAATTATGTATGACCCTACCCCTAATATTAAGCTTATTTTTCTATGTTTATTCTTACATCACATCCATTTGCTCATTTACTTAATATGTCAATGTGTCAGGTAGTGAGCCTCAAGTCTTGTTTGGGAACAAATTGGTGTATATGTAGATAAAATAATCTGCTGATCCTTGGAGAGGCATCTGCTTCCGTGCCTCTGTGTCTTTGTTAATTATTTGTTTCCTCTGCATGAAATGCCCAAGTCTTCTCTACTCTTCCTGCCCTTTACAGACCTGGCAAACTCTAAGGCACATTGCTCACATTGCTTTAAGTTAAGGTCTTTAAGTTGCAAGGAACAGAGGCTCACTCAAGTTACCTCAGATAAGGAGGATAAGAGAAGGGGGAAGGTATGTATGTGGGGAGTTACAGATGGTTATTATAAATGCATAGATAACCTAGAATTGAAATTGGAAAGCAATTGATTATGAAACAGGTATAGGGACCAACTCCTTTTTCCACATCTCTCTTGGCCTCTCTATTACTCTTAACTATGTTTCAGTCTTATTCTTATTTCTCAACTGGCCAGATTTTCCATGGTCTCTGCTCCCTCATAATTTTGGTATGTTTCCAGCTCATCAAGGCTCATGACGTCTCTCACAAACATTTCCATCAATATCTCCATCCAACTACTGGTTTTCCCTCTAGTCCTCGTTCAAATTCTTGAGGAAGGAATCTGATTGAACCCAGCTCATCTATTCATGCTAGGCAGTGTCAGCAGGGAATGAGATCCTATGGTTCTTTAAGCAACCAAAGCTAGAAGGAGGTTCTCTTTCCTCAGCTCCTCCAGTGCAAGATATAACTTGCTTTACTCTAACGTAACTTCTACGTTGTTTCTGGTAAATCTTTTTCTCATGAATTGTACAGGAAGGGGCCTCAGATTTCTTCTAGTCCAATGCCTTCATTGAGGGCTGATATTTACATTACAAAAGGTCCTGTCCTTTACAAAAGCCTTTACTATAGGGTTTTTAAAATAGCACATTTCTGCAATGAATTTTAAAATATAGCACATAGGCCAGGCATGATGGCTCATGGCTGTAATCCTAGCACTTTGGGAGGCTGAGGCAGGAGGATCGCTTGAGCCTAGGAGTTTGAGACCAGCCTGGACAACATAGCAAGACCCCATCGCTATAAAACAACAACAACAAAAATTAGCCAGGCATGGTGGCATGCACTTGTAGTCCCAGCTACTCGGGAGGCAGGAAGATCCCTTAAGCCCAGGGGTTCAAGACTGCAGTGAGCTATGATTTTTACCACTGCATTCCAGCCTGGGCAACAGAGTGAGAACCTGTCTATAAAATAAATAAATAAAATGCAGCATACTTTATATATAACTCTTAAAGACCTTGATTTAGGGGATTTATATTCTGATCATGATGCAGAAATCTACACTGGACTTTCCTTCCCACTGTAAACAGCTGTAAGCTTGAACATAATATATGACACTAATGTTTTGAGGTATTAGACAATGGACAGCATAGGACAGTGATTCCTGAGGGAAGTAAAACACTCAGTGTGAGTCACACATTTACCCTTGCTCTCTGCCTAGGGACAATTTCTTGATCATAGCTCAGAGAGGTAGATCCAAAGGAGAGCATGATAGTACCGGGGAGATAACCCAGATGTTGGAATTAGCAGGCAATGTCTTTAAAGCAGCTGTTATAAATATATTTATGGACCTAAAGGAAATATCATTTTAATGGATGCATAGATGGAGAATCTAAGCAGAAAAATGGAAACAGTAGAAAAATCCAGTGTCAGAAATTAAAATTCGTTGGATAGGCGTAACAGCTGAATGTGAATATGGATCCATGGAAATTATTCAATCTGAAGAACAGAGAGAAACAAGTTTGTTTTGTTTTGTTTTGCTTTGTTTTTCTTGTAAAAAGAGAGCCTGGCTGGGTGCGGTAGCTCATGACTATAATCCCAGCACTTCAAGAGGCTGAGATGGGAGGATCACTTAAGCCCAGAAGTTTGAGACTAACCTGGGCAACATAAGGAAACTTCATCTCTACAAAAAATTAAAAAATTAGCCGGGTGTGGTGGTTATGCGCCGTGGTCCCACTACACAGGAGGCTGAAGTGGAAGGATCGCTTGAACCCAGGAGATCAAGGATTTTGTGAGCTGTGACTGCACCACTGCACTGCAGTCTGGGTAACAGAGTGAGACCATGTCTCAGAAAAAAGAGAAAAGAAAAAGAAAAAACAGGCACCCTGTTACTGAGTCTCCATGAAAAAGTAAACGTAAAAGAGAGGGCCTTAATGACCTATGAAATATATTATATATGTATTTGGAACATGTGTATAGTTGGAATATGAGAAAGAAAAAGAGGAGGAAAAATAAAGTAATAATGTTCAAAAGTTTTCTAAACTTGGTGGAAAACATATGACTATCAGAAACTCAGTGAGTCCAAGCAGGATAAATACAAATAAAACCACATCTATGTCTGTCAGAGTCAAACTACTGAAAACCAAAGATAAAACAAAAACCTTGGAAGTAGCCAAAGAAAAATGACACATTGCATGCAGGAGAACAATTATATGAATTGTGGTTGACTTCTCATCATAAACAATGTAGGCCAGAAGACAATGGAATGGCTATGTTGTTGTTGTTGTTGTTTGAGACAGAGTCCCACTCTGTCACCCAGGCTGGACTGTAATGGCATGCTTACAGCTCACTGCAGCCTTGACCTCCTGGGCTCAAGTGATCCTCCTGCCTCAGCCTCCCAAGTAGCTGGGATCACAGGCATGTACCACCAAGCCCAGCTAATTTTATTTATTGTAGAGACAGGGTCTCACTATGTTGCCCAGGCTGGTCTTGAACTCCTGGGATCAAGTGATCCTCCTATCTCAGCCTCCCAAAGTGCTGGTATTACACGTGTGAGCCACTGTGCCTGACTTGGAAAGACATATCTGAAGCACTGAAAGAAAATTACTGTCAACTCAGAATTCTATATCCAGAAAAAATACCCCTCAATTATATGAATTATGGTTGACTTCTCATCATAAACAATGTAGGCCAGAAGACAATGGAATGGCTTTTTTGTTGGAGCTGAGCGATGTGATCTTGGCTCACTGCAACCTCTGTCTCTGGGGTTCAAGCAATTCTCCTGCCTTAGCCTCCTGAGTAGCTGGGATTACAGATGCTCACCACTACGCCTGGCTAATTTTTTTGTATTTTCAGTAGAGACAGGGTTTTACCATGTTGGCCAGGTTGATCTCAAACTCCTGGCCTTAAGTGATCCTCCTGCCTTGGCCTACCAAAGTGCTAGGATTGTAGGCATGAGCCACTGCACCCAGCTCTTCTGTTAATTTTCTTACAAGACAAATGACTGTTTAAAACAAAAACAAAACCATGATTGTCAAGCAGGGCTTATAATGTATACAGAAATAAAATACGTGACAACAGTAGGGCAAAGGATGAAGTAGTGGTGGTAAATAGAATTATCATGTTATGAGATTATTACATTGTGAAGTGTAAAGTGGTACAATATTTATTTTTAGTAGACTATGATAATTTCAGGATGCATATTGTAACCCTTAGAGCAACCACACATGCACAAAATACAAAAAGGCACACATGCACAAAATACAAAAAGACACACATGAAAAGCCAATCAAGAGAGCAAAATGGAGTACTAAAAATATTTAGTTAACACACAAGAAGGCAGAAGATGAACAGAGAAACAAAAGCAGATGAGAAAAACTAGAAAACAAAGACAATATGGTAAAGGCCCACAATTGACAGGCAGAATTTATCAGGCTAGGAAAAAGTAAAAAACAAATATATGTTGCCTGTTACAAGAAATATATTTTAAATGTAAAAACACAGAATATTTGAAAATAAAAGAATGGAAAAATACACTATGCAATGGGAACCATAAGAAATCTGTGTGAGTTAATCAGACAAAGCAGCCTTCAAGATAAGAAGTATTCCCAGAGATAAATAGGGACATTTAAAAATGATAAAGGGTCAATTCAAGAGGTAGACATGAAATCACAAAGTGTGTGCCTCAAGATATAAGAATCAAAAGAACTTCAATATGTAAGCATCAAAAAATGACATAACTAAAGGGAGAAGTAGAAATATTCATAATGATAATTAGATATTTTAACATTATTCTCTCAGTAGATCTGAACAATGCTGTGAACCAACTTGACTTAATTAACATTTATAGAACACTACGCTTAAGAACAGTAGAATGAAAACTACACCCAAGAACTGCAGAATTTTCACACGGGTCAGCCATACACTGTGACATAAAATAAGTCCAAATGCATTTCAAAAGATTAAAATCTTACTGTTTAACTTAGTTCAAATTCAACATCCATCCTTGCCAAAAAAGGATCTCAGCATATTAATGGTAGTTTGAACAAAATAGAAGTAAATAATATCTTTTAAATCTCTGGGTATTTAGAAATTAAAGAATACTTCTAAATAACCTGTAGGTCAAGAAAATCATAAGGGAAATTAGAAAATATTTTTAATTGAATTTTAATGAAAATAAAACATATCAAAAATTGTGAGGTGCTGCTAGAATTGTGCTTAATAGAAAGGTATAGTTGTAAATGCTATATTAGAAAAGAAAGGCTAAGTGTAGTGGCTCACATCTGTAATCCCAGTACTTTGGGAGGCTGAGGTGGGTGGATTACTTGAGCCCAGGAGTTCAAGACCAGCCTAGGCAGCATAGTGACACCCCATCTCTACAAAAATAAATAAATAAATAAAATAGGAAAAAAAAAAAAAAAGCTGGGCATGGTGGCATTTGCCTGTAGTCCCAGCTACTTGAGAAGCTGAGGTGGAAAGATTGCTTAAGCCCATGAAGTAAAGGCTGCAGAGAGCCATAATTGTGCCACTGCACTCCAGCCTGGGCAACAGAATGAGACCTGTCTCTCCTGCCCACCCCCTCACCACCACCACCACCACACACACACACACACACACACACACACACACAGTTTAAGATCAGTGTTGCCGGGTGCAGTGGCACTTGCCTACGTGCCTGTAGTCCCAGCTACTCGGGAGGCTGAGGTGGGAGGATCGCTTGAGCCCAGGAGTTCTGGGCTGCAGTGCGCTATGCCGATCGGGTGTCCACACTAAGTTCGGCATCAATATGGTGACCTCCCGGGAGCGGGGGACCACCAGGTTGCCTAAGGAGGGGTGAACCGGCCCAGGTCGGAAACGGAGCAGGCCAAAACTCCCGTGCTGATCAGTAGTGGGATCGTGCCTGTGAATAGCCACTGCACTCCAGCCTGGGCAACATAGCGAGACCCTGTCTCTAAAAAAAAAATAAATAAAAAATAAAGATCAGTGTTTTGTTTTGTTTGAGATGGTATTGCTCTGTCACCCAGGCTGGAGTGTAGTGGTCCGATCTCTGTTCACCGCAACCTCTGACCCCTGGGGAGCAGGTGATCCTTCTGTCTCAGCTGGCTAATTCTTGTATTTTTTAGTAAAAATGAAGTTTCACCATGTTGGCCAGTCTCAAACTCCTGAATCAAGTGATCCGCCTGCCTTGGCCTCCCAAAGTGCTGGTATTAGAGGCATGATCCACGGTGCCCCGCCTAAAATCAGTTTTCTAAGTTTCCATCTTATGAATATAGAAAAAGTTGAGTAAATTAAATCCAAAGAAATAGAAACAAGATTTATTTCATCAATTCCACTTACTTTACTGTTTCAGAGAAACAGTAAGAAAAATAATAGCAAAGCCAGAAGTTGATTATTTGAAAAGATTAATAGTAAAGTTGATAAAATCTAGGAAGCCATATAAGATACAAAGAAAGCATAATAGCCAGTATCAGGAATAAAAAATGAGATATCAGGACAGACCCTACAGATGTTAAAAGGAATAATAGGAGGATAGTAGGAACAACCTTATGCTAATAAATTCATCAACTTAGATGGAATGGATGAAATTTTTGAAAAACACATTTTATCTTAACTGACACAAGAAGAAATGGAAAATACTCCATAACTATTAATAAATTAATTCATAATTAAGAACCATCCCACAGAGAAACTTCAGATGCAAATCATTTCACTGATGAATGGTATTAAGTATGTAAGGAATGAATAACACCAATCTTATACAAAGTCTTTCAGAAAATAAAGGATAAAGGGAATAAGTTCCAATTCATTTTATGACATCAGTGTAACCCTGATATCAAAATCAAAGCATTATACAAATAGAAAATTACAGGCTGATATTCCTCATTAACATAAATGCCAAAAATCCTAACAAGATAATATCAAATCTCTTTCAGCAATACATAAAAAGAATAATAGGTCAGATCAAGTGAGGTTTATCCCAAGAATACAAAGTTAACTCATTTAAAAATCAAAGCTTTTTCACATTAATAGGATAAAGAAGAAAAATCATATGATGATAACATCTCAATAGATTCAGAAACAAAAACATTGACAAGATTAAACATCTATCCACAAAAGATTGTTATAATGATCAAATAAGATAGTATACTCCAAAATGTTTAGTAAACTGAAAGATGCTATATAAATGGAAAGTATTTTTATTGTCATCCTTCTGCTGTGACACCCTGAGATGTCCAGGCTCCTTTCTAATAAGATTTCTTGGGACCTAGAAAACATACTTTTCAATTATTCTAAGCCCTCAGAATGGAACTTAGTTGCCTTGCATGGCAGACTACATGGAATAATAAAAATAATGACAACCAAAATGTTTACATTGCCATTGGTACTTCAGGCCTTACTTTGTGCTGGGTTCTGTGTTAGTGCTCTTTATATGTTGTTTTATTTTATCATCATAGCAATTCTATGTGGAGGGCACTAATATTTTTCTCCACCTTACAAATGAGGAGACGAAGTTTAGAGACTAAATGCTTTGCTCAACATCTTACATATAATTCATAGCAGAGCCAGGAATCCAGCAAAGACTTACTCTAGAACTCCAGCTTTTAAACCCTATACTTTTGGCCTTCTGCAGCCTTATCTAGGAAGAGTCCTATAGAGTTGGCTTCTGTCCTTCTGTGCTTCCAGAGAGAAATAGGGCTGGTCTCGTATTCTCTTTTCCAGCATTCTGAGCACTGTGCTAACACTGCATTCATAGGAAAGAAAAATGTATGTAACTATATCTTGATTTTTACATTCTTAATTAGCATTTGAAATTATCAAAGTAATGCATATTCACATTTAATATATTAGGCTGGGTGCAGTGGCTCATGCCTCTAATTCCAGCATTTTGGGAGGCTGAGGCAGAAGGATCATGTGAGGCCAGAAGTTTGTGACCAGCGTGGGCAACATAGTGAGACAGTGTCTCTATAAAAGATTTAAATATTAACCAGACCTGGTGGTACGTGCCTGTAATCCTAGCTACTTGGGAGGGTGAGTCAGGAGGATCCCTTGAGCCCAGGAGGTCATAGCTGAAGTGAGCTGTGATTGTGCTGCTGCGCTCTAGCCTGGCTGATGGAGTAAGACCCTGACTCAAAAAAAAAAAAAAATTGAATTATGACAATGTATACATAACAGTATGAGTCCTCTTCCCCACAATTCTGTAGTCACACTGCCTGGACAAAAACCACTGTCAACAGATTCTATATATTCTTCCAGAAATTTTGTATGTATATGCAAATATATATATACACATATTCTTAAAGTAAACAGATGGGTGATCTATTCCTGTGTAACTTGCTTTTTTATTTGACAATATGCCTTGGAGAGCTTTCCATAGCAATACATAAAAGTTTACTTCATTCTTTTCACTTTATTTTTCAATACTATACTATTTTAATTGACAAAATTGCAATTTATCACATAAAACATATTTTGAAATATGTATACATTGTGGAATGGCTAAATCAAGGTAATTATTATCATAATTATCTTAAGACAGAGTCTCGCCTGTTACCCAGGCTGGAGTGCAGTGGCGCGATCTCAGCTCACTGCAACCTCCACCTCCCAGGTTCAAGCGATTCTCCTGCCTCAGCCTCCCAAGTAGTTGGGATTACAGGTACCTGCCACCACCCTGGCTAATTTTCATATTTTTAGTAGAGATGGGGTTTTGCCCTGTTGACCAGGCTCATCTCGAAATCCTGACCTCAGTTGATTTGCCCACCTTGGCCTCCCAAAGTGCTGGGATTACAGGTATAAGCCACCACACCCAGCCAATCAAGCTAATTAACATAAGCATTATCTAGCATATTTATAATTTTTTGAGGTTAGAACACTTAAAACCTATTCTCTTAGCAGTTTTCAATAATAAAATACATTGGTTGGTTGGTTGGTGGGTGGGTTAGTTTGTTGGTTGATTTGAGACAGGGTTTAGCTTTGGTGCCCAGGCTGGAGTGCAGTGCATGATCACAGCTCACTGCAGCCTTGGACTTCTGGATTCAAGTGATCCTCCCACCTCAGCCTCTCAAGAAGCTAAGACTACTGGTATACCCCACTACATCTGGCTAATTTTTAAAAATTTTTGTAGGGATGGAGTATCTTGCTGTATCACCCAGGTTGGTCTTGAACTCCTGGCCTCAAGCATTCCTCCTACCTAGGTTTCCCAAAGTACTGGGATTACAGGGATAAACCACCACACCCGATCCAATACACTGCTATTTACTATGGTCACTATGTTGCACAATAGTTATTATTTTTAAAATATGCATAACATCCCATTGAAGTGCTATAATTATTTTATATTAATTTATTTACCTAGGCTCCTATTGGTGAATATTTGTGTTTTTCAATTTTAAAAAATTACAAATAAAACTGCAGCAAGCAAGTTTGTACCTTCTTATGCAGGTGTGTCCATTTCTTTTTTTTTTTTGAGACAGGGTCTTGCTCTGTCACCCAGTCTGGAATGCAGTGGCACAATCTCAGCTTACTGCAGCCTCTATCTCCCGGGACAAGTGATCCTCCCGAGCTGGGACTACAGGCATACACTGCCACACCTGGCTAATTTTGTTTATTTATTTATTTTTTTGTAGAGATGAAGTCTCATTATGTTCCCCAGGCTGGCCTTGAACCCCTGGGCTCAAGTGTTCCTCCTGCCTTGGCCTCCCAAAATTCTGGGAGTACAGGCATGGAGCCACTGTACCCAGCCTGAGGTGTGAATATTTCTATGAGAAAATTCAAGAAAGTGGAGCCATTAAGTTGAGGGATATATGCATTTTAAACTTTGGTACACATTGCAAACTTTGGTACAAAAAGTTTGCATCAATGTATGATGGTGCACCCTGCATACCACTGTTCAAAGTTTTAATATTTTTTTCAACTACAAACACTTATTGAGTGCCTTCTGTGTGCTTTTGACACTACACTTAGGCCCAGAGATTTAAAATGTATTCAGTGTAGCTGGAGGAAGATTTGTTGGTGAATTGCTGCTGTTCCTTTGGGACTAAGAGCTTTTACCCTTTTAGAAACCGAAACTGCAATCTGGTGAGGTATTTAGTTTCAATTTAGCTTAATGGAAACCTGTTAGTGAATTTTAAAATAAGGGCCAAGACAACTGAGATGGTAAACGAAGTCTCCTGGGCCCCAGGAAAGAGGATGCAGCATCTGCTGGTTTGCATGCTTCGAAGAGCCCCTCTTTCCAGGAACAATTGTTTCAGCATTGAACTCTTGAGCAGAGATGTGAGCTGCTGGAATGTAGTCATCCCTAAGGCAGGTGCTTCCTAGTAGGCAAAGGGCCACACAGATCCCGTGTGGCTGAGGGCAGAGCAGGGTCTATAAATGAGAATGTAATGCTGTCTATAAATGAGAATGTAATGCCACACTCTGGCCAGTTGCACGTAAAATGCCCCATTTTACTATGCACCTTACGTGTGTTGACTCATTTAATCCTTATAACAAGCTTATGATTGTCTGAGGGTGTCATTATAATGCCCATTTAAAAAATGAGGATACTGAGGTTCAAAGAAGACAATTAACTTGCCTGGGGTCATAAAACTATTAGCAGGTAGCAGGGTGGGAACTCAAACACAGCTATGGTTGACTTCAAAGCCCACACACTTGGGTTCCATGGCTCCATCTGATCACATACTCATTTTTAAAACATTATGTATTTATGATGGAGAACAGCTTAAGAATTGTTTATCTCCTTATTTATCCCTAAAATATGGTCAGGGACAAATAGATGGCTTGCATTGTTCAGTGGGGTCATGAACCAGAACAGGTCTAAATGCAGGTAAATGACCAATCGGTGGTAATAGTAATTATCTCTTACATTGACTAGAATTTTTGTTTTTATTGTATCCTTCCATTGACTATGTCATTTGATCTGAACAATTCTCAGTGTCCTTGTCTTTAAAATGGGAACAGTTTAAACAACAACAACAAAATAAAATAAAATAAAATGGGAACAGTTTCATCTACTTTTCAGGAAGGCTGTGAAGATTGGGAACAATGACCATACAATACCCAACAAAGTGCCTAGCTAGAGTGCTCACTAGATTGCAATTAGGGATGGTGATGGTAATCAACTGGTCTCTGTCTCTCTCCCCTCCCCAAACCCCGCTGCAGACAAACTTCAAACATCTGCCCTTGGTATGTCACTGCTCTACATGAGAATGTCTCTTTCCAGCCATCTCATTCTCTCTCAGCTCTTCTCCACAGCTTTCCAGACTTCTTTGGGACTTACTGTGTGCCCTTTGGCTTCCTCATGTCCCAGGACAGACTGAGTGGGGCTGCACTGGAGGCTGCTTATGGAAAAAGACAGTCCTTAGGGCTCGGCCAAATTAGGAGGGGTGTTAACTTAAAGATCATCCAAAAGTGTACTGAGCCAAGGAGGTGATCCAGAGTTGTTCTAGAACAAGGTGGTCAGAGGTCCAGAGAGGTGGCATCTTGAATGAGGTAAAGGGCTTGACAGAAGGGTGACCAGACATCATGGTTGGTAGTATTAAGGGAAGGGAGAAAGATGCTTGGCATAGAGCAGAGAAGTCAGATGGCTTATGGAAGAAATCCTGTGAACCTAAGGAAAGAGAGGAGATATTTTATGTGGGCAGCCCCCTTCTAGGTCAGCTACTATCATCTGTGTGAGGCTCGGGGCTTATCTAACCACTGGAGACATAGGCTCAGTCCCTCTGCATACATGGATCTTTCCAACATAAGCTTAGGGAGAATTGTAAGTGACTGAGTGTGGCTGTAGGAGGGGAAAAGTAGGAGATGAGGTAGATGCCATTTTTGGGGACTTGGGCTTCATCTCATGGTGGAGGATGGGCTCTTGGAGGCTTCATTTTATTTTATTTTATTATTTATTTTGAGACAAGGTCTCACTGTGTTTCCCAGATTGGAGCATAGTGGCACAATCATAGCTCACTGCAGCCTTGAACTCCTGAGCTCAAGCAATCATCTTACCTCAGCCTCCCAAGTAGCTGGGACTACAGGCACACACCACCACATTCAACTAATTAAAAAAATTTTTTTTGTAGAGACAGGGTGTTGCTTTATTGCCCAGGCTGGTCTTGAACTCCTGGAGGCTTTCAATCAAGAGAATGACACAATCATATTTGTTTTAGGAAGATCATTTGTAGGTAGTGATTAAGAGTTTAGGTTCAAATCCTGGTCAACTTTGGGTCAGTTGCTTGGTGTCTCTATACCTCAGTTTTCTCGTAAGGTAGAAATAATGACAGCTTATACTCTACAGAGTGGTTGTGAAGATTCAATGAAATAATTTACATAAATAGCTTAGTAAATGACTGGGCCAGAGTAAGTGCTCAGTAGCTGAAAATAATTATAATGATATAATTATTAGAGTAGAGAGAAACTGGAGTTAGGGAGATCAAATGTGGTTAGGCAAAAAATAGTAAGGGCCTGAATTAAGGATAGTTAAGAAAAATATTAAAGATGTAGAATTGTTAGGCTTTGAAACATAATTCTAGTGAGAGGGTGAAGAATGGACAAACATCTTTAATGGTTCCCAGTTTCCAACCTGGGTGACTAAATGAATGGTAATGCACTTGAGAGAGAGGGAATCCTGGAGGAAGTGACAGTTTAGGGTGAAGAAATCAGGTCAGTTTTACAGATATTCAGTTTGAGTACTCTGTCATTAAAATGAGGTTCTGGGAAGTCATAAGTTTCAAAAATAGATTTGGGGAAACCAAGATACTGTCTCTCTCTCTCTCTCTCTCTCTTCTCTCTCTCTCTCTCTCTCCCCCCCCCCGCCTCTCTTAAGTCTCAGCTCACTGTGACCTCTGCCTCCTGGGTTCAAGTGATTCTCCTGCCTCAGCCTCCTGAGTAGTGCACACCATCACACTTGACTAATTTTTTTTTTTTTTTTTTTTTTTTTTTTGAGACGGAGTTTCGCTCTTGTTACCCAGGCTGGAGTGCAATGGCGCGATCTCGGCTCACCGCAACCTCCACCTCCTGGGCTCAGGCAATTCTCCTGCCTCAGCCTCCTAAGTAGCTGGGATTACAGGCACGCGCCACCACGCCCAGCTAGTTTTTTGTATTTTTAGTTCAGAGACGGGGTTTCACCATATTGACTAGGATGGTCTCGATCTCTCGACCTCGTGATCCACCCGCCTCAGCCTCCCAAAGTGCTGGGAATTCAGACTTGAGCCACCGCGCCCGGCCTTAATTTTTGTATTTTTAGTGGAAATGGAGTTTCACTATATTGGCCAGGTTGGTCTCCAACTTCTTGCCTCAAGTAATCCACCTTTCTCAGCCTCCCCAAGTGCTGGGATTGCAGGCATGAGCCACCATGCCTGGTCACAAGATCCTGTCTTAGGGAAAAGAAATAATAATAAATAGATTTGAGCTTCATCATAAGGTGGAAGATGGAAGATGAAGCTATGGGTGGGGTTATAAGAGCAGCCAAGGGGAGGGTGTAGAATAGAAAGACCAGAGGGTCAAGCATATATCCCTGGAGAGGTCAAGGATATTGAGGAGCCATTGGAGAGATCAGTAACATGGAAAAGAAGGTGGTGGAGAAGTTTCAAGGAGGAGGGAGGGAGCCCTCAGCAATGTCAGGTCCTGTAAGAGAACTGAGAAGTGACCACTAGGTGGCTGAGTTGTGACTGGTGACTTTCATAAGGACAGTGACTTCCATCCAAGTGCTAGCCTCTGTGCTAGTGATTCAAAATAAGACTCAGTTCCTGCTCTCACAGTGCTCATACTGAAATCCACAGCAATAAGGATAGAAAAATGCTCTGCTGTGAAGGAGTTCAGGCTGGGATATCTGTTATCCCGTTGATCACTAGGACTACATTGTCTGCCATGGTGGGCTGGGAGGGTTTCCTCTTCCTGCCTCACTCTTTCATAGACATCTTCCCTTGGCCTAATGGAATGACCTAGCCAAGAGAAGAGGACTTTCTTTGGTCAATAGCATAAGAATGTCAAGCTGCCTCCTATGTGTACTGCAGTGTTATGCTTCTTTTCAGACCAGACCCAGAGACTGTAACAGAGTATCTATTTGAAGATACGTTTGATCATTCAGTACTTGTGATGGAAGGTGGAGGGTAGCCTTGCTTAAAGTGAGGAAAGGAAGAGTAGAGGGAGGTAGGAGAAAGGTGGAAAAGGAAAAGTTAGATGAAGAACTAGCAGAGCCTAGTTGGGTAGGATTTTGTTAGGCAGAGGTAGTGGAAGCAGGGAGAGGGAAGGGGAAGATGGCATTCCTGGCGGAGGAATGATAACAGCAAAAGTGGAGAAGTGGGAAAACACAGGCCAGGCTCAGGGACTCGCTGACTGCACCTGGGAGTCCCAGCACATGGTGGTAGGAGAACAGGCTGGAATGGAGGCTTTGGGCTGGATGATAGAGTTTTGAGGGCTTGGGGAAGAGTTTGAATTTTCTTCTGTGGCTTGATAGCCTCTGGGAGGAACCATCAAAAGCCTTTCAGGAATTCAGGGTTGTCTGTCTCAGGCTTCTCATTCTGCAAGACCAAGGGGCCAAAGTGGCAGCCTGACTTTCAATCTCCTTTGCCATGGTTGGGAAGTCAGGGCTGTAGCTGATTTCACTGGCCTGTTTTGCATTTATTATAGTGTGGCTTTTATAGTGTGTTAATTGAAATATTTCCAACTGCCAAAAACAATTACACTCATATTGCCTTGTCAGTTCTTTTATTGCCAGATAAATGTTTTACAGACATATTTACAGGGGGCAGCGGTAACTGGATCTCATTTTCTATTTAAGGCTTGTGGTTTGGGTTGGGATTGGCCCTCCTGTGCTATATTGTGAGCCTGAACATTGTTACACATTGTGACGCTTCTATCCCATTACCTTATGGATCAGAAGCTCTTCAAAGGAAAGCAGCTCTCTGGCTCATGTAGCTTAGGCTTCGAGAGGGGTTCCCATCGTTGGAAACCCTGGCAACCTGGCAGAACTCTGAATCCTGCTGCCTGCTCTACCAGCAATAATCCCAGCCCAAGCTGAGATATGCTTTTCTCTTTCCCTAGAATGCCTTTCCTCCCTTCCACCCTCCAACCCTCTCCCAAAGACCCTATCATGCAAGAGGTGTAAGACCCCATCTAGTCTAACTCCCTGTCTTTGCATTTGGGAAACCAAGACCCAGAGGATCCTCCAAGATCACACAGGTGGTCAGTGACAGAGCTGGAACCAGAGGTTCCTTTCCAATGTGCCATGCTGCCACCAATGTGTCCCCTTCGTCTCCTCTGCTGCAGAGACCCCTTCTTCTGTGAGCTAGGCCTGCTCCTTCCAAGAGCCCCTCCCTCATGTCTCCAGTGCCCTGATCTCCCTCATACTGGATCATCTGAAACACCTATTTATTCTATATATATACTGTGGGATTTTTGTTGGTTCCTTTGGTAGAACTAACTAACTTTCTTTCTTTCTCTCTCGCTTTCTCTCCCTCCTTCCCACCCTCCTTCCCTTCCTTCCTTACCTTCTGATGGAGTCTCACTCTGTTGCCCAGGCTGGAGTGCACTAGAATGATCTCAGCTCACTGCAACCTCTGCCTCCTGGATTCAAGCAATTCTCCTGCCTCAGCCTCCCGAGTAGCTGGGATTACAGGTGTGTGCTACCACACTCGATTAATTTTTGTATTTTTAGTAGAGACAGGGTTTCACCATGTTAGTCAGGCTGGTCTCAAACTCCTGACCTCAGGTGAGCTGCCCATCTTGGCCTCCCAAAGTGCTGGGATTACAAACATGAGCCACCGCACTCAGCTAACTTTGTACATGATGTTTTCTCCTTCTGAAAAACATTTTCTCCACCTAGACAATGCATACTTGTCCTTTAACACCCAGTTAAGGAATTGCCATCTCTAGCTGGGTGCGGTGGCTGATGCCTGTAATCCCAACATGTTGGAAGGCCAAGGTGGGTGGATCACCTAATGTCAGGAGTTTGAGACCAGCCTGGCCAACATGATGAAACCCTATCTCTACTAAAAATATAAAAAATAGGATGGGTGTGGTGGCTTATGACTGTAATCCAAACACTGGGAGGCCAAGGTGGATAGATCATTAGGTCAGGAGTTCAAGACCAGCCTGGCCAACATGGTGAAACCCCATCTCTACTAAAAATACAAAAATTAGCCAGGTATGGTGGCAGACGCCTGTAATCCCAGCTTCTCAGGAGGCTGAGGCAGGAGAATTACTTGAAACAGAAAGGCGGAGTTTGCAGTGACCCAAGATCGCACCACTGCACTCCAGCCTGGGCAAAGGAGTGAAAACTCCATCTCAAATAATAATAACAATACAATAAAATATATTAAAAAAAATTAGCTGCATATGGTGGTGCATGCCTATAATCCCAGCTATTTGGGAGGCCGAAGCAGGAGAATCTTTGAACCTGGGAGGCAGAGGTTGCAGTGAGCCAAGATTGCACCATTGCACTCCAGCCTGGGTGACAAGAGGGAAACTCTGTCTCAAGAAAAAAAGAAGAAGAAGAAGAAATGGTCACCTCTGTAAGCCTTTACTGTGTACCCCAGGCTGGGTAGGTGCCCCACGTACTTCCACTATACTCTGTGCACACGTATCTCTGTTGCTAGCACAGAACTGACTTTCAAAGGAACATATGCTGAGTGAGTGAGTGAGTGATGAGCATTGATCACACTCATCTGTCCTCCACGGACCTTGAGCAAATTGGGGCAGGGACCTCATCTTTCTTCCTCCCAGTGCTTAGGTTAGTGCCTGACACACAATTAGGTACTCCACTAATGTTCATCAAATTGATTTGAGCATGTTGCTCTTAAGAACATCAAATTTAAGCATGTTAGAACAGGAAGGTTATCGTATCCAATCCTATGCATTTTACAGATGAGGAATCTGAAGATTATAGAGAAAAACACTTTTTCTAGGGTTATGATGACTAATGGGTTTTTATGGCATTCATTTATCTATTCAGTAAGTATTTTGAACACCTACTATGTTCTGAGCATTGTTCTAGATGCTGGGTCTTTATGCAGCAGTGTAAAAAACGAAAGTGTCTGCTCATGAAGAGCGTATATTCATCCCCAAAAGCGTTTATGAATATAAACTGTTTTTGAAATCCCTTTATTGCCTGGTACAGAGATGAACACTTAGAATATGCTTTTAAAATATTTGTTGAATTAGTTGCAAATAAGAAATTCCAGTGCTAAGTTACTTGGTCGTGCTCTTCATGGGTCAGTCCCA
Organism: Saimiri boliviensis; assembly: GCF_048565385.1. Lineage (NCBI taxonomy): Eukaryota > Metazoa > Chordata > Mammalia > Primates > Cebidae > Saimiri > Saimiri boliviensis. Next base: position 186,660,456 of record NC_133450.1, read on the forward strand.
CTGATGCTGAAACCAGCTTGCCTCAGGTATAGGACCTCTCTGGCTGGGCTAAAATTGTCACTGAGACTGTTTCTGAAACTTGGGAAGGCTCAGCATTCTTTGACTGTGAGATTTCTGGGCAGGAGCCTCCCTGCAGTACTGTTTATAATATTTCCATGTCAATTTGCTTATGACTTACCTTCTGTTTTCTGTTCTTCATTTAGAGCATCAGCATAGGCAGAGGAACCAGGAAGAAAGTAAGTGCTGAGACTATCGTCGTCTTCCAGCAAGATGCTAATGTTTTTTTTTTTTTCTGTTGAAAAGGTTATCTGTATGTTTTTAGAAAATGCAAATGAACTAAAAGAAGAATATTAAAATCACCCTAAACCTACCACCCTATAATAACTTTAGTTAACATGTGATGTTACATCCTCTTAGATATTTTTATGCATATATAAAATTACATGTATTTATTTATTATTTTTCTTTTGGAGGAATAAGGGGGACAGATACACTTATTTTTAAATGGAACCAAACTGTATGTTATTTTATAACATGTTTTTCACATAAAATAGAGTACCTTCGATTGCTAATAAATATACTTTTATAGCATCATTTGAAATTACTGCCTAATATTTTACCACATGTTCCTTAAGACTATACCATAATTTGTTCAACCATGCCTCATTGTTGGACATTTAGACGGTTCCTTTTTTGGCCAGACGTGGTGGCTCATGCCTGTAATCCCAGCACTTTGAGAAGTCAAGGCAGGCAGATCACTTGAGGTCAGGAGTTCAAAACCAGCCTGGCCAACATGGTGAAACCCCATCTCTACTAAAATACAAAAATTAGCCGGGCATGGTGGTGCATGTCTGTGGTCCCAGCTGCTTGGGAGGCTGAGGTAAGGGAATTGCTTGAACCCAGGGGGTGGATGTTGTAGTGAGTTGAGATCGTGCCACTGCACTGCAGCTTGGGTGACAAAGTGAGACCCCATCTGAAATAAATAAATAAATAAATGTTTCCTTTTTCGCTGTTATTAGCAATCATCTAACAAACATCAATGTACCTAAATCTTTGGGCATATTCCTTAATATAAATTCCTACATGTACAAATTTGGGTCAAAGAGTATAAACAGTTATTAGGCTTTGATAAATATTTTCAAATTGAGTTTTAGAAAGGTTGTACTAATTTGTGAGTGCTCATTTTCCCACAACCTCGTGAATGCTTATTAGCTTTGGTTGTTTTCTAGTTTGCCGGTTTTATAGTTTAAAAAACATATTGTTTTATTTTGTATAATTTTGATTGTTAGTAAGGGTGAACATTTAAAAAAATATGTCATGGGCCACTTTGGCAAGATGTTTAAGTGCCTACTAGGGAAAGGCAAACCTTCTAGTTCTTGATTTTTTTGCTCCAAGGACCTAATGGGACTAGGGGACTTAAAGTAACTAAGTACAGAGAGTCTTGGGTAACCTTAAGGTGGCAGATGGGAAGATAAAATATAAATTAAAGTTGAATAACCACTTGTCATCCTTTCTTGATGTCTAAACCACTTTGCATAAAGCCCTGCCTTTGGCTGTTGGTCCTAGACATTAGCTTCTGGACTTTACAGAAGGCAGTAGGGAGGAACCAGTTCTTCTGGTCCCACTACTGGGGCCAAAGGCCTACCAACAACATTCCAAGTTCTAGCTACCCTGACCCCCAAGGCAGAGGTGGCCAGGGTCTTCCAGACAATGAGAACTCTGGCCTGAGCAGTTCTTTTGGGCTCTTTCATGAGTGGTATGTTGCACATTTTATGTTCTACATACAAGGGGCAGAGCTTGGCTTCTGGGAGTGTTTGTGAATGAAGGGGCTTCTTGCTTGCTTGTCTAAGTAGATCAAACACTCCCAGCTTCATGTGAGGTTTTTGTCTAGGATGAAGATTCAGGGACTGAAGTGGGAGAAGGTACAGACGAATGGGCCCAGTCCAAAGCCACAGTTAGACCCCCTGACCAGCTGGAGTTGACCGATGCGGTGAGTGAGTAGCCTCTTATCCTTGCTCCTTGTACCTCTTTCAGGTTCAGAGATGTGTTCTTCCATAGTACACAATTAGGAGCTTGCCCAGAACGTGGATGTGAGATGTCTGCTGATACGCTGGGGGATCCTGTAAGCCTCAGATGGGGTTGGGGGTCCTTCGTGTATGACCCTCTTGGTATTTCTTTTCCTCAGGAGTTAAAGGAGGAATTCACTCGGATTTTGACAGCCAACAACCCACACGCACCCCAGAACATTGTCAGGTACAGCTTCAAAGTAAGTCATCCCCTCCTGGGCAGGGACATCTATACCCATCTCCTTGGAGTGATAGTGACTTACTACATTGCAAAAGCCTCTCAGTAATTCTAGAGGAGAGCACTTTTAAACTAAAGTCCTTGGCTGGAATCCTGAGATTTCACATGGAGTTTTCTAGAGATTTTTGAAATTTCTTTATGAATCTCCCTTGCAGTCTTATTAATTGTAGTCTTAAGTATCCTACAGAGCCACTCATCTCAAGAATCTTGAAATGAATCATTTGGTTAGAAAAATGCTTTTCTGGGGCCGGGCGCGGTGGCTCAAGCTTGTAATCCCAGCACTTTGGGAGGCCAAGGCGGGTGGATCACAAGGTCGAGAGATCAAGACCATCCTGGTCAACATGGTGAAACCCCGTCTCTACTAAAAATACAAAAAATTAGCTGGGCATGGTGGCGTGTGCCTGTAATCCCAGCTACTCAGGAGGCTGAGGCAGGAGAATTGCCTGAACCCAGGAGGCGGAGGTTGCGGTGAGCCGAGATTGCGCCATTGCACTCCAGCCTGGGTAACAAGAGCGAAACTCCATCTCAAAAAAAAAAAAAAAAAGAAAAAAAAGAAAAATGCTTTTCTGGTATGTGTAACATGTTTTTGACTAACATAAACTATTGGGTCTTCAGAAGCTGAGTTTTCCTCTACCCAGCCACCTGGATGGAGTACAATTTCCCTCTGGACAAAAGGAGTTGGCCTTCTTCCCTCCTGACCCCAGCCCCACTAGAGAATCTCTAGCAGGCTGCAGTCTCAGCATTTCTTGACATCACAGCCAGAGAGGCTGGTGACCTCATTGGGAACCTCCTTTAGTACACATGGCATGGGTGGGTGAATTCTGACTTGGCAGACACATACTGGTATACCTTTATAGGGGACAATACTGTTTTCATTCATAGCAAAGTCAGCTCCTCTGGGTATGGACTGAGGAGAATTTCCGAGTACATTTGAGCTGCAGTGGAAGGAATGCATATGTTTCGTCTTTCATTATTCTGAGACCCATTTGATCCATGCTTACTGTGTGCCAGTGTCAGGTCCTAGATTAGGTTTTTTACATAGACTGTCGCATATAATCCTCCCATTTCTTTGGTATGGGGACTATTAATATATTAATTTTATGAAAACTTAGATTAGTTAGATAAAAACAAATTACAAAAGTCACCTAACCAGAACTCAAAGCAAGATTTCAACTAGTTTGTCTGACTCCAAAGCAACATTACACTGCTTCTTTAAAAAATTTAAAATAATGGGCCGGGCGCGGTGGCTCAAGCCTGTAATCCCAGCACTTTGGGAGGCCGAGGCGGGTGGATCACGAGGTCGAGAGATCGAGACCATCCTGATCAACATGGTGAAACCCCGTCTCTACTAAAAATACAAAAAATTAGCTGGGCATGGTGGCACATGCCTGTAATCCCAGCTACTCAGGAGGCTGAGGCAGGAGAATTGCTTGAACCCAAGAGGCAGAGGTTGCAGTGAACCGAGAGCACGCCACTGCATTCCAGCCTGGGCAACAAGCGTGAAACTCTGTCTCAAAAAGAAAGAAAAAAGAAAGGAAAAATTTTAAATATATATGCATAATATTTTGAACATATAATAGAAACCTATGGTACACATTTCAAAAGATTTAAAAAACAGTGAAAATGCAACCTTCCTGTCCTCTTCCCTGAAAACAGGAATAGTTTCTTCTTTCTTTGTTTTTTAAATTTTATTGAGATTTAATTTACATGCTATACAATTCACCCACTTAAAGTGTACAATTCAGTAGCTTTTAGTATATTTTACAGGTTGTACAATGACCACCACAATTTTAGAACATTTTCATTCCCCCCAAAGAAACCCCAAACCTCTTAGCTGTTCTTCCTCAATCTTCCATCCCTTCCAGCCCTCAGCAACCACTAAATTATTTTCTGTTTCTATAGATTTGCCTATTCTGGACACTTCATATAAGTGAAATTATACAGTATGTGGTCTTTTGTGACTAGCTTGTTTCACTTAGCATGATGTTTTCAATTCATGTCATAGCATGTGCCACTACTTCATTTCTGTTTAGCCAAATAATATTCCTTTGTATGAATACACCACATTTTATTTATCCATTCCTCAGTTGGTGTTCATTTGGATTGTGTCTGCTTTTTGGCTATTATGACTAATGCTGCTATGAACATTTGTGTAAGAGTGTTTGTGAAAGATTTCTTGAACACACTGCTTCTTATTTAAGATTGTGTAGTCAACCCCTATACAAAGATGCTGAAACAGATCCAGATATGTTTCTTGAAAGGTGCTACTCATGAGTTTTGTGAATGGCTTCCTTTAGGCAACCCCAAAAGGTCAGAGAGAAGCTGTCTTATCCTCCCTGATGTTGTGCTGGATCCATGGCACACTCTATGGGGTCCTGTCCTTCTGACATATGAAAGAGGACCTCTATAGGACTCAGTGTGCTGGCCATGGGAAGCACACTACAGACAGAGGATTGGCATTGCCTTGTCAGTTTCAACACACTCTTCTTGCCCCTCCTTTGGGAACCCAAGTCTCCTGGGAAAGCTCACCTTACCGAAACTTCCAAAAGCCTCCCATGACTGGTGGCATCTCCCCACAGAGATGGTTTCCATCTCATTGGTCCTGAAAGATCTAAGAGCTTTAGATCCCCAAAGCTGCTACTTTCCTTTGATGTGCTGGAGTAAGGAGGCAGGTTGTTTTGATCTAGGCATGCCTTCCCTCCACTCATAGAAGCCATGGAGTCTGAATTTCATTCCTAAACTGAAGAGGAAGATCCCAGTCAACTACTGGGAACAGGATAAAGGTGAAATATCAAATAAAACTCTAAGGATAATTTATTCCCTTGGGAACCTTCATCATGGAAATAGTTACTATTTTGTTGAACATTAATAGTGAGCACTTACTATGTGTCAGACACTTTTTTAATAGGTTGTTTTTATTATTTTTAATACAACTATCATGTAAATTAGATATTATTAGCCTTCTTTTATAGATGAAGAACTTAGGGGTTGGAGTGTTTAAGCCCAAAGTCATAAAGATAATAAGCAGAATAAAGATTCGAACTCAATTCTGCCTGCCTCGAAAGACCATGCTCTTAACCGCTGCACTGTTCCATCTTCCCATACATGTGAGTTACTGAAAGAGCAAGGGCTCTGTGGTGACTTTTAAATCTAGAGCTTCCCAACCTGTGTGATGGCAATACTTCCAGCCCTCCAGGGGCAGGGAGATCTGTGCAGCTGGAGCCCATGAACTGGTTTCCTGTACTATGAGTTTACCCTAGTGTGCCTACAAACATATTTTCTATATGACTTGAAAGGATTTTGCAGAAACCAGACTATAAGCTTGTGAAATAAGGGATTGTGGTCTGCTTTTTTCTCAGCTTTATATCCTAGGCACCTGGAAAATACTTGGCACATTGAGGCTGTTCAAAAATTAATTCAAGAATGGATGAACAAAATGACCTGGGTTGTAAGCCTAATCCTGCTTCTCATTTGCTGTGTGACCTGGACAAATGCCGACCCAAATAAATCTTCTCTGGAATTCCATGGTTGTCTTTTATGAAATTAGGGGATTGGGGTTGTCTCTGAGGATCTATCCAGCCTTAGAATCCACTAAGTACAGTGGACAGAGGGCCATGCCAGGTATGTCTGAGGACCATATCTGCCCAGGGAATGTGGTATGTGGTGTGGAAAGTAAACTAGAAACTCTTGGCATGGATGTAGGAGACAAGACGTATAAGCTGGTGATAGGCAAATCTGGAGCCACTTGAAGTTGGAAAGGCAAGGTATTTTAAAATAAATCCTTGATGACAACTTAAAAAAATATTTTATTTCATTTGCCTTCTCTTCCTTTTTTTCTTTAAACTGAAATGTGGTGAAAATTTCAGATTAACTGAGGAGTTGGTGAGTTACATTTCCTTTTAACAAAGATGGACTATCTTTGATCTTACAGAATGAAAGCAGATTACATTTTGACCAGCTCTTTTAGGGACCCCTGGTCTGACTCAGCCCCTCTCTCCTTAGGAAGGCACATACAAGCTTATTGGCTTTGTGAACCAACTGGCAGTTCACTACACCCAGGTTGGGAACCTGATCCCCAAAGACTCAGATGAAGGACGGAGGCAGCATTACCGCGATGAGTTAGTGGCAGGTAGGACTCTGGGCCATCCTGAGGCTATATCCCTGAGCCTGTTCCCCTTACTCTGTTCACTCCAGGGAGTATACCTCTAAGCCAGAACTTTGCAGAGCCTCTGCTAACATAAAGTCCAATCGCTGGCTCAACTGAATAGGTCAGGGAGCTAACCCATCACACTCAGGCCAAGGACAACCCCAGGGACAGGTAGTGTCTGAAAAGTAGAGACCAAGAAGGCCCTCCCTGCCAGGGATTGGGAGAGCAGGCCTAGACTTTGAACTCATTGGCAGTATCCTACCAAGATTCTCAGGAGTCTGCCAAGGTGGTGATTTCAGAAACGGAAAACCTGGAAGAAGATGAAGAGCCCAAGGAGTTAGAAACTGAGCCTGGGAGTCAAACAGATGTGCCTGCAGCTGGGGTACAGTATAATATCACTCTATATCCCTCTTCTTTCTGCTCAAGCTGTGGATGGCGGCTTCGTGGGTAACTTGGGAAGGGAGGAGGGAGACTGAAGGTGAGAATAGAGGGTGCAGGTACCAATGTTTCTGGCAGCATCACTCTCTCCTACCTCTGTCCTATCCCAGGAAAGGACTTGCCCCATCTCCCAATTTTCTACCACCTCCTTCTCACAGCTGAGTCCTGATCCTCTGGGTCTTTATTTTCAGGCAGCTGAAAAAGTGACTGAAGAAGAATTGATGACTCCTAAGCAGCCTAAGGAGCGAAAGCTCACTAACCAGTTCAACTTCAGTGAGAGGGCTTCACAGACCTTCAACAACCCTCTCCGGGTAGAGCAGCCCCACCCTAGCCCCTTTACAGCTCTTCACTGTGCCTGGCAGGGAGGAAGCAGGCCTGACCCTGGCCTCAGCAGACCTCAGCCTGGCAGGGGTGACAGGACAACAGATGCCACAGTTTATCTACCCAAGGAGAGCTGAGAGCATGTGTTCAGGACTCTGTAAGCCATCCAGGCAGGGGTTTAGAGTGAGTAACACGGAGGCTAGAGCCCCCAAAACTCCACTGGGAGGCTTAAACTGGATCTGGGCTTTGTAGAGGGGTAGAAATTAGGACTTGGGAGGAGAGGGGCAGCCACAATGCGTTTGGGGAACAGGAGGCCTAGGAGCCAGTTCAACTGAAGTTAATGATCTCTGTGATGGACCAGCTGGCAAAGGCCAGAACATTCTCTGACTCATAAGAGAGGCTCTTGAGAACCAGGCGGAGGGAGCCTCTCAGGGTTTCAGGTGAGAGACTCACATGTAAGGGCAGGGTTATACAGAAATTAATCTGAAGATGGAGGGCAAGGTCTACAGGGTGAGTTTTTGACAGTGCCTTGTTACCCTATGTGGTCTCTATGCTGACATTTGGTAATCTGGGTGATACACAATGGGAAGGGGGCACATTCCCCTGGTAGAGCCAGAGACCCTCATATTAGAGAGAGGCCTTCTCAGGGCAAGGGGTGTTAGTCTGATGACCTGCCAGAGGCTGACCTCTATGACCTGGCCTGGCTTTCTGCAGATCTGTTCATCCCCTACTTGGAATGTGTCTTGGTTAAAACAGGGACAAACAAGGTTCCCTGCCCCTGCTTTCTAGCTTACAATTCTTCTGAGGGAAGCCAGAATGGACACAATATGGGCCTTGAATGCATCATTCAGTCCTTCACCCAAGCCCCTCTTTACTTCCCCAGCTCTGTGTCCCACACCCATCAGCCCCAACGAACTCCTTCTCACTTAATCCAAACAGTACATCTTTGAGATGTATTAAGTGAGAAGGAGTTGAGGGCTTTCTGTGGGTCTCCTGTTGTCTTGTTTTCCAGGATAGAGAATGTCAGATGGAGCCTCCTCCCAGGACAAACTTTTCAGCCACAGCCAATCAGGTAAGACCCTGGGCCAGCCTGAAAACCCTTACCACCCACCTCTATGTATCCTTTCCTCATTGAGTAGCAAAGGCAACACTGGGTTAAGGGTTCCTCTGACAGCCTCCTCATCTACCTGCCTCCCTGCTCATTGTCCTGAACATCCAGGCTCCGAACACCAGGCATATGAGACAATAGGTCCCTATCCAGTGAGCTGTGGACCAGCCACATGACCCAAGGGCAAAGCTGTCCAGGCTGGAAACAGGCATGGCTTCTGGTTGAAGCTTCCTTCGGGGCCAGGGGAGAACATTTGCTTCCATGGACTCTCTGGAACCCGTGGCACCCTGTGACTGACTCCTAAGCAGCCCAAGAAGTGTTAGTACTCTGACTGTGCCCTTCAGCAGCCTGCAGTGTTCCTGCAGCCCCCCTTCCCCTTCAAGTCCTCCTTGATGCCACACTTATTTGAAGAGGCTATGGTGCCAGGAGATCTGATCTCAGACCTCACATTTTCAGTTCACACTGTAAGGTCCTGAGCAAACCATGTCACTTTTAATGCCTCAGTTTTTCTCTCTGTAAAGAGAGGATGACAAGCTGCCTCACAGAGTTGTTGGAGGGTCTGAATGAGATAACAAAGGTTGGAGTACTTTGCAGTGTGGAATACGAGATTGTGGGAGAATTTTTAAATGTAGGGTGTGCCTATCTGACCTCCAGGTGGCAGTGACTGCCCAGCTCTAGGGAGCACACAGTGTGATCGGGGCATTTACCCAGCCCCAGATCCTTGCTGCTTCCTCTACTACTATCCTGGGGCTTTTCTTCCTGTCAGATCCACTTAGCAGAGGTTCCCTTACCTTTAATGATGAGGTGTGATCAGTGCCATAGACAACCAGCCCAAGCCAGTATGTTTACACCATGTCCTGGGTGGAGGTGGGAAGATGAAGATATATATATATATACATACATACATAAAAATATATATGTATATATACACATACATAAAAAATATATATGTATATATATTATGTATATATATATTAAATATATATGTATATATTATGTATATATATATTAAATATATAATATATATAAGAAATAAGACATGTCCCTTATTGAAAGCACTATAATATATATAAATATATAATATATATTAATATAAGATATTATATAAATATATATTTTTTATGTTTTTGAGATAAGGTCTTGCTGTGACTTCTAGGCTGGGGTTCAGTGGCACAGTCACTGCAACTTCTGCCTCCTGGGCTCAAGCAATCCTCCCACCTCAGCCTCCTGAGTAGCTGGGACCACAAACGCATGCCACCACACCTGTTTAATTTTTGTATTTTCGGTAGAGATGGGGTTTCGCCATGTTGCCCAGGCTGGTCTCAAACACCTGGGCTCAAGCAATCCACCTGCCTCAGGCTCCCAAAGTGCTGGCATTACAGGTATAAGCTGCTGTGCCAGCCTATTTTTAAAATATTCTAATTCAGAGTCTTATAAATCACCAATAAAAAAATGGGAACTGGCCTTATGTTTGCCCATTTGTTCTGACTGCTGGGGGCTGCATGCTAGAACAATGCTGATCTCTAGCTAAGGACCCAGCCGCTGAGTTTCAGAGTAGATAAACGCAGCCCAGAGATGTCCTTAGAACTCTTTCATTCTTGTTCTAGAGCTGGTGGTTTGCAGGGAAGACAGGTATTGGATACATAATTCCAATGGGTCAAGTAGAGGATGCTTGTGGCCAGGGTTAATAAGACCAACTCCTTAAGTCTTGAAGGCTGAAAAGGGCTGTCTGGGTAAAGATTATCTTACAATGATCCTTCTCATCTCACCCTTGCTTAGTGGGAGATCTATGATGCCTACGTAGAGGAACTTGAGAAGCAGGAAAAGACTAAAGAGAAGGAGAAGGCAAAGACCCCAGTGGCTAAAAAAACAGGAAAGATGGCCATGAGGAAGCTGACATCTCTGGAGTCTCAGGTTTGGTGTTAGTTCCTATAACTCTACCACAGAATTCTGAATGAGGCCTTGGCCTCTGGGTAGACAGAAGCCTGGCTGTCTGGGAGGGTTTCACAGATGCTTATATCAGGGGCTAATGTTGAGATATAAATAGTTTTTTCCTTAGGGGAAGATGTGAGGAGAGCTACAAATGCCTCTAGCATTCCATACCTACCCCCACTTTGATAGATCTGGAGGCTAGCAGGATTTTAGAATTATATAGCTAGAGGGTAACAGAAGACATGTTTCTTTTTGAAAGAACTATATGCCTTCTGGAAGAGCTGGGGAGTCTGCTTAGGGTGGGAGTGGGATGTGAGGATTAGGTACCACTTCCCTGGGCAAGGATTATAGGATTTGGGAAAGTGAGATGCTTTTTCACTTTCAGTACTTGGTTTTACTTGTGCGCTATACTGTAGGTGAATCTTCAGGGCCAGGAGCCAGATCAGAGATGATCACAGGTACCATCAATGCTAGGCCAATCGGTTTGACCACCCTGGGCTATATTTGCCATGAAGAGCCACATGGAAGTCATTATAAAGGTCATGGTTGGGAGGCTTACTGTGGGTCTAGCCAGCATAGGTTTGGGATCATCGTGGGAGTCACAGTGATGCATCTATAGGGAGTCACTGAAGGAAAGGTCAACACAGGGAGACACTGGAGGGCCACATTTGTCCCTTTAACAGAGAGAAATCAGGATTAGGAGCCAGTGTGGATCAGGATGGGTTTGACTTGCAATGGCATGGGAGGGACAATGTCCACAGGAATCTGGGGGCTGGTTTCAGCACCTCGGAGAGTTCCCATGGCTGCTCTGGAATGGTGGTTCTGCTCCACTCCAGAATTGAAGCTAGACCTGATAAAGGAGGTGCTGCTTCCTATGCCTGAGGTGTATCCACTTCCACTCAATTCTGTTTCATTATCCTGATAATGTCACATTTTAGGGGAAGTTTAAGGGTCCCCTACCTTGGCTTTACAGGAACTGTGAATGCTGTTTTATTCAATCACTAAGTATCTAGTGATCATGGCCATGCTGGGTTCTGGCACTCTGAGGTGAAAGATGGAACTCCTGCCCTGAGAGTTACTCTGTACAGACCCCTGGCTTCCCCTGATCCATTCTTTAGAGGTTAGAGACTTCACAGGCACCACTGGCCTATGTCAGGGTTCACATGAAGATCCATCAGGGGTTATGAGCTCTGTGCTGAGACCCATGGTTGGAGACACCTCAACTGTAATTGCTAGGACCCAGAAACCAGAAGAAAAGTCCCTGTGGCTGAGCCTAGACTCTGACCTGTGTTCTAAACCTTGCCAGAATTGGCGTCTAACATCCTCAGGGATGAAGGATGACTCCTCTTCATGACACCAGACTCTTCAAGCTTACCTGACTTGGAAAAAAGACTATGATACAAGCAGATTCCACCCTCTGGACCAAGATTCCACACTGGAGGCAGGACACCCTCTCCCAGCCCCACCCAACAATTGCCTTGGTGTGCAACCTCTCCCCAAGGCAATAACTAGAAATCCTAATTACTGGGCCAGGCTGTCTGTGCAATACAGTTGGAGAGACAGTCACCTTCCCAATTGCCCAGGCTCAGTGCTTGAGCAGAGTGATACCCCTTCCTCAAAGAATGGGGTCTGATGATGTGGGTAGAAAACTCAAATATGCTAGAGGGGAGAAAAGAGAAAAACTTCATGATACCCTGTAGGAAGGGCCTCCTTGGTGAACCTCAGGTCTCTGTCTTGTCAGTGATTTTGGTGAATTCACAGAAATCAGTGCAAGTTTGTCTGATCAGAATTATTAGGCAGGAATGGAGGAAAAGGCTCACAGTCTGCAAGTTTAGTCAGAACTAATAAAGATATGTGGCTGCTCCAGTAGCATAGTATCCGGGACAAGGACGTGACAGCTCACAACACTCCACTCAGAACACAACTGGAAACCTGCATCTCCCAGGGACAGGAGAGGAGTGGTCAGGCTGGGGAGGCACTGGCTGGCTATGTGGGTCTCAGAGCATGGGCCCTGGAGCCTACAGACCTGGGTTTATATCCTAGCTTTGCCATTTTTTAGCTCAGTTTTTGTGGAACCTTAGTTTCTTCATCTGTAAAGACACCCTAATGATACTTACTTTGCAAGATTGTCATGGAACCTAAGATAATACAAGTGCAGCCCCTAACATAGCACTTTTGTGCTACTGATCAATAAATGGCAGCTATTGTTATTGATATGCCATGTCATGGCTGATGGAGCTGGGAAGTCACCCGAGGGAATGCTGACTTGAGGGCATGTGGCTCTGTCCTCCTACCTCAAAGGCACTATCATCAATCACCCAGTTCCTTGTGGCCAGAGGACAGAGTTAGGCCCATAGATGGAAGGTTCAGGGAGATAGCTAACTGTCTATCTGGCCACAGAAAACACTTGCCAGGAAGCTGCTGAGGGGAGATGATTTCTGCTCTGGGTCTGAGAATAGAGTATAGCTGGGACCAGGTGAACTCTGAGGTCTGTGACTATAAGACTCCAATGAATGTCCTCCTTGTTCAGTTTTCTAAGATGGTCAGTTTTCTAAGATAAACTTGGAGTCTCTTTCAGCCATGGCAAAAGGTTCTCAAAGGTCAGTCTCCCAGAAATGACTTCATAACACTCCGCTGCATTACTCTGCATGTTTCCTCTGACATCATCACCACCAGGAACTGTGTTACAGATTAACATGTATTATTATATTTAACTATCACAATGACCTGATGAGGCGGACGCCACCATCCACCCCCACTGTCCAGGAGGACTCTGAGACTCAGAGAATCTAAGTAACTTGCCAGAGGTTGCCACCAGGTTCTAACTGGTGGGATGGGATAGTTGTGCAGGTCTGTGTGGCTCTAGAACTCATTCTCTTTTTCTTTTTTCTTTTTGAGACAGAGTCTTGCACTGTCACTCAGGCTGTAGTGCAGTGGTGCGATCTCAGCTCACTGCAATCTCCACCTCCTAGGTTCAAGCAATTCTCCTGCCTCAGCCTCCCGAGTAGCTGGGAATACAGGCATGCACCACCACGCCCAGCTAATTTTTTTTTTGTATTTTTTTTTTTTTTTGAGACGGAGTTTCACTCTTGTTACCCAGGCTGGAGTGCAATGGCGCGATCTCAGCTCACCGCAACCTCCGCCTCCCAAGTTCAGGCAATTCTCCTGCCTCAGCCTCCTGAGTAGCTGGGATTACAGGCACGCGCCACCATGCCCAGCTAATTTTTTGTATTTTTAGTAGAGACAGGGTTTCACCATGTTGACCAAGATGGCCTCAATCTCTTGACCTCGTGATCCACCCGCCTCAGCCTCCCAAAGTGCTGGGATTACAGGCTTGAGCCACCGCGCCCGGCTTTTTTTGTATTTTTAGTAGAGACAGGGTTTCACCATGTTGACCAGGATGGTCTTGATCTCCTGACCTTGTGATCTGCCCACCTCAGCCTCTCAAGTGCTGGGATTACAGGCATGAGCCACTACGCCCGGCCAAACCCATTCTCTTAACTGCTACCTGATGCTGCTGTTCCTGGGAAATTGAATCCTCGGGAGCCATGGGCCTGGCCCCCTGGCCCCACTCTGGAGGCTGCCCACTCAGCTGGCTCACTCCTGCCACCTGCCCTACACCCTCTGGGCCTTTCCTGTCAGTCCCAAACTCTTTGCTCCTCTGTCAACCTGCCACGTACCTCATCTTGTCGATTTACGGAATTTCACACAATGGCAAGCTTCCTTTTTGTTCAAGATGAGTCACGTTTTCCTGATTTTAAGCTTCCTGCTTTCTCATTAGTCTGAGCTGTGGGGAGGGCCTGGAATCGGGAGTCTCAGTTCTGCCTTGTACTCTGCATGTATAAGCATATCTCTCCCCTCTTTGGGCCTTGGTATCTTCCTCAGTCTTTGAGTAAGGACTGAAACCAGATGAACGCTGAGGCCTTTAATGGAAGTCTGTCATTCTCTGAGCTGGTAAAACTTTTCTGCCTCCACCAAAGAAGGCTCCAACCTGCCCTTGTCTGCTCTCCCCTCCAGACCCTTCCTGGGCTCTTTTCAATGCCCTGTTTTGTGCTCAGAGATAGGCCTCCTCTAAAACAAGTCCAGAATGAAAAGCATAAAGCAGGTTCTACCCAGGGGCCAAATATATCAGCTCAGACCCTTTGTGCCACTTGTGAGGTAGGAGTTCCTGGAAGAGAGTAGTGGCATGAGCTGGGCCTTGAGACATGCAGAGAAACCTTTACAGAGCTGTCTGGGGTAAGTGGTGTCAGAGAGGCACTGCTGAAGCAATTGCAAGTGTGACATGGCTCAGGACATATAACCTTGCCAGGTGCTGGTTTATGAGGACCTGAGGTTTCTGTATCCCCACAGACTGATGATATCACCAAAGTGTCCCAAGCTGCTAAGATCGTGGAGCGGATGGTCAACCAGAATACATATGATGATGTTGCTCAAGGTAAGGGTTGAAGTGCTGGCAACCACTATTTTTGCCTGTATTAAAAATTTCTCATAAAAGCTTGGGTTATTTGGGTATCTCATGCTAGGTCCTATAGGTGCAAGTGGATAAAAAAATAATCCTTCCATCCTCTGGATGTCACTGGGGAGACAAGACTTATGCAGATTAATCATGTCTGATATCATAAGAAACAATGGGTATACTGATGAGATCTGACAATAGTGCAGCCAAGAATACCTGCACATTGGTGATCCAGTCTCATCTTCCTGATAACCCTGGGAGGCAGGCAGAGCAGAGACTTGCCCTTACTCTACACATGAGGAAGCTAAGGCTAAGGCCACCTGACTAGTGAGTGGCAGAGAGGACCCAAATAGAGGTCTTGAGCTTCCTCATTCTATTCCGTGTACTCCACTCAGTGCACCTTGGGAATTCTATATGTGCCGGAATGTATGGGGTAGACAGAAACCGCTCTGGGGATCCTCAAGTAGGAAAGAAGGAAAGTGAGGGCTGAGTGGGAGTAGTCAAGGAGGCTTTGGAGAGGGCTGAGCTAGATGCCAAGGGAGAAGTGGAGTGTGAGAAAGAAGATAGCTAGAGGGAGGATGTTCTGGGCAGGGATGGCACAAGCAGTATCTTGGCAGTGAAACTGAATAGGAATGGACTCTGGGACAAAGGGCAGCAGGCTCCAGGGCTTCATTGAAAAGAGTTGAGAGTTCAGGCAGGAGAAGTGGTTGGAGCCCATTTATGAAAGGCCTTGAATATCATGCAAGGAATATGAGCTATCTCTGCAGACAGTTCAAAGAACTGAAGCTTTCTAGGCAGGGACACAGCCCGATGAGAGCAAGGCTGGAGGAGGGTGTGATTGGGTACAATACAGGGCAGAGGTGAAGGTGAGGTTCAAATGTAGGGTGGAATGGGCCTTATCACCCCTGACCCAGCCTGTGTCATAAGGGATGGAGAAAAGGGAACAGCTATAATAGTGAGAAACAAGCTCCAGCATTCACTGGGAGTGGCCTGTGTGTCAGGCATTGTGCTGTGCAATTTATATGTTGTTATTTTGTTTGTTCCTGATGCCATACTGTGAGGCGAATACCATTATCATCTCCATTTTATAGACAAGGAACTCAGGCTGGGATGTTGCCACTTTTTCAAAGTCACAGCTAACATAAGATGTGAGTGGTGGAATCAGAACTTGAAACAGGCCCCTTGGATCCATAGCCTAAGCACTTCACCACTAGACTGCAAAGCCACTGAGCTGGAAGAGACATTTCAAATAAACACACTCAATAGATCTATCCTGGTGATTAATTAGTGATGAGGTGAAGAAAGAGATTGATTCAGAAATGCTTAAATCCTGGGGCCTGGGAAATTCTGGTGTCTTTGACAGTGTCAGGGAAACAGAATCCTTCCCATGGCATGAACAGCAAATTCCCAAGTGGCTTGTATTTCCCTAAGAGGTTGTGCATTTATTTGGAGCAGCTGCCTTCCCAGAGTTGGCAGCTCCTCGACACTGGCTGGTCTCCTTTGCTGACAGCCTAGGGCTCTTCTTGGTGACTTGATGCTCATTGCTCACCCATGGGACACAGAAACCAGGGCTGCCAAAACCAGCAGCCTAAACAAGCCCCCTCGTTATCATTCAGGCTGGAAAACGACCTTGAGTGCTTTTCAAAGCTGTCAAAGAACACAGCAGCTGTGAATGAGTTTGTCACTCACACAGCTTGGCTTCCTGAAACCCAGCCTCTGCAAGTGGCCCACCAAAGGGCTGCAAACCTGATTAATATCCATGGAGAAATTAGCCTTGGTGAACCACTTTCATTTATAAGAACACAGTCACATAAAAATGCATTGAACTTTGATTTTTTAAATTGCATACTCTTTCCCCTTTGGGAAAGTGTAATCATGAAGGAGACATGAAAATAGAGAAGTGTTACCAATTAATCTCTGCTCTGAATTGATGTCTTTTCAAAGATAACCCAAGCTGGGGAATCTCTGATGTGATCAAGGCTCATTCCTCTTGGACCACTGGAATCTTTTTTGTTCTGAGACATTTTTGAGATTTGAGTGAAGTCCCACAACCTCAAGGTGTGGGCACTATAGGAGATGTCAGGGCGATGCGTAGGCATGTCCTTGGCTTCATTGAATGACAGGATTCATTTTCTAATTGGTCACCCTTTGTTGACAGAAGACCAAAAACTACTTCACTTCTGTTGATTAATTTCACTGCATTCTTTAAACAGTTTTTGGTTGTCTGTTTTGTGGCTGGCCCTGTGCTAGGCAGTGGCGATCCAGAGATGAATACATATGCTTCCTGCTCTTCAGGTTCTGTCGGGTAGGGGAGACAGGCAAAAGGATAGAGGCGACCTAGTGTGACAGATGTTTCAGTAGAGGAGAGGCAGGGCTGGAACAGAGGAAGAAATTACTGCTCAAAAGAAAATGAAGGCCTTGCAGAAAAGGAGGAGTTTAATCTAGATTTAGAGTGAGTAGGAGTTTGCCAGGAAGAACGGGACATCTTAGACATGGAAAACCATGTAGAAACACACAGAACAGGAGACAACTAGACTCACTGGCATGATTTGATATGGAGGGGATATGAACAGCTGACTAGAAAAAATGTGGAAGTGCTGGCCAGGAGCCTTGGTTTGATCTCCTCTGCAAGGAGAGCCATGGAGGAGCTTTCAGTGGAGTACAGAAAGGGGTGTGGCAAGGTGATTTGTTTGTTCTCACTCTGGTTGTTCTGTGAACAAGGGTTGGAGGAAGAGTTACTGGGGGTAGGACACCAGTTAGAAGGATGTTGTCATAATACAGGTGATGGATGTTGCGGCCTGAACCTGAGCAGGGGCTATGGGTTTGGAGAGAAGTGAATGAATTAAAAAGATAGTCGGAAGGAAATATGAGAAATGATGAAAAGAGATCAGTCAAGGATTACTCAGTTTCTGGTTTAGACAAGTGGAAGAATGGGGCATCTATCTAACTAAAGAAAATAGAAGGCAGAGACAGTTTGTGGGCAGGAGATGAAGTTGAGTTCAGAGAACCCATGGGGGACCCAGGCAGCTTCATAGTAGTGAGGCTTGGCTGTGGATATGAAAATGGGCTGTATTTTAGGGATTTTGGAAGCAGAATTATTAGAACTATTAATCAGCCCCTGGCAGCTGAACCCTTAAAATTTGGCTGCTCCAAATGGAGCCTCCTGAAGTGCTAGGGAAACATATGGGAACAAGGGCTGCAAAACCTGGGATTTTATCCAGGTAGACATGGCTGCTTTATTGTAATGTACCTCCAACAGCAACAGTGACAGTAACAGTAGCTAAAACATAGAGATTACCATGTATTTTTCTAAGCTCTTTGTGTATATTAACTCTATTACTATATCCTCACAACAGAGCTCTGAGATAGGTAGTATTATTATTTCCACTCTAAAACAGTGGTTCATTGTTTTGCCCAAGGAGGTACAGACAGTAAGTGGTAGACCTTGGTTTGCCATAAAGTGGCAGTTCCAGGGCTGACTCTGCCTGTGTATGTGTAAGATTTTAAGTACTACGAGGATGCTGCTGATGAATACCGGGACCAGGAGGGTACCCTGCTGCCGCTCTGGAAGTTCCAAAATGACAAAGCCAAGCACCTGTCCGTCACCGCCCTCTGCTGGTAGGTATAGGAATTGCAGCAAACCCAGAGCCCCTGAGTGCGCTCTTCATGCCAGACCCCCCCGTAGCTCCTTCTGCACTTAACCACCTTGAGTATGACATGTGGCAGTATGAAAAAATATGGAACTTGGATTCTAATGAGATTACAGGACCACCCCCAGGACTCCCAGTTAGTGAGGGTCTAAGCTGGAGAATAGATGTCTGTAGCATAGTTAGGCAGTGCCCATGGGAAGGCCCTTGTCCACAGGAGGGCCATGTTCATTTCCTATACCAATGGATTCATATTTCTTTTGCAGGAATCCAAAGTACAGGGATCTGTTTGCAGTGGGATATGGCTCCTGTAAGTGATCTGGCTATTCATTTATTTGTTCCTGTAAACAGCAAACACTAAGTACCTACTCTGTGCAGGGCTCTTTGCCAGTTGTAAGAAATACAAAGATGGCCTGGACATAGTTACTGCCTGCAGGGGGCTCACAGCCTAATGGGGAAGACCCAGAATCCTACTGGCAATTAGTGCTGGGTGAAGGAATATTCTAAGCTGAATGTGCCAATGGAGCCTAAAAGGAGTTATTCTGACAAGAAAGAGGGGAGATCAATTCCGGGAGAGGGACCCGCAGATGCAAAGGCTTGGAGGCATGATGAATATGGCATAATGCGAAGCCGCTGGTGGGGCCAGGGTCAGCCCTCAAAGGGCCTGGTAAGTCATTCGAAAAAGCTTAGACCTTCTCCTGAGGGGAAACCACTGAAGGAATTCAAGAAGGACAGGGACATGACCAGTGCATGGAGGAATTGCAGACATTGCAGGTGTGAGACTGGAGGCCAGGAAACCAGTTAGGAGACTGGTGCAGGCATCCCAAGGAGAGAGGACAGGACCTTACCACATGGTGGAGTGGAGGAGGAGGCCCCCTTCCTGTGTCCTCCTCAGGCCTTCCTGATTTGGGTGGGTGGGGGCCTGGGGGATGGGAGCCCCTGAGCTTTGGTAGCCCACTGCTGTCCAGAGTGTGCCCACCTCTGCCAGTTACCCACCCGAGGCCAGAAGGCGGCACAGTGGAAACTGTGACAGGCAATTTGCTTTCCCTTCATGTGACTTGGTCCCAGAAGAAGCCCCTAGTGCTGTGCTGGCTTGGACATTCCTCCTTCCCAACGGGAGAGGGCCCTACACTTTGCAGTAGTCTCAGCTCCCCAGTGCTAACAGCTTCTCTGGCTGAGAGGATCAGCTTCTGCAAACACAAAAACCTTTCCGTTCTCCAAGCTGCTGCTGGCTGGCAGGCATACAAGCTCCCAGTCACTGCCCCTCAGACTGCCTGTCCGCCCATTCTTTGACCAGGGGAGGGGGGGAGGGGGAGGGGGTGTTTGTCATTCCTCTCAGGGAGGGGATCTTGGAGCTGCTCCCAGTCTTGTGGTCTGGGCCGCCTTTGAGGATGCCCTAAATGCCTGCTTTATGTCCCCACTCCTGAGGGTGGGCTGCTGCCAAGTGGGAAGCGCCCTCCCCCCTCTGGCAGGGAACTAGCACATTCCTCCCCCTCTGCAGCAGCTACTGGGCCTGGAACAGGGCCTGGGGGCTGGGCAGGCCCTTCCGGGAGTGGGTGTAGACCCCCCTGTGAGGCTGCTCTCAGCCCAGGCTCTCTGCTCAGGATTGAAGCAGGGGTGTAGGGGTTGCTCCCTAGAAGGAGGGAGGAGACTGCTTTACTTTTAGCCCCGTCCTCCTCCCACCCAGGTTCAGAAGCAGGCTCAGTTGGTCGGGGTCATATGGAGGCTGTCGTGGGGACTGGGGGGCTGGGCCACCTTGGGCAGGAGCAGTAGAGTAACTCACCTCCCACCAGCAGACGACCTCAAGCCTGACAAGCCCGCAACATCCTTTGGGTAGGTGCTCACCTGGGAAAGGTCTCTTTGTCCTTCCTAGATCCTGTTAGCTACATCCACGTGCCTGAGTGGTACCCATCATCAGCTATAGTCCTAGGGGTGGAGGTGTAACTTACCAGTGACATACCTGGGACCAGAGGCCTCTCTGAGCCTTGGTTTCTTCATTGGTGACACAGAAAGGCTGACAACCTGCCAGGCCTCCATTCCAGGGCTATTGTGAGGAACACTTGAGAGAGAAGTAAACATGCTGCAAGCGGAGGAACCACCTACACATAAAGGACAATCACTGCTGATTTGTCTGTCATTCTTTCCCCTAGTTTTCCTGCAGTACCCTCAGGGGGCCTAAGCAGAGAAGAGGGCTGTGGGGACAGAGGGGAGTCTCTTAGGGAGCAGGGCCCAGTGGCAGCGGCAGTGGTATTGGCTTTTGTTGTCACTGGTTCAGGGGTTGTTGGCTGGCTTTCAGATGAGCCTTGCATATCTCAGAACCACCTGCAGAGGTCTGAACAGAGCCAGGCTGGGCTGGGACTCAGGAAGGCCCCTGCATTCATCCTGAGCTTGGCTCAGGGAATCCCATGCTCTTGAGTGCCTCCATAGGAGAAAGAGGGTGAAGCTGGGACAGGCAGAAGACACCCTAGCTGCTGGCTGTGGGTCATTGTGAGGAGCAGCTGGTCTCACCAGCATCCATCACAGTGTCTTTGGAAGCTCCAGATACCACCCTCCCAGAATCAGATTTTGCCTCATTAAGACAAACACTAGAGTGAGAATTTGGATTTGTTGTTGGGTTTGACTCTGGTGCGCTTAGTTTAGACCTCATAAGCCTCCTTTTTTCATTCCAGATATTTATTCTGTGACTCAGCCAAATATAACTTTGGCAGGGGTAGGTATGTACCCTAGGAAGGACTGGGGCCAATCGCTCATTTCTGGGATAGGCCAGTTTGGTTGGAGTCAGCCAGGAACAAGCAGGTAGAGAAAAGAAAATCTGGGCAATTGCCTGCAACAGCATAGAAATATCCCCTCATGTTTCCCCTCTATAGCTGCTGGGTACCAGGTAGTGGGCACATTAGGCTGCTTAAAGGGCAAAGATTGGCTGGGCGCGGTGGCTCACACCTGTAATCCCAGCACTTTGGGAGGCCGAGGCGGGTGGATCACGAGGTCAAGAGATTGAGACCATCCTGGTCAACATGGTGAAACCCCGTCTCTACTAAAAATACAAAAAATAGCTGGGCATGGTGGCGTGTGCCGGTAATCCCAGCTACTCAGGAGGCTGAGGCAGGAGAATTGCCTGAATCCAGGAGGCGGAGGTTGTGGTGAGCCGAGATCATGCCACTGCACTCCAGCCTGGGTAACAAGAGCGAAACTCTGTCTCAAAAAAATAAAATAAAATAAAAATAAAGGGCAGAGATTGGGATGCCCCCTAGGGCTAGGTTCCATGTTGCTAGCAGAGTGGAGAAAGAAGCTGTCAGTAGGTACAAAGCAGGTGGAGGAAGGTTGGAAGGCAAAGGAACTAGCCCAGGAAGATGTGGCCTTGGGACTGCTGGGATGCAATTATGTCAGCCGGTTGTACTGAAGGGGTCCTTTCCAGCCCATTAGCCAGTTCATAGCAGGGACTCCTCATGGTCTGCCAGGCACGGATAGTGGAACAGATCAGGATGCTCTGTGTGATCCTGAGGCTGTCACACAGGAGATGGGGCAGGAAGCTTTCCAAAGAGCCACGTATTGGAAGAGCAGGGGAGCCAGCTGTCCCCCAGCCCAGCCTCTCTCTGGGGACAGCACCCTCAAAAGGGGCCAATGTCAAGCTCTGAGTTCCAGCACTAAATCTATTTGTACTTTGTCCCACCACTCATCCTGGCCTGTCCCTGAGCCTGCCCAGGCCAGAGATACATGTGTAGGGATTTAAATCTTCCCCGATCATTTATTTGTCAGCTTCACTAATTAAGCAGTGTTAATTTCATTTACTGAAAATGGAAATTCATCCACCTCATTTCTCCTCATTCATCCTCCACACACAAAATCTATCACTCCTCGGCTGCAGGCTGCGTAAAATTTACAGGACTAATTATGTTGTCAGGTCTCTTTGTAAATACAGTCCATAAAGGCCACTGTGCTTGCTGGGTTGTAGTGCAAGGGCATTCCCGTTGTTAGTTTAATTACTGGTTAGTTATTTAGGTTCTCAAATGTTTGCCTCATTTTCCCTAAATCAAATTAAATGTCCCGCTTGATGTATTCTGTCTCTAAGGCCTTGCTCTTATTTCCACGCTGTTTAAATATGACTTTGAATTGGATGAGAGTGTCTGGAAAAGCCCAGCTGCTCAAGAGACTGAGCCCAGCTTGGCACCATGGCCTCTGGGCCATGCTTGAGGTTTTGAACCCTCTAGCAATTGATACCTTTTTTTAGAGCAACCTTGGGCTGGTCCCCTGCCTTTGGAAACTATGAAGGTCCTCACACTAGGGGCATTTCTGTTCCTGGAGTCCAAGGTGGCAAGGCTGAGGTACGGGAAACGGAGAGAGGGTTTTATTACTGTCATCAGAAGAGCCAAGGAGCATTACATCCATCCAGCTGACTTCTAGAGATGGCTTCCAAACCATCCCAGAAAAAAAAAAGTACCGTCTATGAGAGCCTCTCTCTCTAATGCCTAAAACTAGGTTTTGGTCATTTTTCCCTAAATGTCTATTATATTAGTGTCCCACTGCTTCTGTAACAAACTACCACAAATTAACTGGCTTAAAATAACACAAAATTATCATCTAGTTCTGGAGGTCAGAAGTTCAAAATAAGTTTCATGGAACCAAAACCAGGTGGTAAGAGGGCTGCATTCCCTCTGGAGGCTGCAGGACAGCAGTCATTTCCCTGTCCTTTCCAGTTTCTATAGGCTGCCCACATTCCATGGCTTGTGGCCCCCTTCCAGCAAGCAATCGAATTATTCTGACATCTGCTTCTATGGTTACATCTCTTTCCCTGACTTTCTTGCTTCCCTCTTTCCCTTATAAGAATCCCTGTGATTACATAGAGTCTACCCAGATAATCCAGGATAATCTCCCCATATCAAGGTCTTTAACTTAATCACATCTGCAGAATCCCTTTTGCCATGAAAAGTGACATATTTACGGGTTCAGGGGATTAGGATCTAGACATCTTTGCAGGGGGGCCCTATTCTGCTTACCACATGCCCCCTCCAAGTGCCTTTTGCATGACTTAATAAGGGAGTCATTAAACAGCTGCTGTCTTGGAGCTAGTCCTGGGCTAGACTCATTCAGGACAGCACCGGAAGAGAGGAAGCCTGCTGTCAGTCAGTGGCTGGACTGGTATCCTTGTCTCTGTAGCTTGGCATCTACTTCCTCCTGACCTGGCCTGATACCCCTACATGCCCTCTGCTTTGGCAGAGTGCCCCCAGGTGGAGTCTGCACCAGCCTTCCACCTCTCCAGCTTCGGCTCCTCTGAGCTTGGTGAGGAGGCTGGGAGGACTGAGCTGGTGGCAGGAGTGCTGGAACTATGTTCATGACTACATATCGGGATGGGTGCCAAGTATACAGAAAATGAAACAAAGAGTGGGAGGCACTCCCTTGACATGGGGCTGATAGGGACAAGGGCCTCTGCTGAGTGGTCCATTGTTGATCACCAAAAACTGTGCCCAGGCCAGGTGGGCCTGTGGAAGCCTGAATAGCTGGCCTGGGACTTCTGGATTTGGGAAGCGTGCCTAGATCTAGGGCTCAGGCTGCACCTGGGACTGTGGGGATATGCTCATATGTGGCTAGTTTGGGACTCACTGTAGACAATTCCATGTTCAAGCTTAACCTGTACTTGGCTTGGGGGAGGGGTACATGGGCATTATCTGTGCATCTATGGAAAGCTGCCTGCCCCTGGGCTGGGCATCCAAACCCCCCACTGAGGGTACTGCTCCTTCCCAAGCGCACGTATCTTCTTCACTTAGAAGCTCTCTGAGCCCACGTTCCCCTTTCCTGCACCTTGGGGAGAATAAACCTAGTCACTTTGATTGGTTGTAGATCCTTCCATGAACTTTGAGAAGGGAAAAGTCATATCTCATAAATTCACTTCACAAATGGTAAAGATAAAGTCCAGAGGGGAATCTCACACTCTCTGACAGACATAAAGCAGAGCAGGGCTTGCCCATCTAGTGGGGTAGGGGTGAGGGGCTTCCCGGGCAGGGCAGTTGGATCCTCCAACCTCAGCTGCCCATCTTCACTGGGTAGATGACTTCATGAAGCAGAGCCGGGGCATGCTGCTGCTCTACAGCATGAAGAACCCCAGTTTCCCTGAGTACATGTTCAGCAGTGACAGCGGCATCATGTGTCTCGACATCCACGTGGACCACCCCTACCTTGTGGCAGTGGGCCACTATGACGGCAACGTGGCCATTTACAACCTCAAGAAGCCCCACTCCCAGCCCTCCTTCCGCAGCTCAGCCAAGTCTGGCAAGCACACGGACCCTGTGTGGCAGGTCAGTCTCAAACCAGGGTAGGAGGGGTGAGGACGGGACCAGTGTGTGGGCCTGGAGCCACTGGAGGAGGGAGGGACCTTGGGGAGGAGAGGACCACAGGCAGGGGGATGAGGATGGCAGGTACCAGCAGGCCAGCATCTGGGTGTGAGAAAAGGCAGAAAAGAGCAGAAGGTGAAAATCAGGAGGCAAGAGGGTCTCCAGTGAGAGCTGGGGTCTGCTGCCCCAGACCACCCCTCAGGAGAGCCCCATCTGCTTGCCAAGGATCTCTTAGATGTGGCAATCAGTAACTCAGAAGTCATAGCTGAAAGCTTCCAGGGCCTGACAGGCTCCAGCTGAGTACAGTGGACCCTTGGACAATGTGGGGATGAGGGACACTGATCCCCACACACAGTCAAAAATCTGTTCATAACTTTGGAGTCCTCAAAAACATAACTAATAGCTTACTTTTGACCAGAAGCCTTACTGACAACATAAACAGTCAAATAATACATATATTGTGTGTTATGTATGTTTTTTATACTCTATCCTTATAATTAAGCAAGTAAATATGTTATTAGGAAAACCATAAGGAAGAAAATATATTTACTGTTCATTAAATGTAAGTGGATCATCCCAAAGGTGTTCATCCTTGTCATCCTCACATTAAGGAGACTGAGAAGGAGGAGGAGGAGGGGTTGGTCGTGCTATCTCAGGGGTGGAAGGGCAGAAGAAAACCTGTGTATGATTGGACCCATGTAGTTCAAAGTTGTTGGTCAAGGGTCAAGTGTATATTAAAGACTAGAGGAAGTGACGCCTAAGCTGGATTGTGAGGGAGGAGAGTTAGTGAGATGAAGAAGGGTACAGAGGGGGCCACATGTGCAATGACATGGGGCATCAAGAAGAGTGGCCTGTTGGGAAGTGACACATCATTTGAAACACCCTGTGCTTATCTATTAAGTTAAGATGCTCAGACATTGGGTCAGTGGTTTCAAGCGAAGTGTTCATGCAGAAGCCCAATGTATTAAAAAGATGAGAGTGGTGCTCTGGTAGGACCAGGTTGCTTGAGGGTCCCCTATTATCATTCCCTCTACCTCCTGACCATAGTTTGGAAATTGCTGCCCAACCATCAGATAGTTTGGGGCAGAGGAGTAACATGGCCACATTTGTCTCTTGGATAGATCCTATGACTGCAGCATGAGCATTTTTGAAGCCTGAGCTAGGGCAGGGGCAGTGGAGACAGAAATGAGAAGACAGGGTTGACAGCTGGTGGGGTAGTAAAATCAATAGAAGGAAATAATTGATTAGATATGGGGAAAGGGAAGAATTGATGCTGCCTGGATTTGAGGTGCTTAGTAGGCCATCCACAGAAGTGAGAAATGGCAGAAGAAAAACAGGTTTGGCCAGAAATTAATACAAGAAACCGAAGGGACACCCAGAGGGAGGCGTCCTCCAGGCAGTCAGTTATATGAGCCTGGAGCTTGAAGGAGAGCCAGGCTGTTGAATGAGATGTCAGAGACATCAGAGTCTAAGTCCCACGTAACGGGACTGTGTCAGAGATATTTGGGGGAGGCCAGAGAGGTTGTGTTAGATCTCAAATGCCAGGCTGAGGCAGAAGGAGTTTGTTCTGTTGGCTGTGGTGAGCCATGGAAGGTTTTGGAGCCAAGGAGAGGACTGTCTGTTCTAAGAAGATTGGGCTCCTGTCCCACAGCACAGGCTTCTTCTCCAGGGAGCCTGCCTGAATAGCCAGCTCTGTGCAAGCCCTACAGTGAAGCTTCAACCAGCAACACTGTGTGTGTGTGTGTGTGTGTTTGTGTGTGTGTGTGTGTGTGTGTGTGCACGCGCGCGACATGAAGATGCACATGCTGGTGCAGTTCTGGGGAAGGAGGCAGGAAGGATCTATGAGCAAGAGACTAGGGTCAAGCAGGTCTGCCCTAATCAAATAAGGCAGAAGAGAATAAATTAGTTAAGCAGGCTCCAGCTCCTCCCTACCACCTGGTCCCTGGGAATTCATTCATTCTCTTAACCTCACTTACCACCCTCCCTCTTTTGCTTTATTCCTACTGACCGACCTCCACCCCAGGAGCAGGTATGTGACTTGCACACACACACATACACAGTCACTTGCAAATACACACACACCACCCCCCACTGGGCATCAGGCCGCTAAGTGGGGTGTGAAATACAATTTCCATGCAGTGCTGGCGTCTGCTCATTAAACACTTCCCTTTGCAGCTCCCTAGCGCCTCTTACAGCCTGGCCTTTGACACCCCCTGTCCCCTCCCTGCTTTAAAAGGCCCACCTTTACACAGAAGGGGAAGTGGTCTCAATATTAGGGCTGGCTCTGACTTAGACCTCACAGGCTCTGTGGTGCTCTCTAGTCCAGTGAAAGTGCAAACCAGCCAGCTGCCTGGACAGGCCAAGACAGGACTCAGCCCCCCTCCTGTAACTCCAATCCATCAGGCCTTGGGCTGGCTGGGGAGAAACAACCCATTCTCGACTTCAGTCCCCAACAACCCTGGTGACAGCTGCAGTTATAGGCAGCAGGCAATGGCACTGGGTTCTTGGCCTCCCTCACTGGTCCTCTGCTTGTGACAGAGGGAGGGGACAGGACAGTGGTCCCAGCATGGGCGGTCTGGAGGGAGCTAGAGAATGGAAAACTCTGGGCACCCAGCCCCACCCCAGCTCTCTGGGACATGGCTTGGCCAGGCCTCCACATCTGGCAACAGAAACTTGAGTCTCAAGCGTGTCATCTTCATAAGACAACAGCTCTGTCTCCAAAACACTTTCCCATATGTTTGCTTCCAGCCCTGAGAAGATGGGTGGGGCAAGATAATTAACCCCGATTTGCAGATGAAGACACACAGCTCAAATCTGGGACTGGGAGCAAAGTTCTGAGAGCAGGAGTTAGTAGCAAAGGAAAGGTGGGAACAGAGGAGACACTTCCTAGAGAAAGGCCAACCCTGGAAGAGGTGGGCAGGAGACTCAGGGCCTGCTCCTCTCCAGCCTCCACAAGCAAGCAGGGAAAGGCCCCTGCAGAACCTTGGCACCTAGATTCCTAGGATAATGGTATTAATGAGGACATTAGCTATCATGTATTGAACACATAATATGTGCAATGTTCTGACATAAGGGCTTCACATATGTTATTTATTTCTCATGACAAACCTATACTATTATGACTCCTGTTTTATAAACAGGAAACTGGTTGATGGGCCCTGTTCTTTCCAGGTTATGTTTATTTATGTAAGGTGGTTGAACCCATAGCCACTTCCTTCTCTTGGCAATGGGGCTCCTGGAACCCAACCCAGGGAGGGATTGGGTACCTCCACTGCCAACCCAGTAAATTAAGGCAATGCTTTGACTGGCACTATTCCCTCAGGATAGTCAAGGAGAAAGGAATGAGAGACAGAGATGGATGGAAGGAGGGAGAGAGGACCAATCATGGGATTCTGAGAAATGGGCTCCCAGAACTCACTTCTGAGCCTCAGATGGGTGCTTGGGGAGCCCTGCTCTGCCCACAGACATAACTCAACACCCTAGCAGAGTCCCAGAGCTCATGTTTTGGGATGTTTCAGGTCAAGTGGCAGAAGGATGACATGGACCAAAACCTTAACTTCTTCTCTGTGTCATCTGATGGCAGGATTGTGTCTTGGACTCTCGTAAAGGTGCCTGTTTCCCAGAGAGGGTCATATGGGTGTGAGTGGGGAGGCGGGGAGCTAAATGGCAAAGGGCAGCCCCCAGCCCTGCTGATCCTGCCCAACCCACGTGCCCTCCCGCCACATCCCTCTGTGATTACAGAGCGAGCTGGTCCACATAGATGTCATCAAGCTGAAGTTGGAAGGCAGCACCATGGAAGTTCCTGAGGGGTTGCAGCTGCGCACAGTGGGTAGGAACCCCAGCCTCCTCCTCCAGGCCTGGCCAGGTCATTCAGGCCCAGTGAGGGTCAGTGACAGTGGTCCTTCCCCTGACTGAGCGTTCTGTCCGCAACCTGTACCAGAGCCCAAGAGGATGTAACAGGAAGGCCTGGCCCTGTCTACTGAGCCCTTGGTTGTGTGTAGACCCTCCCTGTTTATACAGCTCCCATCCCTGTGTTTGCAGACCCTGTTCCTGTTTATGCAGATCAGGTGCTGTTATGCAGATCCAACCCTGTTTATGCAGATCAGTCCCCTGTTTACCCAGATCCCGTCCCTGTTTACTCAATTCCTACCCTGTTTATGCAGACTATATCCCTATTGGCACAGACCATGTCCCTGTTTGCAGACCCTGTCCCTGTTTACCCTGACCCTGACCCTGTTTAACTCAATCCTTTCCTTGTTAACCCAGGCCCCCATTCCTGTCTGCAGAACCCCTGGCTGTTTGCAGAATCCTAACTGCCTGGGACAAGCAGACCAGAGGGCTGGTTTCTGTTTGCCTGGCCTGGTCCCAGCTCTTACAGGGGCCCATGTTCAGTCTGTCCTGCGCTGACTCCTGCACCGAGAGTGCCTGGGCTGAGCTCCTCTGCTGAGGAGGGGAGGTGCTGGGAGCCTCCTTCTCAGCACTGGGCTAAGCCTGCTCCTCCCTCTTCTCCCAAGGTTGTGGCACTGCCTTTGACTTCCACAAAGAAATTGACTACCTGTTCCTAGTGGGCACAGAGGAGGGAAAAATCTATAAGGTGAGACCGCCCTGTGCCAGCTCCTTAGAGGGCCACTTAGACCTGAGCAGCTGGGAACTTAGAGTTCTCAACAGATCCTGTTTTGATGGATTTTAGTTCCCATCAGTTCTAGAAAGCCTCTTGAGGGAAGAGAATATATTTCTTGACCTGCTTGGGTGGTAGGAATAAGGGCTAATGCAGGAAAGGGGATGGAGAATCTAGAGGGTGGCTTTAGCCCAGGCCCGCATCTTTTCCTCCAGGTCCTCCCTCCCTTCCTGGGAGTTGGGGTAGAAGTGGGAACTCTAGTTGGGGGAGTTAGAACATTTTGGGAAAACTTCCTGGAGAAGATTTGTACTTGAGTTGAGCTTTGAAGGCCAGAATTTTCTCTGAATACTGACTACATCCCAGCCAACAGGATGGAACCTCACGGTCAGTTTCTACAAGGTCTCAGTGGTAGTAGGTGAACATCCTTCTGAACCTCCATCCATCCAGAAATAGCTCTGCTACCAGCTTTTCTTAGGCTCAAAGACTTAGAATGTTAATTACAGGCAGCCTCTCGGGAGCCCCTGAGGCCCAGCCGGAGCTAGTCTGAATGCAAAAGAAGTCCCCACCCTCTCTTCACCCCTCCCACTGGCGGCCCAAGAGAGGCAGGAGTAATGAGAGACTCCTCAGTCACACTGTCTCCTGGAGGGAGGGAGAGGGGCACACTGGTCAGGGCAAGAAACAGAATAGGAAATCTGGAGATCCAAGTTGGCTCTGGCTCTGCACCTGCTCTTGCCTGGACAAGGTGGGATGTTTATCACTGTTGCAAGGATGATGTCTGGGCTGCACGTGGACCCTGGCCTGGAAGATGGCCAGACCATACCTCCCCCCGGGCCTGATACATGCTGTGCCCTCTGTTAAGGAGAGAAGGCCTTTTCTGCCTGGCCTGGAATCCTGGCCAGGTGGTCCCAGCATGGGCAGTCTGGAGGGAGCTAGAGAATGGAAAACTCTGGGTACCCAGCCCCACCCCAGCTCTCCAGGACATGGCTTGGCTAGGCCTCCACATCTGGAGCACTGGGCAGACTATAGCCCTTTCCTTCATCCTGCAGGAAGGTTCCCCTGCCTGTCCTGAATCCTCAGATCCTCAAGCCCTTCCTTTCCCCCAGGTGTGCTGAGGGTGGGAGGAGCAGCCATGAGGTTGGCCCCAGTTCAGCTGGGATGCAATGTGGGGTAAGGACAGGAGTGGAGGCTAAGGCTCAGATCCTCCAGGCCCCCAGAAGAGTGGTGGCTGCTGACCTTTCTATCACTTCTGACTCCTGTCCCCTCCCCTACCAGTGCTCTAAATCCTACTCCAGCCAATTTCTTGATACCTATGATGCCCACAACATGGCAGTGGACGCTGTATCCTGGAACCCATACCACACCAAGGTCTTCATGTCCTGCAGCTCCGACTGGACAGTGAAGATCTGGGACCATACCATCAAGTGAGGGGCCTGTTCCTGGCTCTGCCCTGGGCCCTCCCCCAGGCTGTGGCACTATGAGATCTCTGTGCTATGGGCTTTCCACCTTCCACCACTGCAGGACCCCGATGTTCATCTATGACCTGAACTCAGCTGTGGGCGATGTGGCCTGGGCACCATACTCTTCTACTGTGTTCGCAGCTGTCACCACAGATGGGAAGGTGAGTGGCATTGTACTGACCTCCTCACTGAGTCCCTACTAGAGATCAGGTGCAGTATCTCAGGGCCTCCCTGATGGAGAGCCCATTCCATGATGAGGTCAGGAAGGAGAAGGTGAGACACAAGGACTGTGTATTTTAAAGGGGCAAGCCATCCAAGGCCCAGCCAAAGAAGGGCTCATTCATCCCATGAGGCCTCAAGGAGGGAATGGGGCTGTTCACCTTGGAGGAGAAAGTGCTCTGGGGAATGAGATGCCATAAAGCAGTTATATCTTCTGCTCTGTGGTGGGGAGCTAGGGGTGGGCAGGGCTCAGCTCCATGTAAGGAGAAATGTATGAGCCAGAATTGATCAGTGACTCAATAGTATCTATAAGGTAGTGAAGTCTCCATCCCTGGAAGTGTGCAAGCTGATTCTGAGGGGTGAAGTGGGAGGGGGCTAGTCAACACTGAGAATTGGTGAGAGCTCAGTAATAAACATCTTGTGAGCACATTGTTGGATGCAAACGCATTTTCCCTGTGGACTTTGATATAAACTGAGAAGCACTGGCTGCCCCAAGGAAAGAAAGCAGTGATGAGGGCATCATCCTAAGTCTGTCAGTCATCTATTCTGGGAACAGATGGCTACTCAGGGCCAGCGATGGTGCCTAGCTCCAGGCTGGACCTTGGTGACTTAGATACCTTCTCTTGTGGAGCTTATCTAATGAAGGGAAAGATGCAAAAAGCAACAACAAAACTTCCAGTATAAAGTGCTAGGCAGAGAATTATTAATAAAAGATTGTGATATGTAAACATAAATGTTCATGGCAGCATTACCCATAACAGTCAGAGTGGCAACAACCCAGTGTCCATCAACTGCTGAATGGATAAATGAAATATAGTGTCTCCTTGGTGATTATTAGTCAGCAAGGACAAGGAATGAAGTACTGATCCCTGCTACCACATGGAGGAACCTTGACAACATTCGTAGTGTAAAAAGCCAGTCACAAAAGACCACATACTGTATAATTCCATTTACAGAATACATCCAAAACAAGCAAATGTATAGAGATGGAAAGTCAGTTTGTGTGGCCTAGGGCAGCGAAAATGTAAAATATGTTGTAGCATAGGTTGCACAGCTGTGAATATACTAAAACCAAGAATTTTATACTTTAAGTGAGTGGATTTTATAGTATGTGAATTATATCTCAATTAAGCTATTTTATTAAAAAGAGAAAGAGGTTCACAGAGACCAGGCAATGAAAAAGAAAAAAAGAAAAACAGGGAAAAAAGAAAAGGACTGGGTGGTCTCTTAGATGCAGTGGTCAGGAAAGGCTTCTTTGAAGAGGTGACACTCACGCTGAGAGCTGACTGGCAAGGAGGCATGTAGAGATGGGGCAGGGGAGCAGGCCACCTTGAGGGAGCAGCTGGGGCAGATGCCCTGAGGTGGGAATGAGCCTTGGGTTTAAGGAACAGGAAGGCAAGTGAGGCTGGAATCTAGTAAGCAAGGGGCAATAACATGAGGTGAGAGTGGGGAGGTGGGCTAGAGTGAGGGATCTGGATTTTATTTATAGTGCCAAGGGAGTCTGTGCAAGGATTGTAAGTGTTTTCAAGGTAAGCCTGCTGCTGTCTGGAGGATGGATTGTAGCAAGGCAAGAGTGGAAGTGGGGAGACTGGTTAAGAGGCTGGCACAGTTGTCCAGAGTTGATAGTGGTTTGGTCTTAGGGTGTGGTGAAGGTAACACCCAACATTGATTGACCACTCACATGTCAAGCACTGTCTTTGCACTTTGTATATATTAACTGGTGTAAACCCTGGCTCTGTCACTTACTAGCAAGTTAGCCTCTAAGAGCCTCTAACTCCTTGGTTTTAAAATGAAGATAGCAGAACCACCTTACAGAGTGGTTGTGGAGAACATAATGAGGCGATGCAACCATGTGATGCACTTGCTCAGAGTCTAGTACTTAGTAAGTGCTCAACAAATGGTAGCTGCTATTTTCTTTTCTTTTGTTTCTTTCTTTCTTTCTTTCTTTTTTTTGAGACAGGATCTCACTCTGTTACCCAGGCTGGGGTACGGTGGCTCCATCTTGGCTCACTATAACCTCTGTCTCCCAGGTTCAAGTGATTCTCCCACCTCAGCCTCCCTAGTAGCTGGGAATATCGGCATGTGCCACCATGCCCAGCTAATTTTTTGTATTTTTGGTAGAGACAGGGTTTCACCATGTTGGCCAACCTGGTCTTGAACTCCTGACCTCAAGTGATCCACCCACCTCAGCCTCCCAAAGTGCTGGGATTACAGACGTGAGCCACCACACCCAGCCTGTAGCTGCTATTATTGTTAATTCTGTATAGATTTAAAAGTTCTCCTAAACTTTTTTATACTCACTCTTTCAACCATAGGAAAAACATAAACAGAGACACAAAATTCCCCCTCCATCTTCTGCTCCAGTATGCTAGCCATTAGCCTTCTATAGTCTTTCCCCCAGAAAGTCCAGGGGCTGATTCCTCTGAGGTGGAAGACAGGCCCCATTACCCCTGAGTGTGCCGATACCAACCTCTCCACAGGCCCACGTGTTTGACTTGGCCATCAACAAGTATGAGGCCATCTGCAACCAGCCTGTGGCGGCCAAAAAGAAGAACAAGATCACTCACGTGCAGTTCAATCCCATCCACCCCATCATCATTGTGGGTGATGACCGCGGGCACATCATCTGCCTCAAGCTCTCGCCCAATTTGCGCAAGATGCCAAAGGTACAGGCTCCAGGACTTTGGGCTGCTGCAAGAGCTAAAGTCTCCAGGAGGGTGGGGATGACAGAAGGGAGGAGCCAGGGTGACCCCCAGTTTCTGGCTTGGGAGAGCCAGGGTAAGGATGGTGTCATTGCCTGAATGAGGCTCATGGGAGAAGAAGCAGGTTTGTGAGAAAATAGCAGTTTGACACGCTGCATTTGAGTTACCTGTGGGGCCCCAGGGGACTCTCCCAGGTGGAGCCATCCAGTAAGCAGGTGGATCTGAAGCCTACGGAGGCAAATGTGGGGCTATCATTGATTCCTTCCCAGTAGAAATGCTGTGGGTCACCCAGGCAGGGGGCTTGGGACTCAGCCACTGCCTCATTGGCTGGGCTTTCATAGGGCTTCAGCTCCAATGGTCCCTGAGCTGGGAGCTGTGGGTTTACATAGAGAGGAAGGAAATGAGCCATGAGGAGGGTAACTAGGGTAGCAGCTATGCAGTCCTCCTTCTCAGCTCTGGTTCCTGTTTCCAGGATCTCCAATGATCAGGAGACCCCGCCCAGAGCCCAGGGCCCCCAAATATAGGTCTGGAGCCCAAACGATGATCTTAAAGTTTAGACCTGAGTCCACATTCAGACTTATGAACCCAGACTTTGCAGCCCAGGCCTTAGAATCCTGAGCCCAAAAACCCAGAGCCCAGTCCTGCCCATTTGTGTGCTAAGAGTATAGATGGCTCTTTGCTTTCTGCCGGGTTCTGGGCCAGGATCAGGACTGGGCCAGCTTGCCCTGATGACCATCCCTCCTGACAATTTGAGGCATTTACTGCAGTTTGAGGCAGTGGCAGGGGCCTGTGTCTTTCAACTACTGACTTCCCAGAACTGTGCTCCTACAAAGGAAGGGACTGCTGCACCATTCCTCTGGTGCTGGCTTGGTCTATTCCTCACCATGGCCAGGGAGGCAAGGCCTGGGAGTGTGGCCGCCCTGTAATTGTAGCCAGCTGGGGGAGGGGGTGGACTTGGCTATAAATACTCAAAAGGCTGCTAAGCGCCTGCAGCTGTGGCCCAGAGGCTGCGGTGGGCTTGAAGGGAGGGAGGGAGTCTGGCATGGTCTGAATCTCTTTGCTGAGCCCAGCTAGTTGGCCTCAAGGAGCAGGAAGGAGGCAGCACAATTTGTGCAACAGATAAAATCTGTTCCTAATTTTCTGAGAAAAGAGACCCAGGTTGAAGTTGGCAGAGTTGGACAACCCTCTAGGAGGGATGGTGGTCATTCTTTGGGGGAAGGTTATGGCCATGACACCATGAGGGTGGTAGACATGAGTGAGAGCCTGCCCTGCCCACTCTGATCCAGGGAGGTAAGGATCTCCCACAGTTTCAGTTTCCCTCAGAGAAGGGTCAGTCATGGCTGGGAGAGCCAAACTCTGTATCTTTGGGGACCTACGTCTCTGAGCAGGGACAGCTGGGGGCTGTTGGGTGCTTGAGTGGATTAAAGGCTCCTGTGAAATTTCCATATGACCCAATCAGCCAAGTGATTCATGCAAAATGAAATCCTCTGGGCATCCCCACTGCCCTTCCTGTATGAGCTGTAGGCTCCCTACCCTTTCCAAAGGGTTTCCCCACTGAGGCCTGGACTACCCTGCCCAGGGAGCTCCCATGATGGCTGTCAAGAGCCCAACGTGTCAAAAGCCAAGGACTTTTCTCTAACTATAGGATAGATGGGAAATGGAAGCTCGGAAAGGCAAAGGACTTACCCAAAGTCATATAGAGAGTTAATGACAAAGCTGGAACTAAAACCAGGTCTCCTAACTCCCAGGGGATGGGGTGAAGCCAAGAAGAGAACCCAAGCTTAATTCAGGAAGGAGAGTGGGGAGAGAGAGAAAAAGAGCTTTTTGTCCTCTGCCTGGAGAGAGTAGAGGTGAGCTGGGTAGTGGCAAAAAGGCACTGGGCTGCAAGGGGATGGGGAGATTTGGGAGCAGGTACCGGGGTCACACCAGGGGGAAATCTGAGCTCCACATGGTATCAGCAGCCAGAAAGGAGCTAGGGAGGGACCTACTAGCCCTGCACTCACCCCCACATCCCCTTTACAACCCTGGCCAGACCAAGGCAAGGCTGGGGTAGGTGTCAGTGAACAGTGGGCACAGGTGGTTAAGAGGATGGGAGCCAAGGAGCAGAGAGAAGGCAGGAAATGGGGAAATGACAGCTGCCCAGCCTGTCGCAGCATAGCCCTCAGCCCACTGCCTGGACAGTAGGGAGGGTGGGACTGGTGCTGGTTTGCCAAGGAGTTCACTGGACCTGTGGGTGACACACACACCAGTGTCCAGCTTACAATGGAAGGAATAGAGTGCTTTGCAGGTGGGGTGAGGGGTCAAAAACTCAGGATCTGGTCTTCTGAGGGACAGCCTCAGCCAACAACACCTGGAGTCATATGGACTATTCCCTCTTCCCTTATGAGTCTCTTGACACTCTCCCCAACCCTGGGTATGTCTGACACAGCAGGCCTGGCCCCAAATGGCACCCACTGCCAACCTGACTTGAAACCATCATGTGAGAGGACTAGGTGGGGGCCCCTGAGGCTCTGTCCACAGCCCCTCCCTCCCCAAACACATACCCATTAGCTCCTGGATAGGACTCAGCCAGGGACCATGCCATGGTAAGGATGGTGCCAGCAGTCAGCCCCCTGCCTTCAAAGAGCTGGATCTCTCTGGCCTGGAAGGCTGTTGCTCTGAGGGTTAGGGGAAGGATGCCTTCTCCCACTCCTGCCAGCGTCAAGACCCCATGTCCATCTGAGGTTCAAGCCAGAGCTGGACTCCTTTTTGCAAGCTGTCACCGGAGCCCCTTTGCCACTTAACCTGAGTTGGGGAGAGGGGAGGCAGGGATCCAGAATTTACTGGGCAGGGGAGGGGTAGGGCACAGCTGGACAGGCTGGGCAGAGGAGACAGTGCTGGGACCCAGAAAGACGTAGCCCATCTGTCACCATTCCCATGTACGCTTTCCCTCTCTCCAGGAAAAGAAGGGGCAGGAGGTGCAGAAGGGTCCAGCTGTGGAGATTGCGAAACTGGACAAACTGCTGAACCTGGTGAGGGAAGTGAAAACCAAGACCTGAGGGCCTAGCCTCAGTCTCATCACTTGAATCCAGTACTCATAGTGCTTGACCCTGGTACCCAGCTCAGCCTTAGCACCCAGCATCTGACCCCACCCCTGATCAGGTCCCAGCATCTTCTTATTCTGCTCCTTAAGGTTCTAGCACCTCACCCCAGGACTTGGCCTTCAACCATTACCCCTCTAACTTTGCACAAATAAACCTGTCTGGAAACCCACCCCACACCTCTAATTTTGCTACCACAGGGCCCTCAGGAAGAGAAGAAAATCTCAGGGTAGAGCCATAGTTCCATTTATTATCCAGCAAACAGTGGGAGGACCAGGGGAGAGGCCCTGCCTGGACACCCTCCTATTATTGCCATGGGTTCCAGTTTGCTTCCCCAACCTAGAGGGCCTAGAGGTGCTTAGCCTAGGGAAAGAGTGAAACCGGCTTCTGGCGCTTGGCCCTTGGGATGGAGCATAGTCCAGATGGCCCTGGTCCTAGCACCAACTCATAAGCCCCCACCCCAGGTCCATCTCTTTGGTCCACTGAGCTCCTCTTGGGGCCAGGCTGGCTAGACTCTAGACTGCTGGGTCCAGCTCCAAGCAGGCAGACTTTGAGTTCTGGACCCCCAGCCGGCTGAACTCTGGGATCCTAATTCCAGGCTCTGGGTGAGGTGGACTTAGGTCCGGGGCTCCAGGTTAGGCCAGGGGCCTTCAGGGCTGCAGCAGGTAGCTGCCTTCATGGCTGGGCTTCTGGGGTGGTGGTGCCTTCTCAGAACAGGGGCCAGGGCTGGAGTTGGGACTGGATTCAGAGAGAGAGTCAACGTCGGCAGAGCGAGAATGGCAGGCCCAGCAGAGGATGACCCAGAGCAGCAGCAGCAAGAGGCCTACAAGCCCGTTGCAGACAATGGCGATGAGGGCCCCCTGGGAGATGGCTGCCCCCATGACGGGCACCCTCAGACCAGCACAGACAGTGGAGCTGCCTGGATGGTGAGGCCCATGCCGAGGCAGGACTCTGGTATGGCTGGCCTTCTGAGGAGGCTGTGCTGTCTGCGTGATTCCTGGGCGGAGGAGATGTCTACCTGCAGTCCTGAGCCTGTTGGGGGTACAGAGAAAAGGAGAGTGTGGTGAGGAGGGAGGGTGGGGTGAGGCCTAGCAGGACAGGAGTAGGGAAGAGAGCCTTCCTCCCACATTTCTGGCCTCCCTGGTGAAACACCTTGGGTCCCAACAGGCTCAAATACCCCACAGAGCCAGCACCCCCACCTAAAGGCCTGGTTCTGGGCACCTGAATGAGTGTGTAGCCAGCGTGGGGAAGCCGGAGTAGGCAGCTGTCATCTCATTCTCCTTAGACCTGGTGGGCGCCCTGGCCCTGCCCACCAAGCTTGCAGCCCTCAAAAGCCCTCTGTTGGTAGGTCGGACCCAGGCAGCCCCCGGCCCAAGAGGATGCGGGCTGTGAGCAGCTCCGGTGTGGCCTGGGCACCTCCTCTCCCCAGGACTCCAGCCAGCCCGACCAGGAGACCTCCAGAGGCGCCAGCTTGCACAGAGGGAACTTTGTGAGGCCCTGCATGTGCAGGCTCTGCATCCAGGGCTGTGTGTCTCCATGAGGGGCTGCCTCTCTGAGTCAGGTGTGTGTGTCTGGCGTCTCCCTGTCCCTCCGTTGGATGTGTGCCTGTGCCTCTGCACACCTACCTCTGTGTGTGTGTGGCTGTCTCTCCGTGTGTCCCCATCTCTGAGTGTGTCTCCTGTATGTCTCGTTTCTCTGTGTATCTCTGCATCAGTCTCTGTGTCTCTCTGTCTCTCTCTTCCAGGCTGTCCCCCTATGTTCCCATGGACGTGTCCCTCTCCCCTTCTCCGTGGGGTCTTTTTAGGGGTTCCTGTGTCTCTTTGTGTCCGTCTCTCTCAGCGGCTGTGTGTCTCTGTCTCTTTATCTCCATCTTCGGGTCCAGGTTCTTGGCCCCCGTGCCCGTGGCGGGAGGCCCTCCTTACCTGAGTTAAGCCTGGTGCGCGCCCGCGGGAGGGTCCGGGGCAGCGGGATGCTAGGCGCCGACTGAGGCTCGGGAGCCTATGGGCGGGGGGCGGCGGGAGGCGGGAGGCCAGCAGAGGCGACGTCCGCTCCCCTGGCCCTCCCCCTCTGCCGCGCAGCCTCCGCCGGCCGCTCCCGCCGCGGCGCGACCGGGGCGGCCTCTGCCGCGGGCGGTCTGCGGCGAGCGGGCACCTCCTCCCCTTAGGGCCGCACCTCCTCCGCGGCCGCGGCTGCTCGCTCGCTCGGCACCGCTCGGGCGGCGGCGGCGGGAGCTGCGCGGGGTTCGGCGGGGCTCGGCTACGTTCGGCTAGGCTCGGCTGCGTTCGGCTGCATTCGGCTGGGCTCGGCCGGGTTCGGTAGCCAGCAAAAACAGCGAAGAGCCCCGCCTCTTGGGAGTCTGGCGGCCTGCGGCCCGGGGGCGGAGCCATCCTCGCACCGCTGCTGCCACTCAATTGGCGGGCCGAGCCCCGGTTCCCGCGCCATTGGTGGTGTGCTGGGGTGGCGACCCGCCAGCCTCTGGTGCCGGCGTGGGGCGGGAGTGGGGCTGAAGGAGTAGCTGGCCCAGCGTCTTTCCTGGGAGAGGGGATGGGGTGGGAAGGGGGCGAGGCCTACCCCTACGTAGGGATTTCTTGCACTCTGCACCTGGCAGGGTTGTACACCCGGCATTCAAGAAAGGCCAAGGCCTCTGCATTTCCACATCTGAGGAAACCACCCCTCTGTATCTGGGAGAGGTCTCTAAGCTTGTCTTTCGGGAGAAGGCCCCGCGTCCCCAACCCTGGCAGGAGACTGAACCTCCTCAGTTAGGGAACCGCCTACGGTGCAGTCCCGCACTTGCCTCTGCCACCTGGGTGTGGACTCGCATTCCCACTTTAGAGGGCCGCATGTTCCCTGGCCCTACGAGGTGTGAAAGTCTCTGGCAAAGTAGGCTCTTTGGACACATTTACTGAGTTCCCACCCAGTGTTGGTCGCAGGCTTGCTGCCAGGCTGTTGGGGAGCCTGGGACAGAAATGAGCAATGGTTCCGCCCTGGCT
This sequence comes from Saimiri boliviensis, assembly GCF_048565385.1. Classification (NCBI taxonomy): domain Eukaryota; kingdom Metazoa; phylum Chordata; class Mammalia; order Primates; family Cebidae; genus Saimiri; species Saimiri boliviensis. Next base: position 186,700,201 of record NC_133450.1, read on the forward strand.
GGAATAGGTGCAGGTATGGTGGAAGTCCTAGCTCGCCATCCTAAAAGCTCCCGTAAGAAGAAGATAGCTTGGACAGGAGCAGTGAGGTAGACCTCTTCCTCCCCGACGCTTATAGGCCAGTGATTGTCACCTATTCTCATCCCGCTCTACATGCTCTCCGTGGAGGATCACATCCTTGAAGTTATCATGAAGACTCCCAATGCTCCCAAGTCTAGCCTTAACTTCTCTCTGGAATCCTCGACTCATATAATTAAGTGCCTACTGGAATTGGGGCGGTATTGATTCCTGGTTCACTTACTAACTTTGTGATCTTGAGCAAGTTATTTAATTTCTCTTAGCCTCAGCTTCCTCATCTGTAAAATGGTGGTAATAATAGCTACCTCAGGATTATTATTCACTAATTTATACCAGATAGACCATATCTCAGCAAATGCCAGCCTACACAGCCCCAAAGACCATATGACTAAGAAGCGCCTTCCTCCAAGGCCATGAAATTCACATAAGACCCCTAAAAATCCAGATGCTATCTTGAAAAGAAGAAAGGGAAGACTGTCATCCAAAGCTACCAAAGTACTTAGAGACTGTCTAAAATAAATTATTGGATCCTATAGAGTTTACCAGAGTGGATTACTTTTAGATCCCCCCAGCCACTGCCCATTACCCAGCAGGGTGAGGGCATTGTGAGAAAGATCAGACTAGTTATAGGAAATGGAGGAGACTTAAATCATTGCACATCTGAGTGTAATGTGAGCGAATTTTGTGACCCAGCCGCAGGAGTTCAGATTTTATCCTGAAAACAGTGGGGAGCCACTGAAGAATTTTGAGCAGAAGAGTAACGTGATCATATCCAGAAATTAGTAGGATGATTTGGGCTATGGTGTGGGATGAGGGCTTGAAGGCATTTGAGAGTGAAGACAAGGATTAATGATAAGGGACTGAACTGATGGAGTGGAAAAGGACTGGAGAGAAAAGGAGAGCATTGAGGATATTTGGGAGCTACTGTTGGTGGGACTTAGAGGTCTAGAGGATAGGGGAGGTAAGCAGGAAGGAAAAGTCTGGGGTAACTCCCAGGTTAGTGACTAAGGATACTGTGATGCCATTTACTGAACAGGCTTCAGGTTTAGGAGAGAGGTCCAAGCTAAAGATAGTATTTTGTGAGTTATCAGCAAAAGAGTGATAGTTAAATGAGAAAAATAGATGAGCTCACCCAGGGAAAGTGAGAACTAGTTTAAGCAAAAAGATAAATGTATAATCAGATACTGGAACCTAAAGGCAAGGGTGACTCAGGAACAATTGAAACTGAGAGATCAAAAGCCACCCAGAAGAGTTCTCTCTCTACGTCTCATCTCTGTTAATTTCTGCCTGTCTCCATTTCCTTCCCTGGCCCTTGCCCCTGTCCTCCCCATCCCCAGACTGACTTACAATATTCTCCTAGTTTACATGGTAAAAAGCGGGACTTCAGACAATTCTAAAGTTTTAAAGTTTACTGTGTAGGCAACCAAAGAGACTGGCTGCTGCTGCCAGCTCCTCCTCCTCCTCCTCCTCCTCCTTTTTTTTTGGTTTGCAAAATTTTCAGGAAATATTTTGATTCAACTTAGATGCTTATATTTGGACTAATCAATCGTGGTCAAGGGATGAAGAGCAAATTGGTTACCATGATAACTGTATGGGCAGTGGAGGTGGTGGTTTCCAGGGGAAGGATCACCATAAAGAAGCAAAATGGCAGCTGTCCATATAGTCCACCCTTTGTTTGTCCAACACATACACATCATTTCCTATTATATGATTCCAAAAAGGCCCTCACCTACATAATCCATCCCACGATACAAATGCCAATAAACTCGCCTTCTTTCCAATGGAGAACAACTCAGTGACACATCCAGCTGCTGCTTCTGGAGATCATAGCATAGGACCACCGTTCTTCAGATACAGGTTCTCTAGGTAATGTCCCTTCATGCTCTAGTGAGGTCTCCATGAGGTATGAAGTTGGCTTCTAATAATCCCAGTACCTTTTAACTGTCTTTGAACTATCTTTACTCCCCCTAAGAAAAAGTCCTGATATGTAGAGATAGAAGAAATAGAGAATTAAGTGAGGTGAAAAGGAAGCACTATGGGTTAGTCACTAACCCGGAACATCATCTACTATAGATTTTTTTGGCCATTAATAATAATGAAATGATGAGACTAGGAAGTCTCATGGCATCTGTTTGTTGATTTGCTTCTTTGGCTGTGGAGTTCCTTGGTCAGCCAATTTGGCTGCCTTAGTTTTTGGCCACAAGGTAGAGATCCCTTATCCAGTGTTTTGAGAGGGCCATTACGGAGGATTTCTCTGTGGGGCACTGTACTGATTAGCACTACACCTTCTGGTGATGTTTTACAGATATCCTGGGATTGAACAATCCCAGAGCTCTACATTTAGGAGAATTGGATAAGGGCTTTTCCCCCAACAGATTATGCAATTATTTGAAAACTATAATCAGCTGCCTATCAATTTCATTTGGAGAAATTTCATTTGCTAATAGTATGTTTGATTCGTTCTAAGGTAAATCTTTTTTCCCCCAGCTTAAACAACTATGCAATCAGAATGTGTCTTACAATTAACAGCATGTAAGTTTTTTTTAGCTTATATATATATATATATATATATATATATATATATATATATACACATCTATATATATACATAATTTTTTTTTTTTTTTTTGAGAAAGAGTCTCTCTCTGTTGCCCAGGCTGGAGTGCAGTGACACAATCTCAGCTCACCACAACCTCTGCCTCCCAGGTTCAAGTGATACTCCTGCTTTAGTCTCCCGAGTAGCTGGTACTACGGGCACACACCACCATGCCCAGCTAATTTTTGTATTTTTTAGTAGAGGGTTTCACCATGCTGGCCAGGCTGGCCAGGCTGGTTTCAAACTCCTGACCTCGTGATCCACCTGCCTCAGCTCCACAGTGCTGGGATTACAGGTGTAAGTGCCCAGCCCTCTTTTTTCTTGATCATTTATAAAATAACTTGCCTCTTATAATCAATGGAATCTGAGATTATTAAATATAGCAATTTTCTCAGTCAGAGTTCTTTTTCACAAATAATAGAATCCATTCTGGGTAAAGCAGAAAAAGGATTTGTTAGAAGAGATTATTTAGCTCAAAACTGTTAGGAGGGCTGGGGAAATAGACTTGAGACTAAGATCCTAAGAACAATACCCAAATCATACCACACACCTGATGGAGAAACCACAGCCATTGCCACTCCGGATACTAAGTACCAAGAGTTCAATTTGACTGCCAATTTTACAAGCCCTATGGCCCTTCCGTGATAGAAACTCAAGATTGCAACCACTGAGAAACGACTGCGGTTGCCACTACCACCCCCAAAAGCTGGACACTTGTGTTACTATCGGCAACAGCAGAAATCAAAGCCCCGTGTCTAACCTGCTTCCTACCTATATCAATCAGAATTAGCTAGGTAACACAGTAATTACAAACAACCTTCAAATCTTACTGACTTAAAACAAGAAAAATGTATTTCTTGCCGGGCGCGGTGGCTCAAGCCTGTAATCCCAGCACTTTGGGAGGCTGAGGCGGGTGGATCATGAGGTCAAGAGATCGAGACCATCCTGGTCAACATGGTGAAACCCCGTCTCTACTAAAGATACAAAAAATTAGCTGGGCATGGTGGCACGTGCCTGTAATCCCAGCTACTCAGGAGGCTGAGGCAGGAGAATTGCTTGAACCCAGGAGGCGGAGGTTGCGGTGAGCCGAGATCGCGCCATTGCACTCCAGCCTGGGTAACAAGAGCGAAACTCCGTTTCAAAAAAAAAAAAAAAGAAAAGAAAAAAAAAAAGAAAAATGTATTTCTTCTTCATGTCATAGTTTCAGCATGCAGGGGGTGTGAGGTGGGGTGGGGAAGTCTTGCTCACTGTGGCCACTCAAGGATCCAGGCTGTTTGAGGCTCCACCATCCTATGGTGAAGCTGCCTTCTTGACCTTCTTGACGTGAGCTTTCAGGGTTTGCCGTGGCAGGAGAAAAAAGGACAAGCATACACTGGCTTTTGCTCACATTGCATTGATCAAAAGAAATCTCACAGCCATACCTGACACCAAGGGACAGGTGAAGTACAGTCTTCCTAGTACTCAAAAGGAGAGGGGACACAGAAATATTGGTGAACTTCAGTGTTTCCCTTACTCATATTGCTCACTTCCAAATGGAAGTCTCACGTGGGTGAAGTGTCATCCCTGTAAACAATGGTATGCTGTGAATATTAGTTCTGACTTCCATACTGAGTAGGCTGGATTTTGAAATGAGAATTTTCCCATATAAAAAAAACTGTATGAAAGGTGAAGGACATCCATGAATACAACAGATTTCTGCTACCATAATCAATACCAGAATTTTACAGAATCATGCTTCTAGAATCCCTATGTTTACCAAGATGATTCAGGGTCTGAGCACACTTTTGTAGCGATTTCTCATTTTTAGCTCTATGTCTTGGTCTTTTTCAGTCCCTCTGACTATGCCTTGTGGCTTTATAGGAAAGCATAGGCTGGGCTAAAAGGGCTGGGATCCTTTCTTCTTCCACCTGCCCTGGAATGATGCCCTTGCTTCGCCCCATTCCAGTCAATGCACTTTACAATGGGAGGCACCATCACATTTGCCTGGCAAGGTGGGGACAAGAAGGGCTTTCGAATGTCAAATCTTCCAGTGTATCTCCAGCCCGATTGTTAGGCTCTCACAGTTTCCTAATCAGGGTATTAACATTAGAAAGCAGCAAATAACCCAGCTCCTGAAATTCAGCAAGGCACATAATTATCTTACTCCTAGTAATCTGAGGTTAAGGCTGAAACAAATTTCCTTATCCAAGTGAAATGCTTACTGCATTGTCCCCTAAATGCTCACAGACCACCCATTTTGGATAACTCATTTTTGTTGTCTTGACTTTTTATTACTCTATTTTCTCTCTCTCTCTCTCTCACTTCTCACATTGTCACCCAAGCTGGATGGAGTACAGTGGGGAAGTCTCGGCTCACTGCAACCTCTGCCTTCTGGGTTCAAGCAATTCTCCTGCCTCAGCTTCCCAAGTTAGCTGGGATCATAGGTACCCACCACCACACCCAGCTAACTTTTATATTTTTAATAGAGATGGGGTTTCATCATGTTGGCCAGAGACTGGTCTTGAACTTCTGACCTCAAGTAATCCACCCATCTTGGCCTCCCAAAATGCTGGGATTACAGATGTGAGCCACTGCACCCAGCCTATTACTGTATTTTCAAGAGCTTCAGCTTCAGTTGGCATATGAGCTAAGACACAAGAGACAACAGGTGCTAGTTTAACTAATTGCTTTGCTACGACATAAAAAGTACTTCCAGGTTCCCAGGCTGGGATGAGGAGATCCTTACTGCTCCTCTAGACATCTCAACTTAGTTCCTCACTTTAAGTTCTGTAATTTAGAGTATTTTGGTCCTGATACCTGATTTCTCTGTTGTTACAAGTCAAAGAAACCTAACTTGAACTAGTTTAGGCAGAGGGGGATTTATTTTCAGAAAACTATAGTGTTTCACAGAATCTTAGTGCAAGAATAGGGCTGGAACTTGGGAACAACTGGATTTGGCTATCTGAATGTTGTCAGGACTCTACCGCTCATCTTTGCACCCTTCTGCTTGCTTCCTCTCACTTCCTTTCTCTCTCTTTCTCTGTCCTTCTCTCTCTCCCTCTCCATCTATTCTTCCTTCCCTCCCTTCCTCCATCCTTCAACTTTCCTCTCTAGTCTATATAATATTAAAACCAGCTCCTGACAATTATCAAACTTTACAGCTTACAACCCAGGTACCCAATAAGATGCTGGCTCTTCTTCAGTTCCAGCTCCAGCTTATCCTTCTCCGTTTCAGTTCCATAATTCCTCAGGACTTGCTCTCAACAGCCTGGCTTTGGACAGATGCCATTCCCTGCAACAGTGATCTGTTGGGGGAGGTCATAAGACTGTGGCTTCCATGATAACCGTAAGAGTGGTTCCCACCAGAAGGGGATGCCTTCCAGACATAACATAAAGGAGTCCACCATGCTAACTTTTCTGCATACAGTGGGAAAGATAAATCTGCAAAGCAGATAAGGAAGGATATGTCAGAGAGGCAGAAGGAAAACTGGGGAGATCATAATTTTGGGGAAGCCAAGAAAGGACAGATGTTCAAGAAAGAAGGAGAGGTCATTAATCCAAAATTTCAAAGACTGAAGTAGTTATTGTAGAAAAGGAACCATGGGACTTAAGAATAAAGAGGCCGTTGATTATCCTGACAAGAAGTGGTTCTAGTGGGCAGTAGGAAATGGAATTGGGATATGTAGTGAAAGCCAGAGTTTAGTGGTTTCCAGAGTGAGTAAGAAGTGAATCCCAACACTTTGGAAGTCTGAGGTTGGAGGATCACTTGAGGCCAGGAGTTTAAGTCCAGTCTGGGTAACATAGCAAGAGCCTGACTCTGCAAAACAACAACAACAACAACAACAACAACAACAACAACAACAATTAGCCAGGCATGGTTATTACAGGGACAACTGTAATCCTAGCCACCCAGAAAGCTGATGAGGGAGGATTGCCTGAGCCTTGGAGCTGGTAACTGCAGTAAGCCATGATTGTGCCACTGAACTCCAGCCTGGGTGACAGAGCGAGACTATCTTAAAAAAAAAAAAAAAAAAGTAGATACTACATAGACAATTCTTTATTTATATTTTTTTAAAAGCCAACTTATTTTTTTATGAGAAAAAAATCAAACATATGCATCCTAAGTGTAATATTTCCAATTTTTTTTAAAAAAGTACAGCATGTGAAATTATATTTCCATATTTTCAATTTGCTCATGTTTGCTGAAATCATTCTATTTATCGGAATGAATGGAATTGTTAAATATATACTGATGTGACTGGATCATCTTGTCTTACCTTGCTTTGAAGGAAACCAGCTCTTATTGGAAAAAGACAACAAGGTAAAATAAGAATGGGACTTCAAAAAAAAAGTTTATGAAGCAAAACAACCCCACAAGAACAAAAAGCAGGAACAATTCTCTTTTAAACACATGTTACCATTAAACTCTGGGGACTTTATGCTACTGGGTGCCTGAGCAATATCCACGGTGCCATGCCTTACAAATGAGTAGTGTGCTAAGTTTCTCTTTCATTATTTGGAACGAAGAACATTTTTTCTTAGACTCAAATATTCCACTGGATAGGAGGATTCTCTGGTTGACAAGCAAAATTCAAAATGTTATATGGAACCTCAAGTTTCTCTTCAAAGAATCAGTATGTCAGTATGTTCAGCTCTTATTCTTTAATTCTCCATTTTAAAACTTAACTTTCTTGTAATTTGAGTAAACAACCTTCCCCACTGGTTCTAATCAGTAGCTTACACCTGTTTTCCTGGTCCCAGGCTCCATCCTAACTCATCCCAATCACCTGCTCCAGTATCTGCTCTGACCTGCCCATAACCGTCCTTCCCGCCAAAACACCCACCCTGCCACTCCAGCTCGGATCTCTGCTCTCTTTAAAATAGCCAATCAAAGGCCGGGCGCGGTGGCTCAAGCCTGTAATCCCAGCACTTTGGGAGGCCGAGGCGGGTGGATCACGAGGTCAAGAGATCGAGACAATCCTGGTCAACATGGTGAAACCCCCGTCTCTACTAAAAATACAAAAAAGTAGCTGGGCGTGGTGGTGCGTGCCTGTAATCCCAGCTACTCAGGAGGCTGAGGCAGAATTGCCTGAACCCAGGAGGCTGAGGTTGCCGTGAGCTGAGATCACGCCATTGCACTCCAGTATGAGTAAAGAGTTAAACTCCGTCTCAAAACAAACAAACAAAAAAAACCCCAGCCAATCAGGTTTTGTCTAGCTTGTGCAGTCTAACCCTAGCCAATAGGGGAACGACACAGCAGTAGGAACAACCCTCCCCCCTCCCCCCATCAGGCATAAATACCTCTCCACGCTTGTCCAAGCTTGTGGCCGCCATTGCTCTGTCTGTGAGCCTTACTCCAAAAGGCAAGAAGTTTCTAGTAAGGGAAATTGAGCCTCACCCCAAAAGGCAAGATATTTCCATTAAGGGAAATTAAGCCTCACTCCAAAAGACAAGATATTTCCAGTCAGGGAACTTGCGCGTCACTCCGAAAGCCAAGATATTTCCAGTCAGGGAAACTGAGGCTCACTCCAAAGGGCGAGATATTTCCAGTCAGGGAAATTGAGGCTTGCCCCAAAGGTTGGAAAAACGCGAGCCCAAAAGACAAGACATTTCCAATAAGGGAAATTGAGCCTCACTCCAAAAGGCGAGATATTTCCAGTCAGGGAAACAGCCTCACTCGAAAGACGGGATATTTCCAGTCAGGGAACTTGCGCGTCACTCCGAAAGGCGAGATATTTCCAGTCAGGGAAACAGCCTCACTCGAAAGACGGGATATTTCCAGTCAGGGAAACTGAGCCTCACTCGAAAGACGGGATATTTCCAGTCAGGGAACTTGCGCGTCACTCCGAAAGGCGAGATATTTCCAGTCAGGGAAACTGAGCCTCACTCCGAAAGGCGAGATATTTCCAGTCAGGGAAACTGAGGCTCACTCCGAAAGACGGGATATTTCCAGTCAGGGAAACTGAGCCTCACTCCGTAAGACGGGATATTTCCAGTCAGGGAAACTGAGCCTCACCCCGAAAGACGGGATATTTCCAGTCAGGGAAACTGAGGCTCACTCCAAAGGGCGAGATATTTCCAGTCAGGGAAATTGAGCCTTGCCCCAAAAGTTGGAAAAACGCGAGCCCAAAAGACAAGACATTTCCATTAAGGGAAATAGCCTCACTCCAAAAGGCGAGGTATTTCCAGTCAGGGAACTTGTGCGTCACTCTGAAAGGCGAGATATTTCCAGTCAGGGAAACAGCCTCACTCCGAAAGACGGGATATTTCCAGTCAGGGAAACTGAGTCTCACTCCGAAAGACGGGATATTTCCAGTCAGGGAAACTAAGCCTCACTCCGAAAGGCGAGATATTTCCAGTCAGGGAAACTGAGCCTCACCCCGAAAGATGGGATATTTCCAGTCAGGGAAACTGAGGCTCACTCCAAAGGGCGAGATATTTCCAGTCAGGGAAATTGAGCCTTGCCCCAAAAGTCAGAAAAACGCGAGCCCAAAAGACAAGACATTTCCATTAAGGGAAATAGCTTCACTCCAAAAGGCGAGATATTTCCAGTCAGGGAAACAGCCTCACTCCGAAAGGTGAGATATTTCCAGTCAGGGAAACTGAGGCTCACTCTGAAAGACGGGATATTTCCAGTCAGGGAACTTGAGCCTCACTCTGAAAGGCGAGATATTTCCAGTCAGGGAACTTGAGCGTCACTCCGAAAGGCGAGATATTTCCAGTCAGGGAAACTGAGGCTTACTCCAAAGGGCGAGATATTTCCAGTCAGGTAAATTGAGCCTTGCCCCAAAAGTCAGAAAAACGCAAGCTAGAGCAATGAAAAAAGATATTCAGAACTTCTCTTTCCCCTCTTCTCGAGGAAGAAAGAGGTATAATCTGTAGAGCTACTATGGAAGCCTAGGAACGTGAACAACCCCCCGCCCCCAGCCAAAACCAACCTACAGTGGATCAAAAATTTCCCACCCAAGACCCCCGGTGGACAATAGGCAGCCCACCAAGAAAACATGCAGGAAAATATGCTGATCTAGGTCTTGAGGATCCTCTTGGGCAGAAAATGTTGAAACTTAATTTTGTCACTAACAATTGGCCAAATATTAACAAGATAAACCTATAAAAAAAAGCTTCTAAAAGAGAGAGCATTCAAGACGGCATGAAACCGTTGAGGTAAACGGGTAGGCTCCTCACAGTCCACCCGGAGGATTCAACCCCCTCAAGGTGGGTCAGGTGGCCTGGCGGATCGTTCCCACCCCCAATTCCTCAGGATCCCGCCACCCATCCTCCCTCCCCTGCCGCCCTACATAGACAATTCTTTCAAGAGAATTGCCTGATTGTAAAAATTAGGAGGAATGAGAATAGATCAGAAAGACATGGAGTCAGAGGAAATTTTTTTATTTTAAATAATTTCTTACATGTTTTTGACATGGCATATTTAAATACTGGTGGGAAGCAATCACATGAAAGGGTATAACTGATGATAGTTATTTTTGTTAGTACTTCCCATCTTGCCTGGGCTGTGCAGATCCAGGCAGGCAGGGCGAGGGACAGAAGCTAAGGCCCCGGCCAAAGGTGTGAACCATTTCAACTTTTCCCAAGCCAAATCGAAAAGTAGGGCAAAGAGAGGAGGTGTCTGTCTTCAACACTGGATGAGCCAGGTTGGGGCCCAGGGCACACAAAGGGGCCTGGGACTGTGTAGAGAACAAGGGTCCCAAGGCTGGAGCCAGTCCTTGGTGGTGGGGGGCAGGGTAGGCACACAGCAGCTACATCCAGTGACAGGCAGACTTGCCACATGCTCCGACTTCCTCACTTAAAACCCTGCCTGTTGCCTCTCTGCCCACTTTCTCACCCCGTAGTGTCCGTGCCTAGCTGCCACCTGTTGTCTCAGCTCCACTTCCCCACCTCCCGTCGCTGCCCCCACCTTCCACTCTCATCCCTGAAGCTGGCTCAGCAAGGTCACTTTCACCTCCTTGTCACTTCCGGTGAATACCTTTTAGTCCTGATCTGTGTTGACTACTTGGAAGCCTTAAGGCTGTTAGTCCTGTTTTGAAACTCTGTCTTCCTGTGTCCTCCATGAAGCTGCTCTCTCTGGGAACATTTATTCCTCCTCCTAAAACAACTCATTTATTAAGCACCTAGTCTCTGTCAGGGCTTTACATTCATTACAGATAATCCTCACCTGGATGCAAGATGGGTTAATGAGACAGGTGAGGAAACCAAGGCTCAAGGAGATCAAGCAGTTTTTCTAAGGCCCCATGGCAGCAGGTGATACAGCCTGGATTAGAACCCAAGTTTGCTCTACTGCCCTCAACTCCAGCTGTTGTCTCCCTCACCTCTTGGGCCCCTCCTCAGCTTCTTTGGTGTGCTCTGCTCTCAGCCCCTACCCTCTTTTCCTCGCAACTCCAATAAGCACCTCTGTGTCTGTGGTTTCAGTGCCCGTTTTTCCTTTTTCTTTTTTTTCTTTGAGACAGAGTCTTGCTCTGTCTTCCAGGCTGGAGTGCAGTGGCACAATCTTGGCTCAGCCTCCGTCTTGGCAGCAAACTCTCCCTCCCCGCTTCAAGCAGTTCTTGTGCCTCAGCCTCCTGAGTAGCTGGGATTACAAGCATGTGCCACCATGCCCAGTTAATTTTTGTATTTTTAGCAGAGACAGAGTTTTACCATGTTGGCCAGGCTGGTCTCAAACTCCTGACCTCAAGTGATCTGCCTGCCTTGGCCTCCCAAAGTACTGAAACTACAGGTGTGATCCACTGCGGTCAGCCAGTGCCCATTTTTGTGCTGACAGTGCTTTCATACTAATGCAGACCTCACTCCCAAGTCCCAGACTGGCATGTATTGTTGTTGTGGCTGCTGCTTATTGTCATTAGGATTTGTGGAGCATTTATAACATGGCAGGTACCTTGCAGGTTTCTTTATATACATCATCTCATTAAATCCTTAGAATGGCTGGCGTGGTGGTTCACACCTGTAATTCCAGCACTTTGGGAGGCTGAGGTGGGCAGATCACTTGAGCCCCCGAGTTTGAGATCAGCCTGGGCAATGTGGCAAAACCCCATCTTTAAAAAAAATACAACAATACAAGGTATGGTGGTGAACACCTGTAGACCCAGCTACTTGGGAGGCTGAGGTGGAAGGATCCCTTGAGTCCAGGAGGCAGAGGTTGCAGTGAGCTGAGATTGCACTCCAGCCTGGCTAACAGAGTGAGACCTTGTCTCAGAATTAAAATAAAATAAAAAATAAAAATCCTTGCAACAGCCGGGCGTGGTGGCTCAAGCCTGTAATCCCAGCACTTTGGGAGGCCGAGGCAGGTGGATCACGAGGTCAAGAGATCAAGACCATCCTGGTCAACATGGTGAAACCCCGTCTCTACTAAAAATGCAAAAAATTAGCTGGGCATGGTGGCGCGTGCCTGTAATTCCAGCTACTCAGGAGGCTGAGGCAGGAGAATTGCCTGAACCCAGGAGGTGGAGGTTGTGATGAGCCGAGATTGCGCCATTGCCTGGGTAACAAGAGTGAAACTCCGTCTCAAAAAAAAAAAAAAAAAAAAAAAAAATCCTTACAACGACCCTATGATGTAGTTACTATTATCCTATTTTCCACTTAAGGAAACTGAGCATTAAAGAGATTAATCAGGATGGGCGCGGTGGCTCAAGCCTGTAATCCTAGCATTTCGGGAGGCCGAGGCAGGCGGACTGCTTGAGCTCAGGAGTTCAAGACCATCCTGGGCAACATGAAGAAACCTCGTCTCTACTAAAAATACAAAAAATTAGATGGGGATGGTGGTGCACACCTGTAATCCCAACTACTTGGGAGGCTAAGGCACAATAATTGCTTCAAATCGGGAAGTGCAGGTTGCAATGAGCCAAGATTGCACCACTGCACTTCAGCCTGGGTGATAGAGCAAGAGACTGTGTCTGAAAAAAAAAAAGAGAGAGAGATTGGCTGGGCACAGTGGCACACACCTGTAATCCCAGTACTTTGGAAGGCCAAGGTGGGCAGATCACGAGGTCAGGAGATCGAGACGATCCTGCCAGCATGGTGAAACCCCATCTCTACTAAAAATACAAAAAAATTAGCTGGGTGGGGTGGCACATGTCTGTAATCCCAGCTACTCAGGAGGCTGTGGCAGGAGAACTGCTTGAACCTGGGAGGCGGAGGTTGCAGTGAGCCGAGATCTCGCCACTGCGCTCTAGCCTGGTGATAGAGCGAGACTCCATCTCAAAAAAAAAAAAAAAAAGAGAGAGAGAGAGAGATTAATGAACTTGTCCCAAGGCCAACAGCAGTCCAGGTTCGTCTGATCCCAGAGTCATTCTCTTAACTGCTGTGCTTGCTGACTCAATGTCCTCTCCCAAGAGGTCTCACACCTGACATGTCTGCATCTGAACTCATCTATCCATTGCCTCGTATATGACTATAGGCAAGTGAGTGAATGTCTGAGCCATAGTTGTTATCAGCTTGTCCAAAGCCTGTCCTTCTCCCACGCTGTTTAAATAAACAGTTCTGCCGCCTCCCAGTCAACAGGAGCTGCACAAGACTCTTCCCTTTCCCTGCCCTCCCCACCACTCACTCATCAAGACATGTTGACTGTGTGCTCTAAAAGCCCCATTCTCCCTGCCCTTGCCCTAGTCCTCTCCTGCTTGGACATAGCAAGAGCCTGCTCTCAGGCCTTCCCCATCATTCATTCAAAGAACCTTTCTTAGGCCTGCTCATTTTCTCAGCCACCATGGAACACACATTCTCTTCCCTCCTAGCCCTCCTTTGCACAGCCCAGAGCAGTCTTTCCAACACGCAAAGCTCACCAGGTCTCCCCAGCTCCCTGAACCCCTGACTCTGAGCAAAAGTTTCAGAACCTCAGCTGGGCTTTCAAGCCCCAGACTGTGTGGTCCTACCTCCTCAGCAGCCCCAGCACCCATCTGACCCTCTTCTGAGCACGTGGAGGAGGACAGACTCGGAGAGAGAAAGCCAGGTAAACATAGGGAAGAGAGAGATCCTGATACCAAGAAAGGAGGGTCATGGGTAATTATTAGGTGCCAACCTCTTGCTCAGCCCTCATTGATTCATCTATGCATTAACAGTTACTGAGCTGAGTCCTCTACTGGGCCCCAGCCCTATCCTCACATATTCACAGCCTGGGAGGGAGAGAGACCTGTCCATGAGGAACTATCACACAGAGTGACAGGTGCTACGGTGGGGGATGAACATGCCCCTCTGGGCAGCAGTGGAGGGCAGATATCAGGGGAACATGAGTAAAATGTTGAACATATAGGAGTTGGCTGGATGAAAGAGATGGATGCAGAGGTCACCTTGGGCCAAGGAAACAGCATATAGGAAAATGAAAACATTAGTTTCCTTTTGCTACTGTAACAAATTACCATAAACGTAGTGGCTTCAAAAACACAGGCTGGGCGTGGTGGCTCACCTCTATGATCCCTGCACTTTAGGAGGCTGAGGCGGGTGGATTACCTGAGGTCAGGCGTTCGAGACCAGCTTGACCAATATGTTGAAACTCCATCTCTACTAAAAATACAAAAAGTCAGGGGCCTGTAATCCCAGCTACTTGGGGAGGCTGGGTCAGGAGAATCGCTTGAACCTGGGAAAGGAGGCTGCAGTGAGCTGAGATCGTGCCACTGCACTCAGCCTGGGTGACAGAGAGAGACTTGGTCTCAAAAAAAAAACAAAAACAAAAAAACAAAAAAAACAAAAACAACCCCACAGATGTATTATCTTACAACTGACTGCTCAGAGGTCTGAAATCAGTTTCAGTGGGTTAAAGTCAATGTGTTGGCAGGGCTTGTTCTTTCTGTAGGCTCCGAGAGGAGAATGTATTTCCTTGCCTTTTCAGCATCTAATGGTTTCCTGCATTCCTTGGGTTGTGGACCAGTACTCCATCCTCAAAGCACAGCACTCCAGTCTCTGATTCCATCATCCCACTGCTGTCTCCCCTGACTCCTCCTACCTCCCTCTCTCTTGTTGGGACCATTGTGATTTTATCACCTCACCCCAGATAATCCAGGATAATCTAATCTCAAGATCCTTGACCACATCTGCAAAGTCTCTTTTGGCTTATAAGGTAATATTCACAGGTTCTGGGAATTGGGATGTGGACATCTTGGGGACCACTATTCAGCCTATCTCGAGGCAGGTGGTATATTATCTCACAGTCTTTTAAATTGCCTCCAATTTTATCACCAGGTTGAAGAGAAGGAATGAAAGGCTCACAGAAGTTAAGTGATTTGCCTTCGACAGACAGATGATAAACGTTTTTTAAAACAGACAAAAGAATACAGAGAAAAATGCAACAAAGCGCTCAAAACCTCACCACCCAGAAATGATCAGTATTACATTTTGTAGCCATATACATAATATAGAGAAAGAAGCATTGAAAGAGAGAGGTTAGAGAGAGAGCCAGACAGGTAGAAAAAATAAGAACGGGACTGTTCTCGTAGTCCTAATGGGACATACTATAGAAGCTATTTTTTAACCAAAAGTAGAAAATGTACATTTATTTGAGTTTAATAGAGGAAAAAGAAACTGAAGTGAAAACGAAGGAACAGCTGAGGTATTCTTCACCTTAGAATAGTCATTCCTAAAAGACCTCTCTCAAGCACCATTTCAATTAAGAGGTTGGGCCAGGTGTAGTGGCTCACACCTGTAATCCCAACACTTTGGGAGACCTAGGCGGCAGGATCACTTGAGCTCTGGAGATCGAGACCAGTCTGGGCAGCATAGAGAGACCCTGTCTTTACCAAAAATAAAAATAAAAAATAAAAAATAAAAAAAATTAAAAATTAGTCAGGCATAGTGGCACATACCTGTGGTCTCAGCTACTTGGAAGGCTGAGGCAGGAGAATTGCTTAAGACCAGGAGGTCGAGGCTGCAGTGAGCCGTGGATAGCACCATGGCATTCCAGTCAGAACAACAGGGCAAGACCCTGCCTCAAAAATAAAAAGGAGGTTGGACACATCTTTGTAGCAACGTCTAGGAAAATAAATAAATAAATGAAAAGGAGGTTGGAGTAGGATTTTACCATTACACTCTGATTTTATCTGCTATTTATTGACTCAGCTATGAACAAAGATGTGATTAGTACTTCTGCTCTCCTTGCCACCCCACCTCTCCATTCTAGACTGTGCATGTAACCTTTGACTATCCCAAGACTTTACTAAAAGCCTACTGTTGACCAGAAGCCTTACTGATAACATAAACAATTGATTTGCACATATTTTATGTTATATATATTATATGCTGTATTCCTACAATAAAGCTAGAGAAAAGAAAATGTTAAGAAAATAATAAGGAATTAATAATATATTAATATTTACTATTCATTAAGTGGAAGTGGATCATCATAAAGCTCTTCATCCTTGTCTTCATGTTGAGGAGGCTGAGGAGGAGGAAGAAGAGGAGGGGTTGGTCTTGCTGCCTCAAGGGTGGCAGAGACAGAAGCGGGAGAGGGAGGCAGGAGAGGCAGGCACTCTTGATGTAACTTTTATTGATTTTAATCTGCGAATAAGTGGACCTGCACAGTTCAAACTTGTGTTGTTCAAAGGTCAACAGTATTCACATTGTTTGCAATTAAAATTCCCACAATGTAATCTTAGCCTAAATGGAATTAAGGTTAATTCCTAAATGGAATTAATGTTACCACCACTTCTTTACCATGAATCTCCCTTCCTCAGTTCCTGAATTTGACTAATCTCTTGGCTGACTGGATTTTGTCACTGAGTAGTTTTCCCTGGAAAGGTTCATGAGTACACCATCCCCCCAAATTCATGATTGAGATGAACCACTCTGTTGGTTATGATTTACAGTGACACTTTTTTACCCTCAGAACTCTGCAGATATTGCTTCATTGTCTTTATCTGTCAAATGCTACGTTGGAGAAGTCTGAGACCAGACTGAATTTTCCCCCTTCCCCATTGTAAACAAATGACTTGCTGCTTCTGCCTAGGTGCCTTAAGTGTTCTTCCTTTAGTCCCAAAATTTGATAAATAAATCAATGTGTCATTTTTCTTTTTCAGAGGGGAGGGTCTCACTATGCTGCCCAGGCTGGCCTCAAACTCCTGGGCTCAAGTGATCCTTCCATCTAAGTCTCCAAAAGTGGTGGCATTACAAGTATGAGCCACCTAGCCCAGCCAAATCAGTATGTCTTAATGTCAATTATTTTGTGTCAATTTTTCTGGTATATACTCCTTTCAATCTGAATATTCAGTTCTTTCATTTCAAGGGAAGATTTCTGTATTTCATACCTTAACATCCTTTTATGTTCCATTTTTAGAACCCCTACTTTAGGACTGTTAATAGTTAAGCTTATGGTAGCTTGTCTTTGTCCTATTATCTTCTAATTGCTTTAATATCTTTATCTTTTCCCACCAGGTTTACTCTCAAAATCTCAAGCCTTTCCTAGACAACATTATTTTGATTATTATTATTTATTTATTTATTTTGAGACAGAGCCTCCCTCTATCACCCAGGCTGGAGTGCAGTGGCCTGGTCTCAGCTCACTGCAACCTCTGCCTCCTGGGCTCAAGTGATTCTTCGGCCTCAGCCTCCTGATCAGCTAGGACTATAGGTGCACACCACCATGTCCAGCTAATTTTTTGGTTTTTTTTTTTTTTTTTTTTTTTTTTTTCAGTAGAGACACGGTTTCTACTAAACCAGATTGGCCAGGATGGTCTCAATCTCTTGACCTCATGATTTGCCCAAGTTGGCCTCCCAAAGTGCTGGGATTCCAGGCATGAGCCACAGCACCTGGCCTATTTTGATTTTTAACCAATATCTAATGGTTAAAGTCTATTAATGCCTATTATATGAATATTTATTGTTTTTCTGTTTCTAGTTTATTACATCTTTAATAATATGATTTCAGTCCTCTACTATTTTACTTACTTCTCTAATCTCCCTTTCTTCTCATTCACTGTTTTATCATCTTGTCTGAGTTCTTTGTTCTCCTGATTTCATGCTATTAATAAGGGCTTCCATAACACGAATGATTTTCCAGGACTCTGCTTTTATTCCTTTGGGTGTATTTTCTTCTAGATTGGGGTCTTCATCTGTTTTTACCATCATCTTCCTTGCTCCCTTCCTCCTCCCCCTTCCTTCTCCTTTCTTTGTTCCACCGTCTCTCCTTCCTGTCTCCATTCTGGCTGTGGTCTTGGTGCCTAAAGGCCATGCCATTTCCTTTCCTCTTACTCCTCTCTGCTGGCGCCCATGTTTAGCTGATCTCTCCCTGCCCTGGTGTGCAGGCCCAGGAGCCCCTTCCCATCTTGTTTATGCCCGTTTATCTCCCCTGGAGGGTATGGTTTGCAGGCTGGCTGTTGCTTTTTTTTTTTGCAGGGAGCTGTTGCCCCCATCACCCATGACTTCTATGGCCTGAGGATGCCTGGCTAGGGCTGCCTGCTGTCCTTAATGGGGCCTGAGTGCTGTCCCTCCTCTGAGGCCCTGTTAGACATCTTGTTCCAACCGGTGAGTGGGGCACAGACTATTCCTGCAGGCACTGGCTTGTCCCCACCAACCCCATCCCCAGGAAGACACCAAGCCATGCAGCTCTTCTTGCTTCTCCTGAGGTCTCATGGAGAAACACATGGAGGTCTCAAGGAGAAACTTCTCCTTACAAACGTTTTTTTCCAGACTTTTCCTGCCTACTTACTCAACAGTGCACTATTAGATGACAGGAAATTGTGTTTCATGGAGCCATCTTTTCTCAGTGCTACTTTTGGGAATGGGGTTAGGAGACATATTACTCACTCACTGCACCAGAATCCTGTTATTTCTTTGGCTGTCACATTTTAAGGTTTATAAAAAGGATTTCCTTGTTTGCTTGGACTTGATAAGTTTGTAGTAGCGTTGTTGTTTTTATTTCGGCTTGTGTTCATTTTATTAGAGGGGGGTGGGGTGGAGGGATTCTGTGACGGTGCTACTTTGTCTCATTAACTCAGAGGTCCCCACCTTGCTTTATCCATACCGCTCCCCTTGGACCGCCCCCTCTGGCAGCCCCAGCCCCCAGCACATTCAAGTTCCTGGGATGAGACAAGGACCCATAGAATTAGGCCTCAGCACAAAAGAACAAAAAGAAAAAAAAAAAAAAAGAATTAGGCCTCAGCACACAGTGGGTTTCAGTCCGAGGAAGACAGGGAATGAGCGGGGAGCATTTCATGGAGACAGAGTCAGAGGGAACTCAAATACTTCTCAGGAGGGCATCTGGGCAGAAGCACGGAATGAACCAAGGCATGGAAGTAGGAGAGGATGGGAACAATTATCAGGGAACAGGAGGAGTCCAGCTGGAGAAGTGCCAGCTGGAGAAGTTGGGGAGAGGCTGGAGCCGTGGGCAGGCAGGGCCCAGGTAGGGTCTGCTCTTGTTATGACCAAAGCACTTGGCTCTTGGGTCTAGAATCTCAGGGATACTAATGGTGGGTGGGGCAGGTGCAGTAGGGAAGCCTGGTTCCTGTCTCTCCTCCCCATCCTCAGCCTCTCCCAGAGGCCTCCTTTGACTACTCCTCTCTTGGTGCCTCCCTGTCCTGGTGACCCCCAAGGTGTTCTTGTTGTTGTCCTGACAGCCGCAGGTGAAACTTCAGTCATGGCCACACCAGGCACATGCCATCGCATGTGGTAGCACTGAATATCTGGTACGAATGTAGCACAGATGTGCCCCTGGCCACCTAGCCACACTAAAACAAACACAGTGCACAGCTGAATACCATCACCACCATTTGCACATGATCGCACAGTGACACATGTTGTTGTGGGCATACTTTGCACACAGCCCCAGAGTCTGGCTCCTTCTCTGGGTCACTTGCTTCCAGATCTCTTGAGAGCTTGTCCTGCCCCCTGGTGGCCATTCCCCAAGCCACTGCCCCTCTGGAAGGACCTTTTCTACCTCCTTACCTTCTGGCCTAGAACAAGCTCTTCCCTCAAACTGGAGCTATGAGACCAGGCCCCTCAGATGTCCTCCAGACCAGCCTCTCCTCTCAGACATCCTCCAGACCAGACCAGACTACCCCCTAAACATCCTCCAGACCAGCCTCCCCACTCAGATGTCCTCTAGACCAGCCTCCCCCTGCAGATGTCCTCCAGACCAGCCTCCCCTCTGAAGTCCTCTAGACCAGCTTCCTCCCTCAGACGTCCTCCAGACCAGCCTTCCCTCTCAGACTGGTACTGTCAGGCAAGGCCTTCCTCAAACAGGGTGATCAATGTCTCAGTTTGCCTGGAGCTGAGTATTTTCTGAGACTTCTAAAAAGTCCAAGCAGACTAAAACTAGTTGGCAGGTCTATGGATCCGTGTGCCTTCAGCTCAGTCTCCCCTCAGACTGGACCCATCAGACCAGACCCTTTCAGACACCCCTAGGTCAGCTTACCCCTCAGGCTGGCCCTTTCAAACAAAAGCTCTTCTGATGCATGTCCCAGATCAGCCCTGGCTCAGGCTTAACCTGTCGCATGGGCCCTTTCAGACTCACTCACCTTCAGATTGGCTTCCCTGTCAGCCTGTCACTGCCAGGTCCCTTCCAGCCTTTCCTCAAACTGGCTCCATCCGACGCCCCTCCTCAGACTTCCTTCCTCTCCCCATCCTCTGAGAATAGACAAGGTGGGGAGATTACATCCCAATCCCTCTTGCCCCCAGGACCTTGGCCTGCATCTCGAGGCAAGCACGGCCTTCCCAGGGCCTGGTGGCTCTGGGCTGTGGGCCTCAGGACCTGCAGACAGGGAGGTGCAGGATGCAGGACTGGGGCTGGAGCCCGGCATTCCGTTCTCTCCATGTGAGAATGAACTTTCTTGGAGTTCCCGACTACACAGGCAGAGAGCTCACAGGCTCCGGGGAGTTCTCATGGCTGGAGGCTGCCCAGGAGGGACTCCTGCCTGGTGTTGCCCTCTCTCTTGGCTGGCTGCTGGGAATGCACACCAGGCGTGGGATGTCTGTGCTGAGAGCTGCCAGCCTAGGAGCAGGAATGAAGAGCAGGCGGGCGGCCGAGAGGGGGCAGCAGAAGCCAGGACAGCCCCTAGTGCAGGCCGGAGAGGAACTGCGGTCAAAGGCTGGGGTCTGGATGACGGTGGGAACACAGAGGGAGGCAAAAAAGAAGACTGACAGAGTCAGGGAAGAGGGAGACACAGAGGTGGAGACAGGGAGAGACATATATACAGAGAGACAGAGAGATGGGGATGGAGACACACAAGGCAGAGGGAGAGGGAGAACGCAGAAAAAGGGAAGACAGACAAGGAAGAACAGATGCGAAGACAAGCATGTAGACAGAGAGGGATGGATATAGAGACAAGGAGGGAAGAAGAGACACAAATGGAGACATACAGAGAGATAGGGATGGAGCAAAGACATACAGAAAGAAATGAAGCTAGGAACCAGGACAAAGACAGACTCAGAGATAGGAATGGGCGGGGTGACTCATGCCTGTAAACCCAGCACTTTGGGAACCTGAGGCGGGCGGATCGCCTGAAGTCAGGAGTTTCAGACCATCCTGACCGACGTGGAGAAACCTCATCTCCACTAAAAATACAAAAATTAGCCGAGCGTGGTGGCGGGCACCTGTAATCCCACCCAGTTACTCAGGAGGCTGAGGCAGGAGAATCAACTGAACCTGTGAGGTGCAGGTTGCAACGAGCCGCGATCACGCCACTGCACTCCTTCCTGCCTGAACGAGATTCCGTCTCAAAAAAAAAAGAGACAAACACAGAAATAAGAATGGTTTCTTCAAGAAGAGAGGGGTGGGGGTGCACAGAGACAGGTCTAGAGTTGTAACAATGGGGCAGAGCCACACTGGGAGGAGAGATCAAGTGGGCAGGAGGCTGATAGGCCAGTACTTAGAGCCGCAGCCCAGCCCCAGTGCATCATTGGAGCAAAGAGAAGTGGGGGGCCGTAATGCACCTGGGGTCTGGGATTCCAGACTCCCCTTCCCTCCATGCCTCAGGGTTGTTTTAATTCTCCAGATTGTTTTAGCTCCAAGAACTGATGTCTATACTTATTATGCCTAGCTCCCCAGAACCATTGTGGGAACTGGATATGGAGGGACCATGCTAGAGAGAGGTGGCAGCCAGCAGCTGAGACCCTCCAAGATGAACAGCCTCTGTGAGGCCAAGGGCCCAGGACCCACAAGGAGGGTGACCACCCCCCAGGCCCAGGCCAGTTGTCTAGTCAGAGGCAATGAGGCTGCCCCTCCAGCCACCCTCGGCTTGCGGCAGAGCAGAGTCTCTCTCTTAGGGCTGGGGGCAGAGAGATAGAGGCTCCAGTCCTCCCCTCCATTGGCCTGAGGCTCTGGCAGGCCCCCTCCCCTCCTTCTGCCCCCTCCTCCTGAGGCCCCACATAATTGCTTTCCCATGTTGCTAATGGAGGCCAGATTGCTGATGCCCAAGCTCTGGGTGGGCGGTGGGTAGGTCAGTGCTGACCAGGGCTCTTAAGACGGAAAGGCAGCACAGGCCAGAGACTCCTCACTTCAGCCAACCCACCCCAAAGATGAGAGTGGAAGTTCTGGCACAACCCAGGAATGTTCTTGGCAAGACAGTTGGTGACCCCTGTTCTCTCTATTCATGCTGGACCTGGAGCATAGGTTCCGGCTGAGCCACACCTCACAGGGACCAGATCCACAGGCCGAACTGAGGGTTTAGGGTTCAGAGCAGGTCCACAGCCACCTCTCAGGATGTCCATCCTGGAAACCTCTTGTGAATGAAGAGCCCTGTACTTCCATAGCTGGAGCTGTTCAGCTTGAAAAGCCACAGGCTTCACCTTGATGTCAGGCCTTTGCTTTCATAGGTCTCCCACCTAGAGCACCCCTCTCTCTTCTAACCCGTAGGAGCCGGCCACTTTACTCTGGAGCCCCTCACCGGGCACCAACACTGGAACTGTGTCTTGTCCAGGCCGAACTCATCAGTGCTTGAGGCACTGTCAGTGCCCCCTCCCAGGGCATGATCCCAGGAGGGCCTGGAGATCCCAGGAAGGGGTGTCCATTTCTGGAGCCTGCTCCAAGGGCAAGGGTTTGAACTGGGAGAATGTGTGTGATGGCATGGGAGAACTGATGGCTCTGTGGAGGTGTGGTGCTCAGTGCTTGCCATTGGAAGTGTATCAGGACACAACTGTGCACCAGTGGGTATGGACCTGACTTTAACTCTACCCCCTTCTTCTTATTCCAGACACCCAGAGCAAGGCCAAAACCTGGTTCCCCAGGTCGGAGCTCTGACCTACCATTTCAGCCCCGCCTCCAGGTCACAGGGCCTCCCTACTTGGCCCCAGCCCCAGGCATTCCAAGCTGAGAATGCTTGCTTATGCTCAGTAAGAAAACTTCTATGAGCCGGTTCTAGACCTAAGTAGGGCTGGGACAGCCAAGCATCCTCCTCTGAGAAGTCAGAGGGATCCCAGAGCCCCAGTTTGGGGACTGGAAAGGAGTGGGCAGGGAATGAGACTGGACCAAAGACTGATCACCCTGTAAAGCCAAAGCCCCACCCTCTCCCGCTCCACACTGACTCCCGACTATAACCTAACCCTGGGAGTAAGCCTCTGTCATTCCAGCCCAAGTCTAGGTCCCTTCCCTGGTCACATTCTAAGCAGCCTCCTCCTTCAGGCAGCACCCCCTGCCTGTCCAGGCCCAGGACACTCTGTGTTCTGAGCCCCTGTGGTCTGGCTGGGCCCTAGGCCTGACCTTCTAGCACTCTTGGAATGTCTCCTGGATGGCAGGGATCACGCACACCCCCTGGCCCCAGGGATGAAGGCTGACCCTCCCCTTCTGCCATCTCTATAGCCCTATGCACTGGGCTCAGGC
This sequence comes from Saimiri boliviensis, assembly GCF_048565385.1. Lineage (NCBI taxonomy): Eukaryota > Metazoa > Chordata > Mammalia > Primates > Cebidae > Saimiri > Saimiri boliviensis. The sequence goes on from NC_133450.1 coordinate 186,723,597, forward strand.
CTGGGTACTTAAGGAAGGCAGCTCTGGAGGTGACCCTTGAAAGGCTTCTGACCCAGCCAAGACTTCAGTAGCCTCCAGGACTTACCAGATACCCGCATGGGACCTCTCATTTCCCACCATTTTTCCCTGGTTGCAACTCTGGTCCAGGGAAGCCTTATTCCCCAAGAAGTAGACAACACCATTACCAGATACATGGCCTGAAAGCTGAACGCTTCTCTCCACCTTCCCCAAACACAATTTCTTTCCTCCACCAGGCCTGGAAGGGGCAGGGTCCATAGAAAGGGGGTACTCTCCCAAAGTGGGTCTGTTTCAAGAACTCATGAAATGGTGACGTTTAATGAGAACCCCCCACCCCCGCCACCCTGTATATACATCTATAAAAAATTCAAATACAGCAAGTTACCATTGAGTCAGACTAGAAGGGACTGACAGGGCATTAAATACTGTGGGATAGGAGCAGGGACAGGTGAGGGGTATACAAAACAGGGCAGAGCGGAGGGGACTGAAAAGTGTGGGTGCTGGGGGGAGGGGGATGGCTGGGCCCCCCTAGCATCAGGAGCTTATAATCTGATGGTAGCAACAGAGACCCTGGGATAGACAGGAGGCTGGGGCAGGAGGAGAAATTGGATGTGAGAGGCTCCCCTCACACCCCTCAAGGGCTCCTGGGAGTCGCTGGCATTGGAGGGTCCAGCCCGAGGGGCCAGGGTGAGGGGGTCTTTGGTGGGTGGGTTAGCTGCATGGCCCACCTCCCCTGAGGGAGGAAGGAGGGCCAGCTTGGTGCGGCAGGGCTAGGGGTCGGCAGGCCCGGGCCCGCCGGGGTCTCCACAAATTGTGTCTGAAGAGAATGCAAAAGGTCCTCCTGCCTGTGTGCAAAATAGAACCCGGGGTCTGCAGGCTCAGCTCCAGCCTCCTGCTCCTCTGCAGGTGCTCTGCTTATCCTCACAAGGTGCCGGGTTCTGCAGAGACAGGTAGGGGCCTATGAGGGAGGGGGCTGGAGTGGGGGTTCCCTCAGGCTTCCTCTGCCACCCAGCCTCGCTCCACCTACCAGATCAAGAGATTGCTGGCAGTGGCAGCAGCGGCAGCCAGGGCCAGAGTGACAGGGACGCTGACCAAGAAGGGTGCTGAGGGTCCCCCGCCGCTGCCCAGCTCCCCAGGGTCACAGATCTTCGTGGTGGGCGGGGGTGCCAGGGAGCTGGTGGTGCTGGTCGTGGTCTCTGGGGAACATGGGGGAAACTCAGGGCAAGGCCAGGGCGGCAGTCCCATCCAGATCTGGGGGCTCAGGAGAAAAATCATTCTGCTTCCTATACCAAACTGGTACTGCCTCTCCCATTAGACAGGCCCTGCCTCCTCGTTGGGCAGATCCTGCTTCCCAAGGCTCACAGATGACCCCTCCACCCAATGACCCCTACCAAGGACGTCCAGATAGCAAGGACCAGGAATGGCAGGGGTTGAACAGGCAGGCAGAAGTGTGGCTGCCAGAGTGCGGCTACCCCCAGGAGCAGAGGCTGGAGGCAGCAGGCCATAGGGCAGTCAGCAGAGCCCAGGAGGCAGGGGTGGGAGCAAGCTCACCCGACGCCTGGGCCTCGGTGGTGAGGTGTCGTGGTTCCTCAGTCCAGGGTGTAGCGTGGGCGGCCACGCTCCAGTCACTCCATGTCCCGATCTCATTGTCCTTGGCTGCCACCTGGATAATGTACTCCTTCCCGGCATAGGCATCTGTGATGGTGTGTGCTGTGCCGTCTGACAGCTCCACCTGCACCAGACCATGGGGTGGGGGTAAGGATACACCCAGGGGCCAGAAGAGTGAGGTCCCTCCAGAGGAAGTGAGCACACCTCTAGGAAGAGGAGAGTGAAGGGCCCTGAGGGCAGTGAGGACTTCCCTGGAGGAGAAAGAGGACATGGAGAATATTCCTGCCAGAGAGTGAGGACACTTAGGGAGGAGACCCCATGGGAAGACAGTTGTCCCTGAAGGAGAGTAAGGACATCTTTAAGGAGACCAGAAACACACCAGGGGGTGCCTTTGAAGGAGGTCTTTGCCCTGTGCTTGCGACTCTGCTGTTGCCCCCTCCTGTCTCACAGCCCCCAGCCTGGCTAAATCCCAACCGACCGCAGTCCCAGCTTGGAGGTGGCAAAGGCAGTGGGTGAGAGGAGATGGTAGCACCGCGCTCCTCTCCCACCAAGAAGCCGCTGAGAGGGGAGGTTCCACACACCGACTGGAGCTAGGCTGCCTGAGGTCCAAGTGGGCCCCATCCTCTAGTAGCAAGGTGACCAAGTTATTTAGTGTCCTTGTGCCTTGCCATCCTCATCTGTAAAACGGTGTTCACGAGAGGATCCATCTCTTAGGGTTACAGCGAGGACCAAGGCATGAGGACAGCACCAAACACACTTCAGCCAGCAGTGCCATCACCATGGCTTTCGGTCAGAGCCCAGGTTCCCAGATGCCCAGGGTACCTACCAGCCCGGCCAAAGCTGGGCATCCCCTTAGGAAGGCCTCAGTGTGGTTATCACCCTGCCGAAGAGGAAAGGGGTCAGGGACAGCCCATGGGGCTGCGGGTGCAGGACAGCTGCTCCATTTCCTTCTGGAGGCATCGCCACCCCACCCCCACCACGCTGGCCCCATCCTGCTGGTCTCCCGCCACCTCCAGGCCAGCCTGCCTGTCCGGCGCCCCTCCCAGGCCCAGGCTGGGCTCTGGTTCATCTCAGCGGCACCCGCCGCCTCATTAAGCCGCCTCGTAAACAGGGGCAGCAGGCGGGGGTGGAGAAGGGGGCTGCTCTGGGCCACGTCTGGCTTCAGGGCTTTTTCGGTCCCTGTTCCAATCTTCCCCCGAGAAAACTTGGGTCTGGGCTACCTGACCTGACAGTCTGTGAGTGCATGTGCGCATGTGTGTATATGTGTGTCTGGGCATGCGCAGTGGGTCCAAACAGGGCAGGAAGCCTTTCCAGTTGCAGCTCAACCGGTGGCCCTGATACAGTGGTAAAGGTCAGGGTCATGGTGAGATACCTTTTGGGCCCAGACCCTGGGCTCAGTAAATCCTAATCCCAGCCCTGGAAGTTCGGAGGGTCCCAAAGACCCTCTTCTCCTGGAGCCAGGGTCCTAGTTCCACCTCTGACACCCCAGACCCTTTCTGCTCACCAAAGATGCCCTCTGGGTGAATAGCCCTGGCTTTACCTTCATCTCCTTTCTGCCAGGATTAGGCCTGCAGACCTCCACGTCAGTCTCTCCCCACAGGGAGGGAACCATGGGGAACAGATCAAATTGCCGCCTCATTGCAGGCTCATGGTGGGTACCACACCTCTAGGAATGTGGCCCCCAGGAGATCAGTGCTCTTCTGGGGTCCACATCTCCGAGATCAGAATCCTTCTTCCTAGGTTATCAGTGATCCCTTCATGCTCCCTCTCAAGAGAAAGGCTTCTCAATTGGCTGGAACTCCCTAGTCACTGGCATTCACCTCTCTCGAAGTCCTCCATGGTCTGCTGCAGCAGATGCCAGACATGCCCTCCAGGCCTCCCTGCCGAGTTAGGGCCAGGGCAGGAGCTGCAGGGAACCCATGTTATGTCCCAGTACTTGCCTCCCCCTTGTCTGTGCTGAGACAGGCCCTGTCAGGCATCCCAGGGCCCATTCTTTTGCAATTTCTGGTCTGCATTTTCCTCTTGAAAATCCAAATGGTGTTTTTCCCTGCTCTGCCCTTCATACCCCTCCAAATCATACACCTGCCTCTCCCAAGGTCAAGGATCGGGGAGAACAGACTGTTCAGAGCAAAACTTTAGCTGAAAAGAATCATAAATCTAACCAACCCCAATGCCAGTGAGACACAGAATGGGGCTAGGATACACTACAGGCTACCTGTGTTCTTGCCACGGAGGCTGCACACTTTGCTCTTCTCACCTCAGTGTGAGGGTCAGTTTTGCACAGGGGCTTGGCATGTTAGTCACACTAATATGGTGTATGGTTCCTGCTGGGAGCCGTGCATGTGTGCATGTTCCTGTGTGTGTGGTGGGCGGTGTGCCAGGTCCACTGCAAGTCGTGTGCGCCGCGACGCGCGGGGCTGCTGCCTGTAGCTCGTTAGCGGGGGAGGGGGGCTTGTGAAACTAGACCCTGGTTATTAGCAATGCATTAGGCGCGGGCAGCTGGCCAGGCGGGAAGGACTCCGGACTCTGTCAGGGAACATGTGAGTGTGTAAGCAGCCTTTGTGGGGGCCAGGCCCGCATCCCGGACAGGCACCCAGGAATCGAATTACGCACTTTAAAGGCCAGACAGGATAAGGGCATGAGGAGCTGGAGATGGAGCCTGGTGGATGAGGTGGGAGTACAAGGTGACCCCCAGGAACCAGCCTGGGTTGCCCCGTGGAGGACCCTCCCAACCCCACTGCTAGCCCACAGGCCTCATTGGCCACACAGAGTGCCACAACACTATGGGCCCAGGACTCTCAAAGCAACCTCCCAAACCTCTGGCTGACCCAAACCTCTGGCTGCTCCCCAGAGCTCTCTATCATAGCTTGATCCGGACCATAACCTGACCCCATACTGACGCTTGTCCACTGCTTGGCTCCAGGCCTAGGCCACCTTCCGACTCATAACCTCAAGCTGACCCCTAAGCTGCGTCTGAATTTGGAGTCCTGATGCCAGTCAATGCCTGAACTCCCACCCTGGACCAGGCTTGATCCCACTGCCTGATCCTGACTCCTTGAGCACATCTGGGAGCCCTTGAGGACAGGCACGTTCCTGCCCCTTGAGGCCGGCACAGGCCCAGAGCCTGGGCCAGAGTGTAAAGAGGGAGATGCCTGGTCAGGACTAAAAGGGCACCCTGCCTGTTCTGCCCACCATCTCCCTTCCTGCATTTCTCTCCACTACCTTGGGGAGCCACAAAGGACATATGTGTTCCTACTGTACTAACAGGGGTCACTAGGAATACCTAAGGACACCTGCCTCAGCTCCATCCATTCTCCCAGGCCCACCTGGTCCCCCACACCTCCCGGAGAGTCTGATGCATCAGGTTTCACACTGGAGCTGCTGCCTCCTGAGATATGGGTGCCACTCTCCACATGATTCTAAGTTGGGCACCCAGGATCTTGGCAGGGCAGGGCACTCACATGCTGCCACTGGTCCAGGATGAGGGGTCGGTAGCGCAGAAAGAACTTGAGAGGAAAAGACTCAGGGTCAGGCCAGGTCGACGGGGTCTGCCACGTCACCTCCAGCCGGCGAGGGTTGCTGGGTACTGGCCGGGCTACCACATTTTCTGGAGGATCAGGCTTCACTGTTCAGGAGACATAGTTTCATTACTACACTCATCTTTGGCAACAACCCACTTTGTCAACTCCAGCCACCATGCCAACCTTCTCATATTGCCAACCATTGTCATCATCATAGTCACCATGCCTCTTTTCTGTTGTCAATTCTAGCAACCACAATAGACAATGATCTCATTACTTCCAAGTCTGACATCCCCATTATCACCAATGACTGTCACTACAGTCACTGTCACCAACTCTTCATATCAACATCCCAAATTTCATCTCACCATCCCATCATCCCAACCCTATTCTCAAGCTACATCCCAGTAACTAAGCCCATGTGATGCCTCCATAGTTACCACTGTCACCCCCACTATCACCTGAATTACACACTCCTATACCAGCACCACACACTCCCCCAGGCCTGGTTTTTCACTTCAACTTTTCCAGTTCCAAACTAAGATCTGGTTCAAGGGTAAAAGAGTCCACAGGTGTTGCAGATCTGTGTTGGAGGTAGGCTGGGGATCTGATGGGGCGCCTAAGGGCCCAGCTTATGTAGAAATACTCTGATTAGGAATCCAGCCATGGGGTCTGGGGGAGAAGACAGGGGCAATCAGAAGGTCTGGCTGAGGCAGGGGAACAGCAGGCAGAGAGCCTGCCTGGAATAGGGCAGGGGCAGGTAGAGAGTCTGGCTGGGATGGGGGGTCAGGCAGGGGAGGGCGGTATCTGTCCCAGTCCTGTCTCCTGTTCTGACACTTCATTCATCACAGGCCGTAAGGAAGCCATTAGAGTTGGGGGAGTGCGGTGGAGGCTGCAGCTGCACAAGGGTCTGGCCTGGCCTGTCCCCCCTTCCCCCTGCTGCATGTTCTGGGAGCCAGAAAGATGATAGGAAGAGCTGCTGGACAGGTCTCTTGGTCCTTCAGGTAAAGGACATTAACTTACACGTTCACAGGTGCGTATATGTCATGCATATATGTGCACAAATATGCATATTGTACATACATGTGCATAGTCATGTACATGCCATGTATATACGTGCATGCATGTGGACATCCCCACCAATGTTCATGTGCCTCTGGCACACATCCACTTACACTCCCACTGGAATACACAGCAGGTTCCCCCATCAACCACCACACATACCAATGGTGAACTCGTCAAAGGTGATAGCTGTGGCATTGTGGCCCAGAGCATTGCTGACACTTATGGAGACCTTGTACTTGATGGTGGAGAACAGGTGCATGTAGCGAATGTGACAGCGGTTCTTGAGGGCTGGGTCCTTCTCACAGACCATAATTTTGGAGCCGTGCCTGGGGAGAGGTGAGGCCCAGGTACTGTTACCAACATCAAGGGTCAGGTGGGGCAGAGGTTGAGGGAAGGTCAAGTCCAAGACAGGGCTAGGGTATGGACTGAGGGCATGGTGGAGGGATGGGGGAGAGGTCAGAGGTCAGGGCTGGACCAGGGTTACATGCGCAGCTACTCACAGCACAGTCACATTGAAGGTGTTGGGAATGTAGGTGGGGGTGGGCAGATGCCAGTTGCAGTAGAAGCCCTTGGGGTAAGTGTTGGAGCGGCAGCTGAGCACGGGCTCCCGTGGCGGCACTGGGGGTGAAGATAGCATGGTCAGGGCATTCTTGGAGCTCCCAGTCCCCTTCACTAGTGTGGGGACAGGTGGGCCCCAGAGCCCCAGCTCTCCCCCTTCAAGCCATCATTGATGCCAAAGTTGTTGGGGGGAGGCTGTCAGCGAGGGTCTGAGGCTTCCCAGGCCACAGAGAGCCAGATGTTTAATTAAAAAAAAACAAGGGCTGTGTGGACAGGGAACCCCCCCTCCACCTGCTCAATGGAGGCAGGAACCGTGGGGAGCAGGGGGCTGTGGGCCTCAACTCATCAATCACCGGATGGAGGTGATGTCCGGGGGAATCGGCCCCAGCCCCACATCTCCTGCCACTTTGTGTCCACTCCCAGAGGAAGACTGCTACGGAGACGAGGGGAGTCTTGAATAGGTCCTCCGACTGCCGGAGTGATCGGGTCACTTCCTGGAGAAGAGATACCCCAGACTTCCCTCAGTAGAGATGGAGACACAAGGACAGGCCTGGTGGCTACACAGGAGCAGAAGTGAGTGGCTGCTCGTGTGCATATCTGTGTTTGTAGATGTATGTGTGCAGACGTATGTGCTACATGCATGTTTCTATGTAACGTAAATGAGTGACCAGGGATCTGTAGGAGCAGCTATTCAGATGTGTGTGAATCTGTGTGTCTATGTATGTGTGTGTGTTCCAGTGCCTGTGGAAAGCAAGCTGCTGTTCCCTTTGTGTGTACCTCACCCCGGTGCCAGCCCCTAGCATCTCCGTCGCACCTTTAAGAAGCCCTTTACATGGTAAGCAGCTGCTCTCTGGAATAAGAAGGCCCAGAGAGGGATAGGAACCTCTTAAGGTCAGATAGCAAGCTAGAGCTGGGACTAAACCCCAGGATGGGGGCTACACACACACACACACACACACAAACACACACACACACGCGCGCATACTTGGGAAGTCCTTTCTGCTGTCTAACCCGAACTCTTTTTGCTGCCGTGAGCACTTAAACCAGCTGTTCCACCCTCAGGCATTGGGTAAGGCGTGAGGACAGGCGGCTCAGGTTCCTGGAAGGAGGCAGCTTATGTGATCTGACCCAGGCAAGGAATGTCCGTCTGTGGCTCCAGGGACACTGACACCTCCCTCCTGTGCCTCCCCCCTCCCCCGCCCCCAGCCTGACAGGTGGACAGGAAATGGGAGGGGGGCAGCTCAATAAGCCAGGGACAGTGAAGGGGAGTGCATGTCTATGCTTGCAGAGTGGCCATGGTGACACAGGGGAACAGTGGGCTTCCATCCACAGTGTGCACGTGACTATGAGTGACTCTATGTGATTGCATGTTCATGTCCAGTATGTGTGATGCTGGGAGGGGCCCGGGGCAGAACCCCCAGGATCCAGATCTGGCTTTGCAGCAGAATCGATGAGGGGGCAGAGAGGGCAAATAGGAGAGCTCCAGGGCAGCAGGTGGAGGGAGCAATGCTGTGGGCGGAGACAGCTCCATTCCCCAGGCCTGCCAGGGAGAACAGGACCCAGCTGAGACCCCACAGGGCCCATCTGCGTTCTGCTCTCCACTGTCAGCCTCCCCTGGGAAGCCTTCTGGGCCCTATGTCTATCTCGTGTCATTCCATGTTCATCCTGTGTGTCTTTAGTGTCCCTTCCCTGTCTGCCCACGGGTGCAGAACTCTGTCTGGGGGTGGGGTGGGGGGCGGCCAAGGACACAGGAAGTGCCTTCTGGGGGCCTGTTGGCCAGGCTGGATTTGGCAGCCACCCCAGGAGGAAAGGACATTCTGAGGTCGGCCGAGAAGCCTCCACTCCCCGCTCCTGCCACCGCCCCCCTTACCCCCAGCTTCAAAGGGGAAGGGCCATGGGGGTGGGGTGGGGATCAGAGCCTGCAGAGTCAGCTCCCTGCTGCCCGGGACTCCTTGGAGGGCAGAGCGGGCCAAGGCACTGGACTCACAGGCCCCCCCGTCCCCACCAGCCTCCCTACTGATCAGGCTCCTCCACTCCCGGACTGTCCTCCCCCCTCAGACCAGCCTCCCCTTCCAACCTCCCCCTCACGCCAGTTCCTCTCCCTGACTGGGGAGGTCACGGTGGGGTGGGGGGTGGGGGACTGACTGGGGGTTTTGTCTGTCATCTGGCTACTCCTGCCTGGCCCTGGGCCCTGAGCAGGGAAGGGCTTGGGTTTCCTGACAGGGACCAGGTTTCTCAGAGGGAAAAGGAGGAAAGAAAAACAAAAGGAAGAAAAGGAGTGACTTGCTGCAGCTGGAGCCCAGCTGAGGGGCTGGGTGGGCGGAGGTGGGGGTGCTGTGAGATTGTGGGACAGTGTGGGATCGGGATGCCTGTTGTGAGTGTGTTGCGAGTTGGAAGAAAAGCTGTTTTTAAGACGCTGTGATTGCAAGGCTGTGTGTAATTGTGAGAGGCTCTGTGTGTGTGACTGTGAGACTCTGGGCAGTTGTGTAACTATGATGGGAGGCTGTGTGGGACTGGATGACTGTGTCTGCACGTGACTCAGGGTGAGGCTGTTCAATTTCGAGACTGTCTCTATGTGCAAGGCTGTGTAGCCAAGGCACTCTATAAGAGTGCCTGTAAATGTGCCATTGTGTCTGAACGCAGTGACAGCTAGACCTCATATATGAGGTAGTGCATATGTGCTGAAGCCTAGTGAGACTGAATGTATTTTGCAAACTATGTGTGTGGGAGGGTGCCCGGAATTCCCAGCATGTTCACATGTATGAACTGAACACCGTGTGAGTGCATGTTAAAGAGTGTGCAAGCAAAAGCTCCTGTGCACATAGGTTACAGTAACAGGCTCTGGACACACAGGCTGGGTTGCCCCTTGTGGGGGCTCCTGAGACACCCAAGTGACTGTGTGTCAGCCTGTGACAGGGTGTCCCTGGGTCCCACTTGGGGCCGTGTGTGCGTGTGCATGCGTGCATATGCCCCCGCTGGCCCAGGGTTTGTTTGTTTTCCTCCTAATTGGCTTGTTTTTCCATGTCCAGCCCACCAAACCGCATGTTTTTCCTCTCATCTCGCCAGCCCGCCTGGGCTGGAGCCCCCGGCACGAATGAGGCCTGCCCGCCGGCCCAGAGAGGAGGAGGGGCAAGCTTCCCACACCCTAGGCCAGGCCAGATCAGGCAGGGTGGGGCAGGATGACCCTTCCACTCCAGCCCTACCCACGCCCCACCCGCACACCGCCTCCTGCCTGGCATTCAAGGCCCAGGCCTGGCTCAACCTTATCTCGTGGCATCCCTTGAGGCATTCCAACTTCTGGACTCCCAAATGCCTCCCCCTGCCCCTCCCACTTGTGATTTCTCCCCAGGCATCTTCTTTGACCATAGCCCTCTCCCCACTCTTTCCTTTCCAGCCAAACAGGGCTGCGGGGAAAGGAGTGCTGAACCAGGGGATCCAGAGTTTCCATCCTCACCAATCAAATAAGAGTTTTTAAAAACCGGACAAAGAACTGTCCATTTAAAAATCATTTTAATCTCTGGTTTGTTTTACCTTAAAATCAGAACAATACAGAATCAGCAGTGTCTTGTAAATAAAAAGATGCTACTAAAAGGAGCACTGTGATCCTGCTTCCTAACGTGGGGCTGGGGGATCCTTTTGTCATCCTAAGGAGGAGAGGGGTCCTTAGGGCTCTGCTCATGAGGATTCACTTGAGAACAAGAAGGCAGATCAAGAGAAACAGTTCGGAGATTAGCCTGGGTAAGGAGACTTCCAACAGAATACTGTTAAGACCAAGTTCCCGTGGAAATGGAAACATAAAAATTGCACATGTTTAGGATAAATACTAAGTAATTTTTGGTTTGAATGACCCACAAATCAGGGGTAACTCTGTCTGTTCTCTGAGAGCTGGCAGAAGGATAATTTGATATTGAGTGTTGGCAAAGCCAGTCTCTTGTTACTAATATAAAGTGACTGAGACAATAATGATTACTATCCCCTGTTCCTCTGACCAGGTCTTTAGGAGGAAATAATGCAATGAGAGATAAGTACCTGAAACTAATGCTACAGCCAACTCATGGCCAGCCTTCTTCTGGCAGTAGGGCCTGGAGGGCAGTGAGCACTCTATATAAAAAGTCTGAGCCCTGGTCACAACAGGGCAGCTGTGGGCATGTACTGTCGGTATAGACTATGGACATTACTTCAAGACCCAATTCTCCTCCAATGACCTCTCAAAGAAGATCACATCATTAGGAATGGGAGCCCAGGGTCACCAAAGCCTAGCCATCACAGCCAGAACCCAGCCATCACAGCCAGCCTTGTCCATCCTGAGGACTTCTAGGACCCAAACTGAGAAGGCGGGGATGTGGGTGACTGGTGCCAAGTTGGGTTCATCCTTTTTCCATGGCACTCAGTAAATGGCCCTTTTCCCTCTGTAAGGGCCTGACTTAGGCTGAGTGCTCCACTTCTGATGGACTCCAGAGTGGACCAAGGAAGGTTGTTAGGCTGGTCCTGCGTTTCTCAAGCTGGCCAACAGGGGTCACTCTGCCCGTGGCATGCAACTAAAATGTTGGATTTTGAACACCATCTCTTCAGTTTAGACACATTAAACAATAACAAAACAAAACAACAACAACAACAAAAAAGTCTTCACATGGGGAAGGTACATTCCAACCAAAATGAATTTTCACATCTCTTTAAGCCCCACTGGTGGGTCAGTATTTTTGTGGGAGACCCTGAGCAAGCCTTCAGCCTAATATTTTACATGGTGATGTACACCAGTCTTCTGACAGCGAGGTAAGTTCTGCTCCCAGATCCCTTAGACATCTCCTAGGTAGCTTCTAGGGAATAAGGAGATCATTTTTGGGCAGTGGGGTAAACCGTACCCAAATAAAATGAGGCCAGAGGAGCTTGACTCACTGGCTCAGGAGAAAAGAAATAAAGAAATGGAACTATGTTCAGAGTATTCACTCTGTTGGTGGGTACCTTCAGCAATGGTGATGTCCTCATCATTCTGACTTCTCCAGATCCCTCTTCCAAATCACACTCACCTGGTCTTCCCTCTACCTTTCTGCTGGCTCCTTCTTATTTCTTTTTGTGGCTCATTTCTCTCCATCGACCTCTTTACATGCTGATGGTCTTTAGGGCTCAATTCTGGGTCCTCTTCTCTCTTCACTCCATGATCTCTCCCTTGGCCATCTCACCCCTTCCCATGGCTTTAATGCTGACAACCCCCCAAATATCCATCTCTAGCAGAGGCCTCTCCCCAAATCCCAGACACTCAGACCCACTGGTTACCAGTCATCAACTCCTGGTTGTCCTCCAAGGATCCCAGCAAACAGGTCTGCAGCAGATGTCTAGGGAGCCATGGATCCCTTGCCCAAACTATTAACACTTCTAACTCCCAAATTCTACAGTTATTCACCTAAGAGCTTTCTTTTGCTTTGCCTGCTGGGACATGAGGGCAAAAGTGCTGGAGAATCAAAGCTCCTCCCTCCCACCCCAGGTGAATCTCTCAACCACTGATAGGCAGGTGCCTATAAACATCCCAGCTCCCTCACCCTCAGGCAGGGCAACTCAGGTATGTGTTCTACATCTGCACCCTCAGTGGTAACGTCAGTGGCTAAGAGGCAATATCTGGATAACTCTTTTTTTTTTTGAGACAGAGTCTTGCTCTGTTGCCCAGGCTGGCGTGCAGCAGTGGCACAATCTTGGCTCACTACAACCTCCGCCTCCTGGGTTCAAGCAATTCTCCCACCTCAGCCTCCCCAGTAGCTGGGATTATAGGCACCTGTCATCAGGCCCGGCTAATTTTTGTATTTTTGTAGAGAGAGGGTTTCACCATGTTGGCCAGGCTGGTCTTGAACTCCTGACCACAGGTGATCTGCTGGCTTCGGCCTCCCAAAGTGCTAGGATTATAGGCGTGAGCCACCACGCCTGGCCAACTCCCTCTTTATTGACTAACTTAACTTCCTTTTTCTGTGTCATTTTCCCATTCCTTTATGATATTCCCCTTAACTGCCAAGTAAACTACTTGCCTAAGAACTCTCACCTTGGGATCTGATTCTAGGGAAACCTAAACTAAGACACTGTTCAAACAGTGCACATTATCTTTTCCTTCCATTTTCTTCCTGTTGCAGTCATGGATCCCTCCAGCTGTCTTGACTCCTCCCACCCTCTACTCTCCTGTCCTTTCCACCTCCAATCCGTCACCAATTTCTGGAGGTCCAACTGCCCCTTCTCAGCTTCCTCAACTCCATGCCCTGGTCCCAGGTCCTTATTCTCTCTCCTGCATCCAGCAACAGCCTCTTTCCTACCTTGGTTTTTCTCCATCCAACCTGCCTCTCTTCACTCAGAGTGATCTTTTAAGAACATGATCCAGAAATTGTCACTGCACAGCTTCCAGAATCATGATCTGCCTGCCCCCTGTGCCCTCCTTCAGCTCCCTCTCCACATCTATACCAGCCCAAGTGGCCTTTACATGCCCTTTCGGCCACTGAGGCCTACAGTCACAACCAGCTCTCTGCCAGAAATGATGTTTCAATGCGTCTTCTAAATTCTCCAAGTCTCCATTTGCTTCCCACTCCAGGAGGCCTTCCTCCTTCCCTGCGGCCTCCTGGAGTGCCTCACCTATACCTATATCACCACTTCCCTCTTTGAGGCCCTCTGACCAGCCTTTGTGGGAGCAGACACAGTGAGCCTCCTCCAGCACATACCCACAACCTAATGGTCTCTCCCCACTCATGTCCTGGATGAGCCATGCCTTACCAGCTCTCTGCCCACATTGTCAAAGAGAATAGGATTTTAGGATACCCAAGACCTCCAAGGGGTTAGGATCCATGGGCAAAGTGTCTAAAGGTCTGAACTCAGTAGGCAAGACTGGGCTCAGAGGCCAGAAGAGCAGGCCAGGACAGATCAGAGGGCAAGGGTCAGGCTGCAGCTCTCCCCTGTGTCCCCTTAACAGGAAAGGGACTTGATCTGGGCTAGAAGTCTGGGTCTCAAGGAAGGAGGGAGGCTGGATGAGGTGTGAGGACAACACTTACAGCCCACATGCAGCAGGACTTGGTGGTGCAGGTGCCAGGAGTCACGGTGGAAGCAGGCGTAGAGGCCACTGTGGCCCAGTTCCAGGCCACGGAGCACCAGCTGAGAGCCGTTGAGCAGGTCAGGGGCCAGGTCTGTCCCATTGACCCGCCATGTCACCGCTGCATCCCAGTTTGCTGTCCCACATGACAGCGTCACATCAGAGCCCAGGCGCTCATACTGCACGTGGGGTGCTTCTGTAGGGGGGCAGGGGCACAGGGCAAAAGCCATAAGTCACAGCCCTGCCCAGAACCCCCAGGTGAATGTGCTCAGACAAGAGCCTGTGAAGATGCTTGAGAGGCTTGGTGTATGACTGTGTGAGTGTCTTGGGGAGATGGAGAGTGTTCAAAGCTCCTCTGTGCCTATGCAAGTGTGTGGGTATATGAGTGTCTCCAAATGTGTATGTGAATGTGCATGTCCAGGGCTATGAATGTGAATGGGCCAAGACTGTGTGTGTGTGTTTGTTTGCATGTGAGAGAGAGATTGTATAGTGCTGAGAGGGGTCAGTTCTCAGTGAAAACCAGGTTCCTCTCTAGTCCCTGGATGCTTTTAAAGTTTCCTGACCCCCATGATCTCTTGCCACCCACCGGCCCAGCCCAGTCACTGACATCCATTACCCAGGCAAGCTGGCACTGACGAGCCACACTACTGGACTCCTTTTTCTGTCTCCCTATCTGTTTCTCTTTCCCACGCCATCCTCGTCTCTTTCTATCCTGTCTCTATCCCTACCTCCCCCATCTCTCTTCCTATCTTTCTCCCTCTCCTCTGCCTGCCCAGCCCTCCACCCCACAACAACCCACCCCTCAGCCATCCAGGGCTCTGGGCAGCAGCCGGAGAAGGGAGAATGGGCAGCAGGGAACCCTAGGGAACTCCTGGCAGCTGTCAAATTCACAAGGCAGGAACTACTTAGGGCAGGTTGGAGGCTAGGGGGTTGTGGTGCTGCTGGGATGGAGCGAGCACTCGACCATTCCTCTGCTGCCCCCAGGAGGGGCCTGTCAGAGCCAAAAGCAAATCCCAGCCCTGGCCTCAGCAACCCAGGCGTGATGGAAGGAGCCCAAGAGACTGGAGATGGAAGGGTGGAGGCCAGCACCTGTCGAGAGGCAATGCGAAGTGGGGGAAGCAAGTAGGGCAGAGACAGATATAAGATGCAGCCATACAGAGACAGGGAGATGGAACTCTCAGGACACCCCCTTCTCATCCTGTCCTGAGTGGGAGGGACAGATGCTTCCCAGGTCTTGGCCAGATCTGTGGAGTGAGGATGGGAGAGAAGGGAAGGGGAGGGGCAGCAGTTGGGGGTGCTGCGGGATCCCTCGTTAACACTCCTTACATCTCCCCTCCAGAGAGCCACCCTGCTGAGTTGGGGGATTTTCAGAGGCAATTCCTGTTAACGAGCCAATTAAGTTGGGCCAGTGGCCTCTTAATTAGACTTGTTAACACCACCAAGACTGCAGCGGGGGTAGGGATCCCCCTTGGGTCCACTGACCACCCTTTGCCTCCTCAGCACTGCTTTGCTCTGCGCTGGAACATCTGTCCTGGTTTGCTGCCTCTGTCGTCCTTGCTGTGCCAGGGTCTCTCTGACTCTGGGTCTCTCTCCCTTGCTGCCTGTCTCTATCCTGCCCCTCTCTGAGCCTCTCTGTCCCTTTCAGAGGAGAAGAAAGCAGGAAACCCAGCCAGCCCTGACCACTCGTCTGTGGGGCCTGGGACCAGCCGAACAGAGGATGAACAGGCGGAAGGGCGGTGGCTGGGGGCCTTGGAGGCCACAGCTGTGAGGCTGGACCAGACACTGAATGGGGGCCTCCCCCTGACCAGAGGCCCAGTGTCCAAGACTCAGGCCACTGAGCCCCCCCAACAATCCACTAGCTCCAGCCACTGAGCCCCTCTTCCAGCCTCCCTTCCAAAAACCTGGAGCTTCCAGGAAACATGCCAAGCTCCTCTCTCTGCACCCCCTAGCAGAGACTTTGCATCCAGCTGCCTGAGGAGGAGGCTGAAAACTGACCTTTGGGGAGGGGGCGTGGCCACCCTGGTCCCAGAAGCAACACAGTCACACTGACCAGGCAGCTCAATGCTGACTCAACCCAGTGTGGCCCTTAATCCTGGGGAGCAGGTACAGCCACCACACAAGGACACAGCAACCCAACAACGCATCAAATACAACGGCTATAACACCTCCCCACCACACCTTGTCTGCTGCACAAGAAAAGTAGAAATACAACCTGACAATAACGACAAACCGATCATGTAAGGGCAGGGCAGGATGAAAAATAACAACACAATGGCAGAAGATGACAGGCCACAATGGAGAGGCAGAGGGGCAACAGGAGGTGACAAGCAGACAAGTGTCACAACTGCTACAATAACACAACAGCAATACACACGGCCATGCAACTGCTCCAAATATGGCAGTGATTTAATCTTTTGTCTCTGGACAGCTCTGCTCCCACCCCGTGTGTGCCCCTACTGATGTGCTGTCCATTTCAGAAATTAAATCAAGCAGCAGGGGGAGGATGGGGTTCTTGGCCCTGACACGGTGACAAATGCTCCAAAGGAATCAGCTGTGAAAAGGTTGTTAGAAGCCAGGATGAGAGACAGAGACAGGATGAGGTCATAAACATGGAGAACACAGAGGGACAGAGCTGACGGCTCCCTCGCACCTGCACACACAGGCTCACAGGGGAACCACATGCCAGAAACAGTCCCCCTGGGCATCCTAAAGCAACTTCACTTTGCCACACACACAGGAACAAGGACAGTCACTCCCAGAGAAGAAGGACATGCAGGACAGTCACCCACAAGGCCACAGTCACACACAAGTTCACAGTCACACAGGGACACTCGCTCACTTCAGGGATGGTAACACCTGACACAAAATCACAGGTACATGTACAAGACGGGCACCATCACCTGGAGGCACAGTTATGCCCAGGAACACAGGGAAACAGTTTAATACAAATACACAAAGAGAAACAGAGATATGATTACACAAGGGATACAGTCTCAAACTCGAGAATACAGCCCCACAGGGGGCACGCAGACAGGCAATGTGACATAGACAGCCAGTGTCATACATAAGGCACAGCCCACAAAGATACAGCCACACAGAGAAATGCACTCAAACAGGGACACACGCTGTCACTCTCACAAGAACACAGTCTCACACTCTCAGAGAGGTGGTCTTATGTCCAGGATCATGGTGGCACAAGTTAGAAACCACTGGCAGGCCCTAGGGAGGCCCAGTCAGCGTCCCTGGAGCTGGCCAGGATCTCTCTGGGTCTCACTATTGATCTCATAAAGAAGAGTCCATAGAAACCTAAACTCACTACCCACAGCCTTGAGGGTGGCAGAGTCCAGACAACAGGGTCTGCTCCATGCCTGGTCCCTGGAGGGGCCCTCACCCTGTCTGTTTTCACCCAACCCAACTGACATGAAGTAGGAGGCAGGAATCATGCAGGCAGGGAGCTCAGGGAGCCCGTTCGAGGTGAGTTTTTAGTCCAGATCCTGGACTGTTGTTGCTGTTTGAGGTGTTGCCCCAAGTGCAGCAGAGGGGCAGGAGGTCAAGTTGAGGGCCCTTGTGTCTCCCCGCAGGGACGTGGCTCCTTGTCCTGTGGGCTGTGGCAGGTCTTAGCCCTCATTGGACAAATAGGTAGAGAGAGGGCAGGGAGGCTGCCAATGGCCCAGCCCTGAGCTGTCCCTCACTAATGTGGCCTTTCCAGCTGACTAGCCTGTCCCCTTTTTAGTACACTGACCCTCTCCTTCGTTACCCTGTCCCATCATCTCATTCTCAGTCACCATCTCTGTCCCCATCCTCCCTCTGGGATGAGGCTGAGGGTAGAAGGCCTGCAGTCTTGCCTACTGTCTCCAATCAGTGCCTCCAACTGCACCCCCACAAATCTCCAGAAGATCCCCTTTCACCCAGATACTCTATACGGGCCCCACCCCAGCATCCCCCACCAACTCCCATCCCACCTGCCTATATCCTATGACACCCTAGCAGGAAGACAGATCATTTCAAGCGAGAGACACCATCAGCATTCCAACACCCAGGTGTGGCTGTGGAGGACTGTGCATATCAGTATCACATGACTCCATGTCCCTCTGGGTGGTCATGTCTGACAATGCCAGTGTGTGGCTCTTGGGTGGTATCAGGATGCAGCTGTGCCAACAAGGGTTCATGCCCACCTCTAAGAGGGGGGTCAGCAGGCGGCTCCCGTGAGCACTCACCCTGTGGACTGTGTCTCTGGGTGTACACAACTGCAGCGGCAGCAGCAAGCACAGCACAGCAGGCCCACGGGACAGGAGCAGCCATCTGTTGGGAGAAACCGGGGTGGGGGAGGAGGGCAGCATCAGCCCAGGCAGGACCCTCCTGGGGAGCCCCTCCTGTTCCTCAGGCAAGACTGGGAAATCCCAGCCCTAGGGCCAGGGCACCTTGACACGAAAATGCCCTTCTTAATGGGGCTCAAGATCCTCTTTCAGGCAATATAAAGCAACATTATTGGCATCTGTAGGCAAAGGTTTGCTAAGATGGTAGAAGGCAACTTATGGTGGTTTGCTGTTCGATAAGACTGCTGGCTGCATAATGCTGTCAACCGCGAATGAGTTATACAATATTGGTAATGCCAGGGCCATTTTTCTTAAAAAAAATAATAAATAATAACTTTACTGGTGAGGTTAGCTAATTGGCTATAAACATCATAAACTGAAAGGGTAATGTTTTAACTTAATTGGAGGTCTGTACTTCTACAGATTGCTTTGAATGGAAGGACCCCTGCCATGCTCCTGGGGATTGAGCCTGAAACCTGGATGCTCTGGAGCCCCTTGGATCTGTCATCTGTCCCCAACACCCCCGAGGCAAGCCTTGCCACTGGGCCCTGGGAAGCTCAGAGTAGTTGAGTCAGGGCAGTGGGACATGACCCAGGTCGGATGTGGCTTTTGCCTAATTATACACCAATGCTCAAGAGAAAATGAGGGATTTTCATATGTAAGTCCTTGTCAGGGACCCCGGCCCACCCTTGACTGCAGCCATGTGCCCCTAGGAGCCTGGGAACCCAGCCCAGCAGGTGTGCATCAGTGTCTACATGCACCCATGTAAGTACAAGTCACACTCAGGACATGGCCCCAGAAGCCAGGATGGATCCAGTGCCCCCCAGTCTGGTGTCCTGCTTCCTGAAGAGTCCAGCTGTTCTCTCCCTCTCTCCCAGCACATGCCTATACATGATGGCAAGAAAATAATTATTTCCTGCAGAATGGGCCCCAAATGTGACAACGCCCCCACCCGCCGACCTTCAGTCTGAGGAGAGAGAAGAACTATCAACCACACAGAAGCAGAGATCAGAGATACACTGAGGAATGCTACCAGGCACCTAACCAGAGCCACCCTCCGAGATTCCAGCCAGCCACATAGCAAAGATGCTGGCCAGGGACACTGCCCCAAACCAGACAGAACCCCAAAGAAACAGCTCCATAGACAGTGTAAGATACACCAGAGACTGTTAGAAGAACCATCAGACAAAGCCAAAGAGGCAGGTAGATGAAACCAGATAACCAGCCAGAGAGATGGTCAGAGAACAGCGGACACAATCAAAAGACTCACCAGAAACACTGTAAAGGACAGACCCAGGCAGACATACCACTGGAGGACAAGCAAGGAGCACAGGCAGTGAAGCTGTCGGTGACAAAGCCAGAGAGCTAAGACACTGTCAGAAACACTGCCAGAGAAACTGTCTGACGCACAAGCAGAGAAATACCAGAGAAACTGATAGACACAAACAGGCATACACTCAGAAAAACAGCTCAAGTAAAGAGCCAGAGCCACAGCCAGATGCTCATTCAGGAAGTATCCACACCATTCCAAACACTGCCACAGACACTGTCAGACACACAGTCAGACGTACTGCCAGAGACGTTGTTAGAAAGACTGCCAGAGAAACAGCCAGACACACAGCCAGAGAAACTGACAGACACACAGCCAGAGAAACTGACAGAGACGCAGTGCCAGATACACCCCAACAAAGTGCCAGAGACCCAGCTCCAGACGGTGCAGGCATAGCATAGTAGAGACAAATGTGGGTATCAGCCTGAAGCAGCTGCGGAGAGGCTGGAGAGCAACGGACTTTCTGGGGCTTTCTGTCGGAGGGGGCTCCTGTCTGCCCTGCCCTTTGCTACCCTTAACCCTTTCCAGGAAAGTCCCCTCCTCTGAGCCTGCTTTTCCTTTCCTCCCTGTCACAGCCACAGGTGCCCTGACTGCCCCTCTGGCACAGCAAACCTCTCTGTGTCCCAAATGGCCCCCGCTACCCTTTGTGTGTCAGTAATGCCTGGAGCCTTACTACCACTTAGTCTGGCTTCTTTTGACCCTCAGCCACTGCCCACTCTTCAGCTATTCCTCAGGCCTAGGAGGTTAAGACAATGGCCAAAGTTACACAGCCAGCAAGTGGTGGAGCCAGGAAATGAACCCAGGACTGCCTGAATTCAGGGCTGGTGTAAGAGAAAGAGAAAAAGAGACCAGCAGCCAGAGCCTACCTGGATCCCCGACCTCAGCCCTGGCCAGTTGCCCTCAGACCCTCCCCCACTGACTCTGCCATCTGTCCATGCCTTTCTCCTCACAGCCAGGAAGATCCTCTGCCTCCATGCCAGGCCCACTGCCCACCACAAGGGAGCAAGAACCAGGGCATAGGCAGGTAAAAGAGCAGGTGGAACCGCTGAGGTTAGATCCCAGGATAGGAGTACCCAGGGAAAGAAGGAGTGGTGTCCTCTACTCCCAGCCCCCTCTTGGTCCACACAAGCACACACTCCTATGTATGTGCACAAGTGCACGCACATGTGCACACACGCGCACATGCACACACACGCGCGCACACACACACGCACTCTCTCTCTCTCTCTCTCTTTCTCTCAGGCCTCTGCAGGGGGAGGGGTGGCTTCTTCATCAAAGTCGCCTCCATCAGCCCGATGAGTTACTGTAAGGGCCGGGCCCTGGGCCAACGGGGCTGCAGCCACGGGAGACAGGCGTTGCTGAGAGTGAGTGCTGCAGAGTGGGGGTGGGGTACCAAGACAGACACTGCAGGGTTGGGGGCACCCAGAAAAGACAGAGACTCAGGGAGGAGAAGCAAGAGGCAGGGAGAGAGGAGGAGCTCTGAGTGGAGACCCAGAGAAACAAGAAAAGGCTGAGATAGCAAGAAATAGAAGAGACACGGGGAAAGATGGCGCACCTAGGAGATGGGCAGATACTCAAGGGCAGAAGGGAGGAGACCCTGGCAGGTTCTCTGCCCACCCTAGGGCATCTCCATGTCCTGCCCAGCTCCTCTAGCACAAAGGAGGGTGGGAGGGTGGTCAGTGCAATTTGAGGCAAGAGCAGTGCCTTCCTGGAGGCTGGAAGGATTCTTGCTGGGGATCTAGGAGCCCAGGCCCTAGGGGACAAGGGCAAAACCCCATCCCTGCACCTACTCCTTCCCCTGCAGATCCATGGGTGAAACCCCACCTCTGCCCCTGCCCCTGCCCCCTGCAGATCCAGAAAGCCCCAGGCCAGTTTCACTTACCCCTTTCTTCAGAGTCTCAGCTGGGCCCACTGCCCAGGTCGGGAGGATGAGGCCAGAGGCATCCAGAACACACCTCCATCCTGCCCTGGCTCACTCCAGGCCACCCATCCCAGGGCAAAGAGCATCTTTCCCGAGAATTTTCCAAGTCCACACCCCATGGCTCTGGGATAGATCTGCAGGATAATTCCCACAGAGCCCCAGATAAGGGCTATTCGAACCGGCCCAGGCTTCCTGTCAGCCCCTAGAAGTCAGCCCCAGAATGAGGAGGGAACAGAGGGTACCCCATGAGCAAGAAAGGAGCTCAGCACCTGGCAACCCCTGAACTTCCTGTCAGCACAAGAGTCCCTGCACCTCTCCCAGCACAGCACCCCAGTGTCATCATTACTCCCACACAGGTGACACATTAAGAGTCAAATTCTGGGGCCCCAGTTTACTGCCATTGTCCCGCTGTGGCATAAAGATACCATTATACAATGATAGCCTTCCAGTGAAAATGACACAGTTGACAATGACACAGGGATGTTAACAGTCATCACAATTACAATAATGCAGTGAGTGACCATCACATACATTGACACCAACAAACAGGGCAAGGATACCGGTTAACACTGGCACAGTCACAGTGACAGTAACCTCAGAATCAAAGATGCAATGAGACTCAGTCACACAGAGTAATACCGATGGTGACATCGATGCAGTGACACAGAGATGTTGATAGACTCAGTAACAGTCTCACAGAATGATACCAGTCCACAGTAATACTGGCAGTCCTGGAGTCTGACAGCTGCCATCGGTAACAGTAACAGACACAGTGACAGGCTCCAGGTCAGGAACCCCTATTATCCGGTTTTAGGACCCAAGACCCAAGAACCCTCTTGCCAGATGCAGCAACGTTCCAGTTGCTCTGCGCCCTTCCCCTCACCCCATGCCAGCTGAGGGCACAACCTAGGGGAGGGAGGTGTGAGTTTTGGAAAGCCTTTATTTATCCCTGCAGAACCACAGACAGCACTTTAGACTGTACAAGGCCAACCCTGGGGAAGCCCTGCCACCATCAGGTTGGTGTGGGGGGTAATTAGCACCACTGACTGTCTCAGCTGTAATTGTGTGTGTGTGTGTGTTGATCTGTAATAGTGTGTTGTGAACTTCAGGGTTTGGGTTGGTGTGGGCATGGTGAGGGTCAGGTAGGCTCAGTCTAGCCTGGACAATGAGTGAGCAGGGAGGCTTCAAAGCAAGTGACCTCAAAGCAAGGTTACTGTTCCATCTCCGAGGCAGGGAATTGAAATCCAAAGAAGGTCACCAGATGGACTCCCCACCATTGCCAGGGATCAGGGTGGGTTCAGAACATCCATCTGAGGAAAGGCATCTGGCCCAGCATAGAACAGAGGGGACTCCCCACAGCTTCCAGTGCCCCCTCTGACTCCCACAGCCCAGACTCTAGAATCCCACAGTGTGAGGGGGGAAAAGGCACCTTTTATCCTGGGGCCTCATCTCCTTCACCTCTCCCCACAGTAGCCTAGGGGGCCCATCTCAGGAATGAAGCAAGAACACAGGACACAGCATGGACTCACTGATTCAAACACCTGGGGACAGTAGATGCCTCAGAACTGCAGAGGAATTAGGTTGGAGCAGGGAAAGAGAGATACATAGACTTGGAGATAGATAAGGAAATAAGAGACAGAGCGGGCAGCAAAGACAGGGACAAGGACATGGTGGGCAGGGAGGAACAGCAATGGCTGAGGGGGAGCTTGGGAGAGATAATCAGGGTGGGTGGGAAGCTCCAGGAGGGGGAGGAGGGGCTGAGGCTGTGAGGCCCCCAGATCCCACCAGGCCTAGGCAGCCTGGACAGCGTGGGCGGTGGGGGCGGGGGCAGAGGCCTGAGCGGTCCAGAGGCTTAGTGGGTGGGGGGACCAGAGGCCTAGCCCCTGGCAGCTGGCCTACCAGGCCCCCCACCAGGGAGGGATGGGCCTAGGTCAGGGGCCAGCTCTTGGGCTGTGGCTGGCCAGCCATGGCGGGCAGGCTCCCACTCCCGGTGGTGTTTCTCCCTCCTGTCTCTGAATCTCCAGTCTCTAGCCCCTTCTCTTTTCCCTCTTCACTGAATCCAGACCTGCCTCTCCTCTCAGCTCTCTCAGTGACCCACCCAAAGTGGCACAGGGCTCCAAGATGTGTCTGGGTTCAGGATTCAAGCTTTACCTCCTCCTGGGCTACCATGTCCCCACCCACACCAGGGGCAAGCCTTGGTGCTCAGGGGAAAGGACCCTACCCAAACTTAGGCCCCATCCTCCTCCTTAGAAGCAGGGAGGATAAGCTGAGCACCAGTGGGAGGGGGCCAAGAGGGAGGCAGGGGGAGCGGTCCCCCAGCTTTCACTGCTGGCTGAAGCTGTGGAAAAGGAGGCGGCCCAATTGAGTGAGTTAGAGGGGTGGGTATCTGCACCTGCTGTTGTGACCTCCACAGCCAGAGATGGGGGTCTGGCGGGGGGGACAAGATTCTGACGGATTTTGGCAGTAGCCTGGACTCTGAGTGCTCAAAACCCTCACCCCCAGTCTCTTGCACTGTGGGGACCCTGAGATCAGCATATGTGTGCCCTGCTGCAAGTGTGTGCGGGCGTGTTGTAGGGGGGAGCCTGGGCCCCTCCCATGATGGGCCTGGCTGGGCAGCTGGGGAGGCATCCTGGGGAGATGAGAATCTGTCACCAGCCTGTGCCCACATGTGTGCCCCACTTGGGGCCCTGTGTGCTGCCTGGTGACCTGGGCATGGGCTTCTATATTCACATACATGCAGGCCTGTGCTTACGCAGCCCTCTAGATGCAGAAGGGCTGGGCTTTCATCCTCAAAAGTCATCTGGTCCAGCCCCCTGCCTCTTGAATGGACAGGAGGAAGGGGCAGATAAGTTCAGATCCTCCCTTTGGAGACATAGGCTCTAGAGAGCTTCACAGAACCTGAGGCACTGGTGCCAAATCCTCCAGCCCCCAGTCCAGTCTTTTCTGGTTTCCAGAAAAATCAGGAGCCCCCTTTTACCCAGGAAAGGCACACACACCATTCAGGTTAAGTCTGTGGGGAGTAGGGTGCTGCTCCTCTTGGAACGACAGAATGCTGCAGCAGGTTAGATAGCTGGAAGAACTCCATGAAAGGCAGGGAATGGACAGAGCAATAGGGTTGACTAAGACTTCCCTTAGGGTGGGGATGGGGTAGGGAAAGGCCCGAAGCGGATGCTGGGGACAGGATGGGGACAGGAAGGAAGCTGCAAGGCAGGGCCCTCCATGGAGACACAAGAATGGATAGAATGGCTTTCCAGAATTGGAGGCTGGGACAAAGACCTATTTGCCTCAGCATCTCCTACCACACCCACCCCCGGCCCCATCCCTGCTATGGTGCAGACACACCCTTGCATCCACACAGAGGCCCATGCATGCAAGCTCACACACACACACACACACACACACACACACACACACACACCCCAGGGGGCAACACATGTGATGCATTGGATTACAACAAAAAAAAACCAAAAGTGGTCGTTCTGACAGAGCCAGAGTTGGGGAACAGAAGCTTCAAATGTCTTCTGTGTTCTGTTCTCTCTGTCCCCTAACGTGCATGTGCACCATGCACGCTACTTCTGAGGAGCCTTCTGGTCTGCTGGGCAAGACCAAGCCATCCTTCCTCCCCTTTCCTCCCCTCCTTGCAGTGGGGAAGCCAGAGCAATCTGTTCCTGATGGGTAAACACAGGCGTGAGAACGCGCACACACATGCTCATGTACACACCAGTCACTCAGTCCACACAGCACCCAGTGCTCACTTCACCCCGAGACAGAGCCCACACTTGGGCTCTTACTACACCCAGCAGAGCTCTCAAAGCCCCTGCCTCCTCAGACACACAGGGCCAGGGTTTTACAGACACACCAGGCAGCCCCTCACAGACACTGGTATTCTGAGCTTACCATCGTGGCCACACATCAGGGCCTCCCACATGGACACCCGCTCCCATAGCCCCGTACACGTTCATGTGCGTGCACACACACATTACAGTCATACACACACAGACTCCCTCACAGCCATGGTCTCACATATGGATATCATCACACACTCAGAACAATCAACCTTCCACACAGACACCATTGCACCCCTCCAAAAGCTCAGAGCCCCCAGTTGCCCTCAGCCTCTCATGCCCCGAAACCCGGCAATGGGTATCACCCACATATACACCCTGAACAGCCACACTGTGCCGGGACCTCAGGTTGCCTAGCTGTACCTGAAGGGAGGGAGAGAAAGACCAGGGTGGCCTAGGGCAGTAAGGAAAAGGGAAGGAAATACTTAGTTGTCCCTAAAAAGTGAGAAAATAGATGATTATTCCCCAGGCAGCTCCTCCTTCCCCAAAGCCTGCTTTCACCAGCATTAGGGAATGAAGGAAGATCCAGTCCAGACAGGAGAGGTGAAGGAAGTACCTGAGGGAGACAGATGGTGGCACTGGAATCAGCAAGAGCCAGAAAGGCCCAGAAACCATTCAGCTCCTCAGGCCCTTGATGCCTCTCCTCATCACCCCCTCTTCTCCACGATGAGGATCAACAGCAGCTCTCAGCCTAGCTATCTGCCGTGGGATCCCAAGGCCTCTTCAAAACCTCTTTGTGCCCATAACTGTCTAGCAGGCACCCAGATGTCTGGCCTGGGTGCAGAAGGGGCAGGAGAGGGGAAGGAGATAGGCCCTCCACTCCAGCCCCCCAGTCCCCACCAAAGCCCTGGCATCACTGTATTCTGTTCTCTCTGCCCCCTAATGTGCATGTGCACCACGCCCACAGAGAGGTAGGGCAGATGCCCAGAAGCGGGGGGGGGGGGGGGGCAGCAGGCAGAGCAAGTGGGTGCCACTCTAACCACTGAGGAGAAGAGTCCTAAGGTGTCCTTGGACCCTGCAGCCCCGCCCCCATCTCCTGAGGAGTAGACACGGAGTCGCTGTCCAGGCAGAATGGAATCCAGGCTGTGCTGGCCAGGCCCCAACTCGGGAAAGATCAGCAATGCTGTGGACATCCTTGCCACTTGCCACTCCAGGTGTAGCTGGGGCCTCGATGCCCCCATCCTAAAAGGAGCCTGATGTGACTCCATGGAAGCCAGGCAGGACCTGTCTGGGGCAATGCCATAAAGCCAGATGATAGGGACTCTGGGGAAGGGGGCAGTGGGGACAAAAGGAACCAGGCAGCAGGGTGTAAGGAAACCAGGTGACAGGGCCCCAAAGAAGGTAGGCAGCGGGAGCCAAATGAAACCAGGCAGTGGGACTGGAGTTAGCTAGGAGGTATGGACAAATGAAGCCAGGCTTTGGGGATCAAATGAAACCAGGCAGGAGGCCCACAGGATGTGAGAAAAGAAAGATATCAGGAGCTCATCCCCTCTGTCTAGATGTCACCCCACACTGTGGGCCTCTCTCTCTGCAGCCCCTCTTCCACTCAGGCAGTGGTCCCCTCCCCCAGGCCGATGGACACAGCCAGAGCCCCCTCCCCTCTCAGAGGCCTGGTCCGATTGCAGCCAATGGGCCCCGGCCCCATCCCTGGGACCTCAGGAAGTCCCAGTCCCTCCCACCGGCTGCAGAGGCAGGGGGGCTGAGGGGAGAGAAAGAGAAGAGAAGAGAGACAGCTTGGCAGGGGGAGCGCGCCGAGCAGCCGCGGGGGGCGGGGGCCGAGAAAGGAGCGGGAAGCGCCGAGGCGGGCCGAGCTGGCTGGCGGGCCGGCGCGGGCGGGGGCGTTGCAGCGGCAGCAAGGGGTGACAAGTCCTCCGGCCCTGCGGTCACTGACCTGAGTCCCCAGGCAGGCGCCCCGTCGGTGCCTCCGGCTCTCCGCGGGTCCGCCCGGCCGCCCGCGGGCATCGGGTCTGCAGGGCTTGGGCCCGGGCAGCAGGGACGGACCCGGGAGGCAGAAGCAACCCCCCTAGAGGTTCCGGCAGGCGGGTGGGCGAGGGGCCGCGGTGAGCGGTGAGCTGAGCGACGAGGGCCGAGTGGCGAGTGAGCGACCGGGCAAGCGGGCCGGGAGGAGGGGAGGAAGGAGCGCGCTGCAAGCGAACGAGCAAGCGAGCTAGCTAGCGGAGGGAGAGTGAGGGACGGCATGCAGTGAGGTCATCCTTTGAATCTAATTGTCTGAGTCAGGAGGAGATGTGGCACTTGATGATGGGGGAGGGGAGGGAGAAGGGACCCTCCCCGCTCCGGTCCCGGCCCCTCTCCACACCCAGGGGCGGCCCGGGCCTCCCTTCCCCGCCCCAGGCGAAGTTGCCGGAGGCCAACTCAGGCAGACCACTACCCGTCTCAGGGCGGACCTCTGCTGCCTGGGGCTATCAGCAAGGGGTGAGAGATGTGGGACCTGGACCCAGCTCTGGGCTACCTTCTTCCTCCCCGGGGTGACTGCCCCCACCCAAGGCCCAGGTCGTATTCCAGGTCCTATTCCTGCCCTCTGAGGATAAAGCAGGAACTTGAGCCAACCTTCCAAGTTGCCTTACTTTAGGAGTATGGGGCCCTAACTCTATTCCCGGTTACTTCCAATGCTGGGAATTTGGAGGAATCTGGGAACTGAACCCCAGGCTCACCATCCTGCCCTCTGGGAATGATAGTGCAATGCCACCCGTTCTCCAGTTACTTTCTGCATTTGGGATGAGGACCCCAGGTCCCCATTCCAGAGGGACAGAAGCAGGGCCAGACTCCTAGGGTCTCCAGGACCCTAGGTTTGTCAGGTGTGCACACCCGTGACACATGAGCACAGGCACACAGGGTCGGGGGCACCAGACAGCTGTGGATATTTACACCAAGGGCCATACATCCCTCCCTTTGCCCCTGTTGGGGAGGGGTGATAAATATTTAAGGGGCTTTTAGCTCAAAAGGGGCTGGAACGGGGGAGGGAGGGGAATCCACGCTGCCTGATTAATGGGGTTACGGGCTTGGATCAATCCGTCCGCCCGCCGCTCCCTCCTTCTCTCTCCTCCCTCCCTCCGCCTAATGTGCTTTATCAGGAGACGCTTTTCTGACTTGGCAGCGTTGGGCGTTTTAAATAGACCCATTTAGAGCTGGGGTTGGGGGAAAAGGAAGGGGGTGGAGGGAGACAGAGATTGAGACAGGCTGGGAGACAGAGACAAATCAAGAGAGAGAGATGTGCCCCAGAAGAGAGAGACTGGGAGAGGAGAGACAGAAGGAAATGCAGAGATACCATCAAGATAAGGTATGAGGGTGAGGCTCCCACAGAGGCTGAGATGGAGAGAGAGAATGATGGAGAGAGAGGGGGTGATGGGAGGCCAAAGGGAAGCTGGGCGGGGTGTGGGGGGGTGTGAGGAGCAGAAACAAACAAAAAGAGACAGGGAAGAAAGGAACCACCGGCAGCAGGGAGAAACCCAGAGAGAGGCTCTCTGCAAGGGCTGAGTGCTAGCCTGGGAGACAGCAAATACCTTTTATTTCCAAAAACAGTTTTCAGCCACTTTGTTAAATTAAAAAGCTGTTTTTAAAGTGGTGCTGGAGGTGCTGGTGGGGGAGGGTGAACAGAACTGCCAAGTCCTCCCTCTCCGGCCTCCTCCTCCTCCTTGGCCCCCACAGAAGCTGCCTCAGCCTGAGCCCCTGGGGTGTTCTCCAGCTCCCCTGCTCTCCAAGGCAATCCTCTGAGATCCCCAGGAACAGGGTCAGGGCATCTGAGCTACTGTTCACTGGCAGGAAGTCCTTCCTGCTGTCTGGCCTCAGTTCTTCCTGCTGCAGGGAGCCCATTCTTTCCCCTGACCACTATCCTCTCTTCTCCAGCTCCTGTCCTGGGTCCCTAAGGTGGTCCCAGTTTGTGGAGGATTATGTGTCCTCAAAGCTCAGTAGCCCACTTTCCAAATAAGCCACCAGACTCCTCCCAAGGTATCCCCCATAAATATTATCTTTTATGCTGTATATCCATCTCCTAGCCCCATCCTAGTCTCGACTTCTATCAGATACACACCCCATGTCCTTGGGTCCTCTGGAAACAGTGAGGTGAAAAGCTTAACTTTCTGTAGCCATCTCAGGCCTCCCTTCCTCCTCTCCTGGGCCCCAGCTCCATCTTAAGCCCCTTTTATGTGTCAGCCTGGGGTACCTCACTCCACCCTCAACAACACCCTGGTCCCAGTTGTGAAGGGTTAGTCCCCCCAGCCCCCAGCCAGGAAAATGGCCAGTCTGTTTGGGAGCTGAGATGAAAAGCCCGGCAGGCCTTTGTGGGCCTCTGGCGGGTTTTGGACAATAGGCCCTTCCGTTCCGCTCCAGTGCCTCGATTCCTTGGATGCCCCCACCCCCAAGCTGCCAATCCAGGGGCCTTGCCTGGCTTGAATGAGAGACAGGGAGAGTCAGGCGCGGCCCCACAGCTGGCCTCAGAAGATTCTGGACTTTCTGACCTCCCATTCCACCTCTTTCAAGCCTAGCTGCTCCTCCAATCAAGCCAGAGAGATGTTTCGGGGCCAGATAGAAAACCAGAGGACACTGAAACAGAAACATACTCTCATATCTGGGACTCAGCCCCCACTTAGCATAGAACCCCATTTCCTGACCTAGTGTTGCCCTTGCCTGTGTGACCATAGGTTAAGTCTCTTCCCTTTCTAGGCCTATAATGAGAGCATGAAAAGCCTCAGTCAGGCTGAATCCAAAACCTCTGGAAGAAGAAATGACGGGAAGAGAGGAAGGAATATCAGGTCCTCCTCCACTCATGTCCCCTAGACCTACAGCCCCACTGCACCCACGTCATGCCCTGAGATTGACCTGTCCCACCTGGGCCCCAGCACCTACCTCTTCACCACTGGCCACACACCAAGCACATCAATGTCCTCCTCTTCCTCCTCCAGACCAAACTCTTCAGAACTTCCAAAACCAAGGAGGCGAGACGAGGTGACAAGGCTAGATTCTAGAAGAGCAAAGGGCACACATCAGAGGTCACAGAGGAGCCACAGGCCTTAGTCCAACTCAGAGGCCATTCCATACTTACAGCCCCACTGTGAGAAGGAGAGACTGAGTCAGGCAGCAGATAAACATCTGTAAGAAGAAAAGTTGAGAGTAACACAGACCCCTTCCAGCACCCCTTGCTTACTTCAAGTTCTGAACCACAGGGACAAAGGTTGCCAGAAGGCAGTGGCCTGATACAACACAGATGCATACAACAGACAATCCACAATTCCCATACAATCAGTTTGCAGACACACGGGCACCTCCATATCACATATATCTTCACATGTACAATCCTAGAGTCACAGGGTCACAGGCGTGGTGCAAATAACCACCATCATAACACCCCCTTCCTATCACCAGTATGATTTATTGAGCATCTATTATATGCTAGGAACTGTGTTTGGCACATTATATGCATTATCTTACTTAATATTCATGATTTCTCCATGACGTAGGTTCTATTGTTCTTCCCATTTGATAGCTAAGGGGATTGAGCTTCAAGGAGGTCTTGCCCAAGACCACAGAGCTGACCAGTTCCAGAGCCTAGATTTGAGTCCATATCTGGCTCCAAAACCTTGCTGCTATACCAGTCTGCCTGTGCAGATCTCTCATCCACCTCCACAGTGCCTTCCCCAATAATAATAGCAGGTAGCACTTGTTCAGGGTCCTGGATTTCCCAGACACTATGACAAGTACTTAATTTACCTTCTGATACTGAACCATCAAAACAAGCTTCAAGGCTGGGCATGGTGGGTCACACCTGTAATCCCAGCATTTTGGGAGGCTGAAGCAGGTGGATCACCTGAGCTTAGGAGTTCCAGACTAGCCTGGGCAATATAGTGAAACCCTGGAGGCGGAGGTGGGAGGATCACTTGAGCCTGGGAGGCAGAAGTTGCAGTAAGCCAAGATTGAGCCACTGCACTCCAGCCTGGGTGACCAAATGAAACCCTGTATTAAACAAACAAACAAAAAAACCCGCAAGCTTTTGAGGTAATCCTGTTTCCATTTTACAGACCCTAAAACTGAGGCTCAGAGAGCAGAAGCAGCTTGCCCAAAGTCACACAACTGGTAGTTGTTAAAGGAGCTGGTCTTGAACTCAGGGATATCTTGAAAGCCACTGTTGCTTCTACAAACTCAGCCATTCAAAAGACCCCTCACCTTCAATAAGACCCCAGCTGATCCTCAGGGTCCAACTGCTCCCCTGAAAACAGGTCCCAGATATATCTGCCAAAGGTATGATTAGGTGCCTAAACACATACCATGAGAAAGGGACTCCATGTCTTCTAATCCTGCCCAGAGATGCAGAGACATCACCAACCAGGGAGAGAGGGCCAGAAACTAAAATAAGGTGTTAGAGACAGGCTGGCTGATGGTGACAGATACAGCCACAACAAGACAGGCCCAAAGAGAGGGAGACTGAGGGGAAGCCAGAGACAGCGAAGGACACATTAGGCCAAAGAATGAGAGAGACAGCTGGAAAAGGAGACAACAGGAGTAGAGGAGGGTACAGGCTGACATGAAAAAACACAGATACACTCCAGTATGCAGACACACATAGACCCATTTGACCTTCACAAGAAACAAACTGAAAGCAAGCAAGGCTCAGGCTGTATGGTGTGTGTATGCGTGTGTGCGTGTTGTGGGGGAAGCATGCAGAGTCTGTATCGCTACGCACATTACACCAGCTGCTTCCAGCAATTTCATCTGATTAATAATAAATGCCCCATAATTACAGCCGCTCCCCCAGCCCTTCTTCCTGTTTTTTGTCAGCTGCTGCCAGGCCAGCCCCCCATAGACCCTATGGTCCCCTCCATCCTCACCTGCTGCCCTCTGGAGGCTGAGAGAATGTGAGCTGGTGGAGGCCAGACTCCCAATCTGAGGAGGGATACCCATCTCTCTATCTTGGATTAATGCACTTTGCCTCCAAGCAAAAGGTCATCTTACTTAGATCTCACTCAGAACTCTTCCCCGACATGGGTATAACCTGTGACCCCTAATATGGCCTAGGGCCCACATCTGGAATGCAGAGAGATGAATTCCCTTGCCCACTCTTTATCATTCGTTGGCTGAAATTTGTCACTCCATCCACAAACTTCACCTAGCCTCAGAACCCTGTAGACTTAGAGGAGAAAGGGACCAGGACAAGGTCCCTCACCCCATCAGTCCAATCCCAGACAGCTCGAATCTCTACCCACTTGTATACCCTCGAGCTCTGGACACATGGTGGCTCTGCCTGCCCATTCCTGAGCACCCCGCAACCCCACCCCTGCAGGTTCACCTCCTTCCAGGCCTCCCACCCAAACGCTCCAAGGCAGCTCTATCAGAATCAGCTGCGAGGTTGTGCTGATCTGTTTCTAATCGCTGGGGCCTGGTTCACGCTTGCCCCCACCCCCCAATATTGATTCCATTATTTGGAGAGTCATTGACGTCAGGGGCCTGGATGGGTGCCAAAACTGCCTTCTTTCCAGGCCTGGGCCATGGCCCAGCCCCCCATCCCACAATTTCACAAAGGGGCCCAGAAAGGTCAGCTCATGGACCAAGGTTACATGGCATCTTCCCTCTGACTCTGGGCTCCTCTTGTCTTTTTGGGACCACCATGCAACTCCCTTCTGGAGAGAGAGGCTACACAAAGGCCTGGGATTTAGAAGTGAGGTTGGGGGCAGCTATAAAAGGGAGTCTGAAGACCCTCACTGGGACTCTGGCTGCAAGAAGGGGCTCTGAAGAGGTAAGGAGGAGGGCAGTGGCTCAGAAAAGGGTAGTTGGGAATACTTTGTTTTTTCCCACATTCTTATTTTGGAACATCCTGAAGCTGGACTTGAAATGGATCCTACTGAATACTTGGTTTTTATGTCTGGTATCAGATGTATCTCCAGACTCTCTTAGAAGGAAATTCTGTGCAGTGTAGGATAACAGATTACCCTAAATGTTGCCATAATTTGACTAACTGGCACCAGTAATTTTATACATCTTTGCTCCACATAAAACAAAGGCTCTGTCTCTTGTGCCTCTCTCATCCATGCTACCTCAGTTTCCCCACATTCACACACTCTCCCAGTCTTTCCTGGTGTTGGGTGTGTGTCTCTTCCTCTTTATCTCTATCTGACCCAGATGTAGCCACTGGCCCACACCAGCAACTCCTGGGCTCTGGCTGGACAGAGTATTTTTAGGATTTGAACCCCGTGTTCTCAGACAGACATTAATAACCGATACAGACACTCTGTGGTGCCCACAACAGCTACACAGTCTCAGAGCCCAGCCTTGGAAGGTCAGAGATAGGGTCCATTCCCTCAGCTGGAGGGTCAGAGATAGGGTCCATTCCCTCAGCTGGAGGGTCAGAGATAGGGTCTATTCCCTCAGGTAGAGTCTAAGAAAGCCACACCTAGAGAGGGCAAGGGACATGTTTACAACCACACAGGGAAAAAAAGGACCTTGCCTTCTGAAACATCCTGAGGGTGGGAAGGGGGAGGGTGACCTCCGACCTCTGCTATGGAATCAGGGTGATTGCCCTGCCCCAGCCTCCTCTGGTCCAGACCTTTCCAAGGAAGGGGCCTATCCTCTGCATGCCTTCCCTTCACTCAGGGAAGTCCTTCCTTCCTGTAGTCTAATCTGCAAACCAGTGTTCCTTTGAGCCAAACAGGGGTGTAGAACAAGGGATGGTGGGTCGCAAACCACAAATCCCAGGAGGTTCCCTCTCCCCACCATCTGTCCCACTCAGTGATTCATGCCTCAACATTTATTGAGCACCTATTCCCTGCCAGGCACTGTACAGAGAGCCAGGCACATGGTCCTGCCCACAAGGAGCATTCAGTCTGATGAGAGAGAAAAAGATGTATTACTATTTACACAAGAATGCCTTCCTAAGGTGTATGAGGTCTGTGCCAAGGGCAGGTGAGTACAGGGTGAGCAAGGTAGATCCAGTCCTTGAGTCACACAGAGCTCACAGGCAACTACTATGCAACCTCGCTGAATGTCACATGGGGAAAGTATAGGTAGGGTATATGGTGGGACACACTGACTGCCCTGGGTCTGGAGAAACCTGTCCTTCTACAGGACTGAGGACTCTTCGCTCCTAAACCCAAGATGGGCCCTCAAGCTGAACACAAGTCACTATCATAGTTTCATTTCAGTTCCTGCTACTGGAGCTCTAGCCCCAGCTTTTGGGAACTGGCTGCCCACAGTAGCAGGGTCTGACTCTTCCTGAACATCTGCTTCAGCTCCTCCATCCACCCCTTGGCCCCCAGAGTGCCTAGCTCTGGTAACCCCCAAACCGGCACAGCTCTGTGCTTTGGGACTCTCTTTGCCCTCTGGAAAGGTAAAAGGGACTGATCTCAGTGCTCTCCATCCCCAGGGACCACTTGCCTTCTCAGCCCCTCCCCATAGGAAGCCAAGAGCCCTTGTGGGTGTGATCACCCAGGGCCAAAGGAGTTTACACAGCTGAGGTCTCCCTCACCACCCCCACCCAATGGTGAATCTGGAGGAGGGGGTCACTTCTCACTTCTCAGGCTCCTTGCTCTCCAGGACCGCCCCCCAAAGCAAGCACACACAGTCCCCCCAACCCATCTGCATTTCAAAGAAAATCCACTCCATATGTTTCCGATTCATTTACACTTCAACTCACCATGAGGGGGCAGAGAGCAGGGGCGCCTTGCTTCCCAGCCCCCCACCCCCGTAGGGGGGCTGGAGAGCATGTGTCCCCTTCGGGAACAGGCAGCAGTTATAGCCCAGTCATCTCAGCACTGGGGTAGAGACCACAGGACCATGTCCCTAGAAGACAGTGTGTCTCAGGCAGCCGCAACTACTGACCTCCAAAGCAGCAGAGCACGCAAAGTCCATGAGAATCTCCAGGGGAGTTGGAGTCCCACGGCTGGCTGCAACCTAGCCCCCTCTAAGCCTACTGCTCTTTTGGGGAACAGTGTGGGGAAGCCTAGGCATGCCCTGGAGCCAGGATAAGGGCTCAACAGGCAATCCCAGAGACACACACAACATAACATGGTCTCTACCCCTCCCCAGCCAGGGCAGAGGAGAGAAGAGAGGGTGAGCTCTAGTCTTCTCCTCTAGCTACCTTCCCTGCATAGATTTGAGGCTGTTATCTCTCATATAATCACAGATTCAACACCCTGGAGCAGTCATAGGAACCAAAGTCTGCTCCCTCCAATCTTCACACCCCTCCCATCTTAAGAATGATTGAGATGTGTGTGTATGGGGGGAGGTGTCTTGGGAAGACAAGAGTCTTATTTCCCCTACCTGGCCTTCTCTACCACAGAAGGGATGTCCAAAACTATTCAAGGGGAATGGGTGTGCATTGATATGGCACATGGAGGAATCTAAGGGTTCGTGTCACCCCTGTACCAACAATCTTGGCAGATCTTCCTGCTAAGAGCCTAGTCTTCTTACGGAAGGAAAGCAGGGAAATTGAACTGGGTTAGCCTTTATCACCCCCACCCCCAGTCTCCATCAGCCCACAGCCCATGTGAGGGATGTGACCAAATGTGTATCCTCTCTCTTCCTCACCTTTGGAGGGGATGTATCCTGTAGCAGTCAGTCTCTCTTCCTCACCTCAAGTGCCCCAACACTCACCACAAACCAAAGGAAAGCATGGGCATATCTGACTGTGAGTCCTAAATTCCACTGGGATTGTGATTGCCACAATCTTAGTGTGTATCTGAATGTGAACCCAGGATGTAAGTGTGAGTTTAATCTAAGCATCTGGGTCTAATGTCCATCTGAGTGTGAACTCCAAGATGCAAGTACAGGTTTGAGTATAAGCCCAGGTCCCAGCATGCATCTGACTATAAACCCCAGTGGGGCGGGGTGCGGTAGCTCACGCCTGTAATGCCAGCACTTTGAGAGGCTGAGGCAGGCGGATCACAAGGTCAAGAGACTGAGACCATCCTGGGTCAACATGGTGAAATCCCATCTCTACTAAAAAATACAATTTGCTGGGCATGGTGGCCCATGCCTGTAGTCCCAGCTACTCGGGAGGCTGAGGCAGAATTGTTTGAATCCGGGAGGCAGAGGTTACAATGAGCCGAGATCACGCCACTGCACTACAGCCTGTAGCCTGGTGACAGAGCAAGCCTCTCTCTCAAAAAAACAAAAAACAAACAAACAAAAAAAACTAACCAGTGGGTCTGAATGTGAGCTCCAGGACTGAAGTGTTAGCCTGAGTCCCAGAATTCCTGTACAAGTCAGCATAAGCATTAGAGTGCTAGTGTAAGTCTGAGTGTGAGCCCCTGGTCGTAAGGGCTTCTGAGTATGAGCTAAGGTGACTCATATGGAGTCTGAGTGTGAACACTGGTGTCCCTTTTTAATTCTGAGTTTGAGTCCCAAAGTGCCCATGTAAGTCTAAGTGTGAACATCAGAACCCTAGTGTGAGTCTGAGTGTGAACACTGGGTCTCAAAGTGATCCTAAAATGGAAGGGGAAATCTCAAATGTGAGCACGAGTCCTAGTGTGAGTCTGAGTGTGAGCTCTGAGATCGCAGCGTGAATCTGAGTGAGTCACAGGGTCTCATGTGCATTTGAGGGAGTGACCAAGATCCTGGTATGAATCTAAGTGTTAGCCCTAGGTTTCCATGGAGATCTGACCCTCAGAGTCCCCACATGAATCTAAGTGTGAGCCCAAAGGTTGTATGTGAATCTCAGTGAGCTCCAGGATCCCTGCGTGAGTCAGTGTGAGCCCCAGCTTGGAAATGTCAATCTGACTATTAACCCCAGTGTCCTCATTGAGTCGAGTTCAAATGTGAGCCCCATGTTTCTCATGTGAATCTGATTGTAACTCAAAGTCCCAGAATCTAAGTGTGAATTGGAGTGAGCACCAGAGTCTTCGTGTGAGCCCTAGAACCCCAGTGAGATTCTAAGTGTGAGCTCTAGGTCTCAATGTATATCTAAGCTAAAGGATAAGACTGTGAATCTAAGCATGAGCCTATAGTCCCAGTGTGGGTCCCAGTGTGAGCACAGTCCCAACATGAGTCTATGTGGAAACTCCAGGACTGAAGTGTATCACTGGATATGAGCCCCACAATGTGTGAGTCCATATGAGTGTAAATCCCTAGACCCTAGAAGGAGTTGAAGTGTCTCAGTGTGCATCTGAGTATGGATTCCAGAGCCCCCAGACGCCCTGTGCATGAATTTTAAACTCCTAGTTTTTGTGTAGGCTCAGGGTCTCAGCTGGAGTATCAACCCTGATGGTGTGAACCTTAGCTCCATCTCACCAATACTGACCAGGAGCCCCTGCACCAGCTGAGAGGATTTGTGTGGGTTGTGACAGTGGAGACAGGGGGGCATAGTTTGAGACACCCAGGCCCTTCTAGCCCACAAGTCCTTGCTAGTCCTACATCCCTAGGAATATGCAATGGCTCAAGCCCCATCCCCACACATGCAATGGCACACCATCACACCGAGAGTTAGACACACAAAAAATACACCTGGTGTTTCTGTCCCCTCAGACACACAACAATTACAGATGCACAGACACACCCAGCATTTCAGACTCTCACCACCTCAGTGATCACAGCCACACAAACACCCCCAGTGACACAGACACAAATACACCAAGTGTTACAGGCAGAACAACTAGTGTTACAGACACACTCCTATAGCGGCATGCAGACACACACCCAATGTTACAGACAAGCTGCCAGGCACACAGACACACACAAACGCTTCTCAAAGAGACAGACTAGGCGGAAAGAGAAAGAAAATCCTGAATTTTCAACAAGGCGTGAAATAGTCCTGCCCGCCTGAAGCTACTGGAGGGGGGAGGGGGACAAGGGAGCGAGCGAGTGAGCGAGCGAGCGAGCGAGCGAGCGAGCTAACGCTGGAGGAGAGGCTCGGGAGAGGAGAGGAGCCGAGAGGGAGAGCTGTCCGTCTGGTGACCTCCCCACGGCCCAGCCCCCATGCACGCGGAGATACACTACTCAGAGCAGGGACACCCAGGCTGGCTCACACTGAGCTGCACTGGAGGAGACACACACGAGCAGACTCACAAAGAGACAGTTGGGGAATACACCACAGGCGGACTCACACAAGCCAGGAAGACTTACAAAGAGACACACTGGAGGAGACCCACTACATGGAGATACATCCAGGAGGACTCAAGAGAAATCCATGGGAGGCCGACCGACACACACACACACACACACACACACGCACACACGAGCGCGCGGATTCACACGGACACACATGCACTGGCAGACGCGCAACCGTCCGTTCGCCTCCCCGGGCGCTTTGAAGTCCAGATTTCTGCCCGAGAAAGAAGCAACCTTTGGGCGCGAAGGGGCCACTGCGAACGCTCCAAGCCCAGGAATTTTTTCAGACCCCGCGCGTGCAGCTGAGGGGTGGGAAGAAGAGGGACACTAGGGCGAACCGCCGGAGCCGCCTCCCTCTAATCGACAGTCCGGCCCAACCACCACCACCACCACGCCCAACCCCCGGAGCGCCCGGACTTGGGGGCCGCTTCTTCAGCGCCCCCGCCCCCAAGTTTGCGGGCAAAGTTTCTCGTTAACTTTCCTGTCGCCCCCGGCCGTGGGCCCAAGAGTGTCCCCTCACTCTTCCCGCGCGCACGAGGGCCGCGGGTTTGTCCGTCAACCCAGGCTCTGAGGGTCCGGCCGCGCGCACTCCGCCGCAGGGTACTCACCGCGCCCTCGGGCCACCCGTGCTTCGCGCCGTGCCTTCCGACTGCCCCAGGCAGCGAGCAAGGCAGGGAGCGCGGAGCTAGCACTGTCCGCCGGATCCCACCTTGGAGCCCCGAGCCGCGCCGGCTGGAGCCGCCGCCTCCGCTGCCGCCGCCGCCCGCTCTGCACCGGCTCCTCGGCGCTCGGCGGCTTTAACCCCCCCATCCTCCTCCCTCCCTCGCGCGCTCCCTCCCTCCTTCCCTCGCCCATGTGACCGCGGGCGCCCGCTCGGCCGCGCGCGCCCTCGCTCCCCTCCCCCTCTTGCCTTGTCTCCCCGCGCCTCCGCGGCCGCGCGCCACGACCCCTCCCCGCCTCGGGCCCCGCGCGCCCCCGACTTGGCACGCTCCTGCGCCTGGCACGCGCGGCCAGCTCGCGGGGGCACGCTTGCCCTGAGCGGGCCTGTGAGCCCCCACTCCCACTCGCCTGGCACTGGCACGCGCTCTGCCCCCCCCCCGCTGGCACACTCGCCCCTATTGGCACGCTTTGCCCCTTCGCTTTCACCCTTTCTCGGGTGCGCCCTCCAGACGGCTGTGGTCCCCGTGCTTCACGCGCAACCCCGGCCGCGGGTCTCGCAAACGCGCGCGCACACACACCCACACCCACTCCGCCTGCTCCCCTAGGGCGGCTGGGCGCGCACCCACCCCCGGGATCGCTCCTTCACACTCACTCTCCCCCTCGGCCTTGGCCAGGTCTCTCCTGCGCACACTCCCGCACGTTCAGGCCCTGACGGCCTCGCACCGATTCCCTGGCACGGCACACCCCGGGCCAACTCTCGGGGTCCTCCCTCCGGCGTCGCCGTGAGAGGAACGCGAGCCAGAACCCCCAACCCCCACTTTGGGCAGAAGCAGCCAGCCGGCTCCGCCCCTCCCCTATTCCTACTGCCCCCCGCAACGACTCCCCTCTGGGTCACCCCCTCGCGGGAGGGAAAGGGGCTTCCTTAATCGGGGATGGACCCGGCCGGGAGCCCAGGCCCATGCCTCTCTTGTCTCCTATGACACCAACGCCACTACTGGAATGTTCCTCGCGCCCCGAGGACACACAGCCGGGATGAGAAGCCTCCCCTGGAATGAAGGGGTAGGGAGGGTGCACCCTTAATGCTGGGCACAGGCACACCCCTCGGCGGCCTTGGCGCAGGAGGTGCACCCCTCGAGAGGAGGCTCACTCCCTTCGCAGCCTGGGCCTCTGAGGGGCCAGGGTGTTCACTGCACTCGCCTCTGGGCCTCCGGTCCGACTGCAACATGGGAGAGTAAGGTTAGACAACCTGACCAACTTGTGAGGCCACGCGACAGCGCAATGGAGAGGCCATGGCAGAGGCGGAGACCGAGAAGGCCACCCCGTCTCCACTTTTTGGGTTTTTCACCTGACCCATGACCCATAATCCTGGGCCTTGCCCTCGGGGGAGTTGCTCTAGGACTGAGAGCAAGGAGAAGGGAGAGAAATGTCTCACTGTTTCCTCACATCCTTCCCCAGTAGGCTGCCTAGAGCGCCCGGGCCCTTTCCCAACAAATGCCTCAGGGACTCCCACTGCAAAGGAAAATCCTTCTTCCCGCCGCGGCCTGGGCTTTTCACTTTCACTTCCGTGGCCACAGAATCCCCTCCCTACAACTGGCAGGGGTCAGCATGGGCTGGAGCTCAGAGACGATCGGCTAGGACTTCAGGACACACAGCAAATTAGCTGCGCTCCGCTGAGGACCAGCCCATAGCCGCCCACACTAGGTGACCTCTCCCCGGGCTCTCCGGGACACTAGCCTGCTGCTTCCCGGGCCGCAGACCAGGATTAGACGGTGGACTAGGGGAAGGAAGGGGGCGGTGCGACGGGATCTTGTGGGGAGCAGAACTTGCCCCTGCCCCTGCAGCAAAGATCTAGGGCTAGGCCCTGGCAAGGTTCACCAGGGTACACCAGGGACCGCTCCTCCCCAGGGGGCTGACAGGCCTGGGCGCTCTTCATCCGGCCGGGGAGGGGCGGACGGGGTGGAAATCAGCGAGTGGTTGGGGAACGGACTTGACCTCCAGAAGCTCCGGTGTCCCTGGTTCAGCCTCTTTCTGCCAGGTTGGGAGCAATCGGGAATTCTGCCCTGGTCCAACGTCCACCCTCGGCCCCCGGGGACGCAGAGGCTGCCGTCGGCAGAGCCGCAGTGCACGGCTGCGGGGACAAGATGCGCACTGGGCGTCCGAAGTCCTGGAAGTGGACGTGTGGGTGTCGGGGGATAAAGGAAGAGTGGAGGCGCACGTCGGACCTCTGTCCGGGCGTGGGTCGGTCAGCAGCTCCTCCCAGCGCGGGACCCAGCGGCCTCGAGCGCTTCCCTGGGGCCGAAGCGACACCTGGCGGGCAGTGCGAGACGTGCTTTCTCCTCTGGCTGCTGCTCCTGCTCCGCGCTGAGTCCTCTGCCACCTACTGAACACCGAGTGCTGCCACCTCTCCACACTGCTGCAACCCGGCCCACAACCAATTTTCCTCCTCCTGGAGCTGGGTCAACAGACTAGTCGGGGCTTCCGCTCCTGCCGCCTCCGATGCCCTTACCTACACTGTAGCCTTTGAGCTTGTAATCCTCAGTGCTGGGCCCTCCCCAGTGCCTTGGGGGTAAAGTTGGGTTACTTAGGTGGGGCTTCAAAGCCCTGCAGTATCTGGCCTTGCCTCCTCTCTAGCTTTATTAGGCGTCCCTATTCCCGGCCTCCCCAGCCCTGCGTCAGTCCCTTTCTGTGTTATGTCACTTATCCTTAAGCCAAATCCACTTCACTGACGTCCTCTCCCCAACCCCACCTCCACGAATTCACTGCCTTTCCAATCTTCACCATCTACCTCACCCATGAGGGTAGTGGCTGGAAGTAACACGCCCAGGCCAGATCCCTTGTGCCCTGTACGTGATGTGGATCTCAGATTTGGTGACCCCGAGAGGCCTTGGGAAGTTAGGGGAAGTTCAGCGTTGGCTTTCAGTACCTAACTACCATGAAAGGGGCTCTATTGCCAGGACTTCTGGCACCACTCTTCACACTGGCAGGTGACCTAAACTTGGATCTCCTCCTCACCACCAACGGGTGATTTGTGCCATCCCAAACCTTTGGGCCAGCAAAGACCCTTCCTCATTCTTACTGGCACGTCC
The DNA here is from genome assembly GCF_048565385.1 of Saimiri boliviensis. Classification (NCBI taxonomy): domain Eukaryota; kingdom Metazoa; phylum Chordata; class Mammalia; order Primates; family Cebidae; genus Saimiri; species Saimiri boliviensis. Next base: position 186,765,629 of record NC_133450.1, read on the forward strand.
CTGAGAAAGGAGAAATCTCTGCCCATCTCCTATGGTCTACCTTTCCAGTGCTCCTTTAGGAAGCAGTGCTGGTTTCTAACTTGCTTACCCTGCCTGCCCCCCAGACAGAGCCTTACTTTGTCACCCAGGCTGGAGTGCAGTGGCACGATTTTGGCTCACTGCAACCTCTGCCTCCCAGGTTCAAGCAATTCTCCTGCCTCAGCCTCCTGAGTACCTGGGATTACAGGCCCCCGCCACCATGCCCATCTAAGTAATCGTATTTTTCGTGGAGATGGGGTTTCACCATGTTGTCCAGGCTGATCTCGAACTCCTGACCTTGTGATCCGCTCACCTCAGCCTTCCAAAGTGCTGGGATTATAGGCGTGAGCCACTGTGCCCGGCCTTCTAACTTGCTATACCATCAGAAAGTTCCTCCCTGGAGCACACACCTGGCTCTCCAAAGTTTACAAACACATACTCACACACAGGCTCTCTGTATTACAAATGCCAAACATATGGTCACACAAAGTCACACATCGAATCTCAAACAGTAAAAGGTATATATTCAACTTCACTGTGATACACGGAGAGTCAGGGTCCCCAGCCTGGGCTAGGAACTAGAGGTCCCAAAAGAGTGGGAGAGTTCCTGAGTCACACACACCATACACACAAGTAGACACAATTACATACACAGCCATGAACTCAGTCACATTGAGTGTCACAGGCACACACAGTCACACACATTCTCACTCACACTGGGGTTTGGCGGGTGTGGGGCGGGCTCCAGGAGGCTGTTACGTAAACGCCCTCACAGCGCCCCCCCTCACTCCCCCTCACTCCGCCTGCTTCCTCACACAGTGCCAGCGCCCGGGGCGGCTTGGCCGGGGCCCGGGAACAGCTCGGCCTCGCGGAGGCTCCAGGCGCCGAGAAACCCGATCCGACACAGCTCCGGGGCCGAGCTAGGGAGGGGGGTCCAAAGCCCCCCAACTCAGGGTCCAGCCCAGGCCCCTAGGGACAACTTCCCCCAATTCCAGAGACAACTCCCAGCACCATCCTGAGATAGTACCTGGGGCCCACTCACAACATCCCCATCCTGTACACCCCCTTCTGGAATCCCATCATCTGGAAGGCTGCCTGTGTGCCCTGACCCTTCCAACCTCTGGCACCAGAAAGGGCAAAGACTTCCTAAAGGTAGAGAACGGAGGAAACTAAGTATTCAACCTGGAATTGCCCCCAGTTCCTGGAGCTATCTCCTCTTCCCTTCTCACCAGGGCCCTCTAAATCTATTCTGAGAGGGGCTTTCATTCCTGTCCAGGTTCCCCTCACATTTGCTGCCTACCAATTCCAATATATTCTATCAGAATTCTAAATTATTCATGTCCAAGGTCTCTCCTCCCTCCCTTTGATGTCCTTTCTTCCTCCTCCATTGGAAGTTCGAACTCCAGTCTAATCCCAGTTTCTCATGCTTTGCTAAGAAGAAATTTTGAGCATAACCTGAGGAATCAGGAACAAAATCACCAAAAGGCAGAAAGATTAAGGCTCAGGAAACCCCTGGAAGTCATGAGTCTGAGAGGAGGGAAATGTCTGCTGTACACACCCCCAACATAACCCTCACCCCATTCTGTAGCCTAGACTCAATTTTTCACAATAGCTTTTGAGTGTCTGCTTGGGCTGCTCAGACCCGGGCAGAAAGGGAATTTCCCCCTATGTTCTCTGTTAATGAACAAAACATTTCATGTTGAAATTCCTTCTCTGCCCCCAGCCCAGTGTTTCCAGGGCTCCCCAGCCTGACCAAGCAGGGGGACCATTAGGAGGAGGGTAATAAAGTAGAGGGAGCCCCTAAGGGAAGCATAATTTACACTGGGGGGCATCTTTTTAAAAAGTAAATAATTAGGGTGACTTTTTTTCACTTTTGGCTAAAATTATCCACTCCTGTGGCAGCTTCCCAGAAAGGGAGGCGGGAGGGCAGCCGGAGCTGTCCCGAGGCCCAGGACATGGCCCCCCTCCCCCGGGCGAGGAGCCTTCCTCAAGTTGTTTTCCTGGTCTCTTCCTCTTGGATGTTTTTTTGATTATTAATCACATTTTCCATCCTGAGTCTCAGACCAGACCCCCTCCCCCCAGGGTCAGCGCTGGACAGAGGGAGGAGGAGAGGGCTCTGGGAAGATGACTTGGGGACAAGATGGGCAGTGACCCCTGACCCCAGCTGATCTGAAGGACGCTGTCAGTGGCATGTCACAGATAATACCCTCACCGTCCTGGCACATAGCAGTTGCGATCCTTAATCAATACAAGTGGAGTAAATGAATGAACAGGTGTCTAGCTTTCATAGCACCCAGATGGCACTTAAAGATAAAGACCCTAGTGCTGGTCCTCTTATGCTGCAGACAGGGAAACAGCCCAGAGAAAGAGAGTCACTTGCTCAGAAACACGCAGCAAGTTAGTGCCTGGGCCAGAGTAGAACCTCAGGAATGCTGATGGCTCCCCCATTCCTAAGTCAGTCAATAAATATGTATTGAGCACCTACAATATGCCAGACATTGATCGAAGTACAGCGGTGAACCAGACAAAAATCTCTGCCCTTGCAAGGATGTAGAGCAACTGGAACTCCATACAATGCTAGTGCATGTTAAGTTGGTACCACTATTTTGAAACACTATGTGGCAGTATCTACTAAAACTACAAATATATTTGTTATATGGCTCAGCAAGTCCATTCCTAGATACATACCCAGGAAGAATGATCAAATATGTTGATCAAGAATGTTCACAGCAGCTTTACTCATGATAGTCCCAAACTGGAAACAACTCAAATAGGTAAACAGATTGTGATGTGAGTACAACAATGGAAAAGAACCAACTACATCTACATACAACAATGTGGATAAATCTCACAGATGAAATGTTGAGCAAAGGGGGAAAAAGACACAAAGAAGTATATGATGAATGATTTCATTTATAGAAAGCTCAAGAAAAGACAAAACTAATTTATGGTGACAGAAATCACAACTGTATTCACCGTTGTTGGGAAGAGAGTGATACAGGTGTGCGGTTGTCCCTAGATATCTGTGGGGAATTAGTTCCAGGACCCCCTGAGAATACCAACTCTGAGGATGCTCAAGTACCTTATATAACAAATGGCATAATACTTGCATATTATCTAAGCACACCCCAGCATCTACTTTAAATCATCTCTAGATTGCTTGAAATAACGAAGAGAATGTAAGTGCTATGTAAATAGTTGTTATACTGTTTTGGTTTTTATTTGTATTTTTTAAAATTGTATTTCTATTTTTTATTGTTTTTTATTTTTTCTAATGTGGTTGGTTGAATCAGAGGATGCAGAACTCACAGATATGGAGGATCAACTGTACACATGCATTAAGACTGTGTACTGTACGCCAGGTGGGATGGCTCACATTTGTAATTCCAGTACTTTGAGAGGCTGAGATAGGCAGATCACCAGAAGTCAGGAGTTTGAGATCAGCCTGACTAACATGGTGAAACCCCATTTCTACTAAATATACAAAACTAGCTGGGAGTGGTGGCACATGCCTGTAATCCCAGCTACTCGGGAGGCTGAGGCAGGAGAATCGCTTGAACCTGGGAGGCAGAAGTTGCAGCAAGCTGGGATCATGCCACTGCATTCCAGCCTGGGTGACAGAGTGAGACTCAGTCTCCAAAAAATAAAAACAAAAACCACAACTGTGTACTGTATATATTTGTTCATGCAAAAGCCCCAAGTCTGATTCCCCAGCCCCCTCAGGCAAGAGGTGGCAACCTAGGGCCAGGAACAATGGCTCACACCTGTAATCTCAGCACTTTAGAAGGCCAAGGTGGGTGGATCATGATCGAGACCATCTTGGCTAACGTGGTGAAATCTCATCTCTACTAAAAATACAAAAAATACAAAAAAATAAAAATAATAAAAAAAAAGCAGCCTGGTGAGGTGACATGCACCTGTAGTCCTGGCTACTTGGGAGGCTGAGGGAGGAAAATCACTTGAACCTCAGAAGGTGGAGGTTGCAGTGAGCCAAGATCGAACCACTGCACTCTAGCCTAGGTGACAGAGCAAGACTCCATCTCAAAAAAAAAAAAGAGGTGGCAGCCTAAATAACACCTAAGAGAAGCCTATAGTAAGCCCCTTTATCCTCTCTCTTAATGCCATGCTGTTTTTCCTTACCATACTTAGTTTGATGTCCAATTATCTAGTTACTTCTGTGATGTGTGTGAGCTCCAATGAGGGCAGCCCTGTGGCCTTCATCTCCAGTCACCTAGAGTTGGGTCTGGCATAGCACAGGTACACCCAACGTTTGAAATAGATTTAAATAAATGTTGACTGAATGAATGATGCAAGCAAATAAGTAGGACAACCTTGAACAGTGAGAAGTAAACCCAAGCTCCAGGGCACAGGAGTGGGAGCCTACATGAATGGGTTGCCACCTTGAGGGATGGGAAAGAAGTTTAGTAACCGGTGAGGTGGCAGAGACCAGAAGGCAGGCTGAGGCAACCTGAGTGGCTCAGACACCACATCCTGAAATGCCTTTGGGGCCAAAGCTATGGAGGTATAGAAGGGCATAAAGAAGTCAGGAATATAAACACATTGGAGTTTTAGCAAGACCATTGAGGCTGCTGGGTAGAGGGTGATGAGGATGGCAGAGGCTGGAGGTGGGGCAGCCACAGAGAGGTATTTGTAGTGGCCCATAAGAAAGAGATCTCCAGCCTGACCTGCAGCAGGGAGAGAGAGGACAGGGTTTGGGAAAGGAGCAGGACATTCAGATTCATCTGCTTCATCTGGTCCCATGACCCCCGTCTCCCAGGTCACCTTATATACAGAGAACAGGCTCCCTGGACACTTAGTCCTGTGTCTGCTCTCCCAAGCACCCTGCCCCTGTGTGATCCCAGAGTTTGGGCTAAGTGTGGAAAGAGAAGCAGTGGAGAGAGCAGGAACAGAGGATCCAGAAGAGGGACAGGGAGAGGGAGTGGGAGGTGGGGGCAGAGATGGGAAGATGAAGAAACCTGGAGTCAGAGGACTATGTGTGTCAGAAGGTGGGAGCAGGGGAATACATTTGCAAAATCACAGACACAATTTTTCATTTTGCAAAAATTTGCATGAACATATTCCCTGCTCAGAAGCACAAAGTCCCTCCGTACCTTCCCACCCTAGTGGGCTCTGATCTGACCTACCCAGCATTCTTCACAGAGGAGGCAACTGTCCTCAAAGGATTGTCCCCTCTGGTACCAGCCCAGAGTCTGACCTTGCTCTCTGCTGCTACAGAGCTGCCTCCCAGATAACAAGGCTGGGATTTCCAGGAAAGCCTAAGGACCATGTGTCCCCAAGATTGGTTCCCTCCCTTCACCTCCCATGGCTCTATTTCCCGCCAGCCTGTGATTCCCGGAAGTGGGGGGGAGGAGAAAAAAAAGATCCCAACTTTCCCCCAGAAACTCAACCGTGGTGATTGGGAAGGCAGAGAAAAGTCAGAGATTTGGAAACTGAATGCCAGCATCACCAACTCTCAGGGAAATAGACAGAGGCAGAAGGGGAGTCCAAGAGAGAAAACTGAATTAAATTCAGTTCAACAGACATTTATTAGTGCCTACTGTGTGCCAGGCATAGAGGGAACATTGTGTACAAAAGTACAGATGACTCCTATGTTTTTGGCTTGAGAGACTGGGAGATGATGCTACCATTCACTGAGCTTGGGAGAGAGAAGGGACTTGACATGTTCAGTTGAAGGGTTTGTGGTGTGACAGCTAGGTATGCAGCACCTGTTCAAAAGTTCCCAGCCTACTTGGTACTCAGCATGTGCTAGAGGCTTGAGCATTCAGAGTCTCAGACTGACCTGGGCATTACGATGGTACTAGGGGATGATGAGATAGATCAGAGAACAGGAAAGGAGTGTGATAAGAAAGGAAGAGGGGAGGATTGAGACAAACTCTGGGAACCCATGATGAAAAGAGAGGAAATGGGTGGTGATGCATGCCTGTAGTCCCAGCACTGTGAGAGGCCAAGGCTGGCGGATCACCTTGGGAGTCTGAGACCAGCCTTGGCAACGTTACTGAGACCCTGTCTCTACCAAAAAAAAAAAAAAAAAAAAAAAAAAAAAAAAATATATATATATATATATATATATATATATATATATATATATATATAGCCAGGTGTGGTAGCACACACGTATAGTCCCAGTTACTCAGGAGGCTGAGGTGGGAGGATCACTTGAGCCCAGGAAATAGAGGCTGCGAAGAGCAATGATTGTGCCACCACATTCCAGCCTGGGCAACAGACTGAGACTCCATCTCAACAACAACAACAACAAAATTGGGGGTGGAAGAGCAGTAAAAAATAAATAAACAAAAATAAATCAATAAAAATAAAAATAAAGGGTTGGGTGCTGTGGCTCACTCCTGTAATCACAGTACTTTGGGAAGCCGAGGCAGGTGGATAACCTGAGGTTGGGAGTTCGAGACCAGTTGGGCCAACATGGTGAAACCCCATCTCTACTAAAAATACAAAAATCAGCCAGGCGTGCTGATGGGCGCCTGCAATCCTAGCTGCTTGGGAAGCTGCAGCAGGGGAATTGCTTGAACCCAGGAGGTGGAGGTTGTTGTGAGCCAAGATTGCACCATTGCACTCCAGCCTGGTGACAGAATGAGACTCTGTCTCAAAAAAAATAAAATAAAATAAAAATAAAACAGGAAAGATGAGGGACTTCCAGAAGACAGGGAAGGTGTGGTGGCCCCTGAGATAGAAGAATCAGGGTTGTATGAGGCCAAAAAGCAGCCTGGTGGGACCAAGGAAGAGCCCATGTTTTTAGCAGCCAGGAGTGGGCTGGGGCCAAGGGGATCAAGTTGGGGATATGGAACAGGCTGCTGTAGACCCCTCCACAGGGGCCCATGAGTAGAGTGTAGACCCCTCCTTCCCCAGCCTCCCTGCTGTTCCCTGGAGCCCTGCTTGGGTTGGGGGCCTCTCTCAGTCAGGCAGAAGAATCAAAAAGCTCCTCCCAGGCTTCTAGACTTCCATCCCTGAGCCCCTGGTCTTTGGTCTTCCCAGGAGTGTTCTGAGCCTTACTCAAACTAGGGAGCTTGCAGTGGTTGGGGAACCCTAGGGACCCTGGGGGTAATTGAAACCAGGGCTAAGACATTAGAAACCATAACGCTGACTCCGCGGCTCCCCCAGGATAGCTCCTGGTTTTCTTCTTACCCCGATCCTCCCTGCCGTTGACAGCTCAGCTCTCCCAGGCCCCCACCAGCTGGGCTGCTGACCCTCCTCCTCAAACCACCTAGAAGGGGCCTCCAACCAGAAGGCACCCAAAGCCAGACCTCAGGGGACCTCTTCTCTGTGCGCAGAAAAGCTCAGTGTATACCAGACTAACCTCTTCATATTGAGACATCCCAAATTCTAGACTTAATAATCCCTTTTTGCAGAACCTATAAGGTTGAAGTTATACAATGAGAATAATTCTGCGATAGTGAAAAAGAAAGGGAGGAGGTAGATGTGGGGCAAGAGTACCCATCAACTAGCAGGTGCTCAATAAATATGTGGAGGAAAATAGATCTCAAAGCCTGAGGGAGACCCTGCCAGAGGGAGGTGCTGGCTGGTCAGAACTGTAGCAGGGGCAGGACAGCCTGTACACAAGGGTAGCAGGAAGTGAAAAGGTCAGATAAGGAATTCTGTGGCCTGGAATCTCTCTCCTTGCTTGGATGTCTCTCTTTCTCTGTGTCTCAGTCTTTGTCCCTTACCGAAAGAATCAGAAGCTGCACTTTTGTAAGACTGATGGGAAGGCCCTCCCCCTGCACAGCTGTCCAGAGATTTCAGGATTCCCAGATTCCCTGAGTGTTAGTGTAGAAATTTGGGCCTGCCTCTCTCTCTATGTCTGTCTCTCTCCCTGGATCTTTGGTTAGAGACAGAGGGGTTTGAATACTTTACCACCTACTGGTTTTGTGGCCTCAGGCAAGTGATTTAATGTCTCAATTACCTCAGAAGTAAAATGGGATCATAACAGTGCGTATATCCTAGGACTGTTGAAAAGATTAAGTTAAATGAGATAATCCAATTAAGTGCTTACCGCTAGGCCTGGTAGGTGCTAAAGCCCCCTTCATATGCTGGCTTTGGCTTCCTCCCAGTCGATGTCTATGTTTCCTATGTCACAGCCTTTCTCCTTATTTCTCTGTCAACATCATCCTCTGTCTGTCTTTTACTGTCTCTCTCTTGATCTCTTTGGCTCTCCTTGTATCTGGCCCTGTCTGCAGCCCCGTAGAGAGCCCTGCATGACCCTACTCCAACCCTCTGGCACAACTGGCCCAGGGGAAGTAGGGTGGGAGTGTCCAGGGAGGTAAATTCAAATATGGCATTCATGGCATCAGGGTCATGCCTGAGCCTGAACATAGGTGAACCACAATCTTTGGAGTGAGTACTCCTGTCTATGGCCCTTTCTGGCTGGGCAGGAGAGCTGGAGGCTCAGCCTGGCAGCTTCTTGGTGGAGGGGAGACTTGTCCTGACTTCTCTAGCCGCCCCTACACTGGACTGAGGCCAGTTGCCCATAACTAGTGCCTGCCTGGAGGTGAGGCAACCTGCCCAAAGCTCAGAACTGAAAGGGGTAGCCCTCTACCCCCACACAAGTTTGCTTACCTGCCCTCAAAACATTCTGGCCCATCCTCATGCCAGCTTTTGCTCTGAGCCTCCCATACCCCATCCCAAACCCTGTATGGAAGCACATTGCCTCCACAGATCTAGTTTCTCTTGTCTCTGGCTCTGTCTATCTCTGTCTCTATCTCTGTCTCTCTCAATCTCAATCCATGACTTTGGCAGCTGCATAGGCCTTGCACCCCTAAGCTAAGACCACCAGGGACAGGAAACTGCAGGGGGTGAAGGGTATGTGTTCTTCACCTGGTCTAAAAAGCTCCTTCTAGGTAGTGGTGGTGGGGCAAACTCAAGAAATCCAGATGTCATTTCCATGTCACTGTGGACCTGTGAAGGCAGAGGGCATGGGGTAGAATAAGTGCTCACAAATGTAAACCAAATAAAGGAGGGGCAAACAGAGGACTCCAAACAAGGAACTGAATAGCTGAGGCTGTAGCAGGCAGGAACATGGATAGACTACGGAAAGGCTGCTGCTCAACTTTGCGGTTCAGCAAAGAGTATTCTTTGGGGGTCAGAATTGGTCTCAACTAGCCCTAGATGCCACCACACCTGGGCCCTGGCCAGATCCTTCACATCAGCTCTTGGGCAAATAGCCAGTTGGGTGGGCCATTGAGACTCCCCCATCACTTCCCTACTCCCAACACATCATTGCCTCAAGGTACCAGCCAGTTTCAAGCAAAGAGCACTGGGAATACAGAGGCAGAGAGGGAGAAACTCTGGGCAGGCAGAGGCTAAGGCAGGAGTCTGGTGTCCTGGTAGCCAGCCTGGGCCTGTTAGGAGGATCCTATGCCAGTACTGTGATGGGGGCCAGACTCGAAACAGGATTTCATGTGGGAGAGTGACCAGGAATCCTTGAACATGTAGGCAGCTGGGCAAGGAACAAAACATCCCATCAGGTAAGGGCAGATGTGTGGCTTCTTGTCCTTCTTATCATACAAAGACAAGCATTGAGACAAAAGGTTCAGAGAGATAGAATCAGAGTAAAAGAGAGAAGAGAGAGCCTGGAAGAGAGACTGAGAAATAGAAATTCTCAGAGACACAGTCAGACACAAAAATAAAGATGCAGAGAAAGAGATGTGAGTCAGAGACAGACAGGGAAATGCAGAAGGGAGAGCCATGGAATTAAAGACAGACAGCAAGATAGAGAGAGACATGAAATCAGAGAGAAACTGTCTCAGTCACAGGGCAGCAATGTGGAGACAGACTCAGATGAAGAAACAGAGGTGGGGAGAAAAAAACAACTGAGAGAGAGAGAGACAGAGAGATGGAGAAGAGAGAGAGGAGGACAGTGACAGCAAGATCAAGAGAGGGAGGCAGAGAGATGGACAGAGGACAAAGCAGAAGGGAGCAACAACAGGGTGAAGCAAAGAAAGAGATTAAAACATTATGAGTGGGCAAAGTGAGTGAGGGACAGAGGAGTTTCCTGGCCTCAGTCTCTCTAGCCTGGTCTCCCCAAGGTGTTGGGCCCCTATTTTGCTATTCTCTGGTTTCCATAGCAACAGGGAGGGCAGTGCCAAATTTGCATGCACATTTACATCCATTCTATCTGCATAATTCAACAGGTTTCTGTGCATATTCATGAGTCAATGAATGAAGGTGACTCTCAATCCCTGCTCAAAACCTGGCTATGGTATCCCTTTCTTTGTAGTATATGGTTATGGCTCTAAATCTGGTTTTGTAGGCCTTGACTTGTCCCTGCCAGACCCTGCTAACCATGCCAGCCCTGCTCCCCAAACATCTTTTCATTTTCCTACCTCTAGGCCTTTCCTCAGGTTATGCTTCTCTGCCTACAGGGGATGCCCTTCCCTCAGCATCAGACATGCCACTGGCCTCAGGTAAGGAGTAGCATGAGATGACAGTGGGGTGAGGTGATGCTTCAGCCACATTCCTAACTGGGGGTGCATGAAATGGTCACACTGGGAGAGGCTGGGGTGTAGGCTGAGCTGGAGTCTAACAAATCCGCAAACATAGAGGAACCACACAGTGGCCTCCATATAGAAACTGACAAAGACCATGGTTCCAGCTAGAATAATCAGAGGACCTGAGATAGCACCAACAGGAGTCTCAGGAACAGAGGGGCTGAGGTGGCTCAGATGGTGAGGGAGAGAGTTCCCAGGGCCAAAAACTGTTTCAAAGTGCCAGGCATTAAATGCCCTTGTGGGCTGGGAGGAACTTCTTTAGGGCCTGCTCTGCTTATAATTTTGGCCTCGCTGTCTCCCAGCTGGATCCCTACAGCAACTTTTTCACTGCTCTTCCTGTTCTGTACCCACAATCTACTCTCCACATTGTAACCAGAGTTCTCTTCCTAAACAGTCTGATATTCCACAGAACTCTCACCTTGAAGCCTTCAGTGACATTTCATCTCCCTCAAGATAGAGTCCAAGCACCTTGGCCAGGCTTGCAGGCCTCCCTGTCTGACCCCCACTCACCTTTGAGCCTCATCCCTTATTCTCTGCCTTGAATTTCATGCTCCGGTGATCATTTCTATGCTGCTTCTATGTCTTGGCTTATCCTTCCTTTCACCTGGAATGCCATTCCCACTTCTCTCCTAAGCTATTCAAGATTCCACACAGGTATCACCTCCTTTTCTTTAAAGCTTTGCATGTCCCTAAAGGTTAGAATAGGGACTGTCTGAACTCCTGCAGCAGTAAACTTCCCTAATCCGTGTACTTGTCATACCATAGGAAAACTTTTTTTTTCTTTCAGATAGAGTCTCACTCTATCACCCAGGCTGGAGGGTAGTGGCTCTTTCTTGGCTCACTGCAACCTCTGCCTCCCAGGTTCAAGACATTCTCCTGCCTCAGCCTCCCAAGTAGCTGAGATTACCAGCGTGTGCCACCACAACTAGCTAATTATTGTATTTTTAGTAGAGATGGGGTTTCACCATGTTGGCCAGGCTGGTCTTCAACTCCTAACCTCAGATGATCCGCTTGCCTTGACCTCCCAAAGTGCTGGGATCACAGGTGTGAGCCACTGTGCCTGGCCTCCATAGGGAAATTACATATGTGGCTATAGCCCTCATGGGGTTGGAGGTTCTGAGCCCAGTGGCTACATTTGTCATGTTGTGGATGATCATTAGCTGTTTGTTAAAGAACTGAGGAGTCACTGAGCACATTAAAGATCAAATTCCAAGTCTCTGTGTCTTGGGACTCTTGAGGCCTTCTGCACAGAACCTGGAAAGGAATGAGCTATCCTTTTGCAAATGCTGCCACCTTGTGGCTGAAGTCAGAAGTGAGTGTAGCCAGAACATCACCTATCAATGCAAGAGCTGGGCCAGGCAAATATTACAGTAAGGAGAGGGGAGGTAGGCCCCAAGGGAGTGCTCAAGGCCAGCACCAGTGTCCTTTGAACATTCGTGATGAATTTCAAGCAGACAGAATGACAACAACAAAGGTTCAGAGGCAGAAAATCTTATGGCACTTGGGAAGGGTAAGTGTGGTTGGAGCCTAGGGTCCAAGGCCAAAGAGGGACTAAGCCATGGGCAGAGGCCAAGCAAAGGGGCCCTTTAAAACCACCTAGTGAATGAACTTGGATCCTGTCCTCTAATCTTGGCATGGAGACTAAGGGAATAAAGAAATGACAAGGTCAGATCTGAGTATGGCCCCATATTAGGGGGGCTCAATATTCATTCATTTACTAAATATTTATTGAGCACCTACTATGTGCCAAGTGATGTTCAAGATCGTTAGGTTACATAGGGAATGAAACAAAGATCCTTGTCCTTTTGGAGCTTATGTTCTCATCCGGAGGAGACAATAAACAAAAGTGTTATTTTAAAGATGTGTACATATGATAGAGGATTAAAAAAAACTGGGGGTGGGGGGAAGGCAGGGTAAGGAAGACTGAAAGTGCTGGACTACAATTTTAAATGAAGTGGCCAGAGTAGACCCCATGAAGGTGACATTTTATTAAAAACTTAAAGGAGGGAGGGAGAGAACAATGCAAGTATTGGGGGAAGAGCATTCTAAACAAAGGGAATAGCCAGTAGCTTGGCTTGGGGGAGAGCTCTGGGAAGAATGAAGCACGGATTAGTATGGAAACTGCCACCTCTAAGACAGGTAGTGAGAATGCTCAACACATTCCATCCTGGGTGACTCCATTGCCCACCAGGATGCTCCCCACCTCACCTTTCCCAGCCTCAACTCACCAGCTTCAACTTCAGTGACTTCCTCCAGGCCCTCCAGCTAGCCACTCTCATGGCCACGAATCCTATCAGCTCTGAAAACCCTCAATTTTATTAATACTTTCCCACTCTTTAGGTGTGCCCTCCACTCCCACTGCCCACCCCCTGCCAAAACCAAATACTGATATCTTCATCCCCAGTAACTTAGAATGTGACTTTATTTAGAAATAGGGCCTTTATAGAGAGAGCCAAGTTAAAATGAGGTCATTAGGGCAGGCCCTTATCCAGTATTAAGTGGTGTCCTTACAAAAAGAAGAAATTTGGACACAAAGACACACAAAAAGGTAAGATGGGGTGAAGACACAGGGATATGCCATCTGAAGATTGGCATGATGCACCTGTAAGTCAAGCATGCCAAAGAATGCTGGCAAATCACCAGGACGAGGCAAGAAAGGATTCTCCCACAGATTTCAGAGGGAGTGTGGCCCTGCTAACACCTTGATTTCAGACTTCCAGCTCCGAACTGTGAGACAATAAATTCTGTTGTTCTAAGCCTCCCAGTTTATGGCACTTTGTTACAGCAGCCTAGGAAACCCATACAACTACAGCATTCCTGTCCTAGGATAGTCCATCTCACCCCACCCCATCTTCATGGGGATCTCCAGGCCACTGTGCCCTGTCCACTTTCCCTCACTTCCCTCCTAGCACAGTTTGGATGCCTTGGTCCTTCTTTACATGCCCTCTCTTGCTAGTCTCTTCATTAATCTTCCATAATTCATGCCTATCTTAAAATCAGTCTGGAAGAATGTAACTGTGCTTTTTTTGAATCCTCACCTATCCTGTGGGTACTGCTAGAGCTCACACACCCTGACCAACAACCCTATCAGCCTACGCTGGGCTTTTAGCCCTGTCTGGTCATCCTCCTGCACCCCTAGATATTTCTCCCAATTGCAACAACCATCTCATGCATCCTTCCCTCCAGCTTCCTCACTCCACTTTCAGCTATAGAGCTGGACTACTGTTTTGAGAAGATAGAGACCTTCTGAACTCCCTCATGTCCCATCTTCACCTCCAGACCTATCTGCCTACATATCTGTCCTAACTCCATCCCTCTTGTTGCAGGAAGTCATCCTTCTTCTTCCCTTGAGAGACCTTACCGTCAAGCTTCTGGGTCCCATTTGCTTTTACCTGCTCAGGAACATCATACTGTGAGTTAGCCACAATCTCCTGCATCCTTCATCTCTTTTCCTACTGGCTTCTTCTGTCTGTGAGCCTATAAACATGCTAAAGTCTCTGCTAGTATATTAAAAACTACAACAATAACAACAACAAAAACCAACACTCTCTGTACTCCACATTCTTCTCCTGCTATCTATCACCCCTCTCCACCCATTCACAATCCAATTTCTTGAAAGAGCTATCTCTATTTCCTTACCTTTTGTGCCAAGATGTGACCTTATGGTGGCAGAAGCCACACTGCAGTGAATTAAGGAGAGAGTGGACAGAACTAGACACAACTCTTGTGCTGTCTTGTCAAGTTGGTCAGCTTTCCTGACTCCAAAGGGCTCATGTCTCTGGTCCCCTCCCTGCCATTCCTCCTACAGGCCCCATTTGGGTCCTGTAGAGACCAAAGAGGGAGAGAAAATGCCCTTCCTGGGACTCCAGAGCTTGCAATGCTACTTTCAGCACAGATCACCGTGATTATTCCATGTGATCCCTCCACCCTGGCCATCAGTAGATGGGATGAGATCATCAGCCAAAGGTCAGTAATGTGCAAGGTAGCCTGCCTGGCCTCAAAGCTCTGGAAATCCAGTGATACTCAGAGAACTGCTGTTGGCAGAAGACACACAAGTGAAGATGTTCAGAGAAAAAACAGTATGCAGAGGCTGAAAGGGAATAAAATCCCTGATGACAGCAAGACACCTGAGTCACTGCCACTGCAGCCATAATTGCCTTTAGGGGTGTATAAGACGCTTCACAACCTGTGCATTTGAGAGGCCTGGGCTCAGCAGCTACTGAGGTTTTCTCTTCTAATATCATCTGACTCCTCATCACCTGCCCACCCCCAGGGTCCTCCACATCACTCAGAGCTGACCTATCTTTGAAAGCAAAGGATGCAGTATTTAAAATTTTGACCACTGCCTGCTGGCCCTGCGGTCACCTCACCCCTCCTCTAAGCCCTCATTAAGACCGTCAATCCCCCAGTTCTCTCTCCCAACATCTCAATCCCTCTTGCCTGATCTCAGTTAAGTATTATTTCAAAATCCTTACATTGCTGGGCCTACGCTGCTACAATGTGAACCCAGAAGAGCCCCAAACTTCTGCTTTCCTCATGACTGGACACCCAGGCTGCTGGACACATTGGAGAAAATCTCAAGATCCATGGGAGACCCAACTGATTCAGTTCTTCAGAGTTCACTACTGCCCATAATCCTGCTCTAGTTCCCATAGCACCCCGGCTACTGATGCAACATTCACCTCTCTCCTCATACCCCTGACCGGAGAGTTTAAGGCCAAGGTGAAGCAGAAAAGGAGCAGCAAAGGGGAAAAAAGGCAAGGATGATACCTGAAGAGAGATGTGGGATTGAAGTATTTTTCGTTTTGTTTTTTTTTCGAGAGTCTTACTCTGCCACCCAGGCTGGAGTACACTGGGGCGATCCCGGCTCACTGCAACCTCTGTCTCCTGGGTTCAAGCTATTCTGCCTCAGTCTCCCGAGTAACTGGGTTTACAGTTGCACATCACCAGTCCAGCTAATTTTTTGTATTTTTAGTAAAGACGGGTTTCACTAAGTTGGCCAGGCTGGTCTTGGCCTCAAGTGATCCACTCATCTCAGCCTCCCAATGTTGGGATTATAGGCATGAGCCACTGCGCCCAGCCTGTTTTCTGTTTTTGAGACAGGGTCTCACTCTGTCGCCCAGGCTGAAGTACAGTAGCACAATCATGGTTCACTGCAGCCTCAACCTCCCAGACTCAAGCAATCCTCTTGCCTCAGCCTCCCAAGTAGCTGGGACTAAAGGTACACACCACCATGGTGTACACACCAGCTAATTTTTGGATGTTTTTGTAAAGACAGGATCTCACTACTATGTTGCCCAGGCTGGTCTTCAACTCCTGGATCAAGGAATCCTCCTGCCTCAGCCTCCCAAAGTGCTAGGATTACAAGCATCAGCCACTGTGCCCAACCCAGTTATGTTTCTAAGATAGAAAAAAGCATGTTTGCAAACTAGCAGAGTTGAGGATAGATGTGTATACAGATAGGTCTGGAGGTGAAGATGGAACATGAGGGCGTTCAGAAGACCTCTATCTCTTCAAAGCAGGAGTCCAGCTCCATAGTTGAGATCGGGGCAAGGAAGCTGGAGGGAAGAACGTGTGAGATAGTTGTTGCATTTGGGATAGGTAAGTCATTAATAATGATAATAGTAATTAACATTTAATAGCATTATGTGCCAAGGTGGTTTCTAAATGTCACATTTCTTTATTTCACCTCATAACAACCTCATGTGATAAACAGTATTGTATTCCTGTTTTATGGATAAGACCACTAACACAGAGTAGTAACTTGCTAAGTGGCAGACCAGGACTGAAACCCAGGCAGGCTGGTGCCTGAGTCCATGCTCACAACCACTATACTACACTGTATGTTGCAGATGGTGAGAAATGTCTGACCGGGCACTGTTCCTACACCAGCCCAAAAAAGGTACAAACAACTATCCAGGGAATTAACTATATTCAGTACTGACTGAGGCTTCTTATCTACACCAGATCCTCCCAGCATCAGCCTGAGCCTAGTCTTCCTCCTCCCAATCAGCTCCCAGGGGGTAAGGGCAGGGACTCCCATTTCTTTAATCCCACTCCACATAGCAGGCTGAGTAGAGTCTCATCAAATAGGTAGAAACTTTATTTTCTAAATCCCTCCCTGGACCTCTGTCAGAAGGCAGTTCAGATGCACTGTAGGTAGAAAGCAGAGTAAGCCCTTCTTTAGCAATGCAGAACTTGGTAGGGGCTCCACACCTGTCACTCTTCACAGCAGTCCCTTCCCACATGCCAGAGAGAAGGGAAAGCATGACAAGGGCGCCCACCTCTGTGGACTTGAGCCTTGATGGGGATGTCTAGCAGTCACAGGGCTTCTCAGAAAAGATACACACACCTCAGACATTCAGGCCTGGAGAACAGCCTGGCTGAGCAGGTCTTCAGGATCGGGTATCTCGAGTCCTTCTTCGGGTACGAGGGCCAGAGCTGGAGCTGGGCATGGAACCCAGGCCAGGGGGTGCTCCTGGGGGTTGGTAGCCACACTCATTGGGGTCCAAGGGGTCTCGGCTGAGCAGTACCCACACTGCAGGCACATGGCGGCGCACTGTGAGGGGGTCCAGGCCTGTGTCAGGTGAGGTTGGGACCCAGCTGTCCTCAGTCTGCAGAAAACGTAGCTTGGTGAGCTGGTGTAGGCCCGGGATCCGCCGCTTCACAATCTCAGCGCAGCTGACAGCTTTTCCTGCAGCCCTGCCGGAACCTGAGAACACCACATGCCGTGCACTGCCGCCCTCCAACCGACCCAGCGCCAGCCCCAGCAGATTGCGAAGTTTGCTGCCATCTCGGACCCGCATCTCAAGGGTATCAGGAGGTAGCTGGGGCACTGGGGACGCCGCTGGGAGCTCCACAGAGCCAGCTTTCCGGTAGTGCTCCATCAGTTTGCTGTCTTGTGACTCTCGCTGCCCACTGCACGAAAGCATCAGATGAGTGCTCGGCCATGTGCCCCTGGTCACTGTCCACCATCTCTTACCTCCCTTCAGTATGTGGCCCTGCTCCCCATTCCATACTTCCCAGAAACAGGATCGTATCCCCTGGTCCTTAGCATCTCGTGACAAGGGCCATGCCTGCCTCACATCCGGGAAGGGGATGTACCCCATACACCCCGGTCCTCTATAAGGGCCATAACACCCCCACCTCCAATCCTGGAGTCCCAAAGGCAAGACAAAATTCCCCAAACACCGAGCTCTTGGGATAACGCCAGGACCCCTCATCCCAAACTCTCCGGAACTGGAGCCTAGTCCCGCCTATCCTGGATTCCTTGGAACAGGGCCTGGAACCCTCACCCGAGACTAATACCAATAGAGAGCGCTCCTCGCTTGCGGCATTACAAGGACAGGGACAAGGCCCTTCGCCCCAGGGCCCCCGGAAAACAGCCAAGGACCCTTACCCAGTGCTGCCCCCAAGCAGAACTGACTTCGCTCTCCCAGAGATTACCAGGGTCTAACCATATCAACCCAGGTCACTCAGAAATTCAGGGACAGAGGCTCGACTCAGAAGGCTGCTCGGGCTATTCCAAGACAGCCTTGGTCGTTTCCAGGGTCCTGCCGGCCGCTGTGGCCAAGCAGCAGGCGTCCCCTCTCCCACCACCTCCGAGCGCCCGGCTGTCTGCCCGGTTCCAGCTCTCACCGAAGCCGCTTCACTGTGGATCCGGAGCCAAGATGGCGCGCGGGCCCAGAAGCTCCAAGGCCGCGGGGCCGCGCACGCCCCGACGGGGCGGGGCCTGAGGGGCGGGGCCTGAGGGTCCGGCCGCGAGGCAACTCCGCCGGGAAACAGAACCACCCGCAAGGCCGCCCCGGAGCAGTCCCAGTGGGGCTGGGACACCAGCGCAGTCTCCAATGTAACGCCCTAGAGGGAGGCAGGAAGATATCCTGCGGTAGAAAGGAGTACGTTGGAGAAGTCCTGCGTCTGAAGGGGAGGGATCTGGCTCTTAGAAGATGGGGAGGGCTGGCGCTACCTGTTGAGCAAGAGGGGAGCAGCGGGTTTCACCTTGAGTGCGAGCAGGAGCTTCAGTTTGGAGCTCATCTTGAAAGCTCTCATCTTGAGAGCTCTACACCTGCCAGAAAGCCAGACCAGGATGAGTTTAGTTCCCAGGCCGCTGTTGCACAGGTGAGAGCCTTCGTTACCGACTTCTGAGCTTCGACCTCATCCTGTGGGCGCTGGCGGACCAGATCTTGTGCAGGGAGCCGAGGATTGGTGGGGAAATCGGGCCGCAGCCCCTGACGACACCTGGCTGCGGAGTCTGGGGGCTGAGAGGGCAGGCTACGGAGTCTAGTATGGTGTCTGGCGTATGATCGGCGCTCAAATATTTGTTAAATGATTTGTTAAATTAACGAACCAGAGAAAAAGCAATGGGAATGGAAAAAATTAGGTTGGGAGATGCTAGTAGGTAGGTCCAGTTTCGAGTTGGCGACTGTTTGGACGGAGAAGTAGGGAATTCCGATCTAGGATGACTCCCAGATTGCAGACCAGTTTGGACATGCTGAATTTGAGGTGCCAGTGAGGTCGCGCAGGCGGGGCAGCCAGCGGGTCACTGGAAAAAGGGTCTGGAGCTAGAGCACTTCGTGAGTCCACAAGGGGGCAGCAAACATTTGATGGAGTGCTGTGCCAATCTGTTTCTCAACGTGCTTGCCCCAGCGCCCCTACTTCCCAACTTCCCCTCCCCAGGACCAAAGCTTCCTGCATCCAAACCTCTTAGGCTGCCCTTCTCGGCTGGTGGCACCAGGTAGGCTCCCAAGGGAGAAATTTAAAGGCTCTTCTCTGCTTTTGCACATGCTGCTCCCTTGGTTCTGAAAGTCCCTGCACATCATCTACCAGGTCCCTTCAGTCCCTTTTTCTTTTGTGCCCACCTGATAGGACTGCCCTTTTTCTTTACTGTCTATCCTGCTAGCTAGTGCAGGGCAGGGATTAGGTTAGCCCCATCTACTCCCGTCATCTGACATTTGGAGGTCTCTTCTTAGTAAATGTGGGTTAAATGGATATATGAAGGAATATCCCATTCACATCATCAAATGAGAGCCTTCATCTTGAGAGTGCTACACCTGCCAGAAAGTCAGACCAGGATGAGTTTACTTCCCAGTCCAACCATTAGGCGGGCTGACAGTTCTGCCCCTCCCCTGACCCCCAACCTAAACCAGGAAGCCAGCACACTCCTCTAGTCATCTCTATGGTTTATTGTCACTGGAATAAGAACACTGATAGCGGGGAGGGTGGGTGATGCAAATTGCAAACCTCAGGTAACCTGACTTCTAACTTTAGAGCCCCACCTGAGTACAGAGAGGTGGGCCTCAAATCCAATAAATACAAAGCTTCCTTTGCCTTGTAACAAAGACGGGTTGGTATAGGGCCCTGGAGCCTGACTGCCCAGGCCCACCCTGGGATGGGGAGCAGCTGTCACTCCTCTGCTGGCTTCACTTGCTTGGTGGCCTCTAGCTGGCAAAGTAGTTCATCCCACTGCACGAATTGCTTGGAGAGAAGCATTGTCTGGTTGTAGGTCAAGGTGAGAATAGGAGTCTGAGTGAGGAAGTGAATGGAAAGTGGGGAGCAGGCAAATACAGGTGGGTGGGATGGTATGAGAGAGAGCTAGAGGTGGGACAAAATGACAGGGCTTGGGGACAACACCCAAGGTCCTAGTTGAGCCAAAAGGATACAGTCTTATTGTATTCCTCCAGGAGAGCCTTGGACTCCTCAGTGATCTCCACACACTGGTCCTGTAGGGCCAAAGTGTAGCATAGAAAGGAGCCCGGCAAAGCCCTTATCTTACAATACACTTCCTGCCTCGTCAGGGACTCCCACTCCCCATAGAGCCTAAAAAAGATGATGCTGAATCCCAAAGCCAAAGGAACAAATGGCTATGGGAGAACTTTCAGGCTACAGGATGGGTTCCCTAACAGCACTTCAAAGACTGATTGAAAAGGGAGTGGCCATACATTAAGTAAACATTCCCCCTAGTGTATGTCTCCTCTTCTTCTGCCCTTATTTTTGAACTCTCTTTGAACTTTACACTAGGGCCTGGGAATAGTGAAAAAAGAGCTCCTCCACTCATATTCAAGGACATACCATCCCCAGGAATTCTTGGGTACCTCCCAGCCTCAACCTTATGGTGTCTCAATAAAGCCCTGCTCTGGGAGGCAGAAGGTTTGGACATGAACCTAGGCAAGTTCCTTTACCTCACTGGGGCATATGGAAGATAAAGGATAAACCCCAAAGTTTCCTCTGAGCTTATATCAGAAGGGCCTGAATTTGCTTCCCCAGGTGGCATGAGTGGGGACAAGGGGCTGTGCCACCTCTATCTTCCCTTCTAGTCCTCTACCCTCCCATACCTGCTGCTGAATGTGGATCTGGGCCAAGCGCTGCAGGCGAGCGGCATGCTCAGGAACGGCTGTAAAACAACGCACACTGCTGGATGACGCTTGTGCCCTCCCCCGGGACTGCTCAATAGTCTATTAGGTCTTTGGCAGGATTAGAGTATTGAGTGGAGAAGCTAAACAAACGCCAGACTTCATCGACCGCTGCAGCTGGAGGTGGCGGTGGGGCTCCCTGCCCACTCCAGGCTTACTCCAGGACCCATTGGGGAGGGGAAGATACATGTCCCGAGGAGAAGAAAAAACCTTGGGGTTTCCAGTGTTGTTCCCTACCCCACCCCAGTGCTATAAGCAGGACCAGGTAAAGAGAGCTTTGGCTATCATGGGAACTGTCCCTTTGCTCTCAGCCCAGCGGGGCCAGGTCTGCCTGGCCTATGAAATAGGAGGCCTGAAGATGGATGCCAGGTCCCTAAGCTGGAATCCAACACCCTGAGGCTTGGCCACCATGCTGGGCTCAAAGCTTAAGGCTGTCAGATACTCAGTGGGCAGCTGATCGGGGTAGGGAGGGGGAGCTGGGAAAAATACCTCCAAAGACAGACAAGATGGATATCTGGATTCAATTAAAGCCACTGTCTGCTCGTCAAAGTCCAGGCCCAGGGACTGCTCTCAGCAGTGCAGCAGAAAGAATTCACATACATTCATGCACCTGGCAGAGACTCTGATAGTAAAATCTGGGTTCTGCAGCACCTTGAAGGAGAGATGCTTGGGGGTGGGTAGAAGGCAGAAGGGAATCCCCAGAGTTGGGGACTGCTAGAGCTTAGGCTAGTGTTCTCAGGCCCAAATTGCCTAAGATCCTAAACTGGGCTCTCTACTCTGGTAATTTTAATCCAGAGGATGTGGCAAGTACCCCCAGGGTAAGAATAAAGATAAGGAACTGGCCAGGCACAGTAGCTCAAGCCTGTAATCCCAGCACTCTGGAAGGCCGAGGTGGGTGGATCACATGAGGCCAGCAGTTCAAGACTAGCCTGGCCAACATGGTGAAACCCCATCTCTAATAAATATAGCTGGGTGTAGTGGCACACACCTGTAATCCTAGCTACTTGGGAGGCTGAGGTGGAAAGTTCATTTGAACCAGGAGGCAGAGGTTGCGGTGAGCCAAGATTGCGCCTGGGTGACAGAGTGAGACTGTCTCAAAAAAAAAAAAAAAAAAAAAAAAAAAAAAAGAGGTAAGGAACAGACCCAATCTGAATCCACACAACCTGAAACACAAAAAAGTCTTGCCCATCCATCCACCCACCTTCCCAACCACAGTAGTGACGTTGCAGCCCCAGAGACATACCTTTGATGTGAGCACTGTCCAGCATGGGCACCAAGGTGTTCAACTGTTCCAGGAGCGAAACCTGGGAGAGGATAAACTGCTCCTCTAAAGCAAAAATGGACAAGACAGTTGCAGTGAAGCAAACCTGGGCATTGCTACTTAGCCCATGTAAGGGCCTGAGGACTTGGCAAGGGAGATGGCTAGGTCCTAGAGCTTTTGGCAGGGACTCTGCCCACTGTCCTCCTCTCTAGATGCACATTTTCATTCTGCCCCCAACTTTCCTGGATGCCTCAGGTCTGACCCATTTGAGCCTAAGGAGCCTCTCAGTTACTCCATATCCTACCTTTCTCCAAGGTTTAACTTCAAGGCCTCTTCTTCTAGTCTCCTATCAACAAACTCAGGGAATACCTTCTAGGCTATAGGATACAAAGTACTTCAGACTTGGATCCCCATACCCAGAGGTCCCTGGGAAGATCTGAAAAAGGAGATATGTGGCAGACTACACCAGGCAGGTTCTGTTCAGTGGCTCTCAGAGGCATAGACAATTATATGCCGAAGGAGAGCTGGGACAGTAATGGGAGAGTCCAGTGAGGAAAGCAGGATCTGGGCTAGGCCCTGTACGCACAGGGGGTTTCAATGCACTGAAATCCATATAGTGGGAAAGGTATTCAAGAGGGAGGACTGTTATGTGCGAATGCTTAGAGGCAGGAATGCTTGTCAATTAGTAGAGGAGAAAGAATTCAATTAGCTGAACTGGAGCAGGGAGAGCACAGGAAACAGAGTTGGATGGGAGGGTAGACCCGGCAGACTGGAAGGCTTTGAATGGCAGACTATGGAATTAGGACTTTATCCTAGCAAGGCAGGAGATTCCAAGGTAGGCAAAGTGACATGTTGGAAACATGTTTTTGTGACAGTGAGACTGAACCACATGCAAGAAGGGAAAGATCAGGGTTAAGAGTATGATTTAGGAGACTGTGCAACCGTTCACATTGCAGTGGATGCATAGTTCCTGAGGTAGTGCCACAGGGAGGCATGGAGAAGCTGGACTCAAGAGTCAGTGCACTAGAAGATCTGTACTTTGTGCTTAAGCCATGGCAATTGATCAAGAGCCTTTTGGGAACTCTGACAGCTCTCTTAGCAGGAGCTTCCCAACCTTATCCAGTCCTCAGTGCTGCATTGCACTGATCAGTCTTCTGGGAGACTGATCTCACATTTGGGTTATAAGCTCAGGTCCCTGAAGCAGGAGGGACTCTGTCTCCCCTAGCATGGGCTGTGCCCATGAGGGCGGGGACTTTCTGGTTCACCACTGTATGCTTCCTCACCTAGGATAGAACCTGGATCAGAGTAGATGATCATTCATTATACATCTTTTGGATGAATAATGAAGCTCAGAAAACCCTAGCTTATAGAGTGGCTGACTGATAGCAGACATTGCTAAGGCAATGGTTCCTGCCTAGAACTCTGAAATTGCAGCGCTTTCTCACATGAAAGAAAGATGTTGAAACTCATGCCAATATTCTCTCTTTTCTTTAATGGCAATGCTCTCTGCCCCTATCCTTTCCTAAAAGCTCATCTGTCTAGTGAGCAAAAGTGAGGAAGGTTCTGAAGGAAAATCTAAGAGGCAGGCTAGTGATAGAACATTGGACTAGCTCCCACTGTGGCTGACACCAAGGCCTGCAGCTGGTCCAGAGGTATACTGTACTAGAGGATCCGTAGGATTCTCAACCCAGAACCAGGCCACAATTCCAGAGAGCAGCATCCAGGGGTTGTATCCATCAGAAGACTGGATGGGGAGGCCATCTCTTTGCTTAACCTACCCAATGACCCACATCCTCCAATGCAGGTACACATGTAGCCCAGCATTACCTGCTAAGATGAACTGCAGCTTAGAGGCATCAGGTATGGCAATGCGGTCGATGTACTCAGGATCCAGGTACTTGATCATATCTTCAACTAGAAAAGTAGCGAGATGGAAAATGGAATAGGGTTGGGGAGTAGAGCTGTCTTATGAAGGATGTTTGTCAAGTGGTCAGCCTTGAGGAGAGCCTTCAATGAGGAGCTGATACCCAACAGTGCCGCATGAGCAGGGCTCCACCAGCCTCCCTATCCCCACTTCCCTATCTCTCCACTCTCTTCTCTTGAGGTCTCTTCTGACCTCAAGCTTCAGAGCTGAAAACACAATTGCCACCAACACTCTGGGCCCTCAGCATTCTCACTGACTTATCCTCACCAAGGGTAGAAGGTCTCTTTTCTCCTAGATGCCACCAAGACAAGTCAGAGCTTTGTCTAATTTCTAGTTACTAAGCAGGTTACTAGCTCTGACATAACCAGGCTCTCAGCGTTTAATTTGTTTCCTGCCTCTTAACCTTGCCTGGGAAATCCCATACCCTGTTTACCCTCCTTCACCAAGAGAAGCTTTCAGGCAGAGCGCTTATTTATAACTAAGGACACTGTCATGGGCTTGAGTTTTATCCACAAGGTAGAAAATCACACTTCAATTTACCAGTTGAATTGGGTGCAGGTAAATGTTCCCATAATCTTTCTATCCCCAAAGGGCTATTCCAGTGACCTACTGAACTGAAGGGGCAGGGCCAGGTCCCAGGAAGCCTAGGAATGGGATGTTGGGCAGGTAAGCATATCAGGGAAGCACTTACTCTTTTTGTACAGAATCTTCACCCTTTCCCTCTTGCTAGCAATGTTCCCCAAAGCCACCTGCACCTTGACCA
The DNA here is from genome assembly GCF_048565385.1 of Saimiri boliviensis. Lineage (NCBI taxonomy): Eukaryota > Metazoa > Chordata > Mammalia > Primates > Cebidae > Saimiri > Saimiri boliviensis. Next base: position 186,790,524 of record NC_133450.1, read on the forward strand.
GGCCGTCAGCCACCTGTAAGGGAAGTGGTGGTTAACTGCAAGATACACTACCTGGCTCAAGGCTTGGAAGAGTTAAAGAACCCTTTTTCTTCCAGATTCTCTAGGTTGGCCTCCCTTCTCTAATACTAAAGGAAATGCAGCCCCATCTTCTAGGAATACTTAAAGTGGAGAGAGAGAGTCATGTACTCCTTGGGGAGATTAAAATATGGGGGATATAGTGAACTATTTTAGAGTTTATGGGATATATAGTATACACAATATATTTTCTAGTTCCTAAGCCCTGGGTCTGGGCATGAGAAATGCAAGCATCCTCACTCATGCCTTCATGACCTCTAGACTGGCTGGCCTACCTCTAGCCCTATCCCCTCCAAAATAACTTTAGTGTGGGAGATTAAAGAGTCCAAGATAACTGGGATAGCAATGATGGTGCAATCACTGAATTAGGGAATACAGAAGAGAACTGGGTTAGGGAAGAGGAAAGGTACAGTTAAGAACCTATGAATTGAATTTGAGATGCCTATTGGATATCCAAGTGGAAAAAACTCCAGTAGACAACTGGATATACAAGTTCTCAGAACAGAAATCTGGACCAGAGATATACATTTGAGACACATTGACATGCAAATAGTAATTGACACCACAAAGGCGAGTGAGCCTACCCAAAGTTTAGGGGTAAAATGTAAGGAATCCCAATATTAAAGGGTCAAATGGAGGAGACTAAGGAAGTGACTGCACTCACCCAGTCTTTAGGGCAGAGGGTGAGGAATGCGAGTAGGGAGGCAAATAACTCTGAGAAGCAGCAGTGAGAGATAAAAGGTAAACCAGGAGGGTGAGCATCAAAGATCCCAACGGAAGAGAATGTTTGGGAAGTTAGTTCTGAAATGGGAGCAGTCTGCTACTGGCAACTAATTTCTCCTTTCGTGTACAGACATCATTACCTTGGATGCACTTAGCTCCAAGATATGTCTGACACGTCATCAGAAGTTCTTCAGTAAAAGGTCTTCCCACAGTGGAAATGGGAGGAGAGGGCACCTGAGCTTCGTAGTTGTCAAAATTCCGCCACTAGTATAAAGTAGTGCTAGTCCACATCTGAATACCTAGTACCCGTTCCTTCCTAATCCTGGCTCTTTCAGACCTCACCTCTCACCCTTTGGACCTTTCCTTATGCACCTCTGCTCTGTCTCCTCAGGGGTCCCATGGACCTCTTCCTGCACAATTCATTTAGCAATTAATTACGCAGGGCTCCAGAAGGGCCTTCCTATCATAGACTTCAGCTCTTACTGAAACTCTCATTAGTCAGCTTCTCGAGTGTGTCAGGTCTCCCCGACTAGCCCGCGAGGGCAAGGGCGGAGTTTTAGTCAGAGGAGGTACTGAGCCCACTCTCAGGCTTAACCACCGCAGAGCTCCTTATGAGAATGGACCCCCGAGGGTCCAATCGGCTCTGGGAAGTCCCTGACCTTTGTTATTTCAAAGGCTGGGCTGTGGAGAACAGGACTGGAGCGGTTGCATCCCGAAGGCCGGGACAGCGGACCGCTATTGCTCTGCTCCAGAAAGGGACCGGACCAGACTACTCACCTTCCGCGAGCCGCGCGCCCCGCCTGGCCCATACACCCAGCGCTCCAGCTCTTCCACTCGGGCTTGTAGCCGCTGCAAGTCAGTCACAGCCGCCATCGCTACTACCGACCCACCTCAGCCGGGAAACAGCCAAAGGGCGGGACGTCCGTCCAAATAGGAAGGCTACCCAATCCGACTGCACGAGCGGCCCTTTATGCAGGAAGTGACGCCTGATTCAGGCCTTCAGTGCCGGAAGTTGCTGCTTGGAGCTGTCAAAAAGCTGATTACCTTGGCAACGGCTCTGTTCCAGCCCTCCCCTGGCTTCTAACGCCTGGTTGTCAAGACAACCTTTGCTTTTCGGGTGCCAAAGCTCTTTCCCTACGCTATTCCCTGAGTTTGCACGTTTAAATACACTTACTATTCCAGAACAGGTACATTCCCATAGATAACATCATTAGGAGGCTCCTGAGTTACCATAAACTTTTGGAATCTTCTAAGGTTCAATTGATTAAATGACTTGCCCAAGGCCACCCCGCACTATAGTGACAGATTGGGACTTGAACTCAGGCTGTATGATTCAAGAGACGGAGCTCTTCTATTCCCATGGAACTTTGCTATTCTGCCTTCCCCTCTGAAAGCCCCTGGCCCAAGGCAGCCTATGTACCATGTAATTCCTCCCCATCTCCCATACCCAAACAAGAAAGGAGGCATCAGAGAAGGAGGGATCGCAGCTTTATTGTCTAGGTGTGACCTGAGGGATGTCTTTCACAATACCCCAACCAAACCTTTCACTTGGTTCCTGAAGAGAAGCAGAGCCTACTCAAAGGGGTAGGGTCCTAGAGATGACATTGATAGAGGGGACACATGAGGAGATGATGGAGGTTACTGAAGGAAGAATCCTTTGGTAGATACTGCTGGAATTGGCCAGGGAGGAAGTGCCCTCCCTTTACAATGAGGTAGGTGTAACATCAAAAGAAACTTTGGTTTTAAGTCCACATGGCATGGGAGGTGTGGTTCCCTTCCAGGGCTGGGTCCCAGAGTGGGCAGCCTGAAAGAATCAAAGCAGGGGGTCTCCTCCCCTCTCAGCAATGGAGCTGGGACTCTTAGTTTCAAGTTGGACCTCTCAGGGCAAGGTGCTGGAAGGGGGCCCTGTGGAGGGTGGGGGTGCAGGGTTGGTTGGACCCTGGGAAGCTGGCACAGGCTGGCGACGGGCAAAGAGGACACCTGGCAAAGGGGTGAGAAGATGGTAGAGGGCAAAAACAAGCAGGAGGGGGTAGGATATGGAAACAGAAGAGGAAAACAGAAGTAAGTGTTCTGGTTGCTAGAACACTACTACACACGTACCCCTGTCACAAACCAATGAGGACAAGTTCCTTGGGTCAGTGAAAGACTCCATTGCTAATGTAGATACCCTCAAACAAGTAAACAAGGAATATTTATGCTGATACATAGGCCCATGACAAGGCAGACATCCCCTGGTACCCATGCCAGAGAGTTCATGCCTTGGATCCCATGCCATATGGACACCCCCTTTAATCCATGCCAGTCTAGCAATCCCCTGAATCCTATGTTACCCATGCAAGTTTAGATATGCCTGAACCTCATGCTAATAGAGGAAGTCTAAAATCCCCATGCCAGCCTAAATGCCCCTGACCCCATGCCATTGTAGACAGCCTGCAGTACCCATACCAGTGTAGACCACCCCGTTGATCTCTAGGGCCATGTTGATACTGCTGATGCCACTGCCTGCCAGATTAAGAGGCCCATCCAGCCGCTCTTCTGTCCAGGAGGGGGCAGAGGAATCACGTTTTGGAGAATCAGACTTCAGACTTATTGATAGAATTTTCCCCCACCATTCCTATAGTCAGCCCCCATTCCACTTCAAACCCACCCCTATACTCACACAGTTGTCTATAGAGGAATCTGTCTGCCCCATCTCTAACGCCTGTCAGATGATGGGTTAATCCTCCCTCAGTGTACAGTCCCAAAGCCCCCTGACAACAAGCTCCTCCTCACCCCTCAGGGGAACCTTGCCACGGGGCAGGAAACTGGGGTGCATGCCAGATCGAGGTGAGTCCATGGGCCCCATCAGCACAGCTCTTTTCTCTGGGGGCTCCTCTGGTGCCAACTTCTCCCGTGTTGGTCCCAATGCCAGTCCCACAGGCAGTGCCAGGCGAGGGGCTGGAATTCCACTCTCCTCTAGAAGAACATGTTATTCAGCTCCCCTGGTCAAACCAACCCATCTCTGCATTTGCTTCTCCCCCAGGCCTGGGACCAAAAGAGGTACACTCAAGCTCATGCACCAATCTCTCATCATTTGATCTATCTTCCCACCCAGAGCCTCAGCCTGGAAGCGCTGAAGCGTTTCTCTAGAGCCCAAAGGACCAATGCACATGTCTAGAGAATTTGGGAGACTGTTTTTAGCTGTTGCTTACTGAATAATTCAGATAGCAAGAGGCACGAACTATATCCAAATAGGAGCACTGGGTGGACAGGTAAGGAATGGAGATGCTGTGATTAAAGGACCTTTTCTTGAACTTCAGCCCCCCACACCTCAGTAACCCGTACCCCAGAGTTCTCATTTGACCCCAAACCTCAGGACCCCTAAACCTGTGACCCCCAAACCTCAGAGGCACGTCAGACCTTACTGCTCCCATGCCTCAATGCCTCCCAGACCTCGGTCCCCACACTGTAATGGTTCCCATATCTTAGCGCCCACCTCAGAGACCCCTAAACCTCCACCGTTCTCCCCTCGCACCTTTCTTAATAGGGCATGGACTCAACTGAGCGCAGGCGTGCGCTGGCAGGCCGGAGGCGGAACCCTGGACCGGGCCAGGGCTGGACGCGGTCGCCGGAGGGGCGGGGCCAGGACCCATGGCTGGACCCTGAGCGCCCCGAGGGGGCGGCCCTGACAAGCCGAAGAGAGGGGTAGCGGTGTAAGCATGGCGACGGCCCTCGCGCCGATTGCTGTCTATGGCGGCCTGGAGCTCCCCTGGCGAGCTGAGCGCTCTAGTCTCGCACTCGTACGGGTACAGGTACTTCATATACCTAGGGGCGGACAGCGGGCGGTGAATGTGTGGGAGGCTGGGCCCAGCTGGTCAAGTTCCACACCCGGACTCTCGCCCGGGACCGGACCCGCCCCGCCTTAGCCCGACCCCGCGCCCCCTTCCCTTCCTTCCGCTCGCGCCCTGGGCCTCACTGGGTGCGTAGAGTGAAGGCGGCCGAGGTGATGGTGGTGGGTAGGCTGAGGCCGCGCGTGACCTCCCGCCACACTTTGCGGTTGATGACTTCCACCAGGCCGCCCTTGGCGGTCACCAGGCGAAACAGAGCGTACAAGTCCAGCACCTGCTTCGCCATGATGGGCACGCGGTTCACTGGCGTCCCTGGTGGGGAGTGGGCTGCCGTCAGGACACTGAGACTAAGACCCTGCCTGCGGCATTCCCTGGGGCTAATACAGGGCAGGAGTCCCGGGGAGCGGGGGCGGCGGGAAAGAGGGAGACTCGGGGGAATGGGATTACAGGCGGAGCCCACAGAGCTCCAGGGCCTCTTTTTTAGCAGGAAGGACAGGAGGCTAGACCAGGAGTGGGCGAGGTTCTGTAAAAGGCCAAATGGCTAAGTGATCTGTCACAACTACTCAACACTGTCATTGTAGCCCGAAGGCGGCCATGGAGAATACTTAAAGGAATAGGCGCAGCTGTGTTCCAATAATATACTCTGAAATTAGAATTTCACCAGTCTGGCGATGTTATTTGTCTTTTAATTTTGTCCCCCAACTATTTAAACAAGTAAAAACCATTCTTGTATTGCAGGCAGCTGGGTTTGGCGTGCAAACTTTAGTTTGCTGTCCCCTGGGGTAGATCGTAGGAAGGACTTCCGGACAGTGCTGAAGAGCCAGCCACCCCTAAGCAGCAGCCCCTGGGTAGCTGCCCAAGGCTGGGGTATGACGGGGGAGAGAAGAATCAGCTCCCGCCTCGGCCTGCCGACTCCGCAGCCCGCGCCGCCCCCGCCGTCCAGTCCTGACAAAGGGGCCTGTCTGCGCTGAGCGATGGGCCCCAGTTAATTCCTTACCGATCCCGTCCCCTTCCGCCGCGCCTTTGGACCCGAACAATTAGCTGCGGCCTGATTAATGGGGGAAAATTATCGGCCCCGAGGGACCCTCTCCCCCTGCAGCTGGAGCGGTGGGAGGCAGGGACCGAAGGGAGGCAGAGTTAGTGGGGAGGGGCGGGCAGGCAATGCTGGGATCCGTTCACATCCGCTACCCCAGTGGAGGGGAGGCCTCGAGGAAAGGCCAGAGAGGGGACACTGGAACTAGAATGGGCCTCCCTGGGAAGCAAAAGGACTTAGGGCCCGACTGAGGGTCACTGGGAAGGAAGGGACCCGAAAGGGGTGCTGGGGCTGGGGTGGGGGGGGGAGGGAAGTGGGCCAGCAGCTGCACTAAAGAAGTGGGCGGAGGGTGGGGGGCGAGCAGTGCAGCCAGTTAATTAGCGGCTTATCAGGCTGCGCTCCGAGTGAGTTAATTAGCTTTGTAGAGAGAGATAATGAGTTAGTGTTCGGTCCCATGAATCTGGGGAGAAGCTGAAGTGATGGACTGCCGCCCACCCTGATGTCCTACTGGACCCTTTTGCCTTCTCCAGCTCTGACATTCCTGGGAACGAATTTCTCTCCTCCTCCACAAGCCCAACTCATATAGTCACAGCCCACCCCTTGGGAAGTCCTTCCTTCAGTCTAATCCTAGTCCTTCCTGCTGGACAGCACAAGAGGTGTCCCCTGCCTGAATCAAGGGAAAACAGGAAAGACATGGCTGGAGGAAGGACCCTGGACAGAGAACCAAGGCATTCTCAGCCCTCCATTTCTGGCTCCCACCCCAGGCCAGCCTCCCATCAGTTCCTCCTCCCACCCTCCCAATTGATCCCACACTCATTAACCTGCCAGTGGGCTGGCTACTAATTAATCCTGGGTGGAGGAGGGGGGCAGGGTCAGAGGTTAAAGATGCTATTGAGGGCAAAGGACAGGTGCTGCCAAGCTCAGGCCTCTGCAGGGAGAACCCAACTGGGTCCTCAAATCTGGTAAGGGGGCAATTCCAGGGCCCTTCCCCTATGTCATGCCACTCACCCCTCTTTTGCATGAAGCTAAACAGGTCATCCAGAAATTCCTTCCTCTTGGGGTCTGCATCGAGCTCATACAGCTGGGGAAGGATTGGGGTCATTCTACAGCTCTGTTGATCCCCTCTCCCTCCCTGGACCCCAATTCAGGTTGTACCCTGAAGAAGGGCCCCTAGCTGAAGGAGTCAGTAGGATCTCAATGTGGACTCCCTGGCATTAGCATTAGGCTCTCTTCTCCCTAAGAGCAGGTAGAGGTGCCTTTTTCCAGTACATACAGAGACTGGCCCTGGTAGTGGTGCCCTGGGCAGTTCAAACCACCCATCTTGGGAGTAAGGGAAGAGAGGAACAGGATGGAGCTTGGAGGCTCAGCCTGCCCTCTGGGGCTCAGTTTTCCCCCACCCTCATGGGACATTTAGAGCCCCAGGAAGGAAGCTAGGCTAGGTTGTATTCCATACTGAGGAGACAAACATATATCTGATGCTCTGATTCATTCATTTAAGAACTTCATGCTGTTCACATCCCTGTATGCCAGGGCTGGGGGTGGGTGAAGGGCAGAGATTCTTCTAACACACCCCTCAGGCAGGGTGATGCCCAGAAGCTCCTAGGTTGACACCCAGGGCCCCTCAGCTCATCTTCTGGTCTGATCACCTTTCAGAGGCAGTTACCCTGCCTACTACAGAAGCTGCTATAGAGGCAATGGCCCTGTGCTACCTAGGACCTGTGGGGTCAGAGTTTGAAGGATCCAAAGGCCTTCTCAACTCCTCCCAGTCATCTGGAGCCCCACCTCCTGTGTCAGCTCCCAAATACCAGCCAAGGGAACCATCCCTAGAGTCACTGACCCAGAGTAACAGTCCTTGAGTAACACCTATAAATAATAGTCCATCACTCCATCCCCATAAGAATCCTCAGAGTAAAAAACAAACAAAATACCCATGAGTAATAAACCCCAGATCCACCTTTAGAGCCACATTCCCACAAAAACTGAGCCCTAAGTCTTAGGTGGATACTCACGTATAATACATACACTCTCCAAGTAGTAATCCCTAGAATTATACCTAGGAGAAACAGTGTCTAGTGCCCCATCTCCAGAACAGAGCCCTGAGTAACACTCTCAGTTTTACACTAATGCCAGAGTACTAGTCACAGGTTAATGCTTTTAGAATATAGTCAGACCAACAGCCTACAAGTTAACATCACCAGAATAGTACACCTGGGGTCACAGCCCTGTGTAACACCTTCATAGCGACAGCCTTGAGTAGTGTCCTTAGAATGACACCCAGAGGGTTCTCCAGGGAGAAAGAACTTCAGATTAAGGCCCTGTGAGTGGAGTCTTGTCATTCCGAGTTGCAGAGGAGCCCTTTAGTCACACTGTTGCTGAGTGACTATCACAGGCTAGGAACTATCGTCCATGGAACTCAGGCCCAGGAGAAGGTTTGCATGTGGCCGGGGTAAGGGGGGTGTAACAGGAAAGAGAGGAGAGGTGTGTCAGCCTGCCAAGGCAGTGACAACCTCCATTCTGTTTCCAAAGACAGAGGAAGCAACTGGGAACCCCCGCTGGTCACTGGAATATGACCTTGTGACTTGATGTGTGAGAAGATGGGTAGGGTGACGCTAGCATTGGAATCAACAGCCCCCAGACTGCCCTCCCTCAAAGGTTCCTACACCTGGCTGGGCATGGTGGCTTATGCCTATAATCTCAGCACTTTGAGAAGCTGAGGTCGGAGGATCACTTCAGCTCAGGAGTTCAAGACCAGCCTGGGCAACCCAAGGAGACCCTGTCTTTACAAAAGAAAAATTTAAAATTTAGCCAGGCATCTGTCTTTCCCTTCCTGTCACTATCCTCCAGTTTTCCCTCTGTCTTTCTCTAGGTCTTTGTGTCTCTGTGTCTCTTTTCATCTTGCAGAGGGTGGTGCTGTGGGTGGGTGGGCTGCTAATCGCCTGGCTCTGCTTTTGCCAAAATAGGGAGATAGGAGAGAGGGCTTGACATCGAGGGGGTCGGTCCTACCTGCTTGAATTGTTCCTCATAGGTCCACTCGTGAGGATGGAGTCCAGGGGGCTGGCTAGAAGGCGAGCTGGGCCCCTGGGCCCCTGGACGGCTCTCCTCAGCTGCCTCCTCCTCTGCTCGGGCTTCCTCTCCCTCCTCATCTTCTTCAGCATCTTCCTCTTCCTCAGCCCCAGCCTCCCCCAAGGCCCCCTCAGGGGCCTGTAGGGTCCGATGGTCAGGCAGGGGAGGCTGGGGTGGCAGCATCAGGCGTGGAGATGCCAATGGCCCCACCCCCTGGGCCAGCCGAGCTGCCTGCTGCCTCTGCAGGGCTTCCATGACAGCTTCCAGGCGCAGTCCCCCAGCTGAGGGGGGCCCTGGTACCAGGCGGGACCCCGAGGAAAGGGCCGCCTGTGGGGGAGGGAATTATGGATGCTGGGCCCTGCTGGCCCTATAGCCCCCAACACATGGGGAGGTGATCATAGATTCAGGGAAGTGCAGGGGTCACAAGGAAAGAGGCAGAAATATAGCTTTCCTAGAGGTGAACAGAAATAGGACCAGACACAGGGAATCAGAATGGCCATTGACCGAGGACTGGGAGACTGAGCAGATCAGAGAGGGTGACAGGGACCAAGAGATATCAGAAATGTCGGAGGGAGGGAGAGAGAAAGAAAAGAAGGGGAGATGTCTGACAGAGATAATGACAGGGAGATGTGGAAATAGAGATGGAACAGTGTGACAAGGAGAGACAGAAGTGGAGTGACACAGAGATTTGAGAGGGACCAAGATGGAGAGAGGCAGAGATATCAGGCAGAGGCAGGGTAGAGAGACAGAGGTGGAGAGAGATTGGATACTGGGCAGAGAGACAGGGAGGGTAAGAGAGATAGAGGAGCAAGAGATAAATATAAAAGATCTAAGTGACAGGTAGCTCAGAGACGGACAGAGACAGAGAGACAGAGGCGGAGATAGACAAATAGTGAGACAGGGGTTGAGAGATAGGGAAAGAGCAAGATATCAGGAAACAGAAGAGATTAGAAAGAGACAGTGAAATAGAGAGGGACCGACAGAGACAGGGACGGGATAAACAGCCGGAGAGAGGGGCAGAGGACAGGGACCGAGGAGTCGCGGGAATGGAGGGCGGTGGGGACGGGCACCAGACCGGACGGGCAGGAGGCGGCGGAGCCGCGACGCCCGGCTTCCTCGCTCCGGGCGCCCCGCCGCCGCACTCACCTGCCTGGCGTGGCCCGCTGCCCCTGGCGTCTCCACGGCGCTGCCTCTGCTCCGCCCGCCTCCCGGGCGGCCCTGGCCTTTGCTGGGTCCCCGCGGTGCGCTCCCACCGCCCTGCGCTCCTCTGGCCGCGGTGCGCTCCCTCGCCGTGCCGCTTGCGGCGACCGCGGGGGCGGGACCCGAGAGGGGCAGGGCGGGCGGGGCCCTTGGGGAGAGGCCCCTGTGGGCTCCGCTGCTCTCAGCCCCCCAACAGGTGTCTCCCACCTTCCTCTAGCCAGCTGCGGAGGGCAGGGGGCCCTGGAAAGCTGCGGGGGAGTCGTGAGAGAGTGAGGGCTCCACCGCCGCCGGACTCGGGACCAGAGCCCCGCCCAGCCTCATAAGTCGTGCCTCCGACACCCACATTCAGCACTGGGCTTCCACACACAAACAGCCGGGTCCACACACCAACACACCTTGTCACAAGTTCAGGCGCACAGCTTCCCAGTCCCACACGTTCAGTGACACGGTTACCACAGTGTCAATGGCCTGGGCAGGCTGTGATTAGGAGGGGAAACCCTCTGCAGGATGCTGGGATGAGTGTGGAGGGTCTGGTCAGAATAGAAGCTTCTCCCCTTGCGGTGACCAGTCCTGCCCTGCCCACGCGCTGTCTCCAACTGCAGGTATGCTGCAGTTTGCACACATTTGTGCACATGGTGGTGGACCCACACCTATGCACTCACACACACTCAAGAGGTCTTTAAGCTGACTGCACACCCGCAGCAGGGTACAAACACCCACAGCATGCAGGTACACAGCCATACACAGTTTTTCTCTTTTGACGTTCTATTATGGAAATTTTCGTTTTCTTTCTTTCTTCCTTTTTTTTTTTTTTTTTGACAGTCTTACTCTGTCACCCAGGCTGGAGTGCAGTGGCGTGATCTGGGCTCACTGCAACCTCGGCCTCCCAGGTTCAAATGATTCTCCTGCCTCAGCCTCACGAATAGCTGGGATTAGCTGGGATTAGCTGGGATTACAGGCACCCACTAGCAGGCCAGGCTAATTTTTGTCTTTTTAGTAGAGACAGGGTTTCACCATTTGGCCAGGCTGTCTCAGACTCCTGACCTCAAGTGATCCACCCTCCTCAGCCACCCAAAGTGCTGGGATTACAGGAGTGAGCCACCACACCCAGCCTCTAGTATGAAAATTTTCAAACATAGATGAATGAATAGTATAACAAAACAATAATACTCATCATATGCTTGTTTCAACAGTGACTGGCACTTCACCCATCTTCACACACATTCTCCACGCATGTGTACCTGACTCCCACATCTGTATCTCCAGACCCCCTCAGCCCACTGCTTTGGGCCCTCCCCCTAACTATTCCAAGATGCTGAAATGCTGTTCCTTATTTGGGGGTCCTGAGTAGCAGACCTCTTAGAATTTCTGCTCTGAGCAGCCTGGACCCCACTCCCCTTGGGCATCCTCATACTTCCTGTTTCTTCTTGTGCCCAAGGGGACCACCTACCAAATGTGAGGACCACTATGAGGTGATGTTAAGTGTGTAAGTGAACAGCAGGTGTCTCTAGGGGTGACATCTGGCATAGGTATGAAACTGTGGTACCAGAGACTCTCCTGACCTCAAACCCAGAGGGCAGGAATCCAGATATGACCTTTTCCTCCTTCCTCCTCCTTTTTCCTCTCCCAATCAGTCCACTTCTCTCAGCCTCAGTTTGTTCTGGCTCAGACCATCAGCTCTTCTGACCAGGATCCCATGGTGGGTGCCTCCTCCCTGCTCTCCCTGCCTCCAGCTGCCACCCCTTCTGCACCCTTCTGTGCCCAGCTTTTACTGCAGCACTAAGTCCTGGTTCTCTACGGCCCATTCCTGGCCGTGCTGAGGCTCAGCCCCATTCATATCTTCAGCTCCCCCAGTGCCCTCCACCTCAGATTTCAGACCTCTGGGCCCATCAGAACCCTCAGCCCCCAGAAGCTCCAGTGATCTAATCACCATCAGTACTGATGCCCCCTCTCCTATAGCTTTGTTTGGTGTGAGTATCCTGGGGCAAAGCCAAGCCTCCGCCTCTGTCACCCTTCTCTGATGCTGGGAGGGGAGAATCTGAATGCGCCAGGCAGACAGACATGCCCTGAAAGTCTAGTGGAAGTCTGGAGAGCAGAGGATAGTGATCCCAGAACCCCTGCACCCTGCTTGCTCCTTTTCTCCCCACCACAGCTTCTCCTGGCTGCTCAGAGGTGCCTGGACAAAGGTAGGTGGTGAGAGTGTCTTCCTGGAACGGTAGGAAGTGGCTTGGGGAAATTCCAATTCTGAGTGTTTGGAGAACACTTTGTAGGGTTTGGGTTGAGGGGCAACGGGCTGGGCAGTCACTCCCCAGTCTCCCAGATCAATCAAGCAAAGTTAATCCACTTTTGGGGTCTGGGCCAGGAGGGCTACAACTGGGAAGGGCTGAGGGGAAGGAATACTGCTGACTGGGACCTGGTTTATCTCTCTTCATCTGTGAGAAGGAAAGGCTGCCTCTCACACTCACAGTCCGGTCCTATACCTCACAGAGACAGAAACAGACCTAGACCTTCAGAGACCCATGTTTAATTCATCCAACACATTTATTATCTATTTTTTTGCCAAGCACTGGTGGACACAGGAGCCAATAAAACAAACTCCCTATTATAATGGTATAATTCTAAGTGGGGGCAATATACAGTGTGTCCGATGGTGATAAGCACCATGGAGAAAAATGTAGCTGGGTTGGGAGGAACAGAAAGGGAAGTATTAGTTACCTATTGCTGTTTAACAAATCACTCCATAATTTAGCAGCTTAAAACAACAAACAGGCAGGGCGCGGTGGCTCAAGCTTGTAATCCCCGCACTTTGGGAGGCCGAGGCGAGTGGATCACGAGGTCAAGAGATCGAGACCATCCTGGTCAACATGGTGAAACCCCGTCTCTACTAAAAATACAAAAAATCAGCTGGGCATGGTGGCACATGCCTGTAATCCCAGCTACTCAGGAGGCTGAGGCAGGAGAATTGCCTGAACCTAGGAGGCGGAGGTTGCGGTGAGCCGAGATTGTGCCATTGCACTCCAGCCTGGGTAACAAGAGCGAAACTCTGTCTCAAAACAAACAAACAAACAAACAAACATTTATTTTCTCAAAATTCTGTAGGTCTGGATGGTTCTGACTCATTTTCTCTTATGGTGTTGTGGTGAAAAGGTTGGCCAGGGCTGCAGTCATCTGAAGGCTTGACTGGGACTGGAGGATCTACTTCCAAGATGGCTCACTTGCATGGCTATTGGCAGGGGGCCTGTTTCCCTGCAATGTTGGCCTCTCTATAGGATTGCTTGTCTGTCCTCCCAACATGGCAGTTGGTTTCCCCAAGAATGACCCAAGAAAGAGAGACTCTTTAGGTAGCAATACTTTTTATGGCCTAGTCCTAGAAGTCACACATTATTATTTCTGCCACGTTATTTGTTAAAGTACGTAAGTCTAGCCCACTGAAAGGGGAGGGGGAGGAATTTAGGCTTTACCTCTTGAAGGACAGAGCATCAAAAAATTTTTGATGGCATTTAAAATTACCAAGCAAGAGATACTATTCTATAAGTGTCAAAGAACTCGGTGAGCAGGAATTGAAGGAGGGGAGAAAGACAGCTATGGCTACATGGGTACCTAGGGAACAGCACTGCAGTCAGAATAGCAGGTGCAAATACCCCGGGGTAGAAGTTTGCTTGATGTGTTGGAAGAAAAGCAAGGAGGCCACTAGGTTGGAATGGGGCACTGAAGGGGTGAGTGGTTGGAATGTCTGATCAGAGGAAATGGACCTTGGAGTAGGCCCTTGTAAGGAGTGAAAGGATAGAATGAGATGGAAAGTCATTGGATATGTCTCAGCAGAGAGTGAAAGCCTGACTGGCTGCTGTGTGGCGAACCCTCCACACAAGATGCATACATGAGGATCAGTTAAGTGGCCGTTGGTGTCCCCCCCTCGACAGTGGAGGTGAGAAGACATGGTTAGAGTCTGGATATATTCTGCAGATAAAAATAGTATTTGATGATGGATTGGATGTGGGATGTGAGAGAATGAGAAGTGTCCAAAATGTCTCTGGACAGCTGGATAAATGGAGATGCCCTTAATTCACACAGTAAAGGCTATGGGGTGCTGGTGGTGTGGGGTTGGGAGAATTCGGTTTGCTTTGGATATCTCAAGTCTGAGCTCCTTATTAGACAACCAAGTGGAGATGTTGAGTAGAGACGAAGGCAGTAAGATTTCCAACTGTGGTGCTCAGAGAAGAAATTTAGGCTGAAACAAAAATTTAGAAGTCAAGATACATAAATGGTAAAGTTACAGAATCACCTGGGAAGGGGTGTAAGTAGAGAACAGGTTTGAGGGCTAAGTCCAAGGAAGTCAGAGAATGAGAAGATAAGAATCCAGCAGCTGGGCGCAGTGGCTCATGCCTGTAATCCCAGCAGTTTGGAAGGCCAAGGTGGGCAGACCACTTGAGGTCAAGTTTGGCCAACATGGTGAAACTGTCTCTACAAAAAAAAAAAAAAAAAGAAAAGAAAAGAAAAAGGGAATAATCCAGTAAAGCAGTAAAGGAGGCAGTAGTTAAGGAAGAGTAGTGTCCCAGAAGTCAAGAGTGCCTTCAGAGTGACTACCTGTGTAAAATGAAAGTTGAGAACTAAGGTGGAGGCTTGGATGTGTTCAAGATTCGGCTTCACCTATAACCCATAAACCACCGCGATGGCTGAGGAAGGCATTGCTGCTGGAAGTGTAATGGACGTTAATATTGCTTTACAAGAGGTGCTGAAGACTGCCCTCATCCACGATGGCCTAGTATGTGGAATACGCGAAGCTGCCAAAGCCTTAAACAAACGCCAAGCCCCTCTTTGTGCGCTTGCATCCAACTGTGATGAGCCTATGTATGTCAAGTTGGTGGAGGCCCTTTGTGCTGAATACCAAATCAACTTAATTAAGGCTGATGACAAGAAACTCGGGGAATGGGTTGGCCTCTGTAAAACTGAGAGAGGGGAAGCCCCATAAAATGGTTGGTTACAGTTATGTAGTAGTTAAGGACTATGACAAGGAGTCTCAGGCCAAGGATGTCATAGAAGAGTACTTCAATTGCAAGAAATGAAGAAATCAATCTTCGGTGCGTGCACACACACACACACACACACACAAAGTTGAGAACTATGACATGACCAATGGATTTAGTAGCAGAGATTGGGAGGGTCCTGGGAACTAGTCCTTTGTGGAAGTTTGCGGGGAATGATAGGGCAAGCTGGATCCCTGACAGATGTGGGCTGTGACCCTACAGGCAGAGGTGGGTTACAGAGTGGAAGGAATACCCCAAGGAGGCATGGCTTTGCAATCTGGGGTCAATGGAGAGGTGCCAGCCAGGGCCAACCATGCCTGACACGGTGGTAGGGTGAAGAGTCGGTGGTAGTGAGGGTGAAGAATCAGGGGTAGTGGCAGTGAAGGGTTGGGTTCAGGATGGCCAACTTACCTTGACTCCACAGTCACAAATTGACTTTCGATGTTGTTTCCAAATGCAGTTATACATATAGTCTTTTGGATTTGTGTTTATAGAATGTTAAAATATGTGACTTTTATGACCATGTTTCTTCCATTTTTAATATACCAAGAATCCTGAGAAGCAGGGGTGATCTATGCCTTATGCTCAGAACAGGGCCAGGACGAGGGTAAGGCACAGTTGGTGTGTAGGGTGCAGAAGTTAAGAAGGCAAGAGCAGAGTCTTTGGGAGTGAGTGCAGTTTAGGTGCCTCTCTTGCCTTACCCTAGTCCTGGCCGTACCTACCTCACATACTGCCAGGTATTGTGTCTTTCACTCTGAGAGCCCCTACATTAGTGGTGGGTCCTGCAGAAGGCAGACCACAGACTGGAGGAACTCCTATATTTGGTGGGGGCAGACACTACTCTGGGAGTCCAGAAATAGCCAACTGGGAACTAGGCCTCTTTTAGCTAAAAAGTGGGTGCACACTGCCACCCCATGGCTATCCAGGGGAGAATTCTTAGGACTGTTCCCAGAACTGCACTGGCAGAGGTAAGGCCAAGACATACTCCAGGTCATCCTGTCCTGAATTTCTCAAATTGTGGCATTCACAACTGTTAGAGGGGATCCTATTGAAAATGCTAATCTCTGGCAATGGAGCTCAGTAGTCTGAGCTACTGACTCAAAGAGTGTCCTAGGTGATTCTAAGGCACACTCAAATATATAGTCCCTACTAGTCAAAAGCCACTCTTGTCAGGCACAGTGGCTTGTTCCTGTTATCCCAGCTACTCCTGATGCTGAGGGAGGATCACTTGAGGCCAGGAGTTGGAGACTAGCTGGGACAATATAGCAAGACCCTGTCTCTAAACAAAATTTAAAAAGCTAACCAGGTGGCATTTGCCTATAGTCCCAGCTACTCGTAAGGCTAAGTCAGGAAGATTGCTTGGGACCAGGAGTTCAAGGCAGCAGTGAGCTATGATCACATCACTGTGCCACTGCACTTCAGCCTGGGAAACAGAGGAGACCCCATCTCTAAAAAAAAAGCAGCTACCATGAATCATACAGCAAGGGAGATATCTTCTGGAGGTCCCCAGGAATCAGAGGCTTTTTCTGGCTGCTCAGACACAGTAAAAGATGAAATAGATCAACAAATCTTTATTAACAGAAACAGACAGATGGATAGAGAATGCAGCAGGGGCTGTCTGAAAACTGTGATATACATGTGTGTATATGTGTGCATGTGTGTGTTTGTGTGTGTAAAAGGCCTTCTCCAGGCCAGGAAGGTCCCCTTGGAATTAGGCCCACCTGTCTAGATCCTCTCCTCAGTGGTGGGTCCTGGGCTGAAACCAGTTTCCCCATCACACCTCCAAAGAAGCCGTGGGGGTCTTTCTGGGATGGAAGACTCTGACTTCAAGCATTCTTCACCTAACTCTGGTTCCCCAGCTGACTTCGTTGCTGAGGGGGTTGGGGACAAGCCACAGGGGCACTTGCATAGCAGGGGAGTAGAATGGGGATAAGGCATATGGTGAGGACAGGGGAGAAGGGGAAGGGCATCACAGCTGCGGGTGAAGGGGGCCTCCAAAGGGCAGCTCCTCTTCCCCCTCAAATTGCTGCTGGATTGAGGAGTCAGAGTGAGACAGTATAATACCCTCCCCCAACCTTAACTCCAGAACCCGTTTGGTGGGGAGAGGGTAGGAAGCTGTGGAGCTCTGGAAAGGCCTGAGTTAGTGAGTCAAGCTTGTGATGTGTGTTTGAACACAACTGGCTCCCTTGGTATACCGGGGGCTCCCTCTCTGGATGAGTGTGAGTGCATGGTCCTACTGTACGCACAGGTCTCAGTGTCTGTATGTGTCTTATTTGTTCCCATGGGTCTCTGGTTTTGGATACATAAGCATGGATATCCCTGCTCATACAGCAGGAACTCAGGATCTGCATGGTTTGAGTATGTCCCTGTCTGTAAACATGGACTCCAGCAAGTGGATATATGCGGGCCTGCCAGCTCCTGTCCATCCACAGGTCTTCCTTCAGGCCTGGCTGGTCAAGGGTCCTGGCCGAAGAGGTAGGTGGTAAGCTCAAGCCGGAGGCCCCGGGCATAGGCGCGAAGAGTATAGAAGAGGGTGAGGAAGTCCTGGGTGCTGAAGACAGTGTCAGCCAGAGCGAAGGCCAGGGTGGATGGGATGACACCCCGGCCGTACTCCACCATCCATGTGTTTGGCCCCCACTCCACAGCCGTGGCTTCACCAGGCCCATGCACTACTGTCTCTCCTGGGGGACAGGGAGCACCGGAGTGAGGAGCCTAGCTCTGCCCTGCCCTTTCATGGCTGCTGCTTCCCTGGCCCATGGGCTATCTAGGGGTGAGGAATGGAGAGGGAGCTTCAGAAAAACAAAAAGCCCTCCCTCACTGGGCTGGCCCAGACAGCCACTCCTACATGTTCTGTGACATCACCTGGCCCATGTCCTCTCCTGGGGGAAGCCATGGAGGGCTACCTTGCCTGGCCATGGACCCACTGTACGAAAGTCTGCACTCCCAAGCCTCACTCAAATCAAGCAGAAATTTAGCCAAACCTAGGGGTGTAGCTAGGGAAGGGGTAGTTCCAGGACTTGTGTGGCTTTATCTGAAAAGTGTAGCTGTTCAACCACCATGCCTGCAATGCATACACCCAACCTCAAACATACTGGGAAGTCTAGTGCTCTACTTCTTAATTGTTTCACTATTAAAAAACAGAAAAGATAACTGTCTGTCCTGTCTTTGGGGTATTGAGAGCATTTCTGATTAGCCACTGTCTACCCAACAGTTGCTGGAATATTGGCTGGGTAAAATTGTGCCTGGGCAGACAAAAATCAGACATGATTAGCAGGAAGTTATGTTTTGTTTCCTTTTGACAGAGTAATGCACGAGTCCCTCAGCTATGCCCGGGCCAATAACCTGTGGCTTATGGGACGGTGGGAGGGTGGAGGAAGGGAACCATGAGGAGGGCCCCCCCCAACACACTCCTCTTCCATGCCATGTTCCCCGCAATTGTCGGCACCCCCTGCGTGAAGGGACCCACTTCTCTGACAGAGCCTTCTTACCCACCTGGGTAGAAAACCTCACTTTTGGTGGTGCCCTCTCTCCACTGGTGGAAGGTGCCAGAGATGATGGTATCCGAGATCTCAGCCCAGTAGCGCCCTGAGTGACAATCACATGGACACTCTCAGAGTATTCGCGCCATCGCAACGGCCCAGCCAAACATCAGAAAGGAGGGCATGGGCCCCTTTAAAACCCCAGCCTCCCAGTCCAGCCCGCCGCTAGCACTGACCCGAGTGGCCGCGGGAGCCCAGGGCGGTGCCGAAGAGCAGCACATACTCGGACAGCGAGGCGTGCAGAAGGCACATGGCGCCCATCCAGCCACCAGCATTCACGAACACCCACTGCAGCTCCTCGTCGGGCAGCACGTGGCCTGGGTGCAGCCGCCGCAGCTCCACGATCAACCGAGAGAAGGCTAGCTCGTGATCCAGCCCTGGTGGAGGGAGAGGGGCGGTGGAGTCAGGGCCGGCACCGGTCCTCGGCCCAGGAATGGCACCTTCGGAACCCTGGGCTCGGCTCCCGGAACGGCCGCTCCCCTCCCCGCTCTCTGCCCGCTCACCAGCGTATTGCCGCGCCAGCTGCGCGATCTCTTCGCGCTGGAAGACGAAGCTCTGCCTACCCAGCCAAAGCCAGACGACCTGGATCAGCACCGCTGCGACAGCCAGGAGCAGCGCGTCCCGTGCCCACCGCCGGCCCACGGTCCACAGCATCCCGGCGGGCGGCCTGGCACGGCGCAGTGAAGGAGGGAGCCGAGGCCTGAGGCTTTGCGCTCACCGTCTCAGAGCCCGCCGGCTGCCCACGACGCGCTCCCCCGCCACCGCCGTGGTACGGCTCGCCCTAACCAATCGGAGCGGCCTGGGCACCTCGGCACCACCCGCTTCGGTCGAACCATTTCCTCGGGGGGAGCGCGGAGGAGAGGGGCGGCACCGCGCACAGGCGACGAGGGGGCGGAGCCAAGTCGCCCAGCTGCCGGAGGCAGGGTCTTCAGGCCTGATCTGACCTAACGCCACTCTATGTGTGGATAGAGATGGGAGTAGTGAGACCCAGAATGGACTAGCCCACACGAGCTCACTGGCTGGTGAAGCAGACTAGCCCGAAAGCTGAGCCTTCTGGCACTCACGATGGTTAAGACTCGCCATAACCAGCGCTTAAGCGGAGAGGAGGTAGTTCAAGCTGGGAGCCCTAGGGTGGGCATTCCAGAGGCGGTGACACTTGAGCTGTGTCTTTAAGAGCGCGGAGAAGGGGCATGCCAGCCCACAGGGACCGGCCCCTAGAGCAAAGGCCCCCGAGGAGAGACAGCGTGGGGTCTTCAGGGCCCTACAATTCCTTCTCTGTTCTGCAGCACAAAATGTGAGAGGAGGCCTTGTAAACCAGCTGTGGGTTATCAGCAGGGGAGGAAAGGGATTAGATTTTGTCACCGAGTGGCACAGGACTACCGCGTGGAGGAGAGCAAGATGAGTCAGGAGACCATGACTATGGTCCAAGTAAGAGAGAAGGTCTGTCAGTGGAGATGGAAGAAAGAAATGAGCTTAACAAATCCAAATGGACTTGGCAGGGCTTGATCTCTTCTTCCTGGAATACTCTTCCCCCTTTATCCTATCCCCACTTTTCCCTTATTTGGCTAACGTCCTTTGCATATCTAGCTGGCAATTGAGTGTTCAGGTCTGGAAGCCCAGATCCAGTTTGGAGATAGAGCTGGGAGTTGTCATTCATTCAGGCAACAGATATTTTGTCAGCACTTGTATGTGCCAAGTTCTGTGGTGACCATTAGGGATATGGCTGGAAACAATGTCCCACTCCCCAGCTTAGAGATCTCACTAGAGAGTCTACAGAATACCTCTAAGAAAGGATAAAATCTCACAGGGAGTGAGAATAGAGTAAGATAAGGCTTAAGACAGAGCCTGGGAGAGCACCAACAGCAAAGGGTAGGCAGAGGAAGAAGAAAGCTAACAGGAAAAGAAACAAAAGAGAAAAGAGGCATTATAGTGCGGTGATTAAGAAATAAACTCTGAAGCTGGACTGCCTGAGTTCAAAGCCTGGCTCCTACCTACTAGTTGTCTGATCTTGGGCAGGTTACTTAAAATTTCTGTGATGTGGTTTTCTTACCTGTAAAATGAAATGAACAAAAGTACCTACCTTATAATATAAATCTTCATTGTGATGAGATTAAATAGTTTAATATTTATAAAGCAGTGCCTCATATGGTGAGCATTTTTCTGTGATGGTTATATATATATGAAACATAAAGGAACTGGAAGAGAGTAGCCTCATACATTTTGACCTTAAAGAAAAAAACTATGTGTGTACCTATGCAACAATCTTGCATGTTTTTCACATGTACCCCAAAACCTAAAATGCAATTTAAAAAATTTAAAGAAAAAATTTTAAAAAAAGAAAAAAACTGAGGCTGGGTGTGGTGGCTCACGCCTGTAATCCCAACACTTTGGGAGGCTGAGTGGGGCAGATCACTTGAGTCCAGGAATTTGAGACCAGCCTGGGCAACATGGTGAAACGCTGTTTCTACAAAAAATACAAAAATTAGGAGTGGGAGTGCACACCTGTAGTCCCAGCTACTCAGGAGGCTGAAGTGGGAGGATCGCTTGAGCCTGGGAAGTGGAGGTTGCAGTGAGCCAAAATTGTGCCACTGCCCTCTAGTATGGGCAACAGAGCTAGACCCTGCCTCAAAAAAAAAAAAAAAAAAAAAAAAGGCCCAGCACCATGGCACATGCCTGTAATTCCTAAGCTCAGGAGTTTGAGACTACCCTGGGCAGCATGGTAAAATCTTGTCTCTACTAAAATACAAAAAATCAGCCAGGCATGGTAGCAGGCTCCTGTAGTCCCAGCTACTCAGGAGGCTGAGGCAGGAGAATCGCTGGAACCCAGAAGGTGGAGATTGCAGTTAGCCAAGTTCGTACCATCCAGCCTGGGCAACAGAGGGAGACCCTGGCAGAAAGGAAAGGAAAGGAAAAGGAAAGGGAGGGGAGGGCTGAGGCAAAATTAGCATAGAAAGGAAAGGAAAGGAAGAAAGAAAGAAAAGAAAGAGCTGAGGCAAATTAACATAGAGAGTTTATTTGGGCCAAGGTAGAGAACAACTCCTCAGGACACATTTCCAAGTTGCCTTGGGGAATGTTGATGAAAGCAAGTTTTTATTTTTTATTTTCTTAGAGATGGATTCTTACTCTATTGCCCAGGCTGGAGTGCAGTGGTGCGATCTTGGCTCACTGTAACCCCCACCTCCCAGGTTCAAGCTATCCTCTCGCCTCAGCCTTCTAAGTAGTTGGGACCACAGTGTGCACCACCATGCCCGGCTAATTTTTGTATTTTGAGTAGAGACAAGGTTTTGCTATATTGGCCAGGCTGGTCTCGATGTGGGTGGGGGAAGTTGAGATATGACTTCTGTTACATGCTGTCACACTTTAAAAAAAAAAAATTTTTTTTTTTGAGATAGGGTCTTCCTCTTGTTGCCCAGGCTGGAGTGCAATGGCACAATCTCAGCTCACTGCAACCGCCACCTCCTGGGTTCAAGTGATTGTCCTGTCTTAGCCTCCTGGGTAGCTGGGAATACAGGTGCATGCCATAGCATGGGTTATTTTTGTAATTTTAGCAGAGACAGTGTTTCACCATGTTGGCCAGGCTTGGGTTTCACCGTGTTGGTCTTGAACTCCTGACCTCGTGATCCACCTGCCTTGGCCTCCCAAAGTGCTGGGATTACAGGTGTGAGCCACCACACCCGGCCAACACACTTCTTTTTGTTTTTGTTTTTTTGAGATGGAGTCTCGCACTGTCCCCCAAGCTGGAGTGCAGTGGCAGGATCCTGGCTCACTGCAACCTCTGCCTTCAGGGTTCAAGCAATTCTCCTGCCTCAGCCTCCCAAGTAGCTGGGGTTACCAGTGCCCACCACCATGCACAGCTAATTTTTTGTAATTTTTTTAGAGATGGGGTTTCGCCATGTTGGCCAGGCTGGTCTCAAACTCCTGACCTCGTGATTCACCCGCCTCAGCCTCCCAAAGTGCTGGGATTACAGGCATGAGCCACTGCGCCTGGCCCATGCTGTCACATTTTAATGCCTCTCTGGGCCTGATAATTAAAAGGGGCTGGCATTTCTCAGTTAAAGTTTCTTTTCTCTCTCAAGAGTGATGGAATGAAGGGTTAATACAGTTAAATATAATTGTGAGATTCAATAAGATGATGGGAAATGGTCATTAGACTTCTCAGTAGAAGCACATGGGAGAGACAATGCTATGCATTCACAAATCAATTTCCTTTTGTTCTTGAGCAGCTAGATTATATTCTATAGTCTACTTTGGGTTATGTGATTGCATTCTGGCCAAGGAAATATAGATAGAAATGATGTATGACACTTCCAGGCCTGGCTCCTAAAATCTCCTCTGAAATTCTTCTTTTTTCCTTCTTGTTAGGAGACAGGATCTTGCTGTCACTCCCAGAGAGGTATCAAATTCTTAGGCTCAAGTGAGCTCCCACCTCGGCTTCCCAAGTACCTGGGAGACTACAGGAACATGCTAGCATGCCCAGCTTGAAATTCTTTACGTTTTCTTTCTTCCCTTATCTATTACTGTAGTTATAGAATATTCTGAGACCCTAGGAAATGGCATAGCCACTAGATGGATGGCACCTGGATCCCTGAATGCTGCTTGAAACAGATCTCCCTGTTACCCCTAGAATCAACTGTAGTGCTAAGCCATTGGGTTTTGGGGGTTGTTTGTTACATCAACTAAGATTACTTACCCTGATAACATAGGGCAAAAGATGTGTTACAATATACTGTGCGGTCAAGTGTAGAGGCCAGGAAGATGGCCCATGTTTTTAAGAAACTTTGTGGGCTGGGCACGGTGGCTCACACCTGTAATCCCAGCACTTTGGGAGGCAGAGGCAGGTGAATCACCTGAGGTCAGGAGTTCGAGACCAGCCTGGCAAACATGGTGAAACCCTGTCTCTACTACAAATACAAAAATTAGATGGGTGTGGTGGTGCATGCCTGTAATCCCAGCTACTGGGGAGGCTAAGGCAGGAGAATCACTTGAACCTGGGAAGCAGAGGTTGCAGCGAGATTGCACCACTGCACTCCAGCCTGGATGACAGAGCGAGAATCCATCTCAAAAAAATAAACAGAAGAAAAGAAATTTGGCAGAGAAATTAAGGATGAAGAAGAAGGGATTATATAGAAGAGAATGCAGGATTGATGTTTTTGCATTGGTTCAGGCTTCTGTGGCATTCTGACCTGACAATTCACTAACAACCCTGAGTAGCAGGGATTAGCCCCTAAATTTGGTCTCTGATCCCTATTCCAGGAACAGCTTTCTGGGATCATCAGGGCCTACAGCTCCCCTATCTGGTCTTTCAGAAAGATTTTCCAGGGCTTTCCAGGCATGGTGGCTACACCTGTAATCCCAGCACTTTGGGAGGCAGAGATGGGCAGATTACCTGAGGTCAGAAGTTCAAGACCAGCCTGGCCAACATGGTGAAACCCCATCTCTACAAAAATACAAAAATTAGTCAGGTATGATGGCAGGTGCTTGTAATCCCAGCTGCTTGGGAGGCTGAGGCAGGGGAATTGCTTGAACTGGAGGTGGAGATTGCAGTGAGCTGAGATCATGCTACTGCACTCTAGCCTGGGCAACAGAGCAGGACTCCATCTCAAAAAAAAAAAAAGCGTTTCCAGCTTACACTGTTTAAAATAAAAAAAAATAATAATAAAAGGAGTGTCCAGGGTAGGGGACTAAGGGGTTAGCGATCACAGCCATCTTTCCCCCAGATGTAATAGCAGAGATCAGTGTCAGAGGCATCTGAACCAGAGCAACTCCATCTTAAATAGGGGCTAGGTAAAATGAGGCAGAGACCTACTGGGTTGCATTCCCAGACAGTTAAGACATTGTAAGTCACAGGATGAGATAGGAGGTCGACACAAGATACAGGTCATAAAGACTTTGCTGATAAACTTGCAGTAAAGAAGCCAGTCAAAACCAAGAAGGGCACAGAAGTGACCTCTTGTCATCCACACTGCTACACTCCCACCATCACCATGACAGTTTACAAATGCCATGGCAATGTCAGGAAGTTGTCCTATATGGTCTAAAAAGGGGAGGCACGAATAATCCACCTCTTGTTTAGCATACCATCAAGAAATAACTGGGCAGGTGGGGTGGCTCACACCTGTAATCCCAGCACTTTGAGAAGCCAAGGCAGGTGGATCATCTGAGGTCAGGAGTTCAAGACCAGCCTGGTCAACATGGTGAAACCCCGTCTCTACTAAAAATACAAAACTTAGCTGGGCGTGGCAGGCACCTGTAATCCCAGCTACTTGGGAGGCTGAGGAAGGAGAATCACTTGAACCTGGGAGGCAGAGGTTCCAGTGAGCCAAGACCAAGCCACTGCACTCCGGCCTGGGCAACAGACTGAAATTCTGTCTCCAAAAACAAACAAACAAACAAACAAACAAACAAACAAAAACATAAAAATGGGAAACCAAGGCTGGGTGCGGTGGCTCATGCTTGTAATCCCAGCACTTTGAGAGGCTGAAGCAGGCAGATTACAAGGTCGGGAGTTCAAGACCAGCCTGACCAACATGAAACATTGTCTCTACTAAAAATACAAAAATTAGCCAGGTCTGGTGGCGCGTACCTGTAATACCAGCTACTCAGGAGGCTGAAGCAGAAGAATCGCTTGAACCTGGGAGGTGGAGGTTACAATGAGTCAAGATTGTGCCACTGGACTCCAGCCTGGGCAACAGAAATCTAAAAAAAAAAAAAAAAAAAAATGGCAATTAGCAGCCCTCAGGGGTGCTCTGTCTATGGAGTAGCCATTCTTTTATTCCTTCACTTTCCTAATAAACTTACTTTCACTTCACGCTATGGACTCACCTTGAATTCTTTCTTGCATGAGATCCAAGAACCCTCTCTTGGGATCTGGATCGGGACCCCTTTCCTGTAACAACGCCTCTGGGATCTGGAAGGGAGGGAGCTGGGTGGGCCCCATCTTAGTCATTCTCTTCTTCCTCCAAAAAGTGACCTTGGGGAGTCACAGAAAGAGAAGAGTTATGGAGATGTTCTTGAAGAGATGTTCCTGATGGTGGTCAGGATTTAGTTGCAATGATTCAGAGGTGGGACTGAGGCACTGGTGTTCTTGGGAAAATGGAGCTGTCCACAAACTCTAGTCACTCAAATACAACTGAGAAGATAGAAAAGCAGATCTCCTGTTTCTGTCTCACCTTTTTGGATACTATGAACAGCCAGTGGGACAGGTAAAACCCCTATTTTTCAGTCCCCAGCTTCCTGCCTCCTAACTCAAAAGGTAGCCTCTTCCAATTCCAGTCTGAGGACCCTAGGGCAGAGATCAAGTAAATGACCCATGACCTAGTTTTTGCAGCTCAATTGCAAAACACCTGGCTTGGCTTGGCCTGGATTGGGGGAAGGGACCTCCCTGCTATAGCTCAGCTTCTAACTCACACTAGGTTTCTGTTTTGCATTCCACTGAAGTCTCAGAGGCATCTCACAGCACTGGGAAGAGCTTTGGAAACTTGCATTCAAATCTCAGCTTGGCCACTAATTCTCTGGGTTACCTTGAGTCCTCTGGTCCCCTCTGGGAAATGGGGAAGAGGTTTAGACAATATTTAGATGGCTCTTTAAAAGTACTAGGACGCCAGGCATTTGGGAGGCTGAGGTGGGCAGATCACTTGAAGTCAGGAGTTCAAGACATCTGGCCAACATGTGAAACCCTGTCTCTACTAAAAATACAAAAATTAGCCGGTTGTGGTGGTGGGAACCTGTAATCCCAGCTACTTGGGAGGCTGAGGCAGGAGAATCGCTTGAACCCAGGAAGCAGAGGTTGCGGTGAGCCGAGATTGTGCCACTGCACTCCAGCCTGGGTGACAGAATGAGACTCTGTCTCAAGGAAAGAAAGAAGAAAGAAAAAAGAACTAGGGGAGGAATTACTTTGAATTCTATCCTAGTGTTAGCCAATTGGTGTGATCCAAGGAAAATTTTAAAAAGGGAAAAGGATGTGTAAAGAAAACACCAGGCCCCACCTAGATGGTGGTTGGAATTTCTGATGGTCCTGTACTCCCCAAATTTTTAGATTTCTTATAGTCCTTTTACCCCTCCCACTTCTTGTGCTTCTGTCTTTGTGTGTGTATGAGAGAGAGAGAGGAAGGAGAGCAAGATTGAGAGAAAGGGAGAGAATATGGTTACTCAGCACTTTTTCCCTAATTTATTTTTGCTTTTGGGGATGGATCATCTTTATGGTGAAGTACTCCTTCAGTACCACCGGGTTTGCCTCTCCTCGGCTACAGCCACTGAGTAGGTGACTGAGGTGCTTGTGGATCCAGGGTCATATCCTTACTCGCCCTAGAATGTAAGCTCAGGCAGGGCAGAGGCAATGCCTGACTTGTGCATCCCAATGCTTCATATAGAGCCTAGGTGCCTAGCACTTGGTAGATGCTCAGTAAATATTTGCTGAATGAAAGATCAAATGAATTACTACTGCAGCAAGCAAGTCCTGTAGGCGTCCTGGAGCCAAAGGATTCTGCAGTAAGCAGCTTTCACCGAGATTTTTCCAGTGTAGTGGCTCCAGCACTGGGTGGAGTGGGATCGTCAATGCCGTCCTCCAGGGTTCAGAGTTGCTCTGAGCCCCGCCTCCAGGTGGCCGGGCAGCCCACTCAGTCAGTCACGTGCTGGCGGCTAGCCAATCATCGGGGGCGGCGCAGGGCGGGGCGGCAGAGACGGAGAAAGCGAAGGGTAAGGTACCGCCCTGCAGACTTTCCAGCTGATCCCCCGGTGGCCTCATGTCGCGCAGCGGAACCGGTCCTGAGCAGCGCCAGCAGGCGTCAGAGGCGGACACCGCAGCAGCAACCTTCCGGGCAAGCGGTAACCGTACCGCGGCCGGGACTCGCTGGGGCGCAGAGCCAAGCCCTCCGCTTCTTTAGGAAGTTCTTGCCCCCACCGAAGGTTGAAGCGCTCATTCCGAGCCAGACAGACAAGACGAACAGTCGCCAGTGTGCAGGCTGCAGGCCAGTTGGCGCTGGGAAGGCCTCTAGCTCTTGAGCGGGACAGGGCGGAGAGGGCGCTCACGAGCTTGGGGCTGCTGGTGGGTGAGACCCAGGAGAGAGGGAGCTAGAGAGCTTTGCGGCCGGGCGCGGTGGCTCACGCCTATAATCCCAGCACTTTAGGAGGCCGAGGCGGGCGGATCACGGGGTCAGGAGTTCGAGACCAGCCTGGCCAATATGGTGAAACCCTGCCTCTACTAAAAAAATACAAAAATTAGGCGGGTGTGGTGGCACGTGCCTGTAGTCCCAGCTCCTCGGGAGGTTGAGGCAGGAGAATCGCTTGAACCTGGGAGGTGGAGGTTGCAGTGAGCCGAGATCAAGCCACTGCACTCCAGCCTGGGCTACAGAGTGAGACTTCTTCTCAATAATTAAATAAATAAATAAAATAGAGAGCTTTGCGGACTGATCTTGACTATGTGCCCCCAGACCATCAGCATATCCGCTACAACCCGCTGCAGGATGAGTGGGTGCTGGTGTCTGCTCACCGCATGAAGCGACCCTGGCAGGGTCAAGTGGAACCCCAGCTTCTGAAGACAGTGCCCCGCCATGACCCCCTCAACCCTCTGTGTCCTGGGGCCACCCGAGCCAATGGAGAGGTAAGCCTGTAGAGCCCTGCATCTGCGGGCTGGACCACAGGAAGTAGTTCCCTCCTTAGAGCTATCCTCCACCCAAAGGGGCAGTGAACCTCCTTCTGGGTCCTATCCTATCAAGATTTTTTGTCTCCTAGAGTGGGCCTTCCCTACTCCCTTGTAGCCTGTCCAGTCTTGGAATCCCATCAGGTAACTGGTGGTATGGGGCAGTGAATGCTTCTAGTCTATCTTTGTCAGTAGGTGAATCCCCACTACAATAGCACCTTCCTGTTTGACAACGACTTCCCAGCTCTGCAGCCTGATGCCCCCAGTCCAGGTAACCTGGCTCCAACTGCTGTTGGGAGGAGGGCAGCTAGACCTCTTAGGGGTCTTCTGCTGCAGAAAGTGATGCTTCTTTACCTCAGGACCCAGTGATCATCCTCTTTTCCAAGCAAAGTCTGCTCGAGGAGTCTGGTAACTATGGATTTCCCCTCTTACAACTTTCATACCAGGGTTGGAGACTCAGCATTGGGGTTGGGCCCTGCCCATAGCACAGACAAGCCCTACCTCTTGGTTTTCTTTTTCCCCCTCACCACTCAGTAAGGTCATGTGCTTCCACCCCTGGTCGGATGTGACGCTGCCACTCATGTCGGTTCCTGAGATCCGGGCTGTTGTCGATGCATGGGCCTCAGTCACAGAGGAGCTGGGTGCTCAGTACCCTTGGGTGCAGGTTTGTGAGGATGCCCCTTCCCCTGGATGGGCAGGGAGGGGGTGATGAAGTTTTGGTTCCGGTGAGTAACATTTGTTTCTACAGGGTGTGGTCAGGAGGGGGTTGACTTGGTGTCTTTTGGCTAACAAATCTCCCTATCCCCTACCTGATAGATCTTTGAAAACAAAGGTGCCATGATGGGCTGTTCCAACCCCCACCCCCACTGCCAGGTAAGGGTGTCAGGGCTCTGGTTGGTTTCTTGGCTGAGTCTGAGCCAGCACTGTGGACAGGACAAAGGATATATGCAAGTGATGTGGAGGTTTGGAGGTAAAGGAACTGCCTGCTCTTCTCTGCTTTTGTCCCTTGACAGGTGTGGGCCAGCAGTTTCCTGCCAGATATTGCCCAGCGTGAGGAGCGATCTCAGCAGGCCTATAAGAGTCAGCATGGAGAGCCCCTACTACTGGAGTATAGCCGCCAGGAGCTACTCAGGAAGGTGGGAGAGAGCCAAGCCCTGTGTCCCCAAGGAGTCCCTAGCTTTCTTACCCCACGCAAGAGAGGTGTGTAAAGGAGAAAGCTAGAGGGGAACTAGCAGAAAGACTTGCTAGGAGGCCTTAGCAATAATCCAGTAATGTGAAGGAAAGATGATGGTGACTTAGACTCAGGTGGTTAATGGTGGAGGTGCTGAGAAGCCATCAGATCCTGGGCACATTCTTTTCTTCTGCTTCCCCTGCCTATTTGCTGACCCCACCCTGGCCCCTATGTCACTTTGGTGACTTCCTATCCATTCTGTCTGCTTAGGAACGTCTGGTCCTAACCAGTGAGCACTGGTTAGTGCTGGTTCCCTTCTGGGCAACGTGGCCCTACCAGACACTGCTGCTGCCCCGTCGGCATGTGCGACGGCTACCTGAGCTGACCCCTGCAGAGCGTGATGGTCAGTCTTCCAACTAGGACCCTGGTGCTAGGCACTGGGTGGGGGTTGCTTCCGGTAGGGTCAGCATCTGCACCCCAGGCTGAGAGTCAGGCTCTGATTCCAGATCTAGCCTCCATCATGAAGAAGCTCTTGACCAAGTATGACAACCTATTTGAGACGTCCTTTCCCTACTCCATGGGCTGGCATGGTGAGGCTTTTCAAGTACCTATATCTAGCCCCAACACCTTTCTGGGCTCCTGGGGCCCGGCTTAGTGAACTGCAATCCCAAACGAGCGAGACTTGAAGCGGTTGCTGGGGGAAGTGGCCAGAGCAGAGATGCTGGGACTGAGGTTGGAGCAGCAAATGTGGTGAAACTGTGTCTCCAATGTGCTTTCTAATTTCCTGCCATCTCTTCTCAGGCAGGGGATCCTGGGAGATGTGGTTTTCAGGTACCTGGCTGGGTTTGGGCCTAGGGGCTAAGATGGAGAACTGAAAAAAGGCTCTCTCTCCCCACTGTCTTTCTTATTTCTGTCAGGGGCTCCCACAGGATCAGAGGCCGGGGCCAACTGGGAGCACTGGCAGCTGCACGCTCATTACTACCCTCCGCTCCTGCGCTCTGCCACTGTCCGGAAATTCATGGTTGGCTACGAAATGCTTGCTCAGGCTCAGAGGGACCTCACCCCTGAGCAGGTCAGGACTCAGAGCAGTCTGGCTTCTCCAGACACTTACATACAGTATGTGTAGGCACCAGATACTTCTGTTGCCCTTGTGCTCCAATCATTGCGCAAGGCAGAAAACAGCTCTGGCAGGGAAGGGACTGCCAAAGTTAGGAGCCCTAGGGCCTGGAAGGAGGATATGGTCCTTATGTTACCTTTCTCTCCTGCTTTCTCTAGGGATCCCAACAGTCATGACCCTGATAACTCCCATAACATCCTGGGCATTCCTTGGGACTGAGGAGCTGCTCAACTCTTTCATCCCCTGGTGGCTCCAGCAGTCCTTATCACCAGCCTCCCAATCTGGGAGTGGGCCTGTGGGATTCATATTTCATATTCATATTTCAAACTATAATATCCAGTTAAGTGTTTCCTGAGCACCCAGAACTCCATAACACTGGCTGGGTGCTTTGGCTTATGCCTTAATCCCGGCACTTTGGGAGGTCAAGACGGGAGGACTGCTTGAGCCCAGAAGCCTAGCAACATAGGAAGACCCTGTCTCTACCAAAAAATTTTTAAAAGTTAGCCAGGTTGGTGGCATATACTGTGGTCCCAGTTACCTGGGAGGCTGAGATAGGAGGATTACTTGGGCCCAGGAGTTTGAGGCTGCATTGAGCCATGATCATGGCATCACTGCATTCCAGCCTGGGCAACAGAGCAAGACCCTGTCTCAAACAACAAACAACAACAGAAAAACAAGTCCATACCACCATTCTTGGCAGCCCAGCCCTTATCCTCCTTAATTGCTCCCTGTCCCTTTTCCAGGCTGCGGAGAGACTAAGGGCACTTCCTGAGGTTCATTACCGCTTGGGACAGAAGGAGAGGGAGACAGCAACCATCGCCTGACCATGCCAACCACAGGGCCTTGAATCCTGTCCTGGAATTTGGGCCGATATAGCATTAATAAAATTGTGCATCTCAAACTTCAGTCACTTACTCTAATATCAGAGGAGTGTGAACCTTTAGAGATCTAGGGTTAAAAGCTAAATAAGGCATAGCTCCAGCTACAGCTTTTCTTTGTCTGCAGATATGTAAAATCTTGATGCAAAAATTCTACCCCAAATCTCTGAACAAAATTAATACTCAGTATTACATCTAGCCTATAGATTCTCCTACTCTTGGTGTAATGACAGCATTCCCGGTTTAGGAAACTGTTTTAAAATTGTGTTCTTGGTTGTGGCTGAGGCTTTGGGAAGGCTAGAGTCCCCTTTGCCACCACCCCTAGAGTGTCAGCTCCAAGCCTGGGCCTGAGGGTTTGACAGGGAGCGGGTGAGCTGGATCCTGGTCGAAGTGGTCAGTGGCCAGACCCTGGGCTGTTGGCCAGAACCCTGGCTTTGTGAGTGGCTGCAGCTTGGCTCTGCTCCAGCCCACAGGGGCTAAAGGGGCGGGTAGGGAGCATGCAGGGAGCATGTACTTGGCTTTGTGTCCTTGGCTCCTCTAGACTCACATGTGCGGGCACCATATACTTCTGCTGCCCTTGTGCTCCAATCACTGCACAAACAGAAACAGCTCCGACAGGGAAGGGACTGCTGGAGTTAGGAACCCTAGGGCCTGGAAGGAAGCTATGGCTCTCAAAGCGACCTGGGGTCTATTCTGTCCCCTCTGAACCTGTTTCCCTGGCAACACTGTGGGAACAACAGTCCATGCAACACAGAACACCTGATGCCATCTGGTGTCCTCCAAATTTTCAGGTGAAGGCAGGGATTGTGAATGATGCAGGGATGGTCAGAATGATTTCTGCCTTCGTTCCTTTCCCAGGGGAACCAAGCCTGTGGGTGGGGAAATCACACTAAGACTGGACAGTGACTGAATCTGGCCCAGGAGAACCTTGGCTGCCTGCCTTCCAGGCCAGGGTCTTTCTTCCGTGAGATTCTGGAGGGGAAGTACCTGGAACTCAGGAGTGTTGCCCTGGTCTGGAAGATCCGATAGACATAGTATGCACCCATTTCCCTCGAGCTACTGGTGACTGGGGAACAGATGAGAACCCTGGGTGGGTGGCTGGTTTCTTGAGGCACACATACACCTGACACACCTTACACCTCTAACTTGGGTGCATTTTGGAATCATCTGGGAAGTTTTAAACAATACTGATGCCTAGGTCCAACCTCCAGAGATTCTGATTTAATTGGTATGGGGTGGGGTTTTGCAGTTTTGAAACCACAATATCCAACAAAGTTTGAGAACCAGTGCCCTAAACAGCCCTCCTTCTTCCTTATCTTATCTGAAGGCAGGGGGCACCTTCAGCTTCTCCAGTCACCTGGCCAGTGGCTCTTGCTTCCAGTCCTGCTGTCCCAGGGTGGCTAGGCCTTCAGGCGGAGACCCAGGAATCCAGCTAGACTCTGTCCCAGGCAGCCTCTACAGTCCGGGACGGGACAGGAAGTGTCCGGCGGAGGTGGGGGTGGAGGTGATTGGCAGTTGGAGTCTCCAATGGGCCAGGAGCCCCCCTATTTCACCCCTCTCCTTCCATTGGTGCCTGGGCGGAGCCGCCCCCACTGCGGGGGCGCAGGGCGGGAGGGAGTAGAGGCCGGGGCAGAGGGCGAGGGCAGAGGGCGCTGGCGGCAGCGGCCGCGGAAGGTAAGGCCTGGTGTAGACGCCAGTCTTGCCAGGAGTGGGCGGGGCAGGGTGATGTATGATTTGAAAGGCCCAGAGTGACTGACGACTGTCAGTGTGTGTGTGTGTGCCTGTGAGGCTGTGTCTGTGTGACAGTATCATTGTGTGCAATTCCAAGTGTCACTTGGTGCTAATGTGACTGCGTGTGTCAGTGTGCATGAAGCTGGGTCTGCATGTGGCTGTGTGCAAGTGTGGGATTATGTGTGTATCAGTCTGCACATTTTTGGTGGGACTGGGTTGTGTGTGTGAGAGGGACTGTGACCACATTAGGGAAAGTGTTTTGGGAAGGTCTCTGTGGGGTTTGATGCCATATCTGCCAGCGTGAGAGTTGGTGGCTGGGTTTGTGTGTGCCAATGTGTGACTTCAGCAGTAAGTAGCAGAGCAAAAATGAGGTTTCTGACTGTGTGTGTCCTGGGTCCTAACTTAGACGGTGTGAGAGTACAGCTGTATTCACATATTGGAGGACCTCCTTCAGGAGCCCATGGGACTGACCTTTCTCTTAAGTGTCCAGCATGGACAGACACACCCACAACACATGTGGCTTCCCCTCCTTCTTCCTCTGCTCAAGAATCCCCAGCACCAGGTCTACTGCTCCTTATTTTCTGTTTCCCTGCTTGGCTCAGTTTCCCTTACATGCCGTTTTCTCTCCCTATTGCTCTTACTAGAGAATTCTGTGTGTCTCTTCAGTTTTGTGCCCCCTCTCCCAAATCTCTCTGTGTGAGTGCATTTCCAGTTCTGCCTCTCCTGCCCTCTGTCTCTGCCCCTGTGCCTGCCTTCTCTGCTGATCTTGATCTCCTTGGCTAGTGATGAGATGTGGGTCTGCCACTGCTAAGAGCTCCCTGGAAGATGGGGCTTAGACCATGATGAGGAGTTGCTTTTAGGCGGTCCTGTGAGCCCTGGTAGGGGCTGTGTGTGTGTGTGTGACTGTGTGAATATGTGTGTGTCTGAGTCTGAGGCTGTGTGGCTGTGTCTGTGTGAATGTGAGTGACCGTATGTGAGAGAGTGCGAGTGTGAGAGTAACTGTGGGTCTTGTGTATCTGGCACCAAGGGACCAAAGGCATTTCCTGGTGCTGGGGCCCAAAGAGTGGAGGGGGAGGTGAGAAATGGCTGGAACTTCCAGGGAAGGGGGAACTGGACTCTTTGGCCTCTCCTTATATCCCCCAACCTAGGGCCTCCCTTCCCCTGGAAGCACAGCCAGTTGTGCCCCAAGGAAACATTTGGTGAGGAATGAAAAGAGGGTGAGTTTATATCTTATTTTTCATTTGATTGTATCCACGTGTGTTCAAAGGCATGTCCTTTTGTTAACTGTGCCTTATGAGTCCATGTGTGAATATGACTATGTTTGGCTGTGTGAAAACACAGGGCATCTCTCACTGATGGGGACATAAGTATTAGCCACCCTCCTTTCCCTCTTGCTGTCCTTGGCTGTGTTTGTGGCTTCCTTTCCAGACTTGGGGGAGGCCTCTTCCCTTCCTAGGGCCTTGGGTGGGAGGGAGGGAGGGAGGAGGCAGGAGCGGGGAGGGGGCCTGGCTAGGGGTGGCTGAGGCTTAGAGGGGGCGGGGCAGGGAAGGGGAAGGAGGGGATGGCTCTGGGGTCCCAGAACTGAGTGGAGCAGGAGACAGGGTCTGTAGCTGGTGAGAGGAAGTCCTGAAGGCCATGGACATTCTGCTGCTGGGATCACCAAGGTAGGGTGGGGCTAAGCAGGGTTAAGTGTGGCTGGGGTCCAGGGGTGAGCCAACTGGATACACTCAGACATACAGACACGTGGAGGCCCTGCTCTGCTTTACTCCTACTCCTGAAGGGTCCGCGCTATTCCTCTTCTGGTCTTGTACTCAGAGCCCTTTCCCCACCTGCCCCTTCGTTCTCCATCCACTTCACCACTGCCTTCCTCCTTCTGCTCCCCCTTGTCCAGAATCTCTCTCTCCTAGCATCCCCCACCCCATCATATAGACACAGTTAGCTTTTTGAGTTGCTCCTGACCCCAACCCAATCCTCCCCACACTAAGCCCACATCACCTCCTCGTCCTGATCTCTGAGTATCTCTTGGTGCTGTGGCCCCCATGCCAGGCCCCTGTCCCTGCAGGCTCCCGGTTCCTCTCAGCCTCCCATCCCCTTCCCTCCCCGCCACCCTGTCTCCATCTCCATCTGCTGGCTCCTCGCCCGCCCCCCAGCCTCTGGCAGCAGCCAGGGCATCTGGATCTGCTTAACTCCACAGCCCCAGCCTGCACCCTAGCCCCATCCAGCTTCACAGACTGGAGACCAATAAAGTGTCAGAGCCAGGCCCAGCTGAGTGGCCCAAGTAGCCAGAGCAAGGAGCCAGGTTCAGGCGAAAAGCCTGGCAGCCAGAGCAGGGCTAGACCTCAGGGTGGGAGTGCAGGATGGGTTCAGATCCACGATGACAGCCTTCCCCCAGGGTGATAAGGTCTGCTCAGGTAATCAGAGGCAGTGATAAGCCCTGGACCAGGTGGGGGCAAATAGCAGAATTCCTAACAGCTGGACCTGAGGGGTTAACTGGAGTGGCTGAGTTGGTGCCAGTGCTTGGTGCCAGGGGTGGGTGCCAAGGGTGGTGGAGGGGGGAGTTGCTGGCATAGTCTTTTGCCTCCGGCTTTTGTTCTGGGCCCTAAGCCCAGGACTGAGATGGAGGGTGTGAGGGTGTGTGTGTGTTTGTGTGTGTGTGTACATGTGAAGCACTGGTTATACAGTGGGAAAGGGGATCTCAGGTCAGTTCCCCCAGTGATTTCTCACAGCCTTACCCAACTTGGTACATCAATTTTCCTCCTAGGAAGCCTGTTTTGGAGAGGAAGAGCCAGGCTTTAGCTTCCCATTTCAGGGGTGGGGGGTTTCTGATTCTACCTCTCCCCACAGATGAACAGCAGTTGCTCAGGGCTGAGCAGGGTCCTGGTGGCCGTGGCTACAGCCCTGGTGTCTGCCTCCTCCCCCTGCCCCCAGGCCTGGGGCCCCCCAGGTGAGAAGAATCCTGCTCTGTGACCCCCCAGTTCTGACTCATGACTTGCCACTGTCACTGTGGCCCCTTCCCATGCCTAACTTGTGACCCCACCCCTGCTCCTGTCATCCAACCTGGGTCCCCTCTCTGTCCTGTTCTCTGACCTCTTTCTCTAGATGATAACATAATGCTTTGATCCAGTAAGTGGCCCCCCACCCCACCATCCAGGTTTTAACAGTCTGCTTCTTACCTGTCATTCTCACAAAGTGGGGAGGGGGGTAAAGGAAGAACCTTACCTCAGAAGTACCCTCCACAGGGGTCCAGTATGGGCAGCTGGGCAGGTCCGTGAAGCTGTGTTGTCCTGGAGTAATTGCTGGGTAAGTGCCCCACCTGTCTGTTGGTCTGACATTCATGACCCTTTCTTGGCTCTGCCCAGTCCTCATGTCCCGCCCCTCCCATCTTTGCCGTCCTGTCCGTGATCCACATCTCTGTCCTAAACCTCCAACCATCCTTATGCAACAGAAAATTCAACCAGTATGTTTTGAGCACCTGCCAAGTGCCTGGTCTATTCTAGGCTCTGGGATATAGCAGTGCTAAGGCCAGGCAAGGAGCCTGCCCTCATGGAGCTAACATTTTAGTGGGGAAGACAATAAGCAAAGGAGAATCTTGCCAGGTAGTAATACCTGCAGGGCAGAAACGCCAAAGAGAAGGATGTGGAAGAGGACAACTTTTTTTTTGAGACAGAATCTCACTCTATTGCCCAGGCTGGAGGGCAGTAGTGCAGTCTGGGCTCACTGCAACCTCTGCCTCATGGGTTCAAGTGATTCTCCTGCCTCAGCCTCCCAAGTAGCTGGGATTACAGGCGCGCCCCAGCACACTTGGCTGATTTTTTTGTGTTTTTAGTAGAGACAGGGTTTCACCGTTTTGGCCAGGCTGGTCTTGAACTCCTGACCTCAAGTAATCTACCCACCTCAGCCTCCTATAGTGTTGGGATTACAGGCGTGAGCCACCATGCCTGGCTTGTGGTTACTTTTTAATTGGTGGTTAGGAAAGGTCTCTCTGAGGAGGTGATATTGAAGCTGATTTCTGAAGGTTATGAAGGAGGCAGCCACACATGCATATTAAGGTATAACCGTTCCTGGCAGAGGGAACAGCTAGTGCAAATGCTCTGAGGTGGGAATGAGCTCAATACCCCGGAGGACTAGAAAAAAGACCAATATAGCTCGAGTGCAGTGGGTGAGCAGGAGAGAGATAGGAACTGAAGAGGGAAAGGAAGGCAAAAGCTACCTCACAAGGAGCTTTGAAAGCCA
The DNA here is from genome assembly GCF_048565385.1 of Saimiri boliviensis. Taxonomy (NCBI): domain Eukaryota; kingdom Metazoa; phylum Chordata; class Mammalia; order Primates; family Cebidae; genus Saimiri; species Saimiri boliviensis. The sequence goes on from NC_133450.1 coordinate 186,827,775, forward strand.
ATAAAACGAATTTGGGTTCTATCGTAAATGCAGTTAGAAGCCAGTGGAGGCTGGGCATGGTGGCTCACGCCTGTAATCCTAGCACTTTGGGAGATTGAGGTGGGCGGATCACAAGGTCAGGAGATTGAGACCATCCTGGCCAACATGGTGAAACCCCGTCTCTACTAAAAATACACAAATTAGCTGGGTGTGGTGGTGTGTGCCTGTAGTCTCAGCTACTTGGGAGGCTGAGGCAGGAGAATCACTTGAACCAGGGCGTCGGAGGTTGCGGTGAGCTGAGATTGCACCACTGTACTCTAGCCTGGCGACAGAGTGAGACTCCGTATCAACAAAGAAGCCAGTAGAGAACTGTGGCATTGTCTGATTTATGCTTAATATCTTGTGTTTGTCCATCGTCACCTCATCTTACTTCCAGGGACCCAGTGTCCTGGTTTCGGGACGGGGAGCCAAGGCTGCTCCAGGGACCTGACTCTGGGCTAGGGCATGAACTGGTCCTGGCCCAGGCAGACAGCACTGATGAGGGTACCTACATCTGCCGGACCCTGGATGGTACCCTTGGGGGCACAGTGATCCTGCAGCTGGGCTGTGAGTTGGGGGGGATGGCAGTGATGGTACATGGGGATCCTGAGGAAGTATGGGACCTGAGTAAGCCCTCTGGGACCAGGAGGACCTGAGTACTGCTCAGTCTCCAGCTGTACCCTCTGCCTCTAGACCCCCCAGCCCGCCCTGTTGTCTCCTGCCAAGCAGCCGACTATGAGAACTTCTCTTGCACTTGGAGTCCCAGTCAGATCAGTGGTTTACCCACCCGCTACCTCACCTCCTACAGGTGTGTGTGTGATCGGGTGTGGATGCCTACACATTTGGGTATGCTGGCACAATGTGGGTGTGGGAGACAGGGAGTAGGTTCTGAGGAAAACCTCAGAGAGGGCAGAAGGCCCTCTTTTCCTTCCTGACTTCAGATGGCCCCCTCTTCACCAGGAAGAAGACAGTCCTAGGAGCTGATAGTCAGAGGTAGGACATAAGGGAGTGTGTCGGGGCTCCAGCTGGGTCCCACAATAGGTATTTTCAAAGCCCAAGACCATGTCCTTCTTTCTAGGAAGAGTCCATCTCCAGGGCCCTGGCCATGTCCACAGGACCCCCTAGGGGCTGCCCGCTGTGTGGTCCATGGGGCTGAGTTCTGGAGCCAGTACCGGATTAATGTGACTGAGATGAACCCACTGGGTGCCAGCACACGCCTGCTGGATGTGAGCTTGCAGAGCATCTGTGAGTACCCACCCGTAGACCTTCCCCAGACCCCCATCACAGAGACCGCAAAATGGACTCAGATCTCTCCACTACCACACAGCACATACTCTAGAGGCTGCTGCTGCCAATACTGCCTGATTGGCTGCCTAGCCTCAGGGCTGACTCCCTGCCCTGGGCCCTGTACCGAATGCAGCTTTAGGTTATGTCCTCCCTTGCTGGCCCCTCCTTCCTTGATCTGAGTGGGGATGGGACACTAAAACTCTAGCTGGAATTTGGGCCAACTCACCTTCCATGGATGAAAAGAATTGCTCTTTTATTCACTCAACAAACATTTCAAAAGCCCACCCACAGATCTCAGCTGGTTTCTTTTTTCCTTTTTCTGTTGAGATAGGGTCTCACTTTGTGCCCAGGCTGGATAAAGTACAGTGGTGTGATCTTGGTTCACTGCAGCCTCCAACTTCTGGGCTCAAGCTATCCCCTCACCTCAGCCTCTCAAGAAGCTGGGATTACAGGCACGTGCCACCATGTCTTGCTAATTTTAAAAATTTTTTGTAGAGACAGGGTTTTGCTGTGTTGCCCATGCTGGTCTCAAACTTCTGGCATAAAGCAATCCTCCCGCCTCAGCCTTCTAAAGTGCTGGGATTACAGGCATGAGCCAGCACACCCAGCCTCAGCCCATTTCATAATACAGATGACCCGTCTGAGCCTAATAGGTGATCAAGTTTAAGATTTTCCCTCCCCTCTCAGGAGTGTTTGGTTAAGGCTCCTTTAAACACACACCTTGGGAAGTGGTGAGGAAGTGATGGAGACCCATAGTCTACCCTGACTTTGTGTCTTGATGCCCTCAGTGCGCCCTGACCCACCCCAGGGCCTGCGGGTAGAGTCGGTACCAGGTTATCCCCGACGCCTGCGAGCCAGCTGGACATACCCTGCCTCCTGGCCCCGCCAGCCTCACTTCCTGCTCAAGTTCCGGCTGCAGTACCGTCCGGCGCAACATCCAGCCTGGTCCATGGTGAGGCCTGGAATGCGTCCCAACCCGTGGCTGTGGGTCCTGTCTCTGATTTCATGACCCTGAGTATTCTGCGTAGCTTCCCAGTTCTGGCAGGTCATTGAAGACCCAGCACTTCCCTGTGGGCCAGGCTTGGTGCTGGGTTGCAGTGGTGACTGACAGGCTGAGTGTCTGTCCTGTGGAACTGTAACTATGATGTAAAGTCCATCCATGGGAAGACAGCAATGGCTTTTAAAAAATAACTCTTAGGAAAAGGAGTGCCTTTCACCTAGAGGCACATTCCTGCAAACAGTCATATTCTTAGCTGAGGTTAGCACTGAATTTGTATCTCAGGAGATCTTAAAGATTGGCTGGTATCAGGCCTGGGGAGCAGCAGCATCAGATAATAACTAATATTTACTCAGTGCTGCCTGCCTGTGGGGTACCTGGCTATACCTTTTGCATACATTATTTTAAGTATATCCACCCCGATTTTACACATGAAGAAACCGAGTCATAGAGAAGCCCAAAGGGTCATTCAATATGTGGTTCAGAAAAGATTTGAACCTGGGCCGCCTGATGCCACAGCCTAAGTAATCACTACTGCCGTCTTACAAATACTAGATGTAGACCCAACCCCACCAGACACCCAACATGAGGCCTAGACAGCTCCACTAGGCTTTAGGACAGGACTGGAAGCAAGGGGTGTTCTTTGCAGATCATGGCTAGGTAGGCCCTGCACTTACAAGCTGGGTAACAATGAGCCATGTTCACCCCCAGGTGGAGCCAGCTGGACTGGAGGAGGTGATCACAGATGCTGTGGCTGGGCTGCCCCATGCTGTACGAGTCAGTGCCCGGGACTTTCTGGATGCTGGCACCTGGAGCACCTGGAGCCCTGAGGCATGGGGAACTCCGAGCACTGGTGAGAGACAAAGCCAAAGAAAAGGGCAGAGGCCCCATCCCAAAACATCAGTTAGCTGAACCAATTCCAAAAGACAGCCAGGTGGCACATGCACTGCCCATGCAGGCACCGCTTTTGCTGTCCCAGGCTTTATCTTTGGTTGCCTACAGCCGTGTCTTAGCTTAAGTGCTGCCCCTTGGCCTCCGCCCCTGCAGTTATAGGCTCCACTTCTGCAAGCTTGGAGCTTGCCTTTCTCGCTAGGATCTGGCCATGCCCTTTCAGTCTCCTTCTAGGCACCCTAACTTCCAACCTATGCCTGGCCTTGAGTGCAGGACATGGGCCCTACCCCCACCAGTGTGTGGACACTTATTGGGTCTTGCCTTCCTTTAGGGACTATACCAAAGGAGGTACCAGCTGGGGACCAGCTACATACACAGCCAGAGGTGGAGCCTCAGGAGGACAGCCCTGCTCCTCCAAGACCCTCCTTTCAGCCACATCCTCAGCTACTTGGTGAGCTTGGGCAGATGGGCAAGAGGTGTACAGGACTGAAAACCCCAGAGAGAAGGGGACACTGAGCTTGGTCAGGCTTGCTCTCAGTGACATGTGGCCCTCCCCCTCAGATCACAGGGACTCTATGGAGCAGGTAGCTGTGCTGGCGTCTTTGGGAGTCCTTTCTTTCCTAGGACTGGTGGCTGGGGCCCTGGCACTGGGGCTCTGGTAAGTGACTACGATTGATCCTTCAGCCTCTGATCCTCATAAATGCTCTGATGCCCATCGACCACATTCATCTCCACCCTTCATGACTGCCCATTGAACCTATCTGATTCTGGAACTACCTCCCCACACCTCCATCCCCCATGCCTCACCTGATTATAGCTGATTCCTCTCCTGACCCTTTACTAATAAACCCTTTGGAGGAGACTGAGATACCCCACATTGTTGGAGAGACAGCTGCCTTTCTATGCCCCAGGCTGAGGCTGAGACAAAGCGGGAAGGATGGATCCCCGAAGCCTGGGTTCTTGGCCCCAATGATTCCAGTGGACAGGCGTCCAGGTGGGTAGGACATCCAGGAGATTTGGACTTGGAGATGTATGCTCCTATTTTGAATGTCCAGATTAAGAGCTGGCTGCCCTAGTCATTTTAAACATGCTGGGAATCCAAGTTGGGTCTCTTTATTTTAATGATGTCTAGGCTGAGAGCTGGGCCTTTCATTCTTAAGTCCCTGGGCTCAGAAGTGGGTCTTTTCCCCTTCTCTCAGGGTACTTAGGACCCTAGATGGGCTCCCCTCCAGGGTATTAGTATTAATAATCTTCCAGGGTATTAGACTCAGAGCTGGATATTCATCCTTTTTTTCCTAGGTGTCTTGGATCAGTGCTGGGTCCCTTCCCTCATTCTTTTTTTTTTTTTCTTTTGAGACGGAGTCTTGCTCTGCTGTCCAGGAGTTCAGTGTCATGATCTCTGCTCACTGCAACCTCCGCCTCCTGGGTTCAAGCAATTCTCCTGTCTCAGCCTCCTGAGTAGCTGGGACTACAAGCGTGTACCACCATGCCCAGCTAATTTTTGTATTTTTAGTAGAGATGGGGTTTCACCATGTTGGCCAGGATGGTCTCAATCTCTTGACCTCGTGATCAGCCCACCTTGGCCTCCCAAAGTGCTGGGATTACAGGCTTCAGCCACCGCGCCCCAGTGTCCCCTTCCTCATTCTTGATTTGTCTGGGCCCAGAGCTACTAGGTCCATTCCCTTATCTTCAGGGTGTTGAAGAGGCTCTCTCAGAGCTGGGCTCCTCTACTCATCTTCAGAGTGTTGGGTTTAGAACTGAGTCACCTCCCTCATTCTCAGGGTATCTGGGCCAAGATCCAGTCCTACTGTGTCTCCTGATTTGCCTCCTGCTTCTTCTAGGAGTTCCAAACCTGTAGAGGACCCAGGAGGGTTTCGGCGGATTCCACCTATAATTCTGTCTTGCTGGTGTGGATGGATGGACAGATAGAACCCAGGCAGAACAGTAGATCCCTATGGCTGGGGAATCAGCTGGAAGTTCTGTTTGGAACCCATTTCTTTGAGATCCTATATTTCAAATTTGCCAGCTGGAAGGTGCCTGTACCTCTAATTTCACCCCAGAGTTGGAGTTCTGCTCAAGGAACGTGTGTAATGTATACGTCTGTGTCCATGTGTGACCATGTGTCTGTGAGGCAGGGAACATGTATTCTCTGCATGCATGTATGTAGGTGCCTGGGGAGTGTGTGTGGGTCCTTGGCTCTCGGCCTTTCCCATTTCAGGGATTGTGCAGGTGTGAATAAAGAGAATAAGGAAGTTCTCGGAGATTATACTTAGAGATTATCATCCAATGTTGCTTTATTATTTTTGCTACTGGGGGCTTCAGCCCATTTTCCCTAGGTTCAGGTTTGGCAGAGTCCCCTAGAGCCTTTTCTCTTGCTGCTCAAACCACCGAAACAGGCTGCGATTCTGGGGGTGGATGCAGACGCTGCGTCGAGCCAGGTGGAGTCTGAGTAAAGAAAGGTCCAAAGCTGTGACCATAGCTTGGGGATGAGATTAGGGTCCAGGGGTTAGGAGCAAGGACCAGATGAAAACCTGAGTTGGCATCAGAATTAGCAGTTAGGGTTGGGGTTGGGATCAGCATTAGGGATTGGGACTGAGGTCAGAGTCAGGGGTATCGGGTGGGAGCTTACACGAAAGCCTGGAGGTGACAGTCCCCATCAGCCTCCTGCAGTTCCACCCGGATGACCTTCCTCAGTAGCTTGTCTGAGAGTGGCTTTCGGTAGAGTTGAGTACAGCAGCTAGTGCTGGGTGGCAGTATTGATGCTAGGAGGCAATGGGCCAAGTGTTCAGAGTGATCCTGACCAAGAACCTCTCTGCCAGACAGCTGGAGGTTTGGCTGGATTTCCTGGGTCTTTTCAACTTCGTCCCATTCACCCAGACCCCCAGCTTTCTATACCCCCAAGTACTTACCTGCTCTAGGGTCTGGGCTCAGGAGCAGTGACAGTAGCAGGAGGCTACAGAAGGTTGAGGGTCCCTTCATGCTGCTCAGCCTAGATTCTTCCTTCTTTCTCCTCCTCCTCCCCTACCTTTTATGTGTGTGTCTTTTACCTGGGGCACTAGGTGAGTCAGAGGCAGTTGGAGATGTATTGCATATCCTGTGACACTTCTGGCCCCTAATTCTTAGCCTGTTGCCACAGACCCCTTCTTCATCTTGGACTGCCATTTCCCATGGGCTCCTAAGCTCTGGGCAGCCAAGCTGGGGGAAGGATTAGTGTGTGATGTAGGGACTGATGGAACAGAGAGTAAGGGCAGTCAGGCATCCACAGTGGCATCTAATGATAGACATTCACACTCATATACCTGTAGCCACACATTCACTCCTTGATTACTTGGTCAACCTCACAAAGTCATACTCATGATCAGACAACCATAGACAAAATTATAGAGCCCCAGTTATACTCAAAGTCCCATTCCCACCCAGTTGTGTTTTCACAGTCATCGAATTACATGTAAATTCACACTAGCACACACAGATTCTGATGGGGGAGTTGTGGGTGGGGTGGGAGCAGAGGACAAGCCAGCACAGCTTGCCTTCATCTTCTCCCCACTTCCTGCCCTGGCCTGCCTGTCTTATCAGGAGAAACTGATGGGAATGGGTCCCTAGAGCAGGCCCTTCTTGGAAGGCCACTCTCAGACAAGCTACTGAGGAACGTCATCCAGGTGGATGCTAAGGTGGCATCTTGGCTGAGGTCAGCCACATTCAGAGAAACTGGGGAAAGGTATATGAGTGTGAATATGTGGCTATGGGTATATGAGTGTAAGGGTGCTTTGGAGTTGCTGAGGTTGGGCAGCTTTCCCCAGGCTGATGAGACAGGGAGGAAAGGTGGGGTAGATAAGAAAGGAAGATAAAAGCTCTTTGGTGCTAGGTTGCTGTTGTCAAAACAGGTAAAAGGCCTAGTAAATCTCACCTTCCTGTTTTTGCCTAGTCCTCTTCCAGGAATGCTAACCTCTTGCCAGCAGGGACCTGGGGGTCTCCAGATACAGTCCTTGACTTGTTGAGACATTAGACTCAAGACTCGATTACATCTTTGTTCTACTCAAATTCCAGCCTCCTTCCTGGGCCTGGAGGAACATCCCCACTCCCTACCTGGGTTCAGTAACACCCTCACGTCCAACTCCTACACCTCCTCCATCCCACTCTCCAGCTATAGCCTTCCCTTCTAATCCCATACCCAGCCATCACTCCCTTCTTTCCCCACTCCCCGCAATGCAAAGCTTCTATTGATCTTTATCCAGTCCTTTCCTGGAAGCTGGGAACTGCCTAGGGTCGGGGTATGCTTCTGAGTTTAGTGCCCCCGGCTCCTTGAAGAATTTCCCACTCCTGGTCTCAATCTGCAAGTCCTGCTCTGTATTTGAAACAAGCTAAGTCATAATGCACTAATCCAGCCCTTGTCTTAATGCAGTCTTCTACTCTAGAGTCAGCCACTCTCTAGGGCTTATGCCTTTCTTTGGGCAGCCCTTTCTGCTGCAGGGCTGCTTCAACAATCAGGAGGGCCTTCAGTTTCCAAATTAGGGACTAGCCATGCTCCAGGCTGAAAATTCGAACCTCTCCTCCCTTCTGTCCAGGGTGAGGCATGAAGGTCCCTCCCTGGAGTTTTTTCTCCAGGATCTTCAGGTTTTCTGATCACATCCTGGTGAAGGGTCGGCCCAGGGCTAGACAGGGCACTTCACATTTGAAGGGGCCTTTTTTTTTTTTTTTAAACCCCAAGAAGTCTGAGATAGATGAAGGGATCTTTGATGTGGACATTGTAAGGAAAGAGCTTGGGTGCTTTCTTGAAGGTGACCATAGCCCAGATGTCACCTATCTTGAACTTTTGGTACCAGGGGCCTTATATTCCCTCTCCCACCCTCCAGTCCAGACTTGTGCCCCAAGGCTTAGGTGTAGCCACTGAGGAAATCCCAAGGAAATCTCCCAGGTATCTCAGTTTGTCATAGACCTTCTCCATCAGTTGGCTGTGTGCTAAGTACTTTCTGGTCTTTCCTGGACTTATCAGTCTAGAGTCCTTTGGAAGGCAGAAAGCAAATGCTATGGGTGTGCACCCATCTCTCCCCTTTAAGGCCAAGTCTTCTCTCCAGCCACAATCTGCTGTAACAGGGATAGCTCCAGGCTGAAAGTCAGCTTTGGCCCCAGCCAGAAACTGGGCTGTCTCTTTAGCTTAATCTTGTGTTGTCCTTTCTGGTCCTGGGGCCAGTCCCTAACTGAAGGCGGGCCCACCTGGCAGTCCCAGATTCTCACCACTTGAGTAGTGGGTCCCAGGCTGATTGGGTGACAGAAGGGGGCAGCAGAGAGCCTTAGGACTCTCCTAGGGATGTAGCAAGAACTGCTAGGTAGGCTGATGCCTAAGGATCTCTAAACTTGGGATCAGACTGGAGGAGCCAAAAGTTGGGGTATGAACTATTGAAAAGAAGGTCACAAACCCAAGTCCTTACCCTGACAGGCACCTTCTAGGAACCTCCCCCTCTTCTCATTTATAGCCTGCATCCTACACCTCTTCTTAAAATGTTTTAGATACACTTCCAGAAGAGAAGATTCTTCAGACAGTTGGCAAAGCCCTGGCTCCGAGGAAGGGAGTAACAGGCAGGATTATTTAGTTCTCTTCATATAGGCTACTTACAATATGGGTTTTTGGGGAGTAGGGTTGGAGAGACAGTCAGTGATAGTAACAGGAGGCCTGACACTGATGAGGGGCTTTGAGATGGAAGGGCACCCTTCCAGGAAGGGACGCCCTGTCAGTACGGAACAGAGCCAGTATGGGGAGGAGTGCTCAGCTCGAATGGCGACAGCGGCAGCAGAGTCAGGAGGTCAGTACAGTGGGCTTCGGTTTAAATCTTTAATGCACTGGCTGGCTGGGCAGCGGCGGCGGGGCTGCGGTGGGGGAGGCCACGACCCGAGCGCTGGGGAGCAGGGCCCAGGCCGCTAGACAGACAGCTCATCAGGCCTCGCAGAGGCTCCAGCTTCTGCTCCCCGGGGTGCGCTGAGCTGTGGGGCAACCCGACACTGGCATGAGGCGGGGCAGGAGCTACCGGATTCCCCCCGATGGGTCCTCAGAGACTGAGCCTCGTCCATGCACGGGGCAGGTTCGCGGTATCGCAGCCCCCTCACCTCCGCTCCCTCCGCCACATGCGCAGCCAGGGGAAAAAGTAGAAACAGCCCCAGTAGATCCTGCAAAGAGAGGGCAGAGCCGGGCCGGGCGGGGCGGGGCGGAGCTGACCCCACAGACTCCGCCCTGCGGTGTCTCGCCCTGGAGAAAGGCTCCGCCCCGCCCCCCGCCCCGCCCCCAAAAGCGGCTGCATTCGCAGCCCACGCCCCTCGGAGGCTCGCCCCGCCCACCCATCGCCCCTGCAGAACTCCACCCTCCCCCACCCCGGAGCCTCCTGGTTTCTCCTCCGCAGAACCCGCCTCCACTCACTCCTCCTCCGCCTCCAGCGCCACCTCGTATCTCCTCATTCCCGACATGTCCTGGGCTCCGAACGTCTCCTGGGGAGTGGCATGATTGAATCAGGGATTCCCTAGCTCCAGGTCCCCTTCTCCGTCATGCTCAGGACGAGGCTGCCCGGTTCTCAGGTAATCTGAGGCTGATGCCCCCGGGAAGCCTCAGTTGCCACCGCGGAGCAGGGGGGGCTTGGAGATTTGGGAAGCACTAGGTTAAGGGGTGAGGAAGCCGGTCATCTCGGGGGCTTGGGCGAGAGGTTTGGCGGTCATGGGGCTGGGAGATTCGGGGCCCTGGGTGAGGATTTTCAGAGGCTGGGGTCACCTGGAGGGGGGGCTGTGAGGGGTCAGCGCAGCCTAAACTCCCGCCCTCCCTGGCTCCACCCCGGAAACGGACCGTTGCCATTACGTCACAGGGATGCCGTTGCGCACTAGGCTTGCCTGTCCCCCGGAAGGGGTGGGGTCTGCATGTTTCCCGGAGGAGGCGGAGTCGAAACGTCTTCCTAGGGGGTGAGGTCAGGGGCGGAGTCAGTTGATTAAGATGCAGGCAGAGGACCGTCTTTTGTAGGTGTGGAGTCAGGTTTTGGAGCTCCACCTTGGAAGGCAGAGGCTTTCGCATCAGGCAGCAAGAAAAGAGGAACACAGTCCAGTTGGAACACAGTCCAGTACTGTATTCCCAATTCCCACGCCTCTTCTACCCCTCCCTGGCTTCTGCCCTGCCAAGTGCCTCTCTTGCCTGCCTCCCTGCCCTTGTATGATGCTGGGCTGAGGAGGAAGAGGTCCTTAGAGAGAGTCCAGTCCAGAAAAGGCCAGGCTACGGAAATACCTAGCTGAGTGGCCTTGGTTAAGTCACCGAATGGCCACTGAATGGGTCATTGCCCTTCGTCTCTGGCCTGAGACCTATCTTCCTGTGATTTTTTTTTTTCCCTCCTGCAGTCATTCAATCAACAGATATTTGCTGAATGACCACCTGTGTGTCAGGCACTGTGCTGGGCATGGGGAGATAGCAGTAAAGAAGACAGGTAACCAGGCGCGGTGGCTCACACATGTAATCCCAGCACTTTGGGAGGCTGAGGTGGGCCGATCATGAGGTCCCATCTCTACTGAAAATACAAAAATTAGCTGGGCATGTGGCATGCGCCTGTAGGACCACCTACTCGGGAGGCTGAGGCAGGAGAATCACTTGAACCCGGGAGGTGGAGGTTGCAGTGAGTGGAGATCGCAGCACTGCACTCCAGCCTGGCGACAGAGCGAGACTCTGTCTCAAAAAAAAAAAAAAAAAAAGGAAGAAAGAAGAAAGAGGAAGGGTAGAGCTGGGAGGATCAAAAGAGAACAGTCAGAGCCTTACAGTAAATGGAGTAGGCTGGCTGGAGGAAGTAGAAGGTGCTGTAGCAGAGCCAGGAAAGGGCAATTAAGCCAGTGTGGGAGGTTGGAAATAGCCACCCCCAGACCTCTAACATCGCAGCCAAGGCCCAAAACTGAGCCGTAGTTTGAGTAAGGGGAAAGACAGTCTTGGAGCTGGGCTGACTGTATAGAAGGGAGTGATCAGAAATAAGTAGGGTGAAAGTTTCCTCTGGTTGAAATGTGAGGAATGGATACCCCTTAATCTCCCCCATCCCACCCTCTTTCTCCCTCATGCTTGTCTTCCCCTGTCTGAGCCACATACAGGCAGCAGACAGAGAGATCCATGGGTGCCAGGTGGTTTTATCGGACACACTGCAGTCTGGGAGTTGGGAAGCTGTGCTCTCACCATGTTCACCCTTTCACTCACGTTCGCACTCACGTTGACACTCCCGGCCTGGCTGGGTCAGGTCTGGTGCTGAGGAGCTGGAGGCCTGGTCTCCCTTCTGGTGCTTGGTTCTCCAGGCCAGGGCTCTCTCTGGCACTGTCATGGGCTAACTGTTGTGGCTCTTGCTTTGGGAAAGGAGAGAGAGGAAGTGCCATGGGCTGGAATCTTAGACAGGGGCTCAGAGGGGCAGACAGGACTGGGAGGGCCAGGCTTGCCTTGGTAGAGATCTTCTGCAGTCTCCAGATTGTGCAATCCATCCAGGACTGGTCTAGAGGGTGCCTCTCAGTGTGGTGAATCTGGAGTCAGAGAGAATGGAGCCCTAGAACTCAGCTTCCCAAGAGGTCCTGGTGTGAGGGGCACATGCTAGGGACCACATCTGGGACCCTGTTTTAGGGACTTCCTTATGGGAGGGATTGGGCAAGGAGAAATGAAGGAACTGAGATGGTGAATGGAGACCTGAATGATGGAAGAAGTGATTAGGAGGGGAGGAGACTGGACATTCTTCACCCCTCACTCATAGGACAAAGTGCCCCACAGCCATCCCTAAAGAGGAGGTAGCAAAAGGCACCAAAAATGTCCCCAGGAATTGGGTGTTGGTTTACTAAGAGGCAGAGCCCTCAGAGTTGTTGGCATCACCCAGAGCTAGGGGGTGAGTATTAGCTTTAGGGCTTAAGATGGAAAGGCTTAAGATGACTAAACTTGGGATATCTGTGTCCAGTGCCTGTTACAGCTTTAGTGTTACCCTCTCCTCCACCCACATTCACTGTTCTCTTCTTCCTCTGGGAAGTCCAGGCTTGAGAGACAGAGCCTATAAAGAGAAAAGCAGCCAGAGGCTCCAGGACCCATCCAGGCACTGATACATATAGGAACAGCTGGAGTACAGGCACATCCGCATCACCCAGGTGCATACACAGGAGACAGGAGTACCCACACAACACAGGCACACACATAGACTGCAAAGAAATACATGCAATGAACAGGTATACCCATGTCACAAAGGACATACGGTCACTACAGGAGCTCACCCATTTGGCATATGTGCAGTCTCAGGTTCATACTTGGACCTGGATGTTGACACTGAAAGGAGTATAAATCTCAGGACCCCCAAATCACTAAGGTAAGGGGAAAGTCAAGCTGAGAATTGTGTCAGGCAAACCTGCCTCCTGTTTTATTCCTGAGAGATAGCCACAACGGTAAAAAAGCTACATATCTGGCGGGGCACAGTGGCTCACACTTGTAATCCCAGCACTTCAGGAGGCCAAGGCGGACAGATACGAGGTCAGGAGTTTGAGACCAAGCCTGACCAACACAGTGAAACCCCATCTCTACTAAAAATACAAAAAAATTAGCTGGGTTTGGTGGTGGGCACCTGTAATACTGGCAACTTGGGAACTGAAGCAGGAGAATCATTTGTACCTGGGAGGCGGTGGTTACAGTGAGCTGAGATTGTGCCATTGCATTCCAGCCTGGGCAGCAGAGCTAGACTGTCTCAAAAAAAAAAAAAAAAGACCGAGCGCGGTGGCTCATGCCTGTAATCCCAGCACTTTGGGAGGCCGAGGCGGGTAGATCACGAGGTCAAGAGATCGAGACCATCCTGGTCAACATGATGAAACCCTGTCTCTACTAAAAATATAAAAAATTAGCTGGGCATGGTGGCGCATGCCTGTAATCCCAGCTACTCAGGAGGCTGAGGCAGGAGAATTGCCTGAACCCAGGAGGCGGAGTTTGCGGTGAGCCAAGATTGCGCCATTGCACTCCAGCCTGGGTAACAAGAGCGAAACTCCTTTCAAAAAAAAGCAAGGAAATTCCTTGTGGGCTTCAAGGGCTTTACCTTAAAACAGTTGTGTTGAATTTCACCCTGGCAATGTAAACTGATAGCTTATCTTCACAGGTGCAGGACAAAGGACAGAACTCAAAGTCATCCCTCTGCTCGCCTGAGACAAATGCATATCTGATTGCTTTTACTACCCTATTGTTTATGCAAAAATGCAGATCCACTGAGCCAGACTATGGCATTGGTGTGACTATTCCTTTACTCCCACCTTCATGTAAATTGTGTATTCAATGAAAGGCTGATCAAAGGCCCAAAAGAATGCAACCTTTGTTTCTTATCTACCTATGACCTGGAAGCCCCCACTTTGAGTTGTCCTGCCTTTCCAGACTGAACCAGTGTACATCTTACACATATTGATGGATGTCTCATGCCTCCCTGAAATGTATAAAACCAACCTGTGCCCCAACCATCTTTGACACGTGTCGTCAGAACCTCCTGAGGCTGTGTCATGTCATGGGTGTGTGCTCAACCTTGGCAATATAAACTTTCTAAATTGATTGAGACCTGTCTCAGATACTTTTGAGTTCACAACATGAATTCAGTTTCCTTTACAGACTCCCTGAGACCTGCATGTTGATCTTCCCCAAGATTTCCCAGTTTATATCCAGCAGAACGCTGATATTTGGAGCAAAACTCTGATTTATTACCTATATGTGTCCAACTGTCCACCCATCCATCTATCTACCCATTCCATCCATTTATTTCTCTGATCATCTTTCAGTGCCAAGACATTAAAGGCAATTAACCTTGTTTCACTTGCCAACTTCAATTCTGAAGCTGAGTCTGGATCAGGGATTGGTACACTTTCTGTAAATGTCCAAATAGTAAATATATATATATATAGAGAGATAGAGTCTTTCTCTGTCGCCTAGGCTGGAGTGCAGTGGCATAATCTCAGCTCACTGCAACCTCTGCCTTCCGGGTTCAAGTGATTCTCCTGCCTCAGACTCCTGAGTTGCTGGGATTGCAAGTGTCTGCCACCACACCTGGCTAATTTTTGTATTTTTAGTAGAGTTGGGGTTTCACCATGTTGGTCAGGCTGGTCTCAAACTCCTGACCTCGTGATCTGCCCGCCTTGGCCTCTCAAAGTGCTGGGATTACAGGTGTGAGCCACCACACCTGACCAGACAGTAAATATTTTAGATTTTGTGGACCATCCAGTCTTTGTAGGAACTACTCAGCTTTGCTATTGTAGCACAAAAGCAGCCATAGATAGAGCTAAATGAATAAGCATGGCTGTATTCCAATAAAACACTATTTACAGAAACAGGTATGGCAGGCTGCATTTGGCCTATGGGCCAGAGTTTGCCAATTCTAGTCTGGATCAATGGGGAAGAGATATTATGTTCTATTTTCGGGAACATGAACAGGGAGTGCCTTTGTGTTTGTACTATGATTATAGGCTTAAACGAGTGTAGTGTGTTCTTGATGTATGTGAACGATTGGCTTTGTGATTGATTATGTGCCTGTGTATGTATGTGTATGGGTACATACATGTGTAGGTGGGTAAGGGTGTCAGCATTATGTATTTGCGTATGGTGGGTTTTTTTTTTTTTTTTTTTTTGAGACAGGGTCTCACTTTGTCACTCAGACTGGAGTGCAGTGGCATGATCTTGGCTCACTGCAACGACCACTGGGCTGAAGCTAACCTCCCACCTCCCAGGTAGCTGGGACTACAGGTGCATGCCACCACACCCTACTAATTTTTTGTATTTTTAGTAGAGATGGGGTTTCTCCATGTGGCGAGGCTGGCTTCAAACTCCTGGGCTCAAGTGATCTGCCCGCCTCGGTCTCCCAAGGTGCTAGGAGTACAGGTCGGAGCCACCGCACTGGGCGGGTTTGTTTTCTGGCTGCTTTTTCAATCCATTTCTTTGAGGTTCTCAATCTACAAGTCCTGCAGGGGGCGTTCAGTACCCAGGGAAAAGGGGATACGGGGCTGCTGGCCTGAAATCTCAACCTCATGGGGCCTGCAGAGGGCGTATAGCATGCAGGCAAAGTAGAGTGTGTGACTCCTGGCCTGTGGAAGTGGGGATCTGGCCTAAGTGGGCTGTCATGTCTTGTTCCAGAAAGGAGCTGGAAATCAGCAAGAAATCAAATTACTCAACTTCTGAAAGTCCCTGATCCTGGAAGGGGTCTGCTTCACTTCCTGTCCTTCTGCAAATCCTCTATCCATGTCTGGAGGGTCTCAGTCCAGCTGGAGGGGCAGAGCTTGGCTGTGCAGTCCCAGAGTGTGGGTGGAACATTGTACAGAACTCCTGGAGATGATGGGATATCAGGATAGGGGGAAGTCTTGAGAAATAGCACACACCCCTTCCCTGCCTCCTACCCTCCGGAGCTTGACCTAATGCAACTGCTAGGGTTTTCTCAGTACTTCTCTCCTCGATTCCCTGCAATTTGGGCCACTCTGAACCTCAGGGTGCCTGGGCCTGGGCTGCCTGAAGGAGGGATCTTTGCAAAAAGAACCTTGAGGACGAGTGGGGATGGAGAAAAGACATTTCAGATAGAATTAACAGAAAGCACAAAGGCTCAGAGGAGGGACATAAGAGTTTGTGATTAATCCCAACGTAGGTGGGGCAGAAAAGGGCTAGTGGTGGGAGAGGCTATAAGTGTGTGGGAGGTGGAGTGGGAGAGTTATTTCTGGTCATATATAATTTTGAAAGATTCCTGAGGAAAGAGCCATGGGGATGGCCTAGCCCAGATGCTGCAACTGCCCCAAGGAAGGAAGCTGAAGTCAGGGCTGGGCTATAGTAGCAGGGATGAGGAAGCGGCACAGATACCAGAGACATTAAAGAGGTAGAAGTTGGGCTGTGCACAGTGGCACATGCCTGTAATCCCAGCACTTTGGGAGGCCAAGGCAGGTGGATCACTT
This sequence comes from Saimiri boliviensis, assembly GCF_048565385.1. Taxonomy (NCBI): domain Eukaryota; kingdom Metazoa; phylum Chordata; class Mammalia; order Primates; family Cebidae; genus Saimiri; species Saimiri boliviensis. The sequence continues at coordinate 186,843,889 of NC_133450.1, forward strand.
GAGCCCAGGAGTTCAAGACCAGCCTGGGCAAAATGGCTAAACTACATGTCTACAAAAAATACAAAAGTTTGCTGGATGTGGTGGCCGACACCTGTATTCCCAGCTTCTCAGGAGGCTGAGGTGGAGGATCTCTTGAGCCTGGGAGGTTCAGGCTGAGGTGAGCTGTGATTGTGCCATTGCACTCCAGTCTGGCCAACAGAGTGAGAGCCTGGAAGAGCCAGGGATGGTGTACAGATCTACTTCTGGGTGCCAACTCCTATTTGGGATTTCCTCTTGGCTTTCTTACAGATACTATATTGGGCTGTTTTTTGCATTGCTCTAAAGAAATACCTGAAACTGGGTAATTTATAAGAAAAAAGGTTTAGTTGGCTCACAGTTCTGCAGGCAATACAGGAGCGTAACACTGGCATCTGCTTCTGAGGCAGCCTCAGGAAGCTTATAATCATGGCAGAAGGGAAGGGGGAGCAGCCGTCTCAGATGGCAGGAGCAGGAGCAAGAGAGAAAGGAGCAAGAGGGAGGTGCCACACGCTTTTAAACAGCCAGATTGCATGAGAACTCACTCATTTTTGGGAGGACAGCACCAAGGGGTGGTGCTAAGCCATCTATGAGAAATCCATTCCCATGATCCAATCACCTCCCACCAGGCCCCACTTCCAATACTGAGGATAACAATTCAACATGAGATTTGGGCAGGGACCAATATCCAAACTAAAGGTATTGATCGACTTACGACCTATGCAACATACGACCATTCGACTTTACGACCACAATTGCTAGCCACAACTGCTCCGTGTCTGGCAGCGCAAACATTGCCCAGCTGGGCATATGACAGTACGGACCAGCTTCCGGCAGCACTACCATCTCCGCGTGCACCATTTCAACTCTTATCCCAGACTCGGTACATCAATTTGTGTTTTGTGTCTTGGATATTTTTCATCAAACCCTTCCCAAGTCTACCAAGAGGAAATTATCTTTGTCTATGCCTCAGCCTGCCAAGAAGGAAAGAAAAGCCATCGATCTTTACACGAAAATGAAGGTAATTAAGCAGTACGAAGGAGGAAAGAAAGTGAATGTGATTGCATGTGATACGAAGTTATCACACTCGACTGTGTCGATGATTTTGAAAGATAAAGAAAGAATTCTTGAAGCTGTGAAAGGTTCTGCACCCATGCAGTCAACAGTTATAACAAAGCAACGAAGCGGGCCCATCCACGAAATGGAGAAATTGCTATATATTTGGATGGAAGATAAAATTAAAAAATGGACACCATTAAGTCTTTTTACTGTGCACATGAAGGCGAGAAGTCTATTTCAGACTCTGAAGGAGCATGCTGGAGAAGATTACAGTCAAGAATTTGTAGCAAGCACTGGCTGGTTCCAGAGATTCAAGAAAAGATTCCAAATGCATAGTGTTCGAGTGACTGGAGAAGCAGCGGGTGTGGATGAGGAAGGAGCACGTAAGTTTGTTGATAGTCTGGATGAATTAATTACAGATGAGGGATATCTAGCAGAACAGATTTTCAATGTTGATGAACTTATAAATGAAGAGCTAATCGAACTGGAAGAAAGAGTGGCGGAAGAAGAAAGAAGAGAAGCAGAGAAAGAAGAGGAGGAGCCAGAAAGAAAGTTCACCACTAAGGGATTATCAGATGGTTTATCTTTACTGAATAAACTTCTTTTTTTTTTTTTGAGATGGAGTTTCGCTCTTGTTGCCCAGGCTGGAGTGCAATGGCGCGATCTCGGCTCACCGCAACCTCCGCCTCCTGGGTTCAGGCAATTCTCCTGCCTCAGCCTCCTGAGTAGCTGGGATTACAGGCACGCGCCACAATGCCCAGCTAATTTTTTGTGTTTTTAGTAGAGACGGGGTTTCACCATGTTGACCGGAATGGTCTCGATCTCTTGACCTCGTGATCCACCCGCCTCGGCCTCCCAAAGTGCTGGGATTACAGGCGTGAGCCACCGTGCCCAGCTCTGAATAAACTTTTTATACATTTCGAAGCAATGGACCCAAACATCGAACAATTTGCAAGGATTGAACGGATGGCGCACGATGTATTTCATCCGTATCGTGAAATTTATGAAGAAAAAAAGAAACATAAAATTCAGACAAAGCTCACCATGTTTATGAAAAAAACCAATTCTGGTAACCCCAACTGCTGCCTCAGATGACGACATCAACGATCCGCAGCCAAGCACCAGCGGCCAATAAAATGTTTCATACATGTTTATATATTTTGATATGTTTTGCAATTGGGAAAATGTTTCCTATGGTATTTTTTACACCTATATTTTGTATTTTTGTATGTTTTGCAAATATTAAACCAGTTGTACTGGTAATGCAGTGTTTTACTTAAACCTGACATATGTAAAAATAAGAAACAAAATAGTGTAGAGATGATACAAATGGCACAAAATGAACAAAGAAAATTATGATATATAACAATAATGAAAGAAAATTATGATAAAATATGACTTAAAGATTTATATAACATCATTTCACAGTACTGTACATATAGCCTACTCAACTTACGACCAAATCGTGGTATGACTGGTCTGTCGGAACCAATCGTGGTCGTAAGTCGAGCACTAGCTGTGTATCAGATACCTTATTCCAAAGTCAAACTCCTGATTTTCTTCTCCCCAGTCATCCATCTCAGAAAAGGAAGCCACCGTCCCTTCAGGGGCTCAGGTCTGAAGCCTGTCATCCCTGGTTTTTCCCTTGCCCTTATGCCTCAAATATAATCCATTAGCTCAGCTTCTCATTCTACTTATAAGTCTGTCTAGGATTCCTCCTCTTCTGTATTCCGTCTGCCACCACCTGGGTTAGGCCAGCATCATTCATTTCCTAGACTACTGGAAAAACCCTCTGACTTTCCCATTCTTCTTTGTACAATTCATTTTCCAGACTGTTTATAGGGCCTTTGTAAACTGTTAATGAGATTATGTTACTCCTCAGCTTAAATCTTTTGTAGCACATATAGAATAACGTCCTCATTCCTTCCTGTGGCCTGCAAAGACTTGGGTCATATAACTTCAGCCTCCCGGTCCTACCTCATCTTAGGCCATCTCCTCATCCATTGTCCTCTGGCCACACTGGTCCTTTCTCCTTGAATGGCTGGCTTCTTCTCTTTTAGGTGTCTTGATGGTTAATACTGAATGTCAACTTGATTGGATTGAAGGATACAAAGTATCCATCCTGGATGTGTCTGTGAGGGTGTTGCCAAAGATTAACATTTGAGTCAGTGGGCTGGGAAAGGCAGACCGACCCTTAATGTGAGTGGGCACAATCCAATCAGCTGCCAGTGATATAAGCAGTCAGAAAAATGTGAAAAGAGAGACTGGCCTAGGCTTCCAGCCTACATCTTTCTTCCGTGCTGGATGTTTCCTGCCCTTAAATGTCACACTCCAGAGTTCTTCAGTTTTGGGACTTGGACTGGCTCTCCTTGCTCCTCAGCCTGCAGACAGCCTACTGTGGGACCTTGTGATCCTGTGAGTTAATTTAATATTTAACAGACTCCCCTTTATATACATCTTTCTTTCTTTTCTTTTTCTTTCTTTCTTTCTTTTTTTTTTTTTGAGTTGGAGCCTTGCTCTGTTGCCTAGGCTAGAGTGCGTTGACATGATCTTGGCTCACCTTTCTCTCTGTACCTACAGCCTTATGGAGAGTTCCTGATGACCATTGACTCATAAGCCAATTTTTCAGCTAAATGTATGTGATTCTGCACAATTTTCTTGAACTAGCTCGGGGTGGATCACTATAGCATTAAGGCCCCATTCAGGGTGATCCTGAAAGACAGAGGAAGCTGAGACCACCATCTGGCTTGGACTTGTCATACCACAGGGTGAATGGGGAGTTACTCCACTGGTAGGGGAAGTTGATTCTGACTATCCAGAGGAAATAGGCTGTAGTTACATGATGAGTTCATGAAGGGTTATAGTCACCTCTGTAATTTCAGGGCACCACCTGATGATGCCTTGGTTAAATTCAGTGGTCAATGTTAATAGAGGACCACTGTAATCTTAGGCAGGACCACCAGGGGCTAGTGTCCCTTGGGTGTGAAGGTTCAGGTACCTTAGTGGGCATAGAATATCAACAAGTGAGGGCTGGCTGGAGGTTAAGAGAACTTCAAGTGAGTCACAGGGGAAGTATGGTACAGAATTCTGATTCCTGCCCCGTGATGTGCATGCCCTGTGCAATCTGTTCACCTTGAAGTGATCCTTTTGTGAATATGACGGTATGTAACTTGAGTGATTATGTTTGTATATAGCAAAGATGAAGGGCTTTTACAGATGGAGTGAAGGTTCCTAACCAGTTGACTTTGAGTTTTTCAAAGTGGAGATCACTGTTGATAGGCCTGGCCTAACCAGGTAAACCTTTAAAAAAATTTATAAGGGTAAGAGACAAGAAGCAACAGAGCAACAGCAGGCTAGGTGCGGTGGCTCATGCCTGTAATCCCAGCACTTTGGGAGGCCCAGGTGGGTGGATCACCTGAGGTTGGGAGTTCAAGACCAGCTTGATCAACATGGAGAAACCTTGTCTCTACTAAAAATACAAAATGAGCTGGGTGTGGTGGCTAATGCCTGTAATCCTAGCTACTCAAGAGGCTGAGGCAGGAGAATCACTTGAACCTGGGAGGTAGGGTTGCGGTGAGCCAAGATCGTGCCATTGCACTCCAGCCTGGGCAGCAAGAGTGAAACTCCATCTCAAAAAACAAACAAACAAACTAGAGGAGGAAAACATGTCACCCCAATTATCTTGGAGTTAGAATCAGATGTTGCTATGGAAAGAATTGTGTCCCCCTCTGAATAACATAAGGTTATGTCCTAACTCTAAATGTGACTGTATCTGAAGATGGGGTCTTTAGGAGGTAGTTAAGGTTAAATGAGGCTGGGTGTGGTGGCTCATGCCTGTATCCCAGCCCTTTGGGAGACTGAGATGGGTGGATCACCTGTTGTCAGGAAACCAGCCTGGCCAACATGGTGAAACTCCATCTCTGCTAAAGATACAAAAATTAGCTGGGCATGGTGGCAGGAGGCTCTCTACTGCCACCTCCTCTCCTACTCAGGAGGCTGAGGCAGGAGAATTGCTTGAACACGGGAGGCAGAGGTTGCAGTGAGCCAAGATGGTGCCATTACACTCCAGGATGGGTGACAGAGTGAGACTCCATCTCAAAAAAAAAAAAAGTCAAATGAGATAGTAATTCGATAGGAGTATCGCCTTAGAAGAAGACGAAGGGATCTCTCTTTGTCTCACTTTGTCACATAGTAAGAAGGTGGCTGGCTGGTTGCAAGCCACAAACAAAGCCCTCACCAGAAAGTGACTATCTTGGCACTTTCTTTTTGAGGCAGGATCTTGCTCTGTTGCCCAGCATGGAGGGCAGTGTCATGATCACAGCTCACTGTAGCCTCGACCTTCCAGGCTTGAAAGATCCTCCCAGCTCAGCCTCCCAAGTAGCTGCAAGTAGCTGGGACTACAGGCACCTGCCACCATATCCAGCTAATTTTTTCTATTATTATTATTATTATTTTGTAGAGTCATTGCCCAGGCTGGTCTCAAATTCCTGGGCTGAAATTATCCTCCTGCTTCAGCCTCCCAAAGTGCAGGGACTACAGTCATGAGCCACTGCTCCCGGCCCATCTTGGTACTTTGGATCGTGGACTTCTAACCTTCGGAACTGTGAGAAAATAAATTTCTGTTGTTTAAGCTATGCTGTCTATGGTATTTTGTTATGACAGCCTGAACTAAGATGGATGTGGTAATTTCTAAGGCTCTGAATTGTCTGTCTTTGGGGAGAGGTGAATTTTTTGGTTGCATAAACAAAGGTGATATGTTAGGTGATACTCTTAATTTTCTAAGAAGTCTAGGGTTTGGGAAGAAGGGTGTATGTTGATCTTGGCTAGCTATAGTGTGGACTATAGAGATATTTATTATTATTATTATTTTCATTGCCCATTAAGTTAGTGCCTCTCTGTGTTTGAGAAATTTCCTATTATATTACTCTTGGTTACTGGTAGACTTTGCTTTCCATCACAGAATCCCCAAAGATCCCCAAAGATTTTTCAACCCTCTCTGTGCTAGGATTTGGACACATGACCTAGGCTGTGCTAATCATAATCACCTTCAAGAACTGTGAGCAGGAAACTAGTAGTGATGTGAAGGAGTGGGGTTGTTAGAGAATCTGCTTTTTGGTGGCAGTAGGGGTGGTGGTGAAAATGATGTCTATTTTACAGGGGCAGCTGTAGCTATGATTCCAGAGGTGGCATCTGACAGGCTGACCTCCTAACACTGGTGAGGCTTGGGGCAACAGTACAAATGAAGGCCAACTATCTAAATATTTAAAAGGTAAAAAGCAAGCTAACAAGTCATCAAATAAAAAATGTGTCTGTCTACCTTACCTTGAAAAATATACTTTTTTTTTTTTTTTTGAGATGGAGTCTTACTCTGTCGCCCAGGCTGGAGTGCAATGGCACGATCTTGGCTCACTGCAACCTTTATCTCCTGGGTTCAAGTGATTCTCCTGCCTCAGCCTCCCGAGTAGCTGGGACTACAGGCATGTATCACCATGCCTGGCTAATTTTTATATTTTTAGTAAAGACACGGTTTTGCCATGTTGGTCAGGCTGGTATCTAACTCCTGACCTCAGGTGATCCACTGGTATCGGCTTCCCAAAGTGCTGGGATTACAGATGTGAGCCACTGTGCCTGGCCGAAATATACTTTCTTTTATTTTTTTTGAGATGGAGTCTCACTCTGTGGCCCAGGCTGGAGTGCAGTGGCGTGATCTCGGCTCATTGCAACCTCCGCCTCCTAGTTCAAGCAATTCTCCTGCCTCAGCCTCCCGGGTAGCTAGGACTACAGGCACATGCCACCATGCCTGGCTAATTTTTTATATTTTTAGTAGAGACAGGGTTTCACTGTATTAGCCAGGATGGTCTTAATCTCCTGACCTCATAATCTGCCCACCTTGCCCTCCCAAAGTGCTGGCATCACAGGTGTGAGCCACTGTGCCCGGCTAAAAAATATACTTTCAAAACAACTTGGAGGCTAGGTTCAAGTTGAGAATTCTTTTTTTTTTTTTTGAGGCGGAGTTTCGCTCTTGTTACCCAGGCTGGAGTGTAATGGCGCAATCTCGGCTCACCGCAACCTCCGCCTCCTGGGTTCAGGCAATTTTCCTGCCTCAGCCTCCCGAGTAGCTGGGATTACAGGCACGCGCCACCATGCCCAGCCAATTTTTTGTATTTTTAGTAGAGACGGGGTTTCACCATGTTGACCAGGATGGTCTCAATCTCTTGACCTTGTGATCCACCCGCCTCGGCCTCCCAAAGTGCTGGGATTACAGGCTTGAGCCACCGCGCCCGGCCGAGAATTCTTGAACTCCTTGGAGTTCCCTGATGGAATGAGGTGGTTATGGTAGAGCCCATTGCTAGCCCTCCACTTGTCCCTCTCTTCTTCCTATCCTCAGTTCTATCCTGCACCATAAAGGGTCTCGTGTTCCTGGGTATAAACACTCCAGTCCCATACATACAAACTCCTTCTCTATTCCCTGCAAACAGCTACTTCTTGGCTGCCCTCTGGACCTGGTAGTGTGTATGTGTATATCAGTGACATGGTCTATCCTAGGAAGAACAGATCTGAGAAAGAGGCCCACATGAATATTGGCAGCTACTTGGGGTCATTTGGGCAGGAAATTCTCTGTTTTTCAATTCCTGAAATGTGGTCTGGAAGAAAAGAATGAGTTCTGGGTGGGCGCTCCCTTGGTCCTACAGATATTTTTTCCCCTGTGTCCAGAGATATGATTAGAAGAAGGCTAGATCAGGGTCATCTAAAACATGGGATGCAGGGCAAGGACCCCAGTTGTCTGGACGTTAGCATTGTTCTGGCCATTTGGCATCCCCTTTTAACGATGCCACCATGGTGTCTTGGAGGCCTGCCTGGACCATCTGTACTGTACTGTATGCATTGGGAGTGGTTCTGGCTGCCTAGACTCACTTATTCTTGTTATTTTCTGCATCTTCCCAGGGTCTTTTAAATAAGCTCCTTTTCTGTTGGAATCAGCCGGTGAATTTCAGTGGCTTGCAAGTGAGAATCTTGATCAATACTTTTGTTTATTTGCCTTTTGTTTTTGGAGGGGAGGGGGAAGCTTCATGAAGACTAAGAGCATATCTATCTTGTTCACTATTGTATCACTAGCAACTAGAATAGTGCCTGGAATGAATAAGTGTTCTGGGTTACAGACAGTGATGAGGCATCACTTTAGGGGTTTTCCCAGAGTTGGACTCCTAAGGGATGGCAGCGCTGGGATCCCTGGAGGCCCTACACTAACATTCAGAGCAATACTCTGGCACTCAGTGCTGCCATACCAGGAGCCATTTATGTAGACTACAGAAAGAATGGTGCTCCCTGGAGTTGTGCAGTGATGCTGTCTTGCCTGATGGGGTTGAGTGTTCCTGACAGTGGCAGGGTTTCCTGAGAGGAATGGTGGCTTGACAGTAATTAGGGGACCTTGACATTAATGGGAGTCCTGTCAGCAATGAGGACACAATAGGTATTGGGACATCCTGCCAGGGATGGGGGTTCCTCAACTGATGAGCACTTTACGGTGTTGAGGCCCTGTCAGAAGGGCTGGTTTCCTCTTGGGAGAGGACCCTTGAAATTGATGGTCTGATGGGAAGGAGGTTGGCCTCGTGATTGGGGTTTGGATGGTGTTAGGCTCAGATTTCCAGGGACTGGGATTCTGGGATCAAAAGCCCTAGGAGATCTGGTTGTCCCTGAGGCTGGGGTGAAAGCTTTCCCACCTCTTCTAGGTTGGAGCCGAGGCCAGCTCACATCTTCTGCATCCCACTGGAGCCGCGGGGAAGACCTGAAGGCCCTAGAAGTAGGGTGGAGAGGCCTAACTCCCTCATCTACCCTGATCCTTTGTGGTCTGTCCTTGCTCTTTTCTTCCAACCCTGCCCTGCCTGCCCCTGGCCCCTTGGGAGATAGAAGTGGCCCTCAGATACGGGTCTTTTGGGAGTTGGACGCTGCCCTGCTGCCCTCAGATGCTTTGCTCCTCAGAGGTCCTCCATCACCTGCCGATCAGACACCTGGCCCCACTCCTTTTCAGGAGCCCTGCCTGTCACAGGTTCCCTTGTCCTGCCTCTACCCCTACCGTCCAGATCCCCAGCACTGTTCCTACATTCCTCCTTTTTTTAAAACATCACCAGGTCCTGGCCTCTGATACTCCCTTGGGAATAGGGGTAGGGTGGGCATTGCTGTGGCCCAATAATCCCCTTCTCCACTGCTTCACTGTTGGGAAAACTGAGGCCTGAGTAGATCCCCTCTTTGAGGCTCTGGGGAAGCCAATGCCCCTTCTACTGCAGAGGCCCAGGAGGCTGGAAGCCCTCCAGGGTGTGTCTTTGTGTCTGGGTTCAAGTGCTGGGACCCTACCTGTGGCCACCAGCTTCTCCTCTTGTTTTTTCCCTAGCTCTTTCTAGTAAGCTTAGCTTTCCTACCCCAACTAGACTCCCCAGCCCTCTGTCCGAGTGCTGTCCATCAAGGAGGCTTGAACTGCAATCCCAGGTTTGCTCCTCACCAGTTGAGTTGACTTGGGAGGTCATTCTCCCTTTCTGTGCTTCAAATTCCTTATACATAGAATAGTACTAATGATACCTCATGGGATTGTTTGAGGGTGCAGTGATGTAATGCCAAGAAAAGACTCAGCTTGGAGACTTGCACATGGCCAGCAGCCAAAAATAGCAGCTTTCCCTATTCCCATGGGCTGCTTCTCCAGATCTCCCCCGGCTGTACTGTTCTCCATTTGTAATTAGGAGACAGGTCAACTCAGAGAAGTGGTATGTGTAGTAGTTCAGAGTAGATATTCTGGAGCCAAACTGCCAGACAGGAACCCCAGCTCTGCCTTTTTCCTAGTTGTCCAGCCTGGATAGGTGACTTACCTCTGTACCTCAGTTTTCTCAGCTGCAACATAAAAATGGTAATAGTACTTAAAGCAGTGCTGAGTACCTGTGGAGAGCACTAGTGGAGAATTAGCTAATACTCAGAGCCATGTCCTTCCATGTGGACAAAGTCTCAGGGGACATCTAGGAAGTTATCTGACCAGAGAAATGCCTGCTGTTTCCTACAGAGGGGCACTTGGAGGAAATTTCCCAACTAGGAGTCTTGAGCCTTCATGAAACTGTTATTTCTAAGGTTTTCTGGTGTTTTCTGAGTTTCCCGGAGCCCAGAAAGAGGGGGTGACATGGATCTTGCCTGCCGAGAAGTTGAACATAAGATGATCAAAACATGATCAAAACCTCATGGAGTTGGCGTTGAACAAACACTCAACCACGCAACAGAGATGGCCCCAGCTGTCTTGAGAACTGGATGTGCTCCTGGTGGGGCGTGGGGTGTGGTGGGAAAAGGCCAGTTCAGTTTCATTTTTGTTAATCATATGTGTATTGGGGTTTATTTCATGCCAGACTCTAGAAGAGCAATGTGGGCAATGGAGATGGATGAGACCTAACCTCTCCCCAAAAAACTCTCTCAACAGATGGGAAAGGGAACTTTTCATGCCCCAAAGGCTAAGAGCAACCTGAGCAGGATGTCAGATACTTTTTTATTTTTTGAGACGGAGTCTCACTCTGTCACTTAGGCTGGTGTGCAGTGACGCAATCTCGGCTCACTGCAACTTCCACCTCCTGGGTTCAAGCAATTCTCCTGCCTCAGCCTCCTGAGTTGCTGAGATTATAGGTGCCCACCACCATGCCCAACTAATTTTTTATTTTTAGTAGAGATGGGGTTTCACCATGTTTGCTAGGCTGATCTTGAACTCCTGGCCTCAGGTGATCCATCCGTCTTGGTCTCCCAAAGTGCTGGGATTATAGGCATGAGTCGCTGTGCCCAGACGGATGTCAGATACTTTTAGGAAGATATTGGCTGCTGAAATATTGGACTTTAGAATGGTAAGTATCACCCAGCTGCAGGCCTTGAACCTGTAACAGATGCTGTGTGCCCTAGAGAGGAAGGTCTATCTAGAGGCAGACAACAAGGCCTACATATCCTGGTTGGGGAACTAGTAGTCCACACTACTCTTCAGAGAGCTGGCAACCTCTAGTGGGCTCCTGGCCCACCGGGACTCTGGATAAATGAAGATGCAACAATCTTCAGTGACTGATTGTGAAACAGGAAGCAGATGTTGATTAAATGGAGTCACAGTGCTGAGAATGTTAGAGTGGGGCAGGATGCTCAGTTGCTCCAATTGCTCAGATTGCTGGGCTTATGTACCTGGGAGGGAGTTAAGGGGGTAAGACCCAGTGCGCAGGACAGGTTGGTATGGTTGGGGGGATGGGAAAAAGAGGAAGGCAGAAAGCTAGGATAGAAAGCACTGGTTGGAGACGGGGTGGGGAGGATTGCATGCCATCTCCCCTGGGGCTCTAGTGTCGACCCTCAGATTTCCTCCAAATTCTTCATTTCCCAAGCTTCCAGGGTCAATCATAAGTCTATTGAATCCAAGGCACTTCACTAGCTCCTAGATTATTTTTCCCAGACTCAATTCCTACTTTGATCTCATAGGGTGGCCCCAGGGAGAGTTTTTTCGACCTGCAGGACTTTGTGGGGAGCCTTTGCAAATACTGGGGGTTTAGCGTGAGAACTAAAGCTTCAGGAGCCAAGTCTTTGTTTGGAAGGAGTCTAAAATATCAAGCTCGTCTCTTGCATCTGACAAATGGGGAAACTGAGATCTTGGGGTGCAGAGTTGGAAACGAACTTGCCCAGAGTCACACAATGAGTGGGGCAGAGACAGGATCATGGGACTCTGGCCCAGGCAGTGAGTTCAGGATTTGCTCTTGTACCTCCTAGCAGCAGTGTCATGGAGGTAGTGTCCAGGGGCCCCTGTACTGGTGGCATCTTCTTCTCCCACTCTCGCCTTCCCTGCTCTGTCTGTGTGTTCCTCTGATAGTCCAGAGAGAGCACTTGTGTTGCTTCTGTGGCAGACTGACTTCCTCTAGATTTCACTGGCACTGAGAAAGACTTCAGGCAATGTACTCCCCTCCCATGTGCGTTTGTCCTCTGCTTGCTGGGTGCGGGGCACAAGGTCCTCAGCTGGGAGATCTAGAATGCCATGGCTGGCTGACTTGGTGGATGGATCAAAGAATGGCTGGGTAGAAGTGGGTGAGTAGATGGTTGGATGGATGGAGGTCTGATGAATGCAGAAACTGGCTGGCTGAATGGGTGGGAAGTGGGTGAGTGAGCGAGTGGCTGGCTGGATGGATGGAAGTCTGATGAATGCAGAAACAGCTGAATGAATGGATGCATGGATGCATATGAATGGATGGGTTATTTCAGCTGTTCTTGAAAATTATCCCTATCCCTCCCACCTACCTGGTTTCCCAGGTGATTCTGAGGCCTGGGATACCCAAGGTTTTGAGCACCTGCATCTGGGAGCAGAGGAGAGGAGGAGGATGTCATGCTCTTAGCCTGGTAAGGAGGGACTGCCACAACTCCCTCACCATGTCTCCCTTTTCAGGACCTGCCCAGGCCTGGTTTTGTTGCTGGCTGAAGTATACCCGATAAAATGACAGCCTCTCTTCCCAGGCAGTGGTGCTCATTCTGGCCTCCTTGCTGTCATCTGATCCCAGTGGCACAGACTTATCACTCTCAGCTGGACAGGCCCTTAGAGAACACCGTCTGGAGGCCAACCTGCTTTCCCAGGGTACTTTCCAAGTATGAGGAGCCCACTCTGCACAGAGCAGCCCTGTGGGATGCTCCAAGAGTCACATGGTTCTCATCTCCCAGAGCTGAGATTCTTTTCCCATCTGGGGAGACTTCTCTGGTCTCAGTGTTGCCTTTCGGCCCTGGAGCCCATGTAGACTGCAGGGGTGTTGGTAGGGCTCCTCTGTGCAGAATCTCCTGTGCTTCCCTGGCTACTCCTTCTTCCACCTGTGGGCCTCTCTCCTGACTCTGACCTCTGACTTCCAGGTCTATCTGTCAGTGTCCCTGAGAGACATGGCCCCGGGATTGCAAAGGTGGGCCTGGACCTTACTTAGTCTGGCTAAGAGAGGAGGGCTGGCCTGGAGGTCAGATTCTGTATGGACAGAATGGAAAGATGGGCCCTCAGCCCTGGCTGCTGAGCTTTCCTCACATATTTATTCATTCTCTGATTAAATATTTATTGAGGGACTGCCTTGTGCCAGGCAGCATGCTGGACACCAGAAAAACACTGAAATCCAAGGTAGATGTGATCTCAGTTCAAGAACATGGACAAATTTGGACGAACCAGTGAATATAAGTCAGTGTGATGAATGCTGTGAGGGGGCACTGTGGGAGGCTACCTAACCCAGCCTGTGGTCAGGGAAGGCTTCCTGGAGGAAGAAGAATCTGGACCCAGGTGGGAAGCCAGATGGGGAGAGGAGAGAGAATAGTGTGCCAGACCAAGGGAAGGGCGTGGGTAGACAGGTACTTTCACCCCAGGCAATGAAGCTGGGCCCTTTGCTCTACTCTGCCTCCCCCAGCCATGAGAGCTGGTTCCCCACAACTCCCTTCCCCCCATTGACACTGGATCCCTCAGATACCTGGATGCTTGAACACCTGCCATGAAGAGCAAAGACTGGGAGGCATGAGACACTGGCTCACTCAGGGAGCTGACCTAAGCTTAGTGTCGCTGAACTGTGGAGAGCAATGAGGCTGATCCTCAGAGCATCAGGTTCTTAGGTGGAGGTGAGCGAGGAGACACCTTAGGCTGCAGCAGAGAAAAGAGATCCTGCCAATCCACCTCCCCTTTCCTATTCCTGCCCTCCTGGCTAGACAGCAAACAGATCTGTGGGTGCCAGGTGGCTTTTTATTTTTTTGGCTAGTCAAGTAAAGCAGTGAGAATGAAGAAAGAACAAAGAAATCTGTAACTGGTTGTGATCAATTAATTGTAAACACCAGGTGGCTTTATTGGTAGCATTGCAGTCTGGGGGTGGAGTAGCTTTGCCCACACTCACCCTCTTGCTCACATTCACACTCACACACACCCCAGGCCCTGCCCTGGATGGTCAGGTCTGGTGCAGAGGAGCTGGAGGCCTGGTGCTTCCTTCTGGTCTTTGGTTCCCCCAGGTTAGGGAATAATTCACAATGCTTCACTCAGACTCCAGGCTCTCTCTGGTGCTGTCATGGCTTAACTGCTGCGGTGCTTCATCTAGAGGAGGAAGGAGAGGAAGGGTGAGGGGCTGGAATCTTAGGAGCTCAGAGGGAGAAGACAGGGCCAGGGAGGGCCAGGCTTGCCTTGGCTGAGGTCCTCTGCAGTCTCCGGATGATGCGTTCTACCCAGGGCTGGTCTAGGGGTGCACAGAGCTGGCGACCCCTCACTGTGGTGAACCTGGGGTGAGAGGTCAGAGAGAATGGAGCCCCAGCATCCAGCATGCCTGGGGACCATGTCTGGGAACCCATTTCAGGGATTTCCTTGAAGGGATTGGGTTTGGTATGGAGAAGGGGGATAAGAAGGTGGAAGTCTCAACAGGGGCTAAAAGGGGAGACAAGACTAGACACCCTCCTCACAACTCACACCACAGCGGGCACCCTGCAGCCATCCTTGATGAGAAGATAGCGGAAGTTCCTGATGATATACCCTGGGATGGGGTTCTGGGTCACAGACAGACAGCAGTCTTCAGCATCGTTGGTGCCACTCAGAGTTGGGGCTGGGATGGGGAAAGGTGACAGGACACAGGGACCCTGAGGGTGGTGTGGCCATGGCCTGAGCTCGGATTAAGGACACCTGTGTGTGCGTGTGTGTGTGTGCGCGGTGGAGGCTGGGGGAGGAGTTAGAACTGGTATTCAGCCAGTATGCGCCAATATGGCCCTACTCATTGCTAAATATATTGTTATACTTCCAAACTGTTCTGTAAATAACCATTGCCCTGAGCCCCACAAATGGCTTCCTGCTGCCCTGATCACCTCAACCTCTCTCCCCGGACAATCCAGCAAGTAAAGTGATGCAGATCACAGTGTGGGAGGGGTGTGGGGTGGGGTAGGCTGGTGTTAGGAGCCTTATTAATTGGTAAAATTTTTGAGTATCAGTCTTGCCTCAGTGTCTGCCATTCTCCCTACCTTAAGCAAATATATACTGTTCTCTCTTTCTGCCTGGGAAATGGAGGCAGCAGGAAATAGAGCTTGCAGAGACAGCCCAGCCACAGGCCCCAGGATGTGCCACGAGACCCACCCACATCGGGTTGGAATTCAGGGCACAGGGACACCCACACTTATAGGCACATACACACGGACCTGCCAGGCTCACCGAAACATGCCTGAACTCGCCATGTCCCTCATATCTAGTGCCAAGCAACCTGAGATCTAGAAATTACCCACTGCCAGCACCCCCCACTGCCCCCCACCCTGACTCTCCCTTCAGCCTTACCTGGGGAAGTCCAGAGAACCAGCAGGCTGAGGGTCAGTAGTAGTGCCATGGAGGGTGAACAGAGGCAGGCCAACAGCAAATTGTGAGCACCAGTGGTCTCCGGTGTGCAGGATCTGTGTGAGGCTGCAGGGCCACTGGGATGCAAGGGTGAAATGCAGGGTGTGAGTGATGTGACGCTGGGAATGTGAGCCCTGCAGCTGATTCTTATTTATGACCCTTTTTTCTGCCTGAAATTCCCCTTTCAGCCTGTGATTCCCCTGCTGTCCCCCTCTTTCTGGCAGAACCTCAGCCTGCCCCCCTCTTTTCCCTGCAGCTGCCCTTTCCCTGTGCTTTCCTTGGCTCATGCTCTGAGAACGTAGGTCTGCAGTCTGGTCCAGTAAAGAGGGCTGTGCACTGTTTCTCCAGAGAGAGGGACTGCCCTGTCATCCCATTGGTGGCATTTGCATCATCAACCATGGCACTGGGGTTCAGAAGTAATGGTCAAAAGTGGGGGCCACAGTGAGGAGCTGTGCTCCTTTCCTTAGGTTTGTCCCTTGTCCTCACTGGTGCTTCTTCCTTGGAAGATTGGTGGTGAAGAAGGGTACCTGCTGCCCTCAGGACAACCATGAGAACCTGAGGTGCCCTCTGATGTCATCACAGTCCCTGGTGCCCTCAGGACAACCATGAGAACCTGAGGTGCCCTCTGATGTCATCACAGTCCCTACCTGCCCACCATCTGGGGACCAGTCCTTCCCTTGGGGCAAGCAGAGATGAAAGGCCAGGTACCTTGGGAGGAGGGCCAGGACCCCTATCCCACCTCTTAGGCCTCTGGGGCTCATCAAGCCCTCCCCTTCCCCTATTTACCATTTTCCTAAGTCCAATACCTGGGCTATAAGAACAGCTGGAGGGAGTCTGGCCTGGAATAGCCCCCTTCATTTTCCCCATTTTTCTCAGTCCTGAGAACCAAGAGGGGATTTCTAAGGAGAGGGGCTGGCCAGCTCATATTCAGACAAATTTTAAAATTTCAAGGAATAGACCGATGGGGGAGGGGACAAGTGACTTCCCATCCTTATGAGAAAGATCAGAAGTGAAAGCCTCAAAAGAGAAACTAAATATGAAATGCCCATTCACCCATCATCACCCATGTCTTAGACCCTCTTTTGGATGTGGAGAGGGAGAGGGAACATTTCCTTCTTAAATTTCTGACTTGCTTCTTTGCATCCATTAATCATAGTAATAGTAATGGTGTTTCTGATTGTTTACTATGTGCTAGGCTCTATATCAAGGATTTTGCCACTATCACCTTGCTTAACTTTCCCAAAACAATACTATGGTGTAGTTTTTATTATTTTCGTGTTATTATTCTTGTTTTACTCATAAGGAACATGAGACTCAGAGCACAAGGCCACGTGGCAAGTAATACTGGAGCATGATTTGGACCCAGGTGTGCTAGGATTTGCGCTCTTTGCCTCCACCTCACACCATCTATCTGCCACTTGGTCATGGCACAGCATGTGTACTACACAGTGCAGAGGAGGGAGACTGCAGACAGAGCGCCTAGGTTGGGATTCAGATTCCACCACTTACTAGCTGTGTGACAAGGTGAAAATTCTCCAGTCTCTGTGTCTTAATGTCCTTATTTGTAAAACAGGAATGGTAGAAGATCTACTTCTTAGGATTAAATGAGGTACCCTTAGTAAGGCCCTTAGCTTAGAGGCTGAAACATAACAAGCTCTGACTGTTAGCCATTGTTCTTCTTTTTTTTTTTTTTTTTTTTTTGAGAAAGAGTCTTACTCTGTTGCCCAGGCTGGAGTGGAATGGTGTGATTTCTGCTCACTGCAATCTCTGTTTCCTGGCTCAAGCAATTCTCTTGCTTCAGCCTTCTGAATAGCTGGGATTACAGGCACCCACCACCACGCCCAGCTGACTTTTGTATTTTCAGTGGAGGTGGGGTTTCACCATGTTGTCTAGGTTGGTTTCGAACTCCTGACCTCAAATGATCCACTTCCCTCGGCCTCTCAAAGTGTTGGGATTGCAGGCATGAGCCACCATGCCTGGCCTTCTTTTATCCTTTTATTCAGGTATCTGCTCATTAATTCATCTATCCATCCCTCTTTCCATTGATATATCCATACTTCTGTCCATGGTGGTTTTGGTTATTCTGTTTGCTCCAACTCATCCATTCTCCACTCTACATGGCCCTGGAAGGCTAACCTCTGCAGATTGCATTACTCAGGGTCCTGCTTTCTGGCTTCTGTTTGGGGCTGGCCCGTGAGAGGCAGCAAGAAATCAGTGATGGAAGGAGAGAGGCTAGGGTATTAATTCCCAAAATCCTTCATCTTGCTGCAGTTCTGGCAGTGAATAATTTCTTCTGTGGCAATTGTTCTCAAAGAGTAGTCTTTGGGCAGCAGCAGCATCACTTGGGAGCTTGTTAGAAACACGAATTCTTAGATTTTACTTCCCATTTACTACATCTGAGACTCTGAGGATGGAGTCTAGCAAACTGCATTTTCACACATCCTCCAGGTGACTCTTGATATTTGCTAAAGTTTGAGGCTCACTGGTCTACAGATTGAGGTCCACTGGTCTACAGTGATCCTTTTGGGCTGCCTCCCTTCCACAGGTCTATCTCTATTCCTTTTTTGTAGTCTCACTGTATTGCCCAGGCTGTAGTGCAGTCGGCACAATCTCATCTCACTGCAGCCTCTGCCTCCCAGGTTCAAACAATTCTCCTGCCTCAGCCTCCCAAGTAGCTGGGATTATAAGTGCACACCACCATGCTCAGCTAATTTTTTTTTATCTTTAATAGAGATGAGGTTTCATCATGTTGGCCAGTCTGGTCTCAAATTCCTGACCTCAGGTGATGGCCCGCTTTGGCCTCCCAAAGTGCTGGGATGACAGGGTTTGGAAACACTGTTCCCTCCTCTCTCCCCTTCAAGACTTTGTATGGTAATGGTTTCTCACCATTGTTAGACCTCACCTGCCTATCATCCCACATTGGTTCCTTAAACCTGACCCAATCTCTTAAATTGACCCTTTATTAAAATCTTTCCAGTTAAATTTTCTTTTCTTTTTTTTTTTTTTTGAGATGGAGTTTCGCTCTTGTTACCCAGGCTGGAGTGCAATGGCGCGATCTTGGCTCACCGCAACCTCCACCTCCTGGGTTCAAGCAATTCTCCTGCCACAGCCTCCCTAGTAGCTGGGACTACAGGCATGCGCCACCATGCCCAGCTAATTTTTGTATTTTTAGTAGAGACGGGGTTTCACCACGTTGACCAGGATGGTCTCGATCTCTTGACCTCGTGATCCACCCGCCTCGGCCTCCCAAAGTGCTGGGATTACAGGCGTGAGCCACCGTGCCCGGCCTAAATTTTTTTTTTTTGAGAGGGATTTTCGCTCTTGTTGCCCAGGCTGGAGTGCAATGGTTCTATTGCGCCTCACTGCAACCTCTGCCTCCCAGATTCAAGCAATTCTCTTGCCTCAGCCTCCTGAGTAGCTGGGATTAAGGCATGCGCCACCATGCCCAGCTAATTTTGTATTTTTTTTTTTTTTTTTTTTAGTAGAGACAGAGTTTCTCCACGTTGGTCAGGTTGGTATTGAACTCCCGACCTCAGGTGATCCACCTGCTTTGGCCTCCCAAAGTGCAGGGATTATAGGGGTAAGCCACCACGCCCAGCCCCGGTTAAATTTTTTTTGAGTGTATGTGTCAGTGTAAAATATATATCTGGTCTTCATCCTCCTTTTCTGACATATAGCTCCTAAAATCCTTGGAATCTTCGGAGAGATGTATATTTTGTATGCTAATGAGATAACTGGTGGCTGGGAGCCCCAAGACAGCCTCTGGATGGGTGCTGGTCAGCAGAAAGAACCAGCCACATGCTTAGAGAGTTGGAACATGCAGTCCCACTACCCTCCACCGGAGAGAGGTTGAAGCTTGAGTTGATAAACCAATGGCTGATGATGTAATCAATCATACCTATGTACTGATGCTCCCAAAAGGACTAAGTTGAGGTGGGGGGCTTCTGGATAGCTGAGGACATGGAGATTCCTGGAGGAGGGTGCCCAGAGAGGGCATGGAAACTCCACACCTTTTTCCCCCATACCTTGTTCTGTGCATCCCTTTCACCTGAATGTTGATCTGTCCTTTGTAATATCCTTTATAATAAATGAGTAAGCATAAGTAAGTGTTTCCTTGACTTCTATGAGCTGCTCTAGCAAATTAATTGAACCCCAGGTGGCTTGTGGAAACCCCTGTTTATAGCTAGTCAGTCAGAAGCATGGGCCACAATCTGTGCTTGCAATTGGTATTTGAAGTAGGGGGCCAGTCTTGTGGAACTAAGCCCTCAACTTGTGGGATCCGATGCTACCTCTAGGTAAATGATCTCAGAATTGAATTGAATTAGAGGACACCCATCTGGTGTCCACTGGAAAACTGTCTGCCAGAGAATTTCTTGGTGGGGAGAAATCCCCACACACTTTTGGGTAACCAGAGGTCACAGAAGAACTGAGTGGTAAGTGGGAGTAGAGAGTAGGGAAACATGATTTTCCCTGTATCCTTGCAGTGTGCTGTTTCCTGCCAGGGTCCTCACCAATATAATCAGTAGTACCAGGAAACAGATTCCCAAAATGGGATTCTAGGGTTGGCTTGCCCTTGATGAGGGCATGGATGATCTCTGTGCTTGGGAAAAGAGGACACAAGTAATCTGGAGCACGTAGAAGCATCACAATCACTTAGACTATCACTTGTGAGGCACGGATGAAATACTGGAAGGCAAGACATTAGGAGATAAGGTACCTGGGACATTTAATTGCTATGGCCACAAATGGTGATTGCAAATGGTGATTACTGTATTATTACTATAGTACTATATTGAGGCCAGAACCTCACTGGCCATTTCTGATTGTGCTAGTAAAATTCCAATAAAAAAGCTAAGTTAGGCCGGGTGTGGTGGCTCATGCCTGTAACCCCAACATTTTGGGAGCCTGAGGCAGTCAGATCACTTGAGGTCAGGAGTTTGATACCAGCCTGACCAACATGTTGAAACCCTGTCTTTACTAAAAAATACAGGCATGCTGGTAGGCGCCTGTAATCCCAGCTACTCGGGAGGCTGAGGCAGGAGAATCACTTGAACCCAGGAGGCGGAGGTTGCGTGAGCAGACAGAGATCATGCCATTGCACTCCAGCCGGGATGACAGAGCAAGACTCCCTCTCAAAAAAAAAAAGGTAAGGTTAGACTATAAACTTCTTTTTTTTTTTTAGACCATAAACTTCTAACTCAAGTTACAAGCAGAGTTGTCGATAACCTCTATGGAAGTCTTAAGGAACGTTTATTGTATGTGGCCACATGACAGATACAGCTGAAGATCAAATCCAAGACCTGAATGTCTTGGATTCATGTCTGAGTGATGATGCCCTTAGGCTAGAATGAAGGCATTGTTGGGATGTGCCTTTATTCTACTTTATGTAGAATAAAGGCGTAGGACTCTGAAACTTGGGATGGTGACATTTGGGCAGAGAGGAACAAAGCCGAGAACTTTGTACTTTCACATCCCCCTGAATCTTCCTTGGTGGCAGAAGATAATTCCCCCTTCTCCTGTAAACCATCAACCAAACTTCTCTTTCATTAAAAAATGTTTTTAATATCTCCCTGGCAAAGTGCATGCCTTTTCTCCTCAGGAGCTACCCTGACCACTCCTCGAGTCTCTAGGCTCATACTGTGAATTTCATCTTAACATTGCCTAAACAGGAAAGTAAAGGATGTACTCCAAGAGCAAGAGTATAGGTGCTGGGAAACTTGCAGGAACTTGTCAACTTGTCCTGGGAGAATCCCAGGAACCTGTGAGGACAAATTTATTGATATAGGTGTACTCAAGCAGGATTTGGGTATTATTGTGTTAATAAAAGCTGAGCACCTGGGAGTGGTGTTAATATTCTGTTGGGTTGATTCCTGGAAACCTGGATTTGACAGTGGCCTGTGATCAATGAGGCTGAGGTGCTAGAACCTCACTGGCCTGTTGTGGAGCAGTGCTCCTCAAACTTTAATGTGTGCATGATTCACCTGGGAGAATCTTACTCGTGTAGATTCTATTCAGTAGGTCTGGGGTGAAGCTCAGGAAGTTTCATGTTTCACATTCACAATTTTTTTTTTTTTTTTTTTTGACCGAGTCTCGCTCTGTCACCCAGGCTAAAGTGCAATGGCATGATCTCAGCTCACTGCAACCTCCACCTCCTGGGTTCAAGCCATTCTCCTGCCTCAGCCTCCCGAGTAGCCGGGATTACAGGCATGCACCATCATGCCCAGCTAACTTTTGCATTTTTAGTAGAGATGGGATTTCACCATGTTGGCCAGGCTGATCTCAAACTCCTGACCTCAGGTGATCTGCCTGCCTTGGCCTCCCAAAGTGCTGGGATGACAGGTGTGAGCCACCACGCCCAGCCTTCATGTTTCATAAACTTTTAAATGATGTTGATGCTGTGGTCCTTGGACTATACTTTAAATAGTAAAGTAGAGGAGGAGGTACAAAGGTTAGAAATGAATGTTGAAGTTACCTATTTTGTACACCTCCTAAGGGTCCAGAAAGATACTCTCTTCTCCAAGGCAGCAAGAACACATTAGTGAGGGGAATGCTAACTCCTTGAAAAGCACTATGTGGCTTCTTTACTAGGCTAGAAATGGGATTGTGAGGTGCTCTCTTGGGACTGGGCAGCCTTATTTCAAGGTGAATGATAGAATTCTTGCGTGGTAGAGGACAGGTGTTAGCACCTAACCATGAGTGATAAGGTGGGTGAAATTACTATGAAAGCTGTAGGGATGAGTGGTAATCATGTGCTTTGCCCATAGGAATATGTGTGGGTGGCTAATCAATCATGGTGTCCCTAGTAATGAAATAGACAGACAGCTTACTAATGTTCTACTTCACCCATATAAATGGAAAAATTCTAGACCTGATAAGCAGAAACTTGATTCTCAAGTTATATTAAGGATTTACAGTTTTACTCAATTCCTAGACTTAAGCCAGTTTCCCAGAACTGAATCCTCTCGATTGGTGGGGGGCTGGGAGATCCTGGATCTCTTTCACAGGCGGATTCTATAAATCTTCCTCTTAGTGTTTTTCAAGATGTGGTGAAATTTCTAGGCTATGGAGATGGGGACAAACTGAAAAATAGTCATCTAGGGCATAATGTTAAAGAGCACTTTGGGTATTAGAGGCAATATATACAGTATTTATATGTACTACTGTAAAATGTTGACTGGATATTGCATAAAGCTTATAAAGCTGACAGTTTTGAATGAGGTCCAGGCTCCACGGAAAGTTGCCCTGTTGCTCTGG
Source organism: Saimiri boliviensis (assembly GCF_048565385.1). Taxonomy (NCBI): domain Eukaryota; kingdom Metazoa; phylum Chordata; class Mammalia; order Primates; family Cebidae; genus Saimiri; species Saimiri boliviensis. The sequence continues at coordinate 186,866,567 of NC_133450.1, forward strand.
CCGAATGAACCACAAATCCAGTGAACTTTACGTTGTCTGTGGCAGATAAGGGGGCTGTAGGAGCCCCAGTAGAATTACAGCAAAGAACCTTAGTGTAATGGAATAAGGCCATGCTTCTTCTGCTAACAATTCTTTTCTATTTGAAAAGCAGCTCCTGATATGCCTTGGGGCCCTGGTCTAAAACTCAGATTATAGTTCATCCAGTGACAATGTGACCTAAGGGTGCTATCTAAGCAAATCCTATAGTTGGATATGAACAGTAATATTCATTATGAAATGGATTGTATATATAAGACCAGACCTTAGAAGTTTCAGAAAGTTTAAATAAAAGCATGGCCAGATGGCTTGGATTCCTACTTGTGTTGTTTTCTGCTCCTTCCTCCGATCACATTTATGGCTTCATGGAGATGTTCTCTACAAACAGTTAACAGAGGGTCTGTAAGGTATGCTGGCATTAGCTGGAAGAGACAGCTGATTACAGCCCCAACCAGGGATGTCCCTGAAAGACAGTGGTTAAGGGAAGTCCTCTCAGTGGGCAGAATTTGGGACAGTACACCTAGCGTACACTTTGCCTAGAAGAGGAGATGGTCTGAGGTTTGGAGCTACACTAATTCAGGTGCAGTGGCTGCCTACAACAACCTTGCTGTCACCTCTGTAAGTGGTCCCTTCACTAAATTCTTTTCCATTAACCTTTCTGAGCATGACATTTGTTTCCTGACAAGATCCTAAATAACACAATCATATAGTGCAAAGCTGGCAGAGAGGTTTCAATTCAATTTCAATACCTTCTGCCTGGAGTGCCTATTGGGAAAGATCCTGAGAATCAGCAGGAAAGGGTGAAGTAATGAAATAATAATAAAACAAGGCATTTGTTCCACATTCATTCAATAAATATTTGTTGAGGGCCTCCTGTGTGCCAGACACTGTGCTTGGCACTGATATACTGCATTAAGCACAACAGACACATGTTCCTGCTCTTGCAGAGTTGTTATGCTAATGAAAGAGAAAGAAAATTAAGCAAACAAAATGGCAATAAGGGCTATGAGGAAAAATAAAGAAGGCAAGAGGGATAGGGAGTATTGAGGGAGGGTGTTATTTTAAATAAGGCAGTCAGGAAAACCTTCACTAATGACATTTGAGCAGAGACCTGACCTGAAGAAGGTGAGGGAGAAATCCATGCTGAGATCTGGGGGAAGATGTCCTAAGTAGAGAAAACAGCAAGGGCAAAGGGCTTGAGGCAAGAGTGTGTTGGAAGAATAGCAAGGAGGCCAAAAAGGGAGGGTGGTAGTAGATAATAACAATCAGATAATAACAGGGACCAGATAGCACAGGGTTTTGAAGGCTATTGTTATATTCTGCTGAGTAAGATGGGGAGCCATTGGCAGGTATTGAACAAAAACGTGACATGATCTGACATAAACTCTCTTTAGCCGTTGAATGGAGAATTGACCAAGGAGACCAGGGTAGAAGCTGTTGCAGCAACCCAGAGAGGAGATGATGGTGCTTGGAGTTGGTGAGAAGTGCTCAGATTCTGGAAACAAATTTTGCTGAGGGGTTCAGCATAGGATATGAGAGAAAGAAGAAGAGAGAATACTACGAGGTTTTTGACTTGAGAAACTCGGATAGAATTTTAGTTAACAAGATGAGGATGACTGAAGAGGAGTGGGTTTGTTTGCAGATCAGAACCCTGGCATTGACTTAGGTTGAAGTTGCATGTTGGGCATATTAATGGAAATGTTAGGTAGGTGGCTGGGATGAGTCTGGAGTCCTGGGAAGAGATTCTAGCTGAAGAAACAAATCTGGGAGTAAATGGATGGTACTTATAGTCAAAAGACAATGAGGTTGCCAAGAGAGTGAGGGTAGATAGAAGAGGTCCAAGTTCTAGGTCCTGGACCTCGCCAACATGAAGGAAAAGAGGAATCAGGGAAGGAGGTGGCAGTCAGGGTGTTAAGAAGGTACCCACTCTCATTGCAAAAAGGGAAAGGACACGGGCCCGGTGGACGAAGGGTTTAAGGCACCTATCCACAGCTGTTGGTTTAGATAATCCAATGGGGGTGAGGGACTGGAGGTCAGGGAGGTGTTTGAAACAGTCTCTGACCACAGATACAGAGCCATCAGCGCTACGTGCTTCGCTGTGTTCACCCTCTTCCCAGCCAAATAGATTTTACAGGGTTCTTGGTTCAGCCTGAACCCTGGGAATCTTGTTCCAGCTTAGGGCAGATCAGCTCACTCAGCCCATCTTAGCCTCATCCTCCTCCAAGGAGCCTACCCAACTTTCTTGCTCCGGGCGTATGGAGGGGAGGCTCGGGCTGTGGGTGGTGGCCGCGCCGTCCCGCCAAACCCCGGCCACCCAGGCCCCCGAGCCCCGGGTCCTCTGCGGGACCGGCCAAATCCCTGCCCCAGGGATAGGAGATCCTGAATGTGGGGTAACTAGCTATTGGGGAAGGGGAGTGGGGGCAGATGGGCCTGGGAAATCAACCAAGTCCGTGGTGGCGGTGGCGGTGGGGGTGGGTGAATGATTGTAGAGGACTCTGAGTAGATGCTTAGTAAGTGCGTGCCACAAGCATGAATTTGCGTATTCCGAGCTGTGCCTGTGGGGCTGTGCGCGACTGGGGTGTATGTACGGATGTGTGACCGCCCCCGTGAGCGTGCCCATGCGTCTCCCCTCCTGGGTCTGCAGGGGGCGCCCCGAGCCTGGGAAGGGAGGCTCTGGAGTGGGGCGCGGCTCCGGCAGAGGGGTGGGCGCGTGCGGCGGTGACTTCGCGTGCTCCTCAGAGAGGTTGGGGGGCACAGGCGTCCGAAATCCCTGGGTCTGGAACAGCCTCTGGAGACCCCCGGTTCCCTGGCCCCGCCGTCCCTGGAGTCCCCGCGCGCGGGCCGGGCGTATGGAGTGGAGGCTCGGGCTGTGGGTGGTGGCCGCGCTGTCCCGCCAAACCCCGGCCACCCAGGCCCCCGAGCCCCGGGTCCTCTGCGGGACCGGCCAAGCCCTGTGGCCGGGGGAAGGCCCGTGTTTGTCGGCGAACATGAAGCATTTATCTTTCCCTCTCACGCCCCAAATATTCCCGATTTACCCAGAGTCCAAGGTGCCCAATGTTGAAGACTTGAAATAATTACTGTTTGGCTTAAAGTCTGAACGAAGGTCCACATCACCTCACGCAGTTCTCGCACCCGATAGATATCTTACACGACATTACAGCACCAACGCTACGAAAGGTTTCCTTATTCCACGGAAATGTATTGAGATGCTAACCGTGTGCAAGGCGCAAGGCTCGGGCAGGAGAATGAAGGGCGATAGCCTGACACAGGCGGAAAAGGACCTTGTCTTGCTCATAAGTGGACACAGAGGAACGCACAACTTTTGGCCTAGAATGAGACATATGTGAGGACAAATCATAAAAATAATGGAAAACAAATTAGTCCCAGAAAGATGAAACAACAGAAAATTCAACGCCCACGCCTGGTTTGCTTTTAGAGAACAGACTGCTGCCCCCTAGTGGCCGAGCGGGGCAGTGAGCGCCTCCCAGCCGGCGGAGGCTCACGTTGGGCGGGGGATATTCCCAGCAGAAGCTGGCGCTGGCTGCTTAGGCCTTCGAAAGTGGTGTTCAGTTATTCTCTTAATATTTGTTGAAATTTATTATTACCACAACCCATGGTTCTAAAGCAGAAGTCTCAAAGAATATGGTAACAGTTTCTCTGGGGTGTTTTAGTTTGCTGCCAACTGATTGAAGACAATGGAGCTTTCAGCTGCTTGACATAGCAATAGGCTTAGGTTACCAAGGTCACAAGGTCATATAATTCCCCTTAAAGTAGACACTACTAGAAGCATTACAAATACAGGCCTGTCGCAGTGGCTCATGACTGTATTCCCAGCACTTTGGGAGGCCGAGGCTGGAGGATCCCTTGAGGCCAAGAATTGGAGGCTGCAGTGAGCTATTATTGCACACTGCACTCCAGCCTGGGCAACAGAGAAAGACCCTGTTCTCAAAAAAAGATATGCAAATACAGGCGTTAGAAAAAAAGAGGCTTGGCAATTTCAGCATCCATAAAAAGGCAATTTCAGCATCCAGCCCAAGACTGAATCAGGCAAAGGATAAAAATTTTGATGATTTTAACAAAACAGCATCATTTTGTCCCCAGATACAAGGAGAAGTAACACCCGGATGTGAAAAAGAAAAGCAACTTCACAAAGGATGCCAGCTGAAGCTTAAGGCGTGTTTCACAGGTAAGTGATTACAGCTGGGAAACGAATTAATATGACCTTTCATAGACAACAAGTGACAGACCCCACCCCTCTGACTTTCACGAGGTCATCTGGCACGGTAGAGGATACCTAGTGTATCAAATGTGTTGTTCTGGTAGCCCCGTAATTTTTAATTTTTTTTTTTTTTAGATGGAGTCTTGCTCTGTCACCCAGGCTGGAGTGCAGTGGTGTGATCTCAGCTTGCTGCAAACTCTGCCTCCCAGGTTCAAGCAATTCTCCTGCCTCAGCCTCCTGAGTAGCTGGGATTCCAGGCATGCGCCACCATGCCTAGCTAATTTTTGTATTTTTAGTAGAGATGGGGTTTCACCCTTGTTGGCCAGGCTGGTCTTGAACACCTGACCTCGTGATCCACCCGCCTCAGTGTCCCAAAGTGCTGGGATTACAGGCGTGAGCCACTGCACCCAGCCCATAATTTTTAATTTTTTTTTTTAACTTTTTTTTTTTTTTTTTGAGACGGAGTTTTTGCTCTTGTTACCCAGGCTGGAGTGCAATGGCGCGATCTCGGCTCACCGCAACCTCCGCCTCCTGGGTTCAGGCAATTCTCCTGCCTCAGCCTCCTGAGTAGCTGGGATTACAGGCACGCGCCACCATGCCCAGCTAATTTTTTTTTGTATTTTAGTAGAGACGGGGTTTCACCATGTTGACCAGGATGGTCTCGATCTCTTGACCTCGTGATCCACCCGCCTCGGCCTCCCAAAGTGCTGGGATTACAGGCTTGAGCCACCGCACCCGGCCTTAATTTTTAATTTTTAACAGAAAGATATCAAAAGAAAGATGCCAACAGTTGTTGGTAATCATATCCTTCTAAAAGAACATGGTTGATGAGCAGGAATTGCGGCCAGCCAAAGGTGGCCCAGGTATCATGAAGGGAGGGGTTCTTAAGAAACCTAGTTGCCTACTCTAAAGAAGTTTTTTGTAGGCTACTCTGCTTATGGAGCAACCATTCTTTTATTCCTTTACTTTGTTAACAAACTTGCTTTTACTTAAAAAAAATTTTTGTAATAAAATGTAGAGACAGGGTCTCACCATGTTGCTCAGTCTGGTCTCAAATTCTTGGGCTCAAGCCATTCTCCCACCTCTACCTCCCAAAGTGCTGAGATTATAAGTGTGTGCCACCATGCTGAGCCAACTGCTTATTTTGGAATTGGTTTCAGGTTTATAGGACTGACTGAGGCCGTTAAGATTGTTTGTTTGCCTGTTTTTCACTGCAACCTCAAACTCCTGGGCTCAAGAGATCCTCCCACTTCAGCCTTTCAAAGTGCTCAGATTTGCAGGTATGAGCCTGGCTCCTGGCCTGAAGTTAAAATCTATTTGCTCTAATTTTTTTTTTTTTTTTTAAGATGGGGTATTGCTCTGTCACTCAGGCTGCTGTGGTGTGATCATAACTCACTGCACCCTCAAACCCCTGGGCAATCAAATGATCCTCCCACCTCAGTCTCCAAGTCGCTAGGACAATAGGCACGTGCTATTGTACCTGACTGATCTTTCCTTTCCTTTTTCCTTTCCCCTTTCCTTTCCCTTCCCTTCCTTTCTCTCCCCTCCCCCCTTCCCTCCCCTCCTTTCCCTCCCCTCCCTTCCCTTCCTTTCTCTCCCCTCCCCTCCCCTTCCCTCCCCTCCTTTCCCTCCCCTCCCTTCCCTTCCTTTCTCTCCTCTCCCTTCCCCTTCCCTCCTCTCCCCTTCCCTCCCCTCCCCTCCCTTCCTCTCCCCTCCCCTTCCCTTCTTCCCTTTTTCCTTTCCTTTCCTGTGTAGAGACAGGGGTCTTGCTGCGTTGCCTAGGCTGGTCTCAAACTCTTGGCTTCAAGCCATCTGCCTGCCTCAGCCTCCCAAAGTGCTGTAATTATAGGCATGAGCTACCATGCCCAGCTTCTTTACTAGTCCTACCTATCCTTTATATTTGTATCAAAGAAGCCTTTAAAATATTGACGAGGAAGGAGTGAACCGGGAGAAGCAGGAGGAGATTCTGAGGCAACATTGACAAGTAGGAGTCATCCTGTGATTTCTTTAAGTGTGTGTATGTTATCATTTCCTGGAAGAGATAGTGGTGGAATTACTTAAAAACATGGTATGGCCAGGCACAGTGGCTCATGCCTGTAATCCCAGCACTTTGGGAGGCCAAGGTGGGAGAATCCTTTGAGCTCAGGAGTTTAAGACCAGCCTGGGTAACATAGTGAGATCTCATCTCTACAGAAAGTGAACAAAATTAGCTGGGCATGGTGGTGTGTGCCTGTAGTCCTACCTACTCAGGAGGCTGAGGTGGGAGGATCACTTGAGCCCAGGAGATTGACTGCAATGAGCTGAGATCAAGCCACTGGTTCAGCCTGGGTGACAGAGTGAGACCCTATCTCAAAAAAGGAACAAATAAAAACAACAAAAATACATGGGATTATAGTTTTCTGAATGACACTGAGGAGGACTCATTGTTAGAAAATAGTGATAACTTGGGCTGGGCGTGGTGGCTCACGCCTGTAATCCCAGCACTTTGGGAGGCCGAGGCAGGCGGATCACGAGGTCAAGAGATCGAGACCATCCTGGTCAATGTGGTGAAACCCCGTCTCTACTAAAAATACAAAAAATTAGCTGGGCATGGTGGCGCGTGCCTGTAATCCCAGCTACTCAGGAGGTCGAGACAGGAGAATTGCCTGAGCCCAGGAGGCGGAGGTTGCGGTGAGCCGAGATCGCGCCATTGGACTCCAGCCTGGGTAACAAGAGTGAAACTCCGTCTCAAAAAAAAAAAAGAAAATAGTGATAACTGACTTATAAAGCAATGAAGTGCGTCTGTGATTCCGTGATAAAGAAAAGTCAGGATTCCAGGGATTACAATAAGTTTTCATGCTTAAGGAATGAAGATTTTGTAGATTTTTAGATATAATTCATTTTCAGGATTTTTTTGTTTTTACATTTTAGCAGAAGTTATTAATTGTTTTCCTGTTGGACACTGCCATATGAATATTCAGTAAATGTGAATTTTTTACTGTATTCATGAATAAAACATTAGAAATACTTCATATTGCTTTGTACCTATTTTTTTTTCTGAGACAGAGTTTCGCTCTTGTTGCCCAGGTTGCAGTGCAATGGTGCGATCTCGGCTCACTGCAACCTCCACCTCCCGAGTTCAAGCAATTCTACTGCCTCAGCCTCCTGAGTAGCTGGGAGTACAGGTGCATGCCACCACACCCAGCTAATTTTTGTATTTTTAGTAGAGATGGGGTTTCTTCATGTTGGCTGGGCTGGTCTTGAACTCCTGACCTCAGGTGCTCTGCCCGCCTCAGCCTCCTAAAGTGCTGGGATAACAGGTGTGAGCCACCGCGCCTGGCTTGTACCTATTTTTATTGAAATATTTACTTGTCTCAGCAGTAGGCTTTTAGAAAGTTACCTTTATCTCCTCTTCCATTTGGGCCCTTGTGGGTTTATGCCTTTATTTTATTGCTTTAAAATTAATTTGTTTTCTTTAAGACAGGGTCTCTCACTTTTTAACCCAGGCTACATGGCTCCCGGGCTCAAGTGCTCCTCCCACCTCAGCCTCTGTAGCATCTGGCACCACAGGCACACACCACCACACTGGTTACTTTTTTGATTTTTTTTTTTGTACAGATGAGGTCTCACTGTGTTGCCCAGGTTGGTCTGAAACTCTTGAACTGAAGCGGTCCTCCTGTCTTGGCCTTCCAACGTGTTGGGATTACAGGTGTGAGCCACCATACCTGAACTTGGTTTATGCCTTTATATATGCACATGCACCAAAAACATTTGCTGCAGTTTTACTTGGGGCTCAGGGAGATGTGAAAATAAAGGCATGTAATTAATTTTCCATCCCTACCCTGAACTCCCACTTGTTTTGAATTTAATGGTGTTGATCTTTTCTCTTATGATTCATGTTTTATGGTTTCATGTCTTGTTTAAGAAGCTCTTTTTGGCCAGGCACAGTGTCTCATGCCTGTAATTCCAGCACTTCAGGAGGCTGAGGCGGGTGGATCATTTGAGCCCAGGAGTTCAAGACTAGCTTGTGCAACATAGTGAGACTGTGTCCCTATTTTATTAAAAAACAAAGTTCTTTTATACCTTGAAGTTATAAACACATCTACCTATATTTCTTCTATGTGTATCTTAAACATTTATGTTTTAAATCCATCTTATATGATGAAGAATTTGAAAGGCAATGTCAAGATAGAGGTACTTTTTAAAAGGGAAGGGCATTAGAACCTTTAAGAAAAACAAAAAGCTGAGTGACAAAGGAAAAGTACACTACTTTGGTCTGCAGAGAATATTTATATAGTCAAAAAATGTAATATGTGATAATACATGTTATGTAATAGTAATCCACAATAATATACTGTAATTACAATCTAAATATGATAATATAACCATGATCTAAATATCATGGTATGACTATATTTAGAGGATGCAGTGACAGGAGAGGAGAGTTGGCAAGAGAGTTAAATCTTCACTTTTTATAGTAGGAAGTCATCTGGTAATGTTTAAAATAGGTAAATCAAGAAACAGAGGTATAGGCAAAGTACTTAGACATATGGCACTAAGAAATAGCATAAGAGTTAAAGTTGTAGGAAATGATGTTATTCAGAATAAGCCTTTTGGTACTTTTTGATAGATTTTTTAACTGTGAGTATGTATTGTGTGATTTTTTTTGAATTATGCATCAAGAGAAGAAGAGAAAAAAGAGAAAAAACAGGATGATATTGTCAAAGATGAAGGCAGACAAGGAGAGTGGTCACTCATTATCTGACGAATTAAATAATATATTGCATGGCTACTCAGAGCAGAATTTGAGGCAAATACCAGGCATGCAAGTGTGGCAGGAGAATTTAGTGAAATAGGGAGTTTTGGTTTTTTTCTGCCTCTGTTTTTCTTTTCACTTTAGAGTAGGCAAGAGTTTTGGCAGGGCTGAGAGTGATGTCCTGATGTCAAAGTGAGCCCGATGTCAAAGGCTCTTGTGCCTTTTGTGAATGTCTTAAACCAGGGGAAAATGCCAGGCATAGAGGCTCACACCTGTAATCCCAGTTACTTGGAGCTTGAGACAGGAGGATCCCTTGAGCCCAGGAGTTTGAGGTTACCGTGAGCTATGCTCCCACCATTGCACTCCAGCCCAGACCACAGAGCAAGCCTGTCTTAAAAAAATAAAAATTAAAAGAAAAAGTAAACCTGTGGAGGAGGTTACGCCATGGAGTGGCTGAGGAAAGGGAGAGAATTCTTTAAGACTGTGAAGGGATTAGTGTGTACATCCAACCAGAGTGGGCACTGGGCTCTAATTTCTGGCTGTGATGAGGCAAGGGACAGGACTCTGAGTAGATGGCTGCAGGGCGTATCTGGGGAGGGTAGGTCCAAGCCCAAGGGCTGTCATATCTGAATTCCCATGTCTCAAGTGTGGAGTCTAGGACTTGAAAAGATATACCTGCTGGAACCACAGGGGTCAGAGCACCCACTGGTGAGACTGATGTCCAATGATGGGATGGCGGGGGAGGCAGATTGGAGGCCTCCCCTGGACCTTGAGGTTTCTGTGACCTTTGCATAACCCTTGGCAGATGGGATCCCCCGAAAGTGCCTGATGTTGAATTTCTCATCAGCACTCTAGTGCAATAGGTTGGAGTAGGAATTAGGTTCATTTAAAGAACGTTCAAAATGTAGTATTTCTCGCATATCTGAGCTTATAGATTAATTTCACACCTGCTGCCCTAGGAGAGGTAGGGGGGAGGCCCTGTCCTCACCTGCCACAAGAGGAGCAGACAAGCCTATTCTTGAGGATGTTAGGATAGGTGGTAAGTGCTGTGGCATATTCAGGCTCCTGTGGAAGGAAAAGGTGATGAAGCAGCTGCTTCTAGCTTCAGAGGTTCCTCCCTTTCTTGCCCTTCCCCAGGATCTGTTCCCTTCTTTCCCACATTGCCTGGCCCATTCTGAGGGCCTCTTCTCTCCCTGCCTGGAGGTGAGCAGGGAAATAGAAGGGTCTTCACTCTGGCGAGGAAGAGGTAGAGGAGAGCCACCCAGATGGCTCCTTCCAGGAGAAGAGACTGATTCGCATCTGAATTCTGGGGTTTCAAAGACCTGCCCCAGGACACTTATTCCTTGACTTTGAGAGGTTTAAGGGGCTAAAGTAGTTTGGGTCCCAGCCAGGAAAAAAAAAAAGGGAGGAAAAAGAAAGGGAGGCGGTTTTTCCATCTGGAAGGAGGTTGAGGGAGTCTGGGGGCCCAGATAGGAATAGGAGAATACAACCACCCGTTAAACAAAAAGGAGAGGTTGAGGCCTGAGCTTCATTGAATAGGGCTGAAGCAAGTCCTCTTGGGTCTTTGCCTTCCAGGAGCTCTCTGAGGGCTGGAGCTCTGCTAGGGTAGGTTTCAATAGAACTTGTGTTTAGGCTGGGCATAGTGGCTCATGCCTGTAATCCCAGCACTTTGGGAGGCTGAAGCAGGCAGATCACGAGGTCAGGAGTTTGAGACCAGCCTGGCCAACATGGTGAAATCCCATCTCTACTAAAAATACAAAAAAATTAGCTGGGTGTGGTGGTGCATGCCTGTAATCCCAGTTACTAAGGAGGCTGAGGCAGGAGAATTGCTTGAACCCGGGAGGTGGAAGTTGCAGTGAGCCAAGATCGCACCACTGCACGCCAGCCTGGACAACAGAGCAAGACTCTGTCTCAAAAAAAAAAGAGAACTTGTGTTTGTCTGTGTTATAGATGGGCTCAGGCCACAGCTTCCCTCCTGAGGACCCTTCCAAAGAACTACTTGGAGGGTCTCATTGAATAGGTCCCAGGGAAAGGAGAGGACGTCTCTGGGATATCTGGGAAAAGATCTGAAGGTCACTCCTGGAGTTAGTGCTGGACAGAATCAGGGTCTCAGAGGCCTGCAGAGCTGTTGAGGGTGTGTGCTCCATGTCTACCGTCTCTCCGTTGGTAGGATTCCTCAGAAGACCAGGTCCCACCCTGTCCATCAACCTCCCTTTAACTGTCCAGGGGTGCAGGCACCTGAGAGGCAAGGGAACTCTTGGGGTAGATGGGAACATAGCATTTGTCAGCCTGAGTTTTTGGCTCAGAATGTGTGACCCCACCCTGTAGGGACTTTGGCATCTCAGAGGACACAAACACACAGGAACGGGTAGTTGGGTGGGAGGCCAGAACAGCTTTTTATTCGGTTTGGTATAAGTCATATTTACAAGGAAGAGGTGGGGTACACTGGGGAGCAGAATCAGGTCCAGAGTCCCAGTGATTCTCCTTCGAGGGGACAGTCCTGCTGCCTCCTCTCATGCTCCCTGGGAGACTCTCCCTCCTTGGCGTCTCTGGGCCTGGCCTGGTGTGGGTAGAGCTGGAAATGCAGCCATGCAGGGTAGAGCTGGGAATGCAGATGGGGTTGTTGAAGCAGGAGAGTGTGGCAAGGCTAGCATGGGGTGGCTGCTCTGGGGCCCCTGAGCATAGCCTCCTTCTTGCCTCTTGGGTTCAGGCTTCAAGCCCTGGTGAGGCTGGTGGGGTATCTAGGGCTCCAGGCTGCTCACTGGGCTGTGGCCCTTTAGGGGTCTGTGACTGCTTAGTCCTGTGAGGGCAGAAGAGGGGTGTGAGGGGCTGATCGAGGCTCCCCTTTACCCATATCCCTTCAGATTCCTCACCTCTTGCAGCCTTTGGAGCCCTTTCCCTTCTTGCCAGCCTTGGGGGCCCCCCTGTTCTTCCTGAAGTTCTGGGATGGTTTCTGTGGGGCTGGTGTCTTGTCTAGTTGCTGCATCAGCTGCTGCACCCAGGGCTTCTTCGGGTCTGCACATAGCTCTGGCTGAGAGGGCTTGCGGGGCAAGAATCTGAGGGTGTGGAGGGGGGGCGATTGGTCAGCCTTCTTGGTCTTACCCACCGTGCCCTCCCCACCCAGTCGCCAGCCTGTACCAACCCCTTTGTGTCTACTCACAGGATAGCTGGGATGGAGCAGCCTAAGCTTGGTTCCTGTTTTCGGTAGCCGCGGACAACCTTGGCGGGAATCTTCCTTAGGCTGTACCTGAGGCAACAGTCCTGAGCCCCTCCATCACTGCCTGCAGGGTGATATTCACAGGGAGCCAGAGGCTGCTTGCAGGCTCCTACCCAGGCCTCTTGATCCCCTTAACCCATCCAAGGCCCCTCCCTGCACCTCGCTTTACCTTGGGTCCTAGGGATGCCAAAGGCCAGAACCAGGATAAGGAGGCTCAGAGCCAGCGACTGAGCCATGGCTGTGGTAGAGGGTGAGTAAGAGGCCAGAGTTGTGGGCGAGGTGGGCAGCCGCAAGTTGGGGGTCTGTGCGTGGGCTGGGACTGGCCTGCTATTTATGTAGCAGACACTTTCACTTCCCTTATCCTATCCCCACTCCTTTTCCTTCCTGAAAGCTGGATCCGCTGGCACCAGCCCCACTTATCTCGAACTAAGTGGGGACAGTCCCCAGCTGCCAAATTTTATGTCATTAGTTGAATCTGTCTGGACTGAGCCTTCCTTTTACTCCCAGCTACTGTTTTCACGCAGACCTCACTGCCTCTCTCTTGGAACACCGTGACTGTCTCCTCACTACGTTCCAGGAGCCATACCCTTTCCCTCCTTTCAGCAAATCTGATTCTTAAGTTGTAAGAGTTCTTTTTTTTTTTTTTTTTTTGAAACAAGGCCCAACTCTGTCACCTAGGCTGGAGTGCAGTGGTGTGATCATGGCTCACTGAAATCTCTGCGTCCTGGGCTCAAGTGATCCTCGCACCTCAACCTCCCCAGGAGCTGGAACTACAGGCAAGCACCACTGTGCCTGGCTAATTTTTCTGTTTTTTATTTATTTATTTTATTTATTTTTTATTTTTTGTGGAGATGAGGTTTCTCCATGTCTAGTCCAGGCTAGTCTTGAATTCCTGGGCTCAAACCATCTGTCTGCCTCAACCTCTTGAGGAGCTGGGACCACAGGCACGTGACAGCACGTCTGGCTACTGTTGTAATTTTTTTTTTTTCTAGAGACGAGGTCTTGCTATGTTGCCTAGTCTGGTCTCAAACCCCTGGGCTCAAGCGATCCTCCTGCCTTGGCTTCCCAAAGTGCTGGAGAGCGACTGCCCTTGGTCTGTGGCATACCATTTTGTTTCCTTTTTGCTTTCCTTTTCTATGTATTTTATAGTTATTTTCCTAATGGATACCTTGGTGATTATAATTAACATCCTAAACTTAACAACCTAGTTTGAATAATACCAACTTAGTTTCAATACTATATAAACACTTTGCTCCTATACATTTTAGTCTCTTCTTCTTTGTATTGTTATTGTCACAGATTACATTTTTATACATTGTGTCCCCATTGACATAGATTTATGATTATTGCTAAATACATTTGCCTTTTAAATTATATAGAAAAGAGTGGAGCTACAAACTAAAAATACAATACTAGCCTGTATCTTTTTTTTTTTTTTGACACAGGGTCTTGCTTTGTCACCCAGGCTGGAGTGTGGTGGCACGATCTCAGCTCACAGAAGCCTCGACCTCCCAGGCTCAAGTGATCTTTCCACCTCAGCCTCCCAAGTAGCGGGGCCACCATACCTGGCTAATTGTAGTTTTGTAGACATGGGGTCTCACTCTGTAGCCTAGGCTGGTCTCAAATGTCTGAGCTCAAGCAATCCACCCTCCTTGGCCTCCCAAAGTAATGGGATTACAAGTGTGAAGCACCACACCTGACTATGTTGTCACTTTTTTTTTTTTTTTTTAGGCAGAGTCTCACTCTTTTGCCCTGACTGGAGTGCAGTGGGGTGATCTTGGCTCACTGCAACCTCCGCCCCCTGGGTTCAAGACATTCTCCTGCCTCAGCCTCCCAAGTAACTGGGATTATAGGAGACCTTTGTTTATTTGCATGGCTGTGAGTTACTATTTTTTGTCCTTTTGTTTCATTCTGTAGGTCTCCCTTTAGCATTTCTTTTTTCTTCTTTTTTTTTTCTTTTTTCTTTTTTGTTTATGTTATTTATTTTTTTCTCCCTTTAGCTTTTTTTTTTTTGAGATGGAGTTTCGCTCTTGTTCCCAGGCTGGAGTGCAATGGCGCGATCTCGACTCACCACAACCTCCGCCTCCTGAGTTCAGGCAATTCTCCTGCCTCAGCCTCCTGAGTAGCTGGGATTACAGGCATGTGCCACCATGCCCAGCTAATGTTTTGTATTTTTAGTAGAGACGGGATTTCACCATGTTGACCAGGATGGTCTCGATCTCTTGACCTCGTGATCCACCCACCTCGGCCTCCCAAAGTGCTGGGATTACAGGCTTGAGCCACCGCGCTCGGCTTTTTTTTTTTTTTTTTTTGAGATGGAGTTTTGCTCTTGTTACCCAGACTGGAGTGCAATGGCGCAATCTCGGCTCACTGCAACCTCCACCTCCTGAGTTCAAGCAATTCTCCTGCCTCAGCCTCCCGAGTAGCTGGGACTACAGGCGTGTGCCACCATGCCCAGCTAATTTTTGTATTTTTAGTAGAGACAGGGTTTCACCTTGTTGACCAGGATGGTCTCGATCTCTTGACATTGTGATCCACCTGCCTCGGCCTCCCAAAGTGCTGGGATTATAGGCATGAGCCACCGCGCCCACCCTCCCTTTAGCTTTTCTTACGGGGATGTCTACTATTAATGAACTCCCTAAGTTTTGTTTATCTGGAAGTGTCTTATTTCTCCTAGATACTTGCAGGATAGTTTTGCTGGATATACAGAATTCTTGTTTGACTTTTTTTTTTTTTTTAACTTAAGTCTTTAAATACATCCCCTACTGCCTTTTAGCCTCCATGGTCTCTGAAATCAGCTGGTTAATCTTACTGGGAATCTTTTGTACGTATTGAGTTACTTCTCTCTTGCTGCTTTTAAAATCATCCCTTTGTCTTTGGATTTCAACAATTTGACTATTATTTGTCTTGGTGTGGTTCTCTGAGTTTATCCTTCTTAGAGTTTATGATCTTCTTGGGTATGCTTATTCATGCGTTTCATCAAATTTGAGATGTTTTGTAATTATTTCTTCATTTTTTTAAATGCCCTGGTCTCTCTTTTCTCCTCCTGAGACTCCTGTGATGAGGTACATTTGGTGGTATCCCTGAGGTTTGTTTATTTTTCTTCTCATTTTTGGTAATTTCAATTGTCTTACTGTATTGTCAAGAATACTGATCCTCTCTTTTTTCACCTGTTTAACTCTGTTGTTGATTGCCCCTAGTGAATTATACATTTCAGTTATTGTATTTTTGCCTGCAGAATTTCTGCTTGAGTCCCTTTTTTTCTTTTTACTAATTTCCATCTCTTTATTGATAGTTCCATTTTGTTCGTACATCATTTTTCAGATTTCCCTTAACTCTTAGCCCATGGTTTCCTTCAGCTCTTTGAGCATATTTAAGACAATTAATTTTTTTTCCCAAAAGGGCCATTATTTCCCAGTTTAATTGGAGGTAATAATGAAACAAGTAACACAACAGTATTTGAGATTTCAGCTTCTCACTCTTATCATCAAGCCTCCCATCATCAATATTTATTGAGCACTTACAGTAAGAGAGTTAATTTAAAGTCTTCATCTACTATGTCCAATATCTGGGCTTCTTCATGGATGGTCTCTGTCAAATTCCTTTTTCCTGTGAATAGGCCATAATTTCCTGTTTCTTTGTATGCTTAGTAATCTTTTGTTGATAACTGGGCATTCTGAGTATTATAGTGTGATGTCTCTGGAAATTCAATTTTTTCACTCCTTAGGGGTTGCTGATATATGTTTGTTGAGAAGTGTGCCATCAATTTATGGTGAATTTTTCAAACTGTTTTTTGCAAAGTGTGTATTCTTTGTTTTGTGGGGTTACTGAAGTTTCTGTTTATGACCTGACAAAGATTTCTCTTCTTCCCCTGCAAACGGGTTCTGTCCCTTTAAATATTCTGATATACGTGGCTTGGGAAGGGGGCTGAAACCAAGCAAGCCTGTCCCTTCAACCCCAAGAGGGCTGAAACCAAGCAAGCCTGTTCCTTAGGGAACCACAAGGCAAACCCAAATGTAAAACTTCTCATTTTTGGTGGACAGGGTTCCCTCTGCCCACTCGGTGACCAGCCAGCCACTTCAGTAATGTGGGCTGCCATCCCCACTGTGTTGGTTGGTAGCTAGTGCCAGCATTGTGCTGTCTTTTGAAAGATGGGCAACTTCTTCCTCCATCAAGCACCTCCCTGCTTGTTTTAAGTGTCCAATCAGGTTCCAGACTTTTGAAAGAGTTGATTCCAATTGCTCTTTCCACCTCAGTGGTTGCTCTGGTGGAGGGACCAACCCCTAGACCTTCTTACTCTGCCATTTTGTATGATGTTGTTTCTTTAGTTTAATTTTTAACATTTTAAATCTTTTATCCATTTGGAGTTTATTGTGGCATATGATGTATGAGGATTATTGGGTCATAACTTAGAATCTATGTTTAAAACTGGATTGAGACCTTAGATTTGTAATTCCCACACCAGAGCTGGAGAATCCATCTGGTTTCCAGAATGCTAAACCCAGCAGCAAGCTCCTTACATCTTGTTTTTTGAAGGATGGCTTATGAGAGGATAGGGGAACCATAGGAAGAGAAGGAGACACATGTCAGGAGGGATGTAATCAGGACAATGATGGCCAAAGACATAAATATTGGGTTGCTGTTGGTGAAGGATGAGATGCAGAGGGCCTGGATTTGAAGATGGAGATATTTTTGGGAGGGGGGAAAAAGGGGTGGTGTTTCATTTCAGAGTCCACAGAGTAGAGGGCATGGAATTTGAGTGGCTTAGAAGAGAGAGAATTCAGCTCTTTAATCTGAGATTTTCTAACAGGCTGAGACCGTAGGCAGGGCAGGGAGTGACTCTGTTGGCCAGGAGCTGGCGTTCCTGAAACAGGACTAGGCAAAAACCAGGAGATAAGATTTCTTGGGTCTTTTACCTGGTCTAGTGGCAGATCCTGGAACCAGAAAGTTTTAAATTCCTAGCTCCCTGGTTTTCCCCTTGCCTAAGTGGAAGTGACTAAGAAAGTAGTAAGCAGCCTATCTTTAAAGAATTCTGACAGATAGAATAGCATGGGCTTGGGAGGGGGGCATGTAGATACTTCTGAAGTCATACTATATTAGTTTGCTTCCAAACTTGGCTACACTTCAGAATCACCTGGGAAACTTGTTAAAAACACATAATTAGAAGCAATATGCCAGACTGCCTTAAATAGAATCTCAGAATAGAGCCAAAGAATGTGTATTTTTACAAAGCTCTGCAGGTAACTCTAAGCATTTGGTGGGGAGGGGCTGGAAGAGCCATTTGGGCCTATTCTGCTCCCCACACTTGAGATTGACACAGAGTCAATCTGGGGAAAGTTGATCTGGGGAAAGGAAAGCTGGATTGATGCCCCCCTACCTCCCCTGGAGGAGGAGACTTTCTTTACTGGCGCGGTTGTAGAAAAAAAGGGGAGATGGCAGGGAAGAGGAGGGGGCTGGTTGTACCTTTTCCTCTCCTAAAATTTCAAGCTTGTTCTCTCTCCAAGATACTCGTCTGTCCCCTTTACCCTTTTTCATGCCATCAAAGAAGCTTCTTGTTGTGTCAGATGGTATGCACAACCCCCTCAGGTCCTGTCCCTGCCTGGTCTTCCTAGATGCAGGAATCTTGGTTGACTAGGCATCAACCCTAAGCCTCTACCTGTGAACTTGAGCCTGCAGGGTAGAGCAGTCTCAAGGAGATTTGCATCCTGGAGATATTGAGGTTTGTGTGTTTGGTCCTGGGGCTTAGAATCAATGTTAGGAGCCCTAAAGGAAATGAAGGAAGCAGTAGAGGCTTTTTTGGAGGTGGAAACCTGGCTGGACAAAAACCAGGGCAGAGAACAGCTGCCCTGAGAGTGAGGGTGGGATAGTGAGTCCCTACCACATCTCTGGTCTGTGAGTGGACCTAGTGGTGGGGGTGGTGAGAGGGAGGCACTGAAGCAGGGTAGAAGAGAGTGAGGAGCTCAGATGATGAGAATCATTACCCTTTTCTGGGACCCCAAGTCTTATGAGCCAATCCTCTGCCCTCAGCTGCTGGCCTGGGCTCATCGTACCCCACAGCCCCACTTGAACTCTAAGCAGGGTTTGAGGGTTTGGAGCTTGCAGCTTTGACCCAAGCCCCTCTCGGTCCGCAGACCAGGCTGGATGCAGACCTTGGGGAAGGGGACACAAAGACCCAGATGGCTGCAAATCCGAAATGTGGGGTCTCCACCTACAATTCCAGTCCTCTGGGTGAAGGTGTTGGCTTGGTGAGCTCCTGAGAGAATCTGATTATTATGTGACAACCTCTGGGGTGGCCTAGGTGCAGAGGAGTGCTGCACTGGTACCTGGGGTGAGGGATAAGGGAAGTACACATGGCTGACTTCAGCCCTAACCCATGATGACAAATTCAGCTCTAACATACTCTCTCACCAGACTGAGGTCCTGGGAGGCGGAGAGGAGCTGTGCTTATTCACACCTACCTTAGCTGCAGTGTTAGCAGGCCTATTACCTCTCTAGGATAGGCACCTGGAGTAGACATCCTAGGTGTGGGTGTTGCAAGAGTCTGGAAATTCCCTCATTGGAAAGGGCTACATTTCCTTCAGCTTCAGGCCTGTTTGCTCCTGCCTGGTGGGGTTTCCAGGGCAGCAGATGCTCCCCGCTTGGCAGGCAAGAGCCAGGGAGGGATATGGCGGGAATTGCAGCTCAAGGGCTAGGCAAGTCCTGGAATAGGATTGGGGTGGGCTGGGGCCCATGGGCCTGTATATCCAACAAGGGTCAAAGGGCCTGGGCGCGTTGCTGCTCCTGGGTTCCCAGTTGAGCACTGACCTCTCTAGGAATGAGATGCCCTGTGGACTGTGCAGCTGTTACTGAAGGAGCTACTCAGTTTCTGGGAGTCATCAATGTACAGAATGTGTGTGCCTAGTTAGTGTAGTTACATGCATTTGTTAATGTGTAGCTCTACCTAGGGTTAGGGTTAGAGTTAGGATTATGCTTAGAACAATATTGATGTTGTGGTTCCAGATTGGATAGGACTGGAATCATGATGATGTTAAAGTAGGATTTGGAATCGGGTTTGTGATTACTGTTGACAGAACTAGGTATATCTTAGGTGAGGATTGTGTTAGGGTTCGAGTAGGGGACTGCTTGCATTTAGGACTTGGATTAAGATTGAGGAGATCTTAACCCAAATCCTAAATGATCTTAATCCAAAGAGATATATTTTGTGTTGGAAGTTGTTTTTAAGCTTTCTTTCCCTTTTTTTTTTTTTTTTTGAGACAGGGTCTCACTCGGTTGCTCAGGCTGGAGTGCAGTGGCTCAGTCTCAGTTCACTGCAACCTTCCATTCCCAGACTCAAGCTATTCTCCAGCCTCAGCCTCCTGAGTAGTTGGGACTGCAGATGTGAGCCACCACACCCAGTTATTTATTTTATTTTTTGTAGAAAGGGGGTTTCACCATATTGCCCAGGCTGGTTTCGAACTCTTGAGCTCAAAGCAATCTGCCTGCCTCAGCCCCCACAAAGCAGTGGCATTACAGGCGTGAGCCACTGCACCCGACCCAGTTTTAAGCTTTCAAGATACTCCAGAGAGGTACTTAGGCTTCTGTGTAACATGTGGTATTGATCTGATATAGATGACAAGCTGTTGGCTGTTTTCCAGAACCTCCACAGTTGAGGGGTACAGAGTGGCCCCTGCAGCTCTGATTCGACTAGGGGAGGTAGGCATTGAGCTCCTGGGGAGAG
The DNA here is from genome assembly GCF_048565385.1 of Saimiri boliviensis. Taxonomy (NCBI): domain Eukaryota; kingdom Metazoa; phylum Chordata; class Mammalia; order Primates; family Cebidae; genus Saimiri; species Saimiri boliviensis. Next base: position 186,886,491 of record NC_133450.1, read on the forward strand.
GGTAGATCAGTTTTCTATCTCAATCTTATTTGGCCATGTAAACATTTTTGGATCACATCCACCAGCATTATCTGTCTAAGTACAGTTTTTCCAAGGGTCTTATTTGAAAAACTATGGTTTAGAGGTTTCTTTGGGAATGGGGTTGGAGTTGGGTTTAGAGGTATGGTCGATAGGGATGGGATTGTGGTTAACGTGAAGTATAGGCTAGAGCTACACATGAGGTCATGTCTTATATATGGGTTTTGTAACTGGGGAACCAGGACCTGGTTCTTCATGGTTTCCCGAGGATAACCTGGACTGGGTGTGTCTACCTGGTTTGTTCTTCCCTTGTGTCTGCTGTCAAAGAGTCTGAGGGTCAGGACTCTGCAAGGATGGAGGCAGCAGTAAATTGGGGGCCCTCGGGGTGATGGGTGTGTAGGGGAAGGATAGGGCTGCTGAAGAGGGCAGTGGACTCTCTTCCTGACCCTGACATTCTTTAAGAGCACACAACCACATTATTGAGACTAGGGATATGCACATGAATCCAAAACTATCCTATTAAAGGACAAGCAATAGGACAGAAATGACAAACCAGAGTTTAAAGGAGAGATGAGCCTGGTCTGAGGTAGCCTAGAGAATTTATGGAGGAGAGGGGCTTTGTAGGATGGATTTGGACTGCCTGTGTGTCTGTGGGTCTGTGAGATGGGTTCTGTGTGCAAACCTGTCTTTGTGTCTACATGTATCTTTGTGCCCGTGTCTGCTTGAGCGTGTCTGATGCAGGGTGTTCATGAGTCCATGTGAGTGTGTCTTCCTTGATGCATTTGTGTTTACTCTGAACTAGTTTCTGAGTGGTACGGTTGATTTATGTGTTTTTCTGTGTGTATCTGAGTGACGGGATGTCTGTATCCATGTGTCTTTGACTGTGTGTGTGATTCTTCCCTGGCCCCTCACTGTATCTTCCCCCTCCCCTGACATACCCCAGCTGCTAGCACTATTTACCGCAAGGAAGGCTTCCCTTCCCGCCATCTGGATTCCCATGGATCAGGCTGCCCGCCCAGGGACCTGCCTCTGTGGCCTTTGTAGTAGGCCTGACCTTGAAAGTGACATTCTGGAAATCCCCTAATATGCTACTTGCTTGGCCACTAGCTGAGTGTTTATAGTGGAGGAGAAGGACAAGGCAGGAAAGGGGGGCAGTTGGCAGCACCCGCCCCTCCTTCTGGAAACAGGATCTCATTGGCCCCTTCCCAGACCCCCCAGGGTCCCAGCCTCACTGTCTCTTCTGGGCATGAGAATGCACAGACCTCTGCAAGCCTGGTCAGCCCTATCAGACATCTGGCCCTTTGTGTCCCCAAGCACTTTACATGCCTGCATTGTGCTTACCTCTCATACTCCCACCTGAGCTCAAGGAAGTCCTTCCTTCTCTTCTGTCCCTGCAGTGGACACAGGGACCATTCTGGCTCTTCCATCTATGACAGATCTGGCCCAGACCATGGGTTCCAGAGCCCAGGCAGAGTATTTGGCCTTGGTTGGCTGGTTAAACAGCAGAGGCCCAGCCACCTCCCACATGGTGGAGGAATCAGTGTCTTCATGGAGTCTGTTCCTGTGCTCATCCTGTCCTCCTTGCCCTCCCTGCCTGAGTTGCAGTGAACAGGTACAGAAGTGAAGCCGCCACAGTCCCTGTCCTCAACAACTCAGTGTTGAACAACAGTGATGTTGTGGAAAAGCCATCCACCTCTCACTGCTGGTGGTCAGTTGCCTGAAATTTCCTCCAGCCAATTCTGAAGTGCCCTTCTGGAAAGCCCGAGAAGAGCTCTAGAAGATCATGGCTATTCACCATGACATGATGTTACCTGAGTGTGCCAGAGGTGAACTGAAAGATCCCAAGCAAACACTGATGTACTCCTAGCATCTACCCCCAAATCCGAAGTAGGAAATTCTTTTTTTTTTCTTTTTGAGACGGAGTCTGCCTCTGTTGCCTAGGATGGAGTGCAGTGGCACAATCTTGATCTCAGGTCACTTCAACCTCTGCCTCCTAGGTTCAGGCGATTTTCCTGCTTCAGTCTCCTGAGTAGCTCGGATTACAGGTGTGCAATACCATGCCTGGCTAATTTTTGTATTTTTAATACAGATGGAGGTTTCAACACGTTGGCCAGGCTAGTCTCAAACTTCTGACCTCAAGTGATCCACCCGCCTTGGACTCCCAAAGTGCTGGGATTATAGGCATGAGCCACCGTGCCTGGCCTGAAGTAGTAAATTCTGAAGTTCATACTCTACATGCGAATTTTGCTTCTTGTCTCTCTTCACCCTGGGGAAGATATAAGTTGGGGTTGTGCTGGGGTTATGGGACGGGATGAGCAAAGCTTTATCTGCCACCGGCATCCTGCAGGAATCATAGGCTCTGACGCTGACTTCTCTTAGGTCTCAACTTTGCTGAGAACTCATAATCCTGAAGGTATCAATTCCAGCTTATCCTGAGGGTATCAGTTCCAGCTCATCTTTGTCATGGGACTTTAATTAGCAGCATGAGCCCATGCTGGCCCCAAGCAAGTAGGAGCATGTGGGGAACCATGGGAGGGACCTGCTCCACCCTAAACCAGGATGTGTGCACACTAACCCTTGTCTTCCTACCTAATGCTGCTGTGACCCTCCTAAGTCCATTCCCTTTGTTCTGGGCCTCCCTCTATTCTAGCTGTGTGGCTGCCTGCCCAGCTCCCACTGGGCAGGGAGGATGTGCCTGTCACAAGACCTCTTTTGATTTTTGGGATGCTTTAGGAAAACACCACTTGAACGCAGGTTTGGGCCTTGTGCCTCTCTGCCCCGGGGACCATCTGTAGGCTGGGCCCCCATCCTTTAGGCACAGCATCAGCATTCAGAGCAGGGACACATCCATGCTTCTTCCCAACCTGGCTCTTCTGTATCCAAGCAGTAAATGCTGAGGTCCTTTCAGAGGAAACAAGTTCTGCCACCTCCTCCTCCTAGTGATGGGATGGTGAGTGATCCTGAGTTTCCTTAGGAACCAGGGGCATCCCACTGTCCCTCAAAACATGTCATAAAGAAGTCACAGTGCTTCCTGCCCTTTCTCCAGCTCTTGGCTCCTCTGTGGTAGGTCGGAAGGGGAATGCAGAGATGTCACCTCTTGAGGGATAATAACTGTCCAAAATAGAGGTCCCTCCCATCTTCTCAGGGCAGCTTCTTTGTCTTCCCGATTCCCAATCCTCTCCTCCCACCCATATAACCTCCCTGATCTCTCATTGAGCACTAGGATGCCACCCCTGACCTGTTTCTCCATCTCCAGCCTCATGCTCTTGCTCAGGCTCCATGCATTTAGAGCTTTTTTCTGTGACCTTTCCTGCTGGTACAGTGTTCCAAGAGCAGCTGCTGCACAGTTCTCAGCAGCAGCTTTGATCTCCTTTTCACCTAGCTATGTACTCACAACCAACTGCTTGGGACCTAATAGAAACATTCCATGGTAACTTCCAGAATGCCTCTCCACCTCCAGCTTTCCAGCTTTGGTTCCCATATCGTTTTCCCTTCCCACAGACATGGTCCCTTCCCAGCTCCTCACTCGTCCCTCTGGATCTGTGCCCATGCTTCCTTATATGTGGAGGAATTCTTTCTTCTCCTAATCCATGAAATCCTCTCTCATTAACTCTACCTTCTCTTTACCATCAGTGAAGTTCTGTATTTTTAGCCAAAGCCAGCCTGTGAACCTGGGGACTTGTTCCCATTCCTTCCCTTCTGCACCACAACATTGTTCCAGCAGTTCTCCCCTTGAGCTCCTGCAACATTAATTTATCTGTCTCAACTGGATGTTTTCCATTAACATCCACCATGCTATGTCTCCAATCTTTTTTGAAAAGCCCTTCGGCGTTCTAATGCTTCATATTTCTGCATCTTTATTTGAACAGACCTCCTTGAGAAGCTTATATTACCCTTTCTAACACTAACTGATGTCTTTCAATTCTCTCTCTCTCTCTCTCGCTCTTTTTTTTTTTTTTTTTTTTTTTTTGAGATGGAGTTTTGCTCTTGTCGCCCAGGCTGGAATGCAATGGCATGATCTTGGCTTCCTGCAACCTCTGGCTCTGAGGTTCAAGTGATTCTCCTGCCTCAGCCTCCTGAGTAGCTGAGATTACAGGTGTGGGATTGGATTACCGGCTAATTTTTGTAGAGATGGGATTTCACCATGTTGGCCAGGTTGGTCAACTCCTGACCTCAGTTGATCCACCTGCCTCAGCATCTCAAAGTGCTGGGATTACAGGCATGAGTCACTGTGCCTGGCCGTCCATTCTCTCTTGAATCTACTCCAAGTCACACCTTAATCTCCACCATTCACCTGAGGCGGCTCCTGTTGAGGTCATGAATGATCTCAGTGTTGCTAAATCCAACACTCTTCATCTTGCTTGGCTCATTGGCAACTTTTCATGCAGTTGATCTCTTCTTGAAAAACTTTCTTGTTTGGCTTCCAGTATTCCACACTCATCTTGTTTTCCTTCTGTCTGGCTGGCTACTGCTTGTCAGTTTCCTCTGTTTACTAGTCCCTCCTTTACTTTCCAGTTTGTTAACTTAGAAAAGTCTCAGGGCCCACTCCTTAGATGTCTCCATTTACAGTTAGTTGTTTGGTGTGTTATCCAGTTTCATGGTTTCTCTCTCTCTCTCTCTCTCTCTCTCTCTCTCTCTCTCTCTCTCTCTGTATTATCTGAAGCCAGGACCCTCCCTGAGGACCATCAGGCTTCTGTGTTGAGGATAGACTGTTGGGTGAATGGTCTCAGGATGAAATGGGGAGATTAGTTATGATGCTACTGGAGTAATGGTAGCAATAGAGAGGGTGAGAAGTGGGTATTTTCTCAATATGTGCTTGGCAGTAGAGATAACAGGATTTACTGTGAATTTGGATGTGGACTGTTAGGAAAAAAAAATCAAGGATAACGCCATTGTTTTTGTCCTAAATAACTGGAAAGATGGAGCTGCAATTAGCTGAGGTGAGAAATGTGATTAGAGTGGATTTGGTATGTGTGATCAAGTGGTGGTAAAGGGCAGAAAACCAGTTCATTTATTTTTGTATGGCTTGAGATTAATATTGGACTTCCAAGTTTATAATTTGACTAGGTAATTTGGGAGCGAGAATAGACTGTCTACCCCATGGGATCATGAGCTCCACTGGGAAAAGGCCTGTGTCATGTTCATTGTTGTGTTTAGCATAGTACTTGGCACATTATAAGTGCTCAAATATTTAATTGTTGGCAACTTTTTAAAAATTTTAGATGGAGTTTCCCTCTTGTTGCCCAGGCTGGAGTGCAATTGCATGATCTTGGTTCACTGCAACCTCTGCCTCCCGGGTTCAAGCGATTCTCCTGCCTTGGCCTCCCAAGTAGCTGGGATTACAGGCACATGCCATCACACCTGGCTAATTTAATATTCTTAATAGAGATGGGGTTTCTCCATGTTGGCCAGGCTGGTCTTGAATCAAAGTAATTTTTTTTTGTGGCTTCCTCCTCACCAGCTGATTACTTCCTCCCATGGCACTACCACACACCTCATAGCCCCATTGCAGTCATCAATACTTTGCCTGCACAGCCCTGACTTTGGATTCAACTAATGTAAGGTCTTACTATGCATGGGCCACTCTCCAAGGCCCTGGAGTTATGAGACAGTGGAAAATATTCTGGTGGAGTGGATGCTAAATGTTCATAAATCAAGCATGACCTTTAACTTCATGCACTCCAGACAAGGGCTTTTCTTCTTTGATGTGGAATGGTGACCCACCTGAAATGTAAGTTAAAGCTCCTTCCCTAGACAGGAAGGACTTTTTAGTCTGACTCACACCTTCCCTTATGACAATACAGTGGAGACAAGGAGGAGACAGACAACGTATTGCTGAGACATATAGAGTGTATTTCCGGTGGCGCCCTGTCCCACCTGCTCATTTATTTAAGGAAATGACAATACTGGTCCTCTGGAGGGATGCAGCAGTGGGGAGCCCGCAAACTCTTTTTCATGGCTCTGCATCTTCTCCTTGAGCAGACCAATGTTTCTGTCTGAACTGAGGGTCAGGAGCTAGGGTAGGTGCCCTGGTTGGGTGACACAAGCCACTTGAGGACAGTGCCAAGGGCAATGGCGGGGCTGGCCCGAGGCTGAGGCAGAGCTAGGTTGTCTGGAGTGTAGCCGGAGCTTATTTTCTAGGGACTGGGGACCATCCAAGAAAGCTCGGCCCACCAACTTCTCAGCAGGACGAGATTGGGCCTTGGAGTGCCTTGGTGGCTTCTCTGTCTTACTTCTCCCCACAGTGTTCTTGGCTGGAGCTGGGCTCTTTGCAATATTTTCTTTTCTGGTTTTGGCCACTTTTGAAGCAGCTGAGTACATGGAGTCTTCATGCCCTTTGCCTTTCATCTTGGGGTTGATACACTGCAGAAAAGATTTAATTTTATTTCTCAAGCTAGACTCTGGAAGGCTGGGCCTCTTGTGAGTATGGGGTGGCATCACCTGCCCATGCAAAACCTGGCCTTGCAAAGTTTGGCCCTGCAAAGGCTTACTCTGAGTTGGTAGGCTTAGGAAAGGCTGACCCTGTGAAGCCTGGGGCACCACAGTCTGGGCATTCTCAGGAATCCTCGCTAGTTCAAAGATGGCGTTTATCTCGGTTTGACGGTCTTGCAGGTCATTTTCGGATTCTTCGCCCCCAGGGACTCCTGTAGATAGCTGTGGGAGCTTAAGCTGAGAGTGATGCTGGAGGCTGTGTTGACAGGGATCTGCATGATGAAAGCTATGGCTCCATCGACAGGAGCCTCGGGGTGTCTTGTTTGGAAGCATCCCTCCTGGCCTCTGTTCTTCAGCAGGGGGTCTTTCTTCTCTGGTTGAGGAGAGCCCAAACCCTGTATCCCCTTCTCTATGGTTCCTGGCTGCTTTGGTTTCTTCTGGGTCCTCTCTCTTTCCTGCTAACATGGGGATATGGGCTGGGACGTTGCTCTTGCTAGGGCTTTGAGGCTCAGGGCCCCAGGGTTCCTCCAGATTGGGGTTGTTCACATTGGCCTCCACCTGAACACAAAGCACGTGGGCCTCTGTCATGTCCCCACTGGGTTGTGAGATCTTGGAGACCCAGTGGGCAGAACTTTGGGGTACTGCTTTGGAATTAGATTGCTTTTTGTTCTGCTGCACTGCCTTCCACTCATTGGCCGGCTGTTCTTTAAGGTGGACCCGTTCTGGATTGGGGGCAGGAGTGTCTGGTGGGATGGGAAGTTCCTGGAACAATGTCTCCCCTTGGTGGTTTAGACTTTCAAGAGACTCCTGTGTGAATACGTTCTCAGGAACTGTAGCACTTTGTTCCCTGGACTCCCTTGCTCTTATGGGAATTCCCAATTGTATCTCTAGGACCTTTTTTCTCAGGTGGAAGTTTAGTTTGGTCAAGATATGTGTCTGGAGTGAGTGGGGGCTAGCTGGATGTGTCTGGCTTTCTAGAGGCAGCGTCTCCATTGTTCCTTTCACTGGCACTGCAGGCTGAAACTCTTCTGCAACTTCTGTACAAGTCTTGTTGTTGTCTTGAGGGCATAGCCCAAGACTTATACAATGATCTTCAAATGAAATCATCTGAGTCGGAGGCCCTGCTGGGATCTCCATAGGCCCGGGCACCATCTCCGTGATGACAGATTGGCTAGTGACTGGCGGGGTCAGGGCCCTGGAGAGCACCACATAATACAGAGCAGGCAGCCCCGACAGGAAGGCCAGATACTTGTGCCGTAAAGTTGTCTCCAGTTTCTCAATGGCTTCCACGGACAAGACTCGGAGCAGCTTAGGGTGTTCAGTGGCAGTACATGGTAAGTCCTGTTGCTGCTGATCAAGGGCCATTGGCATCAAGGGCGTAACTTTGTGATGTAGGTCAGGGTCACTTGCTGTCTGCAGTTCCAGGAGCTGGCTTTCTGGAATGCAGGGAAAAGGAGCCACTGCCAGGCCCTCAGAGATTCTGCAGTCCCAGGACCTGTGTACACAGGCAGGGATCTTGCCCTGGTGGATCTGTCCACATTTGGAGTCAATGTGGTTCTGCAGTATTGCCTTGACCTGGGTTAACAAGTGTGGTGTGGGGATGGACACTGGGGCCACAATGGGTGATGGGGCCACATCACAAGCCCCGTTGGCCTCTAGTGCTGCAGGCTGGGGGATGCTCACATTGGCCAGGGCTGTGCTGCTGCAGGACAAAGTCTGCTGGACAGTGGATGTAAGGAGCAACTGGATGGACTGCCGGATCTTCTGAGGCAGGCCCCAGCGATGGTGAATCAACTGTTTCTGGATGTGGAATTCCAGCAGGTTCCGGGCATGCTCCGGGAAGAGTAGTTCCCTGGTGAGGACTGAGATGGTCTTTCCTGGCTGGGAAGTTGTCATGGTCTCAGGAGACTGAGCTTTGCCACAGGGCTCATGCTGCATGGGGCACTGGGTGTGCTGAGACCTCTGCAGGACAGCTGGCAAGCCCCACTGAAGCTGGAGCTGCCTCTGTAGCAGGTGCCACTCCAAGGCTTCACGCTCGGCCAGAGTCAGAAATGGGACATTGATCTGAGCTCGTTGATGGTCAGATGGAGAAACCCAATTTGGGAAAAGTGGAGAAGAGGGTGGGGCTGACTGGGGTGGCCTTTTAGGCAATAGATGGGGGAAGGAGAGCTTGTTGAAGAGAAAAGGATCCTTCAAGGAGGGCTTGGGGACATTTTCATTCTTTGAGAGGCCTTGAGAGCCCATGAAAGTGGGCTCCTCCTTTGGTTCTGTATTCAGGGACTCACTGTGCAGAGAAGGGAGCCCACAGAATAGCTGGCTGCATTTCTGCTGCAGATCACTCCCTGAGTCATTATTCTGTCCCCCAGACAGTGGATGGGGGCACCTTAGGGCGTTAAGGGCTGAAGAGGGCAAGGCTAGAGCCACAGGGTTTGGGCTTTGCTCACAGTGGTGTCTTTGCTCTGGGTTCATAACAGTCCATTCAGAAACCCAGAAGGTCTGCATGGGCTGGCCAGCCATACATGAACACCAGGTCTGGTGGGAAATGATCTCATATCTGTGAAGAGAGAACTGAGAAGTATTATTCAGGTTGAAAGAAAGTGGCTGGTCATTTCCAGGCTGGTAATACAATGGTGGGTTTGGCATAAGCTGCCTTAGGGACTCCTCCACACGTCTGGGGAGCCCCCACCTCTGGAAATGCATCCATTTTTTAACATGTACCTCAAGAAGCCTCAGGACTTCAGGACTGAGGAATGGCAGGTGGGCAGCAAGGACCATATGCAAGGCCATTGGATGCGTCGGATTCAGGGTTTCTGGGTTCAGGGACAACAAGGAGACCTGGGAATTCAAGTGATGCTGGCCTTGGTTCCCCTGGACATGGCTGGGGTTGCTGTGCATCGTCTCTTCCTGGTTCAGTGGAGTCCCTGAGTCCTCAAGCCTTGAAGAAACCATCACATTTGGGCCCCGGAGCACATCTTGCACTTGAAATTCCTGCCCTAGCCGAAGGTGATCAGCCAAGTAATCTTGGATGCTGTTTGTACCTGATGACTGGGCAGCTGACTGGGTTAAACATTTCTGATCCGTTAATTGTGACAGTGTTGGGGTTACAGATGCCAGTGAAAGCTCTCTGGTGTGCCGGGAACAAAACTCCAGACTCTGATCTAAAGACATGCTAGAAACAGACAGCATCTCTAGGCAAGAGGAGCCCTGCAATGGCCCTGATAAAGTCAGGGAGACCTGGTTGTTCTCATCCGCCAGTAATTGCTGAATCTCCAGAGCCACAGAATTGCAGATTTGGCAGCAGGGATCTGCACACAGGATTCGCCGCACACTTCCCTCCGGAGGAAGCCAGCCCTGGCTAGGAAAGGGAATGTGTCAAAATTAATGATGGAGTGACATCCTTCTTCTCGGAAGAGTGTGGGCTGGAGCTGACACTCTCCTTTGCCAGTCCTGAAAATCGTGGGGCCTGTACTCTCTTGTTGTCTACCTCTCTACTTTTCTTCCTAAGAAAATGCCATTTGGCAAGGTGTGGTAGGCTGGGCTGACGTTCTGGAGCTTGTTGGGCAAGGCTTCAGACAACCCGTGGGAGGGCATGGCCCTCAGAGAGGGCTGGGAGCTGGGGTCAATTCTCTATTGACCTTTTCTAAAGCTGAGCTAGGAGAATGGAGCCAGGCAGTTAGCTGATGGGGTATCACCAAGAACATCACCAGTTAGAACCCAGACTAGTCTCATTTGGGGCTAAGAAACCCAAAGCCTATATTCAGTATTTCCAAGCTATGGGAAATGAGGTCCTCATGGGATTTCTGCATTCTAGGGTATTTGGTACTCCTAATTTATACCCAGCATCTCTTGGGAACAAATCTTGTTCTCTAGAGCTCTTAAGGAGTGGATAAAATGATAGATTTCTGTCTAAGGAGTGTCCTAAGCACTGGCTTCCCTAAAGACTGAACCGGAGGAGGTCACGTCAGCAGAGTCTATCCAGAGTCAGCTATTTTCCCTTGAAAGGGTATAGCTGTAAAGAGAATAAGACAAGGGTGACTTCTTTATTCAAAACCCATTCTATTAACTGGGTAACTTATCTCATGGCTGAGTGCAGTTCCATGTAATATATTTTATGAATTATGCCCTAGTAAAAACCTGAATTGTAGAACTGCTCTTAACCTAGCACAGAGCTGAACTGGGTGGCTCATCCCTCCTGAGACATCTGAACCCAGAAACCCTGAGCACTCTTCCCTGGAAACCCTCTCAACCAGTGTCCATACTTCCACTGTGTATGTCTCCCTCCTAGCCATTATCCTTCTCAGTCCTGCCCCAGGCCAAGCCAAGAAATCATCATAGGCTGGGCTGGTTGTTGATAGACTGCAAAGAGCAATAGATCACCTTTTAATGACAGAGAGCAGCTTCTGTGGCTTCTCAGCTTCTTCCTGGGAATGTCTCCTAGCTGAGGAATGAGGAGACAGTGTTATATGGCCTGGGATAATTTCATAGGCATCCTATAGGAAGCTGAATAGTAAGGCCTTTGACTCTCATCAAGAAAAGACTACAATCCTGAGAAGTCAGTACTCTAAGGCATGTCTAAGAACAGCATCACTGTAACATGATGTCCCATATCTAATTTCATTTGATTTTTACAACCACAATGAGTCAGAATTGTCAGTGTTTTGCTCATTTTATGGATAAGAATGAGAGATGAAATTACTTCCAAAGGGTCATAAAACTAGTAAATTATGCAGTTAAGAACATCAGCTCTACTTTCTTAATTCTTGATTTCCAGGGCATTGAGGTACACAATTTTGGAACATTCCCAAGTTATGATTTCCCACCCATGGAAGTTTCAGTCTGGGGAATTGAAGTATTCAGTGTCAGAGCACTTGGCTCATGGCTCCAGGGGTTATAGAGGGACAAGATTCATGGGAAACTCACCCTCAGTGGAAGGGAGTCAGAGGAAAGATTAGGACTTTACCTGTTGATGCTCCATCTCTAGCCCTTTGCCTGACTTTTTGGTGATGCTTAAGAGACAAAAACATTAGAATGTGAAACTGGAACACCATTTTCTTTTTCATGTCCAAAATAAGGTAAAACATACATATATTTTCCATTCCCTTTCTATATATCTATCTGTATTTTATACAGTCTCCTGGATTTCCTTTGCCTCTTCCACCTTTTTATTCCGTTTCCTTCTCTGCTTGTTTCTGATTCACTTGGAGGCTTTTCTAAACTCTATACCTCCCATCTGATTCCCAGAGAAGTCCTGTTGGATATTGAGGATGACACAGGAGGAAAACAGAACTGACAAAAAGGTAAGTAGTTATTTTTTTTTTTTTTTTGAGACAGAGTTTTGCTCTTGTTACCCAGGCTGGAGTGCAATGGCGCGATCTCAGCTCACCGCAACCTCCGCCTTCTGGGTTCAGGCAATTCTCCTGCCTCAGCCTCCTGAGTAGCTGGGATTACAGTCATGCGCCACCGTGCCCAGATAATTTTTTGTATTTTTAGTAGAGATGGGGTTTCACCATGTTGACCAGGATGGTCTCTTGACCTCGTGATCCACCCGCCTCAGCCTCCCAAAGTGCTGGGATTACAGGCTTGAGCCACCGCGCCCGGCAAAGGTAAGTAGTTCTAACAACCACAGGGCTTCTGCTTAGGAAGCCCACCAACCAGAAAAATCCCCCATATTGAGAGATCTTCCAAGATCCAGCAAGATAGACTCCATGTTATCTAGTTCTCAACTCAAGCCAAATAGAGAGGTTCTTGACAGAAATTTTCTGAGTATGTTGTGGGAAGGGCCTGGTAAGGAATATGGTCTCTGAGAAGAAAAGTATTACACAAATTTAGCTGAAGATATGCTATAAAAATTGTGCAGCAGGGATTATGAGGAGGGACACCTAGAACTTATAAGCTTCTTATCTGAGGCTTAATTAGTTCAGTTGGAATCACAGTGTTGCCCTACCCGGCAGCAGCTCCTTTTAGCTTCCATACGCAATTCATGGTGGCTCCTTTTCACTTGCCAGATAAGTAGAATAATGATGAGGATGGAGCCATAGATATATAAGGGATATCCAACATCCCACAGAACAAAAGTAGGGCTCAACATGGTCTAAACCTCATTCGCATGAGATCAGCCATCCCTGTATCTCGGCATTCAGGGTTCTGGTGCCTAATGACTCCCAGTGCTAGGCCTTGTCATGTCCACCTCACAGAGGATGGAACTAGGCCACCAGACTGCATCACAAAGCCCTCCTGTTTCATAAGGCACATGTAGTAGGGAAGCTTATGTGGTGATTCGGTCTGTAGATGAGGGTGTTTTGAGCCTGGGACTGAAGGTGCCATAAGCAGTGTCTATTTCTTAGTCTGTCTTCACTCTCCACTCCCTGTACCAGCCTGATGGCTCAGCTCTCTCCTTCACAACTGTATGGTCACCCATCCTCAGAAAACTGAGTGCTTTGGCACACAGGGCACCTTATGAGAAGGAGTGGTTAGGCCAGAGGAACCTCCACTAACACTAACTCTCCCATTTGTTTTGGAAATATACCTGAGAAGTACACATGAATTTAGGGAGGGTGGAGTCTGGTTATGGCTTGGAAATGAAGAGCTTTGATGTTTCAGGCAATGGGTGATTGGTAACAGAGGTGCAGGAAGGGGACCGTGGCTGATGTGGTAGGGTAGTAGGGAAAGGCCAAGGTGGCTGTATCAATCCAGTCTTGCAGATGGGTAGGGAGAGACTGTAAATGCTGCCTTCCATGGAGGCACATTAATGCTCAGGGAGATGAAGGCCTGCAGAGATGGGTTAGCGGCCACTTCTGACTGTGGGTCCCAAGTGACTAGTTGCTGTTTGTGGTTGGACGTATGCTGTTTGCCTGAGGAGATTTTGTTCGTTTGTTTGTTATTTTCTCAAATCTGGATTTTGTAAATTTTTAGGCAGGGAATGGTATGTGTTTTCCAATTCAGCTTCAGGACTCATTACTTCTATAGCCAGATGATTGATTTACCTGCTTAGCTTCTGTAGATACTGTGATATGCCTCCAATATCTCAGTATTTCTGAATTTCCTTGGAAGAGTCTTGCTCTGGTAATGGTGGTCTCAAGCCAAGAAACCCTTGGGCTCCAAGTCTCTGAAGAGGCTATTTGGTCCTTCCTCAGTATCAAGTCTACCCAGCAGATGTGCTAAGCACCCAGTATGTGCTTGATCCAAAGCCGGGGGGTGTTGAGGGTACAAAGACATTTGAGCCACATTGGCTTTCTGCTCACAAGATGTTTAAAAATGTAGTTTCAAAGACAAGACTAATTCATACAAAGCAGGAGCCAACAATCAGTACAAATAGACTTACATACTCATTTGCAAGGCTCTGGCCACAAACATTCCATTTCAGAAAAGAGAAATCATAGTGAGGATCGTGGTCATCAGAGAGGGATCCTGGGTAGTTGAAGTTAAGTTTAAAAGTGCAGGCCATGGGCAAAAGGACTGTTCCTGGTGGGAGAGAAACTTACCAGCTCATGCAGAAACTAGGGAATGGGCCATGGAGTTCATTTGGCAATAAGAAATGCAATCTATCTCTAGCAGAAGTGCAGAAGAGTAGACTGGAGAGCAATTGTTGGAAAGATTGGAGTATTAGGGATAGAGGCCTCTTGATGGAGGGAGGGCCTTAGTATCTATTTTATTTCAATCCCTAAGACTGTTTTTTAAAAAAGTAAACATATTTATACATGGCCAAATTTAAAAGGCAGAAGAGGTATATAGCTGTATCTTTGGCACCCTTGTCTCCTCCTATTTTTCTTACTCATCTATCTCTCTTTTAAAAAATGTTTTATTTTATTTTTATTTTGTATGATTACATAGTAGGTGTATATATTTATGGGCTATATGAGATATTTTGATACAGGCATATGATGCATAATGATCACATCAGGGTAAATGGGGTATCCTTTACCTCAAGCATTTGTCATTTCTTTGTGTTACAAACATTTCAGCTGTACTTCTAGTTATTTGAAAATGTACAATAAATTATTGTTGACTGTAACCACCCTCCTGTGCTATTAAATACTAGGTCTTATTTATTCTTTCTTTTTTTTTTTTCTGGAGCAACTTCCCGCCAGCACTCAATCCAAATCTGTCCCTGGCTTGGACAGTTCCTGATGCCTCAATGGCCTACAGCTTTAAATATACACATAGTTAATGTATGTGAGTAACAAGTTCTGTCTGCTTCTAAAGAAGAGTACAAAGTAAACCATGTTAACAGGAAATTGTCTGAGAAAGACAAGCCCACACATTCCATGCTAGCCCGGGGTTCTTCCCACTTTCTTTTTTTTTTTTTTTTTCAGGTGGTTGTGAAAATTTCATGAACTAATCTTATAAACATGGAGAACAGTACCTTGCTTATAGTAAATGTTCAATTAGTATTGCCTCTCTCTTGTATTTTCATTGTTACTGACTTGCTTAGTATTGTGTGGATGTGTCTTTTAATTGATTCAGGAGTTTCATTACAAATTGATATTCACTAACATGAAACCTCTGGTATAATACAAACACAAAGTTTTGAGAACCAATCATGCTAATTGCTTTTGAAACTAAATGCTGATGATTACAGACTTTTTGATAGACACAGGTTAATCATTTACTGCATATAAAATTTCTGACATTTTAATTTTAACTGTTATAAGATGAAAGAAATGAATTAAATAACTTTTAGGAACATTTCCCTACTCTAAAATTATATAATATAGGATTTTATTTTATTTTATTTATTTATTTATATTTTTTTTGTGAGAAGATAAATTTCTTTTCTTTTCTTTTTCTTTCTTTCTTTTTTTTTTTTAAATAAGAAAAAGAATAAAGAAGAGGAAGAAAGAGAAAGAGGAAGAGGGAGAGAGGATGGGGGTATTGCTTTATTGCCCGGGCTAGAATGTAATCTAAATATGGGTATGCCTGTAATTGTCCTTAATAATGGAGATATAAAAGAAAATGAGGGAAGAGAATAACAAACAAGGAGCCAACCAACATTTCGTTTAAACTTCTAAGTTGATATGATGTGGTACTGATCTACGTATTCCTGTATTGGGTGCGTATATATTTAGGATCTTTAGCTCTTCTTGTTGTTGCATTGATCCTTTTATCATTATATAATGTCCTTCTTTGCTTCTTTTGATCTTTGTTGCTTAATTGTAACTTCTGCTTTTTATTTATTTATTTTAACTTTCTGTTTGGTTGGTAAATCCTTCTCCATCCCTTGTTTTGAGTCTTTGTGTATCCTTGAATGTGAGATGGGTCTAGATGCAGCATACTGATGGGTTTTAGTTTTTTATTCAAATTGCCTGTCTGTCTTTGGATTGGGGGATTTAGTCAATTTAAATTTAGAATTAATAATAATATATGTGAGTTTAATACTGCCATTTAATATTAGCTGGCTATTTTGCCCATTAGTTGATGTAAATTCTTCATTATATTGATGCTCTTTTTGATAATTTTTTTAGAAAGGCTGATACTGTTTGTTCCTTTCATATGTGTAGTGGTTCTTTCAGAAGCTCTTGTAAAGCAGGCCTGGTGGTGATGAAATCTCTGAGTGCTTGCTTATTCACAAAAAACTTTATTTTTCCTTCACTTGTGAAGCTTAGTTTGGCTGGATGTGAAATTCTGGGTTGAAAGTTCTTTTCTTTAAGGATATTAAATATTGGTCCCCACTCTCTTCTGGCTTGTAGGGTTTCTGCTGAGAGATCTGCTGTTAAGTCTGATAGGCTTCCCTTTGTGGGTAACCTGACCTTTCTCTCTGGCTGCCCTTAGTATTTTCTCCTTCATTTCAACCATGGTGAATCTGAAGATTATGTGCCTTGGAGCTGCTCTTCTTGAGGAATATCTTTGTGGTGTTCTCTGAATTACCTGGAGTTGAATATTATCCTGCCTTACTAGGTTGGGAAAATTTTCCTGAATAATGTCCTGAAGCATATTTTCCAGCTTGGATTCATTCTCTTCATCACATTCAGGTACACCTATCAAGCGTAGATTAGGTCTTTTTACATAGTCCCATATTTCTTGGAGACTTTGCTCGTTCCTTTTTATCCTATTTTCTCTAATCTTGTCTTCTTGTTTTATTTCATTGAGTTGGTCTTCGACCTCTGATATCCTTTCTTCTGCGTGATCAATTCGGCTGTTAAAACTTGTGCATACTTCACGAAGTTCTCGTATTGTGTTTTTCAGCTCCATCAGTTCACTTATATTCCTCTCTAAATTGTGTATTCTTGTTAACATTTCGTCAAATCTTTTTTCAAAGTTCTTAGTTTCTTTAGATTGGTTTAAAACAAGTTCTTTTAATTCACAGAAGTTTCTCATTATCCACATTTTGAAGCCTGCTTCTGTAATTGGAACACACTCGTTCTCCATCAAGCCTTGTTCCGTTGCTGATGAGGAACTATGATCCCCTGCTGAGGGAGAGGCGTTCTGATCTTGGGTATTCTCAGCCTTTCTTGGCTGTTTTCTTCCCTTCGTTATAAATTTATCCATCTGTGGTCTTTGTATTTACCGTCTTTGTAATTGGGTTTCCGAGTGGACGTCCGACTTACTGATTCTCAGCGCCGAAATCTGAGCAACCCACTGCACCAACTAAATCAGCGGCGTTAAGATTGATGGTGCTTTTCTGACTCTGCACCAAGAACCGACCAAGGTGCCGGCAAAACCGCCTCGCCGGTCACAAGAGTAGCGCTGGCGACCCGTGCGGCTCCTCCGCTGGGAATCTCCTGGTGCGTGAGCAACAAGAATTCATGTGAAGGTATGGTGTCCTCTCGTTCTTTGCGCTTTCACTGGGAGCCACAATCCCGAGCTGCTAGTGATCAGCCATCTTGGATCTCTCTCCTCTTATTTATTCTTTCTAACTATATATATATATATATATATATATATATATATATATATATTTTTTTTTTTTTTTTTTTTTTTTTTTTTTTGAGACGGAGCCTTGCTCTATCACCCAGGCTGGAGTGCAGTGGCGCCATCTTGGTTCCATCCACCTTCCAGGTTCAAGCAATTCTTCTGTCTCAGCCTCCTGAGTAGCTGGGATTACAGGTGTGCGGCACCATGCCTGGCTAATTTCTGTATTTTTTTTTTTTTTTTTTTTTTGAGACAGAGTTTCGCTCTTGTTACCCAGGCTGGAGTGCAATGGCCCGATCTCGGCTCACCGCAACCTCTGCCTCCTGGGTTCAGGCAGTTCTCCTGCCTCAGCCTCCTGAGTAGCTGGGATTACAGGCACGCGCCACCATGCCCAGCTAATTTTTTGTATTTTTAGTAGAGACGGGGTTTCACCATGTTGACCAGGATGGTCTCGATCTCTTGACCTCGTGATCCACCCGCCTCGGCCTCCCAAAGTGCTGGGATTACAGGCTTGAGCCACCGTGCCCGGCCTTAATTTCTGTATTTTAATAGAGACGGGGTTTCACCAAGTTGGTCAGGCTGCTCTTGAACTCCTGACCTAGTGATCTGCCCACCTCAGCCTCCCAAAGTGCTGGGATTACAGGTGTGAGCCATGGTGCCCAGCCTGTAATTATATTTTTGTATACATTAACCATCCACTCTTCTCCCCCTTCAACCCCCCTCAAATTCCCACCCCCCTCCCCCCACCCGCACCCTTCTCAGCCTCTGGTAACCATCATTCTATTCTCTATCTCTGTGAGTTTAATCGTTTTAATTTTTAGCTCCCACAAATGAGAACATGCAAAATTATTTTGCTATGCCTGGCTTATTTCATTTAATGTAATGTTCTTCAGTTCCATCCATGTTGTTGGAAATGACAGGATTTCATTCTTTTTTATGGCTGAATAGCACTCTATTGTGTATATTTACCACATTTTCTTTATACGTTCATGTGTTGATGGACATTTAGTTTGCCTCCAAATCTTGGCTATTGTGTAAGCATGGGAGTGCAGACATCTCTTCAATATACTGATTTACTTTCTTTCGGTTGTATGCCTAGCAGTGGTATTGCTGGATCATATAGTAGTTATATTTTTAGTGATTTTTTTTGAGACAGGTTTTTGCATCGTTACCCAGGTTGGAGTGCAGTAGTGTGATCATAGCTCACTGCAAGTCTCAGCCTCCTGGACTCAAGTGATCTTCCTGCCTCAGCTTCCCAGGTAACTGGGACCACAGACATGCACCACCACACACAGCTAATTTTTAAATTTTTATTTATTTATTTATTTTTGTAGAGACGAGGTTCCACTTTGTTGCCCAGGTTGGTGTTGAATTCCTAAGGTCAGGTCATCCTCCCACCTCAGCCTCCTAAAATGTTGGGATTACAGGTGTGAACCTATTTTTAGTTCTTTTGGGAACCTCCATACTGTTCTGCATAGTAGCTGTATTAATTTACATTCCCACCGACAGTGTACAAGGGTTCTCTTTTCTCCACATCCTTGCCAGGATTCATTATTGCCTGTCTTTTGAATAAAAATCATTTTAGCTGGAGTGAGGTGATATCTCAGTGTAGTTTTGATTTGCATTTCTCTGATCACTGACGTTGAGCACCTGTTTGCAATTTGTATGTTTTCTTTTGAGAAATGTCTATTTAGATCTTTTGCCCGTTTTTCAATAGAATTATTAGATTTATTTTTATTTTTATTTATTTATTTATTTTGCCTAATGAGTTGTTTGAGCTCCTTATATGTTCTGGTTATTAATCCCTTGTCAGATGAATAGTTTACAAATATATTTTCTCCCATTCCGGAGTTGTCTCTTCACTTTGTTGATTGTTTCCTTGGCTGTGCAGAAGCTTTTTAGCTTGATGTGATCCCATTTGTCCACGTTTGCTTTGGCTGTCTGTGCTTGTTGGGTATTGCTCAAGAAATCTTTGGCCCCAGACCAATTTCCAATACTCATGTATCTTTCAGAATTAATTTAGCATTGGAAGCATAAATAAATTGATATATTTTCTTCATAAATGGAAACATGCTTGATACTGTTTTTCCTTTTCTTATTTTACTTAATAGTTATTATGAACATCTCTTCTGCATATAATTTTCTTTAATGTTTGTACAGTCTTCTTTGGCAAAACTATAACATAACGTATTTTCAATCCTATATCCATGGATAGTTCTTTAAAGTTTTTTTTGTTCTACCAAATAACGCTGACATGAACCTCAGCATGTAAGTTCTTGTACACTGGTATGAGCATATAACTAGGAGAAATTCCTAAGAGTTGAATTAATGGGTCAAAAGGGTATGTGTATTTTAAATGTTGATATTGCATAATTGCCTACCAATTATATGAATTTGCACTCTCACCAAAACTCTGTAAGGGGCCTCTCTTCCTATGCTCGTTGACTCAATATTATCAAATTTTTTATCTTTGTTGATATGAGAAGTGAAAATTGTATTTTATATATTTATAAAGTTTGTTTGAAGGTATGATAATCACCTTTTTGTTTCTTTTCTGTGATATATCTCTTCCTATCCTTAGCTCACAGATTATTGGGCAAAAAATCATTTGTTGATTTATAAGTGTTTTTTAATATTAAGAAATTAATTCTGTATATATACATCAGAAATATTTTTTCTCAGTTTGTCGTTTGATATTTATGATGAATTTTTGCCACACATACATTTCTGCATTTTATGTAGTTGAATTTATTAGCCTTTTATGGCTTCTTTTTTTTTTTTTTTTTTTTTTTTTTTGGAGTCTCACTGTATTGCCAGTTTGGATTGCAGTGATGCTATTATGGCTTACTGCCACCTCAATCTCCGGGGCTCAAGTGATCTTCCCATCTCAGCCTCCCTAGTAGCTGGGACCACAGGCACATGTCACCATACCTGGCTAATTTTTAATTTTTCCTTTTTTTGTAGAGATGGGGGGGGGGTCTCCCTGTGTTACCTAGGATGGTCTTGAACCCTTGGTCTCAAGATATCCTCCTGCCTCAGCCCTCCAAAGTGCTGTGATTACAAGCATGTACTAGTGTGCCTGGCCATGGCTTCTGTGTTTTAAGTCACACTTAGAAAGGTTTTTCCCTGCCTGAAGTTTAAAAAAGTTCTAATTCTTCAGATACTCATGGTTTCATTACTTTTGATAAATGAATGAAGTTAGAACCTGTATTAAGAATTACATTCAGGTACATCTAATAGAGATTCAACTACAAAATAGGGTTTCTCAGCGTTCCTGGATTCCTCTTAGGATAAAGGAAAGTTGGAAGTAGCATTACTTTCACTCTTACAACAAAAGAAATCACACATACAAGAAGAAAAGAAATCACAAGACACTCTGCAAATTCACTTTTCTTGAATTTGTCAGCAAGCTGAAGTTCTAGGTCAACTCAATTAACCTTAGTCTAAGGAAAGACATCGCCAAGGAGATGTGGCACAGGTGCACTTGCTTATTTGGAGCCAACTCTCCCACTCCCCTCCAATCAAGCTTATAAGAATCCAGATAAAAGTTTTAATGAATTGCCAAAGGCCAACTGTAGCCCAGCACGAGAATACAGAAACCGTGGACTTACAAGTACGGGGAGAATTCACACACACCTGCGGGGTCCTTTCCATGAACCTTACTGTATATTCACAAGAAAGACTGGGGGAAGTGTGAGAGTTCTGAAAAAAAGTATCCCTTGTGGTACAAGCCTGGGGAAAACGAAGAGCAGCTGCTGAAGGGAAAAGCACCAAGTCCTTCCCAGATTCTTCTCCCTTCTCTTCTCTGTGGAAACAAAAGCCTTAAGCTGCTGGATGAAGGGCAGTAAGTCCTATCGTTAGGCTGTAAATCATGTATAGGTGAAGACCCACTGTAGCTGGAAAAAGGGAAAAGAAAAAATTCTACCTTTGTAGACCCCAGACCATTAGAAGTATTTCAGCTGGGGGTGGCATAGGATCAGGGAGAAGTCCCTTCCTTGAGACTCAGGGGCACAGTGCCTGTCTAAAACTGAAGGTGAATCAGTAAAACAGAGAATCTTACCACCCCAACCAACCAGGCTAATAAGCAGTAAGTAACGACTGCAGTCTACTACTGAAATAGCATCAGGAGCATGGAGGAAGACATTGAGCAAACCTCTGGCAAGCCAGCCTCAACAATAAACACAAACTAATATTAGAGAAGCCTGGAGTCTCTTATGCACTGACAGTAACATAGCAAGAACAAAACCCAAACACAGCTGAGCTTCTGACTAGACTGAATCAATCTCCCATACTAAAGTCCCAGCAGAAGGAAAGGGATGATCATTTTCAAGCACAAAAATAATTTAACTCAGTCTTTGCTCCCTTACCGTAGATGTCCAGCTTTCAACAAAATTTTCCTACAAGGCATATGAGGAAGCAAGAGAAAGTCACCACACTATAAAGAGACAAAGCAATGAACACAACCAGACTTAGATATGATACATATATTGAAATTATCAGACAGAGAAACTAAAGGAACTATGTTTAGTATGTTAAAGGACCTAGTGGAAATGGTAGACAGCCTTCCTGATCAGATGGGTAATTTTTTCAGAGTGATAGCAACTCTAAGAAAGAATAAAATGGCAATTCTGGAAATAGGAAACGCAGTTACACAGATAAAGGTTGCTTTTGTCAAGCTCACCAGTAGTTGTTTTTTTTTGGAAACGGAAAGAAAAAAGAGAAAAAAGCAAAACAATGTCAAAACAGAGCATCCAAGAGCTGTGGCACAAGAGTAAACAATCACACATATTTGCAATTGACATCCTAGGAGAATAGAAAGACAATGGAACAGAAGAAATATTTGAAGAAATAATGACCATGGATTAAAAAAAAAAAAAGAGAAAAACAACTGTTTTTTTGAGACAGGGTCTCACTGTCACCCAGACTGGAGTGCAGTAGCACAATGATGGCTCACTGCAGCCTTGACCTCTCAGCCTCAAGAGACCCTCCCACCTCAGCATCCTGAGTAGCTATGATTATAGGCATGCACCATCTCACCTGGTTAATTTTTTATTTTTTATAGATATAGGGGTCTCCCTATATTGCCCAGGCTGGTCTTGAATTCCTGGCCTCAAGTGATCCTTCCACCTTGGCCTCCCAAAGTGTTGGGATTGCAGGCATAAGCCACCATGCCTGGCTAAAATTTTTAAAATTAATGATAGATACCAAGCTAAAAATCCAAGAAGCTCAGAGAATACTGACCAGGGTAAACATTTAAAGACAGACCTAGACATACATTATTTGAGTTGCTGAGAAATGAAGACAAGGATGCTAAAGGCAGCTTGATAAAAAAGGAAACATTACATAAAGAGTAACAAAGATAAGAATTACAGTAGACTTCTGGTCAAATCTATGTAAGCTAGAAGACAGTGGAGTGGCACCTTTAAAGCACTGAAAGAAAAAAGTGTGAGCCTAGAGTTCTATACCACACAATGATATATTTAAAAAATGAGAGAGAAATAAATACTTTTTTTTTTTTTTTAGGCTGCCAGGGTTTCTCTTCTTCATAAAACAGGCAGTTGGCTGCTAATCATTGATTCTCCCACTTCTTCCTAGCTAACTGAACCCATATTTTTAAAATTAAGGTAAAATTTACATGTCATAAATTCACCATTTACCTATTTTAAAGTGTATAATTCAGTAGGT
Source organism: Saimiri boliviensis (assembly GCF_048565385.1). NCBI lineage: Eukaryota > Metazoa > Chordata > Mammalia > Primates > Cebidae > Saimiri > Saimiri boliviensis. The sequence continues at coordinate 186,909,474 of NC_133450.1, forward strand.
TTTAGTACATTCACAACATTGTTGAATCATCACCACTAATCCTAGAACATTTTCATCACTCTCAAAGAGAAACCCTGTACGTATCAGGCAGTCAACTACTATTCTAACCTCCCCCTAGTCCCTGGCAACCATGAATCTGCTTTCTGTCTCTATGGAATTTCCTATACTGAGTATTTCAAATAAATGGAATCATAGAATATGTAACCTTTTGCACCTGACTTCTTTCACTTAGCACAATGTTTTTAAGGCTCATTCATGTTGTGGGACCTATTAGTACTTTATTTCTTTTTATGGCTGAAGAATAATCAATTATATGGACTTGCCACATTTTGTTTATCCATTCATCATTTGATGGATATTTGGGTTATTTCCAGTTTTTGGCTACTATGAATAATGCTGCTGTGAACATTTGTGTACAAGGTTTTGTTTCTGCTTTCAATTTTCTTGGATATATATAGAGGAGTAGAATTGCTGGGTCATGTGGTAATTCTATGTTTAACTTTTTGAGGACCCACCAAACTGTTTTCCAGAGTAGCTGCACCATTTTACATTTTCACCAACAATGTATGATGAACCCTAATTTTTAGTTAGAACTGCAGAATCCTGAATACACTGCAATGCCCAATTATTCAGGATGAATTGTGATTGCTAAAAGCCAGTTGAGCCATATTATATTTCCAAAAATGGCCACAATATTTATAGTTCGACATGCTTTTACTGTAACTTACCACTTCATCATCAAGAGATGGTGTCTGTTTCCTCTCTTCACACTGAACAGATCTATGTGACTCATTTAACAATTAGAAGATAGTGTAAGAGTTGTGTAATAAAAGGCAATATAACTTTTGTCTAGCTTTTTCTTTCTCAGGACATGTGCCCTTGAATCCCTGAGTAGCAATACAGGAAGTCCAGAAGATTATGTAGAGAGACTACATAGAAATAGAGTGAGATGTTTAAGGAACCCCAGTTGTTACAGCCTCAGCTGTTTATCTTCTCAACCCAGGCAACAGATATGTGAATAAGTGAGTCTTCAGATGATCCAGCATCAGTGTTATCTGAATACCACTGTGGCCAGATCCCAAACAAGACTGCCTAGCTGATCCTAGTCAGTCCTCCAATGTGAAATAATAGTATTTTAATTGTTTTTTAAGCCACTCATTTGGGGGTGATTTATTAATCAACAATATATGTCAAAGCAATTGATCCTCTTTGTCAGATTCCCAATTTTTAGACTTCTTTGCATCTAAGGATGGACATGGGACCCAGTTCTGACTAAGAATATATGGGGAAATTTTCTGGGAGGACTTCTGAGAAGGAGTTCCTTTCTGATACAAGAGATGGGACATAGAAGAACTTGCTTAGAGCTCTCCAGCTTATGCTCCCTTGCTTCCTGCCCTTGAATGAGAAGTATGGATGTCATGCTTATACCTAGAGCAGCCATTTGTGGTCCTGAGGTGATAGGCTTAGAGGTTAAAACATCAGTGTCTGAGGATGATGGAGAAGAATGGACAGTGTTAGGATATCCAGTGACACTAATCTCTAAAGGAACCTTGGAACCTCCTGAGTTTGAGTACTGTTTCTGAGCCAGAACACTTCTATTTCCTCTACCTATTTATCATTTTGATGCACTATGATTCTGGGTCGTAGCTGTTTCCTAGTTTCATTCAAAGTGCAGTTTTCTATTTTTCCTGTTGTTTTGAGGTGATTTTCTTGAGAAGGAGTAAGAAGCCTCTTTATTCATCATCTTGAAACTGATCTTTATTCATAGTAAGAAAGTTCAAGTTAAAATATGATTTCATGTTCATTTCAGATAGACAAAAATGTTTGAATATACAGTATGTTAGGAGAGGTATGAGAAAGAGACACTGTTACATGATGCTGGTTGGAACATAAATTGGATAACATAAAGTGGCTGGTACTGGTTGTTCCTTTCCTTGTTTAGTGCTTCTTTTAGGATCTCTTGTAAGACAGGCCTGGTGGTGATGAAATTGCTGAGCAATTGCTTGTCCATAAAGGATTTTATTTCTCCTTCACTTATGAAGCTTAGTTTGGCTGGAAATGAAATTCTAGGTTGAAAGTTCTTTAAGGATGTTGAATATTGGCCCTCACTCTCTTCTGGCTTGTAGGGTTTCTGTGGAGAGATCTGCTGTGAGTCTCTTGGGCTTCCCTTTGTGGGTAACCCAACCTTTCTCTCTGGCTTCCCTTAGCATTTTTTCCTTCATTTCAGCCCTGGTGAATCTGAAGATTATGTGCCTTGGTTGCTCTTCTTGAGGAATATCTTTGTGGTGTTCTCTGTATTTCCTGGACTTGTATGGTGGCCTGCCTTGCTAGGTTGGGGAAGTTCTGGATAATGTCCTGAAGAGTGTTTCCCAGCTTGGATTCATTCTCTCTGTCACATTCAGGTACACCTATTAAACATAGATTAGGTTTTTTCACGTAATCCTATATTTCTTGGAAGCTTTGTTCATTTCTTTTCACTCTTTTTTCTCTATTCTTGCTTTCTCATTTTACTTCATTGAGTTGGTCTTCAATCTCTGATATCCTTTCTTCTGCTTGGTCAATTCGGCTTTGAAACTTGTATATGCTTCATGAAGTTCTCGTGCTGTGTTTTTCAGCTCCATCAAGTTGTTTATATGCTTCTCTAAGCTGTTTGTTCTAGTTAGCATCTCATCTAACTTTTTCTCTAGGTTCTTAGCTTCTTTGCATTGGGTTAGCTCATATTCTTTTAGCTCTGAGAAGTTTATTATTACCCACCTTCTGAAGCCTGTTTCTGTGAATTCATCAGATTCATTCTCCATCCATCTTTGATCCCTAGCTTGTGAGGAGTTTTGATCCCTTGGAGGAGGAGAGCTGTTTGGATTTTTGGTGTTTTTATCCTTTTTGTGCTGGTTTCTTCCCATCTCATTGGCTTTAGCTACCTGTGGTCTTCATAGTTGGTGACTTTTGGATGGGGTCTCTGAGTGGATGTCCTTTTTGTTGATGTCAAAGCTATTTCTTTCTGTTTCTTAATTTTTCTTCTAACAGTCAGGCTTCTCTGCTGCAGGACTGCTGGAGGTCCACTCCAGACCCTGCTTGCCTGGGGATCACCCATGGGGGCTACAGAACAGCAAGGGTTGCTGCCAGTTTTTTCTTCTGTTATTTTCATCCCAGAAGGGTACCCGCCAGATGTCGGCCTGAGCTCTCCTTTATGAGGTGTCTCTTTGGATATATGGGGGTCAGGAAGCTGCTTGAGGAGACAGTTTGTCCCTTATAGGAGCTCAAGTGCTGTTCTGGGAGCTCCGCTGTTCCATGCAGAGCTGCTGGGCAGGTACCTGTAAGTCTGCTACAGCGGAACTCATAACTGCCTCTTTTCCCAGGTGCTCTAATCTAGGAAGGTCAGCTTTATTTATAAGTTTCTGATGTGCTGCTGCCTTTTTTCAGAGATACACTGCCCCGCACGGAGTAGTCTAGTCACAGTCTGCCAGCAGAGGTGTTGCTGAGCTGCCGCAGGCTCTGCCCAGCTGCTATGTGAACTGCCTTGGTATTGGCGGACTGCCTCAGTAGTGGTGGATGCCTTTCCCCGCACTGAGCCAGACCATCCCTGGTGCAGCTGTGCTTGCTGCAAAACTCTCAATCCAGAGCATTTCAGATTGCTTGTTTTGTGGGAGTGGTACCCACCGAGCCAGATCGCCTGGCTCCGTGTCTCAGCCCCCTCTCTTTCAGTTGAATGGGTGGCTCTGTCTCCCAGGCATTCCAGGCACCAGTTGAAATTACCGCCCAGATTTGTGTGAGTTTCTGTGTGTCAACCCACGGCACCAGCCATGCTGAAAACTTGTGGTGCTTTTCAGCCTGGGAATCTTCTGGTCTGTGGGCAGTGAAAACTTGTTTGGAAATGCAGTGAGCACTCACTCTCTGTGTTGGTTTTGCTGGGAACTGCACTCAGGAGCTGTTCCTATTTAGCCATCTTGGATCCTCCCTATTAATTTCTTTTATAGAGACAGAGTCTCCCTATGTTGCCCAGGCTGGTCTCAGTCTCCTGAGCTCAAGAGATTCTCCTTCCTCCTTCTCCCAAAGTGCTGGGATTACAGGCATGCACCCCCATGCCTGGCCTCTTTTTTTTTTTAACAGCATGAAAAATTATGCACTTTATTTATACAACTTTGTATTAAACACTTGCATTTTAAAATAGTTATACTTTAACATGACAATTACCTGTAATAAAGTTATGCTTCATGAAAATGTAGTGTAGTTCAGGTATTGAACTGCCTGGTTTTTGTAAATAAAGTTTTATTGGAACACAGTCATGCCCATTTGTTGATATATTGTCTGTGGCTGCTTTCTAACTGCAATGGCAGAGTTGGGTATTTGGAACAGATGCCTGCCAGTCTAAAATATTTACTGTCTCACATTGTGGCTTGCAACAACACTGTAGTTAAAAGCAGCCTGCAATAAATAGTTTCAGTAATAGTATCTTCTCTCACTTGTACATTTTCCCCAGACCCTAGTACAAGCGTGCCCTATATACTCAAAGACCTTTTATTTATAGATATAAATATTGTATAAAGGCTTTTCCTTTATAAAAAATGATGCCTTTTAGAAACACTTTAATCCTATCCTACTTGATATATAGTGTTACAATTTGACAAAGTAGTAAATTCTACCAAGCACCTTTAGGTGAGCACCAGCTTTTCCACTGAAAGGGGACACAATTTAATACAGAAAAGTTGGACTTCAAACACAGAAAGGGTTAACTCCTCTAAAAAGTCTTCTTCCATTTCAGAGGATTATTTACAACCATAGTAAACCCTAAGGTTTATATTCACTTCTCCAGGAAATAGGAGATAGTCTATATTCTCTGAAACAGAATTCTCCAAATAGTAGGAGAGGTCCTTTCTAGTAGAAAAGACTGTTAGGCTATTTAACTATTTCTAATTCACTTATATGTGTCTCGAAAATATGAGGACCAATAATCATTTTAACTACCTGGGATTTGGGGAAGGATTCATGATATTAGCCATCATTATAATTTCAGGGAGCATGCCTCCAATATCCTAGGAGTGTCACTTTTATATTTTCAGCTCTCCTTGAGTTTGTGCAAAAAATTTGATTACCATATGGGTCCTTTATAGGTGTTGAATAACCAGTACCATTTTCTCCTTTTGGAAATGGTTGGTCCCTTCCTCACCTTTTCCCTATGTTTTAGTCTTTTTTTTTTTTTTTTTTCTGATATAACAGAATACTTGAGACTGGCTAATTTATAGTGAACAGAGATTTATTCAGTTCACAGTTCTGGAGGCTGGGAAGCCCAAGCACATGACCCTGGCATCTGGTGAGTCGTCCCATGGTGGAAGTCAGAAGTCAGAAGTGAGTGCATGAGACAGAGTAAGGCACTGGGGGCTGAAATCACTTTATAACAACTTACTCTCATGATAACTAACCTGCTCCTTTGATAATGACATTAATCCTTTCATGAGGGCTCTGCTCTCATGATCCAATCACCTCTTCTTAGGCCTCATCTCTTAATACCTTTGCACTGGAAATCAGGTTTCCAACATACGAATTTTGGGAGGCACATTCAAACCATACTACCCTATTTCTCCCAAGCAATTGTAGTTCCAAACTGGCAAAAGTACTCAAGATTAGGGGCTAAAGATAATGATGGACCATGGGTGGTAGTCAGTGGGGAACAAAGCTCAATTGGATATCAGTGGCTTCACTGGAGAACAAATAGCCTTGGAATTTTGAAAAACCAATAAACTGCCTATTTGTAAGAGTGAGAAAGATGTAATGCACAAAATCATGGAGCTGTAAGTTCAAATTTGGGGTAAAAACTATAACAAAATTAGCTTGCTTATGGTCAATCACAAAGTAGGTTGCAACCTGGCTCAGTGCTACACACTCAGAAGGTGCCTAGTAATTGCTTTCTGATGAGGTGGAGAATCACCACTTTTCTCCAGAGCAGTGGTTTTCAACCTGGTTGATTTGTCACAAAATATTGTGCCAAAACATTTTAATGTTTTACCTCATGTAAGAATAAAGACAACTTAAATTTATCTCTATAATACACTACTTTTACTTCTATTCTACAGTGCTTTGCTTTGTGAGAGAAAGGGGTAGAGTTACAGCACATATGCTAGAAATTGTGCACTGGGTAACACTGGACACTCGAATATCATTTGTGAAGTGTATCAGGGCATAAAAAAGGTTGGGTGCTGCTGCTCTAAAGAACGGGTCCTTGCCTATACCCATTACCGGAGATGAAAAAAAAAAAATAACGGGTCCTGCCAAAATCAGGTAATCTTTGATATGGAAACATTCCAAGTGGATGGAGGTGGAGATATCTGTCATGACTTGGAAAGATTAAAAAAAAAAATCCAGGTCCATGACATACTCATTAATCATCTGCTCCACCAGCCAGACAGGTGTTGAACAGGAAGCCAGGGATTAGTTACAGCTTGACAGAAGTATTTTAGCACAGAATCAGAAATGACCATGTCATTTCCTAACTAGAAGGCTTGGGCAGAAGCTGGTATCCTTGCTGGGATGGATGCTAAAGGAACACAGGGGCCCATTGAGTTAAGAGGAGCAGAGGAGGTATTAGAGCAAGGAGAAGCCAGGTGGCAGACTATCTTCCATGACTCAGAGCAGAGAAGTCAGGAAGGTCCTGAAATAGGCTGAATATCAGGTCCCCACAGCTGGAGTATTGTTAATTCTGATCAGCTTCCCCATTCTTGTTTCTCCATACTGGCTTCTTGGATCCACAGCTACACTGGCCAAGCTTGGTGAGCCATGGTCAAGAGGACCAACAGAGTGGGCTACTTGATTTTCCATCCCTCGTCAGCTTCACTCTATAGGCTAGCTGCTTCACTGGAGTGTGAGAAGTAGCTGTAGGTATTCTTTTAGGAGAATGAAAAAAAGGGATCGGGGAGGAATTTACTAGCTTTTCAAGAAGAAATGGTATTTACAATAAGTAGTAGGTAGGTAAAATACTGATGGGAATAACATTAAAGGAAAAAAACAGCATGTGAAATTATTTGAGCACTAAGAGTATATAACCATGTAAAAATATGTCCATGAAAAAAAAAAGACCAGAAATACCCCAAACTGATAGCATTATTTGTTACATTATTTGTTACCATTCAGAATTCTGAAAATGGGAAAATATACTCACAACTTTACCTTCCCTAACAAATAATGAAGATGCACTATACTTCCATAGTTTAAAAAAGCATTTTGAAAGTAAACACTTAGGGTGATTTCAATCCAATGATAGATTAATTTGATTCAGACCATTTCTCCTGCTAAGAACAACTAGAATATGTTGTCAAAATATTTTAATGTTTAAAGGCATCGTAAAACCTCAACAAAAGTTTGATAAAACTATCAAAAATTACCAAAGCCTTTGGTAAAACTATCAAAGCACTGAGGAATTATGGGGCCAAGATTCAAGTGAGAGGGGAAGCTTACTGAGGTGGGCCTGACATTTGGGGCTGTTCTTCCTCTTAAGGTGATTGTCAATGACAAGGGCTAACAGGTTGAAAAACGAAGCAGGACATTTGAGAGATTTGTAGGTTAAAGGGAACAAAAATTGGAACTTGCTTGATAAGAAGGAGGGGTTTTGGTAAGAACCACAGGCTTTTGGTCAACCCTGAAGAGCTGTACCATAGCAGTAAGTATGAACTGGAAATAGACAAGCTCTCACAGGGATTGAATCTACTTTGAGTCCTCTCAGTCTCTGCTTGAACTTTGGAGATCTGGGATTGCCAATTCCTCTAGCTTAGCTACCAGCCATGAGATACCAAAGCCTGACAACTATAGTAAGAGAAAGAAAAAGTACAAGCTAATCTCATTTATGAACATAGATATTAGCAACCTAAACAAAAGATTACCAAACGAAATCCAGTGATACATAAAAACAGCAATACACTATGACTGACTTGGGTTTATTTCAGGAGTACAAGGCAAGTTTAAGATTGAAAAGGTAATCAATGCAATTCACATTAAAAGAATTAGGAGTAAAAATTATATGATCATATTGATGTAGAAAAATATTTTGATAATATTAAACATTCTTTCATTACAAAAAGTCTCAAGGAAGAGATGAAATCTGATAAAGAATATCTGCTAAGAAAACATTAAAAACTATGAGTCAGTCTTCTTTCTTTGCTCACTAAAGCCATTTTGGCAGCTTGGGAAGCGTGCCCTGCTCCCTGGAGACCTCAGGTATGTAAGTAATAAACCTTTTCATACCTTCTGATTGTGTGTGGCATCATCAGTCTTGATATTCAAACCAAGTTTTGGGTGTGGGCCCATCCTGTTGCTTTAGGGTGTTGCTTCTAGAATATAACAGAAGCCTACTTCATTACCTTGAGGTTAGGAAAAATTTCTTAAAAAGGACACAAGAAGTACTAACCATAAAGAAAGACTGACACATTGGACTACATTAAAATCAAGATCTTTTATTTATCAAGAGAAACCTTTAAGATACTAAAAAGACAAGTTACAGAAGGGGAAAATATATATACAAAATATTTAGCCAACAAAGCAGTTGTATTCAGAATATATAAAGTTCTTCAGTACGTAGTGGCTCACACCTATAATCCCAGTGCTTTGGGAGGTGGTGGTGAGGGTGATTGTTTTGAGCCCAGGAGTTCAAGACTAGCCTGGACAACACAGCAAGACTCTGTCTCTACAAAATATTAAAAAGTTAACAGGGCATAGTGGCCTGTGCCTATAGGCTTAACCATTTTGAAGGCCTAAGGGGCAGGACTGCTTGAGCCCAGGAGCTCTGCAGTGAGCTATGATTGCACCACTGCACTACAGCCTGGGTGGAGTGCAGTCTTTTTTTAAGAAGAAAAAATAAGATCGGCTGGGTGCAGTGGTTTACGCTTGTAATCCCAGCACTTTGGGAGGCCAAGGCAGGTGGATCACAAAGGCAGGAGTTCAAGACCAGCCTGGCCAAGTTGGTGAAACCCCATCTCTACTAAAAATACAAAAATTAGCCGTGTGTGGTGGTGGGCTCCTGTAATCCAGCTACTTGAGAGGCTGAGGCAGAGAATTGCTTGAACCGGGAGACAGAGGTTGCAGTGAGCCGAGATCATGCCACTGCCCTGAGGCCTGGGCGACAGAGTGAGATTCTATCTCAAAAAAAAAAAAATAAAGAAAAAGTTCTATAAATCAACAGGAAACAGACAGACAGCCCAACAGACAAATGAGCAAGGGACCTGAACAAGCATTTTACAGGAAAGTGTAACTATTAATAAATTGCCAGCAAATGAAAAGGTTTGCAAACTCACTTGGAATCTCAGAAATATAAATACTTAAAATCACAGTGAGATACTAATATAGGCCTACCAGAAAAGATAAAATTATAAAAGATTGACAATGCCAAGAGAGGATAAGGATCTGGAGAAACAAACTCCCAGACACAGCTGGTGGCAGTGTATATTGGTACAAGCACTATAGAAGGATCTGGTAAAGCTGAGTATGTGATACATCATCTCAACAGAATGAAGGACAATACCATGTGATCATTTCAATTACTAATGAATAAGCGTTTATAAAACTTAATATCCCTTCATGATAAAAATTCTCAAAATACTGCATATAGAAGGAACATTGCCTCAACATAATAAAAGCTATGTACAACAAACTCACAGCTAGTAACATACTGAGTGGGGAAAAACAAAAAGCTTTTCCTCTAGATCTGGAACATGACAAAGATGCCTGTTTTCACCATTGTACTGGAAGTCATAGCTAGAGCAACCAAGTAAGAGTAAGAAAAAAGGGCAAAGAGGTCAAACTATCCTTGTTTGCAGATGACATGATTCTGTATTTGGAAAAATCTAGAGACTTCACCAAAAAACTATTAGAACTGATAAAAAAAAATTTAGTAGTTGTAGGATACAAAATCAACATACAAAAATTAATAGCAATTCTATGTGTAATAACAACCTGAAAAAGAAATCAAGAAAGTAATCCCATTTACAACAGCTACAAATAAAATTAAATACCTAGGAATTAATCAGAGAAGTGAAAGATCTCTATGATGAAAATTATGAAACATTGATGAAAGAAACTGAAGAGGACACAAAAAGATATTCCATGCTCATGTATTGAAAACTCCATATTGTTAAAAATATCCATACTACCCAAAGCAATCTACAGAATCAACATAATACCTATCAAAATACCAATGTAATTCTTCACAGAAATAGAAAAAAAATCCTAAAATTTATATGGAACTATGAAAGAAACAGAATGGCCAAAGCTATCCTGGCAAAAGAAGAAAACTGGAGGAGTCATGTTGCCTGACTTCAAATTACACTACAGAGGTACAGCAACCAAAACAGTATGGTACTGGTATAAAAACAGACACATGGATCAATGGAACAGAACAGAGAACTCAGAAACAAATCCAAGCATCTACTGTAAACTCATTTTTGACAGAGGTGCTAAGAAAATACATTGGAGAAAGGACAGTCTCTTCAATAAATGCTGCTGGAAAAATTGGAAATCCATATGCAGAAGAATGAAACTAGATCCATATCTTTTACCATATACAAAAGTCAATCAGTTGGGTCTAGTTTTTTAAATTTTGATTTCAAAATGTATTAAAGACTTAAATCTAAGACCTCAAACTATGAAACTACATTGGGGAAACTCTCCAGGACATTGGACTGGCCAAAAATTTATTAAGTAACATTCTACATGTACAATCAAAGCAAAAAGGACAAATGGGATCACACCAAGTTAAAAGCTTCTGTGCAGCAAAGAAAACAAAGTGAAGAGAGACAACCCACAAATGGAAAAAAATATTTACAAACTATCTCTCTGACAAAAGATTAATGTTTGCAAACTATTCATCTGACAAGTGCTCTAGAATATATTAGGAGCACAAACAACTCTATAGGAAACAAATATGAGTCTGATTTAAAAATGGGCAAAATATCTAAATAGACTTGTCAAAAGAAGACATACTAATGGCACACAGGTCTAATAAAAGGTGCTCAACGTAAGTGATAATCAAATGAAAATCAAAACTACAATGAGATATCACCTCGCCCCAGTTAAAATAGCTTTTATCCAAAAGACAGGCAATAACAAAGCTGGCAAGAATGTGGAGAAAAGAGAGTCCTTGTACACTGTTGAGGGAATGTAAATTACTAAACCATTATAGAGAATAGTTTGGAGGCTTCTCAAAAAACTAAAAATAGAGCTACCATATGACCTAGCAATCCCACTCCTAGATACCCAAAAGAAGTCAGTATATCAAAGAGGTATCTGTACTCCTGTGTTTGTTGCAGCACTATTCGTAATAGCCAGGATTTGGAAACAACCTAAATGTTCATCAACAAGTGACTTGATAAAGCAAATGTGGTACCTATACACAACAGAATACTAATCAGCCATAAAAAAAAAAAAATGAGATCCTGTCATTTGCAACAACATGATTGGAACTGGAAGTCATTATGTTAAGTGAAATAAGCCATGCATAGAAAGACAAACTTTGTATGTTCTCACTCATTTGTGGGAGCTAAAAATGTAATCAACTGAACTCATGGAGATAGAGAGTAGAATAATGGTTACCAGAGGCTGGGAGGAGTAGTTGAAGGGTTAGGGGGAAGTGGGGTTTGTTAATGAGTACAAAAAATAGAAAGAATGAATGAGATCTAGTATTTGATAGCACTTCAGAGTGACTATAGTCAATGTAGTTTAATTGTACATTTAAAAATAACTTAAAAAGTATGACTGGATTGTTTGTAAGACAAAGGATAAATACTTGAAGTGATGGATACTCCATTTATTCTGATGTGATTATTACCCTGAATAAAAATATCTCAAATATTCCATAAATATATACACTTACAATGTACCCACAAAAATAAAAAATAAAGAATTCCCTTTTCCCTGTGTCCTCATCAGCATTTTGTTTTCTTTTTGATAATAGGCATTCTAACTGGAGTGAGATGATATCTCATTTTGGTCTTGATTGCATTTCTCTAATAGTGATGTTGAACATTTTTTTTTGTATATTTGTGGGCCATTTATATGTCTTCTTTTGAAAAATGCCTGTTCAGATCATTTGCTCATTTTAATTGGATTGTTGTTGTTTGCTGTTGAGATGTTTGAGTTCCTTATATGTTGTTTTTAATTTTAATAATTATTATTAATATTTAAATTTTATTATTTTTAGAGACAGAGTCTTGCTCTGTCATCCAGGCTGGAGTGCAGTGGTGCAGTCATAGCTCACTCGAACCTTGAACTCCTGGATTCAAGCAATCTTCCTGCCTCAGCCACCGAAGTAGCAGCTGGGATTGCAGGTGTGTGCCATTGTGCTCTGCCGGTATAATCTAGATGTAAATCACCTGTCAGATGAATAGTTTGTTAATATTTTCACCCATTCCATTGGTTGTCTATTCACTCTGTTGATTGTTTCCTTTGGTGTGCAGACGCTTTTTAGTTTGGTATAATCTCATTTGTTTATTTTTGCTCTTGCTGCCTGTGCTTTTGATATCTTATTCATAAAACGTATTCCCAGACCAATGTCCTGAAGCACTTCTCTTATATTTTCTTCTGGTAGTTTTATAGTTTTGGGTCTTACATTTCACCCTGTAATTAATTTTTAGTCCCTCCCTCGCCCCGTGCCTCCTTCCTTCCTTTCCTTTCCTTCTTCCCTCCGTCCCTCCCTCCCTCCCTCCCTCCCTTCCTTCCCCTTCCTCCCTCCCCGCCCCTGCACCCCGCGCCTCCCCCGCGACCACCACGTCTCTCTCTGTCTTTCTTTTCTGAAGTCTTGCTCTTGTTTCCCAGGCTGGAGTGATCTCGGCTAACTGCAACTTCCACCTCCAGGGGTCAAGCGATTCTTGTGCCTCAGCCGTTCCAGCAGCTGGGATACAGGAGTGCGCCACCATGCCTGGCTAAGTTGTTTTTTTAGACAGAGTTTCGCTCTGTTGCCAGGAGCCAGGCTGGAGTGCAGTGGCGCAATCTCGGCCCACTGCAACCTCCACCTCCCGGGTTCAAGCAACCTGCCTCAGCCTCCCGAGTAGCTGGAACCATAGGCGCGCGCCACCACACCCAGCTGATTTTTGTATTTTAGTAGAGACGGGATTTCACCATGTTAGCCAGGATGGTCTCGATTTCTTGACCTCGTGATCCGCCTGCGTCGGCCTCCCAAAGTGCTGGGATTACAGGCGTGAGCCACTGCGCCCGGCCTAATTTTGTATTTTTATTAGAGATGGGGTTTCATCGTGTTGATGAGGATGGTCCCAAACCCCTGACCTCAGGTGATCCACCTGTTTCGGCCTCCCAAAGGGCTGGAATTACAGGCGTGAGGTACCCTGCCAGGCCCGATTTCTCTATGTGGTGAGAGAATAGTTTCATTCTTCTGCATATGGATATTCTGTTTTCCTACTGAAGAAGAGGGTGTCTTTTCTCCAGTGTATGTTCCTGGTGCCTTTGCTGAAAATCAGTTGGCCGTAAATTCGTGGATTTATTTCTTGTTTCTCTACTCTGTTTCATTGGTCTATGTGTCACCTTTATGGTAGGGCTGTTTTGGCTGTTAAGGCTGTTTTGGCTACACAGCTTTGTACTATATTTTCAAGTCAAGTAGTGTGATGCCTCCAGCTTTGTTCTTTTTGCTCAGGATTGATTTGGCTATTAAGGTTCTTCTATGGTTGCATATAAATTTTAAGACTTTTTTTCCTATTTCTGTGAAGAATGTCATTGATATTTTCATAGAGATTGCATTGAATCTGTATATCACTCTGTGTACTATGGTCATTTTAACAACACTAATTCATCCAATCCGTGAGCATGGGATGTCATCCCTAGAATCCTAGAGTGGGACCCTCTCCCTCACTAATAAGCTGAAAAACAGGTGAGCAGAACAACACATTACCTATTCAAACAGCTCCAGTTCCTGTAGCTGCTGCTGCCCTCTATGCGTTGTAACAGTTCTATCACCCATTAGCCTGACCTCTTGCTTGCGGCAGAATCACCACGTTCTGCAAATCCTGCACCTGCTCCTGCCAGTGCACTACTTATCTCACAGATAACCCACAGCTTCTGTCCTCCCACCAAGCCATTAAAGCCATCTGCTGCAAACTCCTCTCCAGCAATTCACCTGGCCCTTGCTCCTCTGCCTCAGAGCTGAGGAATTAGGGCCAAGGGCTGAGCTAAAAATGGTCTCATGCCCTAGGCCTTGAGCATAGGTTTATTTACTGGTTTGGCACTCATTGATAAGCATGCTTGTGGGGACAGGACAGTGGGATCAGTGTCTTCCTAAACAAGGGCACATTCATGTAATGAACACAACTAAGCCTGGCATTTCTCAAGATGTGGGTATGGATCATCACATTTACCCTTCCTGCCTCATGGTTGACAGTGAACAGCAAACAAGGGAGATGAAGTACATGAAAAGTCTCTGCAGATGCTGGAGAGGTACACAACTATCAAGGATTCTTCTTTGTTTGTTTCTAGAAAACTTGCTTTAAGCCAGACCCTGCTTTCATTATAATGCTGCAGAGCCAGAATGATTGCAATAGAATTTCTTCAAGAAGCTATTCATGGCTACCAATTCGTATGTACCATGAGTACTGTCGCCTTGTAAAGAAAAATGTGACTGACATGCCACTGATGTGAGTCTTGTCCCTTCACACAAGCCTTACAAAAGAGCTTTGATGTGTCGCATACGCAGAAAATACTAGTGAACACCTTAAATGTACCAAGGTGCCGGGGACAAAGATGCATAGCTGCTGCAACTCAGCAGCAACGCTTTTATAGATGAGCACCTTTGTTGATGCTCAAGAGCTAGAATCTCCAGGGAGTTGGTTAGGAAGCCCCAGAGTAGTGTCAGGCAGCAAAACCACCGGAGCTCACATAGCCGGTTACAGCCCGGTGCAGAAGCGTGGCGAGTAGCGACAGACTGCAGCTAGAGGCACTAGAGGGCAGCACCTGCCCACCCAATACTCCTAGTCCTGTGACGTCTCGCCCCGACAAGTGGTCATTCTGGGCCAAAGGCGGTGGCTCACGTCTGAAATCCCAAGACTTCGTGAGGCCGAGGTGGGAGACTTGCTTCAGGCCAGAAGGTCAAGACTAGCTTGGGCAACATGGCGAAAACTGATCTCACAAAAATTACAAATGTTAGCCGGGTGTGGTGGCGAGCGCCTGTAGTCTCAGCGACAGGAGAGGCTGAGGTGGGAGGATCGCTTCAGCCCAGGAGGTGGAGGCTCCAGGGAGCCATGATCGCCCCACAGCACTCCAGCCTGGGTGACAGAGTGAGACTCCGTGTCAAGAAAAAAAAAAAAAAGGTCATCTGCTCCAGTGGTTTTCAATCCTGTCCTTACAACAAAATCACTGGGAGGCTTGTTAAAAACAGGACTGGCTACAGAAAATGTGGTGCTCGTAAAATGAAAACGTAGGCCCCTTGTTCAAAAAGTAGGGGGGAAATGCCATTGAGAGTATTAAAATATATTTATTTTCCCTTTCTACTTTGGTCTCTCACCATCTCTCTCGACTTCTGGTGTTTTCTATTTGCTATTTAATACTGTTCTAAATAAACGAAAATTAAAACTTTAAATAATCGGCATGAATTTTACTATTCATCTTTATATTGCACAATGTCAGTTTTGAATGTAAATATCAGAGCACTTTCATGTCGAATCCCCAACATTACACAATTCATATTCTGGATCTGTGCACATCTACTGACACTATGGAAGTCAGTGATTTTCCTAATACGCGTACCTTGTACTCACTTTGAGTCTGGCTGAACTGAGACAGGGGTCTACCAGAGTTCTGTGTTCAAGGGGCATTGCAAATGCTATATGTGAATGGCGACAGACTTATTGCATGTGTCTTCTCTGCTCATGCGCATACTACATTATTTCACTGGACATGGCTTACAGATGACAAGTTCAAAGACAAAATTAGACTCTGCATTCCAAGAGCTTATTCTCTTTCTGAGGTTATGCGCAACTGGAAACCCATTCAGGGATATTGTAGGGCTATCCCATGCAAGCTGGTGAAGAAGCTTGAATCTGGATCCTGCCAAAACCACAGACTGCAGCTGAAATATGGTTCTCAGCAAGACCGGAGTCCTTCCTTTCTGGGAAGTTACAGCAGAGGGAACCTTATGCTATTCTAGGGTATACACAACTAGCATGGTAGTTGAGTGGTTTCTTTGGAATTAGACAGACCTAGCTTTGAATCTTAGTTTTACCACTTTCTTTATGACCTTGAGCAATTATTTTCCCTTTCTGTATTTCAGACTTTTAAAACAATCTGTAAAATGGAGCCAATAGTAATATAAACTACACAGACTGCTTGTAGGATTAAATGGGATGTTGTAAATTAAGTTTAGCACTGTGCCTGGCATAAGTTGGTGTCTATAATAGAAGAAAAGCTATGACAAAACACAAACCTAAGGAACACCCTCACTAAAGACCTTCTGGCCCTGCTACCTGCTTATCTTGCTCCTCATTGCCTTTGTCTGGTAGAGGGTGGAGTGAGCAACACAGTTGGAAAATAGGAAGAAACTGAAAACATTAAAAAATGGTCAAATGAATGTAAAACTGTCATTATTGGAAGGTGGTATGACTGTATTCCTGACCATGGTAATCAACTAAGCATTACTACTACTAGTAGTAGATGGGGGTGGGGGAGAGAACTCAGTAAGGTAGCAGAATACAAAAATTAATATGCAGAAGTAAAAATCTTTTGTATATACAAAGGACAATTAGAAGATGTATTGGAGGAAGAAATCCCCTTTACAGTAGCAACACAAGGAACAAATACCCAGAAACAAAATATGTAAAACCTTTTTGAGAAAAATGGTAAATCATTTTCAAATATATAAATGCAACCCCCTTTTCTTTTGAGACAGAGTTTTGCTCTGTCACCCAGGCTGGAGTGCAATGGCACAGTCTCAGCTTACTGCAACCTCTGCCTCCTGGGTTCAAGTGATTCTCCTGCCTCGGCCTTCCTAGTAGCTTGGATTATAGTCATCCACCATGATGCCTGGCTAATTTTTGTATTTTTAGTAGAGATGATAGTTTGCCATTTGGCCAGGCTGGTCTTGAACTCCTGACCCCATGTGATCCGCCTGTCTCAGCCTCCCATAAAGTGCTGGGATTACAGGTGTGAGCCACTGTGCCCGGCCATAAATGTGGTCTTGAACAAATAGATATACTGTATTCTAAGGGATAGAAAGACTCAATGTTTCTTCCTAAGGTAATTTATAAACTAATGCAATCCCAATAAAAATGCCAATAGATTTCTCTGGTTAGGGGCACAATTAGACAAGCTGGTTCTAAACTTATGGTCAAAAGTAAGCAAAAATATCCAGAAAACTCTTAAAAGGAAGAACTATGATAGCACAGAGTTTAATACTATCCATTATTAAAAGACCATATAGTCTTAATAATTAAAACAGTATGGGCTGGGTGAGGTGGCTCACTCCTGTAATCCCAGCACTTTGGGAGGTAGAGGCGGGTGGATCACCTGAGGTTGAGAGTTTGAGACCAGCCTGACCAACATGGAGAAACCCCATCTCTACTAAAAATACAAAATTAGCCGGGCGTGGTGGCACATGCTTGTAATCCCAGCTACACAGGAGGCTGAGGCAGGAGAATCCTTTGAATCTGGGAAGCAGAGGTTGCATGAGCCGAGATCACGCCATTGCACTCTAGCCTGGGCAACAAGCGTGAAACTCCATCTCAAAAGCAAACAAACAACAACAAAACAGTATGGTACTTATGCATAAGTAGACAGACAAACAGAGCAGAACAAAATGTCCAGGAATAGAGCATGTATATATTAGTATATGAGAGAGGTAGCATCTCAAATCAGTAGAATAAACAGGTGTCTTTTAAATAAATGGTTTTAGGACAATTGGCTAGCCTTCTTGAAAAAGATAGGCAAATTCATAGTTTGTATCATATACTTGGGTTAACTTCAAATTGATAGAGAATTTAATTTGGAAAAAAAATCATATACAAACAGTGCATACATGAAAATACTAGAAGAATACATGGAACAATTCTTTTAGAACTTTATTGAAAGGAATGACTTTCTAGTTAAGACAATAAAACCATAAAATAAAGGATTAATTTATTCTGCTATGTAGAATATGGTGTGTTCTGCATAGTATAACACACTATAAGCAAAGCCAAAAGACAAACTACAACCTGAAAAAGTTGCAAACCTTATTAGACAAAACACTTGATCTGCATTATATATAAAGAGTATCCAATAACCCAACAGAAAAAATTGGCAAATGACATAAACAGTTAACAGAAAAAGAAGTACTAATGATCGCTAAAGACATGGAAAGATGGTCAAACTTAGAAGATAGATGCAAATTAAAATCACACCTTTTTTTCTCACAGCAGATTGAGAAAATTCAAAAGTTTCGCAGCACACTCTTTTGGCAAGATGAGGAGATACTGCCATCTTATACTTTGTTGGTGAGAGTACAAAATGGTACAATTCCTGTGGAAAACGATTTTACAAGTATTTGTTATAAATTTCAAAGACATTTTCCTTTTGACCCAATAATCCCAATTCTGATAATTATTCTCACATTTAAGTTTGTCTTGGTAACAGCTTTTCAGAAGACCCAAACTAACACACACCCTTTGTGTGTGACAGGTGGAAAAAAGAATATATTCGTATTTGCCTATATTTATACAAAAACACAAGAAAGATATAGAAGAAAAGAAGTTAGGGGAAGCAATAGAAATGGGGTGGTATTATGGCTTAGGTGGAGAAAGGGAAGAGGGCAACACTTCTGAAACCATGTGAGTGTATTATCTATGCAAAAAAAAATTTGCAAAAAAAAATTTAAAGGCTCTTAAGGTAACTCTTAGAGAAAGATTTCTAAAAATCTATTGTGGCTGGGAGTGGTGGCTCACACTTGTAATCCCAGCACTTTGGGAGGCCGAGGTGGGTGGATTGCTTGAGGTCAGGAGTTCTAGATCAGCCTGACCAACATGGTCTATTAAAAATACAAAATTAGCTGAGCATGGTGATTCACTCCTGCAATCCCAGCTACTCGGGAGGCTGAGGCAGGAGAATCACTTGAACCTGGGAGGTGGAGTTTGCAGTGAGCCAAGATTGCACCATTGCACTCCAGCCTTGGTGACAGAGCAAAAACTGTCTGAAAAATAAATAAAAATCTATTGTGAAAAACAGTCATGTATCACTTAGTGATGGATAAATTCTGACAAATGAGTCACTGGACAATTTCACTGTTGTGCGAGCATCATAGAGTATATTTTTCTTGTAGATCTGCTTTAGTTCTTTGTAAATTCTGGATATCAGCCCCTTGTCAGATGGGTAGGCTGCAAAAATTTTTTCCCATTCTGTTGGTTGCCGATTCACTCTACTGACTGTTTCTTTTGCTGTGCAGAAGCTGTGGAGTTTGATTAGGTCCCATTTGTCTATTTTGGCTTTTGTTGCCATTGCTTTTGGCGTTTTGGTCATGAAGTCCTTGCCTACACCTATGTCCTGAATGGTTTTGCCTAGATTTTCTTCTAAGGTTTTTATGGTATTAGGTCTGATGTTTAAGTCTTTAATCCATCTGGAGTTAATTTTGGTGTAAGGTGTCAGGAAGGGGTCCTGTTTCTGCTTTCTGCACATGGCTAGCCAGTTTTCCCAACACCATTTATTAAACAGGGAGTCCTTTCCCCATTGCTTGTTTTTGTCAGGTTTGTCGAAGATCAGATGGTTGTGGGTATGTTGTATTTCCTCTGAGGCCTCTGTTCTGTTCCATTGGTCTATATCTCTGTTTTGGTACCAGTACCATGCTGTTTTGATTACTGTAGCCTTGTAGTATAGTTTGAAGTCCGGTAGTGTGATGCCTCCTGCTTTGTTCTTTTTGCTTAGAATTGACTTGGCTATGTGGGCTCTCTTTTGGTTCCATATGAAGTTTAAGGTGTTTTTTTCCAGTTCTGTGAAGAAGGTCATTGGTAGCTTGATGGGAATAGCGTTGAATCTGTAAATTACTTTGGGCAGTATGGCCATTAAGCCCATTCAAAAATGGGCGAAGGATATGAACAGATACTTTACAAAAGAAGACATACAGGAGGCCAACAAACATATGAAAAAATGTTCATCATCACTGGTCATCAGAGAAATGCAAATCAAAACCACATTGAGATACCATCTCACACCAGTTAGAATGGCGATCATTAAAAAATCGGGAAACAACAGATGCTGGAGAGGATGTGGAGAAATAGGAACACTTTTACACTGTTGGTGGGAATGTAAATTAATTCAACCATTGTGGAAGACAGTGTGGCGATTCCTCAAGGACCTAAAAATAGAAATCCCATTTGACCCAGCAATCCCATTACTGGGTATATATCCAAAGGATTATAAATCATTCTACTACAAGGACACGTGCACACGAATGTTCATTGCAGTACTGTTTACAATAGCAAAGACCTGGAACCAACCCAAATGCCCAACGACGATAGACTGGATAGGGAAAATGTGGTACATATACACCATGGAATATTACGCAGCCATCAAAAATGATGAGTTCACGTCCTTTGTAGGGACATGGATGAACCTGGAAACCATCATTCTCAGCAAACTGACACAAGAGCAGAAAATCAAACACCATATATTCTCACTCATAGGCGGGTGTTGAACAATGAGAACACATAGACACAGGGAGGGGAGCACTACACACTGGGGTCCGTTGGGGGGAAATAGGGGAGGGGCGGGGGGGTGGGGAGGTGGGAAGAGATAGCATGGGGAGAAATGACAGATACAGGTGAGGGGACAGAAGGCAGCAAACCACACTGCCATGTGTGTACCTATGCAACAATCTTGCATGTTCATCACATGTACCCCAAAACCTAAAATGCAATAAAAAAAAATGGAAAAAAAAAGAGTATATTTACACAAACTTAGATGGTATAGCCTACTACACACTGAGGCTATATATTGGATAGTCTATTGCTGCTAGGCTATAAACGTGTATAGCATGTTACTGAACTGAATACTGTAGCCAGTTGTAACAAATTGGTGAGTATTTGTGTACCTAAACATAGAAAAGCCACAGAAAAAATACAGTTTAATCTTAAGAGACCACAATTGTGTATGCAGTCGTCATTAACCAAAAAGTTATTATGTGGTACATAACTATAATTATAGACTCATGGAAAATGACAAAGATAGTACAGAGAACATATATACCTTTTGCTCAGTTTTCCCCAATGATTACATTTTATATAATTATAGTAAAAATAATCAGAACCAGAAATTTACATTTATATAATGTATGTGATAGTTTTATGCCATTTTATCACATGTGTAGATTTGTGTAACCAATACTGCTATCGAGGCACAGAACTATTCCATCATTATAAATAACTAGGAGAAAGATTTTGATTGTATATACTAGAGAGAAAGCTGACAGCTGTGGCATTAGGAATTT
Source organism: Saimiri boliviensis (assembly GCF_048565385.1). Lineage (NCBI taxonomy): Eukaryota > Metazoa > Chordata > Mammalia > Primates > Cebidae > Saimiri > Saimiri boliviensis. Next base: position 186,930,898 of record NC_133450.1, read on the forward strand.
AGGTCTGAACCAGGGCTCAAACCCAGAATGATTTGTTTTAAAGAAAACATTTTGTGGTGCATTTCTCCAACGGTAAGGTTGCGGAGGCTTCAGTCAAGTAGATCAATAATGTGTTCCTGTCTCCATCCTCATTTTGATATTGCCTGAGACATGCTAGGATAAATCATAAAAGCTGCATTTTATTACGAAAATTTATCAAGATGATAACCGTTAAATAACACCAGGTGCTAAATATTAAGAAAGCTAATTTGAAAGCTGATTCTTAATTCTGAACATTAAATCAGCCTTACAAAGGTTTCAGCTCAGGTTTCAGCTCAGGTTTCAGCTCAGATTTCAGTATCTTTATACCATAAGAGCCAGTTATCATGAATTAAACTCCCTAAGAGACTGATTCCTCAATCAGTCAACAATGCATAAGAGCCTTGCTAATGGGAATGTGAATTATAAAAACTCTTTTGGAGGGAAATTTCCCTAGAGACATCAAAGGCTTTAAAAATATGCCACTTTTTAGACTCAGTAATTTCATTTTTAGAAATTTTTCTTAAGGAAATAAGTGTGTGTATAAAAATTGATTACCTAGTATGCTCATCAAAAGATTTATGGGAGGAAAACTGGAAGCAACCTAAGTGACTGGTTTGAACCTAAAAGGCTAAGGACTTGCAGAGAGGAAGGTCAGACAAAAACCTTATATATAGTAATAGTTACCTATGTGTGTTCGTACAAGGTATATCAAAAATAAATAATTAAAGAAGAATGAATAAAAAGGATTAAAGAATGACAAAGTAGGTAAATAAGTAGAAAATAAAAATTGAAAATATTCTTTCTATACATTAATACACATTTAATCACAAAATTTGATTTAAAATTGCACATTAAAAAGGAATCCTCACTGAACTAAATTAAGTAAGTGGAAGATGGAGTGTGGAGCCAGGTTTCTTACTACTGGAGTAGGAATTTACAGATAAGGAGGGGAGGAGGCTAGCATGATCCATGTAGTAGTGGATTAAAGTTGGCAATACCAGTATCAACTCAAGTTTAGCTTAATATAGATACATATGGTTACAAATAGAAATATTTACAAATATATGTAAATATACCAGTTAATAGACATACCTATTTCCTTGCTTTATCAGCTGAGAGGGTCCAAAAGACCAGGAGCACTAGTAGCAATGAGCATACCTAGCTCCCAGATTTTCATTTTTAATACCATCCTCCAATAAAAGGAAGCAGGCCTTCTTAGAGAAATGGCTGATTTTAGGACTAGCTCAGAAAACATACAAGATGAGCTTGAGATTTAGACATTTTGCCCAGAACCTATGATTTCAGGAGGTTCTTCTCTCCCATATGAGGACAGTGAATGTAAATTCAGCCATTCTATTCTTCCTGTGCCTGAGAAATGTCATATTAAGAGTAGAAAAAATATAGAGTTTGGGAGATAACTGCTGTACTTACCAATGTATTGATTGCAATCAAAAATCTCTACCTCATAATGGGACGGTAAACGGGGTACATGAGCTAGCTCTGGAATGGGAGATTCTTTCCTGAAGAAGGAGGAATGATGAAAACCGAAGGAGTAAGTGAAGTCCTCAAACTTGCAAGAGAGCTGGGTTACAAAAGTCATTGAAGTGCTCAGTGGATAATTATTAGTGGAGAGACACAGAGGCAGTTAGCAAATCACTGGTAGGTCACAGGTCAGAAGCCTGAAAGGAGAGCAAGACTCAGTGATTTTGAAGTCAATAGGGTAGAGGAGGGACAGGGGAGTATTTCTCAGCAATTTCCTGTAAAAACCACTTGGGTTTGTTTTCTGGTAGAGACACAACTCTCAACAATTCGTTAGTTCACTCCATCCGCAACTCCTCTATTCTCTAGCAGTCTTGCCTCCCTCACCCCACCAAATCCCATATCCTCCTTATGAAAAATTGAGGGCTATTTCTTGGACTGATGCAAGGTCACAGAGATATTTGAATGCCACGTGGCTAAAAATACAGATCCATTCTGCCTTCCAGTTCAATGACTCATCCTGTCACTAGAGGTGGAGAGCAAGAGCATGAAGTAGAAGTACCAGCTTCCAACAGCAATATTGACTACTCCAATCCCTGAGGCAGGGGAGAGAGTGGTTTAGAGAGGCATTTGTGAATTCATGGGAAGTAGCTCTTCTTCCATGTTGGGAAGAGCTTCCTAAACATGCCAAGTCTTATGCAAAACAAACTTGAGAAAGCTCCACACCCAACCTACTGTTTGACTGGGAGAGGCCCAAATAGCCATGGTAGAGTTTGAGAATGGGGTGGGATGAGGTACGGATCTCTGCTCCAAACCTGTGCCTTTAAGCTCCTTTTACTTTGTCTGATACTAAACACTGGGTATCAGAAAAACCTCAAATACTTGAACTCCAATCCCAGTAAATATCCATCCAAACCCTTCCTGATTTAGCTGCAAACTATGTTCAACTAGGTTGCATTTTGTTTCTGACCTATTTCTTTTCTTGTTTGCGGCATTATTCTTGCCTCCAGAATTCCCAATTGATTCTCTTTTTAAACTTGATTCAGCTTTATTTAAGAATTCTGTTTAAACTCACTTTGGATATTCCTGCTCCTTACTGCCCCATCCCAGTTCGGTCGTTAGAGCTTAAATCCTAACAGTAATATATTTGACTGATGCCTCAACCAGGACCACCAGGTTTGGTCACAAGCATGAAAGGAGGCAAGTTACACTGCTCCATCTTATCCACATGGATTTCATAAAAGGGCCTGGTAACTTATTGAAATCCATCCTCCCTTCTCTGACTCTTAATGTTGAGAACTGAAACCATCTGCTCCTACATAGCTTACTATCTACATTAACATGATTTTAATTTCCATTGTCTTCACATTCCAAGACTTTGTACTCCTAGCTTCAAAATGACCACTTTTCTTTTTTCCACCAATCCTTATATTCTGTCATAGCCCTTACCCTATCCTAATCAGGCCCTTTCCATTGCCCTCATCTCTGCTCTGACAGACTTGCCTTAAACTAGACTTCAAAATCTGAATAAATCAAATCTTGTATTTTCTCCTCCAAGAAACTATCGTATTATGCCTCTGTTATCACTGTAAGCAATAAAATAATCTTTGTCTTATCAATAAGTTGTTCTGGTAATACTTAGGGACCTGGAATTTGATCAGTTTCCTTATATTATTTCCTACAGATTCCAGAAAATGTAAAGCTGCATTAGGAGGGCAGTGACTTAATAACCTCAAGTTTCCCTTATAAAGAATATCAGCTGGGCATGGTGACTCCCACCTGTAATCCCAGCACTTTGAGAGGCTGAGGTGGGTGGATCATGAGGTCAGGAGTTCAAGACCAGCCTGGCCAATATGGTGAAACCCTGTCTCTACTAAAAATACAAAAATTAGCCAGGTACCATGCACGTGCCTGTAGTCCCAGCTACTTGGGAGGCTGAGGCAGAAGTATCGCTTGAACCTGGGAGGCGGAGGTTGCAGTGAGCAAAGATCACGCCACTGCACTCCAGCCTGGGCAACAGAGTGAGACATCGTCTCAAAAAAAAAAAACCAAAAAACAAAAAACAAAATCAAATAAAGTTAATAGTAGTTTCTGGAATACAACCTGAACTCCAGTTTAACTTTTTAATTGATGTATACTATTGCCTTTCCTGTTCTAGCTCACTTGTAATTTTTAGGCATCATTAAAACTTTTCTTAGATCAGTAAAACTCTCCATCCACTTGTTGAAATTTTTGCTCTATATTGTTTAGCATAGACTTTGAGATAGCTTTTGAATACTGCCTCCAAGAAGTCAGCAGCTAGTGGGTTTGACAGCTATTTCCTCTGTGCTCAAGTCAGTGCCAGAGCAGCTTCTGTAGGTAATCTCCTTGCATGGCTGGCTGGCAATATATTTTGATCTAAGATATTCTCTAAGGAAGAGCTTCCATAAATAGACTTGCTGCTAGAGCTGGTGGAGGCGTCTTGCCTAGTAATTAAGTTTTCTTGTACAAGGAGTTATATAGTTTTGTATGTGCACAAGTGAAAGTGCGTACAACATGTGTGGGCAGGTATGCACCCCACTTGTTAGTGATGTTCTCAACTAGGAGTTCATGTTTCAGAAGGAAGGAAATGATTGCTTATTCTACCATTTTAGAATTCGCATAATATATCTAGGGGAAATATTTTTAAAATATGCTATGACCTTTTTATCTTGTAAGGAGTGAAGGAAATCCTTATCCTATTCCAGTTTGAATAATGTTCAGCCTCAAATGGTAGCATAAGATGATATGGTAGGTGCAGGGAGATAGCACTGTTAACACATAGTTCACATGCAGAGTCTGAAAGTGTCTGTTTTCTGAACTTTAATTTTTCATGACCAGGACAGTGTTATACACAGCTATTCCTTAACATAAACCTATTTGGTGACTTCCACTGTCCTGCTTTTGTGCTCCAGATCTTTAACAGGTGGCAAAGAAGGAAGGACCCTTCTTGGCAAAGAAGACAAATATGATAAGGCCAAATGAATGCTCTCCAACTTTTCAGTGATTATTAAGTGCAAATATCCTCCTCGTAAGACATAGTATTTTCTTAGTTTAAAGATAATGAAAGGATCAAGACCAATTTTGTAGACATATCAGAATACTAGAAATCGAATTGCACTAAGAATCATTTATATTGAGTCAACCAGTTTTTTTCTAATGTGTTCTTCTGAAAAATTCAGCTAAAATGTTTCTGCTGTTTCACAAGTGTTTGGTTTTAATTTAATTTTTAAATGGTTTTAGCATTTAAAAATGTGAATACACAGCAGCACACAAACTTCAATGTGTTCTCTACTGTCTTAGTCTGCTTATGTTTCTGTAGTAAAATACCACAGACTGGGTAATTTATAAATAATAGAGATTTATTTCTCACAGTTCTGAAGACTGGGAAGTCTAAAATCAAAGTGCTGGCAGGTTTTGTGTCTGTTTGGTGGTGTTCGTTGTTTGCTGTTCTTTCTGCATCCAAAACGGCATCTTGCTGTGTGCTCCAGAGAGGACAAATGCTGTGTTCTATCATAGGGGAAGGCAAATGAATAAAAAGAGACAAACTCTCTCTGAAGCCACTTTTGTAAGTGCATTAATCTATTCATGGGGGTGCAGAGGCTTTATGACTTAATAACTTCCCAAAAGTCTCAAACTCTTAATATCACCATAACAGGGATTAAGTTTCAACACACGAATTTTGGAGGGGAACCTTTTTTTTTTTTTTTTTGATGTAACCCCTTTTATTGTTATTACAATTTCTTATTTTTTTCTTCTTTTTTTTAAATTGCATTTTAGGTTTTGGGGTACATGTGAAGAACATGCAAGATTGTTGCATAGGTACACACATGGCAGTGTGATTTGCTGCCTTCCTCCCCGAGGGGAACCATTTAAACCATAACATCTACCAATTTTAAACACAGTTTAGACTACCAAAGTATTAATTTGTATACAACTTGGAATAGATCTTCTCCTCTGAAGTCTCTATGTAACTGAAGAATAACCTAAGAATGCAAGGCTATAAGGGAATAAATTTGTGGTTTTTCTAAGCCAGTAGGTTTGTGGTAATTTGTTTCAACAGGTATAGGAATTAATACATATCCCCACATCAAATATGGAGCTTCTAGGCTTATAGCTGCTGCCAGTTTCTTAGGGTGTCAGGTCACCATCCTCCCTACCTGAAGATTTTTATTGCATCCTTCCATCTTCATACTTTAGCCTTTAATAAGATGTGCTTCCTTTTACTTTGTCTTCCTGTCTGGAGAAGGTTTCCCTTTTATCATATGTTCCTTTCTAAAGAGAAATTCGTCACTCCCATTTCCTGGGACTGTATTGGTGGAATGGTTGTAGGGGAACATAATTAGATATTGGGAATGTGATTGTGTATGGGATATCAAGGAAAAATACAGATCTGTATAGTGTTACAATATTAAAATTACTAGCTTAATTTCTGTCCCCACACAAGATATGAGCTCTAAGAATTCTGGGATTCCCATGTCTATTTTCTTTACTACCATCTCTCCAACTTCTAGCACAGGGCCTATTATCCAATACATAATTGCTTAAAAGTCAGGGAATAAGATGATCAAACCAATGGGTGATAAATGATTGGCACTGAGATCCTTTGGAGGACTTGGAGCAGAGGATCGAAGCAATAAGATTTGCAGGTTATTAAAAGTCTTCAAGCTATCACAGTCACCATAAGCATCAATCTGTATTATCCCAAATAATAGTTATTAAATTAATTATCAAGTACACATACCATAGAGGGAGAATTCTCTACTATAAATATTGAAATCTTTGAACAGTCTCCTGAAAAGAGCTAAGGAAGCTTCACAAAGTTTAAACTGCCTTCACTTCTCCAAATATATCCCCTCTTTATTTTCTTCTCCAGAACACTGGGGCCCCATAGTCAGCTGAACTAGCTAGCCAGGGGGACTCTCTCAGAGCATTTCAACTGAGATTTGAGTAGCCAGCCCACTCTGCTGTGATATTTGCATTTCATTCTAAATTGGTCTATAACATTATAAATTTCACACTCCTACATTTCTGTTATAACATCATAATCATAAAAATGACATTTTGTCTTCTCTTTTGCAAGTGAAATGAGCATTTCCACATATAAATAGAAAAGAAAAATTGTTGGTCATCTTCCTAAAATGTCTAGGGCTTGATGCAAGCCTGAGCTTTAATTTCTCAGTGTCTGGGATGAACCACTGGTATGTACGGTTTTCTCAGTTTACTTAAGAGCTGCTGAGACTCATGCCTCCGGTCTCTTGGATCATGGGATAACCTAGCTGACTCTTTTTTTGGTAAAACATAGGGAATCTGAGATCAGATACACCATTTGGTGTGTCTGAAATGATTTATCTCCTGAAATGGTTTACCATCTCTTATTCCTTACCCTTATAGGATTTCCAACAGAAGGGCAGAGTGCAGAAGACTCTTCACTGAAGGAGGCACTCAGAATCCTGTGGGCCTAATGTGCTAAATAAAGAGTGTGCAGGGCTTTGTGGCCGGTGCTCACCTCCAGAGCAGAATCAAGGGATATGTCAGGAAAGGGGCTGGAAGGAAGAAAGGAGCCCCAAATGCATTTTCACAAAGATCAGGGACATTTACTCCTGGTATTTATGAAGATTTTTAGTAATGATATGATAGTTTTTCTTATCTTATGGAATTTAGCCATCAGGGAGCTCATGTTTGAACAGGACAAAGAAACTAATAAACTTTTTTAACAGGATCAGGGACATGGAGAGAAGTTGGCCTAGCTGACCTTGTCAGCATCTTTAAAACTTTTTACATTTTTAAAATTAAAAAAATTCATAAACTCATTCAGTGTCTGAAGGATGGGAACTAGAGTGGGAAACTGCATCTTAATTTGAGATGTATCTAGGCAAGAAGCCAGCCTGGGAAGATATTGGTGAAAGCTGGGAAGAGGGCAAGAAGCGAAACCCTCGGCCTATAGAACATAAAATTAATTTTTCAGGGTTATCTTGAAAGGACTCAGGTTTCCATCTAATTTCATGCTAAGAGAAGGAAAAGTGTAAGTCTTTATGTTATGAAGGTAGGGGCAGCTATTTCTTCAGAAATTGATTGAAACTATAAAAAAGCCTGTGGTCTGCTCCACCCCAGACCAACTGAATTGAACATCTGCAAGATGGGGCCCAGAAATATGATTTAATGTGTGATTCTCAGGTATATAATAGGGTAGGTTGAGAAGCATTTGCCTTAGTCACGTGCATTAGCCTCTCTTTCCATTTACTCCTCAATCCAGTCTTCCAGAAGCAATGGCTCTCCTCAGGCTCAAAAATGACCTCTATGCCAAGTAATCCAATAAGAATTTTCCCCTTCGGTAATATTCCACCTGTTTACCATTTCCTCCCTTTGTTAGGTAATTTCTGTATTGTTTTCTGTAAAATTATCCATATTACAAAAGTTAATAATGGAATATAGACTTGAATAATGTAAAAAGAAAATCACCCCAAATCCTATCACTCAGAAGCAACTGTTTGTTTGTTTGTTTGTTTGTTTGTTTGTTTGTTTTGAGACAGTGTCTACCTCTGTTGCCCAGGCTAGAGTGTAGTGGTGTGATCATGGCTCACTGCAGTCTTGGTTTCCTGAGCTCAAACAATCCTCCTGCCTCAGCCTCCTGAGTAGCTAGGACTACAGATGTGCACCACTGAACCTGGCTAATTTTTTATTTTTATTTTTAGTAGAGACAAAGTCTTGCTATGTTGCCCAGTCTGGTCTTGAACTCCTGAGCTCAACTGATCCTTCCACCTCAGCCTCCCAATGTGCTGGGATTGTAGGTGTGAGTCACTGCACCCAGCCAGCAGCAACTGTTTTTAACATTTGCAAAATCCATGACTTTCAAACAAAATTGGGCACAAGGGCCTGGAGAAGTTCAGAGACCTTTCAGAATAGAACTCCCTGTCCTCTCCTACACAGAAAGGGAATTTTCCTCCCTCTGAGCTCCAGAAATGCTGGTGAAATACCAGCTTTATGAATTGTTTTCTTTTCAAGGATACTAGGATTTATTTTTTAAAAGGCCAAGATAGCAAATACACATGGCCATTGTATTTGCTGATACCAAAGAAGCCAACATCCAAGCACCCACACAAGCTTCCCCTACCACTAGCTTAGGTTAGTATTAGCAGTGTGCTCCCATTGTTAGAATAGGCAGATAGCCAGACATGACCAGGAGGGGGAGCCCCTGAGGAAAGAGAGGTCTAGAAAACTCACACCCCAGAGACCACCCTAAACATTCATACTAGGTATAAGCAGAGAGGAGGAGAAATACCTACGCAGAAAGGAACACCCTGAAGTGCCCCCGTAAGATGCCCAGTGATTGCTTGCTCTGCAGTTATCCTGTCAGAATATAGCTAGCTACATGCCAATAAGGAGGGAAAGACAGCAAGGGAGAAATTCCTAAGAGATACATAGGTGCATTAAGTATAGATCTGACCACTCTACAACGTTTCTGTGGTGATAGTAATGAGCAATGTAGGTAGAATTCATATCCAACACGGGGACCATGCACACAGACCAACTAATAGTAAGGGAGGCTCCCACAGGCCTGGATGGGAACTAGGTGGGGATAAAGGCAGGGACTTAAGGCAGAAGTGAGAAAACTAGACAAAGAAAAAAGGTAGAGACTTAAGCAAGACAGAGGTGGGAACCTCAAGAAAATCCGATATGAAAACCCAATGCAGAACTCTTGGGGCTGCTGCCGTTGGCTCATTCTGTCAGCAGACCCCTTTGCCTTATCTTTTAGAGGGTACTCTCCCTCCAAATATACTCTCTATTTTCCTTCAATTAATTCTCCTCTTGGCTAAATTATCTCTTGGCTGATTCTTTCTTCCAAAGGACCAAAGACTCTGCATTTTCCCAGTAACACCATCGTGTAAACACTGGGACCAGTGCCCCATCCCTTTAACACAAGCAATAGAGGGAGGAGCTACAGGAGCCCATCTTGGCTGGGTTTTGACTTTTAAGGCAGAGAATCTTGAAGTTGGAATGAGCCAGGGCCAGGAGTTTGGTCTTCACACTGGAGGAACCCATAGGACGGTATGAGTTCCTACGGCATGGAACTCCTGTGCAGTGGAGAGGCTGTAGGAAAATAATGACTCTGTTATTGCATGCTGGGTTTCTTATGTGTGAAGTAAACAAAATTAATGAAACCCTCAAACTAAATAACAGAGAGAACCTCTCTAAAAGAAAATAGCTATTTGGGAATAGAGCATTGCAATAGGCATATGCGTGCCATAGTAAACTATGTGCATATTCAGGGAGCTAATGGAAGACAAGGATTTTGGTGTTTGTTTTTGTTTTTGTTTGGTTTTGTGACAGACAGGATCTCACTCTATTGCCTAGGCTGGAGTGCAGTGGTAACATCATAGCTCACTGCAGCCTCAAACTCCTGCATTCAAGTGATCCTCCAACCTCAGCCTCCCGAATAGCTGGGACTACAGGCACGTGTCATCATGCCTGGCTAATTTTTTTTTTTTTTTTTTTGAGGCGGGGTTTCGCTCTTGTTACCCAGGCTGGAGTGCAATGGCACGATATCGGCTCACCGCAACCTCCGCCCCCTGGGTTCAAGCAATTCTCCTGCCTCAGCCTCCCTAGTAGCTGGGACTACAGGCGTGCGCCACCATGCCCAGCTAATTTTTGTATCTTTAGTAGAGACGGGGTTTCACCATGTTGACCAGGATGGTCTCGATCTCTTGACCTCGTGATCCACCCGCCTCGGCCTCCCAAAGTGCTGGGATTACAGGCTTGAGCCACCGCGCCCGGCCAGGCCTGGCTAATTTTAATTTTTTTTGTAGAGACAGGGTCTCGCTATATTGCCCAGGCTGGTTTCGAGCTTCTAGTCTCAGGCAATCTTCCACCTTCACTTCCCAAAGCACTGAAATTACAGGTGTGAGCCACTGCACCCAGCCAAGACAAGAGTTTTTAAAGGAAAAATCAGGAGGGTTACACAATTGTTTTAAGATAATTATCCTTGGCTGCAAAGATCAATAACAAGGGTGATGTCAGTCTGAGGTTGGACAGGTAGTTATTAGGCAGATGTCCTCACAAAAGTATTTCTTGTATAAGGTTGAGATGACCTTTGTGCAAGGCTGCAGTTTCTGCAGAATCTTTTGTGACTGATTTTGTTATCAGGCATTTTATGGAAGAGAGCTTTCTCTTCATAGTCTTCTCTGGTTCTATTTGTTAGAGTGTTTTTCGTTTTGTTTTGTTTTTAACACAAGTGACTCCATTTTGATTCTGACAGCTTTCACAAAACAATGCATATAAGTATTTAGCAATGTAAGGTACACAGTAAGAGCTGATTAAATGTAGCCATCATGACAACCAATATATATTTATTGTTTACTTTCTACCAGAGGCTGCTCTGGGTGTTGGAGACATGGCAATGAACAAAACAAAATCCCTGCCATCCTAGATCTTGTATTTTGGTAAATGGAGACAGATAATAAACAAATAAACATAGTACTATATGTCAGATTCTAATAAAAATATAAAATAGAGTAAGAGAAGAATGAAGAGATTGCTGTTTAAGGATTGTTCAGGGAAGGTCTGTCTGAGGAGGTGATATTTCAGCAGAGACCTAAGTGAAGTGAGGGAGAGAGCAACGCCAGTACCTTGGGCGAAAGAAGAGCAGAGGCTACAGCAGTTGCAAAGGCCCCAAGAGGGGCAGGAACAGCAAGCAAGCCAGTGTGACTGATAATGTTAAGAAAGGAGAAAGCGGTAGGAAATGATTTTGAAGTTCCTCAGGGCCAGATTATGTAGGGGCTTGTAGGCCAAGATTAAACTTTGGGTTGACTTTGAATTTCATTCTACGTACGATGTAAAACCACTAGACGGTTGAGCCAGGATGTAACATGATCATATTTATTTATTTTTATATATTTATTTTTTTGAGACGGAATCTCACTTTGCCACCAGGCTGGAGTACAGTGGCACGATCTTGGCTCACTGCAACCTCTGCCTCCTGGGTTCAAGCAATTCTCCTGCCTCAGCCTCCTGAGTAGCTGGGACTACAGGCACGTGCCACCATACCCAGCTAATTTTTGCCTTTTTTAGTAGAGACGGGGTTTCACCATGTTGGCCAGGATAGTCTCGATCTCTTGACCTCGTAATCCACCCACTCGGCCTCCCAAAGCGCTGGGATTACAGGCTTGAGCCACTGTGCCTGGCCCATATATATGTTTTAAAAGAACCACCCTGAATGCTCTTTGAGAACTGACTGTAGGAGTAGGAGTGAAAGCAGGACAATCAGTACATAGATTCATGAAAGCAATTGCAGAAGGCTTGAACCCTAAGTTGTTTGCAAGGTAGCTGGCAAGAAGTGACAAGCTGATAGAATTCACTGATGGAATAGAACTGGCGTGTGAGAAAAAAGAGGATCGACAATGGCACCAGGGATTTTGGCCTGAGTAACTGGGTGAAAGGAGATGCCCTTTACTGAGGTGGGGGACACTGTGGAGGAGCAGAAGCATTCAGTTCTAGAGATCTTAAATTTGAGATATCTAGCTGACAATAAATGGAAATATTGATTAAGTAGTTGCATATATTACTATTGAATACAAAGCAGAGTCTGGGTCTGACGGTAAAAATGTGAGTTATCAGAATATAATAGCATTTAAAGTTATGCCCTGGAGCACTCCAACATTCAGAGATCTGAAAGGTGAGAAAGAGCAGTGGATAGAGAAAATCAGGAGCATATGACGTCTCAGAAGCCTTGTTGAGAATGTTTTTAAGGAAAGAGTTAGCGATCAACTATGTTCATGCTGCTCAGAACACGTAAGAGGTAGACTGAATTGAATGTTGGATTTGATAACCGGAAGGCCATTTGGGGGGCCACCCAAGAACAGTCTCAGTGGAATGGTAGAAATCAATGTTTGAATTCAAGAGAGAATGGGAGGAGAGACAATGGAGACAGGTCGTATAGATCAGAGTTTTGCTCTTTATAAAGATAGATAGAGCCACACACTAAAAGGCACTGTAGAAAGGAAGCACTTTTGTGTTCTTTTTTTAAAAATTGCTTTTCAGGTTTTGGGGTACATGTGAAGAACATGTGAGATTGTTGCATAGGTACACACACGGCAGTGTGGTTTGCTGCCTTCCTCCCCATCACTTGTATCTGGCATTTCTCCCCATGTTATCCCTTCCCAACTCCCCACCCCCCGCTGTCCCTCCCCTATTTCCCCCCAACAGACCCCAGTGTGTGATGTTCCCTTCCCTGTGTCCGTGTGTTCTCATTGTTCAATAGCCGCCTATGAGTGAGAACATGCAGTGTTTGATTTTCTGTTCTTGTGTCAGTTTGCTGAGAATGATGGTTTCCAGGTTCATCCATGTCTCTACAAAGGACATGAACTCAATAATTTTTATGGCTTCATAGTATTCCATGGTGTATATGTGCCACATTTTCCCTATCCAGTCTATTACCAATGGGCATTTGGGTTTGTTCCAAGTCTTTGCTATTGTAAACAATGCCGAAATGCCTAATCTCTAGTGGATCACTCCAATATTCCCTCAGCACACAAACATGCATAAAATGCATTCTTAAATAAATAACACAAAAGTCCTTTATTTATTTTCCTTTGGGTATATACCCAGTAATAGGATTGCTGGGTCAAATGGTAGTTCTATTTTTAGTTCTTTGAGAAATCCCCAATCTTCTTTCCACAGTGAATGAATTAATTTACAATTCCACCAACAGTGTGTAAGTGTTCCCTCTTCTCCACGGCCTTGCCAACATCTGTCATTTTGACTTTTTAACAATAGCCATTCTGACTGGTGTGAGATGGTATCTCATTGAGGTTTAGATTTGTGTTTCACTAATTACTAGTGGTGTTGAGCATTTTTTCATGTTTGTTGGCCACTTCTGTATCTTCTTTTGAGAAGTGTCTGTATGTCCATTGCTTACTTCTTAATGAGGTTATTTGATTTTTCTTGTTGATGTGTTTATTAAGTTCCATATAGATTCTGGATGTTACTCCTTTGTAAGACATACTTTTTTTTTTTTAAAGCCTTTCAATAGACTAAGAGATGAAGGGAAAATAAAGCAAGCAGACAGAATCTGAAGAAGCAAAAGATAGTCTGGGCACTTGGGCTTTGACATAATCCTGCATTTAAATCCTGGCACTGCCATTAAACCATGTAACACTGGGCAAGAATCTTCATCTCACTGAACTATAGTTTCTGAATCTGTAAAATGGGTGGATCAGTGCTTTTGTCATAGGTTATTTTGAGGATTAAATGAAATAATATATATAAATAATTAATAGCACATAGCAAAAAGTTCATGTATTTGTTATTATAACTTATTAATAATAACTGATTTCTGCCTTGCCTTAGTGTGAGAAAATTATCTAATTGTTTTACTACTTAGGCTACCTTCTGCATACTTTGATACCTTTGTGGTCCAGACCAATCGACACATTCCCTTTTTTGCTATTCTCTCGGAGTTCTAATTTCTAGTCTAGAAGATATCTTTTTCCCAGGTAATTTTTCCCTAGGTGATTGACACTATTCTTCACACAAGATTTCATTTTCCACCTTGTAAAGAGAAATATGAAATTTCACTTTTGTAGACTTATAGGCACAATCATATCCTAATACAATAAGAGCCACCATATCATATATAATAATACATATAGGACTTCTACATGGGAATCATTTTTTGGCAATATGGAAAAGTACCACAGATTTTTTTTTAAGTGGTGACATTATCATTATTACATGATGAAGATGGTGGTTTAAGAAGTTTCATTTACTGAGAGCTAAATAATGTGTACACATGTATACAGAATGTGGAATGATAGACAATGGAGACTTGGAAGGATCAGGGAGTGGGAGAGAGTGGAAGATGAACAATTACTTAATTGGCACAATGTACATTATTTGGGTGATAGTTACACTAAAAACCCTGACTTCACCACTATGCAATATAGCTAAGTAACACAATTACACTTATACCCCATACATTTATACCAATTTAAAAAAAAAGAAATTTCAATTAGTTACAGAATTTAGAGGAATTGGTCTTAGAGAGACAAAGCAGAGAAGCTAATTTTGAGTTTATCAACACAAGATGGTGTGAGGTAATGTAGATCTGACTAAGGTGATGGCATTTATGATGGTCAGAAAGATGAGAAACATTTAGAAAGGAAAAAATTACTGAAATTTATTAGTTTATTCTAATGGCTCAGGGAGGAAAATGAAACGGAAAACTAAGATTTTAGGAGGCATCACACTACCTGACTTCAAACTATACTACAAGGCTACAGTAACCAAAACAGCATGGTACCAAAACAGATATATAGACCAAGGGAACAGAACAGAGATCTCAGAAATAACACCACACATCTACAACCATCTGATGTTTGACAAACCTGACAAAAACAAGCAATGGAGAAAGGATTTCCTCTATAATAAATGGTGCTGGGAAAACTGGCTAGCCATATACAGAAAACAGAAACTGGACTCTTTCCTTACACTTTATACAAAAATTAACTCAAGATGGATTAAAGACTTAAATGTAAAACTCAAAACCATAAAAACCTCAGAAGAGCTGGGAGCGGTGGCTCAAGCCTGTTATCCCAGCACTTTGGGAGGCCAAGGCGAGTGGATCACGAGGTCAAGAGATCGAGACCATCCTGGTCAACATGGTGAAACCCCATCTCTACTAAAAATACAAAAAATTAGCTGGGCATGGTGGCACGTGCCTGTAATCCCAGCTACTCAGGAGGCTGAGGCAGGAGAATTGCCTGAACCCAGGAGGCGGAGGTTGCGGTGAGCCGAGATCGCGCCATTGCACTCCAGCCTGGGTAATGAGCAAAACTCTGTCTCAAAAAAAAAAAAAAAACCTCAGAAGAAAACCTAGGCAATACCATTCAGGACAAAGGCATGGGCAAAGACTTTATGACTAAAACACCAAAAGCAATTGCAACAAAAGCCAAAATTGACAAATGGGATCTAATTAAACTAAAGAGCTTCTGCACAGCAAAAGAAACTAATATCAGAGTGAAGAGGCAGCCTACACAATGGGAGAAAATGTTTGCAATCTGCCCATTTGACAAAGGTCTAATATCCAGAATCTACAAGGAACTTAAACAAATTTACAAGAAAAAAAAAAATCAAAAAGTGGGCAAAGGATATAAACAGACACTCCTCAAAAAAAAAAAAAATTATGTGGCCAAGAAACATATGAAAAAAAAAGCTCATCATTACTGGTCATAAGAGAAATGCAAATCAAAACCACAATGAGATACCATCTCATGCCAGTCAGAATAGTGATCATTAAAAAGTCAGGAAACAACAGATGCTGGCAAGGCTGTGGAAAAATCAAAATGCTATTACACTGTTGGTGAGAGTGTAAACTAGTTCAACCATTGTGGAAGACGGTGTGGCAATTCCTCAAGGATCTAGAAGCAGAAATACCATTTGACCCAGCAATCCCATTACTGGGTACATACCCAAAGGATTATAAATAATTCTACTAGAAAGACACATGTACACATATGTTTATTGCATGACTATTTACAATAGCAAAGATTTGGAACAAACCCAAATGCCCATCAATGACAGACTGAAGAAAATGTGGCACTGATACACCATGGAATACTATGCAGCCGTAAAAAAGAATGAACTCATGTCCTTTGCAGGGACATGGATGAAGCTGGAAGCCATCATTCTCAGCAAACTAGCACAGGAACAGAAAACCAAACACTGCATGTTCTCTCTCATATGTGGGAGTTCAACAATGAGAACACATGGACATACGGAGGGGAACGAAACACATTGGGGCCTGTCGGGGGGCAGTGGGGGCAAGGGAAGGGAGATAATTAGGACAAATAACTAATGCATGCAGGGCTTAAAACCTAGGTGGGTTGACAGGTGCAGCAAACCACCGTGGCACATGTATACCTGTGTAAAAAACCTGCATGTTCTGCACATGTGTCCCGGAACTTAAAATAAAATAAAATTATAGAATAATAAGAAAGAAGAATGGTCCAGTTGAGAGTAGAATGGGTATCCAGTGTTTATTGTTTTTTTTCTTTTAATCTGCCAATCAATTTCTTTACTCTCTTCTACTCACAGCAACCCTCTCCTCTGGAGACATTCCCCTGCTCCACTCCATGTAGTTCTTATTCGGCTGCCAATTATAGTACCCCACTTCCTAGTCACAAGATGGGCATGAGACCCAGACCTAGCCAATTGTAGAGTCCCATCCTTCTGGCCACAGTCGTCATTCCGGTAATGGGCATATGACCCAGGTCATTCCAATCATCAACCTTCTGTATGTATAGAATCTTTGTTTTACGCATTTGCATCATAGCAAGATCATCTATCCCATACATCATCCTGATTTGAACCACCACCCGCTATGTTTCCATTAATACTCAGTGATTGTCAGTGTTTGAAAAATAATGAAAACTCTTTCTGCATCCTAATTTAACCTGAAAAGCAAAATGATATTTATAAATCTTCAACCCCTTCCCAAATGAAACTTATTCTGCATTAAATACGTTTGACTTTGTTGTGAGGTCACATGATTAGACAAAGCCAGTTTACAATTTGAAAAGACTTCTCAAGTAAAGAAACTCCCTTATGTGAACAGGATTTTCACATCCTTCCCATTGTGTATCTTAAATGCTAAGAAGGCTGACCTGATCCTCCTGAGTTTCACTTTGACCTTCACTGACTTCATCTAGAAATTCTCCTTCTCAAATGGCTTTTGAGACTTTCTGCCACTAGACTTGTAGACATTAGAATTCTAATAGACTCTGATTAAACATTAACAAGTCCTTGCTTCCTCACCTACTTGTACCAGTCTCTCAGTGTGCTGTCTTTAAACCGTATCTCAGGGGATATGCATGTCCCATGCCCTAGCAATAAGCCATCTAAATACATTTTCTATTTTTCAAGCACAAACCATGCAGAAAGGACACAGATACATCTCTAGGCTACAAAAGAGGCCCCTGGGGAATTTGGAGTAGGTCCAGCTTGCCAATCAAGAATGACATTCCAGGTGGTGGCCCAGTATTAGCATAAACTCAGGTGGATGTCTTTTAAAGACTCCCTGCCAAAAATACACTAGCTACTTAGGAGGCTGAGGCAGGGGAATTGCCTGAACCCAGGAGACGGAGGCTGCAGTGAGCCGAGATCGCGCCATTGCACTCCAGCCTGGGTAACAAGAGCGAAACTCTTTCTCAAAAAAAAAAAAAAAAAAAAATGACATTCCAGGTGGTGGCCCAGTATTAGCATAAACTCAGGTGGATGTCTTTTAAAGACTCCCTGCCAAAAATACACTAGGGAAAATTAAAGAGCAATTGTTTTGGAACATCTAGTATGTTCTAGATTAATACCTTTTTGATATATCCTGAGCTATCAAGTCAATGTCTGACTTCTTTATCAGGGAAGCCATTAGTTTGCTGAATTCTGAAAGGAAAAAAAAAAAAAAAAAAAGCAGCAGCCCACAGACATTCTGGACTCAGCACATTCTAAATCTGCTAAGAGGCCAGAGAAAAGCAAAGGGGTGAGGCACGAGTGTGAAAACAAGAGTGGAAGAGGGGGCCATGATCTGTTTCCTTTAAAATTCAGTGCCTTGTCAGCATGAAACATGAATGGTTCTGCTGTTCTTCTGGGTGTATGCAGCAGGGCTTAACAACCTCATCATACTGTTAATACTCTAAGAGCCTTCCTTGAAGAAAATGTTTTACAATGGGAGAGATGGCCAGAATGCCATTCCCCACTGGAATAGTCACATTTTACACTGTTCTTTGGTCCATAAGGACTGGCTTCTTGTAGTAGATAGATCCTTTTACATATTAAAACAAGACATACATTTTAGTCTTGAGAAAGAACACTAAATATAGGCCTCAGTAATATGCAGCATTAGTATGCACTCTCTTGATGAAATTCTCCTAAGTTTAAAAAATACATTTTTCACATAGCTGCTGGAAGAAATCTCTAAGATTTTTCATATAGATGCTAAGAAAGAGATATTTTCTCTTTTCACTGGAGCTGCTAAACTGGTATGACATGAGTCTGAAACTGTCTCCAGCTATGTTCTTAGTCTCCCAGCTGGTCAAAACTCAAGCTTGGTTTTGACCAAGGGACCACAGAGAGACCCTAGGTTGCAAAGAAATGACATTTTTAACAGTTTGAACTCAGCTCCACCCCTGGACTTCCCAACTTCCTGTTACGTGAAACAATAAATTCCCTTATCCTCTCAAATTTGTTTGAGTTGGGTTTCTGTCATGAAAGAGAGCTCAGGAATCTGAAGAGAGAATTGATTTGATGAGTAAGTCTGAGGCAATGTGAGGAAGGAGTGAGTCAATAGCAGAATGAAAAAGTCTTCATTTCTAAACTAACACACTGTCACATATAATATATAAACTTCTTATATACCACCCCTGCTATGTTGTTGGGGATATAGGCTTAAGGGAAGTATTATATAAAGAACATTGAGTAATGTTTGTGAAATGAGAATTTCAGCATTAAACAATTTTGTAATCTGGGGCAATACAATAGTTGACATTTATTAAATATTTACTTTATTCCAGGTATTAGATTATGTTTTATCTACATTATTTTATTAAATCCTCATTTCATAGATGAGAAGACTAAGACTCAGAGATATTAAGAAGCCACCCCCAAGGACACATATCTACTACTTGCAGTTTTGGGATATGAATATAGATCTCTCTGATTCCAGAATCCACGCTTGCTTTAAAAAATATTTATTGAGCTATAATATACAGACTATAGCATGCATACCAAATCCACTCACATGAAGTAGACAATTTGGTGGTTTCTGGTATATTTAGATATGTGTAACCATCATTACAGTTTTAGAACATTCTCATCACCTCAAAAAAGAAACCCTGTATCTTTCATCTAACACATCTGCTTTCTCCCAGTTCTTAGTCAACCAGTAATCTACTTTCTGTTTTTTATAGCTTTTTCTATTCTGGACTTTCATATAAATGGAGTAATATAATATATTATCTATTGGTTTCTTTCACTTAGCATTATGTTTTCAAGGTTCACTGTAGCATGTAGCAGTATTTTATTCTTTTTAATGGCCAGATAATATTCCATTGTATAGCTATAACATATTTTGTTTTTCTATTTATTTGCTGATGAACATTTGAGTGGTTTCCATCTTTTGGCTATTATAAATAATGCTGCCATGAACATTCATGTAAAAGTTTTTGAGTAGATATATGTCTTCATTTCTACTGGGAATATACCTAGGAGTGGAATTGCTGGGTCTTATGGTAACTTTTTAATTGTTTGGGGAGCTGCCAAACTGTTTTCCAGAGCAACTGCACCATTTTACATTCTCGTCAGCAATGTATGAGGGTTCTATTTCTCCAAATCCTCCTCAACACTTGTTGTTATCTGATGTTTTGATTCTAGTCATCCTAGTGGGTATGAAGTGGTAACCCATTGTGGTTTTGATCTGTATTTCTCTGATGACTAATAATGTTGAGCATCTTTTGATGTGCTTATTGGCTATTTGTATGTCTTTTTTGGAGAAAGGTTGATTCAGATCCTTTGTCCACTTTAAAATCTGGTTGTTTATCTTTCTGTTATTGAGTTATAGGAGTTCTTTATATATTCCAGAAACAAATCCCTTATCAGATATGTGATTTACAAATGCTTTCTTCCATTTTTGAGCTGCCTTTTCACTCTCTTGATAGTGTCCTTTGATGCTCAGAAGTTTTTTTTAAATTTCAATAAAGTCCAATTTATCTATTTTTTTGTTGTTGCCTGTGCTTTTGGTGTCATATCCAAGAAGTCATTGCCAAATCCAACATTATGAATGCTTTCCCTTATGTTGTCTTCTGAGTTTCATAGTTTTAGCTCTTTGTTCAAGTCTTAGATCCAACTCTGTATATGGTATGAGGCAAGGGTCCAACTTCATTCTTCTATATGTGGATACAAAAGAAAACAGTTGGCCCAGTACTGTTTGTTGAAGAAACTGCTATTTTCTCATTGACTGATCTTGGTAGCCATGTTGAAAATTAGTTGTCCATACATGTATGGGATTATTTTTGTACTCTTAACTCTATTTCATTGATGTATATATCTATCCTTGTGCCAGTGCCACACTGACTCAATTATTGTTACTTTGTAGTAAGTTTTGAAATTGGGAAGTGTGAGTCCTCCTACTTTTTTTTTTTTTTCAAGATTGCTTGGGTTATTCATGGTCTCTTGAAATTCTATATGAATTTTAGAATCATCTATCACTTTCTAAAACAATATCAGCTGGGATTCTTAGGGGCATTGTGTTGAATCTATAGATCAAAGTGGGCAATATTGTTATCTTAATAATGTCTTCCAATCCATGAAAATGGGGTTTAAAAAAACCTTTACTTAGATCTTCTTTAAAATTTCTTTCAACAATGGTTTGTAGTTTTCAGAGTAAACGTTTTTGTGGCTTTTGTTTTGTGGGTTTTTTTTTTTTTTTTTTTGGCAGAGTCTTGCTCTGCTGCCCAGGCTGGAGTGCAGTGGCATGATATCAGCTCACTGTGACCTCCACCTCCTGGGTTCAAGTAATTCTCCCACCTCAGCCTCTTGGGCAGCCAGGATTACAGGCACCCACCACCACACCCACCTAATTTTTGTATTTTTAGTAGAGACAGGGTTTCACCATATTAACCAGGCTGGTCTTGGACTGATGACCTCAAGTGATCCTCCTGCCTTAGCCTCCTAAAGTGCTGGGATTACAGGCATAAGCCACCGCATCTGGCCCAGATTATAAATTTTGCAAAACTTATTCCTAAGTATTTTATTGTTTTAATGCTATTAGTAATGGAATTTTTAAACATTTCAGTTTTGTATTGTTCATTCAAGTATATTGAAATAAAATTAAGTTTTGTATATTGATCTTGTAGTTTGCAACCTTGCTGAACTTATTTATTAGTTCTAACAGGTTGTTTAAGTGGATTCCTTAGTATTTTCTATATACAATATCATATATAATACTATCTGCAGATAGTATTATTTTTCCTTTCTCATTTGGATGTTTTTCACTTCATTTCATTGCCTTACAGCTCTGACTAGAACCTCTAGTACAATGTTGAGTATACATGGTGAGAGTGGACATCTTTATTTTATTTCTGATCTTAGGGAGAAAGCATTCAGTCTTTTACCATTAACTTTGATGCTACTACTGGGTTTCCTGCGTGTGTGTGTGTGTGTGTGTGTGTGTGTGTGTGTGTGTTTGAGACAGAGTCTCCCTGTTGCCCAGGCTGGAGTGCTGTGGTGCAATCTTGGCTCACTGCAACCTCTGCCTCCCGGGATTGAGCAATTCTCTTGCCTCAGCCTCCTGAGTAGCTGGGATTACAGGTGTGTGCCACCACCACACTCAGCTAATTTTTGTATTTTTAGTAGAGACAGTGTTTCACTATGTTGGTCAGGCTGATCTTGAACTCCTGACCTTGTGATCTGCCTGCCTCAGCCTTCCAAAATGCTGGGATTATAGGTGTGAGCCATTGCGCCCAGCCCTATTGGGTTTTTAATAGATGTCCTTTATCAGATTAAGGAAATTTCATTCTATTCCTAGTTTGTTGAGCATTTTTATCATAAAGGGGTAGTCCCTGGTTGATCTTAAGCCATGCTAGAAGAGTATTGGATAGCCTCTGTCAACAGGATTGCTCTTCCTGCTGAGTCAACCGCCCCTCATCTATTCTGTTAGTGACAGTGTGAGTAAGGTAGGGATTCAGTAAACATTGAAAGAGCTCATTCAAGGAATGCAGTGATTATGGCCTTAAAAAGTTCAAGAAAAGCCATGGTTGGAAGGCATGTTGTTCTATATTTATATCAATATTATAAAATTTCAAAGGGTATATTTAACAATCCAAAAAACAAATGATCATTTCACATTTGACAGTTTCCTCTGGGTAAGACTTGAATTTGTGGTCATCATCAATGAAATACAGTAATAACCACTGAGAGAGTCTTTAGAAGTCAGTATTCACAGGTGGCAAGATGATTTAATTAGCACTAAATAAATGATAGGAAGCTATAAAGGCAAGAAGTTCTATATTGTCTTGATACAAACAGGTTCTGAAGAGTAATAATAGCATCATTACCTTTTGTTATGTAGAGGATGTGAAATTAACCAGAAGTGGTACATCTAATAACAAAGACAGAAAGGGGTGGTATTTAGACTTGAACAAGAACAGTGCCTAGACACCACCAAGAAGCTTTATGTTCACTGACATAATGGTAAATAAATGTGTAAGTACCATTTCCTTTGTCATTATCTGAAATCTTCATTAATAAAACATTACACTTCACATGAGACCATGGATTTTACAGTAGATATTTTAATCAAATTGTTTACATACTTAGGGTCTTGCAAAAAAAATTTATCTGGGATCCTGCCACACTTTAAAGGTGGTCCTGGAGGCAGTACAATCAACCTGATTTGGAATATGGGCTCTGGATTTAGAACACCTAGATTCCACATATTAGTTATGTGACCTTAGTCTGGTTGTTTAATCTTTCTGTACCTCAGTTTCTACAGCTGTATAATGAAAATAATAAAAGTATAGTACTGCATAGGGATGCTGTAAAGTTTAAATGACTTCATATATGTATGTACAGTGTTCAGTATCTAGCATTTTGTGTCTAAAAGTGATAGCAAGCTGGGTGGGTGGCTCATATCTGTAATCCCAGCTACTTGGGAGGCTGAGGGAGGATTGCTTGAGCCCAGGAGTTTGAGACAATAGTGAGTTATGATCACACCACTGCACTCCAGCCTGGGTAACAGAAGGAGACTCCATCTCTCTCTCTCTCTCTTTTTTTTTTTTAATGCAAAATATAGTATTGCCTTAGTCCATTTTGTGCTGCTATGACAAAATACCACAGACTGGGTAATTTACAACAAACAGAAATTTATTTATTACAGTTCGGGAGACTGGGAAGTCCAAGATCAAGATACCAACAGTCTGGTGTCTGGTAAGGACCTGGTCTCTACTTTCGAGATGATGCCTTGAGCACTACATCTTCCAGAGTGGGGGAATGCTGTCTGTCACATGGAAGAGGAGCAGAAGAGCCAAAGGAGCTGCTGACTCCTGAAAGCCCTTTTAAAAAGGCACTAAACTCACCGAAGGAGGGAGAACCCTCATGACCTAATCACCTCTTAAAGGTCCACCTCTATACACTTTTACAAGGTCAATTAAATTTCAAGGAGTTTTGGAGAGAACAAACATTTAAACCATAGCAAATACTATATTTACCCCTCTTATAGTCCTTATTGGTATGAGTTTCATGACAGTAAGGACAATATGAGCTCTTGTTTGTATCCTCCACAAGATGAATTGTTTATGGTATAGAAATGGAATTCATTTGTAAACACGAGGTATGTCAAATGTACATAAACTATACGTATAGAAATAAAATAATTTAAAAAGGTCCTCAGTATTTCATTTGTACTTCTTCAGTTATTTCTTTATAATTAGCTATCAGTGGCTTAATGATTTTTTTGCTCTTTGTGTTGCCCTTACTTTCTTCCAAGCACCTGGTTTGGTGTAATGCACATTAAAGCCGTCAGAACGGGTGGCTGTTTGAATAGTCTGATGGATGAGGTTGCTGCAGCAACAAGTGGATTACAAGACAAGCCAGCTTTCCTGCTGGAGATGGGAGACCAGGACTCTCAGGAAACGGTGCACAGGCAGAGTTGGGCCGTTTGGACATTCCGGAGGCCGATGGAGTACTGCAGAGAGTGTCCGACTGCCAGCGTCGTGAGCCCCGAGGCCTAGGGCGGGCCGCTTGGCGAGAGAGCACGAGGCCCAAAGTCGCTGGAAGAGTCATTCTCACCTTCACGGGCAGCAGCTGAACAGTGTTAGCGGGCTCAGTCCTGCGCCCCCTGGGGGCGGACACAGTCCTTGCCGCAGTCGGCCGGCGGGTGCAGTCCCCGCGCCGCAGACCAGGGTGCTCGAAGGGGGCGCCAACTGGCACCTGGGCCCACGGTTCATCCGAGCCCATAGAACCCCACTCCCGCGTCCCCCCACACCAAGCCCGCCGGCGCCCACAGCTGATTCGCGAGGCCCACACCTGGAGGCGCGGAGGGCGGGGCGGAACGCACCACGAGCCCACCCGCGGCCAAGAGCTCCTCGCGTGGGCGCACGCGCCGCTGCCGTGAACGCCTCTACTCGCAGCTCCGCCAGCGCCGCCTTTTGCCGGCCCTCGGCCCAGCACGCCGGCCCTCGAGCTCCGCTGGGCAGCGCAAGGCACGCGGTGTAGTCTGCCGGCCCGGAGGGTCCCGGTAAGTGGGGGCGGGGGCGGCGGCGGCGGCTGCGGGGACCGAACCCACACCTGAGGGGCGGGTTTGCGGCCGTGGACAGTCCTCTGGGGACTCTGAGGTGCTTGTGTAGGAGCTGCCTCCAAGTTGGCCCCGTGTCACTGGATGAACCCCAAGCGACAGCTGTCTCTACGTTTTGGGGGAGTCTCTGAGGTGCTGTGGAGAACCGCCCCCCTGAAGAACCCCTGTGGGAGTGGACTCCCGGGGCGCTCTCTGTATTTGTTGCTATGTGAAACCCCAGCGTGAAGGGCACCGGCCCCAGAGAGCCCTTCTGTGTCACTGTGGGAGCAGGCACAAGGGTGGTCCTTGGAGCTGGCTCAGTGGAAGACCTCCTGGGAACATAGGGGAGCCGCAGGAGCCTCGAGGTGGTGGAGCCCCCAGAAGGCCCCCTAGAAAAGGAGGACCTGAGAATGTGCCCTGGAACTGTGGGAAGCAACCTCTGACTGGGGAGAGGGGGATCCTGCCATGGGAACCATGAATGACTTCCCACGGCTCCAAGGACTTTGGCCTCGACCTCCCTGTAGGGCTCCATGTACCCTCACTTGTGTCCCAGAGGTGGGGGCCTTCTGGGGCTGCAGCCTCTTTCCATTCCTCCTCTTTCCCAATTCGGATTTTTCTTCTCCGTGGTAGCCCAGTTGCTCCACGATGCATTTTACTGGAGGCAGAAACTGCTGCGAGAGCACAGGGCTAAGCAGGGGATGAGGACCAGTGAGGAGAAGATAGATTTGAGCCCCAGAGTTTGACCGTCCGGAAGGAAGCCGTAAGATTAGGTGGAATAACTGACTTGGACAGGTCCTGGAGGAAAGGCCTTTGAAGGAAGGAATAAAGGATGTATAGGATTATAGAGCACCAGTGTGCTAGGCGCTGTACTAGGTATGTTTAAACATCTCATATAATTCTTACAACAGCTTTGTGAAATTATCCCTTTCTAAACTGAGGTTTAGAAAGATTAAGCAATTTGACCAAGGTTACAAAGATTTGACTCATGAAATCTGTTTTTCACATATTTTATTTGGAAGGAGAGGAAGAAGCAAGAATGCATTTATATCAAGGAGAGGAAGAAGCAAGAATGCATTCTTGCTTAAATTTAAGAGCTACTATGGTTTGACTGTGTCTCCCAAAGTTCATGTGTTGGAAACATAATTATCAGTGCAACCATGTTGAGAGGTGGAGCCCAATAGGTGATTAGGTCTTGAGAGCTCTGCCCTCATAAATGAATTGTCATTATCTCCAGAATAGGTAAGTCATGGCAGGGGTTTGTTATAAAAGTGAGTCTGGCTCTTTTGTTCTCCTGCTCTCTCATGTGCTCTCTTGCCCCTCCACCTTCTGTCATGGAAAGATGCCACATGAAGGCCTTCACCAAAAGTGGACCCTCAATCTTGGGCTTCCAAGCCGCCAGAGCTATAAGATAGAAATTTCTTGTTCTATTATAGCAGCACAATTATAGACTAAGACAAGGCTAAAATGATAAATCTCTTAGAAGGAAACAGAAAAATTTATGACCTTGGATTTGAAAATAATTACTTGGATTTTGAGACCAAAATCTTGGGTAACAAAAGAAAAAAATAAACTATCAACATTTTAAAAATTCTGTACATAAAAGAATACCATAAAGAAAGTGAAAAGGCAACCCATGGAATAGGAGAAAATAGTTGCAAATCACACATCTGATAAAGGATTATATCCAGTATATATAAAGAACTCCTGCAACTCAATAAGAAAGAAACTTTATTCAGAAATGGGAAAAGGATATGAATAGACATTTCTCCAAAGAAGATATACAAATGACCAAAAAACATATTAAAAACATGCTCGACATCATTAAACATTAGGAAAATACAAATCAAAACTACGTGCAGCTGGATGCAGTAGCACGTGCCTGTAATCCCATCTACGTAGGGGGCTGAGGCGGGAGGACTGCTTCTGCCCAGGACTTTGGGATTAGCCTGAGTAACAGACGAGATCCAGCCCCAATTAAAACAAACAAGCAGCCGGGCGCGGTGGCTCAAGCCTGTAATCCCAGCACTTTGGGAGGCCGAGGCGGGTGGATCACGAGGTCGAGAGATCGAGACCATCCTGGTCAACATGGTGAAACCCCGTCTCTACTAAAGGTGCAAAAAATTAGCTGGGCATGGTGGTGCGTGCCTGTAATCCCAGCTACTCAGGAGGCTGAGGCAGGAGAATTGCCTGAACCCGGAAGGCGGAGGTTGCGGTGAGCCGAGATCGCGCCATTGCACTCCAGCCTGGGTAACAAGAGCGAAACTCCGTCTCAAAAACAAACAAACAAACAAACAAACAAGCAAACACACACACACACGCACATGCACACACACACACAATGAGATATTACTTCACACTCAGTAGGATAGCTTAAAAAGGAGAATAATGTGTGGTGAGGATGTGAAGAAATTGGAACCCTGATGCATTGCTGGTGGAAATGTAAAATGGTGCAGCTGCTGTGGAAAACATTTTGTGATTCTTCAAAAAGTTAAGAAGTATCTCTATATGACCTGGACATTCTGCTGTATACTGATGTGTATATTTAAGAGAAATGAGATGTGATATAGAAAACATCTAAATTCCAAAATTTAGTAGCTCTTCCCTGATGTCAGAGAAATCATCCATATCTTTTTATTGGTTACATACCATCATCCCTGCTAAACCCAACTCGCAGTTCAGGTTCTACCTCTGAGGAAGCAGCAGCAGAGTGGTATGATGAGCTTGTTACTCCATAGTTTCTAGAAACAAGTTCTGAAGATTTGGTCTTCTCAGCCCTCTGGCCCACTTTGACCTAGAGAAAGGGTGCTGATACTGGATTTCACATAAACCCTTTGCTTTCCCAGTCATCTTTACGGTATTTATTCAATGATCTGTGAACACTTGCTCTTTGTAAAGCAGTGGGAACTATCCCGATTGTTCCTTCCTCCTGAGCTCAAAGAAAATTGAGACTTCCTTTTTCTATCTGTGAAACCCACTGATTTGTAGTGTTTCCTTGCTTCTGTTTTTATAAGTTTCTTTTGCTTTAGTATTGCCTGCCCCATCCCCACCCTGACATTTTCCTCAAGATCATTGTTACATTTTTTAAAGCCTTTTAGTAAAAATCTGCCACTCCCATAGAAGAAGCTAGTGAAAGCACATAAAGATACTTTACACTTAACATGCAAAATGAGGTGGTTCCTTCCTGCCTAGGGCTTCAGACTCTTCACAGCTTTATAGATTTCTTTATAGGATAAGCTGAGGGAGATGATTTCCCTAGATGCCTTTTTCTTTTCTGTTCCTTCCCTAGCTTGTGCTATAGAGCAGTCATATCTTCCTCCTACCTCAGCTTGCCTTTATAAATAGTCTCACTGCACTTTAAGCAGGTGTTCTGCAAATTCCATGCTACCCAGATATGCATTGCTACCCGAAAAACACTTCTCTTTCAATCATGGCTACAACATTATATTGGTTTTCTATTATTATGTAACAAATGACCGCAAATGTGGTAGCTTAAAACAACATGAAATTTGTTATCTCATAGTTTCTGTGGGTCAGGAGTCCAGCTTGGTCCTTGCTTGTTGTCTCATAGGCTGTAGTTAAGGTGTTGTCTGGAGAGCATTCTCATTTGGAGGCCTGAGTGGAAAAGAATCTTCTTCCAAGCTTGCTCAGATTGTTGGCAGAATTCATTTCTTTGCAGTTTTAGGACTGAAGACCCTGGCTTCTTGCTGGATGTCAGTTGGAGATCACTCTCAGTATCTAAAGGCCACCTGCAGTTCTTTGCCATGTGGGCTTTCCCAACATGGCCACTTCATTAAGCCAGAGCAAGTATGCTAGAAGATGAAGTTATTTAATGCAATATTATCATGGGAGTGACTTCTCCTCACCTTTGCCATATTCTATTGATTAGAATCAAGTCGCATATCCACCCACAGACTCAAGATGGGATTACACAAAGCATGAACACTAGTAGGTGGGAATCATGGGGGGCCAGGTTAGAGACTGTCCCCACCGATAGTAGCAAGAAAAGGTTTAGGTTCACCGTCTACTCTCATTTCTTTCATTTCATTCAGCCAGATAGGTCTATTCTATTTTTTTTTTTTCTGTCCCATTGTTGTTTAGTACCACCTTCTATTTCACCCAGAAGTTTTTCTTGAAACCCTTTTCAAGTTGCCACAGATTCTCTGACATTTATATTGTCCCTGTGATTATATTTTGTCTCTCTCTTTTCTTCCTTAATAAGGAAACAGGAAACCTCAATTCCACCTACCAGCTGAAGAGGTAATCTCTTTGTTAATTTATTTCCTTTTTAACCCAGGTGTCTTTTCTAAGACGTCTGCTGGCACAAGTAGAGCCAGTTTTTTGTTCGTTTGTTTGTTTTTCTCACTAGTCGTTTATTTTTACCTATCACTAATCTCGTTGAGAGAGGCAGTCTGTCCTGGGCCATACTGGGGATGCCAAAAATGCAAGGTTCTGTTTCTTATCCGTTTCTCAGCATTATATTTGCAACAAGCAACTTTGAGAATTAAGGTAATGTCTACTCATGGACAAAGATCAGGCTTGTTTCTTCTTACTGTAAAAGCAGTGAGTCCCGAAAGTTCAGTGCTTTTCTACTACAGTGTGGCCCACTGCATGTGCAGGCATCTATCATAGACCCTGTGCCAACCCCATGGGACTTAGGAGACAAGGTGAACTGATGCAAAGAAAATACGGTGAAGCTTTTGCTGTGGCTGTACTGTGAGTAGTAAAGTCCTTCATCTGTGACTTGGGAGTCTTGTGTCTTCTACCAGCATTCATGAAATAGGATAGTTTGTTAACTTGCAAATAAAACGCAGACTCTGTACAATTCTTGACAATCACTACCACTTGTTTTTCTAGAAGCTAAAGCTGATTTTATTAATTTCTCAAGCACTGCAGGTACATATCTTGAATACTAGAGCAACATCTCTTTTAATCAAAGTGTTCTATAGTGTAAATTTAATACTCAGTTATGCATCAAGGGCTTTAGCCTAATTGGTTTCTTTCCCACAATTTCTTCCCCAAACTACTATGTCACCTTTAAAATTACTTGGTTAATCTATGTGTGGTATTGATCTGATATAGATGACAAGTTGTTGGCTGTTTTCCAGAATGTCCACAGTTGAGGGGTACAGAGTGGCCCCTGCAACTATGATCCAACTAGGGGAGGTAGGCATTCAGCTCCTGGGGAGAGGGCAGATCACTTTTCTATCTCAAACTTACTTGGTCATGTAAACATTTTTGGATCGTACCCACCAGCATTATCTGTCTGGGTACAGCTGTTCCAAGGGTCTTATTTGAAAAACTATGGTTTAGAGGTTTCTTTGGAAATGGGGTTGGAGTTGGGTTTAGAGGTATGGTCGATAGGGATGGGATTGTGGTTAACATGAAGTTTAGGCTAGAGCTACACATGAGGTCATGTCTTATGTATGAGTTTTGTAACTGGGGAACCAGGACCTGGTTCTTCATGGTTTCCCGAGGATAACCTGGACTGGGTGTGTCTACCTGATTTGTTCTTCCCTTGTGTCTGCTGTCAAAGAGTCTGAGGGTCAGGACTCTGCAAGGATGGAGGCAGCGGTAAATTGGGGGCCCTCGGGGTGATGGGTGTGTAGGGGAAGGATAGGGCTGCTGAAGAGGGCAGTGGACTCTCTTCCTGACCCTGACATTCTTTAAGAGCACACAACCACATTGTTGAGACTAGGGGTATGCACATGTATCCAAAACTATCCTATTAAAGGACAAGCAATAGGACAGAAATGACAAACCAGAGTTTAAAGGAGAGATGAGCCTGGTCTGAGGTAGCCTAGAGAATTTATGGAGGAGAGGGGCTTTGCAGGATGGATTTGGACTGCCTGTGTGTCTGTGAGATGGGCTATGGATGTTCTGTGTGCAAACTTGTCTTTGTTTCTGTGTGTGTCTTTGTGCCTGTGTCTGCTCAAGCATGTCTGATGTAGGGTGTTCATGAGTCCAAGAACACCCAAGACATATCCAAGGAAGAAATAAGTATGTCTTTCTTGACATGATTGTGCTTACTCTAAACTATTAGGTTGGTGCAAAAGTAATTGCAGTTTTTGCCATTATGGCAAAACCATATGTGTGTAATTCTGCCCTGGCCCCTCACTGTATCTTCCCCTATTTCCTGACATACCCCAGCTGCTAGCACAGTTTACTGCAAGGAGGGCTTCCCTTCCCACTGCCTGGATTCCCATGGGTCAAGCTGCCTGCCCAGGGACCTGCCCCTGTGGCCTTTGTAGTAGGCCTGAACTTGGAAGTGATACACTCTGGAAATCCCCTAGTATGCTACTTGCCTGGCCATGGACCAGGCAAGAACATGGGAGAAGTTTATAGTACAGGAGAAGAACAAGGCAGGAAAGGGGGCCAGTTGGCAGCACTCACCCCTCCTTCTGGAAACCGGGTCTCATTGGCCCCTTCCCAGGCCCCCCTCTCCCTCCCCCTGCTCTCCCAGGGTCCCAGCCTCACTGTCTCTTCTGGGCATGAGAATGCAGAAACCTCTGCAAGCCTGGTCAGCCCTGTCAGACATCTGGCCCTTTGTGTCCCCAAGCACTTTACATGCCTGCATTGTGCTTACCTCTCATATTCCCACCTGAGCTCAAGGAAGTACTTCCTTCTCTTCTGTCCCTGCAGTGGACACAGGGACCATTCTGGCCCTTCCATCTATGACAGGCCTGGCCTAGACCGTGGGCTCCAGAGCCCAGGCAGAGCATTTGGCCTTGGTTGGCTGGTTAAGCAGCAGAGGCCCAGCCACCTCCCACATGGTGGAGGAAGCAGCGTCTCCATGGAGTCTGTTCCTGTGCTCATCCTGTCTTCCTTGCCTTCTCTTCCTGGGCTGCAGTGAACAGGTACAGAAGTGAAGCAGCCATGGTTCCTGTCCTCAACAACTCAGTGTTGAGCAACAGTGATGTTGTGGAGAAGCCACTCTCTCTTCTCACTGCTGGTGGTCAGTTGCCTGAAAATTCCTCCAGCCAATTCTGAAGTGCCCTTCTGGAAAGCCCCAGAGAAGAGCACTAGAAGATCACGGCTATTTGCTGTGACATGATGTTACCTGAGTATGGCAGAGGTGAACCGAAAGATCCCAAGCAAACACTGATGTACTCCTAGCATCTACCCCCAAATCCGAAGTAGG
This sequence comes from Saimiri boliviensis, assembly GCF_048565385.1. NCBI lineage: Eukaryota > Metazoa > Chordata > Mammalia > Primates > Cebidae > Saimiri > Saimiri boliviensis. Next base: position 186,962,868 of record NC_133450.1, read on the forward strand.
AAATTCTTGAGTTTATACTCTGTGTGAGACTTTTGCTTCTTACCTCTCTTCACTCTGGGGAAGAGAGAACATGGAGTTGTGCTGGGGTGATGGGATGGGATGAGCAAAGCTTTATCCACCAACAGCATTCTGCATAAGTCATAGGCTATGACCCTGATTTCTCTTCGCTCTCGACTTTGCTGAGAACTCAGAATCCTGAAGCTATTAATTTCAGCTCATCTCTCTGTCCCCTGGAACTTTTGTCAGCAGCATGAGCCCATGCTGGCCCCAAGCAGGTAGGAGCCTGTGGGGAGCCATGGGAAAGACCTGCTCCACCCTAAACCAGGATGTGTGCACACTAACCCCTGGCTCCCTACCCCGATGCTGCTGTGACCCTCCTAAGTCCATTCTCCTCACTCTGTGCTTCCCTCTATTCTCCTAGCTGTGTGGCTGCCTGCCCAGATCCCACCAGGCAGGGAGGATATGCCTGTCACAAGACCTCCTTTGATATTTGGGGATGCATTAGGAAAACACCTGCTGAATGTTGGTTCAGGAGGCCTGAACCTTGTGCTTCTCTGTCCTGGAGACCACCCATCGGCTGGGCCCCCATCTCTTAGGCATAGAATCAGCATTCAGAGCAGGGACACATCCTTGCTTCTTCCCATCCTGGCTCTTTTGTATCCAAGCAGTGGACACGTTGTGCTAAATGCTGGGGTCCTATCAAAGGAAGCAAGTCTTGCCGTCTCTTCCTCCTGATGATAGGATGGTAAATAATCGTGGGTTTCCTTAGGAACCAGGGGCATCCCACTGTCCCTCAAAACATGTCATAAAGAAGTCACAGTACTTCTTGCCCTTTCTCTAGCTCTTGGCTCTTCTGTGGTAGGTCAGAAGGGGAATGAAGAGATACTACCTCCTGAGGGATAATAACTGTCCAAAATCGAGGTCCTTCTCATCTTCTCAGGGCAGCCTGTTTGTCTTCCTGCTTCCCAGTCCTCTCCTCCCACCCATATAACCTCTGTGGTCCCTCACCTCACTGAGCACTGGGATGCCACCCTTGCCCTGTTTCTCCATCTCCAGCCCCATGCCTTGCTCAGGCTCCATGCATTTAGAGCTTTCTCTGTGATCTCCCTTGCTGGTACAGTATTCCAAGAGCACCTGCTGCACAGATATCAGCAACTTTTAACCACCTTTCCCTGCCCACCTACATAGTCACACTGCCACCAACTGGTTGGGTGTTGATAGAAACTTGCCATAATAACTTCCAGAATCCCTCTCTACCTCCAGCTTTCTTTTCTTTTCTTTTCTTTCTTTTTTTTTTTTTTGTTTAATTTTATTATTTTTTAAAATTGCATTTTAGGTTTTGGGTTACATGTGAAGAACATGCAAGATTGTTGCATAGGTATACACGTGACAGTGTGATTTGCTGCCTTCCTCCCCCTCACCTATATCTGGCATTTCTCCCCATGCCATCCCCCCCAACTCCCCACCCCCCGCTGTCCCTCCCCTATTTTCCCCCAACAGACCCCATTGTGTAGTGCTCCCCTCCCTGTGTCCATGTGTTCTCACTGTTCAACACCCACCTATGAGTGAGAACATGCAGTGTTTGATTTTCTACTCCTGTGTCAGTTTGCTGAGAATGATGGCTTCCAGGTTCATCCATGTCCCTACAAAGGACACAAACTCATCGTTTTTAATGGCTGCATAATATTCCATGATGTATATGTGCCACATTTTCCCTGTCCAGTCTATCATCAATGGGCATTCTAGCTTTGGCTCTCCATACCATTTTCCCTTCCCACAGCCATGGTCCCTTCCTGGCTCCTCACTCGTCCCTCTGGGTCTGTGCCCACACTCTCTTATATGTAAAAGAAACCTTTTTCTTCCCTCATCCACAAAGTCCCCTCTCATTATCACTGCCTTCTATCTACCATCAGTGTCTGTACTTTTAGTCAAAGCCAGCCCCTTGACTTGGAAATTCACTTCTATTCTGTGTCTTCTACAACAAGGTATTGCTCCAGTTTATTATCCCTCTCAACTGGATCTTTCCCATCAACATCCCTTATACTATGTATCTCATTTTTCAAAAACCGTTTCTGAATTCCATGTTCTCTTTCTGCTATTTCCTTGTTTTTCTGCACCTCTCTGGGACAAAACTCTTTGAATACATGATTATACTTGCTGTCACCATTTACTCTTCTTCCGTTGTCTCTCGAATCCACTCCCGCCACAACTTCATCACTCATCTAAATCTGTTTTTCTTAAGGTCACGGAGGAGCTCTATGTTTTAAAATTGAATGCTGTTCGTCTTACTTGGTTAGTTGGCAGCTGGTTATGCAGTTGATCACTTTCTCTTTGAAATACTTTCCTCTCTTTGCTTTCAGTGCACCACGCTCTTCTGTTTTTCTTCCTACCTTACTGGCTGCTACTTCTTTGTTCCTCTACTTAACTGTTCCTCCTTTTATTCCCAATTAACTTTAAAGTGTCCTAGCCCAGTCTTTAGATCTCTCCATTTAAAACACTTAGTTCCATGGTGTTGTTATCTGTATCTATATCTATATCTATATGTATCTATCTATCTGTCTATCTATCTATCTATCATCTGCAATCAGGACCCTCCTTGTGGAACATCAGGCTTCTATGTTGAAGATTGTTGGGCATATGGTATCAGGATAAAATGGGGGACATTATGATGCTGCTGCAGTAATGGTAGCAGTAGAGAGGGTGAGAAGGGGGCATATTCTTAATGGATTTTTGAGGTAAAGACAACAGGATTTACTAATGGAATAGATGTGGACTGTTAGGGAAAAAAAATTTCAAGAATAACACTACTGTTTTTGTCCTGAATTACTGGAAAGATGGAATTGCCCTTAACTGATATGAGAAATACAATGATTGGAGCAGATTTGGTATGTGTAAATGGATGGTGGTGGTGAGTGGTCAGGGAATTGAGAGTTCATTTTTGTAGAGGTTGAGATAAATATTTGATATCCAAATATAAATGTTGATTAGGCAATTTTAGCCTATGAGACTACCTACCTCATGAGATGATGAGCTCCCCTGGGGTAAGGCTTGTGTCTTGTTTGTTGTGTTTGGCATGGTACTTGACACACAGTAAGTACTCAGATATTTTAATTGTTGAATGTAAGATGTTTTTCAAGGTAATTTTTATTGTGATCCTTCTGGAATCCTCCTCACCAGCTAATTACTTCTTCATATGGCACAACCTCACACCTTATAGCACTCATCACAAAGATGTAACACTTTCTCTGCCTCCCCAGCATACACTTTGGATTCAACTTATATAATGTATTACTATGCATTAGCTACTTTCTTAGGCCCTGGGGTTATGAGGCGTATTTTAACCATTCAGGCAAGTTACGGATGAGAAACTGTACTAAAAGGAGAGTCAGTAAAATAGAGGAAAGGGGGCTAACTTGTGAGTAATCAAGATTAGAACCCAGTGACTGTCTTGATGTATGAACTGAGCAAAAAAGTGGATGTATAGTGATACCATTCCCTGACTTTGGAAAACAAGTTGGTAAGGTGGAATGTATTTAGAAATTTTGAATTAATTTGCATTGTCTTTGTAACAAGGCAGAGTTTTTTTGTCCATTGTTGAACATAGAGTTTAGAGCTCAGGGGAAAGACGGGGTCAGAAATGTGGCTTTGAGAATCACCAGTACATTAATTGTAATTGAGTTTTAGGGTATGGATGTATAATTATCCCTCTTTTCCAGATAAAGAAACTGGGGCTCAGAAATATTAAGTAACTTGTCAAATCTCTGAGCTAGAATTCTAAACTTCGTTTTTCTCCACATTCCATTCTTGTGACTTTGACCTTAATTTCTGCATTCTCCTCACAGGGTCAGACATTTGCCCTAAAAATTACAAAAACACTTGCTCAAAAATTTTGTAATATTTTCCTTGTGGTGTTTTATTGCCCTTTGTTCATGTTTATCATCTTACCCTAAAATCATCTTTTGGTCACTTCAGCCAGAAATTTCCTCCCAGAGAGAAGGGGGTGACCCAAATCTTTTATTCATTTTTAACCTATTGAGTGGAACAAGCACAACCTTGAGCTATGCTGTTCTGCCATGGCCTCCTTAAGAGGTCAGGGATTCCAGGGAGACCAATGCCTGCCTCAACCCAAGTAACTGGAGAAGGAAGGACAAGGTCCTCTTAGGTCTCCTTACAGGATCTAGGGAATATGAGTTTGATGGCCATCATTAAGAGGTTTGATGTGTGGCCAGGATTACCAAAGTGGCCTTTGGTGGTGGATCACTCACCCAGTGATGGTGCTGGGATTGGGGTGGGAGGCTTGACTGAACAGGTAGCAGGAAAGATCTCTAGGAATGTCTTGGTATGGCACACTACACTGAGAGACCTTCCAAAGCAGGTCTGTAGGAGGGACTTCATTTAATCTGTGTGTGAAGGAGAATGTGAACAGGATATCATTTGGAGGGGTTTACATTCCTTAGCAGCTGCTTATGGATCTCAGCTTGCCACTCAGCCTCCCTCTTGGACCAAGGTACTGTCTTACTTCTCCCCACAGGGTTCTTGGCTGGAGCTGGGCTTTTTGCAACATTTTACTCCAAAGGTTTCAGAGTATTCCATCTAATATTTCAGTTAATAATAACCATGTATTTCCCTGATATAGCAAAATATTGGACATTCCTGGAGAGAGGCAAAAGGGTCAGAGTTCCACCTCAGTTATGAGCGGCTGATCTCGTCGTTAAACTTATGTGTGGCATTAAATTCTAGATTTTTGGTCACTTTCTGTTAACAGGACATTCTCCAAAAGCCTCACCTTCTTTTGACAGCCAAGGTGATTGGTTTTGGTGTTTTCAGAAATGCAGTGGGACACAATGAAGAGATGTAGAAGGGTGACAAGAACCAAGGGCTGGAGCTGCCAGGCTTCTGTGGTGCCATCCTTGGCAGGAGAAAGTATAGCAGTCATCCTCTGAAGGAAAGGCACCAGGCAGATCCTGGGAGGAGATTCAGCTGACTGAGTGCCCAACATTAGTTACTGTGAGGGGAAAGTCCAGGAGCAAGGATCATGGCAAGGAGGGTGGTGGAGAAAGACTCCAGGCATAGGTGGTGTAGAAACCTGGACCTGCAGGACAAGCCCTTCTCCATTTTCTACTGTGATTTCATTCCAAGAGGCTTTCATTTGATGCAACTGAGAGGCAGTGGAGACAGGAAACAGGCAGCAGGGTTACAGCAGGCTCCCAGATAGGTTTTCTAGAAAGATCTTCCCAGTATAAACAGGGAGTAGTCAGAAGAGAGTCTGTCATCCGTATCTAATGACACCTGTCATATTAGATATTGTGTTTTAATAAACAAAAAAGCACCTCCTCAGGGAGGGAATACTGTGGCAGTCCTCTAAAATGAACCATCTGAAAGGTAGGTTAAAACTCTTTTCCTAGACAGGAAGGACTTTTTAGTCTGCCTCACACTTTCCCTTAACACAATACAGTGGAGATAAGGAACAGACAGGCATTGCTGAGAAATATTGAATGTATTTCTGCTGGCACCCAGCCCCACCTGCACATTTATGGAAATGACAGTACTGGTCCTCTGGAGGAATGCAGCAGTTGGGGAGCCTGCAAACTCTTTTTCATGGCTCTGCATGTTCTCCAGCAGACCAATGTTTCTATCTGAACTGACGGTCAGGAGCTAGGGTGGGTGCCCTGGTTGGGTGGCACAGGCTGCTCAAGGACAGTGCCAAGGGCAGTGGCGGGGGCGGCCTGGGGCTGAAGCAGGGCCAGGTTGTCTGGAGAATAGCTGGAGCTTACTGTCTGGGGACTGGGGACAATCCAAGAAGGCTGGGCCCGCCAGCTTCTCAGCAGGACGAGATTGGGCCTTGGAGTGCCTTGGTGGCTTCTCTGTCTTACTTCTCCCCACAGGGTTCTTCACTGGAGCCGGGCTCTTTGCAGCATTTTCTTCTCTGGTTTTGGCCACCTTTGCAGCAGCTGAGTACATGGAGTCTTCGTGCCCTTTGCCTTTCGTCTTGGGGTTAATACGCTGCAGAAAAGATTTAATTTTATTTCTCAAGCTAGACTCTGGAAGGCTTGGCCTCTTGTGAGTATGGGGTGGCATCACCTGCCCATGCAAAACCTGGCCTTGCAAAGTTTGGCCCTGCAAAGGCTTACCCTGAGTTGCTTGGCTCAGGAAAGGCTGACCCTGTGAAGCCTGGGGCACCACAGTCTGGGCATTCTCAGGAATCCTCGTGAGTTCAAAGATGGCATTTGTCTCGGTTTGACGGTCTTGCAGGTCATTCTCAGATTCTTTGCCCCCAGGGACTCCCATAGGTAGCTGTGGGAGCTTAAGCTGAGAGTGATGCTGGAGGCTGTGTTGACAGGGATCTGCATGATGAAAGCTATGGCTCCATCGACAGGAGCCTCGGGGTGTCTTGTTTGGAAGCATCCCTCCTGGCCTCTGGTCTTCAGCATGGGGTCTTTCTTCTCTGGTTGAGGAGAGCCCAAACCTTGCATCCCCTTCTCCATGATCCCTGGCTGCTTTGGTTTCCTCTGGGTCCTCTCTCTTTCCTGCTAACATGGGGAGATGGGCTGGGTCGTTGCTCTTGCTAGGGCTTTGAGGCTCAGGGCCCCAGAGTTCCTCCAGACTGGGGTTGTTCACATTGGCCTCCACCTGAACACAAAGCACATGGGCCTCTGTCATGTCCCCACTGAGTTGTGAGATCTTGGAGACCCAGTGGGCAGAGCTTTGGGGTACTGCTTTGGAATTAGATTGCTTTTTGTTCTGCTGCACTGCCTTCCACTCATTGGCCGGCTGTTCTTTAAGGTGGACCCGTTCTGGATTGGGGGCAGGAGTGTCTGGTGGGATGGGAAGTTCCTGGAGCAATGTCTCCCCTTGGTGGTTTAGGCTTTCAAGAGACTCCTGTGTGAATACGTTCTCAGGAACTGTAGCACTTTGTTCCCTGGACTCCCTTGCTCTTATGGGAATTCCCAATTGTATCTCTAGGACCTTTTTTCTCAGGTGGAAGTTTAGTTTGGTCAAGATATGTGTCTGGAATGAGTAGGGGCTAGCTGGATGTGTCTGGCTTTCTAGAGGCAGCATCTCCATTGTTCCTTTCACTGGCACTGCAGGCTGGAACTCTTCTGCAACTTCTGTACAAGTCTTGTTGTTGTCTTGAGGGCATGGCCTAAGACTTATACAATGATCTTCAAATGAAATCATCTGAGTTGGAAGCTCTGCTGGGATCTCCATAGGCCCGGGCACCATCTCCGTGATGACAGATTGGCTAGTGACTGGCGGGGTCAGGGCCCTGGAGAGCACCACATAATACAGAGCAGGCAGCCCCGACAGGAAGGCCAGATACTTGTGCCGTAAAGTTGTCTCCAGTTTCTCAATGGCTTCCACGGACAAGACTCGGAGCAGCTTAGGGTGTTCAGTGGCAGTACATGGTAAGGCCTGTTGCTGCTGATCAAGGGCCATTGGCATCCAGGGCATAACTTTGTGATGTAGGTCAGGGTCACTTGCTGTCTGCAGTTCCAGGAGCTGGCTTTCTGGAATGCAGGGAAAAGGAGCCACTGCCAGGTCCTCAGAAGTTCTGCAGTCCCAGGACCTGTGTACACAGGCAGGGATCTTGCCCTGGTGGATCTGTCCACATTTGGAGTCAATGTGGTTCTGCAGTATTGCCTTGACCTGGGTTAACAAGTGTGGCGTGGGGATGGACACTGGGGCCACAATGGGTGATGGGGCCACATCACAAGCCCCATTGGCCTCTAGTGCTGCAGGCTGGGGGATGCTCACATTGGCCAGGGCTGTGCTGCTGCAGGACAAAGTCTGCTGGACAGTGGATGTAAGGAGCAACTGGATGGACTGCCGGATCTTCTGAGGCAGGCCCCAGCGATGGTGAATCAACTGTTTCTGGATGTGGAATTCCAGCAGGTTCCGGGCATGCTCCGGGAAGAGTAGTTCCCTGGTGAGGACTGAGATGGACTTTCCTGGCTGGGAAGTTGTCATGGTCTCAGGAGACTGAGCTTTGCCACAGGGCTCATGCTGCATGGGGCACTGGGTGTGCTGAGACCTCTGCAGGACAGGTGGCAAGCCCCACTGAAGCTGGAGCTGCCTCTGTAGCAGGTGCCACTCCAAGGCTTCACGCTCGGCCAGAGTCAGAAATGGGACATTGATCTGAGCTCGTTGATGGTCAGATGGAGAAACCCAATTTGGGAAAAGTGGAGAAGAGGGTGGGGCTGACTGGGGTGAAGTTTTAGGCAGTAGTTGGGGGAAGGAGAGCTTATTGAAGAGAAAAGGATCCTTCGAGGAGGGCTTGGGGACATTTTCATTCTTGGAGAGGCCTTGAGAGCCCATGAAAGTGGCAACCAGGGACTCACTGTGCAGAGAAGGGAGCCCACAGAATAGCTGGCTGCATTTCTGCTGCAGATCACTCCCTGAGTCATTATCTTGCCTTCCAGACAGTGGATGGGGGCCACTTAGGGCTTTAAGGGCTGGAGAGGGCAAGGCTAGAGCCACAGGGTTTGGGCTTTGCTCACAGTGGTGTCTTTGCTCTGGGTTCATAATGGGCCATTCAGAAACCCAGAAGGTCTGCATGGGCTGGCCAGCCACACATGAACACCAGGTCTGGTGGGAAATGATCTCAAATCTATGAAGAGAGACCTGAGAAGTATTATTCAGGTTGAAAGAAAGTGGCTGGTCATTTCCAAGATGGTAATATAATGGTGGGTTTGGCATAAGCTGCCTTAGGGACTCCTCCACACGTCTGGGGAGCCCCCACCTCTGGAAATGTATCCATTTTTTAACGTGTACCTCAAGAAGCCTCAGGACTTCAGGACTGAGGAATGGCAGGTGGGCAGCAAGGACCATATGCAAGGCCATTGGATGTGTTGGATTCAGGGTTTCTGGGCTCAGGGACAGCAAGGAAACATGGGAATTCAAGTGATGCTGGCCTTGGTTCCCCTGGACATAGCTGGGGTTGCTGTGCATCGTCTCCTCCTGGTTCAGTGGAGCCCTTGGCTCCTCCATTGAAGAAGCCATTGTGTTTGGGCCCTGTAGCACATCTGGCATTTGAAATTCCTGCCCTAGCTGGAGGTGATCAGCCCTGTAATCTTGGCTGCCATCTGCATACGTTGACTGGGCAGCTGACTGGTTTAAAGATTTCTGATCCATTAATTGTGACAGTGTCGGGGTTACAGATGCCTGTGAAAGCTCTCTGGTATGTCTGGAATGGAGCTCTAGACTCTGCTCAAAAGATATAGTAGACACAGATAAAATCTCTAGGCAAGAGGAGACCTGTGATGGGCTCCTTGATAAAGTTGGGGACTTCTGGTTTTTCTCACCCATCAGCAATTGCTTAATCTCCTGAGCCACAGCGTTGCAAATTTGGCAACAGGGATCTGCACACAGGATTTGACGCACGCTTCCCTCCAGAGGAAGCCATCCCTGGCTGGAAAGGGAAACATGGCAAACATTAATGATGGAGTGACATCTGCCTTCCTGGAAGAGTGTGGGCTGGGGTTGGCATTTCCCTTCCCTAGTCCTGCAAGTCTAGAAGCCTATACCCCCTTCATGTCTACTACTCTACTTTTCTTCCTAAGAAAATGCCATTTGGCAAGGTATGGTGGGCTGGGGCTTAGGACTCATTGGGCAAGGCCTCAGGTATTCCACAGAAGAGCATGCCCTCAGAGAGCACTGGGAGCTGAGTTTGGCTCAGCTCCCAAAGTCCTGTGTTGGCTTTGTTGAGAAACTGAACTAGGAAAAAGGAACCAAGCATGTGGAAGAGTCGGTTGGTTAGCTCATGGAGCATAATCAGGAATATATCACAAGGTAGAACTGTCTTACAGTCTCATTTGAGGCTAAGAAACCCAAAGCCTAGTATTCAATACATCCAAACTGTGGAAAATGAGATTCATGTGGGATTTGTGCATTGGGGCCTATGAGCTATCTCTGCTAATTAACCCAACATCTCCTGGCAATCAATCTTGTTCTCTAGAAATCTTAAGAGAATAAGATGATAGGCCCCTGTCTTAGGGCTGTGCCAAGAACTGGACTCTCTGAATACAGAACCAAAGGAGGTAATATCAGCAGTGTTCATCTTGGTCAGCTGAGTCTGCTCATGAAAGAGTGTAGCTGTAAATAGAATGTGACATGGATGACTTCCTCAAGCAAAATCTATTTTCTTGACTGGGTAACATATCTCATAGCTGAGTAGAACCCCATGTAATGTCTTTTATAAATAATATACCAGAAAATTCTTGAATTCCAGAGCTACCATGACCTTACCCCAAATCAGTACTGGGTGACTCTTTCCTCCTGAGATGATTATGCCTTTGCAACCCTCTCAGCTAGTGAACCAGCCTCTACTGTCTATGTCTCCCTCCCAGACACTTTCCATCTCCTCAGTCCTGTCCCAGGCTACCCGAAAAAAATCATCACAGGTCAGGCTGGTATTTTGAGACTGAACAGCAATAGATTACCTTTTCATGACAGAGAGCAGCTCCTGTGGCTTCTCAGCTTCTTCCTGAGAAAGTCTCCTAGCTGAGGAACCAGAAGACAGTCTTATAGTAAACAGTGACATGGTACAGTTTTCAGAGTATCTGTAGGAGGTTGGAGGCCTTTCACTCTCAGCAAGAAGACACTGAGAACCCTAATTATAAATGCTCCAAGATCTCTCTGTGCACAGTATACTGAATCATGACTTGTTCTCCTATGCCCATTCTTATTTGACCTTAACAATCATACTGTGAATGAGAGGAATCAGATGTCCTTGTTATGGTAAACAAGACTGAGAGATGAAGTGACTTCCACAGGTTTGAAAACTAGTAAATGACACAGCTAAGAAATCAGAGGTATTTCCTCAATTCTTTATTTCCGTGGGCATAATTTAGAGAATTTAAAAATATTTCCAAGGTGCGATTTCCCACCCATGGAAGATTCAGTCTGGGGAATTGGAGTTTTCAGTGGCAGAGCACATGGCTCTTGGCTCCAGGGGTCATAGAGGTACTATGGATTCATGGGAAACACCTACACTGGAAAGGAGTCAGAGAAGAGATTGGGATTTTACCTGTTGATGCTGCATCTCTAGCCCTTTGCCTGACTTTTTGGTGACGCTTAAAAGACAAAAACAGAATGTGAAGCTGGGACGCCGTTTTCTTTTTCATGTCCAAAATGAGACAAAACCTACATTTTCCACTCCCTTTCTATATATCTATCTGTATTTTATACACTCTACTGGATTTTATTTGCCCATTCAACCTTTTAACCCCATTTTCCTTCTCTGCTTATTTCTGATTCACTTGGAGGCTTTTCCAAACTTTGTACCTCCCATCTGATTCCCAGAGAAGTCCTGCTGGATACTGAGGATGAAGCAAGAGAAAGGATGGTGCAGATCAAAGAGTATGTGGTTCTAATACTCAAAGACTTCAGTTTCTAAACACCTTAAAGGACCACCAATCAAAAAAAATTCCCCATACTGTGAGGTATTCTGGGATCCAGTGAGATAGATCCCATATCATCTAGGTCTCTATTCAAGTCAAATGGAAAGCTTCTTGGCTTTTCAATTAGAGTATGGTTCAGGGAAGACCTGGTAAGGAATTACTTTTAGGCTCTGAGAAGGAAAAGACTATATAAAAGTAACTAAAAGTATGGTATAAAAATTGGAGGAGAGAGGCAGTGGGGTAAATAAGGAAGGACTCTGGAGCTTATAAGCTTCTTATCTGAGGCTTAATTCAGTTGGAATCATAGTGTTGCCCTACCTGGCAGCAGCTCCTTTTAGCTTCCAAACGCAATTCATGGTGGCTCCTTTTCACTTGCCAGATAAGTAGAATAATGATGAGGATGGAACCATAGGTGTATAAGGGATATCCAACATCCCACAGAACAAAAGTAGGGCTCAACATGATCTAAATCTTATTTGCATGAGATCAGCCATCCCTGTATCTCGGCATTCAGGGTTCTGGTGCCTAATGACTCCCAGTGCTAGGCCTTGTCATGTCCACCTCACAGAGGATGGAACTAGGCCACCAGACTGCATCACAAAGCCCTCCTGTTTCATAAGGCACATGTAGTGGGGAAGCTTATGTGGTGATTCGGTCTGTAGATGAGGGTGTTTTGAGCCTGGGACTGAGGGTGCCATAAGCAGTGTCTATTTCTTAGTCTGTCTTCACTCTCCACTCCCTGTACCAGCCTGATGGCTCAGCTCTCTCCTTCACAACTGTATGGTCACCCATCCTCAGAAAACTGAGTGCTTTGGCACACAGGGCACCTTATGAGAAGGAGTGGTTAGGCCAGAGGAACCTCCACTAACTCTCCCATTTGTTTTGGAAATATACCTGAGAAGTACACATGAATTTAGGGAGGGTGGAGTCTGGTTATGAATTGGAAATGCAGAGCTCTGAGGTTTCAGGCAATGGGTGATTGGTAACAGCTGTGCAGGAAGGGGACCATAGTTGATGTGGCAGGGAAAGGCCAAGGTGGCTGTGTGGCCTTAAGCTTGCAGATGGGTGGGGAGAGATTGTAAATGCTGCAATCTATGGAGGCACATCAATGTGACTTACTTCTGGAGTTCTGTCCAAAGCATGGTTTTCTATAGCTGCCTCTGTCCTTGTTACAGCATTCTGCCTGGCTCAGGGAGATATTAGTACTCCTTTCTGACTATGGTTGCAAACTGCTTGCTGCTTGTGGTTGGATCTGTTCATCTCTGGATGTATTCTGTTTGCCTGTAGGCTTTTTACTTGTTTGTTTGAGTGGATTTTGGAAACATTTAAAGCAGGGCAGATGTTTTCCAATTTAGCCTCAGGACCCCTCATTCCTATACTCTGCCCATTAATTTATACATTTATGTAACCTGCTTAACCTTCGTAAGTATTGCAATACTTCCCTAATGTCCAGTAATTTCTGAATATCCTTGGAAGGTGTTGCCCTGGTGAGGATGGTCACAGGCAAAAGTGGAGAAAAAAATTATTGGGCTCAAAATCTTTGAACATTCATCCAGTATCCCATCCTTTACCCCACTGACATGGTAGGCATTCAGTATGCTCATCCTTAAGCTGGGTATTGTCAAGGATACCAGGATTTTGAGTCATGTTGGCTTCCTCCTCTCAAGAAACTTAAAAATCTAATTTCAAAGACAAGACAAATTTATGTGAATCAAGAGCCAGTGACTTATTTCAAATAATTTTATATATTATTGAAGTTCGGGTGTCAACCTTTCAAGGAAGAGAATGCATGGAGGGGGATCAGTTTGGTCAGAGAGGGTTCCTGGGGAGATTAATATTGGAATTTTATCTAAAAGTGTAGATTATAGGGAAAAGGACTGTGACAGGTGGGAAAGAAAATTCCTAACATGCAGAACACCAAGGAATGTGCCACAGAGTTCATTTGGTACTAAAAAAATGCAGTTTATCTTTAGCAGAGGTGTAGATGAATGGACTAGAGAGCAATTGTGGGAAAGATTGGAGGAGCAGGGATGAGGCCCTCCTTGATGGACGGCCTTTGCATTTATTTTATCTTAATCAGTTAGATTAATTGATTTTTTAAGTAAGCATACATTGTAAATGATACAAACTTCAAAACTATCTCTTCATCCTTGTCTCTCATCTCTCATTTTTATTTCCTCAGTTAATCACTTCTATCAGGCTCTTGTGTATCTTTCCAGACTAATCTAGCATAGATTTAAAAATGAATTTTAATGTTTTATTCACAAAGGGAAGCATAGTATAGATACTTTTCTCTCTTCTTTCCTTCTTTTTCTTCTCCTTTTTAAGAGACAAAGTCACCCAGGCTCAAGTGCAATGACACAATCATAGCTCACTGCAGCCTCTAACTCCTGGGTTCAAGGAATCCTCTTTCCTCAGCCTCCTAAGTCCCACCTGAGCTCCCCCCCCCCAAAATGCTAGGATGACAGTCTTATTTCATTTAATAAAATAAATATATCTTGAGCACATAATTTTCTTTAATGTCTTTAATATTTTCCTTGATATGGATGAAACACAGTTCATCTTCAATGCCATATTCATGAATATTTAGTATATTTTGTTCTAAAAATGCTGACACAAACCATATATAGATATAGATATAGATATAGATATCTTTGCATAAATATATAGGTATCTATGTAGGAAAAATTTCTTCTAGTGAAATTGCTGGGTCAAAGGGTATGTGCATTTTCAATGTTTATGTTGCCTAATTGTTCTCCAGTTGTAGAAATTCACACTTTTTTTTTTTTTTTTTTTTTTTTGAGATGGAGTTTCGCTCTTGTTATCCAGCCTGGAGTGCAATGGCGCGATCTCGGCTCACCGCAACCTCCGCCTCCTGGGTTCAGGCAATTCTCCTGTCTCAGCCTCCTGAGTAGCTGGGATTACAGGCATGCGCCATCATGCCCAGCTAATTTTTTGTATTTTTAGTAGAGACGGGGTTTCACCATGTTGACCAGGATGGTCTCGATCTCTTGACCTCGTGATCCACCCGCCTCAGCCTCCCAAAGTGCTGGGATTACAGGCTTGAGCCACCGCGCCCGGCCTGAAATTCACACTTCTAAAAAATATTTTAAGAGTGCCTCTCTTCCATGTTGGTGAATACGTCCGTGGTTTCCACCTTTTTGCTATCATGAATAATGTTCCAATGAGTGTTGGTATACAAGTATCTGTTCAAATCTCTGTTTTCAGTTCTACCACAGTTTCATTTTTGTTGCTTAAATGTTTGTCTAGAATCTAGTAATTAGAAACACTTTTCTGAGGTATGATTAATGTACAATAAGCTACACATATTTAAAGTGAATAATTTAGGCCGGGCACAGTGGCTCACACCTGTAATCCCAGCACTTTGGGAGGCTGAGGCGGGCAGATCACCTGAGGTCGGGAGTTTAAGACCAGCCTGTCCAACATGGTGAAACCCCATCTCTACTAAAAATACAAAAATTAGGCAGGAGTGGTGGCAGGCACCTGTAATCCCAGCTACTCCAGAGGCTGAGGCAGAAGAATCGCTTGAACCAGGTGGTGGAGGTTGCACTGAGCCGAGATTGCACCACTGCCCTCTAGCCTGGGCAACAAGAATGAGGCTCCGTCTCAAAAAACAAACAAACACAAAGTGAACAATTTGATAAATTTTCACATACGTATATACTTGTGAAACCATGATCACAGTCAAGATTACCACATCCGCCGGGCGCGGTGGCTCAAGCCTGTAATCCCAGCACTTTGGGAGGCTGAGGCGGGTGGATCACGAGGTCGAGAGATCGAGACCATCCTGGTCAACATGGTGAAACCCCTTCTCTACTAAAAATACAAAAAATTAGCTGGGCATGGTGGCGTGTGCCTGTAATCCTAGCTACTCAGGAGGCTGAGGCAGGAGAATTGCCTGAACCCAGGAGGCGGAGGTTGCGGTGAGCCGAGATCGTGCCATTGCACTCCATCCTGGGTAACAAGAGCGAAACTCTGTCTCAAAAAAAAAAAAAAAAAAAAAAAAAAAAAAAAAAAAAGATTACCACATCCTCAAATCTTTCTTTATGTCCCTTTGTAATCCTTTTTCCTTACCCCTTTCATTTCCTCTCTCTTCCAAACCATTGATCTATTTTCCATCACTGTAGTTTAGTTTACATTTTTCTAGAGTTTTATATAAATGTAATCATGCAGTATATATACATTTATGTCTGGCTTTCTGCACTCAGTCAAATTATTTGAATATATTCATGTTGTTTTGTATATTATTAGTTCATTCCTTTTTATTGCAGAGTAGATTCTATTGTATGCATATACTGTATAACAATTTGTTTAACCATTCGATTGTTATAGACATTTTGGTTATTACCAGCTTGGGACTACTAAAAATAATGCTGCTATGAACATTCATGTGCCAGTCTTTATATGGACGTATATTCCTGGTTTTCTTGGGTAAATACTCAGGAGTAGAATGACTGGATCATATGATAGCTGTATGCTGTAATTTGAATGTATATGTCCCTCCAAATTTCAAGTATTGAAACCTTTGTGATTACCAAGGTGATGTTATTAGAAGTTGGAGCTTTTGGGGAGGTGATTAGGGCATAAAAGCTCTGCTCTCATGAATGGAATTAATGACTTTATAAAAAAGATGTGAAGGAACTGTTTTCCCCTCCCACCATATGACAGCATTTGTCCTCTCTGGAGGATGCAGTAACCAGGCTCCATCTTGGAAGCAGAGACTGAGCCCTTATCAGACACGGAAGCTGCCAGCACCTTGATCTTGTATATCTAGCCTCCAGAACTGTGAGAGAGAAATTTCTGTTCTTTATAAGTTACCCAGTCTGTGGTATTTGTTATAGCAGCATGCATGGATTAAAACTGTGTGTGTTTAATTTTTTAAAATTTCCAAACTGTTTTCCAAGGTGGTTGTACCATTTTCATTCCTGCCAGCAGTGTATGAGAGTTTGGTTTTCTATATCTTTGTCAATACTTGGTATGATCCTTTTTAATTTTAGCCATTGTAATAAGTGTGTAATGGTATCTCATTGTGGTTTTAATCTGTGTTTCTCTAATTAATAATGATGTTGATAATTTTTTCATGCACTTATGTGTTATCCATGTATTTTTTATAGTGAAGCATCTGTACAAATATTTTTTCTATTTTGTTAATTTTTTAGAAACCAATGGAAAAGCAATTACCAAAAAGTAGTAAAGGATGCTACTTGTCTAGAAATCCGTAAATGTTGGATTGTTGCCATCCTTATTAGTAAACTGATTCCAAAAGAATAAGACTAATTTTTCTGATGGCTTTTAGGAGTCTAGGACCACATTATGAGCTCTAACAAATGTAAAAATATTAGATTGCCAAACAACTTAGAACCTTATGACTTGTTACACAAAAAAATTAATGTGGCTTATAAAACACTACTGTATGAACAGTGCAGATCTTTTGGAAAGTGTGTATCTCACAAAAATAAACATTGTAACAAGTTAAAAAATATAAAGTGGCCATATATGTATAAGCCTAGTTCTGAACTCTATTTGTTCCATTGATCTATTAGTCTATGTTGATGTCAGTGACATTGTCTTAATTACTGTAGTTTTTATGCTAAGTCTTGAAGTCAGGTGGAATAAGTAATCTTTTTCAAAGCTATTTTGGCTATTATAGGTCATTAATTTTAGAATAAGATTTTCAGTTTCTATAGTGGGATTTTTCACTGGGATTGTGTTAAATGTCATTTTATTTGTCTATTGCTGTATAACAAATTATCAAAATTTAGTGATTCAAAATAACACAAATTTATTATCTCATCATGCTTGGCTAATTTTTTATTTTTATTTTTATTTTTTTAGAGACAGGATCTCACTACATTTCCCAGGCTGGTCTTTAACTTTTGGCCTCAAACAATCCTCCTGCCTCAGCCTCTCAAAGTGTTGGGATTACAGTTGTGAACCACCATGCTAGTCCAGTATCAGTTCTTAACTATTTGGTAGAATTCAATAGTGAAGCTATTAGGTCCTGGACTTTTCTCTTATTTGGTGGGAGATTTTCTATTACTGTTTCAATCTCCATAATTCTAGTTGGTCTGTACAGATTTTCTGTTTCTTCATGATTCATTCTTAGTAGACTGTATGTACTGGGACTTTATCCATTTCTTCTAGGTTATTTAAT
This sequence comes from Saimiri boliviensis, assembly GCF_048565385.1. Classification (NCBI taxonomy): domain Eukaryota; kingdom Metazoa; phylum Chordata; class Mammalia; order Primates; family Cebidae; genus Saimiri; species Saimiri boliviensis. Next base: position 186,980,442 of record NC_133450.1, read on the forward strand.
TTGTTGGTGAATAATTGTTCACAGTAGGCTCTTGCGATTGTTTGTATTTCTGTGGTATTAATTGTAATGTCTCCTCTTTCATTCCGAGTTTACTTATTTGAGTCTTCTCTCTTTTTTTCTTAATGTAACTAAAGCTTTGTCTATTTGGTTTCCTTTCAAATAATCAACTCTTCATTTTTTTCATATTTTTTTTTGTTTTCTAGTCTCTATTTCATTTATTTGAGCGCTAATCTTTATTATTTCTTTCTTTTCACTAACTTTGGGCTTGGTTTCTTCTTTTTCTAGTTCCTTGAGGTGTAACGTTAGGTTGTTTGAGACCTTTCTTCTTTTTTGATGTAGGTATTTATTACTATAAACTTCCCTCTTAGAATTGTTTTTGCTGCATCTCATAAGTTTTGATACTGTGTTTCCTTTTCCATTTGTCTCAAGATATTTTCTAATTTCTCTTGTGATTTATTTGACCCGTTGGTTATTCAGGAGCATGTTGTTTAATTTCTATGTATTTGTGAAATTTCCCAAATTCTTCCTGTTAACAAGTTCTAGTTTTTTACCATTGAGGTTGGAAAAGATACTTAACATTATTTCAGTCTTCTTAAATTTGTTATTTGTGGCCTAACATATGATCTGTACTGGATAATGTTCCATGTGTGCTTGAGAGAAATGTGCATTCGGCTGCTGTTGGATGGAATATTCTGTAAATGTCTGTTAGGTCCATTTGGTCCAAAGCATAGTTTAAGTCCAGTGTTTGGTTGGAAATGATTTCAATGATTTTCTGTCTGATGATCTGCCCAATTGCTGAAAGTGGGGGTACTGAAGTCCCCTACTATTATTTTACTAGTCTTATTTTTACCTTTAGACCTATTGATACTTGCTTTATATATTTAGGTACTCCAATATTGGGTGCATATATACTATATTTATAATTACTTTATCCTCTTGATGAATTGACCTCTCTATATAATGACCTTGTCTTATTTTATCTAAGTATAGCTACCCTTCCTCTCCTTTTGTTTTCATTTGTATGAAATATCTTTTCCATCCTTTCACTTTCAATCTCTATGTGTCTGTAAAGGTAAAGTGAGTCTGTTGCAGGCAGCATATAGCTGGGGCTTGTTTTTTTACTCCACTCTTCCACTTTATGTCTTTTCATTGGATTTTAATCCATTTACATTCAAAGTAATTACTGATAGGTAAGGACTTACTACTGCCATTTTGCTAATTGTTTTCTAGTTGTTTTGTAGAGCATTCTTTATTTCCTCTCATTGTCTTCTGTTCTGTTTAGATGATTTTCTCTAGTGGTATGCTTTAATTCCTTACTTTTTATCTTTTGTGTATCTAGTCTAGTTTTTTTTGCTTTGTTGTTACCATGAGGCTTACAATAACATGTTATGATTAAAATTGATTACTTTAACTGATAACAGGTTAACTTTGTTTAAAAAAAATCAACATGTTTACCCCCTAATTTACATTTTTGATGTGACAATTTACATTTTGTCTTTTAATTTTCATACTAAGGACATAAATTATTTATATACCACCATTATAGTGTTAAAGTATTCTCAATTTGACTATGTACTTGTTTTCACAAGAGCTTTATACAGTTGGTGCTTGAATAACACAGTTTTGAACTGCATGGGATCTATTTATCCATGGATTTTCTTCTGCCTTTGCCACCCCTGAGACAGTAAGACCAATCCCTCTTCTTCCTCCTCTTTCTCAGCCTACTCAACATGAAGATAATGAGGATGAAGACCTTTATAATGTTCCACTTCCATTTAATGAATAGTAAATATATTTTCTCTTTCTTATTATTTTCTTTTCTCTAACTTACTTTATTGTAAGAATATAAGATATATATGTGATTTATAAAATATGTGTTAATTTTGTTTATGTTATTGGTAAGGCTTTTGGTCAACAATAGGCTATTGGTAGTTAAATTCTTGGGGAGTCCAAGTTATATGCAGATTTTCAACTGCATGGGGGTGTCAGTGCCCCAGCCATTGAATTGTTCAAAGGTCAACTGCGTATGTTTTCATGTTAATAATTAGCATCCTTTCTTTCAGCTTGAAGACCTCCCCTTAGCAATTCTTTTTTTTTTTTTTTTTTTTTTTTTTTTTTTGAGACGGAGTTTCGCTCTCGTTACCCAGGCTGGAGTGCAATGGCGCGATCTCGGCTCACCGCAACCTCCGCCTCCTGGGTTCAGGCAATTCTCCTGCCTCAGCCTCCTGAGTAGCTGGGATTACAGGCACGCGCCACCACGCCCAGCTAGTTTTTTTTTTGCACTTTTAGTAGAGACAAGGTTTCACCATGTTGACCAGGATGGTCTCGATCTCTCGACCTCGTGATCCACCCGCCTCGGCCTCCCAAAGTGCTGGGATGACAGGCTTGAGTAGCAATTCTTATAAGATGGGTCTGGGAGCAATGAACACCTCAGCTTTTGTTTGTCTTTATCTCTCCTTCATTTCTAATGGACAGCTTTGCGGAGCAAAGTATAGCTCATTGTCAGTTTCTTTTCCTTCAGCACTTTGAATACATAATCCCACTCTCTTCAAGCCTATAAAGTTTCTGCTGAGAAGTCTGCTGTTAGCTTTATTGAAACTCTCATGTGTGATATGCTTCTTTTATCTTGTTGCTTTCAGAATCCTCCTTTTGTTTTATAACAGTTTTATTATGATATATCCTTGTGTAGACTTGTTTAGATTGAATCTGACTGGAGACCTTTGACCTTCCTGTACATGTGTGTTTTTTGAGATGGAGTCTTACTATGTTGCCCAGGCTGGTGTTGAACTCCTCAGCTCAAGTGATCCTCTTGAGTAGCTGGAATTATAAATGTGCACCACCACACCCAGCTGTGTACCTGGATAGTTATATATTTCCCTAGGTTTGGAAAGTTTTCTCCTATTATTTATTCAAATAAGCTTTCTACCCCTTTATCTGTGATATCTGAGTGGTGAGAGAGGGTGTCCTTGTCTTGTAATGGTTTTCAAAAGGAAAGCTGAATTCTTCCAGCTTTTGCCCATTCAGTATAATATTGGCTATAGGTTTGTCAAATATGGCTCTTACTATTTTGGGGTATGTTCCTTCAATACCTAGTTTATTGAGTGTTTTTAAAATGAAGGGATGTTGAATTTTATCAAAGGCCTTTTCTGCATCTATTGAGAAAATCATGTGGTTCTGTCTTTAGTTCTGTTCATGTGATGAATTAAATTTATTAATTTGTGTATGTTAAACCGACCTTGCATCTTGGAGATGAAGCCAAAATGATCATGGTGTATAAACTTTTTGATGTGCTGCTGGATTCAGTTTGCCACTATCTTATTGAGGATTTTTGCATTGATGTTCATCAGGGATATTGGCCTGAAGTTTTAGTTTTTTGTTTTGTCTCTGCCAGGTTTTGGTATCAGGATGGTGTTGGCCTCATAAAATGAGTTATGGAGGTGTCCCTCCTTTTGAGTTGTTTGGAATAGTTTCAGTAGAAATGGCACTCTCTCTTCTTTGTACCTCTGGTAAGATTCAGCTGTAAATCAATCTGGTCCTGGGTGTTTTTTTTTTTTTTTTTTTTTTTTTTTTTTTTGGTTGGTAGATTATTTATTACTGCCTCAGTTTTAGAACTTATTATTGGTCTTTGTAGGGATTCAGTTTCCTTATGGTTCAGTCTTGGAAGGGTGTTTGTGTCCAGGAATTTATTCATTTCTTCCAGATCTTCTAGTTTATGTGCATAGAGGTGTTTATTGTATTCTCTGATGGTTGTTTTTATTTCTATGGGGTCAGTGGTGATATCCCCCTTATTGTTTTCGATTGCATCTATTTAGTTCTTCTCTCATTTCTTCTTTATTAGTCTAGCTGGCAGTCTATTTTATTAATTTTTTCAAAACAAACCAGCTTCTGGATTTGTTGATTTTTTTGAAGGTTTTTTTTTTTTTCTTTGAGACGGAGTTTCGCTCTTCTTACCCAGGCTGGAGTGCAATGGCACGATCTCGGCTCACCGCAACCTCCGCCTCCTGGGTTCAGGCAATTCTCCTGCCTCAGCCTCCTGAGTAGCTGGGATTACAGGCACGTGCCACCTTGCCCAGCTAATTTTTTGTATGTTTAGTAGAGACGGGGTTTCACCATGTTGACCAGGTTGGTCTCGATCTCTCGACCTTGTGATCCACCCGCCTCGGCCTCCCAAAGTGCTGGGATTACAGGCTTGAGCCACCGCGCCCGGCCAAAATGTACTTTTTTTTTTTTTTTGAGACGGAGTTTCGCTCTTGTTACCCAGGCTGGAGTGCAATGGCGCGATCTCGGCTCACCACAACCTCCGCCTCCTGGGTTCAGGCAATTCTCCTGCCTCAGCCTCCTGAGTAGCTGGGATTACAGGCACATGCCACCATGCCCAGCTAATGTTTTTTTTGTTTGTTTTTTTGTTTTGTATTTTTAGTAGAGACGGGGTTTCACTATGTTGACCAGGATGGTCTCGATCTCTTGACCTCGTGACCCACCCGCCTCGGCCTCCCAAAGTGCTGGGATTACAGGCTTGAGCCACCGCGCCCGGCCTTTGAAGGGTTTTTGTGTGTGTGTGTGTGTGTGTCTCTGTCTCCTTCAGTTCTGCTCTGCTCTTCATTATTTCTTGACTTCTACTAGCTTTGGGGTTTGTTTGTTCTTGGTTCTCTAGTTCTTTTAGTTGTGATGCTAGGTTATTGATTTGAGATCTTTCTAGCTTTTTGATATGGGCATTTAGTGCTATAAATTTCCCTCTTAACACTGTTTTAGCTGTGTCCCAGAGATTCTGGTACATTATCTGTTTTTTCTCATTAGTTTCAAAAATAACTTCTTGATTTCTGCCTTAATTTCATTATTTACCTAGGAATCATTCAGGTGCATGTTGTTCAATTTTCATGCAGTTGTGTGGCTTTGAGTGAGTTTTTAAATCATGACTTCTAATTTTATTATGCTGTAGTCTGAGAGACTTGTTATTATGTTCATTGTTTTGCATTTGCTGAGAAGTACTTTACTTCTCGTTATGTTTTCAATTTTAGAGTAGGTGCCTTGTGGCAATAAGAAGAATATATATCCTGTTGTTTTTGGGTGGAGAGTTCCATAGATATCTATCAGGTCCACTTTATCCAGAGCTGAGTTCAGGTCCTGAATGTCTTTGTTACAATTTTCTGGCTTGATGATCTGTCTAATATTGTCAGTGGAATGTTAAAGTCTCCCCCTATTATCATGTGGAGCCTAAGTCTCTTTGAAGGTCTCTAAGAACTTGTTTTATGAATCTAAGTGCTTCTGTACTGTTGTATATATATTTACGATAACAAGCTTTTCTTGTTGAATTGAACTCTTTATCATTATGTAATACTATTCTTTGTCTATTTTGATCTTTGTTGGTTTAAAGTCTGTTTTCTCAGAAACTAGGATTATAACCCCTGCTTTTTTCTGTTTTCCATTTGCTTGGTAAAATTTTCTTCTTCCTTTTATTTTGAGCCTATATGTGTCTTTGCACATTAGATGGGTCTCTTGAAGACACCATACCAATGGGGCTTGGCTCTTTATCCAGCTTGCCATTCTGTATTTTTAATTGGGGCATTTAACCCATTTACATTTAAGATTAACATTATTATGTGTGAATTTGATCCTATAATCATGATGCTAGCTGGTTATTTTGCTGACTTGTTTATGTGGTTGCTTAATAGTGTCACTGGTCTGTATACTTTCAGTGTGCTTTTGTAGTGGCTAGTAACAGTTATTCCTTTCCATATTTAGCAGTTATTTCAAGAGCTCTTGCAAGGCAGGCCTAGCAGTGACGAATTCCCTCAGCATTTGCTTGTCCTGAAAAGGATGTTATTTCTCCTTCGCTTATGAAGCTTAGTTTGGCTGGATATGAAATTTGGGGTTGAAAATTCTTTTCGTTAAGAATGTTGAATATTGGCCCCCATCTCTTCTGGCTTGTAGTGTTTCCAATGAGAGGTCCGCTTTTAGCCTGATGGGCTTCCCTTTGTAGATGACCTGGCCTTTCTTTCTGGCTGCTCTTAGCATTTTTTCTTTCATTTCAACCCTGGAGAATCTGCAGATTTTGTGTCTTCGGGTTGATACTTCTCATGGAGTATCTTTTTTTTTTTTTTTTTTTTTTTTAAATATGGAGCGCTTCACGAATTTGCGTGTCATCCTTGCGCAGGGGCCATGCTAATCTCTGTATCGTTCCAATTTTAGTATATGTGCTGCCGAAGCGAGCACTCATGGAGTATCTTACTGGGGTTCTCTGGGTTTCCTGAATTTGAATGTTGGCCTGTCTTTCTAAGTTGGGGAAGTTCTCCTGGATGATATCCTGAGGTATGTTTTTCTGACTTGGTTTCCTTCTCCTTGTCTCTTTCAGGTACATTAGTCAGCCAGGGCATCCAAGGGAGTCCTTACACCACCCCTCCCCAACCCCAGGCAGCACAGCTTGTGGCTCCAAAAGAGGTTCATTTCTTCCACTTGAGAGGAGAGAGAAAGGAGGACTTTGTATTGCAGTTTAGTTACCAGCTCAGCCACATTAGGATAGAGCATCAGTCAGAGTTGTGAGGACCCCATTCTAAGCCCTAGTTCTTGGACAACATTTTTAGACGCAGCCTGGGTCAGAGGGAACCTGCTACCTTGAAGGGAACAACCTAGTCCTGGCAGGACCCATCACCTGCTGAGTAAAGAGCCTTTGGGCCTTGAATAACTAGCAGCAATACTCAGGTAGTATGCTGTGGGCCTTGGGTGAGACAGACTCGCTGACTTCCGGTGAGACTCAGCACATTCCCAGGTGTGGTGGCTATGGGGGAAAGCTCCTTCTGCTGGAGAAAAGTGAAGGAAAAAGTAAAAGGAACTTTGTCTTGTATCTTAGGTACCAGCTTTGCCACAGAGGGATGGGGCACCAAGCAGGCTCTTGGGGTCCCCGGTTGCAGGCCTTGGTTTTTGGATGGCATTTCTGAACCTGCCCTGGGCCAAAAGGAAGCCCACTGCCCTGAAGGGTGAGTCCTAAGCCAGACAGCATTCACCGCAAGCTGACTGAAGAGTCCCTGGGCCATAAGTGAACATCAGCATTAGCCTGGGAGTGTGGTAGCCAGGGGGTGCGGTTCCTCTGCTTGAACGAAGGGGAAGGAAGAGTGGGATGGACTTTGTCTTGTGGTTTGGGTGCCTGCTCAACCACAGTAGAACAGAGCACCAGGAAGATTTCTAAGGTTCTCAACTGCAGGCTCTGGTTACCAGACAGTATCTCTAGACTCACTGGGGGCTTGGAGGAACCTGACATGCTGAAGGGAAGGACACAAGCCTGGCTGGCTTTACTACTTGCTGACTGTAGAGCCCTAGGGCCTTGAGCAAACATAGCAGCATCCAGGTAGTGGTTAGAGCAGGCCTGGGGCAAGACCCAGTGCTGTGCTGGCTTCAGGTCTGACCCAGCACAGTCCCAGTGGTGGTAGTCACAGGGGTGCTTGTGTCATCTCACCCCCAGGTGGTGAGAGAGAGAGAGAGAGAGAGAGAGAGAGAGAGAGAGAGAGAGAGAGATTCCATTTATTTGGGAGAAAGTAAGGGGAGAGAACAGGAGTCTCTGCCTGGTAATCCAGAGAATTCTTCTGGATCTTATTCAAGATTACCAAGGTGATACCTGTACAGGTCTGCAAGAAGCACAGCATTACTGAGTGTGTGGTGCCCCTAATTCAGACAGCTTAGATCACAACACCCAAGTCCTTCTGAAGCACTGCAAAGCCTTCCCAAAGAGGGCAGGTACAAACAAGCCCAGACTGCAGAGACTACAATAAATACCTAACCTTTCAATGCCCAGACACTGACAAACATCCACAAGCATCAAGACTATCCAGGAAAACATGACCTCACCAAAATAACCTAAATAAGGCACCAGGGACCAATCCTGGAAAAACAGAGATATCCGTTCTTTGAGGCAGAGAATTTAAAATAGCTGTTTTGAGGGAATGCAAATAAATTCAAGATAATACACAGAAAGAATTCAGAATTCTATCAGATAAATTTAACAAAGGAATTGAAATAATCAAGAAGAGTCAAACAGAAACTCTGGAGTTAAAAATGCAGCTGACAAACTGAATAATGCATCACAGCCTTCTAATAGCAGAACTGATGAAACAGAAGAAAGAATTAGTGAGCTTGAAGGCAGGCTATTTGAAAATACACAGAGAATACAAAAGAAAAAAGAATAAAAAGCAATAAAGCACACCTACAGGATCTAGAAAATAGCCTCAGAAGGGCAAATCTGAATTATTAGCCTTAAAGAAGAGGTAGAGAAAGGGGTAGAGGTAGAAGGTTTACTCAAAGGGATAATAACCAAGAAATTTTCAAACCTAGAGAAGGATATCAATATCCAGGTACAAGAAGATTACAGAACACCAAGTGCATTTAACCCAAAGAAGACTTCCTCAAGGCATCTAATGAACTCCCAGGGGACAAGGATTAAGAAAGGATCCTAAAAGCAGAAAGAGAAAAGAAACAAATAGCAGACAATGGATCTCCAGTACATCTGGCAGCAGACTTTTCAGTGGAAATTTTACAGGCCAGGAGAGAGTGGCATGACATATTTTAAGTGCTGAGGGAAAAAAAGCTTTTACCCTAGAATAGAATATCTGGTGAAAATATCGTCCAAACATGGAGAAATAAAAACTCCCAGACAAATAAAAGCTGATGGATTTCATTAACACCAGACATGTCCTTCAAGAAGTGCTAAAGGGAGCACTTCAATCAGAAATAAAAGGATATTAATGAGCAGTAAGAAATCACCGAGGCCGGGCGCGGTGGTTCAAGCCTGTAATCCCAGCACTTTGGGAGGCCGAGGCGGGTGGATCATGAGGTCAAGAGATCGAGACCATCCTGGTCAACATGGTGAAACCCCGTCTCTACTAAAAATACAAAAAAATTAGCTGGGCATGGTGGCGCGTGCCTGTAATCCCAGCTACTCAGGAGGGTGAGGCAGGAGAATTGCCTGAACCCAGGAGGCGGAGGTTCCGAGATCGCACCGTTGCACTCCAGCCTGGGTAACAAGAGTGAAACTCCGTTTCAAAAAAAAAAAAAAAAAAAAGAAATCACCGAAAGGTAAAAAACTCACCAGTACTAGTAAGTACACTCAAAAAGATTATAACACTAACTGTGGTGTGTAAACTACCGTTATCTTAAGTAGAAAGACTAAAAGATGAATAAATCAGAAATAATAACTACAACTTTTCAAAACAGACAGTATGATATATAAATAGAAACAACAAAAAGTTAAAAAGCAGAGGGACTAAGTTAAGCTGCAGAGTTTTTATTAGTTTTCTTTTTGCTTCTTTGTTTATGCAAACAATGGTAAGTTGTTTTTAGCTTAAAATGATGGATTATAAGATAGTATTTGAAAGCTTCATGGAGCCAGTTGTGGTGGCCCATGTCTGTAGTACCAGTACTTTGGAGAGGCTTAGGCTGACGGATCACCTAAGGTCAGGAGTTAGAGACCATCCTGTCTCTACTAAAAACACAAAAATTAGCCAGGCATGGTGGTGGGCACCTGTAATCCCGGCCACTCTAGAGGCTGAGACAGGAGTCACTTGAACCCAGGAGGCAGAGGTTGCAGTGAGCCAAGATCATGCCACTGAACTCCAGCCTGGGTGACAAAGTTAGACTCTGTCTCAAAAATAAATAAAATTAAAATTAATAAATAATAAATGAAAGCTTCATGGTAGTAACCTTAAATCAAACAACATGCAATGGATACACAAAAACTAAAATACCTGGCTTAACTGGGTCCTCCGCTTCACAGTCTCTCACAAGCCAGAATCAAGGTATCAGCCCAGGGTCTGTGGTTTCATCTGAGGTTTCAACTGGAGAAAGTTCTGCTTCCAAGCTCACTCAGTGATTGTTGGCAAGATTCAGTTCCTCATGCTCTTTTGAACTGAGAGCTTTAGTTCCTCACTGGCGGTTTGACACAGGTCACCGTTAGTGCCTGGCCATGTGGGCCTCTCCAGCATAGCTGCTTCATAAAAGTGTGAACCCAAAGAAGGCAATAGAAAGTCTGCTAGCAAGTCACAAGTAATAATCTTTTGTAACCTACTCATGGAAGGTGACACTACCTGTGTTGCCCTATTCGATTGGTCAAAGACAAGTTACTTAAGGGAGGGAATTATACAATGTCATGAATATCAGGAGGTGGGGCTACCACCCTGTCCTCAGAAAATCCAATTCTCTGTGTCAGATTATGTTTAATTCCTGAAATCCAAATATATTGCCTTCTAAACAAATACTTTAAGCATACTATTTACAACCAACTCTTTGGACTAATGATAATTCTTATGTGAAAGCAGAGTCCCTTGCCTGTTTCTACCCAGCTCTAAAGCAAGCTTCACACCGTTTAAGCCACAGTGGGGTCCCTATAGAGCTGTGGGCCTTCCTTTCCATGTGCTTTTCCCCTCCTCCTGGAATAATTTTTCTTCCTTTATCCATTACAGAATCTCTTACTCATCTTTGAAGATATAGCTTGTGAACACCTTTCAGGGTGGTCAAAAATTGACTTCTGGAAGCATGAGCCTGAAAGAATGTCTGAGAACCTCAGGGAAAGCCACATACCTTACATAAAAGGTGACCAGGCACAAGGGTATGAAAAACCAACAGAACCAAGGCCTATAAAAATTGCAGAATGTGGCTGGTCATGGTGGCTCATGCCTGTAATCCCACCACTTTGGGAGGCTGAGGCGGGCAGATCATGAGGTCAGGAGATTGAGTCCATCATGACCAATATGGTGAAACCCCATCTCTACTAATACATAAAATTAGACAGGCATAGTGGTGTACACCTGCAGTCCTAGCTACTCGGGAGGCTGAGGCAGGGGAATGGCTTGAACCCAGGAGGCAGAGATTGCAGTGAGCTGAGATCATGCCACTGCACTCCAGCCTGGCTACAGAGTGAGACTCCATCTCAAAAAAAAAAAAAAAAAAAAATTGCAGAATGCACAGCATTGACCCTGAGCACAGTGCACATCTGGGTGGCATCAACCCTGATAAAACTCTAACCAAAGCCGTTTTAAAAAAGAGTGTCCTTTTACCTCCTTCATGATACTCGTGCTCATTGATGAAATCTAGCCCAGTGGTCTGTCTGTTTTCCGGGGACTAGCTATTGCTTTAGAAGTCCAGTACCTCACTACAGGGCTCTTGGAGCCTGTTGCTAGCCAGCCTAGCCAGTCACCTGGCAGTAACTTACATGCTATTTTTAGTTTCCATCTCTGTAGACCATCTGTTCCTCCATTCACCCTGTTTATTCAGCACAGCAGCACTAGCCTCAGTCATCCTAGGAAAGCATGGCCATCCTAAATTAACAGAGCTATTTTGGGTTTTTCAGGTACTGAAAGTGAGTCCTCCTGGCCTCAGCTCTAGATTACAAGGCATGAGGAAAGTCCTGCTGCTGTATAATCTTTACTGAAAGCCCAAAAACTCAATGTACATGAGAACAAAATTATGGCATGCTCTTCAGCCTCCGGGGCTCTGGGCTGAGTCTTCATTAAAAACCACAGTGCTGACTTCCCACAGAAGCAGAGCAACAGTTAAAGGACATCACACCATCTGGTGGTTAGGAAGCAAAGCTTTTCAGCAAAATGAAGAGGCACTCCCTGTTCTCTGCACTAGGTCCCTGATGAACAGATTCAGTCCTCATTTAATGTGATTATTATACCCCACATATCACCATCCACTTGTTTGCTGCTTTTATAAACATTTGCTCAGTGTAGCCTGTGCAGTCTAGGTGACCATGTTTTCTTGGACAAACAGAGGTAATGAAGAGAGGTCGGGAGGTACCAGGTAGACCCCTTCAGGGTCAACAAATACGAAAACTAAAAATAGCCTGTAGGCTACTACCAGGTGACAGAATGGCTGAGCAGGAACAGGCTCCAGGAGCACTGTAGTGAGGCACTGGATTCCTAAAGCAACAGCCAGTCACCTGAGAAAAATCAGACCCCCTGAGGCTTGGATTTCCTCAAAGACCACAGAGGATAGGGACTCCTTTTTATGGTTTTTGTTAAAAGTCTCAAGATTGATGCTGATGTGAACAGTGAGCTCAGGATTTGTACCATGCATTCTGTACTTTTTACAGACCCTGGTTCTGTTGGTTTTCCATATCCTTGTGGCTGGTCAACTTCTTTGTTAAATATGTGGCTTTTCATAAGGCTCTTAAACAATTCTTCAGGCACATGTTTTTAGGAACCAATTGTCAACCATTCTGAAAATTTTCACCTGTACGTGTAGATACTGTTACTAAATTTCTCCAGCTTAGACCCAAGACAGAGGATATGCATTTTCAAAGCTTCCTACTTGTGCCCTGCCAGGAGTCTAAAGGATACAAAATAAATACAGGGAACTGTTGATTTCGGTAGTGATGGTCTCTCTTTTCTAATCATTGTGGTCATAGAAACTGGTTAAATTCCAAAATTTTATAGCTCCCCTCTGTGATCAGAAAAAGCACCTACAGTTAGCATATGGGTTACCTGTTCTCATCCTTGCTAGCCCTGACTCACAGTTCTGGCTCACAGTTACTTTTGGAGAGAAAGAGTGGGTGTGATGAGCTGGAGACTGTGTAGTTCCTGGAATTGACTTTTGAAGAATAGATTTGATCAGTCTTTCTGGCCCAATTTGAGAAAAATAATTCTGACACTATTATCTCAAACATTTTATATTGTCCAGTCATCTTTGTAACATTCATTCAACAAAGATATAGAAAATATGCAGTGTGAAAGGCAGTGAGAACTATCTCGACATGTTTTCCTCTGTCTTGATATCTATGAAAAACTGGGGCTTTGTTTTCTACCTGTTGAACCCTCTGTGGTTTCTTCCACCCATCCTCCTTTTCAGAGGCTTCTTTTACTTTGTTTTTGACTAATGAAGCTCTCTTACTTTTAATAGGAAATCACTGTCATATACTTTTGAGTCTTCCAAAAAGTTGTCACTCCCATATCAAGAATCAAATGAAAGCAAATCTTTCTTTTATATTTGCATGTAACATAGCAGTATGAGAGAACTCTGGTAGCAGCTGATTGGGAGGCTGCTTATCAGACTTTCTCAGCTACTTATCCTTATAGAAAGAGGTAAAGGAGGGAAGTTCCTTAAATGCCTTTTTATTTCTTCTTTTCCTTCTCTTTTGTTTTTTTCCTTCATCTTTAAGTTCCAGGGTACATGTGCAGGTTTGTTACATAGGCAAATGTGCGCCACAGTGGTTTGCTGCTCAGATCAATCCATCACCTAGGCATTAAGCCCAGCATCCATTAGCTATTCTTCCTGATGCTCTTCCTCTCCCAGCCCTCCATGACAGGCCCCAGTGTGTGTTGTTCCCCACCATGTGTTATCGTTCAGCTCCCACTTAAAAGTGAGAATGTGCAGTGTTTGGTTTTCTGTTCCTACATTCATTGGCTGAAGATAATAGCTTCCAGCTCCATCCATGTCCCACAAAGGACATCATCTCATTCCTTTTTATGGCTGCATAGTATTCTATGGCATATATGTGCCACATTTTCTTTATCCAATCTACTATTGATGGGCATTTGGGTTGATTCCATGTCTTTGGTGTTGTGAATAGAGCTGCAGTGAACATATGCATGCATGTATCTTTATAATAGAATGATTTATATTCCTTTGGGTGTGTACCCAGTAATGAGATTCCTGGGTCAGATGATATTTCTGCTTCTAGATTTTTGAGGAGTCACCACACTGTCTTCTAAAATGGTTGAACTAATTTACACTCCTATCAACAGTGTAAAAACATTCCTTTTTCTCTACAACCTGGCCAGCATCTGTTGTTTCTTAACTTTTTAATAATCGCCATTCTGACTGGCATGAGATGGCATCTCCTTGTGGTTTTGATTTGCATTTCTCTGATGATTAGTGATGTTGAGCTTTTTTTCATGTTTCTTGGCTATATGAATGTCTTCTCCTTCTCCTGCTGCAGAACAGCTCCCCCTGCCTCCCACTTTACCCTTACAAATAAGCAATTTCTCTGCAGAGAAATGTGTGTGTTTTACATGCATACACACACATATACACACTGCCTGCATATATCTTACTACCTTATAGATACATCTAGAGAGGCTTTTAATTTGTTTTCTTTTGTTTTTGGCTGCAACAGTACCAAGGAAAGATTCAGGCTATAATCTGCCTTAATTTTCTTTAAGTTCATATAGCCAGATGACCCTATTGTACCTTCTTATATCACTTTTTGAGGTTATTTTTGAGTACTCACCACAAGTTCTCTGACTTTTCATCCTTGCTAGGAAGGCAGAAATCCCTAGTTTTCCATCATATAAGTAATCATTAGGCATAATTTGTAACATCTTTGTCACTTTATTTCTTTACAATTTCTTCTTCCTAGGACTTCCTCCAGCCGGCCTTTCTCACGAGGTATTTGTTTTGTTTTGTTTTTTAACTAATAAACTTTATTTTTTAGAGCAGTTTTAGGTTCACAGTAAAATTAAGTCGAAAGCACAAAAGACTTGCATATGCCCCCAACCCCCCAAAACCTTCCCTGCTATCAACATCCTGCACTACAGTCCTAACTGGTTTCCACTGATGAACCTGCATTGACACATCATTATCACCCAAAGTCCATCATTTACATTATAGTTCACTCTTGGGGAGTATGTATTCTATGGGTTTTTAAAATAAGTATATAACGTATGGTCATTATACATAAATGTATAAAGTGTGTATATGTGTGTGTGTAAATCGACCCCTGCAGTATCATGTAGAAAAGCGTCATTGTCCAGAAAAAAAATTCTCTGTGCTCGACCTATTCATTAATTCCTCCCCCTAACCTTTGGCAACTCTTTTACTGTCTTCATAGTTTTACCCTTTTCCAGAATGTCATATAATTCGTATCATACAGTATGTAGCCTTTTCAGATTGATTTCTTTCACTTAGCAGTATGTATTTAAGATTATTTCGTGTCTTTTTCTTTCTTTCTTTCTTTCTTCCTTTCTTTCTTTCTTTCCCTTCCTTCCTTCCTTTCTTTTCTTTTCTTTTCTCTTTTCTTTTCTTTTCCTTTCTTTTCCTTTCTTTTCTTTTCTTTTCGAGACAGGGTCTCACTGTGCCACCCAGGCTAAAGTGCAGTGGTATAATCATGGCTCACTCAGCCTTGACCTCCTGATCTCAAGTAATCCTCTCGCCTTAGCCTCCCGAGTAACTGGGACTACAGGTGCACACCACTGTTCACAATAGCAAAGACATGAAATCAACCCAAAGACCACTTTCTGTGTCTTTTCATGGCTTCATACCTCATTTCTTTTTAGTGCTGAGTAATATTGCATTGTATGGACATACTAAAGTTTATTCATCTATAGAAAGACATCTTGATTGCTTCCAAGTTTTGGCAATTGTGAGTAAAGCTGTTATGAACATCCATGTGGTTTTTGTGTGACTATAAGTTTTTAATTCATTTGGGTAAATGCAAAGAAGCTCATTTGCTAGATCATAGGGCAAGAATGTATTTATGATTTACAAGAAATTACCAACCTGTTTTCCAAAGTGGTTATACTATTCCCACCAGCAATGAACAAGAGTTCCTGTTGCTTCCACATCCTTGCCAGCATTTATTATTGTCAGTGTTTTGGGTTTTGGCCATTTTAATAGCTATGTAGTCATATCTTGTTGTTTTAATTTGCAATTCCCTAACGACATGTGGTGTGGAACATCTTTCATATGCTTACTTGCCATCTGTATACCTTCTTTGGTAAGGTGTCCAAGTCTTTTGCTCATTTTAAAATTCAGTTCTTATTTTATTATTGTTGAGTTTTAAGAGTGCTTTGTATATTTTGGATAGCAGTCCTTTATCAGATGTATATTTTGCAAATATTTTCTCCCAGTATGTGGTGTGTTTTCTCATTCTCTTGACATTGTCTTTCAGAGAGAAGACATTTTTCATTTTAATGAAGTCCAGCTTATCAGTTATTTCTTTCACAGATCATGACTTTGATGTTATACCTAAAAAGTCATCACTGTACCCAAGGTCAATTAGGTTTTCTCTTTTGTCATCTTTTGGGGTTTTTTATGTTTCTGTTTTATTTTTAGGTCTGTGATTCATTTTGAATTAATTTTTGTGAAGGATGTAAGGTCTGTGTCTAGATTCATTTCTGCATATTGATGTTCAGTTGTTGCAGCACCATTTTCTCCTTTGTCAAAGATCAGCTATATTTCCGTGGGTCTGTTTCTGGGCTCTCTACTGTGTTCCATTGTTTGTTCTTCAGCACTGCCACACTGTCTTTATTATTGTGGCTTTATAATAAGTCTTCACGTTGAGTAGTGTCAGTCTTCTTTTACCTCTGCATATAAACTTTAGAAGCAATTTGTCAATATCCATAAAATAGCTTGCTGTGAAGAATTGAGATCTTGACAATATTGTCTTCCTATTCATGAATGTTAATATCTTTCAATTTATTTAGTTCTTCCTTGATATCTTTGATCAGGGTTTTGCACATGTATATATTTATTCGTTTTCTCCATAACCATCTGGTACATAGTTTGTTAGGTTTATACCTATGTATTTCTTTTCTTCTTTTGAGTGCCGATGCAAATGTGTTTTTAAATTCAGCTTCCATTTGTTCATTAGTGGCATACAGAAAACAATTGGCTGTTGTATGTTAACTTTGTATCTTGAAACCTTATTGTAATTGCTTATCAGTTTCAGAAGATTTTTCTGTCTGTTCTTGCTAATGTTTTACATAGATGCTTATGTCATGTGTGAACAAAGATAGTTTCATTTTTTCCTTCCCAATCTGTATACCTTTTATTTCCTTTTTGTGTCTTATTGCATTGGCTAGGACTACTTAGGCACTTGTTTTTATCCATTGCTATATTAGCCTGTTCTCATGCTGCTAATAATGACATACCCGAGACTGGTTAATTTATAAAGGAAAGAGGTTTAATTGACTCACCGTTTCACATGGCTGGGGAGGCCTCTCAGTCATGGTGAAAGTCAAGGAGGAGCAAAGCCACATCTTACATGATGGTAGGCAAGAGAGAATGAGAGCCAAACAAAGGGGGAATCTTATAAAACCATCAGACCTCGTGAGACTTATTCCATACCACAAGAACAGCATTGGGGAATCCACCCATGTGATTCAATTATTTCTCACCAGCTCCCTCCCACAACATGTGGGAATTATGGGAGCTATGATTCAAGATGAGATTCGGGTGGGGACACAACCAAAGCATATCAATCACTAACCACTATCATTTGTTTCTCTAGAAGTTGGAATTGAATTTGTTAATTTCTCAAATATGCCGTGCACACATCTTAGCTATTTGGCCACCTTCACTTTTATTAAAGTTGTCTTTTATATATAGGCTTGATCCTTTCCTCCCTTAAGCTTTAGAGGTTTTAACCTCATTCATGGAGCCTAAATCTGTTGTGTTCTCAGTTTACTCTGAGAATAAAAGTCATGTCAATTCAAAATGACTTACAGCACACCTGTAGTCCCAGCTACTCAGGAGACTAAGGTAGGAGGATCCATTGGGCCCAAGAGCTTGAGTCCAGCCTGGGCAACATGGTAAAAGCCTGTCTTTAAAGACTTGAGATCTTGTTTGACTTTTGATGTTTTCTTTTTAATGGTTCTGTTACACATTTTCTGCCTTTACAAGCATAAGGAAGCCTAGAAAATTGAGCCCTCTCAGGTAAAAGGAACAGAAGTGTTCCTAGAGCTGATGGTCATGGTTGGAAACTATTGAGTTTTTGTGGGAAGAGTGGGAAGAGTTGTGTTTGTTTTAATGGCTTTAGTCTTCATTGTAATTCCTTTAACGACAAACTCCCCAAACCACTGCAATTAAATCATTAACAGCTGAGATTCCTTAATAGTGATTCTTGTTATCCTTACAGAGAATTAACAGTTTATAGCAGGACTAGAGTGTGTTACAAGGTGCCCGTGGTTTGTTTGTTGAGGTATTCTTAGTGAGTCATTTACTTATAGAATAACCCTCCTATCTGGCTCTCCTTTGTCTAATAACTCTTTTTATATTATCTGAAAAAAGCAATAAGAAACATGTGCATACCATTGACTTTCCTCCAAGGAGTAACTCTTGAAAAAGTGAATTTAGTGTGTTTCTACCAGGTCTTCAAACAAATGTTTCTCACCTTTTTAAAACATAAGTCTTATCACTGCTCCCTAAAACTTCTGATGTAACTTCTGGGAAGGGGCACACCCTTATTTAAAGCACTAGTGTCTTTTGTGTATCTCTAAGAACTAAGAAGGTAATGTGAAGCTCTGCTGTTTTGTAGTCTATATTACAAAGTGAGAAAAAAGTAACAGCTTTTAATGTTTGTTTTTCAAACATAAAGATGTATGTTATAATGGATATGCTTTTTGAATCCACTCATTTCTCCCCTCTTTCTGGAGTTTCTTATATGTACCCTACTGCCTGCCCGGGATCTAACCAATTCACCATTTGAGATTTATTGCTCCAGACTTTTTATTACTGTTGGATTGACTCTGGTTTTTTTTTCTTTTTTTTTTTTATAGCATGAGCATATTACAAGTTATTTAGTAATCCCCCTATTAAAGTTGTTTTTACCTCTTAATCACAATAAACAATGCTCCAACAAACATTCATTTAGATATGCCTGCAGGTCGGAATGAATCACCCTCTCACATAGTACAGGGTTTTATCCAGTCAAAAGTATGTTAATAGTGTCTGTTTTCACTAGATCTTTCAGTCACATAGACTCTTCTTAAATGTTTTTATTATTTTTAAAATTTTTTGTGGGTACATAGTAGGTGTATATATTTAAAGGGTACTTGAAATGTTTTGATACAGGTATGCAATATGGAATAAGCACATCATGGAGAATGGGGCATTCATTCCCTCAAGTATTTATCCTTTGAGTTACAAACAATCCAATTATTAATATATTCTTCAAGTTATTTTAAAATACACAATTATTACTGATTATAGTTACTCTATTATGTTATCAAATAGTTGATCTTATTAATTAATTCTATCTTTTTATATTCATTAACCATTCCCCACCTTCCCCTCAAACCCCTACTACCCTTCCCAGCCTGTGGGAACCATCCTTCTACTCTACATCCATGAGATCAATTGATTTGATTTTTAGACTCCATGAAAAAGGGAGAATATGCGATCACATATCTTAACCTTGAGAATTATGTTCTTCCATCACTCCAGTCAAGGACAAAGCTTACCTATACTCCACAATATTCTTCTTGTCTTTTAAAGGTAACCATCTTTAAATAAAACAACAAAAGTGTATTTCTTTCATAAAAAATGGAAAATGACCCTAAGGCTGTATTTTTCGAATTGTAGGTCCAGACCCATTATTGTTGCAAAATCATTTTAGAGTCACCTTTGGAGTTGTTTTAATGAAATAGGATAGAAAATATTAGGGAGCATCACATGTAATAAAAGTAGGATTGTTTCATAAAACTTTGAATTTGGTTACAGATTTATAAAAATGTATGTGCAGGTCACTTCACAAACTATATTTCTTACTGTGGGTCACAGTGAAAAAAATTGGAAAACATGCCATGAAAGATTTCTGAGGAAAACACTGGAGCCGTGACAATGAGAATTGGTCATGTGGAATGTATGCAGTGAAGGACTGTGTTCAGTTTTGCATTCTCCCACCAGTTGTGTCTGTTCTTCTTAGTTGGGGACATGCTTCCTCACCTAAGCATACAGCACATCTGGTGCTCATGAAGCATGTGGGCGGTATCTGAGGCCTTGTAGGCCTAGCCTCTCGTTTCAAAGAACCTCCCAGATCAAAGCCTAAGCAAAAGCTTTCTCTCTCTTTCTCTCTCTCTCTCTCTCTCTCTCTCTCTCTCTCTCTCTCTCACACACACACACACACACACACACACACACACACACACAAATACATGCTCCTTTCAAGTCCCTAGCTGGATGTTCCAGTTAGGTCCATGGACTTTTAAAAAGAATTTGAAAGAAAGCATGAGCATTCCAGATGTTTATGACAGAAAGGGATCCCTGTGACCTTCTGATCTAATACATTTACCATATGATTTAGCAATTAGGTTCTCTTGTATTTATCCAAATAAATTGAAAACCTATATCCACACAAAAACCTGCACATGGATGTTTATAGCAGCTTTATTCATGATTGCCAAAACTGGAAGCAACCAATATGTCCTTCAGTAGATGAACAGATAAACTGTGGTATGTATATCCATGCAATGGAATATGATTCAGTGTTAAAAAGAAATGAGGTGTCATACCATGAAAAAACATGGAAGAAACTTAAGTACATATTACTAAGTGAAGAAGTCAATCTGAAAAGTCTACATACTATGTGATTCCAACTATGTGATGTTTTGGAAAGGACAAAACTATGGAGACATTAAAAATCCGTAGTCAACAACAAAAAAACTCAAAAGGCCCAATTCAAAAATGGGCAATGTGTTCAAATAGACAGTCTCCAAAGAAGATACACAGATAGCAATAAGCACATGAAAAGATACTCAACATCATTACTCATTATAAAAATGCAAATCAAAACCACAGTGATACACCATACCCCTTAGAATGACTAATGTAAGAAAAACCCAGAACGCAGATGTTCTTGAGGATGAAAAGAAATTGAAACCCTGGTGCATTGCTGGTGGGATTGTAAAATGGTGCAGCCATTTGAGGAAAACAGTTTGGCAATTTATCTATTAATTACCATAATGATCCAGCAATTCCACTCCTGGGTATATACCCAAAGGAAAAGAAAGCAGGGACTCAGATACTTCCACACTGACGTTTCTAGTGGCATTATTCACAATAGCCAAGATGTGGAAACAAAGAAGAAATAGATAAACAAAATGTAGTATATACATAAAATTGAATATTATTTAACTATGAAAATGAACAAAATTCTGACACAAGGCCGGGCACTGGGGCTCACTGCTGTAATCCCAGCACTTTGGGAGGCCCAGGTGGGCAGAGCACCTGAGGTCAGGAGTTCAGGACCAGCCTGGCCAACATGACAAAACCCTGTCTCTATGAAAAATACAAAAATTGGCTGGCACACATCTATAATCCTAGCTACTTGGGAGGCTGAGGGAGGAGAATTGCTTAAACTTGGGAGGCAGAGGTTGCAGTGAGCTGAGATCACACCACTGCAGTTCAGCCTGGGCAACAGAGCCAGACTTTGTTTCAAAAAAAAAAAAAATTCTGACACATTACAATGTGGATGAACCTTGAAAACATTACACCAACTGAAATAAGCCAGAGACAAAAGGACAAATATTGTATTATTTCACTTATATGAGGTACTTAGAATAGACAAATTCTCAGAGACAGAAAGTAGAATAGAGGTTACCAGGGTCTCAGGGTTTGTTGGAAGGATTAGGGAGTTACTGTTTAGTAGATACAGAGTTTCTGTTTGGTATGATGAAAAAGTGTTTGAAATACATAGTGGTGATGGTCCCACAACATTGTGAATGTATTTAATGCCACCAAATTCTACACTTAAAAATGGCTAAAATGATATGTTTTGTGTTATATATTTTTTTACCACAATTTTTTTTTAATGATCAGTGATTACCAGGGATTTGGGGGAAGGGAGAGAAGGATGAATAGGCAGAGCACAGAGAACTTTTAGGCCAGTGAAATTATTCTGTATGATACCGTAATGGCGGATACATGTCATTATACATTGGTCAAAACCCACAGCATGTATAACACTAAAAGTGAACCCTAATGTAAATGATGGGCTTTAGTTAATAATCTATCAGTATTGGCTCCTCAACTATAACAAGTGTATACTGTAATGCAGGATGTTAATAATAGGGAAAGTGTGTATGTGGGTCAGTGGTAGGAGGGGAATATATAGGAACTGTCTATATTTTCCACTCAATTTTTCTGAAAACCTAAAACTGCTCTAAAGAATAATTTTTTTGGCCGGGTGGTGGCTCACGCCTATAATCCCAGCACTTTGGGAGGCCGAGGCGGGTGGATCACAACGTCAAGAGATTGAGACCATACTGGTCAATATGGTGAAACCCCGTCTCTACTAAAAATACACACAAAAAAATTAGCTGGGCATGGTGGCACACGCCTGTAGTCCCAGCTACTTGGGAGGCTGAGGCAGGAGAATTGCTTAAACCCAGGAGGCGGAAGTTGCTGTGAGCCGAGATTGCGCCATTGCACTCCAGCCTGGGTAACAAGAGCGAAACTCCGTCTCAAAAAAAAAAAAAAGAAAAAAGAAAAAAAGAATAAATTTTTAAAAGGAAGACCACGATATGAGTATTTTATAACAGCTCTTTTTCACTCTGTGTTCATCCATTATTAATGTCTTTCCAGGGATTCAGCCTGGACAGGCAAGGGCAAATACAGGGTGACAATGGGAAGATTAGTTAAGGGATAATGAGGCTGTTGAAAGAGGATGAGATTCAGAGCATGTGGACATTTAGTGGCAGAGGATGTCTTCTAGTCCCTCTAGTCCCTCTAGACTTTTACCCCAAGCCCCACTGGGGAGAGGGACTAGAATTTGAGTGGATGGTGGAAATAACTGAGCCCTTGTGTCTGAGGATCTCCAACAAGATGGAATTTTGAACAAAACAAGGAGTTTCTGCTCCTGCTCAGGGACTCCCAGTCCCATGTTGGCAAGGGACTGGCATGACAGGACTGAACAAAGCAAGGTGATGCTTCTATATTCACTTCTGCACTCAGCATATTCTATGACTTCCCTGCTAGGGGTGACCAGGTACGAAAGTCGAGCAATCATGGTGGCCTGCTGCCTGAAATGACCATAATCAGAATCTCTGTGGGCAGGTAGGAGACTGTGCGGGACCGTGGGAAGGACCTGCTCCACCCACCATAAACCAAAATGTGTGCACGTTGGCCCCGGATTCCCACCTGATGCTGCCGTGACCCTTCTGAGTCACCTTCTTTCACTCTGTGTCTTCCTCCTTCATCGCTCTCTACCCAGCTCCCACCAGGCAGGCAGGATGTGCTTAACACAAAACCTACTTTGACCTTTGGTGATGCTTTATGCAAACACCTGTTAAGTGTTGGCTCAGTAGGCCTAGACCTTGTGCCTCCATGGCCTGGAGGCCATCTAGAGACTGGGCCCCCATCCCTTAGGCACAGAATCGGCATTCAGAAGACAGACACATCCATGCTTCTTCCTATCTGGGCTTTCTGCATCCTTTTAGAAGTGGACACATTGTCCTCCTTTTCACGATGGGATGGTAAGTGATGCTGAATTTCCTTAGGAACTAGAGGCATCCCAACTGTCCCTCACAACATGTCATAAAGAAGTCATTTTACGTCTTGCCCTTTCTTCAGCTCTTGGCTCTTCTGTGATAGGTTGGAAGTAGAATGCAAAGGTGCCACCCTCTCAGGGATATCAGGTGGCCAAAGGCCTCTTTGTCTTCCTGCTTCTGTTTTTTCCTCCCACCCATACAGCCTCCCTGGTCCCTCACCTCACTGAGCACTAGGATGCCACCCCTGCCCTGTTTCTTCATCTCCAGCCCCATGCTCTTGCTCAGGCTCCATGCATTTAGAGCTTTCTCTGTGATCTCTCCTGATGGCACAGTATTCCAAGAGCACCTGCTGCATAGATATCAGCAGCAGTTTTGACTGCCTTTTCCTGCCCACCAACACTCTCACTCTGCCACCAACTGCTTGGGCCCTAATAGAAACTTTCCATGGTAACTTCCAGAATCCCTTTCTACCCCCAGTTTTCGGCCTTTGGTTCTCCATACCATTCCTCCTTCCCAGAGCCGTGTCCCTTCCCAGCTCCTCACTCATCCCTCTGGGTCTGCGCCCACACTCCCTTATATGTGGAGAGATTCTTTCTTCTAATCCATGATGTCCTCCATCATTAATTCTACTTCTCTCTACCACCAGCAAAATATCTGCTTTTAGTAAAAGCCAGCTCTTTGATTTGGGTACTTGCCCTCACTTCTTCACTTCCACACCACAACATTTGTCCAGAAATTCTCCCCTTGCTGTCTTGCTTATCCCTCTTGACTGGATCTTTTCTATCACCATCCAACCATCCAATAGACTACATCTCCTGTCTTAAAAAAAAACAAGAGAAATGCAAATCAAAATCACATTGAGATGCCACCTCACGCCAGTTAGAATGGTGATCATTAAAAAATCAGGAGACAACAGATGCTGGAGAGGATGTGAAGAAATAGGAACACTTTCACACTGTTGGTGGGAGTGTAAATTAATTCAACCAGTGTGGAAGACAGTGTGGCGATTCCTCAAGGATCTAGAAATAGAAATACCATTTGACCCAGCAACCTTACTGGGTATATACCCAAAGTATTATAAATCATTCTATTATAAAGACACATGCACATGTACGTTTATTGAGGCACTGTTCACAATAGCAAAGACTTGGAACCAACCCAAATGCCCATCAATGATAGACTGGATAAAGAAAATGTGGCACATATACACCATGGAATACTATGCAGCCATAAAAAATGATGAGTTCGTGTCCTTTACAGGGACATGGATGAATCTGGAAACCGTCATTCTCAGCAAACTGACACAAGAACAGAACAAAACACTGCATGTTCTCACTCATAAGTGGGAGATGAACAATGAGAACACACAGTCACAGGGAGGGGAACATCACACACTTGGGTCTGGATGGTAGGGGTTAGGGGAGGAATAGCAAGGGGTGGGGATCTGGGGAGGGATAGCATTAGGAGAAATACCTAACATAGATGATGGGGCAATGGATGCAGCAAACCACTACCATGGCACATGTAACAAACCTACATGATCTGCACATGTACCCGAGAACTTAAAGTTAAATAAATAACAAAAACAAACAAACAAAAAACAAAAACTCTTTCTGGATCCCACTGTGCTCTCCTGCACCTCTATGAAACAAAAGCCTTTAAAAGAGTTGATTACACTTGCAGTCACAAACTGTTCTCCTTCCATTCTCTCTTGAATCCATTCCAGTCACATCTGTTCCTCCATCACTCACTTGGGGCTGTTATTCTCAAGGTCATTAATGATCTCTATATTGCTAAATCTAATGGTCAACTACAAGTCCTCATCTTAACTGACTGACTGGCAACTTCTCATTCTGTTGGTCACCTCCCTGAAACACTTTCCTTTCTTGGCTTCCAGTATACTACTCTTCTAGCATTCTTCCTATCTTGCTGGCTGCTGTGTCTCAGTCTCCTCTGCCTATGTGTTTCTCCTCCTCAATCTTTTAGCAATAAAGAGCCCTAGAGACCAGTCCTTAGATCTCTTTCATTTACACTCACTCCCTTGGTGGTCATATCTAGTCTTATGGTTTTATATCTATCTATCTATCTATCTATCTATCTATCTATCTATCTACCTACCTACCTACCTACCTACCTACCTACCTATCTACCTACCTACCTACCTACCTACCTATCTTTATCTAGCTGTCTATCTGCCTGCAGCCTGGGCTCTTCCCTGAGCTCCAGGCTCAAATGATCCAGTTGTCTAAGCAACATATATTCATCTCATACAATACAAATGTGAACTCCTGACTTCCCATCTCCCATCACCCAGTAAGACCAAACCTACTCCAATGTCAGTATTTCCCATGTCAATTAATGCCAACTTCATCCTGCCAGTTGTTCAGGGCAAAAACATTGGTGTCATCCTTGACATTTTTTTCTTCTTATTGTCCACATCCAATCTATCGGTAAAACCTATTGTCTCTACCTTCAAACTGAATCCAGCACCTAAATGCCTGTAATCTCTGTTGCTGTAATCACTGGAGTAACCTTACAATGAATCTCCCTGCTTCTACCGAAATCTATACCCCCAGTGTTCTATTTTTAGCACCATGACCTAAGTGATCCTTTTAAAGACATAAGTCAGATCTAAGCAGACCCCCTAACAGCTCCCCAACTTACTCAAAGTAAGAGCCAGCTTCCTTGCATTGAGCTACCAGGCCTTATACCATGTGGCCCTTTACCACTCTGGAGTCATCCTCTACCACTTTCTCCCTTTATTCCTTTATTACTGTGCTTTAGGTTCACTGGCTTCCTTGTTCCTTCTGATAGGCTGGGCATCCTCCAACCTCCAGGCATCTGCATTAGCTATAGTTTCTGACCAGAATGCTCTTCCTCATTTACCTACATGGTTTATTCTCATCACCTTGTAGTCCTTGCTCACATGTTAATTTCTTAGTGAGATCTGCCCTGAGCTCCTTATTTAAAACTCTATTCCCATTCAAGTCTTCTCTAATCCTGTTACCCTGATTTTTTGCATATATCTGGTCACCTTCTATATACTATGTTTTTATTTATACTTCTTTTCTATTCCTCCCAGGCATGCTTCTAACGTAAGCTCCTTGAGAAATCAGATCTTTTTTTTCTTCTTCTGTTCACGGCTGTATTCCCAGTGCCTATAAAAGTGCCTGGCATATCATAGGTGTTTAGTTTTTATTGAAGGAGTGAAGAATGGGTGAATGAATTCCATTCATTCTCCAGCTTGACAACCTCATTCTGATCCTTTAAACGTTTTAATGTACTTTTTAAAAATTATACAGGGGTTTCTCCCGTGAGTCAGCATTCTCTGACATGGCATGCTGTTGTTTGACGCTGTGCCTTTGTTCCTGTTGTACTCTCAGCCTGGGGAAGCCTGTCCACTCCCTACCTCCTTCCAGACTAGCACCTGCTCATCCTTTGGAACTCAACCTACATATCATCTCTCCTAGGAAGCTTTTCACGAACATTCCCCAAAACCAGATTAAGTGCCCTCCTATGTACTTTCACCTTATTGCTTTTAATGAGTTTTTACATGACTGTCTATCCCAGAGTTCATGAGCTTCATGAGACAAGGCCTGTGAATTGTTCACTGTTATCTCTCTAAGTGCCTGACATAGTGCCCAACACTTAGTAAGTACTTGAATATTTGAACTGTTGAATGCAAGACTCAGCTCAAAGTTGTTTTTATTGTGACCCTTTTAGGGACCTCCTCATCAACTAGTCTTCATTCCAGGCAGCATTCATTCCATGCAAATGAAAGGCAATGGAGGCTGGAACAGGCCACAGGACTAGAGCAGACTCTCAGGTGGGTTACCCTTAAAGATCTCAACAACAACAGGGAAAAGCCAGGGAGATTCTATCATCTGGTTTTGACATCTGCCATATTTAGCCGTGTGCTTTTGATAAATACTCCTAAAGGAAGGGGCACCATGGCACTCTAAAAGACAGTCCTTTTAGAGTTGTGGGCATACACTATATAGAAGCCATCAATGAATTTTGCCTGTGGGCCAAAAACGCATTAGACTCCTGGCCACTGCTTCTTATACTACCACCATGTCCTCATTGCTCCTCTGGGACCAACACACCATGGGACACCGTGATAAGAATTCAAGCCTGACCTTTACCTTCAATGCCCCTAAAACAATGCCCCTGTTCAAGTCCCTTTATCCACATTCTAGGGCAGGGCTGGGAGGAGTCATGTGGAATGCTGACCCATCTGAAATAAAATGTGATTTAAGCTTCTGTACCACATAAGAAGTACTTTTTAGGTCCTTTACTCTCTCTCTCTCTCATATGACACATTGAAAATGAAGAGGCAGAAACAGGTGGCTCTTTGCTTAAAGGTATAAAGTATATTTGGAGAATGCCCTGCTTCACATGCATGTTAATGGAAATGACAATGAAAGCCTTTTTCAGGGGATTGCGGAGGTTCAGAAACCTATGAACTCCTTTTTCTTGGAATGAGTATTCTTGTATAAACCAGTGCCTTCTGCTGAGGTGAGTTGAGACCTGGGATAGATTTCCTGGTTGAGTGGCATAAGTAATTTGAGGACAGAGTTTGGAGCATTTGTAGGAGTGGCACAGGACCCAGGATTGGCTGGACTGAAGGGAGTATCACTAGAACAGATTATTTAGGTACTGGGGGGCATCACGGAAGATCAGGCCTTCCTCCTCAGTAGAGGGAGGCTGAGCCTCAGGGTCCTCTGTTGTCTTCTCTGTTGTAGCGACCCACACGTGATCTTTGGTGACAGTTGGACTCTTCTCGGTGTTTTCTGTCCTGTCTTGGGTCACTCTCTTAGCCTTAGAAAGGAAAATGGATTCCTCATGCCTTCGATCTTTCATTTCAGGGTTAATCCAGTGCAGAAACAGCTTCATCTTGTTATCCAAGCGAACTTCTGGAGCTTCTGGAAGGATGGCACTCTTGTGAGTATGGACTGCCCTTACCAGATCCTGCAACACTTGGCCCTAGAAAGTGTGGCCCTGCAAAGGTTGCCCTGTAAAATATGGCCCTGAACTATTTAACCCTGAAAACTTTGGATCAGAAAAAATTTACCCCTTCAAATACTGTACTTGCAAAATTTTGGCCCAGTAAGTTGGCCCTTTAAGCTCTGGGTGCTCCAAGTTGGCATTCTCAGGAATCTTTGTTTGGTTGAGATTATTCAGCTTACTCTAACAGCTTTGTAAATTATTATCTGGTTCTTTTGCCCCAAGTAATCCTGGAGGATGCTCTTAGAACTCAGGGTAGGGGGAAGCTGGTGAAATAACCGTAGCCAGCCCTGAAAAGATGGAAATGGGTTTCTACAGATCCAAACGGATCCTTGCTAGTCCCTGCTCAAGGCAGCCATCTTAGCTAAACTGAAGTTTTACCTGAGAAAGATCCTGGAGATATATTTGGCCAGTTTTGAGCTCTGAAGTTCTTAGAAGTGCCCCTACTGCCCCTGAACCTTGGCAGAATGGGTTTTCTTTCTGGCTGGGGAGAGCTCCAATGCTGTACCCCCTTCTCTGTGATTCCAAGCTGCTTTGAACATAATCGAATGTCACTGAGTCATCTGTTTTCTCTCCTGAGGTAGGGACTTGTCCTCACTCTTGCAAATACCTGGTCTAAGAGGTTCAGGGCCCTCCAGACTGGGTTGTTCACTCTAGCCTCCAGCTGAACACAAAATACCTGGGCCTCTGTCATGCCCCCACTGGGTATGAGATCCCAGAAACCCAGTGGGCATGGGGTACTGCTCTGGAACAGAGCGTGTAGCTCTGCGGCACTGTCTTTGGTTCAACTGTAAGCTATTCTTTTAGGCCAACCCATTCTGGATCTGGGGCAATGACAGTTCCAGAGCATCCTCCAGGATTACTTGGGGCAAAAAGACCAAGTAAGAATAATTTGCAAAACTGTTAGAGTAAGTTGAATAAGCTCAACCAAACAGAGGGTACAGGATTGGAGCTTGCTAGTGGGATGGGGAGTTTCTGGAGCAACGTCTTTTCCTTGGTTTAGCAATCTTTAGACTCCTAAAGGATCCCTGAGTGGAGATATTCTTTGGGATGGTCGAAATTTCTTCCCTGGACTCCCTTGTCTTTGGGAACTTCCCAAATGTATCTCAAGGAATTCCTTTTTCAGGTAGATACTGAGTTTGGCCAAGATGGGTGCCTTGAGTGATTAGGGGCTGTGAGGATCTGTCTGCCTCTCTAGTGGTACCATCTCCATCAGCTTGTATTTCAGTCCAGAACACTTGTACATTATCTGCACAAGCCTCATTGGTGTCTTGAAAGCATGGCCCAGGGTTTATATATTGCTGTTCAGATGAGACTGAATCAGTGGCTCTGATGGGCTCAGTCTGTGATTGTGGATTGGTGAGTGACTGCCTGGACCGCAGCCCTGACAGAAAGGCCAAAACTTGTCTCAAGTTTCTCAATCCCTTTGTGGTACAGGCTCTGGGCAGCTCAGGATCATCAGTAACAGCATCTGGTAAGGCCTGTTGCTGCTGGTCAGGGCCTGTTGGTATTGAGAATGTCCCTTCCTGATCTGTGTAGGGGCCGATATGTGTCATTCCCAGGTCCAGGTGTTTGCTTTCTAGAGGACAGGGGCACCAAGTTGCTGCCCAGGCCCTTGGAATACCGCAGATCCAGTGATTTGCAGTCCCAGCAATGGCAGATGTGGGCAGGGACAATACCCTAGCAGATCTTCCCACATTTGTAATCTATGTGTAGCTCCCCACACATGATCTGTTTGCTCTGTGACATTACCTTGGCCTGAGGAAACAATTGTGGACTGGCCCTGCTGCCACAGTGGATTAGGGTAGGCCACTATTCCCACTGGCCTCTAGTGCTCCATGCTGGGGAGACTGTCCATAGGTCAGGGCTGTGCTGTTCCAGGGCAGGTCATCGGGTCACAGGAGCAACTGGATAGACTGCTGGATCTTTTGGATCAGGTCCCAGCAATGGTAAATCAACCCTCTATTTCAATTGCTCCTGGAGATGGAATCCTAGCAGCCTCTGGGCATGTGCTAGGAGAATGCTGCCTCCCTCTTGAAGACTGACATGGACTTCCCCAATCAAAGAGGTCCTAGATCTAGTGGGAAAGTCTGCAACATGTCCCAGGGCTTACATCATAAGATTTCCTGTGTCTACAGAGATCTCTGGACAACAGCTGGCAAACTCCACTGAACCTGGAGCTGCCTCTACAGCAGGTGCCACTCCAAGGCTTTCACTTAGCCTGAGTCAGATACAGGAAGTTGATCTAGGTTTCTCAGTGGTCAGATGGAGAATGTGGGGAAAAAGGTGGGGAAGGAGGGGAGGATTTTCAGTATAGAGATGAAGGAGAAATCATTGAAGAGAAAGGGCCAAGGGCTCCCTTGTTGTGGAAATCTCTAAAGGCAGACCAGGAACTTACCGAGAAAGAGAAACCACAGTAAGGTAGCTACAGATGTGGCACACCGAGGCCTCAGTGCATCCCCCAGGAAATGGACAGAGGCCACTTAGAAGCTCAAAGAGGGGAGAGGGTGAAGCTAGAGCCATGGGGTTTGGGATTTGTTCACAGGAATTTTTCTGCTCTGAGTCCATAGTGGATCCTTCAAAAACCCTGAAAGCTAGAGTGGACCAGCTAGCCTCCCATGAAACCCAGAGTCAAGGGGATGGAAGCTCATCTCTTCAACAGAGGCCTTAGAGATGGCATTCAGGGTGAAAGAAATGGCTGTTTGTCTGTCTGTTTTCCACCCTTTGGAATATTAGAAGCAGTGTGGCATAAGCTTCCACAGAAACTCCTCCACAGATCTTGGGAGCCCTCAATTGTGAAAATATGTGCATTAATATCCTTGCGCTTGAAGATTTCTCAGGACCTTTTGGACACTGCAGTAGCAGTTTAAAGGAATGCAGGGTCATAGGGTGTTGTTTTAGGTTTGGGACCTCTGGGTTCAGGGAAAGAAAGGGAATCTAGTATTCAAATTTGTCCTGACCTTGGTTCTCCAGGACAAATTGGGAGTTATTTTTCTTGCTCTCCAGCTGGCTCAGAGGAATTCCATGCTTCTCAAAGTTTGAAGACAGAGATCCCATGCCCTGGGACACAGCAGGGACTTGAGATCTCTGACCTCGCCGAAAGTGATCAGCCCAGGAATCTTGGATGCTGTCTGTACCAGCTGACTGGGTTGCTGACTCGGTTAAAGATTTCTGATCTGTTAATTGTGACAATGTTGTTGTTACAGATGCCAGTGAATGCTCTTTGGATTTCTCGGTACCCAGATCCTGACTCTGCTCAAAAGATGCACTAGATGTGGACAAAGCCTCTAGGCAAGAGGAGCCCTGTGATGGCCCCAGTGAAGTCAGGGAGATCAGGCTGTTCTCATTCACCAGCAATTGCTGAATCTCCAGAGCCATAGCATTGCAGATTTGGCAGCAGGGATCTGCACACAGGATTCGCCGCACACTTCCTTCCTGAGGAAGCCAGCCCTGACTGGGAAGAGAAACATGACAAACATTAGTGATAGAGTGACATCTGGCTTCTCAGAAGAGTGTGGGACAGGGTTGGCACTGTCCTTTCCTAGACCTGAAAATCCTGGGGCCTACACTCTCTTATTGTCTATCTCTCTGCTTTTCTTCCTAAGAAAATGCCATTTGGAGGCCAGACACAGTGGCTAACACTTGTAATCCCAACACTTTGGAAGGCTGAGATGGGTGGATCACCTGATGTCAGAAGTTCGAGATCAGCCTGGCCAACATTGTGAAACCCTTTCTCCACTAAAAATATAAAAATTAACCAGGCATGGTGGCACATAACTGTAGTCCTAGCTACTCAGGAGGCAGAGGTAGGAGAATCACTTGAACCTGGGAGGTGGAGGTTGCAGTGAGCCGAGATCGTGCCATTGCACTCCAGCCCAGCAACAAGAGTGAAACTGTCTCAAAAATAAAATAAAAATAAAAAATAAAAAGCAAGAAAAGAGAAGAAAAAAAATGCCATTTGGCAAGGTGAGCTGGGTTGAAGGTCTGGAGCTTGTTGGGCAAGGCCTCAGAAAACCCATGGCAGGGCACAGCCCTCAGAGAGGGCTGGGACCTGGGGTCAGTTCTCTGTTGATCATGTTGAAAAGCTGAACTAGGAGAAACGAGCCAGGTGGTTAGCTGATGGTGCATCACCAGGAACATCACCAATTAGAACCCAGACCAATTTCATTTGAGGCTAAGAAAGCCAAAGCCTGGTATTTGAGCTTGAAGTTCATGTAGGACCTCTGCATTCTGAGGGCTATTTGGTATCCCTGCTGGTGTACCCAACAACTTTTGGGAATCAATCCTGTTCTCGAGAATTATTAAGAAGAAAAGATGATAGGCTGCCATCTGAGGGCTGTCTCCCTAATGACAGAACCAGAGGAGGTAATGTCAGCAGAGTCCAGTCAGACTCAGAGGAGAGAGAACAAAGAGAGTAAGAAAGGGATGACTTCTTTATCCAAAATTCCCCTTGACTGAATAACTTATCTCATGGCTGAATGCAACCCCATGTAGAGTCTTTTATGAATTATGCACTAGTACATGCCTGAATTCCAGAACTACTGTGACCGTAGCCCAAAGCAGAATTGGGTGACTCTTATTCCCTCCTGAGATGTCTGGCCCAGCCCCCATGTCCTGTCAACTCTGTCAACTAGTGAACCAGCCTCCACTGTGTATGTCTCCCTCCCAGCCATTATCCCTCTTCTCATCTCTACCCCAAGGCAAGCTGAGAAATTATCACAGACCAGGCTTGCAGCTGGGAGACTGCAAAGAACAAGAGATTACCTTTTCATGAGAAAGAGCAGCTTCCACAACTTCTCGGCTTCTTCCTGGGAAGTTCTCCTAGCTGAGGAAACAGGAGATAGTGTTATGTGGAACAGGAGAGGATTCAGGGACATCCTATAAAAAGTTGAAGGCCTTTTATCGAGAGGATACTGAAACCTCCAAGAGTCAGAACACAAAGTCACATCTGTGTACAACTTAACCATTTACAATGTGTTGTTCCAGATTTGTCTCATTTGTTCTGCACCATCATACTGGGAGTGAGGAAGGATCATCAGATGCCCATTTTGTGGAGAACAAGACTGAGAGTTGAAGTGACTTCTGCAGGGTTGTAAAACTAGTAAATGACTCAGTTGAGGACTTCTGCCCTACTTCCTCATTCTTAATTCTCAGGAGGAAAAGATAGAGAATTTTTTTAATCCCTTGATTTTCCACCCAAGGAAGTGTTTCATGAGAAACTGTCCCATTGGGGTACTAGAGCCTGCAGTGGTTAGAGCACCTGGCTCTTAGCACAGGGGTCATAGAGGGCCAGGATCCATGGGAACCTTATCCACAGTGGAAGTGAATCAGAGGAGAGACTGGGACTTTACCTTTTGATGTTGTATCTCTAGACTTTTGTTTGACTCTTCGGTGACACTTAAAGACAAAAACATTAAACATAAAGCTGCTACCCCATTTTTCCCCATATCTAAAATGAAACGAAACTCATCAATATTTCCCAGTCTTTTTCTGTGTTTCAATTTTATATACTCTTCTACCTTTCCTTTCTAGATCCTTTTCACCCCAATACTTTCCTTATTTGCTTATTTCTGACTCACTTTCAGGCTCTTCCATACTCCATGCCTCCCACCCCCATTCCTTTGATAAGTTCTGTGGGGACTTTAGGATGGGACAGAAGGAAAAGTGGAACAGATTAAAGAATGGATGGGTCTAGAAGCCAAAGGAGTTCAGCCATCAAGTGGCTCTAAATGACCCCAACTGAAATAATTACCCAGATTGGGAGCTCTTCTGGTATCCAGTGAGGAAACCCCCTTAAAAAAGCAAGGAGTAAGACTAACAAGGGAAAGCTGGGGGATAAAATCTTGTTTGAAGCATATCAATTTAGCCATGGCGATAGTGGTTCCCTACCCGGCAACAGCTCCTGTTAGGTCCCAACCTTAATTTTTGGCGGCTCTTTTTCACTTGCCAAATAATTAATGCAATAATGCAGATGGATCCATAGGTGTATAAGGGATATCCAGCATCCCACAAAACAAAGGTAGGACTCAACATGATCTAAACCTCACTAGCCATCCCTCTCCCTAGTCTTTCACTGTCTTGAAACCTAATGCCTCCAGATTCTACACCTTGTCATTTCTGCCTCACAGAAGAGGGATCCAAACCACCAGATTGCATCACAAAGCCCTCCTGTTCCGCAAGACAGGGATAGCATCACAGACCTTTGTCTGTTTTTAGAGAGGCTTACTGTGGCGATTCAATGTTCACATGGGGGTGTCTGGTGTTCTGTATGGGCTACAGAGCCTGGGGCAAAAGATGCCAAGGTCAGGG
Source organism: Saimiri boliviensis (assembly GCF_048565385.1). Lineage (NCBI taxonomy): Eukaryota > Metazoa > Chordata > Mammalia > Primates > Cebidae > Saimiri > Saimiri boliviensis. The sequence continues at coordinate 187,014,950 of NC_133450.1, forward strand.
GCAGCATGTACCTTTCCATGTTCTCTCTACTCTCTATACCCTTATGGCTCAACTCTCTCCTTTACTACAATGGCCTGACACCTATCCCTAGATAACTGAGTCTCTATGCACACTATATGTCCTATAAGAGAGATAGTGGATAGATCAGAGGAACTCTATGAACTGTACTGGGAAGATGACAAAAACCAACCAACCTGAGGATAGATAGGGCAGGCATCATATTGTTAAATCTTGGAAACATATTTTTAATGTCACCAACAATGATATATGGTCAGTATTGAGAGGTTCAGAAAGAGGACAGTATATGATGTATCAAGGACAGGACAAAGCTGTTCTTTTAAATAACTTTCTGAGAGTTAAAGAAGGAATCCTACCAGTTTGTGTGGTCCAGCCTTAGACGGGTGAGCAGAGATTGTAAGCACTACCTTTCATGGAGGCACATGAATGAGGCTTACTTCTGGAGCTCCATACAAGGCTTGATTTTCCAGAATTGCTTCTACAGATGTCATACCATCTATCCTGTTCATGGAGATGAATTATTGGGAAGACTTTTGATTAAGGTTCACACACTTGTGATTCTTCAGTTGAATCCACCATGGTTGGAATGTTTGCCTGAAAGAGTGTTTTATGAAAATCTGAATTTGAATAACTTTAGGCAGAGCAGGATTTATCCCCATTCAACCCTGGTACCTATCACTCCTGTGCCCACTGATTCTCACATTAATGTTAACTTCATGACTCCTGACAATATTACGGCATGCCTCCAACACCCTAGGATTTCTGAATTTCTTTGAGAAGTTCTTGCCCTGTTAAGAGTGGTTGGTCTTAGGCTCAAAGTCTCTGAGAAGGGGCAGTGGCTCACACCTGTAATCCCAGCACTTTGGGAGGCTGTGGTGGGTCGATCACCTGAGGTCAGGAGTTTGAGACCAGCCTGGCCAACATGGTGAAACCCCATCCCTACTAAAAATACAAAAAATTAGCCAAGTGTGGTGACAGGTGCCTGTAATCCCAGATACTCAGGAGGCTGAGGCAGGAGAATCACTTGAACCCAAGAGGTGGAGGTTGCAGTGAGCCAAGATCATACCACTATACTGCAGCCAGGGAGACGGAGACTCTGCCTCACAAAGTCTCTGAAAAGGGTATTTGATCCTTCCTCCAGCATTTGTTCCTCCACCTGGTAGGAATAGTGAACACTCAGTAAGTGCTTAACCCTAAGTTGGGCAGTGTCGAGGGCACAAAGACATTTGAGTTGTGTTGCCTACCTGCTCTCAAGATTCTTGAAAATCTGGTTTCAAAGACAAGGCATTCACAAGAAGCAAAAGCCAACCTTTTGCTGGGGAAGGGGCTGGAGAAGAGGGAAATAGATTGTTAATGTTTAATGGGTACAGAAGCTTCCGTTTGGGGTGATGAATACAACCATCTTATTCATAAGTGAATGCCCTTAATGGTGCTGAATTGTACACTTAAAAATAATGAAAATGGTAAATTTTATGTTAAGTATATCTTACCATAACTTAAAAACAACCAAAAAATTCATTAGCACAAGGGCTTCTTTTTGAACTAAGCTATAAGGGAAAATATTCTGAAAATGATTTGACAAACAAATGGATTAGTGAACGTTTTTCTCTCCTTTAAATTTTTTATTTCCATAGGTTATTGGGGAACAGGTGGTGTTTGATTACATAAGTTCTTTAGTAGTGATTTGTAAGATTTTGATGCACCCATCCCCCGAGCAGTATACACTGCACCCTATTTGTAGTTTTATCCCTCACCCCCCTCCCATCCTTCCCCCAAATCCTGAAAGTCCATTGTATTTTTCTTACGCCTTTGTGTCCTCATAGCTTAACAGCAACATATCAGTGAGAACATACAATGTTTGGTTTTCCATTCCTGAGTTACCTCACTTTAAATAATAGTTTCCAATCTCATCCAGGTCACTGCGAATTCCATTAATTCATTACTTTTTATGGCTGACTAGTACTCCATCAAATATAAATATACTACAGTTTATTCACTCGTTGATTGCTGGGCATTTGGGCTGGTTCCTTCCACGTTTTCGCAATTGCGAATTGTGCTGCCATAAACTTGCGTGTGCAAGTATCTTTTTCGAATAATGACTTCTTTTCCTCTGGGTAGATACTCAGTAGTGGGATTACTGGATCATATGGTAGTTCTACTTTCAATTATTTAAGGAATCTTCACACTTTTTCTGTAGTGGCTGTACTAGTTTACATTCCCACCAGCAGTGTAGAAGTGTTCCCTGGTCACCACATCCATGCCAACATCTACTGTGTTTTGATTTTTTTATTATGGCCATTCTTGCAGGAGTAAAGTGCATTGCAGTTTTAATTTGCATTAGTGAACATTTTTCTTAAATGTCCTACTTATACCTACAAAAGGAAAATAGATCTTCAATATTAAGGATAATTTAAGAAGAGTCCTACCTGAAAATGGGATGAATTTGAGCTATTTCAACATCTTTCCTGAACTTGCAAATTCCATAATACAGGAATGAGAAAAGTTTTTCAACCAAAGAGCACTGAATGAAAGGTTAACAAAAATCAGTTATCAAGCAGCTTGAGTCAGCTCCTTAGTAGCAGGTCATCAACATACCTGCAAAGATCCTTCATTACTTTTATTACTCCTACTTAACCAACTGCTGCTGCCCTCTATGCACTGTAACAGTTCTATCACCCTTTAGCCTGACCTCTTGCTCACGGCAGAATCACCACATTCTGCAAATCCTGCACCTGCTCCTGCCAGTGCACTACTTACCTCACAGATAACCCACAGCTTCTGACCTTCCACCAAGCCATTAAAACCATCTGCTGCAAACTCCTCTCCAGCAATTCACCTGACCCTTGCTCCTCTGCCTCAGAGCTGAGGAATTAGGGCCAAGGGCTGAGCTAAAAATGGTCTCATGCCCTTTTGCAAGTTAGGCCTTGAGCATAGGTTTATTTACTGGTTTGGGACTCATTGACAAGGGTGCTTGTGGGGACAGGACAGTGGGATCAGTGTCTTCCTAAACAAGGGCACATTCATGTAATGAACACAGCTAAGCCTGGCATTTCTCACGATGTGGGTATGGGTCATCACATTTGCCCTTCCTGCCTCATGGTTGAGAGTGAACAGCAAACAAGGGAAATGAAGTACATGAAAAGTCCCTGCAGGTGCTGGAGAGCTACACAACTATCAAGGATTCTTCTTCATGTGTTTCTAGAAAACTTGCTTTAAGTCAGACCCTGCTTTCATTATAATGCTGCAGAGCCAGAATGATTGCAATAGAATTTCTTCAAGAAATTGTTCATGGCTACCAATTCGTATGTACTATGGATCCTGTCGCCTTGTAAAGAAAAATGTAACTGACACATGCCACTGATGTGAGTCTTGTCCCTTCACACAAGCCTTACAAAAGAGCTTTGATGTGTTGCATACACAGAAAATATTAGTGAACACCTTAAATGTACCAAGGTGCTGGGGACAGAGATGCATAGTTGTTGCGACTCAGCAGCAACACTTCTATAGATGAGCACCTTTGTTGATGCTCAAGAGCTAGAATCTCCAGGGAGTTGGTTAGGAAGCCCCAGAGTAGTGTCAGGCAGCAAAACCACCGGAGCTCACACAGCTGAGCGGGAGTCTGGCAAGTAGCAGTAGATGGCAGCTAGAGGCACTAGAGGGCAGCACCTGCCCACCCAATACTCCTAGTCTTGTGACGTCTCTGCCCTGGTAGGCACTTTGAATGATTACCTTCTCCAGTGGCTCTCAATCACGGCCTTACATTAGAATCACTGGGGGCTTGTTAAAAATATAGATTTCCTGGTTTCACTTCAGACTAATGAATCAGAATCTCTAGAGGCAGAGTCCAGCAACCTCTATATTAAATAAGTATCAAAAATAATCCTTAAGCAAGAAGGCACTGAGCTATGGATTTGTATTTGAGACTCTAATGAAACTATGTCCCTCCCCCACACTCAAAATTTGATTGAATTTCAGAGGCATTGACTCCACTTATGAAAACCGTGGAGAACTCAAAGAGCCTAGTTAAGAAATTTGAATACAATTTATGCCAAGCCAAAGACTATCATCACTCAGAGGTGGGGAGCCTCAGCAAGGACAGGGTCCTTCATGCCACAAAAGCCAAAATAGACAAATGGGATCTAATTAAGAGCTTCTGCACAGCAAAAGAAACAATCATTAGAGTGAACTGCAACCAACAGAATGGGAAAAAATTTTTGCAAGCTACCCATCTGACAAAGGGCTAACATCCAGAATCTACAAAGAGCTAACACAAATATACAAGAAAAAACCCCATCAAAAAGTGAGCAGAAGATATGAACAGACATTTTTCAAAAGAAGACATTTATGTGACCTACAAACATGAAAAAATGCTCATCATCACTGGTTATTAGAGAAATGCAAATCAAAACCACATTGAGATACCATCTCATGCCAGTTAGATGATCTCTCTCTATCATTATAAAATCAGGAGACAACAGATGCTGGAGAAGATGTGGAGAAATAGGAATGCTTTTACACTGTTGGTGGGAGTGTAAATTAGTTCAACCATTGTAGAAGGCAGTGTGGTGATTCCTCAAGGATCCAGAAATAGAAATACCATTTGACCCAGCAATCTCATTACTGGATATATACCCAAAGGATTATGCATTGATCTATTATAAAGACACATGTCACGTATGTTCATTGTGGCACTGTTAACAATAGCAAAGACTTGGAACCAACCCAAATGCCCATCAATGATAGACTGGATAAAGAAAATGTGGCACATATACACCATGGAATATTATGCAGCCATAAGAAAGGATGAGTTCATGTCCTTTGCAAGGACATGTATGAATCTGGAAACCATCATCCTCAGCAAACTGACACAAGAACAGAAAACCAAACACTACATGTTCTCACTCATAAGTGGGTGTTGAACAATGAGAACACATCGACGTAGGGAGGGGAGCATCACACACTGGGGTCTGTTGGGGAGTGGGAGGCTAGGAGAGGGATAGCAGAGGGTGGAGAGATTGAGGAGGGATAACATTAGAAGAAATATCTAATATAGGTGACGAGGGGATGGAGGCAGCAAACCACCATGGTATGTGTATACCTATGTAACAATCCTGCAAAATTCTGGGGCACATGTACCAGAATTTAAAGTAAAATTTTTTTTAAAAAAAAGTCATAGGAACTTAGGAAAAAAGAGAGAAGACCAATGACCAATATTGAGAATGAGAGAGGTGACTCACCAAAATTCCAAATATATTTAAAGGACAGTAAATTAACTTGAAAGCCAAACGTGGTGGCTCATGCCTGTAATCCCAGCACTTTGGGAGGCTGAGGTGGGCGGATCACTTGAGCTCAAGAGTTCAAGAACAGCCTGCGCAATATGGCAAAACTCAGTCTCTACAAAATAACCAGGCACGGTGGTGTGCAGTTATAGTCCCAGCTACTCAGGAGGCTGAAGTGGGAGGATTGCTTGAGCCTGGGAGGTGAAGGTTGCAGTGACCCAAGATCTTGCCACTGCACTCCAGCCTAGGTGACAGAGTAAGACCCTGTCTCAAGTAATAATAATAATGTGAAATTTTTAATGTCTATAAATTGACAACTTAGATGAAATGGACTGCTGTAGTTTGAATGTGTTCCTTCCAAACTTTATGTGTTGGGAACTTAATCCCCAATGTAACAGTGTTGGGAGGTGGGGCCTTTGGGGAAGTGTTTTGGGTCATGAGAACAGGGTGGATTAATGCCACTATAAAAAGGGTTTACAGGAGTGGGTTCTCTCTATTCTGCTTTTCTGCCCTTCATCCATGTGAGGACACAGCAAGGAGGCCCTCATCAAATGCTGGTAACTTCCCAGCCTCCAGAACTGTGAGAGAATAAAGTCTGTCTCTGTAAATTACCCACTCTGTGGTACTCTGTTATAACAGCACAAAATGGACTAAGACTGGACAAGTTATTTGAAAGACACAAACTATCAAAACTTACTCAAGAAGAAATAGATAACCCGAATGGCCTTAAATTCATTTAAAGAAATTGCATTTGTAGTTTAAATCTTGTCTCAAAAAAATTGTCAAGGAAATTCTTATTTATGTTCATATTTCTTCACTAGTGAATTCTAACAAATATTTGAGGAAGAAATAATACCAATTCTACATAAATTATTTCAAAAATTTAAAGAGAATACTTCTCAATTCATTGTTTGAGGCCAAGATTGCCTTGATACCAAATCCAAAGACATTACAAGAATGGAAAACTATAGACCAATATTCTTCATGAACAATGAATGTAAAAAGTTCTTAACATTTTAGCAAATCAGATCCAGCAACATATAATTCGTAATGAATATAGAGGGCAAACAAACATGATAGAACGCAAGGATGCAATCAGCAGAATCAGGACCATGGACAAGGGATCTAATTTCTTCCACAAAAAAATCATAAGGAGAAAAGTTAAAGCAATGAAGCAGAATCTATGTATTAAAAGAGACTTAAGAGACATTTAAACCACTTGCAGTTTGTGGGCTGTATTTGTATTTTGATTCCAAAAGACAAATTATAGAAAATAAAAATAGTCCAGGCATGATGGCTGGTGGGGTGTGATGGTGGCTCATGTCTGTAATCCTAGCACTTTGGGAGGCTGAGGCAGGTGGATCACCTGAGGTCAAGAGTTTGAGAAAATAAAAATAAATGTATAAGCCAATCAAGGGAATTAAAGCACTGATAGGATATTTGATGATATTAAGAAACTATTATTAACTTTCTAGGTTCAATAATGGTAGTTCTGTCATTTTTAAAGTTTGTGTAGATGTAGATGCATACTGAAATATTTAATGATATAACTCTCTGATATCTGGAATTTACTTCAAAATGAGGAGGTAAATAGTGTGGGGGTATAGAAGAAACAAGATCATTCAAAAATGTTGTTGAAGTTGGGTGACAAGTACATGGAGATATGTTATTTGAAATTTTCCCTAGTAAAAAGATATTTAAAAACAGAATCTTCCAAAAGTGCTTTAAAATACCTTACTAATAAAGTAAAAACACAAGACAGAATCATGTGTAAATAAACGTATGTAGAAATGCTTTTGGTTTAACAATATGCACATGAAGATATTATAGTCAAAATGTTAAATTTTATTTATACCTTGAAAACATGTTACTATGATTGCAAAAATGAATTTATATTCTTATATAAAATGTGTTATCCTATTAAATATTACTGATAGTTACTACTCAACCAAACACAATAATTACATTTCTATCTGCCTCAATAATGCATCCGAAAGAAACTCCTATAAAAGTGAAATTTTACCTTTTCTGTGCTACCTGCTGAGGGGTCCATATGGCGTTGTTCTGGATTCCCATCGTAACTTAAAGGGAAGCTTTCACAATGTCCAGAGCCCTTGATGTCCTGTGAATGAAGGAGGAGGATGTCCTTAAGTTCCTTGCAGCAGATAGGTGGCACCAACCTTGACTTCCAGATGGAATAGTACATCTATAAAAGGAAAAGTGATGGCATCTACATCATAAATCTGAAGAGAACCTGGGAGAAGCTTCTCCTGGCAGCTCGTGCCATTGTTGCCATTGAAAGCCCTGCTGATGTCAGTGTTATATTCTCCAGGAATACTGCCCAGAGGGCTGTGCTGAAGTTTGCTGCTGCTACTGGAGCCACTCCAATTGCTAGCTACTTCACTCCTGGAACCTTCACCAACCAGATCCAGGCAGCCTTCCGGGAGCTACGGCTGCTTGTGGTTATTGACACCAGGGCTGACCACCAGCCTCTTGCGGAGGCATCCTATGTTAACCTACCTATCATTGCTCTGTGTAACACAGATTCTGCTCTGCACTATGTGGACATTGCCATCTCATGCAACAACAAGGGAGCTCACTTAGTGGGTTTGATGTGGTGGATGCTAGCTTGGGAAGCTCTGTGCATGTGTGACACCATTTCCTGTGAACATCCGTGGGAGGTCATGCCTGATCTCTACTTCTACAGGGAACCTGAAGAGATTGAAAAAGAGCAGGCTGCTGCTGAAAAGGCTATGACCAAGAAGGAATTTCAGGTTGAGTGGACTGCTCCAGCTCCTGAGTTTACTGCTACTCAGCTTGAGGTTGCAGACTGGTCTGAAGGCATGCAGGTGCCCTTTGTGCCTATCCAGCAGTTCCCTACTAAAGATAGGAGCACTCAGCCTGCCACGGAAGACTGGTCTGCAGCTCCCACTGCTCAGGCCACTGAATGGGTAGGAGCAACCACTGAACGGTCTTCAGCTGTTCTTGCACAAGCTCTTAAGCAACATGGAAATAAGATTGATGGAAAATAAGCATCAAGTTTCTAAAAAAGAACACACACAAAACTGAAATTTTAGACTGGGCACAATGGCTGTAAATAAATGCCTGTAATCCCAACACTTTGGGAGGTTGAAGCAGGAGGACAACTTGAGCCCAGGAGTTTGAGACAAGCCTGGGCAATATAGTGGGACCCCGTCTCTACAAAAAATTATAAAGTTAGCTAGACATGGTGGCATGCATCTGTAGTCCCAGCTACACTACTCAGGAGGCTGAAGTGGGAAGATCTTTTGAGCCTAGGAGGTCAAGGCTACAGTGAACAACAATCATGCCATTGCACTCCAGCCTGGGTAACAGAGACACTGTCTCAAAAAAATTTAAATAAATGAAATGAAATTTTAGTCATTATTTCAAAAATGTCTTCAGTATCTGCATCTTTTTCACCATTTAAAATGTTTCTAAATGTTCTGAAAGTTAATTCCTATCTATGACAGATTTCAATTAAGAAAAAAAAAAAAAGCTTTCTTGGGGAAGGGAGGCAGTTAATAGGGTGATAGCAACTCTCTGTGGATGATATTATGAGAAGTCCTCATATAATAGGTGAGTTTGGCCGATTAGCTAACCTAGATGATGAACTATAAAGCTCAAAGAATTCAGGAACACAAGGAAGAAAGGGTAATTAACCCTGACAGAGTAGCATTACTCAGTGCCAGACCCGTTACACGCATCACCTCATTCAGTGCTTACCACCAGCCAGACTCAGTAATTGTTACCCCACGTTCTACAAGAGAAAACTGAATCACCAAGAAGTAAAGTAACTAGCCCATCACAGCAACTTAGAGATAGATAAAAAGGTTGATTCTAACCTCCACTAAAGGCCATGCTACCTCCATTTCATTCAAGTTAAGAAGATATAAATACTCGGAATGATTATAAGTAAGCTGTTTGAAATTGCAGACTATTCACATATCCAGTAGTTTTTTTTCTTTAAAGAAGGACAGTAATAGGAATTTTAAAACAGGACCCAGGGCGGCCAAGGCAGGAGGACACTTGAGGCTAGGAGTTCCAGACCAGCCTGGGCAACACAGCAAGACCCCGTCTCTACAAAAAATAAAAAATTAGCTGGTCATGGTGGCATGCTCCTGTTTCTTGTGGAAGGAAGAAGGCTGAGGAAGCTGAGACAGGAGAATCACTGGAGCCCAAGAGGTTGAAGCTGCAGTGAGCCATAATTGTGCCACTGCAATCCAGCCCATGCTACGGTGTCCCGACCTGCAGGACAACAACAGGAGCCCGAAGGGAGTGGGGATGGATGGGCAGGAGACGCGAAGAATGGAGACAAGACAGGAGTCTGATCAAGTCTCGTTTATTGTTGCTGAGCTCACAGCTTAAATAGGCCAGGCAGGGAGGCGGGGCAAAGGAAGCTTGCAGTTGGGAAATTCCGGCCAGGTGTGCCAGGTGCCGCTACCAGCCTCGTGCCGTCCACGGGCTGGACCTGAATCATCAGGACTTGAGCCTCCCACAAGCGGCACCTGGGCTCTCTTGGCCCCAGGATTTGGCCTGTGCTGCTGCCCACAGGTTCCCCTTTATTTTATTTAGAAATTAGGCTGAGTGGTAGTTATGCCCGCGGGAACCGTGCCTGTCTTAGGTCAGAGGACCCCACATGAGAGAACATTGACTCCTTATCCATCATGGGGAGGGGAAAAACGTTTTCCTCCTTAGGCGGAGTGTCCTTACTCATGCTCCTCAGTTGCCCGTCATTGGCTAACCGGTTCAGCTCGCCGGGTGACCTGAGAGGAAAGGTATCAAGCTCCATCTCTAGGTCTGCCATCTCCAGCCTGTGGTAATGGACCTGAATGGGCTGCATCTTTATGGCCTCAATTTGTGATCCTGAGAAGCTCCTGAGTTTGCTGAGTATAACAAGACCGATTAGACAAGAAGACAAGGAGGGAAAGCAATCAAGATAAATAATACCATGTTGTTGACTCCTAAAAAGGAAAAAGATGGAAGACCCTCAGGGCTCGATGTCGTCCCTGGGTGGAGTTGGTTTTTCGGATTTTTTGGTATCTACTTGCTTTACAAGTCTCTCGGGAAGCCACCTGATAAATGCACGCATCCCCTTTTACCTTTCCTAGTTTGATTTTTTCTAATTGCTCAATAAGTTCCTGATGTTCAGTTTCAAGCTTTGAGTTTTAAGATATTCTATTTTAGATTGGATTTCTTTTTGAGGGAACCAGGGACAAACGTCCTTAATATAATCAAAATATTTAATTAACCGGTTTACTTTCACCTTTACTCCTCGCGCCTTTAATGCTATGCTGAGTTCTTCTACAAACAACTCATGCTTACTAATTTCCTGACCCATAATATCGTCGTCCACTTACCAGAGAGCAAGGCCGCAGCAGGTTCCCGCGGTGACTCCTCCTCTGGATTTCTTTCTTCAATCCGGCCAGCTTCGACGACGTCCCTGTGTCCCTCTTACTTCGGGTCCCTGTTCGGGCGCCAAACTGGCCCGACCTGCAGGACAACAACAGGAGCCCGAAGGGAGGGAGTGGGGATGGATGGGCAGGAGACGCGAAGAATGGAGACAAGACAGGAGTCTGATCAAGTCTCGTTTATTGTTGCTGAGCTCACAGCTTAAATAGGCCAGGCAGGGAGGCGGGGCAAAGGAAGCTTGCAGTTGGGAAATTCCGGCCAGGTGTGCCAGGTGCCGCTACCAGCCTCGTGCCGTCCACGGGCTGGACCTGAATCATCAGGACTTGAGCCTCCCACAAGCGGCACCTGGGCTCTCTTGGCCCCAGGATTTGGCCTGTGCTGCTGCCCACAGGTTCCCCTTTATTTTATTTAGAAATTAGGCTGAGTGGTAGTTATGCCCGCGGGAACCGTGCCTGTCTTAGGTCAGAGGACCCCACATGAGAGAACATTGACTCCTTATCCATCATGGGGAGGGGAAAAACGTTTTCCTCCTTAGGCGGAGTGTCCTTACTCATGCTCCTCAGTTGCCCGTCATTGGCTAACCGGTTCAGCTCGCCGGGTGACCTGAGAGGAAAGGTATCAAGCTCCATCTCTAGGTCTGCCATCTCCAGCCTGTGGTAATGGACCTGAATGGGCTGCATCTTTATGGCCTCAATTTGTGATCCTGAGAAGCTCCTGAGTTTGCTGAGTATAACAAGACCGATTAGACAAGAAGACAAGGAGGGAAAGCAATCAAGATAAATAATACCATGTTGTTGACTCCTAAAAAGGGAAAAGATAGAAGACCCTCAGGGCTCGATGTTGTCCCTGGGTGGAGTTGGTTTTTCGGATTTTTTGGTATCTACTTGCTTTACAAGTCTCTCGGGAAGCCACCTGATAAATGCACGCATCCCCTTTTACCTTTCCTAGTTTGATTTTTTCTAATTGCTCAATAAGTTCCTGATGTTCAGTTTCAAGCTTTATTTGAGTTTTAAGATATTCTATTTTAGATTGGATTTCTTTTTGAGGGAACCAGGGACAAACGTCCTTAATATAATCAAAATATTTAATTAACCGGTTTACTTTCACCTTTACTCCTCGCGCCTTTAATGCTATGCTGAGTTCTTCTACAAACAACTCATGCTTACTAATTTCCTGACCCATAATATCGTCGTCCACTTACCAGAGAGCAAGGCCGCAGCAGGTTCCCGCGGTGACTCCTCCTCTGGATTTCTTTCTTCAATCCGGCCGGCTTCGACGACGTCCCTCACTGTGTCCCTCTTACTTCGGGTCCCTGTTCGGGCGCCAAACTGGCCCGACCTGCAGGACAACAACAGGAGCCCGAAGGGAGGGAGTGGGGATGGATGGGCAGGAGACGCGAAGAATGGAGACAAGACAGGAGTCTGATCAAGTCTCGTTTATTGTTGCTGAGCTCACAGCTTAAATAGGCCAGGCAGGGAGGCGGGGCAAAGGAAGCTTGCAGTTGGGAAATTCCGGCCAGGTGTGCCAGGTGCCGCTACCAGCCTCGTGCCGTCCACGGGCTGGACCTGAATCATCAGGACTTGAGCCTCCCACAAGCGGCACCTGGGCTCTCTTGGCCCCAGGATTTGGCCTGTGCTGCTGCCCACACTACGGAGGTGTAAACCCTGTCTCAGAAATAAAATAAAATAAAATAACTTTTTAAATGCAGGAGCCTAAGAGCAAGGCTGGATCCAAGGTCTCCAATGTCATCCAGGTACACACCTAGTTCCTCTCATCAGGTGTGTCCTCCAACTGCAGGAAAGGCACCAGACTGTCACAGCCCAGTCCTGAGATTGTTCCACTCATAGCCCATTTGGCAGTATGGTCATTTTCACAATATTGATTCTACTCATCCATGAGATTAGTATGTTTCCATTTGTTTGTGTTGTCTGTGATTTTTTTCAGCAGTGTTCTGTAGTTTTCCTTGTAGAGTTCTTTCGACTCCTTGTTATGTATATTCCTAAGTATTTTATTTTTTATTTTTTGCAGCTATCGAAAGAGGGGTTGAGTTCTTGATTTGATCCTCTGCTTAATCGCTGTTGATGTATGGAAGAGTTACTGATTTGTGTACATTAATCTTGTATTTGGGAACTTTGCTGAATTTTTCTATCAGTTCTGGGAGATTTCTGGGGAAGTACTTAGGGTTTTCAAAGGTAGACGATCATATTGTCGGCAAACGACGAAGGGTTTTCCATGTAGACAATCGTATTGTCAGCAAATAGTGGCAATTTGACTTCCTCTTTACCAGTTAGGATGACCTTTCTTTCTTTCTCGTCTGATTGCTCTGGCTAGGACTTCCAGTACTGTGTTGAAGAGGAGTGGTGAAAGTGGACATCCTTGTTTTGTTCCAGTTCTTAGAGGGAATGCTTTAACTTTTCCCCATTCAGTATTGTTGGCTGTGGGTGTGTCATAGATGGCTTCTGTTACATTAAGGTATGTCCCTTGTATGCTGATTTTGCTGACAGTTTTAATCATAAAGCAATGCTGGATTTTGCCAAGTGCTTTTTCTGCCTCTATTGAGATGATCCTGTGATTTTTGTTTTTAATTCTGTTTATGTAGTGTTTCACATTTATTGACTTGCATATGTGAAACCATCCCTGCATCCCTGGTATGAAACCCACTTGATCATGGTGGATTATCTTTTTGATATGTTGTTTGATTCAGTTAGCAAGCATTTTGTTAAGGATTTTGGTATCTATATTCATGAAGGATATTGGTCTGTAGCAGGCATCCCCAAACTTTTTACACAGGGGGCCAGTTCACTGTCCCTCAGACTGTTGGAGGGCCGCCGCATACTGTGCTCCTCTCACTGACCACCAGTGAAAGAGGTGCCCCTTCCTGAAGTGCGGCGGGGGGGTCAGATAAATGGCCTTAGTTTGGGGACACCTGGTCTATAGTTTTCTTTTTTGGTTATGTCCTTTCCTGGCTTTGGTCTTAGAGTGATGCTGGCTTCACAGAATGAATTAGGGAGGATTTCTTCTTTCTCTGTCTGTGGAATAGTGTCAAAAGGTTTGGTACCAATTTTTTGAATGTCTGGTAGAATTCTGCTGTGAATCCATCTGGTCCTGGACTTTTTTTGGTTGGTAATTTTTCAATTACCATTTCAATCTCGCTGCTTGTTACTGGCCTGTTTAGGGTATCTAATTCTTCCTGATTTAAGCTAGGAGAGTTGTATTTTTTCCAGGAATTTATAAATCTCTTCTAGATTTTCTAGTTTATGCACTCACAGCCCTGACTGGGTTACAGATTCATCAGACACTTCTGAGTAGCCTAGAACTTGCAACGTAGATAGACCTAGAAGGAGAGAATGTCCTGACCAGCAGGTGGGAGTAGGCCAGTTTCCTTGGAGTTACATTTCTTACTATAAACTAGTAAATTAGCATTCTGATTTATGCTTCAGTCTCTTTTTAGTTTAATTACAGTGGATCCATCCCAAAGAAACCACTTGGCACAGAGAACGTTGACCAAATGGAGCCTTTCTGCCTGTAAAGCTGAATGCTGGCTCCTGGTTCTCTCTAATTCTCCTCATTGGTCTCCACCCTCCTGACCAGTTGTAGAGGCACTAAGGACAATCCTAAACACTAGACTGCTGGCATGACCACAACCTGACCTCCTACCAGAGGAGACCAAGCACCGCCATTTCTCTCCTAAGCTGCCTTCCTCTCCTATGCTTTAGCTTTTTCCCTGTTAGATGAAAGTGGTGTCCATTAAAACCTATTTGTTGAATAAAACACTGTGGGGTATATAAATGTATTTAGAAGTTAATTCTGATAACCTAAAAGTTACATGTTTCAGCATAGTGGGAAATAATGGGTATCTATACAATAATATTCAAGGTATCTGAGAGTGTGTGGTATATAATCTCCTCATAAATATTATATAAAGTTGCTATATAAATCTCTTGTAAAGGGGAGATTATTTTTGGCTGAAGTGATCTGGGAAGCTTCATGTAGAAGATGGCATTCAAGCTGGCGCTTGAAGCCGAGAGAGGATTTTAGTATGTGGAGTTGGAAGAGGGAGTGATCCAAAATGCAGGAATCAACATGCATAAACTGCTGGTGTCTCTGTGTAACGATAACATGCAGAAATAACAGAAGGATTCCTGAAATATTTATTTTACCCTGGGTGCATTTTATTTTGTATATATTTGATCTTAATTAACTGAGTTTTAGATTTTATTTTGTCTTTGCATGGAAACTAGGGTTGTGGTTATCTCCTCATGGGTTTGTTTTTCTGTGTCACGTGGACATGAACTATGGAGATGGGTCTTCAGAACCTGACCATATGTGTTTCTAGGTATAAACGTCTGTGTGGGTGCATTTCTCTACACAGATTTTTTGGTCTTTGTGGGTGTGCGCACATGCAGTCCTGAGGGTTGAGAAGGAAAGAGAGGAAGGATTAGAGGGGAGAAACGGCAAGGGGAGAAAGGAGGTGAGAAGTTGTTGAGGGTGTTGGGGCTGTTGATGGAAAAAATAGACTCTGTAAAATATTTTAAAGAGGTTTATTCTGAGCCAATATGAGTGACCATGGCCTGGGTAACACCGTCTCAAGAGGTCCTGAGAACCTGTGCCCGCCTCAGTTGGATTACAATTTGGTTCTATACATTTTAGGGAGGCAGAAGTTACCGGCAAAGTCATAAATCAATACATGAAGGGTATACATTGGTTCAGCCCAAAAAGGCAGGATGTCTTGAAGCAGCTCTTACAGGTTATGCATGGATTGAGATATTCTTTAATTTACAAGTGATTAAAGGAGTAAAGCTTCGTCTAAAAATTTGGAGTCAGCAGAAAGGAATGTTAAGATTACTTAAGTTTCCTTGTGCTTTGACATGGTGCTTCCTTCCTGGTCCTTTGACATGGTAAGGCCTTAAAACCTGCTTCAGAATTAAGATCCCTAACCCTAACCCCTAACTTTGTCTTTGTTCCCTCTCATATATAGTGAGAAATGTCACTATGTTGCCCAGGCTGGTCCCAAACTCCTGACCTCGAGGGATCTTCCATCCTCAGCCTCCCAAAGGGCGAGGCTACAGGCATGAGCCACCTTGCTGGCCCAGATTTTTCATCTGTTCTTCTGAGGGTAGCCCCAAGAGATCACCTGGGGAACTTTATCTGCATAGGACAACCTTTGTTCCCATGTAGCTCTGCTGCTCCCCTTCCCTTAACGTAGGCCTCCCAACTCCTGAGTCCATTCATTCTGCCTAATGACTTACTGCCCCTTAAAGGAATTGTTGACATTTCTTATCGCCCACTCTCCATGAAAAAGGATAGGTAAGCTTCTGTACTACACTGGGTTATTCAGTAATAATCACTCTGATTATGAATAATCCCCTCCCTCATACAGATGAATAAATTTTCACCTATTAATCTGCTTTTTGTCAGTTGATTTTCATAGCTCCTTCTAAAGGTGAAGGGAAGTTTCCCCTTTGCCATGTACAAGGGGAACCTCTGCTCTTAAGACCAAGTGTGGTTTCGTATTGTTAGTATCTTACATAGTTGATAATTGATTGTCCCATAGATCTCAGATGTTCCTTTCTTATAATATAACATTTATCCATAAAAGGCTAGTGCTTCAAAATGCCATCTTTTCTTTCATCCATTGCAGTCTATCTCTTTTCATTGGTTCAGTCTTTCATCGAATTTAATCCTCCTTCTGGATTGCCTTCATTTAGTTTAGTTTTTTCTCCCTTTTCCTTATCCTTCCAGTTTGATTTCTTTCTTCACTGTAGTTTTTATCTTATGTAAGTTTTCTCTTCTAACTTATGGAACTAATAGCATACCTCAGAAACAAATGTTTTTTTCATTGAGGAAGGGGCACTTCTTGTTGTAGGAGTATTTTTTAGGCTCCATTTTTGGCTTTTGTCTTCACTGTCACTGCCACAGTTAATTCATTCATTGATCGTACAGATTTAAATTGGATACCTTTGTTTATATGAAAGGCATGACAGAAACAGAAAAAAAAAAATCCCTCAGGGAGTTTCTTTCTAGTGGAAGGAAGGAGAAAGTAAACAAATAGCAAAATATGTAGTATGTTAGATGGTGATAAGTGCAATGGAGAAAAATAAAGCAGAGACTGAGTCAAGAGTATGAACAAGATTTGTAACTTTAAATAGGTGGGAAGGGGAGGTCTGAGAAGATGATCTTGGAACAAAGACCAGTAGGAGATGAGGGAGCAAATCATGTGTGTCTCTGGGAAAAGGTAACAGGAAACATCGATAGGGAGAAGACAGGTAAAGATCCAATAAGAGTCCCTCAAGCCAGTACACGGCAGGTTGAGGACTTCAGAATGCCTCCATAGTATGGTATCCTTCGGACAGACTTTGTCTCAGGTCACTACCTCAAAACCTTATAAGGACTTCTTCCTCAATCTTATTTTATCTTACCTCATCATGTTTTTCTTTTTTAAAAGATGGAGGCTCACTATGTTGACTAGGCTGGTGTCAAACTCCTAGGCTCAAGCTTTCTAAACAGCTGGGACTGCAAGACCACACCACTGTTCCTGGCTTTTCCCTTATCTTTGTGTCTTTGGGGACTAAATTGGTTTAGTTTTGTCTGCCTAACTTGGGAGGTTTAACCAGCCCATCATCAATGACAGCCTGGCCTTTGGCCAAGCTCTGGACAAGCACCAGCCTATGGACCATTGACGTTCCATGTGTTCTTCTTCATTCAAAACTGAACCTCATGTAAGCCAAATGCTCAATTCCCGTGTGGTTTCTCACTATCACATTAATTTGAATGCTTCTCTCTGTGTCACAATTTACTGGGGACAATTTGCAAGACAGCCGACACTTAGGTGAACTTTTTACAGAGACTACTTTGTTTTTTTTGAGAAGTACCTTAGAACATAAAGAGAAGAAATCCTTTTAAGGAGATTTTTCATCTTGCCCGATTAAGATGGAGTGATTGTTTTGTTTCATGTAGAAGACATCCCTCCTTCATTTCTATACTTCAGGAGTTAATAAATGCTGGCTTTTAAATTGTACCATTTATAAAATTGTGAAAGGTCAGAGCTACTGTTTCAACCAGCTATAATAACTCTCTGCTGTATATCTATATGTGAAAATGGGTTTTTCTGCATCTAAGCTTTCTCTCCTCTCCTTGCAGAAGGAATATTAATAGGCTGCTACAGTATTCATATTTGTCTGAAGCCAGTTTTGCCTTTTTTTTTTTTACTCACCACTATTCCAATGAGGATCTCCTCTGTTTTGTTCTGTTCCGTTCCCTCCTTTTTTCCTGTCTCCTGGAAAACATTGAAAATTAACTGAGAAATAAGTTATTCTGTTATTATGTGCACACTCTAGGAATAACTAGTCCAGATAAGCAGCCAAAAATGTCTAAAAGATCTTGAAAATGGCTAAGAGAGTAGATTTTAAGTGTTTGCTCTACATACATAAAAAATAAGTATGTGAGGTAATACAAATGTTAATTAGCTCAAATTAGCCATTTCATAATGTACATTTCAAAACAACATACATGATAAATATATTCTGTTTGTCAATTAAAATAATTAAATAAATGTTTTTAAAGTCTAAAGGAAATCTTTATTAGGCTGTTAGGGTTTCTTTTTATGAACACTTAAAAAGGTATCTACATTTAGCCTATGTTACTAAGTTATGAGATAAGAAGAAATAGATTTAAAGACTAAGAGATTTTGTCATGATTCAGAGTCTCTAAATTTTAGTTTATCATATAAACAATAATGGCATATTTATCTTTAGATAGATATGACTTATATCTTGTCTTTTTTCTTTTTCAATTGAGACAGAGTCTCACTCTGCCACCCAGGCTGAAGTGCAGTAGCAGGGTCATAGCTCACTGCAGCCTCCATCTCCCGGGCTCAAGCAATCCTCCTGCCTCAGTCTCACACACCACCACACCTGACTAATTTTTTGATTTTTAGTAGAGACGAGATCCCGCTATGTTGCTTGGACTGATCTTGAACTCCTGAACTCAAGTGATCCTCCCACCTTGGCCTCCCAAAGTGCTGGGATTACAGGTGTGAGCCACCATGCCCAGCCTATTTTGTCTTCTTCCTAACTATTCTTTTGCCTATCCAAAAGTCAGTCAGATTTTTTAAAAAGCTGTAAAGGTGTCTTTTATGAATAAACTATATTTATAGGGTGTTCTAAAATGGCCATTAGGTACAACAGAGATTTGTTCCTTCAACCCATAAAAGGAAGGACAATAGGAATAATTAGTTTTGTCTAGAATTTTTCCAAATTTCAGTTAATACAAGCCTATGTGAACTCTTTTATCATATTTAAGATTAAAAAAAAAAAAACTGTCCAGCCCATTCGTAGACATGTTGCAGCCTGATTCTCCCACTGATTGTAACAAAAAGTCTGAAAAAATACAAAAAACCACAATCTAGGAACTCTGAGAAATAGAAATAGCAGTTGGCTGTGAAGGGAAGTAGTCAAAACCTGAAAAACAACCCAAATGGAGGCAGTGAGTTTCATGAGTTATTTTCTTCCTTTACCTACCAATTTTGATCCAAAGGCAACCTGAGTTGGGGAACTATATAGCAGGAACACATAGCAAAAACTGAGAAAAAATCCCATTTTTCCTGGCCATAGGTCTGGAAAAGATGGTCAATGCAACCTAGAGAGTGTGAGGAGAATCCTTGATTTTATTTTTCTCTTTCTGTCCTTTCCAAACCATGCCCAGGACCAGCTCTGATCATACAGCTGAGCTGTCACGTTGGCTGTGATGCAGAAACCCAGAACCCTGAGAGCAAACCTGTTCCTCCAGAAGGAGGAGCTAATGGCCCTGGAGTAGTCTTCCTCAGTGTGTGTGGGTGGATGGAAGAATTCTTGTTATTTCTCTCTCTCTCTTTTCTCTAATTACCCTATCCTGAGTGTAGACCCAATCACACAGAACTGTATGATTATGATGGCCACAACTGTAAGAGAAACTCCAGCTCTCTATGAAAAGACTGATGAAAAGGTGCCCCTGAGAAACAAAGAATGTATTGAAAGTCCTGCAGAGAAGAGAGGGGGATAAGGAATCCCCAGCTTCCATGTGAATTGTCACAAGTCCATACTCACTCCCAAGCTGTGTATTTTCAGAACACATGAAAAAACGTATAGCAAAAGCTTTGAGAACTGAACTGCCATATAACCTATCACCTATGTCCCAGACTAACCTCTAAATAGTGCATGCAAAGAGCAGACCCAAAGAGCATAGCAAATACTTCAAAAACTGAAGTCTTTGGAACTACTGCCCACAGAAAGTGACAGAACTTTCCATCCAAACCTAACAGGGTTAACTTCCTACTAAAATAAAAACAACCAACATTATGCAGAGGACTTAAATAGGCCAGAGTTCACAATTTAGTATGCAAAATGTCTAAGATTCAACCTATTAAGAATTAAGAAAATGTGACCAATTCTTAAGGGGAAAAAATAATCAATAGATGTCAACCCCAAGATGTTGACATTGTTAGACAAACACCTTAAAGTGGCTTTTGGGTGTATCTTCCAGAAAGTAAAAGTAAACACTATTGAAACAAACAGAAATATAGAAGATCTAAGCAAAGAAACATAAATTATAAAAAGGAACCTATTAGAAATTTAAAACTGAAAAATACAGTATCTGAAATAAAATATTTACTGGATACAGTTAAGAGCAGAATGGAAAAGACTGACCAATCCATGAACTTGTATTTGGGCCAATAGACATGTTCAATCTTCAGAGAGAAAAAAAAAAATGGAAAAAAGAGATGAGTACAATCATGAGGACTTTGAGACAATATCAAAAGCATTAAATTCACATCAGTGGAATTCCAGGAGAGGAGAATAAGATTGGTGTAGAAAATACATGTGATGATATAATGGCTGAGAATTACTCAAATTTAGTAAAGTTATAAAGTTACAGATATGAAAGCTCAGTGACCCCTCAAACAGGAATGAACTCAGGAAAACCATGCCCTAACATGGGAAGAAATTTGCTTGGAAATTTCCTTCTGGAAATTTCAACTTAACTCTATTGACAGGGGAATAAATTTCACAGAATTCATCACTAAAGAACTCTGCAAAATCTTTTACCTTTTGCTTAGAAACTCTATCATTTTATTATCCATAAACTTCAGACAATATAAAGAGAACTAATTCGGAATCCTAAAATTAAACTTAGCAAAATTTAGTTTTCAAAAACCCTTTAATTTCTATGGCCTAAAGTAAGGTTCAGCAAACCCTGACACAGAGCCAGAGCGTAAATAATTTAGGTTTTGTGGATTTTGTGGTAGAAAAGACACCTCCGATCTCTTACCTAGAAGGTATAGGTCTGGTTCTGGTATTCTCAGAGCACCGTAGGTAAAGACAGCAAGGAGCATTCAGCTTTCGCTACAGTACCCTCACCCTTAGCTGTGCCTGGTTCAGGTGAGTCTAGGGTCTCCCTGCATTAATTTTTCTGGAGCATAAACCTTGAGGTTTTATCCATTTATGGGAGAAGGAGTGTTAAAAGTTTGTAAGAAACAGGAGATTTAGTTGTCTGTTCTCATACTTTCAACCCCACTTTCAGAGGTAGCTGCCACCAAATCCTGAGCCTTTAGAATGATTTGGCTTTATTTTTGTCTAGCGTCTCCACAGGCATTTAGCATTTTTCTTTCTCAGGTCTCCTAAATCAGTTACTACTAGTCTATCTATTTTTTTCAGCTTCCAAAATTTTGTTGACAATTTGTGTCATCTCCTTCCTCCATCTTCTCTCCCATTTCCTTTAATATCATGGGTTTTTTCCTCTTAAAATTTTTTTACATCATTATAGCAGGGTAAATTGATGTGTTTAAATTTACCTGGAATTGTAAGTCTCAACAGTATATAGGTAGATATAGCATTTATTAAAAGTTAAGTTTGCTGGAAAACAGTAAGTTCCTTCAATATATAATCTGAGCTCCTTTTTCCACTCAGGAACATTTTCTTCTCTTATACCTTGCATTATTACTTCTTTTTTGTTGGCGTTGCTCCCCATTCCTACAATAAAGGTCTTTTATTCCTGCATTTGATTTCTGTCCTTTGTTCTCCATATCTATCATCGTCTCTTATAATCTCCACTTTGGAGTTTTAGTTTTGTTTTTACAGTCTGGAAGTACTTCTCAATTTTATCCTCATACAACAGGAATCTCATTTTTTCCCATGTCAGTTCTGCTTCTTATACAACTTCTGTTTCATTGAAATCTATTCTTTCTCAGCTAACACACCCTTCCTCTCTATATACATCACATTCAGGTTTCTAGTCTTTTCCAGTCGTCAGAATGTCTACCTGTTATCACCTGCTTTTCTTTTTTCTTTTTCCTCTGTTTCCTTTTTGATGGACAAGGTCTTGCTCTAGGCTGAAGTGCAGTGGCACAATCGTGTCTCACTGCAGCCTCAACTTCCTAAATCCAAGGGATCCTCCTGCCTCAGCCCCCTAAGGGGACTGAGACTACAGGTCCATGCCACCATGACACTATAGGTCCATGCCATCATGACACTACAGGTTCATGCCACCATGCCTGGCTAATTTTTTTTTGTAGAGACAGGTCTCAAGTGAGACAGTCTCTACTGGAGTGCAGTGGTACGATCACAGCTCACTGCAGTCTTGACCTCCTGGGCTCAAGCTATACTCCTGCGTCAACCCCCCAAGTAGCTGGGACTACAGGTGTGCATCACCATGCCCTGCTAAATTTTTCATATTTTTTTTGTAGAGACAGGGTTTTGCCAGGCACATTTCTTTTACTGAAAATACATCAAGCAGATATAATAGTGCCCATCATGTGTGTCTGCTTTTCCTAGTCAAAGCATTTTCAGCAGTATGTCTTTCCAAGTCTTTGGGAATGATAATTCTATTTTATTTACAATGTATATTGTTTGTCACTAGTCCATGTTGACAGGTTGGCATATTTTTTCATCCTTGAATGAAAATTGGAGTAGGTAGTTCTCATTTCATATTTTGAACAAGAAGCATTAACACCAAAACAGTAGGCAGAACCAAAACCTGCACAGTAGTATCAAGGTTAGAAATGCCAAGAGAGAAATTTAAAGGGTTCACAAACTAAAGAAGATCAGAGGTAGGTATCACCTGTTTCCACTGCAATCAGGAAACAGGTAAGTCCAGACATGGAACATTTGCACATTTCTTATATGGATCAGAAAGTAAGAGGATATGATGACTAGGAACCATGGAGGTGGAAAGATTCTTTGAGAAAAAGAATTGTGGTGATCTGTGCAGAAAGAAGCTTAAGATTAGATGATTGAATTTGCCCTCTTGGGGGTGGTAGCCTTGATATGGTTTGGCTCTGTGTCCCCACCCACATCTCACCTTAAATTGTAATAATCCCCACATGTCAAGGGTGGGACCAGGTGGAGATAACAGAATCATGGAGGCAGTCCTCCCCACTCCACTCAGCTACCAACCCCAGTGCTGTTCTCATGATAGTGAGTGAATTCTCACAAGATCTGTGGTTTTATCAAGGGCTTCCCCCTTCATTCAGCACTCATTCTCTTTCCTGCTGTCCTGTGAAGAGGTGCCTTCCACCACAACTGTAAGTTTCCTGAGGCCTCCACAGCCCTGTAGAAGTGTGAGTCAATTAAACCTCTCTTCTTTATGAAGTACCCAGTTTGGATATTTCTTCATAGCAGCATGAGAACAAACTAATAAATACAACTCTCTATCACTATAAATGGTGTTATGACAATATGTAATAGGAGCAAAATCTATCATGAATATGTAGTGTCTATTTCCTTGAGAAACTCCCCCTTCCCCACCACTTGTGATTCTAGTGGACCTGTCAACTACAGGAGTCTACTCTTTTATCAGGATAGCAACCTATAGCCCTGGCAACAGTAATTCATCCAAAGGGTGATGATGTTGGAGGTGAAATTTCAATCTAATGTAAATGGAATTATAGAAAAAATACCTGGAATGAAGCCTACTTGATCATGGTGGATAAGCTTTTTGATGTGCTGTTGCAATTGGCTTGCCAGTATTTTATTGAAGATTTTTGCATCTATGTTCATCATGGATATTGGCCTGAAGTTTTCTTTTCTTTTTGAGTCTCTGCCGGGTTTTGGTATCAGGATGATGTTGGTCTCATAAAATGAATTGGGAAAGATTTCCTCTTTTTGGATTATTTGGAATAGTTTCAGAAGGAATGGTACCAGCTCCTCTTTGTATGTCTGGTAGAATTTGGCTGTGAACCCATCTGGGCCTGGGCTTTTTTTGGGTGGTAGGCTCTTAATTGCTGCCTCAACCTCAGACCTTGTTATGGGTCTGTTCAGGGTTTTGGCTTCTTCCTGGTTTAGGCTTGGGAGAAAGCAAGTGTCCAGGAATTTATCCATTTTTTCCAGGTTTACTAGTTTATGTGCATAGAGTTGTTCGTAATAATCTCTGATGATCGTTTGAATTTCTGTGGAATCTATGGTGATATCCCCTTTATCATTTTTTATTGCATCAATTTGGTTATTCTCTCTTTTCCTTTTTATTAATCTGGCTAGTGGTCTGTCTATTTTGTTGATCTTTTTGAAAAACCAGCTCCTGGATTTACTGATTTTTTGAAGCAAGGTTGGTTCAACATATGCAAGTCTATAAACGTAATTCACCACATAAACAGAACCAAAGACAAAAACCACATGATTATCTCAATTGATGCAGAGAAGGCCTTCGACAAAATTCAACAGACCTTTATGCTAAAAACCCTCCATAAACTAGGTATTGACGGAATGTATCTCAAAATAATAAAAGCTATTTACAACAAACCAACAGCCAATATCGAACTGAATGGGCAAAAACTGGAAGCATTCCCTTTGAAATCTGGCACTAGACAAGGATGCCCTCTCTCACCACTCCTATTCAATATAGTACTGGAAGTTCTAGCCAGAGTAATCGGGCAAGAAAAAGAAATAAAGTGTATTCAAATAGGAAAGGAGGAAGTCAAATTGTCCCTACTTACAAATGACATGATTGTATGTCTAGAAGATCCCATCATTTCAACCCAAAATCTCCTGAAACTGATAAGCAACTTCAGCAAAGTCTCAGCATACAAAATCAATGTGCAAAAATCACAAGCATTCCTATACACCAATAACAGACTTAAAGAAAGCCAAATCAAGAACGAACTGCCATTCACAATTGCCACAAAGAGAATAAAATACCTAGGAATACAACTAACAAGGAACGTAAAGGACCTCTTCAAGGAGAACTACAAGCCACTGCTCAACGAAATAAGAGAGTACACAGAGAGATGGAGAAACATTCCATGATCATGGTTAGGAAGAATCAATGTCATGAAAATGGCCATACTGCCCAAAGTAATTTACAGATTCAACACTATCCCCATCAAGCTACCAATGACCTTCTTCATAGAACTGGAAAAAAACACCTTAAACTTCATATGGAACAAAAGAGAGCCTGCATAGCCAAGTCAATTCTAAGCAAAAAGAACAAAGAAGTAGGCATCACACTACTGGACTTCAAACCATACTACAAGGCTACAGTAATCAAAACAGCATGGTACTGGTACCAAAACAGAGATATAGACCAATGGAACAGAACAGAGGCCTCAGAGGCAACACAACATGTCTACAACCATCTGATCTTTGACAAACCTGACAAAAACAAACAATGGGAAAGGATTCTCTGTTTAATAAATGGTGTTGGGAAAACTGGCTAGCCATGTGCAGAAAGCAGAAACTGGACCCCTTCCTGACACCTTACACTAAAATTAACTCCAGATGGATTAAAGACTTAAACATAAGTCCTAACACCATAAAAACCCTAGAAGAAAATCTAGGCAAAACCATCCAGGACATAGGCGTAGGCAAGGACTTCATGACCAAAACACCAAAAGCATTGGCAACAAAAGCCAAAATAGACAAATGGGACCTAATCAAACTCCACAGCTTCTGCATGGCAAAAGAAACAGTCATTAGAGTGAATCGGAAACCAACAGAATGGGAAAACATTTTTGCAGTTTACCCATCTGACAAAGGGCTAATATCCAGAATTTACAAAGAACTAAAATAGGTTTACAAGAAAAAAACAAACAAGCCCATTCAAAAGTGGGCAAAGGATATGAACAGATACTTTACAAAAGAAGACATACATGAGGCCAACAAACCTGAAAAAATGCTCATCATCACTGGTCATCAGAGCATCAGAGAAATGCAAATCAAAACTACATTGAGATACCATCTCACGCCAGTTAGAATGGCGATCATTAAAAAATCTGGAGACAACAGATGCTGGAGAGGATGTGGAGAAATAGGAACACTTTTACACTGTTGGTGGGAGTGTAAATTAATTCAACCACTATGGAAGACAGTGTGGCGATTCCTCAAGGACCTAGAAATAGAAATTCCATTTGACCCAGCAATCCCATTACAGGTATTGATTGACTTACGACCTATGCAACATACCACCATTCAACTTTACGACCACAATCGCTAGCCAAGACTGCTCCACGTCTGGCAGCACAAACGTTGCCCAGCTGGGCATACGACAGTGCAGACCAGCTTCTGGCAGCACTACCATCTCCACGTGCACCATTTCAACTGTTATCCCAGACTCGGTACAGCAATTTGTGTTTTGTGTCTTGGATATTTTTCATCAAACCCCTCCCAAGATGTCTATCAAGAGGAAATTGTCTTTGTCTACACCTCAGCATGCCAAGAAGGAAAGAAAGGCCATCGATCTCAACATGAAAATGAAGGTAATTAAGCAGTACGAAGGAGGAAAGAAAGTGAATGTGATCGCACGTGATACGAAGTTATCACACTTGACTGTGTCAACGATTTTGAAAGATAAAGAAAGAATTCGTGAAGTTGTGAAAGGTTCTACACCCATGCATTCAACAGTTATTACAAAGCAACGAAGCAGGCCCATCCACGAAATGGAGAAATTGCTATATATTTGAATGGAAGATCAAATTCAAAACTGGACATCATTAAGTCTTTTTACTGTGCGGATGAAGGCAAGAAGTCTATTTCAGACTCTGAAGGAGCGTGCTGGAGAAGATTACAGTCAAGAATTTGTAGCAAGCACTGGCTGGTTCCAGAGATTCAAGAAAAGATTCCAAATGCATGATGTGTTTCGTCTGTATCGTGAAATTTATGAAGAAAAAAAGAAACATACAATTCAGACAAAGCTCACCATATTTATGAAAAAAACCAACTCTGGTAACCCCAACTGCTGCCTCAGATGACGACATCAATGATCCACAGCCAAGCACCAGCAGCCAATAAAATGTTTCGTACATGTTTATATATTTTGATATGTTTTGCAATTGGGAAAATGTTTCCTAAGGTATTTTTTACACCTGTATTTTGTATTTTTGTATGCACCTGTATTTTGTAATTTTGTATGTTTTGCAAATATTAAACCAGTTGTACTGGTAATGCAGTGTTTTACTTAAACCTGATGAATGTAAAAATAAGAAACAAAATGATATAGAGATGATACAAATGGCACAAAATGAACAAAGAAAATTATGATATATAACAATAATGAAAGAAAATTATGAATTATGATAAAATATGACTTAAATATTTTTATAACATCATTTCATAGTACTGTACATATAGCCTACTCAACTTACGACCAAATTGTGTTACGACCAGTCTGTTGGAACCAATCGTTGTTGTAAGTTGAGCACTAGCTGTACTGGGTATATATCCAAAGGATTATAAATTGTTCTACTATAAGGACACGTGCATATGAATATTCATTGCAGCAATGTTTACAATAGCAAAGACCTGGAACCAACCAAAATGCCCATCGATTATAGACTGGACAGGGAAAATGTGGCACATACACACCATGGAATACTATGCAGCCATAAAAAACGATGAGTTCGTGTCCTTTGTAGGGACATGGATGAACCTGGAAACCATCATTCTCAGCGAACTGACACAAGAGCAGAAAATCAAACACCGCATGTTCTCACTCGTAGGTGGGTGTTGAACAATGAGAACACATGGACACTGGGAGTGGAGCACTACACGCTGGGGTCCGTTGGGGGGAAATGGGGAGGGACAGTGGGGGGTGGGGAGTTGGGGAGAGATAGCATGGGGAGAAATACCAGATATAGGTGATGGGGAAGAAGGCAGCAAATCACACTGCCACATGTGTACCTATGCAACAATCTTGCATGTTCTTCAGAAGTATCCCCAAACCTAAAATGCAATAAAATAAAATTAAAAAAAAAAACACCTGACTGTGGGTGATACTGCCACCCTCTTAGAAACCCTAGATATAAAATAAGAAGAATGTAGTGAAGACAATCATCTTATAAACATAAATGAGGAAAGGATGATCTCATGTTAGAGGAAGTGATGCCAGCAAAAACTTAACATTAAAGTAACTCTCAGAGATATGTCATAACATTGAAAGTACAAAGGATAAAATGTTAGAAGATAATCCAAACTTAGAAAAAGTGTGACAATTTACAAAGGCATAGAAAAGATGTTCATACCATATCACAAGTTATACTATGAGAAGGTAAGTGCTATTCTTGATAAGTATGTGGTTGGTTTGTGTGGTAAGTTTTTTTTGAGAAGGTACAAATTGTTTTAATAAATCTTAGTTCAGACTGTGTGGGAGCATTATCTCCACTATTAACACAATACAACTATAAAAGATAATTTTTCAAAGAGAAATACATACTTGCTATGTACACGGACAATAATATTGCAAAAAGTAATGTCCTTGTTTCTTATGCAAATTGTTTGATAAGTTTGAAAATCTTAAAATGTCACTAAATACTTTGCATAAAAAACTTAGAAGCTCCTTTTTTCTCAAACTGATAGGAAGAGATTTAAAAAAAGGAAGAAGAAGCTCTTGAATACTGGATAGAGTATTTTTTAATAAAAAGTGTGAGCAAAAATCATGGGGGATTTTTCCTATAATGAAATGATTGAAGTGTTCATACCTGTAAAATTTTTCCAAGTTGAAAAATAAAAAATAATTTTAAAGTGCACCTTCCAAAATGTAAGTAGGTAAGACCAACCTGTATATCTTAAGATATTAAGAAGTTAGAGACAAAGAGAAATTCTTAGCAGTAGTTATTTTGGTAAGTTTTCTTTTTTTCTTTCTTTCTTTCTTTCTTTCTTTTTTTTTTTTTTTAAAAAAAGCACTTTAAATAGCAATATTTCTAATGTTTTAAATTGCAGTATACTAAATAAATATTCTTTTTAATACTGTTTTCACTTCCCTATTCATTATAACCAACAAAATATATTTTTTACATTTTGATAAAAAATTTTTGAAAAATCAGTAAACAATTGTAGTTTTCCCCACTGATTATTAAGATCACTTTGCATGATTTCAGCATGTACAGTCCTTTTGAATCCCACACTCTTGTGCAAAGTAAGGATCCCTGTGATAGAAATTGAAGCACATTCAGAATCATTTATGTTGATAAGACCTGTAGTTTTCATGTTATGTTCTATGAAATTCTGAGTTCCATCAGAGTATTTCAAAGCTTTCAAACATCTCACAAATGTTTGATTTTAATTTCATTTTTAAAATGTAGCTTATTTTTAAAAATAAACTTTATTCTTTAGTTTTACGTTTACAGAAAAATTTAGCAGACAGTGCTGAAAGTTCCCATTTTAGTCTACATATTTACTATGATTAGTGAACTAACATTAATGTATTTTATTGATACGTAATTGTACATATTAAAGCACCTGTGATATTTTGATACATGCATTCAATGCGTAATGACCAAATTAGGTTAATTAGAATGTCTATCACTTAAAACACTTATCATTTCTTTGTATTGGGAACATTTAAAATCTTCTAGATATTTTGAAATATACAAAAAAATTATTATTAACTATTGTCACCCTACTGTGCTATCGAACACTAGAACTTGCTTCTTATTTTATTTTATTTATTATTTTTTTTAGAACTTAACTTCTTCTATCTAACTATATGTTTGTACCCATTAGCAAACCTCCGTGCATCTCCCCACCTACTCGTTCCAGCCTCTGATAACCATCATTCTACATACTACCTTCATGAGATCAACTTTTTAAAAAAATTCATCACCTCAAGCATGTATCATTTCTATGTGTTCTAAACATTCCAATTATCTCTTTATTTTTTAATGTACAATAAATCAGTATTTACTTTAGTCACCCTGTTGTGTTATCAGATACTCAGTCTTATTCATTCTAATTATTCTTGCACCCAATAACTTCACACACACACACACACACACACACACACACACACACACACACACTGCCCAACTACTGGTAACCATCATTCTACTCTCTCTCTCTGTGAGTTCAATTGTTTTAATTTCTAGCTCTCACAAATGAGAACATACAAAGTTTGTCTTTATGTACTTGGCTTATTTCACTTAACATAATGTCCTCCAGTCCATCCACATTGTTGCAGCTGACAGGATCTTGTTCTTTTTATGGGTAGGTAGTACTCCATTGTGTATATGTACCGTATTTTCTTTATCCATTCATCTGTTGGTGGACACTTAGTTTGCTTCCAAACCTTGGCTATTGTGAATACTGCTGCAATAAACATGGGAGTGCAGATCTCTGTTCCATATACAGATTTTCATTCTTTTGGGCATATACCTAGCAATGGGATGGCTGAATCATATGATAGCTCTATTTTTAGTTTTCTGAGTAACCTCCATACTGTTCTGCATAGTGGCTGTACTAATTTACATTCTCACCAACAGTGTAGGAGGGTTTCTTTTTCTGCACATACTCGCCAGCATTCATTATTGCCTGTCTTTTAGAGAAAAGCAATTTGAATGAGATGGTATCTCACTGTAGTTTCAATTTGCATTTATCTGATGATCAGTGATGCTGAGCATCTTTTCATATACCTGTTTGCCATTTATATGTCTTCTTTTGAGAAATGTCTATTCAGATCTTTTGCCCATTTAAAAAAATTTAACTTTTAAGTTCAGGAGTACATGAGAAGGTTTGTTATATAGGTAAACTTGTATCATGGGGGATTTTCGCATGGATTATTTCATTACCCTGGTATTAAGCCTAGTACCCCTTGTTATTTTTCCTGATCCTCTCCCTCCTCCCACCCTCCACCCTCAAATAGGCCCCAGTATGTTTTGTTCCCCTGTATGTATCCATGTGTTCTCATCATTTAGCTCCCACTTATAAGCAAGAACATGCGGTATTTGGTTCTCTAATTCTGTGTTAGTTTGCTAAGGATAATGGCCTCCAGCTCTATCCATGTCCCTGCAAAGGAGATCTTATTGTATTTTGTGGCTGCATAGTATTCTGTGGTGTATATTTACCACATTTTCTTTATTCAGTATGTCATTGATGGGCATTTAGGTTGATTCCATGTCTTTGCTATTGCAAATAGTACGGCAATGAACATACACATTTGTGTGTCTTTGTAATAGAATGATTTCTATTCCTTTGGGTATATACCCAGTAATGGGATTGCTGGGTCAAATGTTATTTCTGTCTTTAGGTCTTTGAGGAATCGTCACACTGTCTTCCATAATGGTTGAACTAATTTACACTTCCACCAACAGTGTATAAATATTCCTTTTTCTTCATAACCTCTCCAACATCCATTATTTTTTTACATTTTATTATTAGTCATTCTGACTCCTGTGAAATAGTATCTCGTTATGGTTTTGATTTGCATTTCTCTAATTATCAGTGATATTGAGCTTTTTTTTATATGCTTGTTGGCCACATGAATGTCTTTTATTGAAAAGTGTCTAGTTTTTTAGATGCATCATTATGTTGTTTATTGAAGTTTTTTTACTTTTTGGATGTAGGCACTTACTGCTATACATTTTTCTCTTAGCACTGCTTTTACTGTATCCCACAGATTTTGGTATGTTGTGTTTCCATGGTTTGTTTCAAGAAAAATTTTGATTTCTTTCTTAATCTCTCCCTTGACCCACTGGTCATATAAGAGTATATTGTTTAATTTCCATGTGCTTGTATAGTTTTTAAAATTCCTCTTGTTGTTGATTTCTAGTTTTATTCCATTTTGGTCATAGAAGATACTTGATGTTATTTCAGTTTTTCTGAAAATTTTAAGACTTGTTTTGTGGCCTAATATATGGGCTACCCTTGAGAATGTTCCATGTGCTGAGGAGAAGAATGTGTATTCTGCAGCCATTGGGGTGTTGAAGTCTTCAGCAATTATTGTATTAGGGTCTATCTCTCTCTTTAGCTCTAATAATATTTGCTTCATATATCTGGGTGCTCCAGTGTTGGGTGCATATACATTTATACTTATTACATACTCTTGTTGAATTGACCCCCTTTTCAACATATAATGACCTTCTGTGTCTCTTTTTATGGTTTTTGTCTTGAAATGTATTTTATCTGATATTAATATAGCTATTCCTGCTGTTTTTTGGTTTCCAGTTGCATGGATTGTCTTTTTCCATTCTTTATTTTCAATCTATTTGTGTCTTTATAGTTGAAGTGTGTTTCTTGTAAGCAGCAGAGAGTTGGGCTTGGTTTTTTATCCATTTAGCCACTCCATATCTTTTGATTGGAGAGTTTAGTCCATTTACATTCAATGCTGTTATTGATAAGTAAGGACTTATTCTTGCCATTTTGTTATTTGTTTTCTGGTTGTTTTATGTATCATTTTTTCCTTACCACCTCTCTTATTGTTTAATTTTGCAGTTGAGTGAGTTTCTGGAATGCTAAGCTTTGATTCCTTTCTCTTTCTTCTTTGTATACTGGCTCTATCTGTGAGTTTTATAGTTTCACATGTTTTCATGATGATGGTAATCATCTTTTCAATTCCAGATGTAGGACTCCCTTGGGCATGTCTTGCAAGACCTAGTGGTAATGAATTCCTTTCATTTTTGCTTGTCTATGAAACATTTTATTTCTCCCTCATTTCTAAATAACAGCTTCACTGGGTATAATATTCTTGACTTGCAGGATTTTTTTATTTCAGTATTTTGAATATATCATCCCATTCTCTCCTGGCTTGTCAGATTTCTGTGGAGAAATCCACTGTCAGTGGGGCCCCTTACATGTGACTTGACATTTTTCTCTTGCTTTTTTTAGAAGTCTTTGTCTTTTTACAATTTGACTATAATGTTCCTCAGAGAGGACCTGTTTGGGTTGAATCTACTTGCAATTCTTTGAGCTTCCTGGACTTAAATGTCCATTTCTCCCTCATATTTCCCCTTCTCTTCTACTTCAAGAACATCCATAATACAAATACTTGTTTGCTTTATGATGTGCCAAAAATTCAGTTGGCTTTCTTCTGCTTGGTCTAGACTATTATTGAGTTTGTCAATTGTATTTTTAATTTCATTCTTTGACTTGCTTTTACCTCTAGGGTTTCTATTTGGTTTTTTATGATATCTATCTCTTTGTTGAAGTTCTTGTTCAAAGTATAAATTATTTTCCTGATTTCATTACATTGTCTATCTGTATTTTTCTTGTATCTCAATGCATTTCCTTAAGGTTGTTATTTTGAATTCTTTTTCTAGAATTTCATGCATTTCCTAAAGATTGGGGCCTGTTACTAAAGAATTATCTTTTTTCTTTAGAGGTGCTGTGTTTTCCTGCTTTGTCATGGTGGTGTTTTTTCTATGTCGATCTATATGCCTTTGGTGGAAAAGTCACCTCTTCCAATTTTATGGAGTAGCTTTCACAGGAAAAGACTTATTTATATGAATGGAACCTGGGGTGTTGGTTTAGTGAGGTTGGTTTTGGTTTTAGGAAGATATGGTAGTGTAATGTAACCTCTATGTAATGCCTTCAGCTGTAATTAACACTAGTGGCATTTGGCCATTTCTCAGTGACCTAGTCTAAAAGAATTTGTGGTGATGGTGGTGCAGCTTTGCCAGGGGTGGGCTCACTGGCCTGTTTATCAGGTCAGAGGCATGTTTGTGCACATGATGCATTAGCCAACTTGGGGTCTGGCTCACTGGGGTTGGGACCACTGAGGTTGGGGTCATGGGGCTATTACCCTGTTCAGGAGCATGAGTTGTTTGGCCAGCCTGGGGACATGCCTGCCAGGGGTGGCTCACAAAGCTGTTTCTTGAAGGCCCAGAACATGGGTGTAAGGCTGCTTAGCTGACCTGGAGGAATGCCCACCAGGAAGGCCAGCAGGGCTGTCTCTTACGCCTGGTATGTGGACGCATAGCTGCTTGGCTGGCCTAGGAATTTATCTGATGGGGTGACCCATGGGACATTTTTTCAGGCCCAGGACACAGCTTCATAACTACTTGGCTGGCCTAGGGGGTGTTTCTGCAGTGGGTAGCCCATAGGGCTGTTTTTTAGGTCTGAGATATAAGCACAGGGCTGTTTGGTTGGCCTGCAGGTATGCTCAGCAGAGGTGGCCTATGGGGCTGTTTTGGAGGCCTGAGACATGGGTGTGTACCTGCTTTGTTGGCCTAGGGGACAGGTCTTCTGGGGACAGGCACAGAGTTGTTTCTTAGGCTCATGACATGGCTTCATGGCTGCTCAGTTGACCTGGGGATACTTCTACTGGAGATGGTCCACAGGGCTGTTTCTTAGGCCTGGTATATAGGCACATGGCTTCTTAGCCAGCTCAGGGCATGTTCATCAGTGGTGGCCCACAGAACTGTTTCTGAAGTCCTTGATGTGGGCTCTTGGCTGCTTGGCTGGCTTGGGGTTGTGCCTACCAGTGGCAGCCTGCAGGAGCAGTTCCCAGGTCCTTATGGGAAACGCAGGGTCATTAGGCAGGTCAGGGGCATGTCTGCAGAGGCAGGGGTGCTGTGGGGTTGTTTCTCAGGTCTTGAGCATGGGAGTATAGCCACTCCACTGGCCAGGGGGCATATCAGCTACTAGGAGGCTCAGGGGCATCTCTCTCTTGCGGAGGGCAAACAGCAGTTTGGCCAGCTCAAGGGCAGGTTGGCCCTGGGCAGGACTGGCAGACTGTTCTTCTGGCTGTAAGTGCAGTAATTAGGGGTTTGTCTTCTTGCTGTGCAGGACCAGAGTCACAGCTGATCCTAGGCCCAAGCTCTGTGTGGCTGACATATGGCATTCAGCCACTTGTGTGGTGTGGGCTTGGCATAATGAGGATGGAGCGCCCCAGTTGTGGAGATACACAGTAGCTACTGGCCCCAGTACAGGGTATGCTTCACAGGTTGCTGTTTTCTCAAGATGGCATTATATTATGCTGCAGCAGCTTGGCCCACAGGGAGTGGGATGGGGGAATGGGGAGTGCACAACTTGCTCTCCTAATCTGGAGCAATGTAACTGCGTGAATTCCCAGCAGCTCTTCAAACTGGGCTCAGGGCTCTGGAGGACTGTAGGATTTTTATGTAATAAGGACTGTAGGTTTTTTCAGTGGCAGTGGGGGCTGGTGGGGATCTTGTGCTTGCTTACCTTTTCCCTGTAATAAGAAGTCCTCCTGACTCTGGGCACATCCAATCCAGGTGGGGGAGGCAGGGCTGCAGAGGCCCAGGGCCTCCATGCTTCCCTCCCAGATCTCCACTCCCCCATCACACTCCACCACTCTCCCTTCCATGCTCCAGTCAAACCTGAGTCTGTTTATTCATTTTGCTGGGCCTTTCTTGTGGGATAGATGAATACCAGGTGTCTCTAGCCAGCCATCTTCCGACGTGACTTACTATTGAAGGATTTTTTTTTTTTTTTTTTTTTTTTTTTGAGACGGAGTTTCGCTCTTGTTACCCAGGCTGGAGTGCAATGGCGCGATCTCGGCTCACCGCAACCTCCGCCTCCTGGGTTCAGGCAATTCTCCTGCCTCAGCCTCCTGAGTAGCTGGGATTACAGGCACCAGCCACCATGCCCAGCTGATTTTATATATATATATATACATATAGATATACATATATATACATATAGATATACATATATACATATATATACATATATACATATATACATATAGATATACATATATACATATATATATACACATATAGATATACATATATATACACATATATATATATATATATATTTTTTAGTAGAGACGGGGTTTCACCATGTTGACCAGGATGGTCTCGATCTCTTGACCTCGTGATCCACCCGCCTTGGCCTCCCAAAGTGCTGGGATTACAGGCTTGAGCCACCGCGCCCGGCCAACTATTGAAGGACTTTAAGCAGAAGTGTGACCTCATGAAAGTTATGTTTTAAAACATTAATAAGTTGGGGGCTAGGGAGAGGTGAGGACGGTAAACGGATACAGAAAAATTGCTAGAAAGAATTAATGAGATCTGCTTTTTGGACACGCCTGGCCAACATGGTGAAACCATGTCTCTACTAAAAATACAAAAATTAGCCAGGCATGGTGGAGAGTACCTGTAAACCCGCTTGCACCCAGGAGGTGAAGGTTGCAGTGAGTGAGATCTCACCACTGCACTCCAGCTTGGGCGAGAAACATGAGACTCCATCTCAAAAAAAAAAAAAATCTACTTTTTGACGGCACAACAAAGGGTGACTATAGCCAATAATCATTGTACATTTAAAAATAACTAAAAGAGTATAATTGGATTGTTTGTAATACAAAGGATAAATGCTTAAAAGATGGATACCCTATTCTCCATTATGTGATTATTAAAACATCTCATGTACCCCATAAATATATACACCTATTAATGCCAACAAATATTAATTTTTTTTAAAAAACCCACTAATGAGTCAACAAATTTTATGCTTCTGCTTTGTGGCCAAAAAAAAAAAAAAAACTCTCCTGACCTAAACCTTTCCTATCAGGCCAGTCATTTTTTTCCTTCTTCCTCCATCTTTTCATGTGTGATAGTTTCTTTTGGGTAAGCATTAGTTGAAAGTTCAGCCCTCATAGAGGTGTTCTTCCCCTCTCCCTTCTCTTACAGGAGCACAGTGTCTGCCATAAGGGAAAGTTTACTACTCTTCCCTGGGTACACCTGGTAAATGTATTGCCATTTTCTGCTGGACTCCAATTGAGCTATCTCATCCATCTTATCTCTAATCCATGCCTATCCATCAACTTCTGTCCTAGAATCCACCTGGGATGGACAAACACTATCACCAGAACTCTGGAAGCTCAAAACTCCATTACTGCTCTCATCTCAGTAGCCCAGGAGTCCCTTGGTCTTGCAGTCCTCTGGGTATCCTGGGGCTACACAGGCGCTTTTGAATCGCTTCTAGATATAGACCACTGGAAACCCAGCTTGATTTCAGCAGTGCTCCCTAGACACTTGCCTTCACAGATGCTGTGCTATCACCCACTCTTCCCTCCCCCACTTCCATGTCAAACATAGAACTTCTCTGAGGCTTGTACCTTGCCACAAAGATCAAAGGATCTCAGGTCACCCTTCTTTGTATCTGAATATTTCTATTGCATCATCCCGCCTCCATACTCCCACTCGCAGTGAAAAGTGCTTCTTTTTATTTCACCTCCTCGGGAGGGAGCTTCCCCTTTATCATATGCTTCTTTTTTTAGGTGAGGACCATTTCGGTGGAATGGCGACAGGGGAATATAATTGAATGTTTAAAATATGATTTGATTTAGGGTGTCTGTGAAAAAAATCCACATCAATCTACTGTCAAAATATTATCTCCATTTAAATTATTTGCTTATGGTCTGTCTCCACCAGAAGAACAAACTCTACAAGGGTGGGACTCCGTTGTCTGTTTTCTTTACTGCTATGTCTCCAGCACCTAGCACAGGGTCTATTACTCAATAAATATTTGTGGGAGAAAAAATGAAGCAATGAGATGAGGAAACCAATGAATGATGAGTGATTTATTCTATTAGTACTGGGATCTGTTGGAGAATTTTGAGAAGAGGATTAAAGCAATCAGATTTGCAGGTAATCAAATGTCTTTAAGCTGTGACAGTCACCATAAGCAGCAATCTGTATTGTGGCCCCCACAGCTTCCCAAGTAACAGCTATTGGCTCTCAAGCATACATACTATAGTGGGAGAATTTACTGCTGCAAATATTTAAAGTCGTGAACAGCCTCCTGAGAAGAGCTGAAGAGAGATTACAAACTTAAGACTACCTCCCCTGACTCTTCATCCTTTTTCCCCCGCTCTTTCTCCCTAGCACTGCAGCCCTTTAGTCAGTGGAAGAAGCTATACAATGTAACCCTCTCAGAGAATTTCAGCTGAGATCTGGATACCCAGCCCACTCTGCTATTATATTTGCATTTCATGCTTAATTTGTCTATAACATTACAACTTTTATACTCCTACATTTCTGCTGTTATAATCATAAAGAATACTATTTTGAGACTTCTATTTTGCAAGTGAAATTAGCATTTCAACGTAAAATAGAGAAGAAAAATCGTTGATCATCTGCCTAAAATGTCTGGGGCTTCATCCATGGCTGAAGTTTAATTTCTCAGTGTCTGGGAAAAGCCACTGGTTTGTGCAGGCTTCTCAGTGTACGTAAGTGCTGCCAAGACTCATGCCTCTGGTCTCTTGTGTCAGAGGATAACCTGGTTGACTCTTCCTTTGGTAATAGAGAAGGAACCTGAGATCAGATCTGCCATTTGGGTGTGTCTGAAATGATTTATCTTCTGAAATGGTTTGCCATCTCTTGTTCCTTACCCTTATGGGATTTCTGACACAAGGGCAGAGTGCAGAAGCCTCTTCACTGAAGAAAGCACTCAAAATCCTGTGGGCCTAGTGTGCTAAATAAAGAGAGTGCAGGGCTTTGTGGCCAGTGCTCACCTCCAGAGCAGAATCAAGGGATATGTCAGGAAAGGGGCTGGAAGGAAGAAAGGAGCCCCAAATGCATTTTCACAAAGATCAGAGACATTTACTCCTGGTATTTATGAAGATTTCTAGTAATGGTATGACAATTCTTATCTTATAGAATCTTGCCATTAGGGAATTGATGTTTTAGCAGAACAAAGAAGCTAACGAACTTCTCAGATAGGGTCAGGGATGTGGAGAGGAACTAGCCCAGATTACCTTTTCAACATCTTTCAATATTATAACTCCAATTCTAATGTTAAAAACCTAAAAAATGTTCATAAACTTGTGTCAGTGTCTGAAGGGTGAGGAATAAATAGGGAAACTGCATCCCAGTTTGAAACATATGTAGGCGATATGGTTTGGATTTGTGTCCCCACCCAAATCTCATGTCAAAGTATAATCCCCAATGTTGGAAGTGGGGCCTGGTGGGGGGTGATTGGATCATGGGGCAGAGTTCTCATGAGTAGGTTAGCAACATCCCTTCGGTGCTGTTCTCCTGATGGTGAGTGAGTTATCGTGAGATCTGGTTGTTTAAAAGTGTGTGGCACCATAAGAATGGTATAACGAACTTGGGGACTCAGGGGAAAGTGGGAGGCAGTTGAGGAAAAGAAGACTACATATTAGGTACAATGTAGACTGCTCAGGTAATAGGTACACCAGAATTTCAGAAATCATCTCTAAAGAACTCATCCATGTAACCAGAAACCACCTGTACCCCAAACGCATTTGAAATACAATAAAAATAAATAAGTAATTTAAAAGTGTGTGGCCCCTCTCCCTTCTTTCTTGGTCCTGCTGCACATGCACCTGCTCCTGCTTCGCCTTTTGCCATGAGTAAAAGCTCCCTGAGGCTCACCGGAAACAGAAGCCACCATGCTTCCTGTACAGCCTGCAGAACTGTGAGCCAATTAAACCTCTTTTCTTTATAAACTACCCAGCCTCTGGTATTTCTTTATGGCAATGTGAGAATGGACTGGCACACGAGGCAAAAAGTCAGCCAGGGAAGATACCGGTGGAAGCTGGAAAAGAGGGCAAGAGGCTAAATCCTGAGCCTATAGAATATAAAATTAACTTGTTTCAGGGTTGTCTTGAAGGGACTTGGGCTTCCATCTCACCTCATACGCCTAAAAGAAAGAAAAGTGTAAGTCCTTGTGGTGTGGGGTAAGGGGTGACTATTTTCCCATGAAATCACAGGAGGGTGAGAAGACAACAGTGAGAACCTGGGGCTCCTCTCTATCTACAAAAACTTCTCTCTGGTCTTCAGGTACCTGGCATCTCCTAGGGGCTTAATCCTACTTCCATCTGTCATCTGTACCTGTTTTTTTTTCAACATAGCCAATATTCCCCTCCTTTATCACATCTCTTCAAAGCAGACCCTGGGCTAAGGGAGTTCAGAATGCTGTTTGCAACCCCAAGCCATGCCCAAATGTCAGGAAACTGAGCCCATTTTTCCTATGCAGAAGCAGCAAGAGCTCCAGGGATGTGGCAAGAGGTTCAAGCATGGAAAAGGGGGTTGGACTTTGATGTCTTCTAGCTCAGAGGTTCTGCAGAAGGCAAATGGGTAGACTCCAAGTAACTGTCTTTCTCTAGGATCCTACTGAATAGGATACCAGGGGAAAGGGTATCATAATTACCTTTTAGTTACTTTTACCTATGATCTCAGTAGCCTAATCTAACCACTGTTGAATTTCCCATGGGCTAGGTACCTGGCACAAAATAGATCCTCAGCAAATATGTACAAAATATATTTTTGTATATATACTAAAATACAAACTATATACAAAATGTGCCAAGGCAATTTCAAATGAGTAAAATTAGTAATAAAATTATGGATAATTTTTCTGTTTTTCCAAATTTCAGTATAGTATTATACTTGTATAATAGTCTTTTCCTTAAATATTTTATAATTAATATGTATATTTTTAAATAAAAATAAATAAGTATGTACATAATTTTATATAAAATTAATAGTTTATAAATATATTTTACCTATCACTATAACAAAACACTATTTTATATAAAAATTCAGAAAAAAATGTCTCCACATATCTTCTAAATATACTGCCATCACTGTTTCTCTCCTCTCTATCACAACCTAACTCCTGCTAGAATGTAAGCCCCTCCCCCTCCACCATAATAACATGAGTTCCCTCCCCACAATATAAACTTCATGAGAGCAGGAACTCAATATTTTTTTTTTAAGAGATAGCATCTTGCTGTGTTGCCCATGCTAGTCTCAAACACCTGGGCTCAAGAGGTCCTCCTACCTCAGCCTCCTGAGTATATGGTGCTACATGCATGCCACCATGCCCTGCTATGAAACTCCTTTGTTCGCCACTATTTCCAAGAGCAATACCTGATAAGTGGTAGTCACTC
Source organism: Saimiri boliviensis (assembly GCF_048565385.1). NCBI lineage: Eukaryota > Metazoa > Chordata > Mammalia > Primates > Cebidae > Saimiri > Saimiri boliviensis. Next base: position 187,055,734 of record NC_133450.1, read on the forward strand.
AATAAATATTGCTGAACAAGTGAATAAACATCCGTGTGCATCTTTATTCAAAGTCAGAAACACTAAAGCAATCAAGTAGAGACAATGAGAATAAATATATTACACAGATATTCTGTGATAATTTTATGATATTAATAATGGCTAATATTTATTGAGCATTTATTAAGTATATTTTTATACTTAATAAATATTACAACCTTTACAAGCTGGGCATTATGCTGAGCAGTGGACATGTAAAATTTCTATGATATAGACTTACTCTATTATTAATTTTATTTCTTTTTTTTTTTTTTGAGATGGAGTTTCGCTCTTGTTACCCAGGCTGGAGTGCAATGGCACGATCTCGGCTCACCGAAACCTCCGCCTCCTGGGTTCAGGCAATTCTCCTGCCTCAGCCTCCTGAGTAGCTGGGATTACAGGCACGTGCCACCATGACCAGCTAATTTTTTGTATTTTTAGTAGAGACGGAGTTTCACCATGTTGGCCAGGATGGTCTCGATCTCTTGACCTCGTGATCCACTCGCCTTGGCCTCCCAGAGTGCTGGGATTACAGGCGTGAGTCACCGCGCCCGGCAGGTTATTAATTTTATTTCTAAAAAAAACCTGGAGACTGAAGTTAGAGAGTTTTTTAATTTTTTTTTTTTTTTTTTTGAGTTTCGCTCTGTCACCCAGGCTGGCGTGCGGTGGTGTGATCCTGACTCACTGCAACCTCTGTTTCCCAGATTCAATAGGTTCTCCTGTCTCAGCTTTCCCAGTAGCTGGGATCACAGGCAGGTGCCAACACACACGGCTAATTTTTGTATTTTTAGTAGAGATGGTGTTTCACTATGTTAGCCATGCTGGTCTCGAAATCCTGACCTCAAGTGATCCGCCCACCTTGGCTTGACATTATTATTGTTATTGGGTCCTTACAGATGATATATTTTTAATTTAGCAAAGCACTGAACCATTTTCATGAGTTATTCTTCATAGTAAAATTATAAAGTAAGACAATGTCCAAGTTCTTATTACATAGATTCTCAAAATCACATTGGGAATAAGAGAGGTGCAATGAGGATTTTGATTCCACAATTCTAGTGTGTGGCCACAGCCACTCAGATTCTTTCCAGAAGGCAGAAACAAACATGCAGTAATGTTGCCCATGTCACAAGGCTATGGTGAGGGAGAATTAATAAGTGATTACAAAATTCTTCGTAAATACAGTGTACCGTACAAATGCAAAACATCTACAACAACAATAATTAGTTCTAATCACTATCTCTATTCTGTGTGCAGCTGTCTCTCAAAATTCATGTTGGGAGTTTAATCACCCTGCCGCAATAAATAAAGTAACCTCCCTCTTCCTCTGACCCTGCTGAGAGCTGTCCATTGTTCCTGCCAGCTGCTGAACATGGCTCCTGCGCACCCTCAGCCCACCCCTCCTACTCTCAGCAAAGTCTGAATTCTGACATTAATTGGAAAAAAAAAAAACAAAAACAAAACAGGACCTCCTGAGCCTTGAGCCTTTCAAAATCCCTGACTCTCAAACAAAATTGGGCACAAGGGCTAGAGAAGTATACAGACTTTCAAAATAGGTTTCTTACCTTCCCTTACACAGGAAAGGAACTTTTCCTTCCATAGAGCCCTAGTAATGCTCAGGTAACTATAGTGAAATACCAGGTTGACAAATTATCATTTATTTAGCAATGTAAGGTACATAATAGGTGCTGAATAATGTAGCGGTCATGACAATGATCAATTTAACGTCCATTTATACCCTGTCTACAACTTCTAGAGTAGTTGCAACAGAAATCACATGGCCCACAAAACCAAATATATTTACTCTCTGGCCTTACAGAAGCAATTTACTCTCTGACCCTTTATAGCAGTAGTTTGCAGACCCCTGAAAGAATGTGAATAGATATAAGAGGAGGAAAAGACCGAGCCCTGAGTCAACATTAAGAGATGAGAAATATAAGAAAAAGCAGGTCATGACACAGGCAGAAAACCAAAGGAATATGGTATCCCCAAACCAAGTGAAGATGGATTGCTAAGGTGAGTGGGAGTGATCAACTATGTTAATGTTACCTGGAGGACATGTTAGAAGTGGATTGAGAACTGAATGCTGGATATCATAACTTGAAGGCCGTTGGGCACATTTACAAGACCATTCTCAGTGGAATGGTAAGAATGAAAGTCTAATTGATGTGGTGGATTCAGGAGAGAATAAAGCTGGTCACGGTGGCTCATGCCTGCAATCCCAGCACCCCAGCACTTTGGGAGGCTGAGGCGGGCAGATCACCTTAGGTCAGGAGTTCCAGACCAGCCTGGCCAACATGTTGAAACCTCGTCTCAACTAAAAATACAAATATTAGCGGGGGGTGGTGGCATGTGCCTGTAGTCCCAGCTACTTGGAAAGCTGAGGCAGGAGAATTGCTTGAACCTGGGAGGCAGAGGTTACAGTGAGCCGAGATTGTACCACTGCATTCCAGCCTAGGGGGATAGCGTGAGACTTCATCTGAAAAAAAAAGAATGGGAAGAGAGGTAGTGGTGGAGATAGCTACACGGGAAAGAGTTTCACTGAAAGGATAACAGAGAAAAGAGTCATAAACTGAAAAGGCTTGTGGAATAAAGGGAGTGCACGTGGGGTGTGTGTGTGTGTGTGTGTGTGTGTGTGAACAGTATCTTATAACATATTTGTGTGCTGATGAGAATGCGACAATTATCCAGTACAGATAAGAATGATGATGAAGATGAAGACATTAAATGAAGACAAACAGGAGGAAAAAGAGAAGAGGTCGAATTAGGATACAGATACACTGTGGAAGCTGCAGCCCTACCGGTAAAGGATAGAGTTTCAGCAGTGGGGTGAATGATTCCTGTGTCAAGAATCTAGAATGAATAAGAGTCCTCAAACAAAGAAAGGAAAATCACAACAAAAAGGCAGAAAGCTGTCTGGCCTCGCTTGATATAAAAGATAATGGTTCTCACCTAATGGAGGTCAACCAAGGGCCAAGAAGGGAAGAGCCTGGCTAGGCCTATGCAGGGATGGAAAGGATCGTGAAGATTCTGAAAATAAAGCTCTGACTTCCAAGTCATGTTGCCTAAAATAGATTCATGGTTCTCTCTAGATGAGTTTCCCTTTTGCTATCCTTTACTAAGGATCAATCAGATATTCCATATTTTTATAAAGAATCTAGCAAAGGTTGAAGGAACAGTGAGAATCAGAAGGTTGAAGGAACAGTGTTTCCTTGAGGCCAATGCGGTGAGGGAAACTGATCAGGAAAAGATGGATGAATTCCACAGGCACAGTGCCCGAGCCACAAGAGTACAGACAACCCTTGATTTTCATTCCAGTGTGTTAATCTTAGAAATTTTGTGTTTTGTTTAATGAGGAAGAGGAAACCTTACAAAACCATAGAGGATTTTGCTTGAAGAAGGCACATGCTCTATTAAGATTATAAGCATAATGACATATGGTTTCTCTTATAAAACTTTGAACTTTCAAGGTTTAACTCTTCTGGGAGACTTGCCAGGCAGTGTGGGGAAGTTCAGCAAAGCAGCCCCAACTCCTTTCCCTGAGTTTCTCCTTCACCTCTTACCTCAAGAACTGAGGCCTACCCCAGGAATATAAAGTTATTTCTTTCACATTATGTTACAAATGTAGTCAAAAACTCCTCTTGCCTTTTCAGGGCAGAGACAGACTAGAATATTCAAAAGCCTTTCCAGGGGGGTAAGGGAAAGTGAAGCACACAGAAACTGCAGAGGCAGGAAGACAGGAAATTAAGATCTAGGCACATGGTTATATAGCTAGGATTGTCTAGATTTAAATAATAACCCTGATATTTGCTGGCTATACAGCCTTGTGCAAGTTACTCAACTTCTCTGAAGCACAGTTTCCTCATCTATAAAATGAGTTTAAAAGCCATGAGCCTGGTTTACTTTTCAAAATAAAATAATGGGTAAATTTATACCTACCTGTGTTAGTTTAGGTCCTCCAAGAAGTATATGCAAACGTCAGCATAGACTTGCAGGAAATTGGGGGAAATGCCTGCAAAAGGTAATGGAGAGGAAGCTGAGAGAGCTGTCAGAGAGAGATGCACACCTGATCCCTGAGAAGGAGAGAGGGAAAGAAGCAAGGTTGCATAAGTCAAGCCTTAGACTAGAATCCTCAAGCCAGAGTTGTCTGTCAGAGGAGTCCTATATTTCATAAGAATGGACCTGCCATAATATCCCTGCCATATCCATCACTGGCTGAGAGCAGACCATGGGAAGCATGGCCTCAGAGCAAATGCAGTGATGTGTTTAGAACACAGCATCTGGGGACACCAGTCAAATGTATTCCCTGCAGTAGGAGGTTGGAGAGGTACATTCTCATGGTCCTTCACATCTACTTCTACTCAGGGGACTGAGGAGCTGCTCCTCTATGGTTCTCACACACCCTTCTTCCTAAAAGTAAACTTAGAAGGGCCAGGTTAGTGGAACATCACTGACGTTGATATCAGGCCTGCAACTGGTACTTATACTCTCCCTTCTCCATTCTATATTCCCCTCACTGTTGAGGTGGGGTGTGACAGAGGGAGCACCATCATCTTGGACAAACACTGCCACTTTTAAGTTTCAGCTCCCTTTCTAGCCTCATACATTTCAAGGAAATCACTTCTCTTCTAACTGCAAACAGCCAGAAAGAGCAGACAGTAAAACACAGATAAGACAGCTCAGGCACAGAGGGAAGTGGGGGGAAAGTCTCCTGTGTAATTGCCAAACTTCACCCTCACACAATGGGCCCCAGTGAAACAGTGGACCTTAATAAGCACATTTCTTTCCCTTCAGGTGCACTAAGATAGGGAAGCTAAAAGCAGATGCGGTGGGGTGGGGTGGGCGGGAGGCAGGTATGCCTGCAAGCTGCAGAAAGATATACCGGAACAGACACACAACTCTCCTTCCCAGAGAAGCATAACAGAGACCCAGAAGCAGTCCAAGCCTCTGATAAACTCTCCTACCCTGAATCCTTAAAAACTCTTAGTCTATAAGCGAGGGTGCCTCTGACCTACCTCAGCCAGAAGGCTCCTCTCTGGTTTGCTTTCTCTAAAATAAACCTGTCTTGACTAGTGAGTCACCTTTCATGTTTCTTTCCTCTTTAATTCTTACAGGGTGTGGTAAGAATCATCACACCTATAATCCCAGTACTTTGGGGGACTGAGGCAGGAGGATCACTTGAGGCCAGGACTTTAAGACCAGACCCAGCAACATAGTGAGACCCCATCTCTCTGAAAAAAATAAAATAAAATAAGTTCCCTCTTTGTTATCTATCACCTTGGTAAGTATTGGTGGCTTACCTGCCACCAAGGTGTGACCCAGCCTTCACTCCTGAAGGGTCTGGTAATCATACCATTGGTAATCATCCTTCTTAAGCTGGAATTGTGTATATGTCCATTGGAGAAGGCAAGGGAATAACAGGAGTCAACTATGCCACTTAGATTTCACACATATTCCCTTCCTGTTTCCACTGTGTAAAAGAAGCCTTTCCTCCTTCTGCTGAGCAGGGTCAATTACCTCTGCCAGTATAGTGACTCCTCTTCTCTCAGGCTGGTTCCTAAACACAAGGAGCCTGAAATGCCTTGGTGGAAGGTATAGCTTATAATTCAGTGGGACTCTTGACTGTATCTTTTGGCAAGAGTGCACCTTCTTTGGAGACCAGGACACCTCCAATTTTGCAGAGCTCAGTGTTGCATAGATGTGAAATACAAAATCCTCCAGTGGGTCATTGGGACTAATGGTAAGTGAGGTTACTCTTACTTGCACCCTTGGTTCCCAGACACATGTATTCTTCCTGCTGGGGACCTAGCACAATATAAACGTCTCTGTCTATATACTGCATCCTAAAGGATGCTGCCCCATCCTTTCAGAATGTTGCCACCAAGCTGGTACTTTAGCTGTGCCTTTAAATGGCTGATCTAGCATTTTCTGAGATCTTCTGCCCCTGGATGACACTATATGTGATGTGGTCAGTAGACAATGTGATCATAAGTCAACTCCACACTTCCTTCACTGGGAAGTGGGTCTCCTGTTTGTATGCTAATGCTGTATGGGATTGTATGCTTCTGAATCAGGCATTCCATAATCCCCTGAATAGTGATGCTGGCTAAAGCATTACAGGTAGCAAAGACAAACCCATACCCAGAATAAGTAACCTGTCTCTCTAAGGATGAACCACTGGCCCTTTGTCTTCGTCTGTTCAGGCTGCGATAACAAAATGTCATAAAATGGGTAGCTTGTAAATAACAGAAATTTATTTCTCACAGCTCTGGAGGCTGGGAAGACCAAGATTAAGGCATTGGCAGATTCAACGTCTGGTGAGGGCAATCTTTTCCAATAGACAGATGTCTTCTCACTATAACCTTACATGGTGGACCCCTTCCACTGTGCTCCCTCCCAAACAAGCTCTCTTGGGCCTCTTTTATAGGAATGTTAATCCCATTGATTAAGGTTCCACCCTCATGATCTAATCATTTCCCAAAGCCTTCAACTATTAATACCATCACCTTGGGGGTTAGGAGTTTAACATTTTGAAGGGACACAAATAAACCATAGCACCTTTCCAGCATGAGTGATGCCCAATGCTAATAGCTTAACATTCAGAAGTGGCAGTAGCTGGAGTTCCAGGGCCTGCATTGTGATTCCTCCTTGAGAACTTAACATAACCTTCATATTGTATCATTTCCTACCACTGACATTTCTAACAGCATAGGGTCCTCCAAATCCTATTGGCAGGACTGCTTGTACCACAGCCTAAACCTACTGTAGAGCCTTTTTCTTTTCCAGGTCCCATTCAAAGCTGACAGCCTTCCATGCTGGAACAGAGCAATGTTCCTAGGTGTAGAATGTGTTGCTTCCAGATCCCTAAAGAAGTCAACTGGGACCGTACTTCCATCTTTACGGCGGGGGGTACCTGAGGTGCAATTCAGTTTTTACTTTGAAAGATATGTCAACAAACTTCTAATGATCCCTCAAAGTTTCACTGAAGCTATAGGTTCCTAAATCTTTGTAAGATTGTCTTGCACCCTCTAGAGCGCATCAGCATGCTGTCAATGAAACGAATTAGTGTGATGGTTCTACAAAATACACAGGTGGTCCAGATCTCATCAAACTATATTACGACAGAGGGAAGAAGGGTTAACATAACCCTGAGGGCAAATTGTAAATGAATATTTTTGGCCATCCCATATGAATACAAAGTGTCTCTGATCCCCTTTACTGATTGAAATTGAAAAGAATGCCTTTGTCAGTTCACTGGCCATGTATCATGTACCTGAAGACTCATCAATCTGCTGTAGCAATTAAACCGTATCTGGCACAGTAGCTAAGATTGAGGCTACTGCTTGTTTAAGCCTGCAGCAGCCTTCAGTCATTCCCCAGGATCCACCCAGGGATGTGATATTATGTTTCTCTGAGTCTGCTTGCTAGGGAAAATATTGTTTACTATCTTGGCTGGGAGAGGAGGGAAGGTGAGGGAACAGTTTCAAAGTTTCTACCTGGCCTTCCTCAATATTATATCTTTTATCTCATAGGCTAAGAACCCAGTATGAGAGTTACTCTAATATCCAAGTATACCAGCGCCGTCAGGAAAAGGAAAAAATGACCACTGGGTGCATCCACAAACTAAGCAAGTCCACTCTGAGCCAGATTTTAGCCAGGATTTCATTTGTTAGCTGGTCTCTGTAGACCTCCTATTCTATTAGAACCATGAGGATGCTTTGAGCCTCCAAGTAAAAACTCAGACTGTGTGTCCAGTAGTCCTCCAAATGTCTGGGTATTTTTCCTTCCATGGTTTACAATCACCCAAGTAAACAGCCCTGAAAATCCTTTTCAGCAAAAAACCAGGGGATTCATCACAGTATATATTGGCCATGGTGTTGCTACCTATTTTTCTCCCAGAGAATTCATGCTCTATTACCATCTCCACAACTCCCTCATGCTCAAGCCCCTTGGCTGTCCCTCAGACCTTGAAAGTTGTTACAATTACTATGGCCTCTATTACATTGAAGCTCATTAGTCCCATGGATATTAATGAGCCCCGCTCTGTAACCACCTCTCCTACTATCGGCCCCTGAAGTGCAGAGGGGAGCCACAACTGTGGTGCTACTGCTGCTTTCAGTGGTATTTTCCTGATCGCCTGGGTGAATTATATGTCTTCTGAGCTCTGCCATAAGACATAATCAACTGGTCTGTTTTGTAGCCCGCATAATATAGCTATTCTTGCTTGCTCACTTTCCTCAGCCTCTTTATTTCTTCTACCATCTGTCAGAATAGCTGAAGCATTTCTACTTCACTCAACATTGGCCATCACTTTCTTGAAGCCTCTAAGAACCACCCTATTCTCTAGGGTTCTTGCCAGGGTGTTAAATCCTGTGTTCCAAAAAATTGTTCACAGTCAAAGTATGATGTAGGCTGATAAAAAGAAAAAAAAATGTTCACAAATCATTATCCAGACTTATATTCTAGCCTGCTTGATGAAGTACCCTCAAATATAATCCCAGGTAGCTTCTGCCAATATGTGATAGCTAGTTATTTTAGTTCCTTCCTTTTTTCTCCCTTATCAGGTCCATCACTTCCTGGCCAAGTTGTCCTGGTATTTAACTGTAAGTTTTTGGCCTAGCAGCTAGGAGAAGAGATAGGGCTCCTGAGAGGGCCAGCCGTTGCCTTATGAGAGAAGGGACTCTGCAACATCTATGAATACACAAGTGCCAGCTCTTACTAGAGAAAAGCAGGCCACTTCTGCATAGTCTTAAGGTTCAGAGGGGTCTTTAGAGCCAACATCCTCAAAAGCATTCATTCAGTTGTCTCTATGCCATATGTCAGGGTCCCAAGTTTTTCCAACCAGGACCATGACTGTAGCATAATAGACCTGCCTTGCCTGCTTATTTAAATATTTCTGTATTAGCCAGGCATTATGGCACATACCTGTAAACCCAGCTATTTGGGAAACTGAGGTGGAAGGATTGCTTGAGTCCAGGAGTTTGAGACTGCAATGTACTATGATCATGCCTGTGAATAGCCACTGTATTCCAGCCTAGGAAATATAATGAGATCTTGAAAAAAAGAAAAAAAAATGAAAGAGATAGAGAGAAGAAAGAGAAAGAGAGAGAGAGAGAAAGAGAAAGAAAAAGAAAGAAAGAAAGAAAGAAAGAAAGAAAGAAAGAAAGAAAGAAAAGAGTGAGAAAGGAAAAGAAAAAGAGAAAAATCTAAAAAAATCAAAAATAAATTCTCTGGACCTCTTAACTGTTAACGGCCCTCTGGTTCCCATTATCCCTGTGCAGAGAATCAATTCAGCTTAGCAGTAGCCAGCCAACTCCACTGTCTTTGTATGCGCTGTTCCCCCATGCCTTCCAAATGACAGAATCACTGCACCAGCAAAGGCAATCCTTTCTATCAGGGAGTTTTCCCAGGTAATCTCTAGTGAAATCTTCAGCAACTGTACCACCACTGCATGCCAGGGACTATCCCTCCTCCACACACCACCCAAGAGGGAGTAATCTCTGGTTACCAGACAATGGGTGAAGTATACCTAGAACTCCATCTTATACCTGTTTTCTTGGACCAGGTGTGTTGGTTGGGTCATCAAATGAGAAAATGTCAAGATGAAATTAGATACACAAGAGCTTTTGAGGGGGTGAGAAAGAGTGAATTCCTGTGAGGGAAAATAGAGGGAATCAGAGAAGCCTGGGAGAGCTATCAGAACATGACACGGGTCTGAGTCCAGTGCAGGTGAGAGAAAGAAAGGTTAGTTTGGAAGAGCCTTACGCTGCTGCTATGGTATGAATGTCCCCTCCAAAACTCGTGTCAAACTTAATTGCCATTGTGATGGTATTAGGAGGTGGGATTTTTAAGGGGTCTTCCCTCATGAATAGATTAATTCTGTTATCTCTGGAGTGGATCAGCTATCACAGGAGTGGACTCTTGATAAAAGTATGTTTGATCCCCATCCTTCTTCTCTGTCTCCTGTACTCACTTGCCCTTCCACCATGTTACGATGCAGCACAAAGGCCCTGGCCTGATGCCAGTGCCATGCTCTTAAGCTTCCCAACCACCAGAATCATGAGCCAAATAAACTTTTCTGTATAAATTACCCAGTCTGTGGTATTTTGTTATAGCAGCAGAAAATAGAGTAAGACAACTGCCATGCAGTTTTAAGAAAATTTCAGCAAGGCCAATGGGAATTCCTCAAGCCAAAGTAGCCTGTCAAAGGAGTCCTACACCTTGTAGGCCTGCCTTAGTATCCCTGCTGCAATCACTTGCTGGCTATGAACAGTCCATGGGAAATGTGGCCTTAGTACAAATGCAGCTGATTCAGAGTGCAGCAGCTAGAGTTGCCAATACTATGCTCTGCAGTAGGAGATAATGAAAGGCACATTTTTTATGGTCACCACAACACCTTGCAAGATTATTTGGAGAATTAAATAAAATAATATAATATATGTAAAATGTTTAACTATACTTAACACTTAGCTGGGCATGGTGGTGTGTGCCTGTAATCCCAGCTACTCAGGAGGCTGAGGCAGGAGAATTGCCTGAACCCAGGAGGCAGAGGTTGTGGTGAGTCAAGATCGTGCCATTGCACTCTAGCCTGGGTAACAAGAGCAAAACTCTGTCTCAAAAAAACAAAAAAACAAAAAACTATACTTAACACATAGCAAGCACTTAACACATGCATTCTGTTAGTTGTTGGTGTTATTATTAATGGTAGGTGGTTCCTAACTGCTTCATTGAGAAGACAACGTCTTGTCTACTTAGAAGCTACCTCCTTAGCATCTTGACACATTCATGGTCAAGTCTGATAGAAACAGATTTTTTTCTATTCTGTTCAACACGAGTTTCAACTTCCGGTATGTAAGACAGGGTTTTTTCTATGTGATTGACACTATTTCTCTCTTAAGGTTCCATATCCACTTCCAAATCCATTTGAAGAAGTAACTTCTCTGTTTTACAGGTTAAAGGCACAATTTTAGATTAATCTAATAAAAGCCAATATATTATAGATCGAGAATTCTAGTTCTACAGGGGGTGATTCTTTGACAATGTGTGAAAGTACCTTAAAAAGTATACAACATTAAATAAATAATGACATAATTTTTGCATGAAACATAATTTTTAAATGAAAATGATGATGAAGTTGGTGAAGAAGTTGCATACAGCTATAGACTGCCCAGGGTTTGGTCTTATAAAGAGAAGGCAGCTGGGCACAGTGGCTCATGCCTATAATCCCAGCACTTTGGGAGGCTGAGGTGGGCAGATCACCTTAGGTCAGGAGTTCAAGACCAGCCCAGCCAACGTGGAGAAACCCCGTCTCTACTAAAAATACAAAATTAGCTGGGCATGGTAGCACATGCCTGTGATCTCAGCTACTCAGGAGGCTGAGGCAGAAGAATTGCTTGAATCCAGGAGGTGGAGGTTGCGATGAGCCGAGATTACACCACTGCACTCCAGCCTGGGCAACAAGAACAAAACTCGGTCTCAAAAAAAAAAAAAAAAAGAAAAAAAGAAAGAAAAGAAAAACAAAGGGAGAAGGCAGGAAGGACAATTTGGAATTGACACAAGCATGTACAAGGTCACAAAGATCCAGATCAGGGTGATGAAATTTGGAAGAAGAAGATGAGAAACATTTAAAAGGAAAAATCATCACAAATTTGTAATTAATTTGCTCTGATTAATAAGAAAGGGAAATGAAACAAAAAGAAATCAAAAGTTTCCAGGTCCTAAGAAAAAAAGGTGGTTCAGTTGAGAAGATAGAATGGACATCTGTTTTTAAACTCTGCCCATCAATTCCTTTCTCCTCTTCTTCTACCAACAGCAACCCTCTCCTTCAGAGAACTTCCCCTACTCTACTCCATGTGGTTCTCATTCAGCCAATTATAGTACTGTACTTCTTCGTCACAGGGTGAGCTGGCGACTTGAACCTAGCCAATTGTAGACTCCATCCTTCTGGCCACAGTGGTTGTCCCAGTAATAGGCATATGACAAGTCATTTCAACCAGTGACCTTCCTTTAGATTTTATTTACAGCTATGTGCTGCATAAATGATGTTTTGGTCAATGATGGACCAAACAGACAATAATGGTCCCATAAAATTGTAATGAAGCTGAAAAATTTCTATCACCTAGTGACACTACAGCCATTGTAAGTCACAGCGCAGCACATTACTCACATGTTGATGGTGATGCTGGTGTAAACAAATCCACTGTGCTGCCAGTTATATAAAAGCGTAGCACATACAACTATATACAGTACATAATACTTGCTAGTGATAATAAATGACTATGTTTGCGTATATAAATGCTGACATGCTTTTTATTTTAGAGTGTACTCTTTCTACTTATTAAAAAAAAAGTTAACTGTAAGACAGATTCAAAAAGGTCCTTCAGGAGGTAATCCAGAAGAAGACATTGTTGTCACAGAAGATGACAGCTCCAGGCCTATTATAGCCTCTGAAGGCCTTCCAATGAGACAAGATGTGAAGGTGGAAGGCAGTGATATTAATGATCCTGACTCTGTGTAGGCCTAGGCTAATGCAGGTGTGTTTCTGTCTTCATTTTTAAGAAAAAAGTTTAAAAAGTAAAAATAAATTAAAATGTTAAAAATAGGAGAAAGCTTACAGAGTAAGGATATAAGGAAAGAAAACATTTTTGTACAGCTGTACATTGTGTTTGTGTTTCAAGCTAAATGTTATTACAGGAGTAAAGAAGATTTTTAAAAATTGAAAAGTGTGTAAAGTTAAAAAGTTACAGTAAGCTAAGGTTAATTTATTTTTGAAGAAAGAAAAAATTTAAAAATGTAGTATAGCCTAAGTGTACAGTGTTTATAAAGTCTACAGTCATGTGCAGTAATTTCCTTGGGCTTCACATTCACTCACCACCCCTACTCACTGACAACCAGAGCAACTTCCAGTCCTGCAAGCTCCATTCATGGTAAGTGCCCTACACAGGTAGACCACTTTTTATCTCTTATATCATATTTTTATTGTACCTTTTCTGTGGTTAGATAGGTTTAGATACACAAATACCATTGTGCTACAAATGCCTGCAGTATTCAGTATACTGACATGCTATACAGATTTCAGCCTAGGAGCAACAGGCTATGACACATGGCATAGGTATATAGTGGGCTATACCACCTAGGTTTGTGTAAGTACACTCTGTGATTTTGCACAATAACGAAATTACCTAACAACATATTTCTCAGAACCGATTCCCATGTTAAGCAACACACAACTGTATTTCAAAGGCTGAAAAAAATCTGAACTCTTAAGCATTTCACATAAGGGATATTCAACTTGTATAGACAGATTAAAAGCTAAAATATGAGAAAACACATAGCATGGAAACTCAAAAGAAAGCTAGACTGCCTACATTAATATCAGACAAAGTAGACTTCAGAACAAGAACTATTACCAGGAGTAAAGAGCCACATTTTATAATGATAAGAGGGTTGATTCCCAAAGGTAGCATCACAATCCAAAGGTATATATGCACATGATAACAGACGCTAAAGCATAAACTAGTATTGTTAAAAGTCAAATCCACAAGTATATTGGAACATTTAAACACTCCTCTCTCTCTAATCAATAGAACACGTAGACAGAAAATCAGTAAGGATACAGGAAGACTTGAATGACACTATCAACCCATTTGACCTAATTGCCTAATTTAAAGAGCACTCTATCCAACAATATTCTTTTCAAGTGTGCATGGAATATTCACTAAAATAAGCCATATCTCTAGGGGATAAATAGAGAAATGCAAATCAAAACCACAATGAGACACCATCTCACACCAGTTAGAATGGTGATCCCTAAAGTCTGGAAACAGCAGATGCTGGTGAGGATGCAGAGAAATAGAAATGCTGTAAACACTGTTGGTGGAAGTGTAAGTTAGTTCAACCATTGTGGAAGACAGTGTGGCAATTCCTCAAGGATCTAGAACAGAAATACCATTTGACCAGCAATCCCATTACTGGGTATATTCCCAAAGGATTATAAATCATTCTACTATAGAGACACAGGCACACATATGTTTATTGCAGCACTATTTACAACAGCAAAGACTTGAAACCAACCCAAATCCCCATCAGTGATAGACTGGATAAAGAAAATGGCACATACACACCATGGAATACTATGCAGCCATAAAAAGAATAAGTTTATGTCCTTTGCAAGGACATGGATGAAGCTGGAAACCATCATCCTCAGCAAACTAACACAGGAACAGAAAACCATACTGCGTGTTCTCACTCATAAGTGGGAGCTGAAAAATGAAAACACATAGACACAAGGAGGGGAACATCACACACCAGGGCCTGTCAGGGGTTGGGGGGAAAGGGGAGAGAGAGCATTAAGACAAATACCTGAATGCTGGGAAGATGGCCGCCTAAGAACAGCTCAGGACTTCAGCTCCCAGTGAAAGTGCAGAGGGTGAGTGGACGCCGCATTTCCAGACGAACTCTTGTTGCCCACAGACCAGGAGATACCCAGGCAGAGGGGTCGCCAGCGTCGCAGTCCCAGCCGGTGCGGCTGTTTTGGCCCCCGTGGGGCTGATTCCGCCCGCGCGGCCGCTGTGACCACGCCCTGTTGCTGCGGTTCTCCGGACAAAAGCCACTGGTCTGGGACCCCTCTTAGCTGGCGAGCAGAGCCCTGAGACGGCAGAGTTCCCCACTCATCTGAAATAGCGAGTCAGGCCAGGAGATTCCTAGGCAAAAAATCCGCCAGGAGCCGGCGCTGCAGTTCGAGCCGACTCCATGAGTCGCAGCACGGGAGATCCCGGCGCCTTTTCAACAAGCGACCGGAACGTGGGGTCGTTCAACTTAAAAGAAAAGACTCTGAGTCAGGGAGCCAGGTGATCAGGCTCGGTTGGTCCCACCCCTCCACCCCCAACAACAACGAAAACAAAAACAGCAATTGGAAACCCTCTGGGTTGAGCCCTCCAAACCAATCACAGTTGAACCGGGACGGTCCGGCTCCGTGGGGGAGGGGCTTCCACCATTACTGAGACTCCCCACCTCTACGGAGGCAGGCTGCCGTTGCCGAGGCAACCTCCCACAACAGAGAGAGTCCGCCATAACAGAGGCGGGGCCACCGTTGCCGAGACAGTTCTAACTACGCCCATATAAAAAGGACTGCAGGGAAGCGCTCAGGGCAGCTGGGCGGAGCCCACAGCAGCTCAGCAAAGCCCCTGCGGGCAGGCAGTGGCTAGGCGTGCTGCTAGCTGGGCGGGTCAGACCTGAAAGAAAAATCAAAAAAGGCAGTAGTGCAACGGAAACTCATAAAGCTCCAACTCCCTGGGATAGAGACAGACAACAGGTGCATAAACCCACAAAAATGGGAAGAAACCAGCGCAAAAAGGATGAAAACTCCCGAAACCAGAACACCTCTCCTCCTAAAAGGGATCACAACTCCTCACCAGCAAGGGAACCAGACCGGATGGAGAAGGAGGGTGATGAAATGACAGAATCAGACTTCAGAAGGTGGGTAGTAAGAAACTACAATGAGCCAAAAGAACATGTTCTAACCCAACGCAAAGAAAATAGGAACCTTGAAAAAAGGTTGGACGAACTGCTGACGAGAATGGACAGCATAGAGAGGAGTATAAGTGAATTGATGGAGCTGAAAAACGCAACACGAGAACTTCGTGAAGCATGCACAAGCTTCAACAGCCGAATTGACCAAGCAGAAGAAAGGATATCAGAGGTCGAAGATCAACTAAATGAAATAAAAAGAGAAGGCAAGAACAGAGAAAAAAGCACAAAAAGGAATGAACAAAAACTTCAAGAAATGTGGGACTATGTAAAAAGACCTAATCTACGTCTGATAGGTGTACCTGAATGTGATGAAGAGAATGAATCCAAGCTGGAAAATACTCTTCAGGATATTATCCAGGAAAACTTCCCCAACCTAGCAAGGCAGACCAATATTCAGATCCAGGAAATACAGAGAACACCACAAAGATATTCCTCAAGAAGAGCAACCCCAAGGCACATAATTATCAGATTCACCAGGGTTGAAATGAAAGAGAAAATGCTAAGGGCAGCCAGAGAGAAAGGTCGGGTTACCCACAGAGGGAAGCCCATTAGACTCACAGCAGATCTCTCAGCAGAAACCCTACAAGCCAGAAGAGATTGGGGGCCAATATTCAACATCCTTAAAGAAAAGAACTTTCAACCCAGAATCTCCTATCCAGCCAAACTAAGCTTCATAAGTGAAGGAAAAATAAAATCCTTTGTGAACAAGCAAGCACTCAGAGATTTCATCACCACCAAACCTGCTCTACAAGAACTCCTGAAAGAGGCTCTACACATATAAAGGAACAACCAGTACCAGCCACTCCAAAAACACACCAAATGGTAAAAGAGCATCAACACAATCAAGAATCTGCATCAACTAACCAACAAAACAGCCAGGTAGCATCAAAATGACAGTATCAAATTCACACATAACAATACTATCCCTAAATGTCAATGGACTAAACGCCCCAATCAAAAGACACAGACTGGCAAATTGGATAAAAAGCCAAAACCCATCAGTGTGCTGTATCCAGGAAACCCATCTAACATGCAAGGATACACAAAGGCTCAAAATAAAGGGATGGAGGAAGATCTACCAAGCAAATGGAGAGCAAAAAAAGGCAGGAGTTGCAATTCTCATCTCTGATAAAATAGACTTTAAAGCAACAAAGATCAAAAGAGACAAAGAAGGACATTACATAATGGTAAAAGGATCACTGCAACAAGAAGAGCTAACGATCCTAAATATATACGCACCCAATACAGGAGCACCCAGATACATAAGGCAAGTTCTTAATGACTTACAAAGAGACTTAGACTCCCACACAATAATAGTGGGAGACTTTAACACCCCATTGTCAATATTAGACAGATTAACCAGACAGAAAATCAACAAGGATATCCAGGACCTGAACACAGACCTGGAACGAGCAAACCTAATAGACATTTACAGAACTCTCCACCCCAAATCCACAGAATATACATTTTTCTCAGCACCACATCACACCTACTCTAAAATTGACCACATAATTGGCAATAAACCACTCCTCAGCAAATGCAAAAGAACAGAAATCATAACAAACAGTCTCTCAGACCACAGTGCAATCGAGTTAGAACTCAGAATGCAGAAACTAACTCAGAACCGCACAGCTTCATGGAAACTGAACAACTTGCTCTTGAATGTTGACTGGATAAACAATGAAATGAAGGCAGAAATAAAAAAGATGTTCTTCGAAACCAATGAGAACGAAGACACAACATACCAGAATCTCTGGGACACATTTAAAGTAGTCTCTAGAGGAAAATATATAGCAATGAGTGCCCATATGAGAAGAAAGGAGAGATCTAAAATTGACACCCTATCATCAAAATTGAAAGAGCTAGAGGAGCAAGATCAAAAAAACTCAAAACCTAGCAGAAGACAGGAAATAACTAAGATCAGAGCAGAACTGAAGGAAATAGAGACACAAAAAACTCTTCAAAAAATCAATAAATCCAGGAGCTGGTTCTTTGAAAAGATCAACAAAATAGACAGACCACTAGCCAGATTAATAAAAAAGAAAAGAGAGAATAACCAAATTGATGCAATAAAAAACGATAAAGGGCATATCACCACAGATTCCACAGAAATCCAAACCATCATCAGAGATTATTACAAACAACTCTATGCACATAAACTAGTAAACCTGGAAGAAATGGATAAATTCCTGGACAGCTGCATCCTCCCAAGCCTAAACCTGGAAGAAGCCGAAACCCTGAATAGACCAATAACATGGTCTGAAGTTGAGGCAGCAATAAAGAGCCTACCACCCAAAAAAAAGCCCAGGTCCAGATGGGTTCACAGCTGAATTCTACCAGACATACAAAGAGGAGCTGATACCATTCCTTCTGAAACTATTCCAGACAATCCAAAAAGAGGGAATCCTTCCCAAATCATTTTACGAGACAAACATCATCCTGATACCAAAACCCGGCAGAGACTCAACAAGAAAAGAAAATTTCAGGCCAATATCCATGATGAACATAGATGCAAAAATCTTCAATAAAATCCTGGCAAACCGATTGCAACAGCATATCAAAAAGCTCATCCAGCATGATCAAGTAGGATTCATCCCGGGGATGCAAGGCTGGTTCAACATACGCAAGTCCATAAACGTAATTCACCACATAAACAGAACCAAAGACAAAAACCACATGATTATCTCAATTGATGCAGAGAAGGCTTTTGACAAAATTCAACAACGCTTTATGCTAAAAACCCTCAATAAACTAGGTATTGACGGAACGTATCTCAAAACAATAAAAGCTATTTATGACAAACCAACAGCCAATATCATACTGAACGGGCAAAAACTGGAAGCATTCCCTTTGAAATCTGGCACTAGACAAGGGTGCCCTCTCTCACCACTCCTATTCAATATAGTACTGGAAGTTCTAGCCAGAGCAATCAGGCAAGAAAAAGAAATAAAGGGTATCCAAATTGGAAAGGAGGAAATCAAATTGTCTCTATTTGCAGATGACATGATTGTATATCTGGAAGACCCCATCATCTCAGCCCAAAATCTCCTGAAACTGATAAACAACTTCAGCAAAGTCTCAGGATACAAAATCAACGTGCAAAAATCACAAGCATTCCTATACACCAGTAATAGACTTCAAGAGAGCCAAATCAAGAACGAACTGCCATTCACAATTGCTACAAAGAGAATAAAGTACCTAGGAATACAACTAACAAGGAACGTAAAGGACCTCTTCAAGGAGAACTACAAGCCATTGCTCAACGAAATAAGAGAGGATACAAACAGATGGAAAAACATTCCATGTTCATGGTTAGGAAGAATTAACATCGTGAAAATGGCCATACTGCCCAAAGTAATTTACAGATTCAACGCTATTCCCATCAAGCTACCAATGACCTTCTTCACAGAACTGGAAAAAAACACCTTAAACTTCATATGGAACCAAAAGAGAGCCCGTATAGCCAAGTCAATTCTAAGCAAAAAGAACAAAGCAGGAGGCATCACACTACCGGACTTCAAACTATACTACAAGGCTACAGTAATCAAAACAGCATGGTACTGTTACCAAAACAGAGATATAGACCAATGGAACAGAACAGAGGCCTCAGAGGAAATACAACATACCCACAACCATCTGATCTTCGACAAACCTGACAAAAACAAGCAATGGGGAAAGGACTCCCTGTTTAATAAATGGTGTTGGGAAAACTGGCTAGCCATGTGCAGAAAGCAGAAACTGGACCCCTTCCTGACACCTTACACCAAAATTAACTCCAGATGGATTAAAGACTTAAACATCAGACCTAATACCATAAAAACCTTAGAAGAAAATCTAGGCAAAACCATTCAGGACATAGGTGTAGGCAAGGACTTCATGACCAAAACACCAAAAGCAATGGCAACAAAAGCCAAAATAGACAAATGGGACCTAATCAAACTCCACAGCTTCTGCACGGCAAAAGAAACAATCAGTAGAGTGAATCGGCAACCAACAGAATGGGAAAAAATTTTTGCAGCCTACCTATCTGACAAGGGGCTGATATCCAGAATTTACGAAGAACTAAAGCAGATCTACCAGAAAAAAACAAACAAGCCTATACAAAAATGGGCGAAGGATATGAACAGATACTTTACAAAAGAAGACATACAGAAGGCCAACAAACATATGAAAAAATGCTCATCATCACTGGTCATCAGAGAAATGCAAATCAAAACCACATTGAGATACCATCTCACACCAATTAGAATGGCGATCATTAAAAAATCGGGAAACAACAGATGCTGGAGAGGATGTGGAGAAATAGGAACACTTTTACACTGTTGGTGGGAATGTAAATTAATTCAACCATTGTGGAAGACAGTGTGGCGATTCCTCAAGGACCTAAAAATAGAAATCCCATTTGACCCAGCAATCCCATTACTGGGTATATATCCAAAGGATTATAAATCATTCTACTACAAGGACACGTGCACACGAATGTTCATTGCAGCACTGTTTACAATAGCAAAGACCTGGAACCAACCCAAATGCCCAACGACGATAGACTGGATAGGGAAAATGTGGTACATATACACCATGGAATATTACGCAGCCATCAAAAACGATGAGTTCACGTCCTTTGTAGGGACATGGATGAACCTGGAAACCATCATTCTCAGCAAACTGACACAAGAGCAGAAAATCAAACACCGTATATTCTCACTCACAGGCGGGTGTTGAACAATGAGAACACATGGACACAGGGAGGGGAGCACTACACACTGGGGTCCGTTGGGGGGAAATGGGGGAGGGGCGGGGGGCGGGGAGGTGGGAAGAGATAGCATGGGGAGAAATGACAGATACAGGTGAGGGGACGGAAGGCAGCAAACCACACTGCCATGTGTGTACCTATGCAACAATCTTGCATGATCATCACATGTACCCCAAAACCTAAAATGCAATAAAAATAAAAATAAAAATAAAAAAATAAAAAAATAAATTAAAAAAATTAAAAAAAAAAGACAAATACCTAATGCATGTGGAACTTAAAACCTAGATGATGGGTTGATGGGTACAGCAAACCACCATGGTACATGTATACCTATGTAACAAACCTGCATGTTTACCACATGTATCCCAGAACTTAGAGGAAAGAGAGAGAGAGAGAGAGAGAGAGAGAGAGAGAGAGAAATTATAAGCCAGTTGCAGTTTAAAAAAATAACCACATGAAAAATAAAATTTATATAAGTACATTAAAAAAAGAATTGAAATCATACAGAGGATGTTCTTGGACCACAGTGGAATAAAACAGGAATCAATGACAGAGAGATATCTGTGAAAAACCTAAAATACTTGGAAACTAAGCAAGATACTACTAAATAGCCCATGTGTCAGAGAGTAATTCCCCAGGGAAATAAGAAAATACTTTTAATTTGGTGAAATTTAAATATATCAAAATTTGGGAATGTTTCTATCAATAAAGAAGAATAACATGAAATTAGATAGTGGTGATGATAGCACAACACTGTGAATGTATCAAAAACCACTGAATTGTACCCTTTAAAAAGGTGAATTTTATAATATGTGGATTATATTTCGATTTTTTTTTTTTTTTTTTTTTTTTTTTTTGACACGGAGTTTCGCCCTTGTTACCCAGGCTGGAGTGCAATGGCACGATCTCGGCTCACCGCAACCTCCGCCTCCTGGGCTCAGGCAATTCTCCTGCCTCAGCCTCCTGAGTAGCTGGGATTACAGGCACGTGCCACCATGCCCAGCTAATTTTTTGCGCTTTTAGTAGAGACGGGGTTTCACCATGTTGACCAGGATGGTCTCGATCTCTCGACCTCGTGATCCACCCGCCTCGGCCTCCCAAAGTGCTGGGATTACAGGCTTGAGCCACCGCGCCCGGCTCGATTTTAAAAAAGAAAAGAAGAAATATATTGGGACCAAAAGGCTAAGCTTCCACCTTAAACTAAAAACAGAAGAGCAAACAAAGCCTAAAGCAAACATAAGGAGGAAAATAAAAAAGGTAAAAGTAGAGTTTAATAAAATCATAAGCAGAAAATCTATAGAGAAAATCAATTAAAACAAAAGCTGATTCTTTGAAAAGACCAATAAAATTGACAAACTTCTAACCAGACTAAGAAAAAAAGAAAAAGACACAAATTACCAATATCTGGAATAAAATAAGGGACATTCATGAATGAAATAAGGTCTGTAGGACAGCTGTTAACAGGATAATGAGGAAACATTATGAACAACTATATCCCTATTATATTAGTTTTCTATTGCACCTTAATAAATGACCACAAACATAGTACATTTATTATCTCACACTTTCTGTGGGTCAAGAGTTCATGCATAGCTTAGCTGGGTGCTATGTTTAGGGTCTCATAAGGCTGCAATTAAGGTTTTGGCTGGGCTGTATTCTCATATAGGGGGTTGACTAGTGGGTAGGCAGAATAAGGGTCCCTCAAAGATGTCAATGTCTCAATCCTCAGGACTTATGAATATGTTATAGTACAAGGAGACTATATGGCAAAGGGGTCTTTGCAGATGGTAAGGATCTTGAAATGGGATTTAATTCTGGATTATATGGTGGGCTCAATATAATAATAAGTGTCTTTATAAGAGAAAGAGATAGGCAAGAGAGTCAAAGAACAAGATGTAACAATAGAAGTCAGAGTGATGTGATGTGAGAAAGATTCAACCATCTGTTGTGGCTTTGAAGACAGAGGAAGGGGCCACAAGCCAAATAATACAGGTGGCCACTAGAGACTGGAAAAGGCAAGGAATGGATTCTTCCCAAAAGCCTCCAGAAGGTATAAAGCCCTGCTGACACCTTGATTTTATCCCTCATAGGACTCATTTTGAACTTCAGACCCCTAGAATTGTGAGATAATAAACTTGTGTCATAGTAACCCACTAAGTTTGTGTTAATTTGTTACAGCAGTAATAGGAAGTTAATATAACTGAGGAAGAATCCAGTTCAAAGCTCACTCAGATTGTTGGCAGAATCCATTTCCTTGTGTCTATAAGACTGAAGTCTCTGGATTCTTGCTGGCTGTTGATTGGAGGCCACCCTCAGCACCTTGAGGCCTTCTTAACATAACAAAGAGCTTCTACAATAAAACTTACAGCCAACATTGTATTGCATGTTGAAAAACTGAATGCTTTCCCCCTAAGACTGGATGTCTGCTTCCCCCACTCCTATTCAACATCATGCTAGAAATCTTAGACAGTGCAATAAAGAAAGAAAAAGAAATAAAAAGCATAGAGATTGGCAAACAATAATTACAACAGTCTCTATTCACAGAGAACACAATTGTCTGCATGAAAAACCCCAAATAATCTACACAAAAGCTCCTAGAACTAATATGTGAGTTTAGCAAGGTCACAGGACACAAGGGCAAAACAAAAATCAATTATACGTCTATATACTAGCAATGGACAATTGGAAATTGAAACTATAAAAACTGCACAAATTAGGTGCAGAATCTATATACAGAAAACTACAAAACACCAATAAAATAAATCAGAGGAGACCTAACTAAATGGGGAGATATGCAATACGTATGTATTGTAAGAGTCAACATTAAGGTGACAGATTTTTTCCCCCCAAACTAAAGATTTAATGCAGTGCCAATTAAAATGCCAGCAGAACTTTTTAATACAAATCAAAAAGCTAATTCTAAATTTTATATCCAAAGCCAAAGGAACTAGAATACCCGAAATTATTCTGAAAAAGAAGAACAAAGAGGACTCACAGTACTTGATTTTAAGACTTACTAAAAAGCTATATTAACTAAGGTGACAAAGTAGTATGGGCAAAAGGATACAGACATAGATCAACAGAGAAGAATAGATAGTTCAGAAATAGACCTGCACAAAAATTGTCAATTTACTTTTTAATAGTTTTATTGAAGTAGAATTGCCATACAAAGAACTGCACATGTTTAATGTATACTCTTTGATGAGTTTGGACATATGCAAATATCTGCGATCATAGCCAGTGGGTATCCAAAAAAGGCATAGAAGCCACTCAATGAAGAAAGTCTTTTCAGCAAAGGGTGCTAAAACAACTGGACATCCGTATACAAAATCAGGAATTTCAATCTATACCTCATGTCTCACACAAAAATTAATTAAAAATAGATCATAAACCTAAGTGTAAACAATAAAAGTATAAAGTTCTTTTCTTCTGTAAAAGAGAGGGCAAAATATTCTGTAATCTTGGGTTAGGCAAAGAATTCTTAGATATGACACTGAGAGCACAACCCATAAAAGACAAGATTGATAAACTGCACTTCGTCAAATTTAAAACTTTGCTCTGCAAAAGACACTGTCAAGAGAATAAAGGACAAACTACAGATTGGAAGCAAATTTTTTGTAAAACACACAGTTCAGCGCAGCCTCGAACTTCTGGGCTCAAGCAATCCTCCACCTCAGCCTCCTGAGTAGCTAGGCATGTGCCACCAAGCCTGGCTAATTTTTCTTTTTTCTTTTACTGTAGAGATAGGGGTCTTGCTATGTTGACCAGTCTGGTCACAAACTCCTGGCCTCAAGTGATCCTCCCACCTTGGCCTCCCAAAGCTCTGGAATTATAGGTGTGAGTCATTGAATCCAGCCTCATACTCAGGATTTTTAAATGCCAATCCTAATAACAAAGAAGCCCAGGGCTTGTGTTTCTTTGGTAGAACAGGTATTAAGGGATTGTTGCAGTGAAGATACAAGTTCTAATTAGATGTCAACATCATTTTTGTATATATATATATGGTTTTCTTTAGGAGAAGGGGGTCTTGCTATGTTGCCCAGGTTGGAGTGCAGTGGCTATTCACAGGCGCCATCCCACTACTGATCAGCACAGGAGTTTTGACCTGCTCTGTTTCCGACCTGGGCTGGTTCACCACACCTCAGGCTACCTGGTCGTTCCCCGCTCCCAGGAGGTCACCATATTGATGCCAAACTTAGCACACAGACACCTTATCAGCATAACACACTACAGCCCAGAACTCCTGGACTTAAGCGATCTTCCAGCCTCAGCCTCCTGAGTAGCTGGGACTACAGGCACATGCCACCGCACCCGGCCATTTTAGTATTGTTTACTGCACCAGGAGATTCCAGTTTAGTACCAGAGTCTTCATCTACAGTTTGATGACTCTATTTCAACCCTATTAAGATCCCCTTTAGGATGAGTGTGGTGGTTCACACCTGTAATCTCAGTGCTTTGAGAGGTCAAGTTGGGAAGATCAGTTGAGGCCAGGCGTTTGAGATCAGCCTAGGCAACAGTGAAACCCCCGCCTCTATATATTTTTTTTTTTTTTAACATAGCCAGGCATGATGTTTGCTTGAGAGCCTGAGGCGGGAAGATAACTTGAGCCTGGGAGGTCAAGGCTGCAGTGAGCTGTGATTGTACCTCTGCACTCCAGCCTGGACAACAGAGCAAGACCCTGTCTCTTAAAATGAACAAACAGTGACAACAGCAAAAACCCTTTGGGTGTAAGCAATGGAAACCCACAGGCTGGTTGAAGCACTCAAAGAGATGGAAGACATGGGCACCGTGTCTCACATCTGTAATTCCAGCACTTAGGGAGGCAGAGGCAGAAGAGCATGAGCCTAGGAGTTTGAGACCTGCCTGGGCAACACAGCAAGACTCCCTTCTCAAAACACACACACACACACACACACACACACACACACACACAAAAGGGATGGAAGGAAAAGAAGAACCATGTAGGAAGAGCAGGGACCCACAGCAGCTGTAGGTAGGTCTTCACTTCAGGACACATTGTCACTAATGTATATATCACAATTCTCAGGCTCTTCGCTGCTCTGTTCTGAGTTTCAAGTTCCTGAGTGAGTATAATTGCACCAACTTTGGTTGGGTGTCTACCTCTGGATCAATTGGCGGCAGCCACTGGATGAATGCCCTAAATCTGAGAAGGCCACTGGGGCTTTATCCCTGTGCGCTGAAGCCATTCATAACAAAGGGGAAATTGTGTGCCAGGCAGTGGCCCCAATGTATTGTAAGCAAAAAAGGTTGCACAGATTCTCTTCTACATGAGCTCACCATCAGGATGTGAGGACAATACAGGGTTTGGTGGCATTCTAATTTCCCCTCACAGTCTCTTTAATATCCCAACAGGTCTTTGTCTAAGGCCTAAGAGAAATTAGTCTCATCTTCATGTTTATACTTTTACAATTTGTTTAAACTATGGACAAAAGATCATACACACTCTCATTCAGTCCTTTATCTAAAAAAAAATACTCCTAAATTCTTAGGGTGGTCCTTAAGATGTTACTACTCTGCTCAAAAATGTGTAGAGAAAAAAAAAAAACATATAGGGCTTCAGCCTGGGTGACAGAACAAGACCCTGCCACAAAAAAAAAAAAAAAAAAAACAAGAACTTAACAGTGGCTCCCTATTATCTACCACATTAAAACATCTAAGAATTTAGTCACTCATCAAATAGCCTTCTCTTCCTTTCCCAACTCCATTTTTATTAAATATTAGTTGAGCATACAATATTCTCTTTAAGTGTTATTTTTTAACATAATTTTACATGACAGCACAGCTTCATGATGGAGATGAAAGAAACTGTTTCTTGCTATGTTGCCCAGGCTGGTCTCCAACTCCTGGGCTCAAGTGACCCTCTCACCTCACTCTCATAAAGTGCATGGATTACAGGTGTTAGCCACCATACCCAGCCAGAACAACATTCTCTGCTTTCTAGACGTTAACATGGTGGTAACTGTATTTGTTAATCTTATAAGCCCAAAATCTTATGGTCATAAATATCTGAACTCAGATAACCCCAGAATATTTTTGGCATATGTTTGGCATAACCAAAGAATATGCAAAAAAAAAAAAAAAAAGTTGAAAACAGCCCCTGCCTCGTAAAGACAGTTAAGAGAGGCATAGGCTAGGGCCAGGCACAGTGGCTCATGCCTGTAATCCCAGCACTTCGGGAAGCTGAGGCAGGTGGATCATCTGTGGTCAGGAGTTCAAGACCAGCCTGGCCAACATGGCAAAACCCCATCTCTACTAAAAATATCAAAATTAGCTGGGTATGGTGGCACATGCCTGTAATCCCAGCTAGTCAGGAGGCTGAGGCAGGAGAATAGCTTGAACCTGGGGGGCAGATGTCGCAGTGAGCACTGCACTCCCACTCCAGTTTGGGCGATAGAGTGAGGTTCTGTTTCAAAAAAAAAAAAAAGAGTAGTACAAGCTGCTCTCTAGCAACCCTTTCACCTTGTCAGAGTCCCAGCTGCCCCCAGACCCACCTTGTTCACTCCCACCTTGCTTTTTCTTTTGCTATTCCTTTGACCTTGAAAATCTTATCTTGTGCATCATTCTGTATCCTCCACTTGCATAAAGTAAACTACCTCCAAAAAATTTGCACTAACCTCTCCAGACACTGAACAATAGTTATAACGTAGTAAAAGCTGTCTCTCCTATCAGAAAAACTGCACATAACTAAAAAATGAATTTGATACATTTTGATATCCCTTTTAATGTTTTAATATCAATAATAATTTAAATGGTCATTATGCATTCCTTAACCCAAGTACCTCCTTCATGAAGTAATCTGTCTCACCACCTTGGAACTTCCATTGCATTTCATTCCTCTATTGCACACAACTCATTTTCTCTCTTTTGTATTATGATTATGGCTCTCTGTCAATGCTTGTCCTCTGTGAGATTATAGCTCTTTGAGGGAAGGTACTGTGTCTTACTCTTATTTGCACCCTTTCTAGTTCTCAGCACAATGCCTGGTATACTATAAATGGACAATATACTTTGCGTGTGTGTGTGTGTGTGTGTGTGTGTGAGAGAGAGAGAGAGAGAGAGAGAGAGAGAGAGAGAGACGGAGTTTAGCTCTTTTGCCCGGGCTGGAGTACGGTGGTACAATCTTGGCTCACTGCAACCTCTGCCTTCTGGGTTCAAGATATTCTCCTGCCTCAGCCCCCAAGTAGCTGAGACCACAGGCCAGCACCACTGCACCTGGCCAATTGTTGTGATTTTAGTACAGATGGGGTTTCACTATGTTGACCAGGCTGATCTTGAACTCTTGACCTCAGGTGATTCACCTGCCTCGGCCTCCCAAAATGCTGGGATTATAGGCATGAGCCACTGCGTCTGGCCACTGTATACATTTTTTGAATGAAGGAAGGTGATAACCAACAGAGATTTATATATTGATATTACAGCCTCCTTTTCCATATAAGCCCATCAGACGGCCTAGAAATAAAACACTTACTAAAAACAGTTCAGAGAATGCTGTCTGTGAAACTGCTGGTATGATGTAATTCTAAAGAAGGTTAGGGGACCCCCAGACTATACGGAAAGCTCAGTCTGCTTTTTAGTGCTAGTTTCACAAGTAAAATAACCATAGTGTCTCTCGAGAAATAAGAACTAATTTTAGAACTAATAAGTACTAATTTTAGAACTCCATATATGAATGGTTTACGGCCTTTCCTTTCTCAGTGGCAGTACTAAGAAACGGTTATGAGCTTGGGGTCTGGAGTCAGAATACCTGGATTTCAGTCTCATCCCCATCACATATTACCCATGTGACCTTGGGCGAGTTGTTTAACCTCTCTGTGCCTCAGTTTCATCACTGGCAAAATGTCGAAACTAACAGTAAACTCCCTCAAAGGGATGGTGTGAAAATTAATGACAATATATTTAAACTGTTTAGAATAGTACCTGACACTTTGTGTTTTAAAGCGATATATCCCCTCTTGGTAAATTCCACATTAAGGGCAAAATTTCTTTTTTGTATCCTACCAGGGTATCTGACACTGTGTGTTTTAAAGTGATATATCCCCTATTGGTAAATTCCACGTTAAGGGCAAAATTTCTTTTTTATATCCCACCAGGGTACCTAGCACAGTGTGCAACAAATACTAGATGCTCAAAAAATGACGTGAATTACATTTGAGGTATACAAATTGAATGCACAAGAAAATGAAGGTATGTTAAAAATGTAAATGCAATTCATATAAATTAAAGAGCTCTTGACATATCATCTGCATACCTTCAGTTTTTCCTTATGATTAGTTGCTGGGTGTCTTACAATTTGATCTATTTCTTGCCGTCTTCAAAACATGTAGTACGGTGTCGTGCACATTAGCCCTCAGAATTGCTGGCCTCCTGACAGGCTAGCTGTTTGGATAGTCTGAGGTATGAGGTTGCAGCAAAAAGTGGGTTACACCACAGCACAGCTTCGCTGCTGGGGATGAAAAACCAATAATCCCAGAAAACAGCGCAGAGGGTAGGCTGGTCCAGCCAAGGACTATGTGAAGGCTCATTGGGACCCTCCGGAGACAAGTGGGGTACTGCAAAGGTGAGTGCCCTAGTGCCAGGGTCGTGAGCCCAGAGCCCTGGGGGGGACAGCTGGTAGGACATGCTGGATGAGTCATTCTCTCCACCCCAGGCACGTGCTGGTGGCAGCATCCACCCGGACCCAGCCTTCGCCCCGGCGCGGAACGCGAGCAGCGAGCCGCCCCAGCCCCCCCGCGGCGCCCCCACCGGGCCGCCTCCTCCGGGCGGGCGGGCACTGTCCTTGCCGCAGTCGGCCGCTGGCGCAGTCCCCGCGCCGCAGTGCCGGGCGCTCATGGGGGGCGCCCACGGGCACCTGGGCCGTCTGCTCATCAGAGCCGACCGCCGCCCTCCAGCATTCCCACGGCGCCCCACGCCCGCGCACGAGTCGCCCGCGAAGCCGCGAGGGCCTCGCCTAGAGGCGCAGGAGGACTGGGCGGAACGGGGCGGGGCGCGCCCACCGGCCGGCCCAGGGCACCTCACGCGGGTGCACGCGCCGCAGCCCCACGGGGCGGGTGGGTGTGCTCGGGGCGCGCGCGCCGCCGCCGCCGCCTCAGCCTGCTGCTCCGCCCGCGCCGCCTGCTGCCGGCGCTCGGCCCAGCACGCCTGCTCTCGGGCTGCCGTGGGCAGCTTGGGGCCCGCGGTGTAGAGTCCGCCGGCCCCGGAGCTGCGTCCCGCACCCGGACGGTCCCGGTAAGCGGGGGCGGGGGCGGCGGGGACCGGGCCTCACCTGAGGGGCGGGTCTGCGGCCGCGGACAGTCCTCCGGGGACTCCAAGGTGCTTGTGTGGGGGCTGCCTCCAAGGTGGCCCCCGAGTCGCTGGATGAACCCCGAGTGACTGCTGCCTCTACCCCTTGGGGGAGTCCCTAAGGTGCTGTGGGGAGCCACCCCAATGAAGACCCCCTGTGGGAATGGACTCCTGGGGCTCTCTCTGCATTTGCTGCCATGGGGTGCCCCAGCGGTCCCAGAGAGCCTTTCTGTGTCACTGTGGGAGCAGGCACAAGGGTGGTCTCTGGGGCTGGCTCAATGGAAGACCTCCTGGGAACACAGGGGAGCTGCAGGAGCCTCGAGGTGGTGGAGCCCCAGAGGACCCCCTAGAAAAGGAGAACCCGAGACTGCCCTGGAACTGTGGGAAGCAACCTCTGACTGGGGAGAGGGGATCTGCAATGGGAACTATGAGTGACTTCCCACGGCTCCAAGGACTTTGGCCTCGACCTCCCTGTAGGGCTCCATGTACCCTCACTTGTGTCCCAGAGGTGGGGGCCTTCTGGGGCTGCAGCCTCTTTCCATTCCTCCTCTTTCCCAATTCGGATTTTTCTTCTCCGTGGTAGCCCAGTTGCTCCACGCTGCATTTTAGTGGAGGCAGAAACTGCTGCGAGAGCACAGGGCTAAGCAGGGGATGAGGACCAGTGAGGCCTCTAAAGCAAAGATAGATTTGAGCCCCTGGGTTTGGTCCAGAAGGAAGCAGTAAGATCAGGTGGAATAACTGACTTGGACAGGTCCTGGAGGGAAAGGCCTTTGAAGGAAGGAATAAAGGATGTATAGGATTATAGAGCACCAGTGTGCTAGGCGCTGTACTAGGAATGTTTAAACATCTCATACAACTCTTACAACAGCTTTGTGAAATTATCCCCCTTTAAACATCGAGATTCAGAGAGGTTTAGCAATTTGCCCAAGGTCACAAAGCTGATAAAAAATATAATCATAAAATCTGTGTTTGAAATTCTATTTTGGGAAAAAGAGTGCTAAAGAGAGGCAGAAAAAGAATGGTTATTTGTTAATAAGTTGCATTAAGGTACCTGCCGAGCATAGGGCTTTGCAATGGTACATGTTCAGTAAATGTGATGATTAAATAAGTGGATGAGAACAGTTTAACTGGAGATGAGACTGCTGCAGGAACTGATTTCCACAGAATCCCCAGATTTCAGGGTGTGGCTTCCTTCACAGACAGTCCCACTGTCATGATGCCTTGGCGTGGCTAATGATGCCTGGACCTAATTGAGGCCTCTGGGTGTGGTCTTTGAGGGGCTTACTCTGGGTATCTAGGGGGACCCTTCTGAAGATGGAGTGTCCCAAGGCCACCCTCCCTGCTGCAGAATACTTGAAGAAGAGAAAGGAGAGACAGGGTCACTTTTAGGAAGCACAATCCACACTGTCCTTGTGGCCCTCTGACTACAGGCACCAGCGGACAATGGTCCACAGATAGCACTCAGGACACTTTTGCCCAAGAGTGCCTCTGTGTGAGGAGGAAGAGGAGGGTGGGAAAGGTGCAGAGCCAAGGAAGGCTCACTGGGAGTCTGTTAAGGGGAGCTCAAAGGGTCTGTGCCAGATATAGTGTTGTCCCTTGATGTTTTCTTTCCAGCTGAACCCCAAGAGTTCAACTTTGAACCCAAGGATGGATTCTGGTTTCTTGTCCAGAAATGGAGTGGTGAGAGGGCCAAGCAATGATATTCATTACAGAGCCATTCTGAAAGGGTTTTTCTGCTCCCCGCCCTGCTTTCTTTCGTACAGCCAACCCTAGTTAAATCCTCCTTGAATAGAAGCGGTTTCCTTCGGCTCCTGGAATTACATAGTGAGAAGAGAGACCAAGCTAGTGACAAAACAGAACAACCTAGTTTACCAGTTGTTCGATTTTTTTTTTTTTTAACTCAGTGATGCTACCTTGTGCACAGGTCAGTGGAGTAAACTCTGACAAAGGTTTATGTTGGTTAGGACCGCCCCCCCCAACATTGTAAAGTTGTTTATAATCCTCTTTCAGTTCAAACCCATCTCATCAGCTTAACAAAATAAATAGGTATGCATATTTTAAAGGAAAGCCAGAGGGACCAAACCTGAAAATATGATATTTGTTCCAGCTCATCAATTTGTCATTGAGGTTTTATTTCTAAACTGGTCTTCTTGTTGAGGGTGCCTAGTATCGCACCCACTCATGACCCTGGAAAAATCACTAAATGGATCCAAGTTCTCCCCTAACCTTGGACCTTGGATATCACCTTCCCCATATCCAGCATTGGATAAAAATTAAGATTTCAAAAATCCTGAGAATACTGCCTAACTCTCTCTAGTTACAGCATGAGTCTGCAAATCAAATCATTCCAGAATATGTATGAAAGATGTCACCAGGTGGCCTTAATCTTCTCAAAAATGCTCTCTCCAAAGGAAAATAAAAGGGGAGAGAATGGCTCACCCAGTTTCATTTGAGTGTATCCAAATGTGTCTGGATTTTACTGTCTGGATTTCTCAACCTTTGATCTTTCACATATTCTCCAATTTTCTAACAGTGTCTTCTTCTAACATTTGCCATTCCTCTTCCTCAGACATGGACAGTAAGACCTTCCCAGGCCCATTCCCCCAACTTCTTCCATTTTTTTCCACTACACCTCTTCCTAAGTGGATCACATTCATGCAAATATAGTTTCCCTTCTCTTTAGCTACAGAGTCTATTATCTTTTAGTCCCACACGCTTCTCCCCAGCAGTGCTGCTTGGCTTCTGCTATCTTCATGTCCCAAATTGATTTATTCATTTCTGATGGGAATATCATTATCCACTCCACCCCTCAATCTTAGTGACCAGATTTTGACAGGAATTGCTTATCAGCTTTGGACCAAGAAACCAAGACCATCAGTGTCTAGCTGGAGACATGATGATTTTTTCCATTAGCACATCCCCCTCCATTCCCCCCGCCGCCCCCACTTCCAGCAATCCCCTCAGAGACCCACTTACATTTACTAAGTGCTGCTCACTTGCCAGGCACTATGCTAGATAAATATGAGAGTTTCTTGCCTTTGAGGAGTTCATGTAGAATCAGTCTGCATTTCTCTAATCATTCACTATAAAAAGTAGGAAAAGTAAGGGGGAAATTACAGCATTACAGAATATCCACAGGAACCAATGTAGAGATGCCTTTTCCCAAGCATCACTGAAACTCAGCTGCTGTGCTGTGCCTCCTCTGCCAGCCACATTCAGCCCTCCTGCCAGTACCCTACCAAAATTACTTTCGCCCATATACTCTGAGTGTAAACTGGCCACATTTTTGCCTTCTTATGATAATAGTGACAGAAACATTTATTTGGATAGCATGTTACAGTTTATGAAGCCCTTTTAGATATATGATGGCTGTTTGGTTTTGAGAAATGCTTCATCTTACTGGGGTCCTCTCACCAAAACAGAACTGTGTGGGCTAACTGGCTCACTCTCTTTTTGTATGTTTGTTTTTTGAGACTTAGGAGTCTCCCAGACGGAAAGCCCCAGTGATTCACTACAATCACCACCTACCAGCTCTTAGCTTGTGAAGGAGTTTCCTGTTGGGTCCTAAGGCCAAGCAATGCACTCATTGGTCAGCCCTGGAACTTATCAGGGGAGTCCCTCTTCCTGGCCTCAGCAAATCCAATTCTCTGGGGTTTTCTTCCTCCCTGAAATTCAAATACATATTCTCTCCTAACAAATATTTTAAGCATACTATCTCAAACCAGTTATTCGGGCTGATGCTAATTCTTATGTGAAGACACATTTCCTTGCCTATTTCTATCTAGCACCCAGGCTGGCTTCATACCATCTAAGTCATGATGGAGTCCCCATATAGCTCCATGCCTTGGCGTGTGCTATTACCTCTTCCTGGAATGCTTTTTTTCCTCATCCTCTGGTGTAACTCCTACTCGTATTCAAAATTTAGCTCAAGCAACACCTTTTTTTTTCAATCCTACACTTATGCCCCCTGAACACGCACATACTCACTGCATTCTCACAGGCTGAAGGAGGTTCCATTTGTTCATTCTACCATCAGTTATTAAGCACCTGATTTGTGCCTGATGCATAGTAGGCTGCACTCAGCAAATGTTTGCAGAATGAGCAAATAGTAAATGGTGATAATTAAGGTGTAATAATTGCATTACAGGGGGTTAATCTGTGTTTCAAGGAACCAGAGCAGAAAACAGGGAGTGCCTCTCCATTTTGCTGAAAAGCTCTGCTTGCTAAGTGCAGTCTCACCAGCCAATCACTGATGGTGTGGTGTTCCTGAATTGTGGCTCCCTCTTTGGGAAGTCAGCATTGTGGCTTTTAATGAAGACTCAGGCCCTAAGAGGCTAAGATCATGCCATAATTTTGCTGTCATATATATTAGAACTTTGTGAGCTTTCAGTAAATATTAAACAGTAGCAGGATGCCTAGTAGTCTTGAGGTGAGGCCAGAAAGACAGTTTTACTGTCTTTAGCCTTTCTGCTCCTTGGAAACCCCAGAAAAGCCCTGTGTAGTTGTGACTGTAACATCCTGAATAAATAGGGTGAATGGAGAGAGGTGGGGAGGTACCAGGTAGGCCCTTTCAGGATCTACAAACATGAATACTGGATTGTAGGCTACTGCCAGGTGACAGAATGGCTGAGTAGGAACAGGCTCCAAGAGCACTGTAGTGGGGCACTGGATTCCTAAAGCAACAGCCAGTCACCTGAGAACAATTGGGGCTTGGATTTCCTCAAAGACCAGCAAGAGAACGCTTTTTGATTTTTTTGTTGTTGTTGTTAAAAATCTTGGGGTTGATGCTGATGTTCACAGTGAGTTCAGGATTGAATGTGCTATGCATTCAGCATTTTTTTTTTACAGACCCTGGTTCTGTTAATTTTCCATATACTTGGCAGCTGATCACCTTCTATCTAAGACATGTGGCTTTCTCTAAGGCTCTCAGTCCTTTGGGCACATGCTTCCAGGAGCCAATTGTTGACTGCCTTGAAATTTTTCCCTTGTATGTACAGATACTGCTCATGCTAAATTTCAAACCCAGGACAAAAGAAGTGCATTTTCAAACTTTCTGTTTGTACCCTTAAGGCAACCACCCTCTTGTGGGCCCACCATAGTCCACAGGACACAGCATAAATGCAGGGGACCATTGACTTTGGTAATGCTGGCTTCTCTTTACCATTGTGATTGTAGAAACTGGCTAAATTGCAGCATTTCTTAACTCCTTTCCGTAGCCAGAGAAAAAGCACCCTCATGTTCTCATCCCTGCTATCCCTGACTCATTGTCCAGGTGCCACCTCTTGGGAAATAGAGTAGAATAGATGTGATGATGTGAGCTGGTGACTGCATAATTTCTAGAATTGAGTTTTAAAGATTTGGTCAAATCAGTCTCTCTGGCCAATTTGATAAAGAGAAAAGACTATGATCATAAATAAGTGGTTTATGT
This sequence comes from Saimiri boliviensis, assembly GCF_048565385.1. Taxonomy (NCBI): domain Eukaryota; kingdom Metazoa; phylum Chordata; class Mammalia; order Primates; family Cebidae; genus Saimiri; species Saimiri boliviensis. The sequence goes on from NC_133450.1 coordinate 187,090,764, forward strand.
TGCCCAGTCATCTCTGTATCATTCATTCAATGGAGATTTAAGAGGCTAAAACCCTTAATGCTTAATGGAGAGGTTGAAACCTGTATACAAAAGACACTTTAATTAAAAGTGAGTGTCATATGCTCTGTGGAAGGCAGTAAGAACCATCTCTACTTTTCTCCCTCCTGATCTCAGTGAAACAGATTCTTTTCTCCACTTGCTCCACCCATTCTCTTTGGTTGTCTTTCCCTTTCCCCCCTCAGAGGTTTTCTTGCCTCGTTCCTTCCTAGGGAAGCCCTAACCTCCAGGCAGCCACTTTTACTTGCTTGTGAGCCTTTTAAACAGCCGCCATTCCCATACCAAGAATAAGATTGAACCAGTTACTCAGGGGGCTGAGGCAGGAGAATCACTTGAGCCTAGGAAGGAGTTTGAGGCCAGCATGTGCAACATAGTGAGACCCTAGAACCACCCTCGATCTGAAAACATAAATTTTAAAAAGAAAGAGAAAAAACAGTAAATATACTTTATATTTAAGAGCCTGCGTGAGGAAATGCCTACCTGTTAGGAGCGTTGCCTTTCAGGCTCTCCACAGCTCTGAATCTTTATAGAGAGTGCTGGGAAATAGAGGTTCTCCAGCATCCTTCCCCTTCCTTATTTCTCTATCAGCTCCTGCTGCGGAGCAGCCCCTCCTCCTCTTACCCCCACCACTTTGCCCTTATAAATAATCCCACTGAATTCTAAGCAGGTGCTCTGCAGAAAATGGGTGTGTCTTGTAAACATTCCAAGCTGCTCACATATGTCTTACTGCCTGACGGGCACATCTAGTCAGGCTTTTCTTACCCAAGACAGATGCTACTTGTTGCTGTTTTCATTTCTTTCAGTTCATGAAGTCAGATGGCCCTATTCTACCTTCTTGTCTCACTGTTATTTACCATCACCTGCTCCTCTGTCCCGATTTTTTTTTCCCAAGCCTTCCCTAGATAACTACAAATACCCTGAAAGCCACATAATTATTGGGACAATATCTTTTTGGCCTCTTTTCATCGTTTTTAGGGAGGCAGAAACCCCTAGTCCCACCCACCAGCCAAAGAAGTAATTATTAGGTATAATTGGTGGGATCTTTGCAACTTGATTTCCTTTTAACTCTCTCCTTTTCCTAGGACGACTTCTAGCACAGGAGAAGCCAGGTTTTTCTCCACAGGCATTGGTTTTTACCTGGCACCAATCACTACCACTTGTTTCTCTAAAAATTTGAGCTGATTTTGTTAATTTCTCAAACACCCCAGGTGTTTGAAATCGTGGCTATTTCAGCACACCCACTTTTAATCAAAGTGTCTTGTATACAGTTTTGATCCTCTCCATTAAGTGTTAAGAGTTTTAGACTCACTCTTAAAGCTGAGTTCTGTTGTGTCCTCACAGTTGACTGTCAAAGTCAAAGCCATGCCAATTCAAAATGACTTGGTGGTCTTGTTTGGATTTTGATGGTTTACTTTGAATAGTTTTGCTTTGCATTTCTGCCCTTACAGTCATAAAATGGTCCACAAGATTGAACCATCTCAGGGAAAAGGAATAGCAGTGCTACAAGAGCCTGTGATCAGGACTGGAAAGTGTTTGTTTTTATGTTTGTTTTGCTAGTAGATGTCAGCTTCAGACTTCACAGAAATTGCTTTAAGGATAAACTCCCAAAACCATTGCAATGACATAACTGGCCATGGAGATAGCTACATAGCTCTTTTTGGTATCCTTATAAAGAATCATGGTATCCATACAGTTAATAACAGGTTATAGCAGCTCTGCAGTGCGATGGGAGACATCTGTGGATAATTTGCTGATTCACTGTTAATGAGTAAGTTCACCTATAGAGTAACCTTCTAACTGGCTGGTCTTTGTTCAATAACTTTTATTAAAACATCTGAAAAAGCCAAAAACAAATGCATACCATTGGATTTCCTCTAATGAGTTGTTCTTAAAAATGTGAATTTAGTATGTTTTTTCCAAATCTCCAAATAAGTGTTTCTCAACTATTTTTTTCCAGTGTATGCCTTCTTTCTGATAAACATAAAGGTCTCATGACTGTTCCCTTAAACTTCTGACATAACCTCTGGGAGGAGGCTCCCTCCAACTATTTGAGAGTTAGTACCTTCTGTATAACCCTAAGAACCAAGAAGTTACTGCCAAACTCTACTGTTTCGTAGTCTATGTTACCAAAAACAAAAAGAGAGATCGTTTTTAGTATTTGTTTTCCAGATATAAATATATAATTGATAAGCTCTTGAAACCACTTATTTCTCCCCTCCTCCTGATGTTTCTGATATATACCTCCCACCTGCCCCAGGATCCAGCCAATTCACCATTTGAGAACCATTGCTCTGGTCGTTGTGCTTAAAAAATTAAATCAAGCTGGGAGCTCTGTCTGGAACCTGTAATCCTACCTACTTGGGAGGCTGAGGTAGGGGAATCACTTGAGCCCCAGAGTTATCAACAAGTCTGGGCAACATAGCAAGACCCTATCTCTTTAAAAATTTTTCATGAATTAGCTGGGCAAGGTAGTGCATGACCTGTAGTCCCAGCTATGTGAGAGGATTGCTTGAGCACAAGAGTTTGAGACCAGCCTGGGTAATATAGTGAGTGAAACCCCCTCGCTCCTGTTTAAAAATAAATAATTAAATCATTTTTTCTCTTTTTCAACAGCATGAATGTATTACAAGTTATTCAGTAATTTCCCTATTGAAGTTGTTTCCACCTTTTTTATTTTTTAATAGACAGGGTCTCACTGTGCTGCCCAGGTTTGAGTGCAGTGGTTATTCACAGGCACAGTCATGCACACTACAGACCCAAACTCCTGGCGTCAAGCAATCCCCCTGCCTCAGCCTCCCGAGTAGCTGGGATTATAGGAGAAAGTCACCATGCCCAACTTGTTTCCATCTTTTTAGTCACTATAAAAAGAATGCCCTAATCAATCAATCAATTGATCACTTATTTTTTAAATGAGATGAGGTCTTGCTATGTTGCCCACGCTGGTTTTGAATTCCTGGGCTCAAGCAGTCCTCCCATCTCAGCCACCTATGTACCTGGGATTACAGGCATGTGCCACTATGCCTAGCTAATTTTTTTTTTTTTTTACATGTGCCCACAGGTCAAAGAGCATCAGCCTCTTGGATACAAAATAGGTTTTCTTTAGTCAGAGGTGTATTAGTAGCTGTCCATCTCTGGTAGATCTTCCAACCACACAGACTCTTAAGAGAAACTTAAGTAAACTGTTGATCTTGCACCACATCAGTTAAGAGTAGAGCTTTCCTTATATCCTTGTCTTTTAGAAGTACATTCTTCAAATTGCAGATTTAAATCCATTAGTGGGTCATGAAATCATTTCAGAGAGTCACTGTTAGAGTTGTTTTGATGAAATAGGATAGAAAATATCAGGGAGCATCACATGTAGGAGTAGAGTATGATTGTTCCACAAAATTTTGACTTCAGTTGTAGATCTATGAACACATGTGTCTACAGAGTTATCACATAAAATATATTTCTTACTCTGGGTCGCAGCTGAAAACTTTTGAGAAACATAACTTAGGGTTTCTAAGGAAAAACCTAGTGGTTCTCGAAAATGTAATTGTTCATAATAAAAATACATACAAAGGATTATGTGTCAGTTTTACATGTTCTTTCTTGGGGTGCCTCTCTCACTGTAAGTTGAGGAGTTGCATCCCATCCAGCCATCAAACACAGCTGTTGACCATGAGGCATTTGAGCAGCATCTAGGGACTACAGGCCCACCCCTGTCACTTCAAGAACCCCCTGGATTCAAAGCCTCAGCAAAAACTTTAAAATACACATAGTCTCCTCTCCATCCCCACCCTACCCTGGCTAGATTCCTTCATTAGGTCATATGAACTTTAGAAGATGAAAAACAACATGAGCTTTCTAAATGCTTACGAGTATATGTTCCAAATACACTCATTAACAGAGAAGTAAAGCCCAAAGCAACAAGCAACAGGTTCTGAATCACAGAACAGGGGACCCAGACAAAAACAAGTCCCCAAGTTGCCAACCCTAGGATTTGTTTTATTATCTAATTAATGTGCAATGTGGGGAAACTGGAAAATACAGATTAACAAAAAGATTAAAAATACATAAAGTACAAAATTTAGATCATAGTATGAGCATTTTTGTAACTTGCTTTATTTTAATGAATCTATTTGGGGATTAAAATATTTTCCTTTTAATTATAATTTATTATTTGTTATCCACTGAGGCATAAATGCTCTAAATGACTTCCTGAATTTACTCAATAAATCTTTCTTCAATAAATCTCCTGTGCCACTGCCCTTTAAGGCAGTATTAAGTATTTAAAGTCAATGTTCCTTAATCATATACTTCAGTTTTACAAACGTATTTACAAATGGAGTTGGGGAGGTGGTTCTCTCTTTTCATATCAATCAGTTTATAAATTCGAGAATGTGGGTTTTCTTGGTAGCAGTAGTGGCAAGGCAAGCACCCGAGTAGGGTAGGTGTTCCCACCACTGTGGCACGCACAAGCAGTGTTTCCAAAAGGAGGATGGGGCTGTCATCAGATAGTATAAGTATTAAGGTTTCATTTTTTAAAGCAAAAAGAATTATCCACAATTAATTAGCTAATTGAAAAATGTTTATTAAGAATTTATTCTGTTAGATGCTTAATAGACACATCGCTAGGCAGTGGAGATAAGGACTGTGTGGGATAAAACAATCTAATAGGGGAAACTGACATTGATCAGGTAATCATCCTATTGAATGTCTAATGACAAGGATAAGTGCCCAGAGCAGAAGGGCATGGTGCTGTGAGCACTCCAACCTAGACGAGTCAGCAGTGACTTCCCCGAGGAAATGAGACTTGAGCTAAGCTCTGATAGACAAATGGGCACTAGTCAGGTGGGGAGGAATGTTCAAAGTTCCCAAAAATAGAGGGAGCATAGCAAATAAAGACTGAAACGAGGCCATTGTGGTTGGGACACAGAGTGAAGAAGGGAGGCCAGACTGTGCAGGGTCTCACAGGCCACAATAAAGAGACTTGATTGTGGGGACTTCCTCCTGAAAGCTATAGGAAGCACTAAAATTTTTAGCAGGGGATAACACAACACCTGAATGTCCCAGGGACATCTTTAATTCAACATGTACAAAATCCAATTTAATTATCCCTCTTATTTCCCAGTTTCTGTGACTGGCACTGCCATTCTTCTGGTTAGTCCATTTAAAACTGCCCTTTCCCCTTTATCCTTCATCCATTCAGTTATCAATTGATTCCTAGATTTCCCTAATTCTATTTCCTTGTTAACAAATACACTCAGTATTATTCCTGCTATCATCATTTCCATTTAAACCCTCTACCTCTTGCCTGAACTACGATATAATAGTAACCTTTGAATTGGCCCTACTTCTCCTCCTACCCGCTGCCACCTTTTTCCCCAAACAAACTGAGCATAACCGCCTATGCATCCTTCAGGGTCCACTTTGACCACCAGTAGTGTGGTGGGTCTCACCTTCCTCTAAGTACTCTCAGCACTTTTACTTCTTTGGTTTCTAATATTAAGTACCTTGAGTGGTGAGACTGTTCTCCTGTCTTCTGTTTCCTATGATGAGCAGTCAGTGCCTTGCACATAACACTGTTCAATAAGCCTTGATTAGAATGGATTGAGAGCAAGGCTAAAATGGACTCTGCTCCACTTTACTTAGAAAAAGCATTCCCCAGCTGACTTTCACTAAGTCTCCTCAGGCTAGGGAATAGCAGACCAGCTTTGCAATGTGCCATGTCATGCCTCACTGTCCAATGCCATACTCTGATACTGCAGAGAAGAGCAGGGATAATGTTACTTTTAAACCTATAAAGGATATGGACCCTTCTTGAACAGTTCAGAAGAATTAAAGCAGAAAATATGGGAGTGACATTAGTGCAGACTTAGAAGTGTGAGAGGTACCTTAGAGCTTCATAATAGGCCAGTGTCTATGATAGATAAACAGACCTACAGAGAGGCACAGCTACTAATGAGAAGGGGTAAAGGAGTGTTTGTGTGACCTTGACCACATGGATGGGGTAGTGGAGTTTCCTTACTAATTCAGGAATCCTCTGAAACTAGGAGTTCATTGACTTAAAAAGTAGGCATTTGATGAGGATTAGCCCCGGATGGATTGTGCACGGCACTTACTGAAGGAGCTTCTCTTCTGTCAAAAGGCCCGATATGTGTTGCTGCCAGCTTGCTTTAAGCCTTGAGTCTTCTTGTAGGGTAGAAGAGAAACTTGGATTCTGAAGTCTCCAACCATTTCTTGACCAAGTAGCAGAGATGCAGGACCCCTGGACTAAATTGGTTTTAGGACAGGAAGGGAGACGGAGATACCATTTCATGCACGTAGAGTGCTTTCCAGTCTACGAAGCACCGTGAAGCCCATTTTCTTATGTTATCCTCGTGACATCCCTGTGAAGTGGGCTGGGGAGATAGCTCTTGTTCCATAGACGGGATAACCAAAGTTGCAAGGCCTGTCAGAAATCGAACCAAAGTCATCCATGCAAGGTGGCAGGCCTGTGATCCCAGCTACTCAGGAGGCTGAGCCAAGGGAATCACTAGAGCCCAGGAGTTCAAGAACAGCCTGGGCAACATAGCAATACCTCATCTCAAACAAACAAACAAACAAACAAATATAATTTAGGGAAGTAGAACCAACATCTTGTGACTCCTTAACACGTGCTCTTTCCACCCCCACCATGTTCTAGAAGAGGGAGAAACTATTTAACAGCACTTGTCACTTAGGTGGAAACTGATTGGCCTGATATTCTCAGCCATTGGCTGAACCTGTGCCCCTCTGCTTTTTGTCCACAGAGCCATGGGGGTGTTGATGTCCAAGCGGCAGACAGTGGAGCAGGTGCAGAAGGTGAGTCTGGCTGTGTCTGCCTTCAAGGATGGGCTGCGGGACAGGCCTTCCATCCGACGCACAGGTGAGATGCCGGGGTCCCGCCGTGGCACTGTAGAGGGCTCTGTCCAGGAGGTGCAGGAGGAGAAAGAAGCAGAAGCAGGAACCGCGGTGGTCCAGGAAGAGAGTAGTGCCGGCCGCGCAGCCTGGGAGAGGCTCCGAGATGGGCGCGGCGTGGAGCCTGAGGAGTTTGAGAGGGCTAGCCGGTTCACACCCCCTGCTTTCATCCGCCCTATCCGGAAGCTGGATGATGACAAACCTCCAGAAATCTGCCTGGAGCCCAGAGAGCCTGTGAGTATACGGTTGGGACAGGATCCTCAAGTCTTAGCCCATCAGGGAGCAGGACAGGGAGGCCTGGATATGGCTAAGGTGATCCTCAAAACCAGAAAGATGGAGCTGAGTCCAAAACAATCTTGGAATTTCCTCTACAAGAATAAAATATTTGTTTTATCCTGGACTCGTCTTTGTTAAAGGCTTGGGGCAATGGATGATAAAGAATGATGCTATGGTAGGTCTTCTGTCGACCCTCCCCACCCCCCACTACCATGAGTTTTCAACCATAGGTAGCACTACCCCCTGTAGGAGGCATTTGGAAATTTGAGAGGGAGTAGTTTGGGGAGGTCACAACACCAGGTGGCTACTGGTGTTTGGTATCAAGAAAAGCAGGGATGATAAATATCCTGCAATGCCCGGAACAATCTCTCACACAACAGATTGTTCTTTCTAAAAGTGCCAGTAGCTCCCTGCTCATAAACATGGTCACAAAGGCCTGAGCAGCTGGAAGAACCTCCTGGTTCTTGACCTCCAGAAAGAATTCCTGAACAATGGCTTCAGTTGGAGCTATTCCTCTAGGATAATCCAGGAAGACTCAGCCCCATGCAGGTCGCTCTGTGCTTAGTGGCCTTGGAATCTTGCTGCCTATGCTTACACATCCCCGTTTCCTCCTGCCATCTTTCTGCAGGTTGTCAACGATGAGATGTGTGATGTTTGTGAGGTCTGGACAGCTGAGAGCCTCTTCCCATGCAGAATATGCACCAGGGTTTTCCATGATGGCTGCCTGCGCCGTATGGGTTACATCCAAGGAGACAGTGCAGCAGAGGTGATGGAGATGGCCCACACGGAAACAGGCTGGAGCTGCCACTACTGTGTAAGTCTGGACCACAGGGACGGCAGAGGACTTGGCACTTTTCCTGGAGGCCCGGTCTTAGAACACTTGTTTTTAGGCAGTGACCTAAAGAATCTGCCAGTGGCACACCCAAGAGGCCTAGAGCTAGGGCGGGGTTTCTCAACCTCAGTACGTTTTGGGCTGGTTAGTTCTTTGTTTGGGGGGCCAAGGATATTGCAGGATGTTTAGCAGCATCCCTGGCCTCTACTTCCCTTGACACTGATAGCACACCTCCCAATATGAAGGTAGATAAATCATCCCCAATAGAAAAACCTCTGAGCTGGGAGATTGACTGGGACCTAATTACTCAAAAGCAATTCTGCTTGGAGCAACTCTTTCTCTAAGAGTCTATAGTTGTCATTCAGTGTATCCATCTGAAAACTAACCTGAGATCATAACCAGCTTGCTTCCAATAGGGGTAGATTTCATCACAGGAAAACTTGCTAGGCCTGAGATCCTCACTTGGCCTGCCACCTGACTCTTACAAGCATTTGCTCTTCCTCTTTGAAGTGATTATTATGTGAATTAAATGACAAAGCTCTATTGATTCCGAACTTTGAAAATTATATATAAATGCCTTCTAACTTTTAATGAAGGACAGAGGCTAAGGTTTCCATTGAAAGCCAGATTTATATCCATTTCTCACTACACCTGAATAGAATTCAAGTCTTGCCTTATTGATCTGTTGTCCTGCAGATATCATTATTTACCAATTTCAGAGCGAGGAGCACCTGCTGATCCCCCTTCCTGCTGCTTAGACAAAAGCAGAAATGTGGCATTTTCTAACAAATAATGCTTTCTCTATGGCCTGTTATGGACAGTTATTTTCAGCCACTTAAACACCTGTCCCCCTGGAGTGCACCGCAGCAGACTCTGCTCTACCAGCGACCTTCTCTAGTACCTGTCGTCCCTCTGGATGCCAGCCTTTCATCTCAGCCACTCTGCTTTGAGGTGTGCTACTGCTATAGGACTGGGTTGAAGGTGTCACCTCCCAGAGCACATTGCTCCCTTCCCAGCTTTCTGACACAGTCCTACCATCATTGCCACCATGCTCTACTGAACTTTTTACAAAGCCTCCTTCCCTTCCAAGTACCTCTCCTTTCTTTCCTTCCCTTCTTTTTTCCCCTCTTTTTATGAGTCAGGGTCTCACTGTGTCACTGGCTGAAGTGTAGTTGTGTGATCATATCACTTCAGCCTTGAACCCCTAGACCTAAGCAATCCTCCTGCCTCAGCCTCCTGAGTAGCTGGGACTACAGGTGCAAGCCATTGCACTTGGCCCCACAGCCAAGCTTCTTAAAAGAATTTCATCTCCTATGGCTCCTTGACCAACTATAATCTGACATCTGAATCCATCATCCTGCAGGATTGTCCCTTCCTAAGGTCACCAGTCACCTCCTAATTGTCAAGTCCACTGACCTTTTCTGAGGCATCTTCTTACTTGATCTCTCTGAAGTATTTATTACTTCTTTATTCCTCTCTCTTTTCCTTGGGATTTAAGGATTTTTATGGGAATTATTGCATAAGATATGGAGATGAGAGAAAATAGAAAGTCAATAAAATCCCACCTCAGTCGTGTAACCACCGTTAACATTGCCTCCCACATTATGCAGCTGTCTTTGCTCGCTATCCAGGACCCTTTTCTCTACTGATTGTCTTCCAGCCTACGTCTCTGACCATTTTTCTCAATGCCCTTTGTTAGTTTCTTGTCTCAGTCCTATGTTTCTCAGGGTTCTGTTGTTTAACACTCTTCTTTTCTCACTGTACCCTCTTTGGGTGACTTCATCTACAGCCACCATCTAAACACTAATGACTCCTATATTTGTGTGTCCAGACCTAAATTTCCTGTCTCTTGCACTTATCTACCTTGATATCTCACAGGTACCTCACACTTATTATGCCCAAAAATGAGCTCATATTTGCCCCCAAGCCTGCTCTTCTGCCGCTCCTTATCTCTGTGAATAGTAATACCATGCCCCAGTTACCAATCCCAATTCATTCTCTCCCTCATGCCTCACATCCAGTGAGTCATCAGGCCTGGTTGATGCTGCCTCTAATATCTCTCAAATCTCTCTTCCCTTCTTCATTCTCATGTCTCAGTTTAGCCGCTCATCATTTCTTGCCTGGACTGTTGCAGCAGCCTCCAGCTGCTCTCCACACCTCCAGACTCTGCCCCTCTAATCCATCTTCCACACAGCAGCCAGATAGCTGACCATGGCACTTCCCACTTGAAAACCCTTTGGTGCCTCCCTTTTGCCCTCAGAATAAAGGCCTAATTTAAGGGGCTCGATGAAGGGTATTGGAGGTACTTCATAGTATGCTCCCTCCTTCCCTCACACACACACTCACATGTACTCCAAACTCCAGCCACATTGAACATCTCACAGTGTTAGACACCACTGAAGTGCCCAGTGTGTACTAGGTGCCCATCAGGTGTTTATTGAAAGTATGATTTGAAAGAAAAATACTACTATCATATATCAATTTTTTAAAAGTGTTATGGAAGAAAAAGAATGGTTTGAGTTCTTTATGAAATCCACATATGAATACTCATGAAATATCTGCTCTTGTACTTTGCTGATATTTTAGATGAAGAAAGTAACCTTGTGCTAGAAAGGATCTTTGACAGTTTAAAGACTGTATGGTAATGTCAACAAAATAAGGTATCGGTGCTCCTTTGGAATTAAAACTTCTGCGGCACCAGAAAAAACTCATTTGGCTTTAGGAGCCCTGTAATGATGGCATCTTTTCAAACCATTCTAGAGTTATTTAAAGTGATACAACCCACTTGGAGCAGAGCTAGGATTAAACTTTTTTTTTAACTAAAATACATTTTTAGCACAGCCTAACACAGAAGCCAAGTCGATAAAAGGGATGAAGATGGAGCTGCTCTGGTTGATGGAGACAGAGATTCACAACCTGCCCACTCTCTAGCCCCCTTATTCCCTGCAGCAGCTTCCTAAGGCACTTCCAAGAAATCCCTAGGTTAGCTCAGAGGATACATTAAAAACCACTGTTTTAGTAAAGGGACTCAGGGCTGGAGTCAGGATATCTGGGTTTTGGGGAAGATTCTGCACCACAGTAAAGACAACTCTGGCCAAGTTCTTTCCCCTCTCTGGAGCCTCAATCTCACTGATTGTGAACAGGAGGCTGGGATTAGATCCTGGAATTGCTTTCCAGTTGAAATTCTATTTCTATCCCTCTTGACTTTGGCCTTTCTTATGAGCCTGTGTGGCCACCAACTCAGCTGTTTCTCATTTTCAGGACAACATCAACTTGCTGCTTACTGAGGAGGAAATGTACAGCCTCACGGAGACCTTTCAGCGGTGTAAAGTCATCCCTGGTAATGTTGGGTGGTGCTGCTTGAATGGAGAGGGGTCGGGCAGATTACTCCTTCATGCTTACTTTTTTTTTTTTGGAGACAGAGTCTTGCTCTGTCACCAGGCGCCAGGCTGGAGTGCAGTGGTGCCATCTCGGCTCACTGCAACCTCCGCCTCGCAGGTTCAAGCAATTCTCCTGCCTCAGCCTCCTGAGAAGCTGGGACTACAGATGCACGCCACCAGGCCCAGCTAATTTTTTTTGTATTTTTCAATAGAGATGGGGTTTAAACATGTTAGCCAGGATGGTCTCAATCTCTTGACCTTGTAAGCTGCTTGCCTCAGCCTCCCAAAGTGCTGGGATTACAGGCGTGAGCCATGGCACCAGGCCTACTCCTTCATGCTTTCTAGGATGAACCATGAAAAGAGTATTCCATATTTAGTGGGTACAGGGTAAATGGGTCTTTGTTCCTGAGTTGTTGGCCAGCAGAGGCACCCACCCCGTTACAACCTGGGTAACCCTGGCCATGGGAGGCAGAGACTCAGCAAGAATTGTGGGTGTGGGGACCCCAAGGGTGCCCTGGAGGTTATGGAGCTGCCCTGAGGCTGAGGAATGATGGGCATGGCCTCCCACAGATTGCTCCCTGACACTGGAGGACTTCCTGCGCTACCGCCACCAATCAGCAAAGCGGGGGGACCGTGACAGGGCCCTGAGTGAGGAGCAAGAAGAGCAGGCGGCCCGCCAGTTTGCTGCCCTGGACCCTGAACATCGAGGCCACATAGAGTGGCCTGACTTCTTGTCCCATGAGTCCCTCTTGCTGTTGCAGCAGTTGCGTCCCCAGGTGAGGGCCAGCTGGGGCAAATGTTCCTGGGATACTTGGTGAAAAGGGCCTGGGAGGCATGTTGGGCAGGTCAGGGGAGCACTGGGTCCTGCCTGAGCAGGGACCAGTATCAGGAATGGGCTGATACCAGTGACTGAGGATCCAGTGCCCAGGCTGAGGAAACTGCCTAAGGAAGACTGATTTGCCCTGGACCACACTGGAAATGTTGGTGCTACCAGAAAGGCTCTGGACAACTAAGGGGGAATGGCAAAGGTAGTAATGGAGGTACGATTCTCTATGGCTTGGCAGTTTACAAGATATTTTTACCTCTAAGATCTTGTCTCTTCTTCTTCTCCAGAACTCTCTGTTGAGGCTTCTGACAGTGAAGGAGCGGGAACGGGCCCGAGCCACCTTCCTGGCGCAGGGCAGTGGGAGCACCATCAGTGAGGCGGAGTGCCGCAGGGCCCAGCATTCTTGGTTTTGCAAACGGTTCCCAGAGGCTCCCTCCTGCAGTGTCAGGTCTGCTCCTTACCAGTCCCAGCCCCTGCTCAGCCTCTCCTCCTCCCTTTTCCATGCCAGTGGCCCTTCTGTACCTTTCTGCTCCCCCTGCCAACAGCTGGAGAGGAGCCTCCTGTGCACTAGGTAGAGGATGGTGATGCCTACGGGCCAGGGCATAGGGCAGCCTCTACCTTCAAGTCGGTCTTGCTACCGACTTGAAGAAAAGCCAGGATGAGCACATCCAGAGCCATGGGTTTATCAGAGTTTAGGAGGGGCCAGGCATTTCACTATTGCACTCCTAACCATGTGTCCTCACACCCAGCAGCATCAGCCATGTGGGTCCCATCGCAGATAGCAGCCCAGCCAGCAGCAGCAGCAAGAGTCAGGACAAGAGCCTGCTGCCCACAGAGCAGGAGTCCAGGTAAGTGGGACCTCCTCACCTGGCCATTTGCACCCTCTGGACACCCCCGCAAGACACACAAGTAAGAGAGGGCATTACCCACTCCCACTCCAAAACAGCAAGTGCCCATCCATGAAACCAGGCTCCAAGAGTGCACATTCGACCCAAGCCTGTAGGGACAGCCAGCTGGTCTGTTGGCTTGGTAGCACAACCAGCCATAACCAGGTCAAGCATGAGTCAAGGCTTCCCTAAGTTTTGTGTAGCCCAAGCCATGCTGCCCCTGGGATCAGGGTTCACGCATCTTCAAGCCAGCATCACAACTGTTCTCTGCTTCCACTGCAGATTTGTGGACTGGCCTACCTTCCTGCAAGAGAACGTCCTCTACATCCTGGCTGCTCGCCCCAACAGCGCAGCCATTCACCTGAAACCCCCAGGATAACATGGAGCAGAGAAGCTTGGTTTGAGGACAGTGACATCCTCTCCCCCTTTCCTTTCTCCCTTCCCCCACCAACCTCTGGCACTGAGACTCATGGGGTTGGGACACTGCCAGCGTCTTAATTTGTCACTAAGCTTTATGGCACTGAAATCACCATTCCCCTCACAACAGAGGCAGTGAATGCATTGCCACACGGAGAAGCCCTGGTAGCTGTGGCAGCATCCTCTCCTGGACCGCCCCTGCCCCGAATCATAGATGGGACCTGCCACCACACGTATATGGGCGTGCACATACTGCCCAGCTGTCCATGCCTTCAGAAGCCTGGTTCTTTTTGGTTGAGAAAGGACCAAAGTCCCTTTGTAAAGCCCCTCGTATAGAGGAGAGGGTCTTTACTCATCCCTTCTATTCGCCAGTTCTGATTTCCAATAGATAAGTCTCTGGCCAAGTGATTCTTAATAAGGGGGCATGTCAGACTCGCATGCCTGCCTGGAGATCCTGAAGATGCTAACAGGCCCCACTTCCCCCACTGAAAATCCCTTCTGCGGTGAGCCACTGTTACTAGTAGGCATGCATTGTGTACCTCGGCTGTACTGAGTTGGGAAAACAGTTAAACATCACCACCGCAGTTCAACCCTTTATTTATTTAATTTCCAATTCCTGGTGACAGGGAAGGCAACTAGCCTGGGGAATTCTGACTAGAAGAGGGGGAGGCAGCCCTTCCCAGGGACCCAGGATTCTAGGAACCTCTCAGTGAGATCACCTGAGTCCACAAGTCTTTAGCAGGATAGTCAAAAATCAAGGTGAGCCTTCTTGACCCCTATTTTTCAGATGGTAGTTCATGGCCCAGGCCAAGGAGGCCTGAATGGAACAAACACACTGGTGGGAGCCACAGCTCTCTGTGTTAGATGCTTCACCCAAGTCACCGACCACAGAGACTGAGGAGAGCACACTCTGGAGGAAGAGGAGAGAATGGGACTCATGCTTCCTCATTTCAGCTCAACTCACTGTAGATACCATCCACACAGCCCAAGAAAGAGCAGCTCTGCAGAGTCCTGAACAGGGACTCTTTCAGCCATCCTGACAAAGAGGATAAGAGGCTGGAGTTTAAGAAGAGGCTCTGCAGAGAAGGTCCTGGGAAAGCCTTACGGAAGGAGAGATTTCCCCTTCTCCCTGTCACTGAGACATGCATGGCCTGAGTGGCAGCTTCTCGCTGCTCACCACATGTCCTTCCCCACCAGGCTAGGGCCTGGGCCTGGCATGGGAGGCCTTTTGGGACAATCAGATGCTGCCACAAGAGCACCAGGCCTGGCCTCCAAGCCCAGCAACCCTCATCCTTCCCAAGTACTCATCACATTCAAATTCTCCAGTCTGCGTGTTATGGCTCATCCTGGCCCTGAGGTCCAGGTTCTAGGCTTCTATTTCCAACCTAATGACTTAGGCATAGCCAGATCTGACTACCAAGAGTTATTTAAAAGGGAGTGGAGTGCAGTTGTGCAGAAGCAAACACATCTTTATTGCTCGAGGCCCTTGTGCTAAATCGGGTGCATACAGAAGAAAGCACACACCGCTCAGTTCTGAATGTTTTGAGGAAAGCAGGGAGCTGCAGCCAGGGGCTTGGTGAGAGCCCTGTGTAGTCTCCTCATGTAGGAACCACCTGAGCTGGAAGCAGGGTGGTGAGCTGCTGGGGTTGGATTATTTGGGACTGAAATAAAGCAGACAGGAGACGGATCTGGGCTCATGTGTGTGGCCCACAGCTTTGGGAAATACTCTTCAGCCATCCCCCAGGACTCATCCGTAGGAGGGGCCATTATTCTGTCTAGTCAAAAAAAGAAAGTGCAGGACTCTTGGGCCCAAGAACTGCATCTGAAGCAGCCAGGCCTGGGGTTTTGCACTGAGAAGATTAAAGCACATTAAGCACAGGGGCTCTTACCCATTCTCCTGGCAAATCGTCTTCTGTGCCAGTGGCCTCGGGCTGCTCAATCTCACAGTGCATTTTGAGTAAAGACAAGCTCTGGGTTTTGAGAGCTGAACAGCATTTTTTCCTGCCTCATCAGTCATAGAGACTGGAAATCCATCTTGTTCTCTGATCCTTCACAGATCAAGGTGATGCCTACCTCTTTGGAGCTGCTGCCTCTAGCTCTCCACTGGTGAGTGAGGAGGGTCAGTGGGCCAGGTCAGGCCTGCCATATTCCAGGGCCTGTTCTTCCACAACAGGTACAGGCCCATTTGGGATCACCCTTCTCCCTGTTCCAGAACAGCAATCTTCCTGTGTGAGGGCCTGCAACAGAGATCCCAGGGGGCACTTCCCCAGTGAAGAATAGATTGCCCAGCCCACGAGAGTCCTAGGAAGCAGAAAAGCACAAAGGAGCAGCTGGCATCTTCTCCATAGGCATCTAGCTTTTTACCAAAGGGGAAGTGCCGTTGCCTCCCAAGTCCAGAGTTGCAGAAGCCCCGCCCCAGCCCCCTGTCCAGAATCTCCTTTTGCAGTGTCCTAATCACCAGATCCCCTCTATAGTATGTATGTTAAAAACGTTCAGAAACCTAGTGAAGCCCACTTCCTTTCCTTTCCAAGCTCTCCCATCACTGTGACTCTGAAATTCTGTCAAGTCCAAATATTAGCATCAGGCTCCAATAAGGGTATGAGAAAATATTTCAGTCTTTTCTTCTTGGCTACCCAAATTTGAAATCAGTGTTTCCAACCAAGGAAGGCCTGGTTTACAGATAGGCTCCTCTGAAGGCCACTTTCCCTAAGCGTTTTTCACCTGGCATTCCTCTTCCCCATGTTCAGCTGTGAACGAAGGGGCAGCTGGATGATGCGGTGGAGCTGCGGCGTCCAAGGGTCACCTGAGGCAGTTGCCCTGGCCATGAGACCCCTCCAAGTCTGCCCCTTGGCTTCCTCTCCTGAGCCCAGCCTTCCCCAACAGAACACTTGAGCAAGGGCCCCTAGGGTGTCCCAGGGATGGAGCAGTCCCCTCACTCCGAGGTACTGATCTAACCCTCAAGTGCCCCTCTTGAGGACAGCCATAGTAGAAACCATGAGGACATTGCCTCTTTCTGCCCTCAGTGCAAGCACCTGGGGCTAGCAGGGCAGATACCGGCCTTTCTGGCACTACTGCTCCCTATGGGATGTCACCCTGACCTTGCTTAAGTGGCCAGTTCTTAGGATCACCTTATTTCTGTCATGATTATGGAAAGCACAGAATTAAACTGCCTGGGAAGAGGGACACCTCGCTGGGGAGTGAGCCCCAGGGTTGTACCGAAGACTCATAGCCTAAAGCACAACCTCAACCATTGCAGGTTTCACAGCTTCAGTCAGAGTGGTGCCAGGAAGCCCAAAAGCCAAGAGGGAAGGTCAGCAGAAGCTGCCTAGCAGGGCCACAGGCCAGCCAGGCCCACCCCAGAGCCAAGAGAAACTTCAGGCAGGACTGAGAACTGGTAGCTGGCTCTAGTGATCCTGCAACCATGTTCCTTTCAGACCATCAGAGTGAAGACAGATAGACACGTGGCCCTAAAAGGCAGAACAGTTCTGATGCCAGAACTTCGGGACATCCTGGCAGTACCTGTCACCACACCTGTCCCTTTTTAGACTTCCTCTATTTACAGTGAAATAAAATTCCTATTTTTTTTTTAATTTTTTTTTCTTTTCCTTATTTCATGCTCTTATCTGAAAAATCGCTACTTTCTCCTACCACTTAGTTTGAATTTGCCCAGGATATCTCTCTGGGCCCCTGGCTGCAACCCAGACAATGGCAAGATCTGCAGTTGGGGATATTCATGCATCGTGCCTGTTACTGACGGCTCAGCCCTGGCGTGGGGTGGGACTGGGCATTTTCTCTGCTGTTGCTTTTCTGCTGCCACTATTTTTGGCAACCCTGAGAAGAAAATAAACAGATTACAGGATTTCTACTAGCACTAAGGAAAAGCTTTTTCCCTCTGGGCCACATGCCCCAATGGCCCATGGAAAGGGGATCAGCTGTGGTCTGGGCCAGTGACTAAGAAGCTCAGTCACCTTCCAGTTTCTATAGCACTGGGTAGGCATGACCACGGTTGAGAACATCAAGTAGCCAGCCCTTTCCATAGGCATGGTGACACAAAGGCCTTCAAGATTAGCCTCCTGCCATCAAGGATTGGCCTGTGATCTGTCTCCCAGCCAAACCCAAGCTTGTGAGAGGGACTCTGAGAACACTTGAGTAACACTAGGAAATTCAATGCGCTCTGGTCCTTCATGCCCTTTCCATGTGCTTTTCTGAAGAAGGTAACTTGACAGTCAGCTGAGGGGAACATCCCCAAGCCCTGTCTCCCCATCTCTACAGCTGCATGCTCCTCTGCGTGACCCAGCCTTCACAGCACTCCAGAAGGAGCTGATGCCCTGAGGCTGGGCACAGTAGAAATCAAAATAAAGCGATTGTGATGCTCTATCAGCTTCCTGTTTCTTGTTGTTTGGGGAACCTACCATTTCTGTGTGGTTTCCCATCATTGACCAATTCCTGGGTCTGAATATAAGAAAGGGGCAGCTGCGGCCGCCAGAAAGGATACAACATGCTGTGACTCTTTCTAGAGCTCTCCTGGCCATGACCTTCCCAAGAATCAAGAGATGGGTGGAGATTGGGGCACCACACATACCGATACAGAGATACTGATATTTCTGTATCCAACACAGATAAAACACCAAAGCAGGGAGCCAGAGCTTTCAGAGAAATTGAGGATGAGGTCATAAGGTCTCCAAGGCTGTCTGCTATGTGTTATCTCTCCCCGATGCCAGGCCCCAGGGCCAGTTTTAGACACTTCCCAGTTCCTACTGAGCTAAAAGTAAGGAAAACTCATTGGCTGTTTTCTCCTGATCTGAGTGTTTCCTCCCCATTTTGACAGATTGCTTTAATGTAATATGATAGGGTTGAGAAAACTAAGATTGGAGATGCATTTGGAGGACTGTGGGATCCCCTTCATCCCTTTTACCTGGTGAGAAGAGAGCCAATACCTGTAGGTGAGAAAGCATCTCTAGGCTGTGGATCAGAGGCTGATATTCTACCTCCAAAACCATAGAGGATCCCAAGTACAAGTAGTTTCTAACATTTTTTGAGCACTTACTATGCGCTTGGCAGTGCTTTGCATAGAGTCATTAATCTTCACAATAACCCTGTGAGATTTTTATTACAGGTGAGAAAAATGAACAGAGAGCCCATGTTTCTCAAGGTTACACAACCACACAGGAAGTGGGGGAACCAGCCAGTTTGCCTTCAGAGGGCATGTTCTTAGCCACTTTGTTGTGCTTCCTGTCAAAGCACACCTCAAAGGAACCACTGCTGTGTGGGCCGGCACCTCCCTCTCCACCCTGGGAATAGACATAGACAGGTAACCAGGCCTGTGGCCATAACACGGATATCTTAACACTGCACAATTCACCCCATCCACTCACCAAGTTACCACACCTCTCCTCCCTGAGGTTTTCACATGGGGTCCATCAGACCAAGAGCAGATTAATGACATCCCACCAGCTCCTTGTCCATGTCTCCAGGCTCAGTGAAGCTAAGCATTGGGACAGAAAAAGAGGCATAAAGACTAGGTGTCTGTGGGCCCTAATGAATATTTCCCTGCCCTCAGTTCAGCAGTCCTGGCTGGAACTTCAGACCCTCTGAAGACTGTTCCTCCCACCAACTGCCACTTGCTCCCAGGGCTGGCTGGGGCCTCAGTTCTATACAAACCTACATCCACCTGGTCCTGCCCTGGCTGAAATGCATTTCCTCTTTATCCCTAGGGAGAGTCATTCCTTAAGAAAATTGATGGCTGCTAAATTTGCTAAACATGGAGTAGTGCTCTCTATCCCACTCATCCTTTCTAAGAGTTGCTTGGAGGTTGACTTTGCTGAACCTCAGTTTCCTCAACTGTAAAATCTAGAACAGCCCCTGTCCTGTCAGCTTCCTGGGCTGGTAATTGAGAGTTTTGTAAGAGGAGAGAGCTTTACAGACTGTAAGACCAGGTGTTCCCAAACTACGGCCTGCGGGCCGCATGCGGTCCCCTGAGGCCATTTATCCAGCCTCCCGCCGCATTTCAGGAAGGGGCACCTCTTTCATTGGTGGTCAGTGAGAGGAGCACAGTATGTGGTGGCCCTCCAACGGTCTGAGGGACAGTGAACTGGCCCCCTGTGTAAAAAGTTTGGGGACGCCTGCTGTAAGATACTGAGTGAGTAGCAAGGATTTCTGCTCCATCCGAAGGCTGTGAGTATAACATCTCCACCCTCCCACAGTCCTAGGCATAGCTGGGGGTACTGTGGTGAGCTCTGTCCAAAGTACTGAAGTCACAGCCAAGCCCACTGAGGACCTTTAGTCCCTCCTTGTCCCACCTTTGAGTAAACATCAAGTTCAGAGATTTCCAAGCCCAAAGATTACCCTAAAATTGAGAATGCATTCTCAACAAATTTTTTAAATTTTATTTCAAGTATCTTTGTTTAAAATGAATATAGCTCTCCATTCAAAATTATAACAAGTACAGATGAACAAGAGGTGATTTAGCAGCTCAGGGAGAAAAGAGCTTGCGGCCTTTTTTTTTTTTTTTTTAAGATGGAGTTTCGCTCTTGTTGCCCAGGCTGGAATGCAATGGCGCATTATTGGCTCACTGCAACCTCCGCCTCCTGGGTTCAAGCGATTCTCCTGTCTCAGCCTCCCAAGTAGCTAGGATTACAGGCATGTGCCACCACATCCGGCTAATTTTTTGTATTTTTAGTAGAGACAGGGTTTCACCATGTTGGCCAGGATGGTCTAGATCTCTTCACCTCGTGATCCACCCGCCTCAGCCTCCTAAAGTGCTGGGATTACAGGCGTGAGCCACAGCGCACAGCCTCGAGCTTGTGGTCTTAACTCAGTATGGGTGAACCGTATGAGGTGGCTACCAAAAAACAAACAGGCTGGGCATGGTGGCTCACGCCTGTAATCCCAGCACTTTGGGAGGCCAAGGCGGGTGGATCGCCTGAGGTCTGGAGTTCAAGACCAGCCTGGTCAACATGGTGAAACCCCATCTCTACTAAATATACAAAAAGTAGCCGGGTGTGGTGGTA
Organism: Saimiri boliviensis; assembly: GCF_048565385.1. Classification (NCBI taxonomy): domain Eukaryota; kingdom Metazoa; phylum Chordata; class Mammalia; order Primates; family Cebidae; genus Saimiri; species Saimiri boliviensis. The sequence continues at coordinate 187,111,370 of NC_133450.1, forward strand.
CACACCTGTAGTCCCAGCTACTCAGGGCGCTGAGGCAGGAGAATCACTTGAACCCGGAAGGCAGAGGTTGCAGTGAACCCAGATTGTGCCATTGCACTCCAGCCTGGGCAACAAAGTGAGACTCTGTCTCAAAAGCAAAAAACAAAACAAAACAAAAAAAAACTGATGTAATCTGAGCCTATGTAGAAAGAAGTTCAGAGTCAGAGGAGGGAGGCTGGCCAGCTCATTTGTACCCTGCACCAGCTCTCCCGGAAAAAACTAATCATAACTGGGCACCACAAACTGAAACCCATTGAGGGTAACATGATCTTAGTGGGTAGAATTGAAAAATGCAGGGGATGAACCCATGAAGGTATGAGTCCTGTAGAGAAGCAGATTTGAAGGATGCAGATGGTGACGTTTGGCAGATGGGCCAATGAGGTCAATGTGGTCCCAAGGACAGAGCTAAGATGAAATGTGAACACTATGGAGGGCAGATTTCTGCTCTAGAACCAAACATAATTGGTTACCAGGGAAGGCAGTGGAGCTTATTAAGCATATGACAGAAATGCTGAGTTGAGGGTGGGGTCACTTCAGTCCTCTTGAGACCCGAGATGCCAGCAAACAGTTAAGCACATTCTGTGTATGCCCAGCACTGAGCCCAAGTGAGCCAGAAGGACAAGATTCATGACTCTAAGGACCCACATAACCCCAAAGTTTTGGCATCAAAAACGAGAACTTTTTTTCAGTTCACAGGTGGGCTCTTGGATGCTTGCCTCTAGAACCTGATGTTGCACGCCCTCTGCTGGTCATCCCTAACATTGCTCTCTCATCCCAAGGACAAAAAATCACTCCTCTGAACCCTTTTGGGGCTGGTCAGCTTAGGTTGACTAACATTCTGAACACGCAGGCAGACGCCGAATATCAGAGTCAGATCCCTGGTAGTGTTCAGTTAGTTCAGTATAGGATCAGAACTGAATCTGAAGATGAGTTCAAGTATTCGTATCAAAACTAGGGCTTGGTAATGTCTAGGAGAAGGGTTTAGGCAGAGGCTGAATTTGGGGAATTGTCTCTACCAGGACAATAACCAGGTTGTGTCTCAGGCTGAAGTCATAGTTGGGACTCAGTGTGGGACCAAAGTCTGGGCCTGGGCGTCAGCATGAAGCATGTATCAGGTGAGACACTCAGAGTCTGATCACAGGAGGAAGGCCATCTGCAGCCAAGGTAATGGGTCAATGTGGCATTCCTACACCCAGGAAAAAGCATCAGGTAATGAGTACCCAGTCACTGGAGAACTCAAGAACAAGCAGGGAGACTGCCCAGGAGAGAGAGATGAGGAACAGTGGACAGAAGGAGGTAGTCACTCTTTTTTTTTTTTTTTTTTTTTTTTTTTTTTTTTTTTTTTTGAGAGGGAGTCTCTAGCCTGTTGCCCAGGCTGTAGTGCAGTGGCACAATCTCAGCTTACTGCAACCTCCACCTCCTGGATTCAAGCAATTCTCCTGCCTCAGCCTCCCAAGTAGCTGAGATTACAAGCATGCACCACCAAGCCTGGCTAATTTTTTTTTTTGTATTTTAGTAGAGATGGGGGTAATCACTAATCTGTAAGACCCTCCCAACTTTAAGGATGGTGACAGGTAGGCCAAGAAGCCCCCTTTTCCTCAGTATTCTAGTATCCCAGTATTCTAGTTGTGGATTCCTATTAAAACCCCCGCTCCTGCTCCCACACACACACTAGTACTACCACATACAAATCATAGGTACAACCGGGGGAGAGAGCGGCCCAAAGGCTAGTTCTGTCATTGCAGAGAGCTGGCAGTTGTGGGGGTAGTCTTCCTTTCCCCCAGGATTCTCTGTTTCTACTGGCAACAGGGCCTGGCAGCCTCCCACACCCAGATCTTAGCAACCATGGGAACCCCTGGCAACCGCTACCATGGTGACAAGACAGGGAACTGAGAACAAGCTGGGGGGCACTTCCTCTGCAGCCTTCGGGATGTGAGCAGGATAGGGGCTCCCTTCTCTATGCAGTCTGGGAGGGAACATGTGCCTCTGTCTAAAACACCTCCTCACTGGCACCCACCCGTACCCCTGCCCACAGATTCCGGTTCCCTCAGGGTGAGGAAATAAGGGACACCTAGGGTTATGACGTCTCCAAGGGGAGGGAGGGCGAGTGGGGGCGTTTGGGACTGGCATGATCGCAGATGTGTGCATACGCTGGCAGACATGGTGTCAGCTTGTCAACAGCCACATACCTCATCCACTCTGTCATGTAGAGACATGCCCCCATAGTCATTTACTCACACATGTACACTGGCCCAAAATCATATACCTACAACATGTAACAGAATTGGGCACACCACCATACAAAAATAACTACACAGATCCACTCTCATAAATCACATTACCAGTACCACACTACAAATAACTCCCAATCAGACGCAGATTTATAGATGCACTCGCAGTCCCAGCATTTGTGAACATGAAAAGTAATGGTTAACTTGGTTAACTCAACCAAGTTAACCATTGGTTGGGTATAAACTACATGCCCAGCTCAAAACTAACTGCACTACCTGCATTACCTTAATTAACCCTCTCAACAACCCCCTGAGGCACTGATTCCCATTTGCAAAGAAGGAGATGAGGTGTGAGTGTGGTCTGTAAGCTCACAGCGTCCATACACTCTAGGACCACACTGTCATGGTCCATGCCACATCGAGCACCACAAACACCTGATGCCCAGGACAATGGGACCGAGGGGAGGAAACTTGGACTAGGCAGACAACAGAGTCCATGCCCTCAACACCTGAAGGCACAGTCCCACACCCTCGAAGGTCCAAGCCTACACTTTAGCATTAGCAGGGGCCAGGTAAAGGCTGGTGACTAAACTCTCTGCCTCCGTGTTGGCACAGGCAAGGCTGGGGGAGGCAAAAAAGACAACTGGAATAGGAAGAAGTAGAGCCACCCACAGCCTGGGCCCCACAAGTCTGGAGGTGGGAGACTGAGAGCCCCCGGATCTGAGGAGCCAGCAGGGGTGCAGTGCCCCTCATCCCACCTCACCCATCTCTGTCACACTAGTCCATCCCTCCTTCCTCCCCTCCCTCTTCCTCATTCCTCCCTACCCCATCTCTGTGTCTCATACTTTACTTGCTCACCCCTTCTTTCCTCATCCCTCACCCTGCCTCCCCACCCCTCCTCAGCCCTTCTTTCCTCTCCCCTCCTTACTCCCACCCTATCTCTCCTCTGCCCCAATCCCCTCCCTTCCCCATCTCCCTCACCCATCTTCCCCTCCTCTCTCCATCCCCCCCTCCCCTCTCTCAACCCCATCTCCCCAAATTCCTCATGCTCCTCTTTCCCCATATTCATCACCCCATCTCTGCTCCTCTCCTGGGCCCAACTCTACCTCATCTCCATCCTCCTCTCACCCCAAGTCCCTTTCTTCCTCCACACCTCATGCCCCTTTACCCTTGGGAGCCCCATAGAGACTCCTGGCATGAAGTCAGGTAGTGAAGAATCTGCCGACCTGACCCCAGGATCCCGGCCCCCTCCCTGCTCTGCTCTTGGCCCAGGTACTCAAGCCGCAGTTTCTTTCAGGGCTTCATGGGTGTCCAAACCCTCTCTCTGGGAAATAGGAAAGAAAGAAGTAAAGGAGTGCTTCTGCCCTGACCCTTCCTTTATCATCAACCCCCTGGCACCCCCCTTCCCTCTTCACCCCCAGATTACCCCCCACCCCCACTCCTTCGAGCACAGATGGGCCTGGGAGACAGTGACGTGGGCGCCAGGCACCATGTCTGCTCGAGCGGCGGCTTCCGCCGGCGACCGCCTCCGCATCCCCGCCTGCTCCCTGCATCGGGGACACTGGGGCTGAGATCTAATGACTTAATGGGGAGTGGGGGAGACTAGAGAGTCTGAGGGTGTTAAGGAAGGGGATCATGGGGAGAGAGATGAAAGATTAAAGGGAAGAGCTAGGATGGGGAGATCAGGGGTGTCGAGAAAGGACCAAGAATGGGACAAGACAGATCATTGGGGGAAGACAGGAGACCCTCGAGGGCCAAGTAGGAAAGGGCTAAAACACAGGCACTCAAGGGGGAAGCAGGATGAGAGACTGATTAGAAAGGGGACTGAAATGGGGACCGCGGAGTCGCTGAGGAGGGGCGCGAGGATGAGGGGCTGTACAGAGGGTGGGCGGGAGAGACTCCTGGAGGCACCGGCCTGCGCGCAGAGCTACCCGCTTCCCTCAGGGGAGAGGTCCGGAGGGATCGGAAACCCGGGTCCGTAGAGTCTGTTAGAGATTCCGTTAGGTCATGTCAGGCCACCGCGGGGTCAGGGTAAGGTAAAGCTAAATGAGGTCAGCTCGAGGTGGCTTCACCGTTGGCTGGAAGGCGAGTAAGGGCTGACCTTTTGGCCCTGGTCCAGGGACTACACCTCCCAGAGTGCACTGTTCTCTCCCCCTGTCCCCCAATTAAGGAAAAAAAGAATGCACGGCCAACTGGTGGGTGCAGTTTTCCTTTAAGGCTGCCTTTGACGTCGCACTGGTTCCAGAAGGTTCTCCTGGGATTCGAGCAGTGGCCAGTACGTCCCACCTTCTCAACTCGGAGATTGGACTAATATAGTTGCCTCGGGCTCGGGTCTGAGTCTCAAGCATGAACCAATAAAATCAAAGGGCGAGTGGGGTTGCCGCCCTCTGTCTTTTTCACCAATGGCACGACGAAATGGCAAAGAGGCGTGGTTGAGTGATCCTAGAGGGCGCCAATCAGATCCACACCAATCCCTGCTTGGAATGTGTGCGCGTGTGGCCGGGTGACAGGGGCGGAGGATGGGCGGTTATCACCAAGCCGCTCGTTGAAAGCTGCCCAATCACAGCAGAGGCTGAGTTGAGTGACGGGCAGAAGGCTCAATGGGCGGCGCGGAGGCGGAGCCGTGGGGGGTGCGGGCTCCCGGTCCCGCTGTCGGCGGCCGGCGGGCAGGCGACTCCTGTCCCGGGTGGAGGCGGCTGAGCCGGAGCCGGGGGAGGGGGCAGCGACTGTCTCACGGACCACGGCAGCGCCCGCAGCTCCTCACCGGTGAGGGCGCCGAGCCAGGACTCGGGGGTCCCGGGAGTGGGCCGTCGCGAAGCCAGGGCTCCTGGTATCGGGGGAGGAGGGGTTGGGACACTGAGGGCCCGTAGGCTCTGCTGCCCTGTGGGTGCTGGGCCCCGGGGTCTGCAGGGTGTTCGGAGTCCGCGACCCGAGCTTGGCTGTCACCCGGGGCAGCCAGCGTCTGAGCCGGGGGAGGGGAGCGGAGGGTCGGGTCGGACCGGATTGGGTTCTGTGGGGCGGAGGCGTCTGTGAGCAGGCCAGCCAGCCAGCGCGGGTGACATCACCGACCACCCTCCCCCGCCCGAGCCCCCTCCCCTCCTCTCCGCGCCGCGCCTTTTGTCCCGGCCGAGCTTCGCTCTGCCCCGCCCAACCGCGAGGGAGGAGACTCCCGTCAGTGACTTCATTGAGTAGGTTCTTGGGGATTGGGGTCGGGTCCTCCCCAGCGAGAGGCGACAGGAGCTCACTGCCTCTCGGGCCCTCACAATCACACCTGTCACAGGTACACACACTGCCACTCACAAACACGCTTGCACTGCCAGCCTCACTGTCACACTGCCATACAGCCGCTCACAGCCAGTCAGACACTGCTGCACCTGAGAGCAGGTGGCCGTGGGTCCTCTCCCTTCACTCTCCACACCTGGGGATCAGGTCCGGCACCTGCTGCGCCAGACAGCCCTTGCTGGGCACGCGCCTCTGAGAGTCCGAGGAGGTGGCTTCCAGAGCTGCAGCACTCCAAGCCGGCTCCGTGGAGCGATCAGAGGTGAGGGGCTTGGCTGGGCATGTTTAAGCGCACAGTGCTCTCCTGCCCACCCCCAGCAGCACCCCCACTACAGGCCCGAGGAGCTTTCCGGAGCTTCCCACACTCCTGGGGAGAAGACTTCTTAGCCAGCTTGATGTTTAAAATTCAGCTGGAGCCCTTAAAACTTCGAGCGTGGACGCTGAATGGGTTTGTAAAGTTTCGGTAAGTCCCTCCGGAGAAGGGCACTCATACCCATACCCAGTCAAACCCTTCACGTGGCCATCCCCTCCATTGCCTTCCTGCTTCCTCCACCTCATCCTCATCCCCTCCATGACATGCAGGAAGCCCCCTCCTGCCTCATTCTCATATCTGAATGAATTGCACCCCTTACCATTCCTCTCCTATCTCAAACCCTTTGGGCATCCATTTTCCACAGACATTTCCTCCAATATTTCAACTCTCTACACATTCCTCCCTTTCAACCCATCATTAACCTGTTTTCCACCTCAGCCATTTCCGTCACTCATCCCCCTCCATCAGTACCTCATTTTCTGTATCAGCCATCTCCCCTCCCTGTACCTCAACAGTCCCCCTCACCATTTTCTCCCCATCTTTCCTTCCTGCCTCTACCTTAACATCCTCCTCATTCTTCTCCATCAAAGGCAGTGCCATGCCATGGGGCTCCTTTGTCATTCCAACACGTGGCCTGTGGGTAGGGGGGAAGGGAAGGAGGGAGGAAAGCAGAAGGAGAAAAAGGAGGCAGATCTGAAAGAGCTTGCCCTGTGTCTGTGGAGGCAAGAGATGTATGGGCCTAGAGCAGCTAGCAGGGGGGTACCAGGGAGGAAGCTGGCTGGGTGTGGAGGTAATGCAGGGACAGCAAAAGGAGGTGGGTGGTTGGTGAGCTGTCCCACTGGCCCTCTGCCTGGAAGCTGCTCTAGTTCTCTGGGGGCACCCTCTTGGTGTGCTAGGGTTCCTTCCCGGTCCCAGGGGAAAGAAGGTGTGGGCTGAGGCAGAAATGGCAGACCACCCCCAGCTCCCTCTCAGATGGGTTTTGCTGCCATTTCTGAAAATGGCTGCCCCCTCCAGGTGCTCTTTCTTCTCTGCCTCCCCCAACCCCCATCTCCCCCACAGACGTGACATGCTGGTGGGGGGCGATGGGGAGTACCCGCCTGTGTGGAGTCTTTTCTTCGTCAGAGAAAGGTGACTCCCAGAACCATGAGTCAACCCAGCCACCTGCAGCAGGCCCTGTGGGGGCAGCAGTGAGGGCCACTGTCCCTGCCCACCTAGGGCCTCAAGTGCCTCCCCCTTACCCGGTTGCAGCCCTCACTCCTGCCAGGATACCCTATACATTTCCCTGCTGTGAAGCAGTCAGAGGCAGAAAAGCAGGCCTCAGCTGGGGCTGCCAGCCTAGGGCATTGCTAGAAAGACTGGTTCTTCTGACCTTGGTGGGGGTTGGCCGGGTCTCAGAATGGTGAGAATGGCTTCTGGCCATTCCTCTAGAGAGCTCTAGCTACAGGAAAGTCCCCCTTCCCCGATATCTACCACAGATACACCGATGGAGGAAGACTGGAATGGAAGAATTCGGGTTGTGCGTTTCTCTTATAACAAATACTCCTGCACCCACCTTAAAAGGGACCGTCAGAGGAATATGGGACTGACGCTGGACCCGATCCTAAACCACAGGGGTGGACTGGGTGGGGGGGGGCTAGGAATGGTGTTAAGGAAATGGTGGTTGGTTAGTGCCCAATTGTATCCTAACCACTGGGGTTTAAAAAGTCCTGTCCCCAGGAAGCTTTTGTTCACTCACAATGGTGCTTAGGCAGCACAACCCTCAAAGTTTTGTGTGTAGACACTGGGAAATGAGTAAAGGGAACTGTTGCCCCGGTTGGGGGAAGGGCAGTATCTCCCCCATCCCCTCACTTCCCCCCACCCCCCTACCCACCCACCCCCCCCCCACCACTAATGAGGGAGTTGGAAACAGCAGTTTCCAAAGGCTGTGAGTCACCCGGTGATCTGAGTCACACGTGAGCCTAGAGCATCATCAGAGGGCGGGGGCAGGGAGGCCTGGGGTCTCCAATGGCAGAGAAGACTCCAGACACCCATTCCCTGACTCAGTCTGGCTGGCCAGGACAGCTGGCAGAAGATCCAGGCCTGTTCCCAGTCCTGGGCCACTGCCCCAGCTGCCCTCAACCTGGCGTCATGCCTGAGGCGTGGCGCAGGAGACCACGATGCTCAGGTGACCTCACCCGTTACACTGACCTTCGCCAGCTCCTGTGCGTGGGTTGCTCAGTCCATGGTGCCACCTCACTCAGCAGGGCCTCTCAGGGGTCCTCAGTCTGGCCCAAGGATCAGGGCCTCAGCCTAGCCCCAAGAAGTGGGCCACAACCTTCAGCTTCCTGCTGGGAAAACCCAGGAGGTGAGGACGGAAGCACAGAATCCTAGAATGTCAGAGCTGGAAGAGATCATCTAGTCCAAATCTTTCATTTTACAGATGGGGGACACAGGCCCACAGAACAGGCATGACCTGCTGAAGGTTACCCAGGGAGTCATTTAGGGATTGCAAGATCATTAGGAACAGGGCTGGGGCAGAAGAGAAGAAGGCATCAAGTCTTGGCCCTGGGTTTCTTTCAGAAACAAGGAGACCAGTGCTGGTCCAGTGGCTGTGATGGGAAAAGATTATTACAAGATTCTTGGGATCCCATCGGGGGCCAATGAGGATGAGATCAAGAAAGCCTATCGGAAGATGGCCTTGAAGTATCACCCAGACAAGAATAAAGAACCCAATGCTGAGGAGAAGTTTAAGGAGATTGCGGAGGCCTATGATGTACTGAGTGACCCCAAGAAACGAGGCCTGTATGACCAGTATGGGGAGGAAGGTAAGAGGGCAGCACTCTAGCCCAATCCTGGACCCCTGTGCTTGGTGGGGGTCCTGGGTGCACCAGTTTTTGTAGCAGGGAACTGGAGGCTGTGGAGGGGGTGAGGGCGGCGAGGGTTTCTAGCACTGCTACCCAGAGGAAATAGGAGCCCACCCACTACCCAGCTTAGCTCACCGTAGTTCTCCCTGCCTCTCTGCCCTTCTCCTTCCTCAGGTTCAGGCCTTAGAGAGGTCTGAAACAACAGCCAGGGGCCTTTCCTGCCCTTCTTTCCTTTCCAGCCTTATTAGTCCTGCCTGAAGTCTCTGCTGCTTCATTGGCTGATGGAGAAGGTTGGAGAGAGGGAGTGTGTGGCTCTCTGAGGACAGAGCATTTACATTCATCAGCATAAAAGTCTGGCCTCTAAACAGCCTGGGAATTAACTACCAGAGCTCTGAGCAGAAATGGTTGTCCCCTTCCCTCCCCCGGCCCTGCCTGCTTCTTGCCAGCAGAACAGAGGTGGAGCTTTGCGTCCCAGAGGAAGTGGCAAGGATCCAAGGGTGGAAAGGGAACCGTGGCTGGCATCTGACCCCCTCCCTGGGGTAGCTGGTGGCCACAGTGTAGGAGGCAGGAAAGGCCCAAATAAAGCCTCTGAGAGGGAGGCCCCTCCCAGCACATCCCACGGCCATGATGTAGCTGCTAATTCTGGGCCTGCCCGTCAGGGCTGCCTGCTACCCGCCAGCCACAGGCACCTGTCAGGCTATATTAAGAGACATTGTCACAGCTGAGGACTCTCCTTCCTAGGAAGAACTGTCCTTCCTCCCCAACAGTATCCACCTTTTTTTCACATTGTCCTCCTCTTCACCCTCCCCATCTATCCTCAAAACTGAATGGGCTAATCATATGTAGATAAGAAGGTTATTTTCTTCCCCTCTGCCTGGCCTTGGGCTCCATGTCCCTCTGTGCACTCTTGTCCTCCCAACTCCCTCTTCCTATTCGCCATGCTGCTGGTTCCTTCCATTCTTCCTGCTTACCTCCCAGACGTGCCAACTCCCAGATTTACCAGATACTAGCTGGAATCCCCCATATTCTCCAAGCTAAGACATTTTTCTCTCTGGCATGGAGGGATGGGAGGGATAGGAGTGGGAAAAGGGGAAGCAGTGCAGACACCATGCCACCATGTGACCTGTCTTGGAATTGCACTCATTTCTCCGTTCAGCCTCACCTTTGTTTAGAAAGAAGGCAGTTGCTGGGAAAGCTCCCCTGAGGTACCTCACCCCTTCTGCCTAAGTGAAGGGGTTGAGACACCAGGTTCTGATGCAGAGCCCCATCCCAGGGGGGCCTCTGAGGATGTGGCATGGCCTTAAGGGTACCTCCATGACCTGGGGAAGGAGAAGCAGCTTTAGAAATGTTGGTTACATTTCTGTCCACCCTGCCCAATCCCCAGTAGCCATCTATTATAAAGCAGTTATATACACAGACTCTGTGTACAGCTCTGGCTAGGGACAAATTGCTCCCAGCTTGAAAAGGGGGTGGGAGTGGGAGAGCAGGAATCCCTATAGAGAGAATTACCTCTTCCCGTCATCGTCGGTCCAGCCTCCCTCCCTCTGTCACCAGCTCTGCCAGGCTGCTTGAATTTGCTTGATAATCAGCCCTTGATAGAAGGAAAGAAGAGATCCTAGGTCTTGGGGGAGGGGTGAAGAGGCAGCTGCCACAAGTCCCTGAACTGTCTGCCACTTGGCCTCTCTAGTGAAATTCAAACCTGCCCTTGTCGTCCCAGGAAATAAGAGGCTAAATTAGGCTCAGATCTTCATGATCAGTTAAAATTCTAGATAAATGGCCTCAAAGAGAACGGTCTCTTTCCTAGTCTGGGCCTCACCCATAGTCTATGTATTCCGGAGCAGTTCTCAGTGTGAACCCTCTTCCCACATCCCCCACTACCGCCAGCACCCCCTCCTCCGCATGAAGGCTGCTCCAGGAATCTGAGTCCCTTAGACAAGACCCTACAGAGAGAGCAGCTAAGGTCACCACCTGCCATGTGCCAGCCCATTCATGCATTTTGGTTGCTCAACATTAGGTGTGGGGTATGGCGTTCACTGTTGTATAACTCCAGGGAGCTCTGTTCCCATTGTAGTCTATGTCTGTACAATGTGTGAATGACACTCCCTAAAGTTGTGTAACACTGAGCAGAGTGTGGGAACAAAGCATTTGAAAACTTTTTCTAGAAAAATAGCTCTTCATCTCCAAGCTAATGAGCTTTCCTGCTTTTTGAGACCTCCTGATTTCCCATTTGAGCAGGAGTCAAGGAAAGAGGAAACATTGTTAGAAACAGAGTGGAAGTGGTCTTCCTCCTGGGTGACTGTTCACTTACCAGCCCCCTCTGTGGTCACATCCTGTCTGATTACCCCTTGTCCTGTATGTCTTTGGAAATAAGCAAAGATTTGGGAACCAGGTATGACTTGTAATGTCATACCAGGCTATTCATTCAAGGCTGTGTGAGACATCTTTGGACCATGAGTATGTTGAAAAGATCACAGGCCTGGAAGTCACAGTCTCTAAGCCCTGTAGTCCTGGCTTTTCCACCTATTGGGTAAGCCAGCCTCTTTGAATCTCCAGTTGTGCATCGTTATTAAATATATAATCAGGAGTGGAAAATAATCTTGCCAGAAGCCTTTCTTACTCTATAAGCCTGGCCCTCTCTGTGGGATTTAAAGGTTGCTTCTCTCTCCAGGCCTGTGAACAGGGAGCTAGCAGGCAGGGGGAAGATACTGGGGTGGGGCCAAGATGAGCCACACTGCTCCTAACTTCTCCTCCCCTCTAGGCCTGAAGACCGGCGGCGGTACATCAGGTGGCTCCAGTGGCTCCTTTCACTACACCTTTCATGGGGACCCCCATGCCACCTTTGCCTCCTTCTTTGGTGGCTCCAACCCCTTCGATATCTTCTTTGCCAGCAGCCGCTCCACTCGGCCCTTCAGTGGCTTTGATCCAGATGACATGGATGTGGATGAAGACGAGGACCCATTTGGCGCCTTTGGCCGTTTTGGCTTCAATGGGCTGAGTAGGGGTCCAAGGCGAGCCCCAGAACCACTGTACCCTCGGCGCAAGGTGCAGGACCCCCCAGTGGTGCACGAGCTGCGGGTGTCCCTGGAGGAGATTTACCATGGCTCGACCAAGCGCATGAAGATCACGAGGCGGCGCCTCAACCCTGATGGGCGAACTGTGCGCACCGAGGACAAGATACTGCACATTGTCATCAAGCGCGGCTGGAAGGAAGGCACCAAGATCACCTTCCCCAAAGAGGGCGACGCCACGCCTGACAACATCCCTGCTGACATTGTCTTTGTGCTCAAAGACAAGCCCCATGCACACTTCCGCCGAGATGGCACCAACGTGCTCTACAGTGCCCTGATCAGCCTTAAGGAGGTGGGGCCTAGTTAGCTGTGTGTGCCTGCTGGGAAGATTCCCTCTCTTCCCGCCAGCTGGCACATTCTTTCCTCACTTCAATCTATTTCCTCCCTTCCCACTCACCTTACCCCACCTTTTCCTCACTTTCTGCTTCATCTTCCCCAGGCGCTGTGTGGCTGCACTGTGAACATTCCCACCATCGACGGCCGAGTGATCCCTTTGCCCTGCAATGATGTCATCAAGCCAGGCACCGTGAAGAGACTCCGTGGGGAGGGCCTTCCCTTCCCCAAAGTGCCCACTCAGCGGGGAGACCTCATTGTTGAGTTCAAAGTTCGCTTCCCAGACAGATTAACACCGCAGACGAGACAGATCCTTAAGCAGCACCTACCCTGTTCCTAGGCTCTGCCCCAGCCAGTCCAGAGCCTACCACAGCAATACCCCCAACACTCGCCCCACTCAATGTGCACCCAGCTTGATGTCCACTGGACACTGGCAACTTTTTCTAAAATGCAAAAAAAAGCCACTGGTTTTCAGGAAAATGTTCCTGTCCCTGACCCCTTTCAGAGCTGGGCTGCCTGGGGGGAGTGGGAGGGAGGTGGGGAAAGCTAGCCCAGGCCAGGGGTCAATGTTCATGTCACTAGCTTTGAATCCAGTTTCCACTGCAGTGGCTGGAAAGTGACCTGAGTGCTACTTGAAGATATGTAGAGATTCCTTATCCATGCCTGTACATAGCATGTCCTCCTCCCCTCTCAGCTTTGCTAATACCAGTCCCCTCCCTTCCCTTTGGCTTCCTGCTGTTGGGGGCAGAAGAGAATAGAAAGGACATTGCTTTCTCAGCCCCACCCCCAGGTCCACAGTGTCCAAGGTTATGACACACATATTCATGTACATGAAGCACTCGCCTAGAGCTGTCTGTGCCTCTCTAGGAGAGAGGAGAGGAGATAAGAAAGGAAGGTCCATAACCTGTGAGCAGGGACTTGAGCACGAGACACTTTTCATCCTGAGCAGGGGGGTGAGCCGGCCTCAGCAGCCTCTGCAACAGCTGCCCTGCCTATACCCACAGAGCTGGAGGTTCTATCCTCCCTGCTGCTCTCAGGAGTGTACAAGGGTGGAAGGCAGGGAATAGGGCCTGAGGTATTAAGGCTAAGAGGTGGGGGGCAGGGCCCATCTCCCAGCCTTCATCAGGAAGGGAAAGAGCTTTGGGGTCAGGTGGCAGCTATTCCCCACCAAGAGATTCAGGGTCACAGGTTTCTCCCCATACCTCTGAACTCAGGGCCTAGCCACCCCCAAACTTCCAAATCCCACTTTTGTGATATGTGAAGCTACTTATTTCTTACCCTTAGAGGCTATGTGGGGAATTCCCAGCCCTTTTATGCCTGTGTGACCCCACCCCATTCCCACAGTTGTATAAAGGTCATAGTGAAGGAGCTTCGGGGAGACTGCTTTGGCCAGATCCTGGGGTGGGGTCTTTAGGTTTTCTCACTTTGACAAGCCCCTGAATGTTTTTATAGTAGTTTTTTTGTATTTTTTTGTAATGACAGTATTATGTAAAAAATAAAGTATTTTAAAAATATGGCATCTGAGCAGAAGCGACATACCTGGGATGGGGGTGGGTGACCAGGGCCACTGTCAACCTCCCTCCTGGGCCCTGGTCATCTTTGAGAAGCCCAAGCAGGCCCTCAGTATAAGCTGAAGCTGATCCCTTCCTGTAAGCCTCCTGGGGCTTCTAAAACATAATATTCCGAACACAGCACAGACAGAAAGTACCACTCAGCTATTAGAAAAAAAACATCTATTTGGGAAGAAAAAATAGATCGGCTAGCTAGTGTGAAAACAAATAGATTTTCTCTTCTTGTCTAAATTTTATCTGAGTCAGATAAATTTTCCTTCTAGGAGAGGACGGAGGACTTTTTTTTTTTTTTTTTTTTTTTTTTTTTAAGACAGAGTCTTCTCTGTCACCCAGGCTGGAGTGCAGTGATGCGATCTTCGTTCACTGCAGCCTCTGTTTCCTGGGTTCAAGCAATTCTCCTGCCTCAGCCTCCTGAATAGCTGGGATTACAAGCATGTACCACCACACCTGGCTCATTTTTGTATTTTTGGTAGAGACGGGGTTTCACCATGCTGGCCAGGCTGGTCTCGAATTCTTGACCTCAAGTGATCTGCCTGCCTTGGCATCCCAAAGTGCTGGGATTACAAGCGTGAGCCACTGCTCCTGACAAGGATGAAGGACTTTCTGGCTGACTAGAAGAGACACATCCCCAAACACAGAGCCTGGACATTGGAGAGGGTAGCCAAAGGTACCTGGTCTCCTTGGCCCATGTTGGTGGGGTCTGGCAGTGGACACAGGCTCCCTGGGAAGCATTAAACACAGCTGCAAATCCTCAAATCTCACAGTTATGTGGGGATGTCTGTTCTGGCCTCTGACCTGCCTGTGTCTGCTGTGACATCTCTGGCCCTCAGGACCTGAGTGGTAGCTGCATGAGGGGGTACTTGTCCCTTTCCTAAGATCTGGGTAGGAAGAAGCCCTATAGTTGCAGAAATACCCATCTGCAGGTTCTGCGTGGTCCTGTATGTCCTCCTGGGCTGACTTTCCTCTGAGCATGAAGCCCACATCTTCTCCAGAATCCGGCCAGTGACAGTCATGCCCTCCTGAGTGCCAGTGTCCCCAGTACTATATCCAGACAGACGACACTAACTGGCTTTTTTCCCAGAACAAAGACACTGAAGAAAAGCTCCTCATCCTTTCACCTGAGGTACTTCTGTACCTTCTTCAAAAGGAGGAAATGTACAGAAACCAGGGGGTCTTGCTCACAATGGTATGTAATGCCCTGGCCTGGGCAGGGAGACACCCCCACCCTAATCTCCTACTCAATGCTCTCCTCCTTTTGGATTCCTAAGGCAGCCTCTCTCTTGACTTGTGGCTAAATTCTTGTCCAGGATCTTTCCTGAGGCCGGAAGATTTGGGATTCTGGTCCACTGGACCAGACTGCTCACTCTGGCCTCTATGTAGACACACAAGACCTGGGAAATTACCATGCCCTGCTGAGCACACTCTGGGGTTAAGGTTTTTCTTTTTTTTTTGAGATGGAGTTTCACTCTTGTCACCCAGGCTGGAGTACAATGGCACAATCTCAGCTCACTGCAATCTCCATCTCCCAGGTTCAAGCATTTTCCCACCTCAGCCTCCTGAGTAGCTGGGATTACTGGCATGCACCATCACACCTGGCTAATTTTTGTATTTTTTAGTTAGTAGAGACAGGTTTTCACCATGTTGGGCAGGCTGGTCTCGAACTCCTGATCTCAGGTAATCCGACTGCCTCAGCCTCCCAAAGTGCTGGGATTATAGGTGTGAGCCACCATGCCCAGCTGGGGAGAGGATTTTGAGAGCCTAGAAGTGAGGCATCTGAGACAAAACACATTTCAGTGGGAAAGTCCTCAGGCTGACTGCAACCTTACTGCAATTTGAACCTTACCCTTCTTAGAGGCTATGTGAGGGATTTATGCTATTGTAATGCCTGTGTAACCACCCCTAGAGACACGCAGGCCTGCCTGCATGCACAGAGTTGTAGAAAAGTCAAGATAGTAAAAGAGCTGTAGGAGAGATTGGTTCAATTTGGTTCTGAGGGAGTGGGGTCTTTATTGGGTTTTCTTACATTGATAAGCCCCTGAATGCTTTTATAGTAGAGGAGTGTGTGTGTGTGTGTTTAATTTTGTAATGACAGTACTAAAATAATCATTTGCTTATCTTGTATGACAGTAATATACTCCTTAAGGTTTGGCCATCCTGGATCTTGGGCAACCAGCATTCTTGGTTGGGGAGCTCTTAAAGTCACTGGAGCCCCTTTACTACTCAGATAGGCATTTACCTCCTGGACATCTTCCCACTGTGGCTTAAGGAGCTGAAGTCTCCTTGGACTTCCTACCTCTCTGACCTCTTTGGCTCTTAAAGAAATACCTAATCTCCAATATCCTTTCCCTAAAGAAAAAACTCCAAGAAGATGCTATGCTCTGTGGTGAGCCCCTTCTGCCTCCAGGCACTGCTCCTCTATGGCCAGAGTCTGTTGGGACACAGTCCGTTTTCATCTGTTGGGTATGTCCTGCCATTGTCTGACTTGTAGTGACTCTGGACTGCCTCTCTTGGCCCCCAAATAGTCTCACTCTGACATGACTTGTCCATGGAGAGGGTAAGAGAAGCTAAAAAGTTTGTCTGCTCTCTTCATTGAACTCAGGGTCCTTTCGACTTCCTTGCTCACAGTTGAGGAGGCAGGGAAAGGACTCTCCAGAGTGCGGGCTGAATTTTCTGTGATAAGCTTATCTCCTGATCTACCTGTTTCTTTCAAGGAGCTAAGCAACCTCAATTTAGCCATCACTGAAACTTGGGTGGCTGAGGGGTAAAGGTGGACTTGGGAAAGGAGCCATGATTGGGTCTCTATCACCTTAAGTTTTATGGATTGAGAGACTTTAAGAGGTAAGCCCTATCTCTGCCACACTCAAAACCATACCACCTGGGCTTCTAGTGCCCGTAGCACCTGCATCAAGAAAGGAAAGCTTCCAAGAGGTATTTAGGCAGTTTTCCTGCACCAAGGGTGCCAAATTTCCAGTTTTCAAATAGGACTTCCCAGAGGGATCAATGTATCATTGTCAGCAAGCCATGAACAATACACATCTATAGGCCTTCTGCTCAAGTGAACTTTCAGGGTGTTTTCCAGTTGCTTCCACTTTCTCTCTTGAACACATTTACAAGTCATTTCCTGACCCACTCTGCATCGGCACCAAAAGCTCTTGGATCCTGTAGGCCAGGACCCACCAGTGCTACATGAGGCTCTTTCAAAAGTGGTGCTCTAGTTGGTTCCAAATATTGTTGGTTATAGGAAATTCTCTAGGAAGAATGGAAAACGGCACATAAGTCCCAGGAGGCCAGGCTGTACTGAACAAAGTTGGGAGCTAGAAGACAAAATGATTCCTAAGATCTTTGAATTACAGAGAGTAAAAGCTAGAAGTTTTCAACAAATGTTGAGCTTCAATTGGAGTGAGAGACTACACCTCATTCTGGATCCTAGGAAAGGATACCCCAGAACCCTTAATCTGGGGTGAAGAAGAAAATAATAGCAGGAATGAAGATTGAAGGTGGACCCAAGGTAGGTGCTGGGATAAAACAGAGCTTGGGGCTGGGGGAGAGCGGGGAAACTTTAGCCTGTATATAAACTGAAAAGTGAAAGTGGGCATTAGATATTCTATTGACTAAAACAAAGAGAGACTCCAGTGCAAGATAATCACCAGAAACCAGGACAATAGCCACCAGGGCCTCACTGTGCAGAGGTGAGACTAGGAGAGATGGTTCAATCCCCCAAGATACTGGAATTTGGAAGCTGCTCAGGATGTGCAGCTGCTCCAGTTTGTCTTTTGTGTTCCACAGTGGTTGGGAGCCTATGTTGTCCTGTATGTCAGCAAGTGACTCTAAAATAGTTCCAGAAAAATATATGTATATATCCCTCCAACAAAGACTGGGAGACTCATTGGGTGCAATCATTTAATGAAACCTCTGTCCAGTCTTTGGCTAAGCTAGCCAAGCAGACACTTCAGTGGCCACACACAACAAAAAAAATACAGAATTTACAGAATTAGTTCAGTAGAGTCACTACACAAGCAAACAACAACAATGACAAATAGCAACAACAAAGCTTAGAGGGAGGGGAGAATCTGATTTCTAGAAATGCCACATTATATTATTCTAAATGCCTAGTTTTCAATAACCATAAGACATGCAAAGAAAAAAGAAAATGGCCTATATACACACATGAGGGGGGAAAAAGAAGCAATCAACAAAAAGTGACCCTGCGGAAGCCCAAATATTAGATTTACTAAAAAGAAAATGTCAGCTTTGAAAAAAACATTTTTTTTTTTTTCCAAAGAGAGGCAGGGTCTCACTATGTTGCCTAAGATGGTCTCAAACTTCTGGCTTCAAGCAATCCTCCCGCCTCAGGCTCCCAAAGTGCTAGGATTACAGGTGTGAGTCACTGTGCCCAGCTAAATCTACTATTTAAAATATGTTTTTTTAAAAAAAGAACAGAGAAAAATTATGTCTAGGCCAAGCACAGTGGCTTACTCTAAATCCTAGTGTTTTGGGAGGCTGAAGCTGGCGAATTGCTTGAGGCTAGGATTTCAAGACCAGCCTGGGCAACATGGCAAGAGCCCATCTCTACAAATAAAATGAAATAATCAGCAGGGAATGGTAGTACCTGCCTGTGGTCCCAGCTACACAGGAGCCTAAGGTGGGAAGACGGCTTGAGCCCAGGAGGTTGAGGCTGCAATGAGCCATATTCATACCACTGTGCTCTGGCCTAGATGACAAAGTGAGAACCTGTCACCAAAAGAAAAAGACTAAAAAATTTAAGAGAAGTGTGGCGCCGGGCGCGGTGGCTCAAGCCTGTAATCCCAGCACTTTGGGAGGCCGAGGCGGGTGGATCACGAGGTCGAGAGATCGAGACCATCCTGGTCAACATGGTGAAACCCCGTCTCTACTAAAAGTGCAAAAAATTAGCTGGGCATGGTGGCACGTGCCTGTAATCCCAGCTACTCAGGAGGCTGAGGCAGGAGAATTGCCTGACCCCAGGAGGCGGAGGTTGCGGTGAGCCGAGATCGCGCCATTGCACTCCAGCCTGGGTAACAAGGGCGAAACTCCGTCTCAAAAAAAAAAAAAAAAAAAAAAAAAAGAACTGTGGAAATAATGGCTCACTCAATAGAACTTATCAATAAGGAGGGATAAATTGCTTTTTAAAATAACCAAATAGAAACCTTGAGGTTGAAAAGTATAACAAGTGAAGTAAAAAATTTGATAGGAGTTCAAAAGCAGAGTTGAGAAGGCAGAACAAAAATCAGTGAACTTGTAGGTAGGTCAACTGAGATTATCCAATTTCATAAACAGAAAGAAAAAAGAAGGAAAAAAATGAACAAAGTCTATAAACCTGTGGAACACCCTCAAGTATAAGAACATAAAAATAAATAACAAAAGCCTGGCTGGGTGTGGTGGCTCATGCCTGTAATCCCAGCACTTTGAGAGGCTGAGGCGGGTAGATCATGAGGTCAAGAGATCAAGACTATCCTGACCAATATGATGAAACCCTGTCTCTACTAAAAATACAAAAATTAGTTGGGCATGGTGGCACATACCTGTAGTTCCAGTTACTTGGGAGGCTGAGGCAGGAGAATCATCTGAACCTGGAAGGCAGAGGTTGCAGTGAGCTGAGATCGTGCCATTACACTCCAGCCTGGCAACAGAGCAAGACTTCATCTAAAAAAAAAAAAAAAAAAAAAAAAAAAAAAAGGCTGAGAAAGAGAGGAGAAAGAGGAGGCATAAATATTTAAAGAAATAATGTTTGAAAACTTCCCAAATTAGATTAATCTACACACCCAAAAAGCTCAATGAGCTCCAAGCAGGAGAAACAGCAAGCGATCAATACCTAGATACAACATAATCAAACTGTCAAAGACAAAGACAAAAAGAACATCTTGATAGAGGCAAAAGAAAAATGACTCATCACATACAAGGGATCATCAATAAGATTAACAGCTGATTTGTCATTGGGAGCCATGGAGAAGGCAGCGGCTGGGTGTATACTCAAAGTGCAAGAGAAAAAAGTATATGCCCAGCAAAACTATGTATCAAAATGGAGAGTTGGGGGAAAGAGTATGGAAAAAAAGCACTGCCGCAGGAAGGCTGAGACTATGGCTGAGAAGGTGTCAGTAGATAACATGGAGAAGGAAGCCCTTGCAGCAGCTGAGGAACTGGCCACTCAGAAGTGTAAACCAAGACTGCACAAATTCTGGGAGCTGCACCTGAAGCATACTGAAGCTTGAAAATTAAATCACCAAGAAGTTGTGGGGGATAATGAAAGACTTAAAAATTACCTGCAAACTGGGAAGCTAATAAGCCTCATTTCAAAGGGAATTGCAGGAAGGAGAGAAAAAAATGTTCAGAGAGAAAAAGAGGAAAAACTTCAATCTGGGATTTTTACATTATGCTGCTTCCCAGTTGCACCAGTATCATTGGTTGACCAAGCAGATCAAACCTGGCACAGAACTATATTAAAAACTAACAGAAAAATATGGAGAGGGGTTCTACACAACACCCAGCAGCCTTCTTCATGGAACATATATGCCTTCCACAGAGAAAACTGACAGGACAGAAAAGCAAACTGAAAAATGAGACGAATATAGCTTGGAGACGCCCTTATGATGATGACAATGCAGATACCAACTACTAAACATTTAAAGAATTAACACCAATTCTTCCTTTTTTTTTTTTTTTTTTTGAGACAGAGTCACCCAAGCTGGAGTGCAATGGTGCTATCTCAGCTCACTGCAATTTCCACCTCCCAGGTGCAAGCAATTCTCCTGCCTCAGCCTCCCATGTAGCTGGGATTACAGGCACATGCTACCATGCCCAGCTAATTTTTGTATTTTTTGTAGAGACAGGTTTCACCATGTTGGCCAGGCTGGTCTCGAACTCTTGACCTCAGGTGATCTGCCTATCTCAGCCTCCCAAAGTGCTGGGATTACAGGTATGAGCCACTGTGCCCAGCCTCCTTCTTAAACTCTTCCCAAAAAATGAAGCAGAGAAAAACTTTCTAACTAATTATATGAGGTCAGCATTACCCTGATACCAAAGCCAGATAAAGACATCACTGGAAAAGAAAGTAACAGACCAATATCCTTTATAAATAGATGAAAAAAACCCTCAACAAAATATTAGCAGGTTGAACTCAACAGCAAATTAAAATGATCATTCACCATAACCAAGTGGAATTTATTCCAAGAATGCTGGGGTGATTAAACAAAAGAAAATCAATCCATGTAATATATCATATTGATAGAATAAAGGAGAAAAACCAAATGATCATTTCAGTTGACACAGAAAATGTATATAACAAAATCCAACCTTTTAATGATAAAAATTAAGAAAATAGGAATAAAGAGACCATTTCCCAACATGATATAAAGTATTTATGAGAAAGCCACAGCTAGTAGAATATCAAAGATGAAACAGTGGAAGTTTTCCCCCTAAAATCAGGAACAAGAAAAGGATGTCCTGCTATTCAATATTATAATGGAAGTTCTAGCCAGAGCTATTCAACGAGAACAAGTAATAGAAGGCATCAGCTGAGAATGGTGGCTCATGCCTGTCATCTCAGCACTTAAAGCCAGGAGTTCAAAACTAGCTTGGGCAATCTTTTCCTGAGGGAAAGTTTGGAACTTGTTAGAGATTGGTTAAGTGGTTGTGATCAAAATGTTCACAGAGATACAGACAGTAAGGCCAGGCACGGTGGCTCACACCTGTAATCTCAGCACTTTGGGTGGCCGAGACAGGCGGATCACGAGGTCAGGAGTTGAAGACCAGACTGGCCAACATGGTGAAACTCCATGTCTACTAAAAAACACAAAAATTAGCTGGGCATGGTGGCTCTTGCTTGTAATCTCAGCTACATGGGAGGCTGAGGTAGGAGAATTGCTTGAACCAGGACCTGGGAGGCAGAGGTTGCAGTGAGTGGAGAGCACACCACTGCACTCCAGCCTGGGCTACAGAGCGAGACTCCATCTCAAAAAAGAAAAGAAAATAAATATAGACAGTAAAGCCCACACTGACAATGTCTAAGATACAAATTAAGAACTTATTAGGAACTGTACCAAACCTTGTTAGTAGCAGCAAAGCACCGGCTGCATTGCATCCATGCTCTAGAATTCTGCAGGAGGCCAAACTTAAGAGTAATAACCTGGGAAATCTGGTGAAAGAAATTTCTAAGCAGCAAATCCTTCAAGAAGTGGCATGGCTGCTTTTCACAGTTCTTAACAATCAGTTCCAGCAGGAAAAGAATAACCTACGAACCTAAAATATCTGAGACAGGTCTCAAACAATTTAGAAAATTCATTTTGCCAAGGTTAAGGACACACCCATGACAGTCTCAGGAGGTCCTGATGACATGTGCCCAAGGTGGCTGGGGTACAGCTTGCCTTTATACATTTTAGGGAGACATGAGACATAAATTAATACATGTAAGATGTACATTGATTCAATCAGGAAAAGTGAGACAACTCAAAGGAGCGAAGGTGGGGGTGGGCTTCCAGGTTGTAGGTAGATAAGAGATAAAAGGTTGCATTCTTTTGAGTCCTTGATCAGCCTTTCACTGACACACAATTTAGTCAAACCCAGGCATGGTGGCTAATGCCTATAATCCCAGCACTTTGGGAGACTGAGGTGGGTGGATCACCCTAGGTTAGAAGTTTGAGACAGGCCTGGTCAACATAGCAAAACCCGTCTCTACTAAATATACAAAAATTAGCCAGGCATGATGACACGCACCTGTAGTCCCAGCTACAGAGGAGGCTGAGGCAGGAGAATCACTTGAACCTGGGAGGCAAAGGTTGCAGTGAGCTGAGATTATACCACTGCACTCCAGCCTGGGTTATAGAGTAAGACTTCAACTCAAAAAAAAAAAAGAAAAAAAAAAAATCTAGTCTGTCTCAGTGAATCAGCATTTTTACATAAGTAACAGGGCAGAGGAAGCAATCAGATATGCAACTGTCTCAGGTGAACAAAGAGATGACTTTCTGTCCCACATCTGTGAAAATAAGCTATCAGTTTACATTGCCAGGGTGAAATTCAACAGAACCGTTTTAGGGTAAACATCTTGGGGTCCACAAGAAATTTCCTTGTGGACAAATTGTGAAGGAGGGTTTTGTTTTGTTTTTTTAATCTTTGCAGCTGTCTTATTCAAAAATAAAATGGGAGGCAGGTTTGCCTGACATAGTTCCCAGCTTGACTTTCCCCTTGGCTTAGTGATTTTGGAATTCGAGATTTATTTTCCTTTCAGATTTCCCCTGTTTTCTTTTTAAATTTTTTCAGAAAGAGCATTTTAGAAGAAAATGGGTCTCCAGTCTCAGGTTTTTTTTTTTTTTTTTTTGAGACGGAGTTTCGCTCTTGTTACCCAGGCTGGAGTGCAATGGCGCGATCTCAGCTCACCGCAACCTCCGCCTCCTGGGTTCGGGCAATTCTCCTGCCTCAGCCTCCTGAGTAGCTGGGATTACAGGCACGCGCCACCACGCCCAGCTAGTTTTTTGTATTTTTAGTAGAGACGGGGTTTCACCATGTTGACCAGGATGGTCTCGATCTCTCGACCTCGTGATCCACCCGCCTCGGCCTCCCAAAGTGCTGGGATTACAGGCTTGAGCCACCGCGCCCGGCTTCAGTCTCAGGTTTTTCTAATCTCTCATAGCTCGGATAATTTATTCTAGACAGGCAGGTCTCACATTATTAGAAAAGCTCATTTTTAGCAGATTATAAAGTTATCATGTTCTATGAAGAGAAAATAGGGAAAGAAAGAGAGAAAGAAAACAAAAACAAATGAAAAGATACAGCCATTTTTCCCTGAAGTCCATACAACAGTAGGCAGGCATTATTTTGAATACTTTGAAATAATTCTGAAGTATTTTAAAATAATTCAATTCAATATTCTGACATAATTCTGAAATATTTGCCAGTATTTCAAATTTTCACATTGAATTGAAATATCAATCTTTTGAAATAATTCAAAACATTATTTTGAATACCTGTAGCCAAGAAAAAAATTTAGAATTTAGTCCAAACTAGAAAATAATAAAAATTGAAAAACATTAGGCAAGACTAGAATCTAATAGCAGGTGCACTATAGTTCACATTGAAGCATAATTTTCTCTCTCCAGTCCCCATTTTCACTAAAAACAAATCATAGGACAAATTTATGTATGAAATAAGTGTTAGTCTTATTATACTTGAGTATTTGCATGAAGTCAGTAAGAATAATTATATGCCGGCCAGGTGCAGTGGCTCACACCTGTAATCCCAGAACTTTGGAAGACTGAAACAGGTGGCTCACTTGAGGCCAGAAGCCTGGGCAACATGGAGAAACCCCATCTCTACTAAAAATAAAAAACTAGCCAGACGTGGTGGTACACTCTGTAGTCCAACTATTTAGAAGGCTGAGGCACAAGAATCACTTGAATCTTGGAAGCAGAGATTGCAGTGAACCCAGATCATGCCACTGTACTCCAGTCTGGGCAACAGAGCAAGATTCGTCAATAAAAAGAAAACATTATTTGCCATATAGGCGCTTTTTTAAACTGGCTTTACTGGAACTTTATTCCATAAGGAATTTCAGATTAGACTTCAATGCCTGGAGCCTAGCCTGTGCCTGCAGATACCTGTATTAATTGGGTGAATTCCCAAGATAATCTGGGGATCCTGGGCCTATCAGAAAGTGACTCTTTTTTTTTTTTGAGATGAAGTCTCACTCTGTTGCCCAGGCTGGAGTGCAGTGGTACAATCTCAGCTCACTACAACCTCTGCTTCCCGGGTTCAAGTAATTCTTGTGTCTCAGCCTCCCAAATAGCTGGAATTACAGGCACATGCCACCATGCCTAGCTAATTTTTGTATTTTTAGTAGAGACGGGTTTTTGCTATGTTGGCCTGTTGGCCAGCTGGTCTCAAACTTCTGACCTTGCCTTCAAAAGTGCTGGATTACAGGCATGAGGCATCACACATGGCCCAGAAAGTGACATTCTTTACTTACCACAGGTCAGGAACCTGTACAGGAACTGTGTGGATAAGGCATGAGGCCAGCTTTCCCAAGGGGCTTTTATTAGCTCTGTAAGCCAACTTTGATTCCTTAAAGCAGCATATTTATATCTGAAAGTATGTCATTCCAATCAAAGCCTTGGTAAAATAACCAGTGTCTTCAATTGTGTCCTGTTACAAAAGAACAGATTCTTATTGAACTTACCCATATAACTAGATTGCCATAAATTAAGTATATTTGCAAATAGTTTTCAAATTCTGGAGAAATCAGGTAGAGATAATATGCTTCAGATTTTGTTCATGGGAATGTAATTTACCCAATTTACCCAATTGTTAAAAAGCTGTAAATCACTCAAAGAAAAAGGGTTTTCTGGACTCAGAAACAAAAGAATGATCAATGCTTCAAACAAAGTCATAAAATTTTTTTTCAGTTTTCCATTAATTTAGTCCATGTCATTAACACCAGTCCTGCTCAATGTTTATAAACACATTAGCTGTCTATGGGAGTCTTAGCAGTTTTTCCTCTATTCTAGTGTCATCATCTCCAAAGTTATCAGAAACCTGCATTCAAGAACACCTGTCAGAGTCATATAGTTAATTATAAAATCATCTTTTGAAAAGGACAAAAGTAGGCCAGGTGCAGTGGCTCATGCCTGTAATCCTAGAATTTTGGGAGGCTGACGTGGGCCGATCACTTGAGGTTAGGAGTCTTAGACCAGCCAACATGGCAAAGCCCCATCTTTACTAAAAATACAAAAATTAGCCAGGCATAGTGGCACATGCCTGTAATCCCTGCTACTTGGGAGGCTGAGGTGGGAAAATCACTTGTATTTGGGAGGTGGAGGTGCATTGAGCCAAGCTTGCACCACTGCACTCAGACTAAGTGACAGAGTGAGACCCTGTCTCAGAAAAAAAAAGGATAAAAGTAAAACAACTGTGGATGACAAAACTCTTGGAACAGTCATAGACACAATTGACGAGAAAATCTGGTTACTTCTGTGGCATACAACAATTTCATATAATAATCATAATTACTACTGATAACATTTACTAAAACACATCTGAATCACAGGAATCTCATACAATTCTGGAACATATACTCATAATACATTTATATAAATATAATATGAAGAAGGTTAAACACCATTTCATATGACAAAACTTCCTATATGGTTTTATTATATCAAATAATTCAAATATGACTTCTTTGCGCTTCAGGGGACCTAATATCAAAAAAATTAATTAGAACCAAAGTTAGAATTTGATTTTGGAAGGTTTGTCAAATATAATACTTGATATCACAAACTAGGATTATTGTAAAATAACTCATTTATTTAGCCAAAATGATAACTCAAAGATTTCAAAAAGGAAAAAACTTTTATTCTTTGAGAGGAGACTTAAACAATAAATAATAAACAATAAACAATAAATAAACAATAAACCCTAATAAAGACAGCATGAGGACAACTAAATCTTTCAAAATTTTATAAACAGGCTGAGTGTGGTGGCTCTTGCCTGTAATCCCAGGACTTTGGGATGCTGAGGCAGGTAGATCACTTGAGGTCAGGAGTTCAAGACCAGCCTAGCCAACATAATGAAACCCTGTCTCTACTAAAAATTCAAAAATTAGCGAGATGTGGTGGCATGTGCCTGTAGTCCCAGCTATTTGGGAGGCAGAGGCAGGAGAACTGTTTGAACCCATGAGGTGGAGGCTGCAGTAAGTTGAGATTGTGCCACTGTACTCCAACCTGGGCAACAGAGCAAGACTCGGTCCCAAAAAAACTTTTATAAACAAAATCTATAAAATTTTAGCCATCTTGACCATAAGATATAATTTCCATAAACTTTTTTATAAGTTGTATAACCTTTTATTAATGAGTGGGCTAATGCTCTAAGAAAATGCTTGAAGACCAGCAGTATACTGGTCTTGCATCAGTGAGCTTTTGACATTAATGGTTAGGTTTATAGAGAAACTGAACTAATTTAATCTCTCAACATCAGCCCTTACAATCTCTTGCACCCACCTCTTCCACGATAGTCCTTGAGTCTTAGAAAGTTGAATACTTTTCATTTCTGGTCCTGTGTCTCACAAAAGCAGTTTATTTTGATTGGCATCTTCTCCCAGGTCTGAAAATGAGGATTTAACTCCTGTCAGTGTTTAAGATTTTGCAGGACTTGGTGTCCTTTTCAGACCCAAGAGTCAAACCCTGTAACTTAATGGCATAAAAATTTGAAAAGCACATACAGAAAGTTACACGAATACAATAATCTTAATTTAGAATGTTTTTAAATTTCATGCTTTCTAAGTAAACCAAAACTTAATAATAATGATATAGAAATTATTTCAATAAAACACAAAATCTGATTGTTAGGCCAGTTACCAAAAGGCAAAAGAAAAGACATTCTGCAGTGCAATTTCTGTTCCCTATGGGGAATCCATTTAAATAATCTGCAAGTCGAAACTAATGAAAATAGTATTTGAATTAGATATAGAAAGAATGTTTACTGGGTCATAAGTGAAAATTTTCAATTATAGAACAATTTAAAGCCAAGAACACAGGATATTATGTTAGAAGAAAACATTTCCTTTAGACCTTTAAGATAAAACATTTTTAGCATCAGGCCACAACAAATAGTTAGAACCTGAGGGGAAAAAACTTATAGAAGCTGAAAATGAGTTGAAGGAGAGTTACTATTTTAGGCCTTTTAATAGGAGAGAGAAAGCTGAAAACAGCAAAATGCAATCAAAGTTGAATTTTGGGCTTAAAAAAATTTAAATCTCTTCTAATTTTATTAAGAGTAAATCAATATCTTAAGAAAATTTTGTCATTCTAACCAATTATTTAGTGTTTGATTTTTTTAGATCAAAACCCAGTCTCTAGAAACACTACTATAAATAGTTGCCCTTTAACTACAGACAACTTGAAATAAATCATTTATAACATGCTTGGACTTCCTGTTTTATCCTAGGCATCCCTCTTTCTTAAATAACCAGTTATTTTATTTTAGGACAAAAAATTTACCACACAATATTCTTTCTTACACAAAATTATTTTCCCTATCTTGCCAAAAACAACTCTTTATATTTGTAACTTTACATTGCTCTTATTTACTGATTACCTGTATCTTGTTTCATAAACTTTTAAATAACCTTGGAATTAGGCAAAAATTATTTTTCTTTAAATAAGAACACATTTCTTTTTTTAGAAAAATATATTTCTATAATTTTTTTAAAAAGTAAATGACCCGGACGGGCACAGTGGCTCAAGCCTGTAATCCCAGCACTTGGGAGGCCAAGGCGGGTGGATCACGAGGTCAAGAGATTGAGACCATCCTGGTCAAC
Source organism: Saimiri boliviensis (assembly GCF_048565385.1). Lineage (NCBI taxonomy): Eukaryota > Metazoa > Chordata > Mammalia > Primates > Cebidae > Saimiri > Saimiri boliviensis. The sequence continues at coordinate 187,139,367 of NC_133450.1, forward strand.
ATGGTGAAACCCCGTCTCTACTAAAAATACAAAAAATTAGCTGGGCATGGTGGCACGTGCCTGTAATCCCAGCTACTCAGGAGGTTGAGGCAGGAGAATTGCCTGAACCCAGGAGGCGGAGGTTGCAGTGAGCTGAGATCGTGCCATTGCACTCCAGCCTGGGTAACAAGAGCAAAACTCCATCTCAAAAAAAAAAAAAAAAGTAAATGACCCATTTAATGAATATCTATTATTTAACTTAATAAAACTTTAGATTTTAAATTATATAGGATTATTTACAAGCATTTATTCCATTACATTTACCTAATTTTTTAAGTAGTTTACCCAGATTACTTATGAAAACTATGATAGCTATCATTTAAAGTTATTTCTCTGATAGCCAGCCCAGTGGCTCATGCCTGTAATCCCAGTACTTTGGCAGGCCAAGGCAGGAAAATTGCTTGAGACCAGGAGTTCAAGACCAGCCTAGCCAACATGGCAAAACTGCATCTCTACCAAAAATACAAAAATGAGCTGGGCCATAGTGGTGCATCCCTGTAATCCCAGCTACTTGGGAGTCTGAAGCACAAGAATCACTTGAACCCGGGAGACAGAAGTTGCAGGCTGCAGTGAGCTAGGATCACACCATTGCACTCCAGCCTAGATGACAGAGCGAGACTCTGTCTCAAACAAACAAAAAGCATCAGAAATAAACTTATTTGCTTGTTAATCATTTGTTTTTTGTTTTCCTTCAACTTTTAAGTTCCAGGATACATGTGCAGGACGTGCAGGTTTGTTACATAGGTAAATGTGTGTCATGGTGGTTTGCTGCACAGATCAACCCATCACCTTGGTATTAAGCCCAGCATCCATTAGCTACTCTTCCTGATGCTCTCCCTCCCACCAAGAGGCCCCAGTGAGTGTTATTCCCTCTCATGTGTACATATGTTCTCATTGTTCAGCTCCCACTTATAAATGAGAACATGCAGTGTTTGGTTTCCTGTTCTTGCGTTAGTTTGCTGAGGATAACAGCTTCCAGCTCCCTCATTTCCCTGCAAAGGACATTATCTCATTCCTTCTTATGGATGCATAGTATTCCATGGTGTGTATGTACCACATTTTCTTTATCCAGTCAATCACTGATGGGCATTTGAGTTGATTCCATGTCTTTGCTATTGCGAATAGTGCTGCAATGAACATACACATGCATGTATCTTTATAACAGAATGATTTGTATTCATTTGGGTATATACCCAGTAATGGGATTGCTGAGTTAAATGGTATTTCTGCCTCTAGATCTTTGAGGAATTGCTACACTGTCTTCCATAATTTACACTCCCACCAACATTATAAAAGCATTCCTTTTTCTCTGCAACCTTGACAGCATCTGTTGTTTCTGGACTTTTTAATAATCGCCATTCTGACTGGTGTGAGATGATGTCTCACTGTGGGTTTTGGGGGTTTTGTTTTGAGGCAGAGTCTTACTTTGTCACCCAGCATGGTTTCAAGCGGTTCTACTGCCTCAGCCTCCTGAGTAGCTGGGATTACAGGCACGCACTACCATGCTCAGCTAATTTTTGTATTTTTGGTAGAGATGAGGTTTCACCATGTCGGCCAGGCTGGTCTCGACTTCCTGACCTGCAGTGATCTGCCCACCTTGGCCCCCAAAGTACTGGGTGTACAGGCAAGAACCACTTTATCTAGCTTCATTGAGGTTTTGATTTGCATTTCTCTAATCATCAGTGATGTTGACCTGTTTTCATATGGTTAACCATTTTTATAACCTGTGAATTTCAGATTTTCCTAAGAAACTTAAGGTTAGATAAATGGTGTTTTGTTTTGTTTTGTTTACCAAATAACTCAGCATTTAGCTGTTTTCATTAACTAAACAATATTAAATGCCTTATGTATCAAATTTTACATAAACAACATTTATCTTTTGGGCTACATTCATAGCTTTATAACCTTCATGACAAATGTTGACATCTAGCAGAGATAAATATAAATCCACTTGACCAATAAATCTAAACAATAATGTATGTTTACAATTCTGAAGCCATTTCTAATTCTACTTCACCAATATTTTAAAAAGCAGCTTATTTATTAGAGATTTACTTAAGTCACATGAACTTGAAAAAGCATTTGGTTTAAAGTCTCATTTTTTTCTGATAAAGTATTTGATTCAAGCACTTTTTTCTTTAAGCCAATTAATTAAAGCTCTTTTATATATTTTTAGTAATGAAACATCATATACATGACACATAAATACATAGATGTATTAGACAAGCAGATAGAATCAGATCTTACAGACTCATAAGACCTCTTTTTTCCTACTTTAGATTTCCAAATTCTTTTCTTTTTTTTTTTTTTTTTTTTTTGCAGCAAAGAAAGAGTTTAATGATCACAGGGCTAGCCAAGTGGTAGTGAAATGGGAGGAGTTTTCCTTTATCATCCTTGGGTGTACAACGGGGGTGTACACTTGTTTCTTCAGTGCCTCCATGCTTGAACCCCCAGGGGAGCATGGGGATGGGTAGGCTGTGGGGAGCATGGGCTCCGACCTCATGGCCGTGTCTAGGATTGAGTGTTTACAGCTCCCAAAGCCCCAGTGGGCATGTGTTACGCTGTGCTCTTTCAGTTTAGCCATCAGCAGGTGATTTGTGTGAATCAGCTCAATTAGACCCTCTGCCTTATCACAAGGACAGAGGGCCTTCTGTATCCTGAGGGTTCTTGCCCTAGTGTACCCAAACAATTGGATCACACATAGTCTTGGAGAATGAGTGCAAGGATTTACTGAGTGGTGGAAGTAGCTCTTCACAGATGAATGGGGAACCAGAAGGAGGATGAAGCAGGAAAGCAGTCTTCCCCTGGAGTTGGGCTGCTCAGTGGCCAGGCTCTCCTCTGACCGCTCTCAGCCAAATTTCCCTCCGCATCCATGTTGCTCGGCTCTCAATGGCCTGCCGGCTTCTGTTGGTGTGTTCTTCTGCCAGTGTGTTCCTCTTGACGTCCAGTTGCTTGTGTGTGTGCCCAATAGTATCTCTTATAGGCACAGGATGGGAGTGTGACAGGCCAGGGTGGCCTTGGAAAATGCAACATTTGGGCATAAAAACAGGAGTGCCTGTCCTCACTTAGGTCCGTGAGCATAACAGCAAAAGTGGAGCCCTTGCCAGAGACCCTGTCTTTCTCTACCCAGCACTTCCCTGACCCTCTCCGGTATCAGTAGGATGGGAGAAATTTCTCAAATCTGCCTCCCAATTTCTTGATAACCTGTTTTATCCTAGGCACCCTATTAACTTAGGTAGTGGTCAGCTAGATACTCCTAAATTTACATATTAAAGGAACAACTCTTAGGCAAAAAATTAGATAGGGAAATTTACATCTCAAAGTACAAAGAGAAAGAATCTGGTAGTGTTAAAAGGGAGATTTAAAATGGATGCCGAATCAAACAAAAAATTATAGAACTCTATCTTAGAGTTCTATAATTTGTATAAGCAGACCAATTTTATTTAGATAGGTATTTCTAAATAAAAGCTAGTTTCAAATAGGATCTTTGAGCTCTGGGCAGCACACACAGTGAATCCTGAGTCTCCAAAAAACAGATAATTATTATCAGGCTAGACCATGTGAGGCTTTTACAGTACACTTTTTTTCTTTTTAAACAAAGGCATTTATCTAACTGTCTAAACTATACTATTCCTTGATTTAAATACCAAAGAATAGCTCTGTTGTAATAATGATTTTAGTAAAAAAAAAAAAAAAAAATCAGGTAACACAATATAAAAGCAAACCGTTTAAGATCTGAGATGAACTTGTCTGTTTACACTCTTAGGGTTCCATAAGATAAAACAGAGATTTCTTCCCAAAAAGGAGTCTGGCACCTTCTCTGTCTTCTTTAAGGAATCCCAGGCTGTTAGAAACTATTTTAAGTTTCCTCATGCAGGAGATGGTGGCAAGAGAAAGGAGAGACAGCAGAAGTAAATGAAGAAAACAGAATTCAGTTGACTAAGAAGAAAAAAAAACCTTTTTCTCAAACAAACAAAAAAAGGAAAAAAACAAAACAAGGTCCTAGGAGAGAAAACCACAAAGGCCAAACACACACACACCCCTTGGATATTAGCTTTTAATTAAGTTGATTTTTAAACATTGAGCTCTTTTAAAAATTTTTTTGGCTGGATGTGGTGGCTCATGCCTGTAATACCAGCAGTTTGGGAGGCGTACGCCAGCAGATGACCTGGGGTCAGGAGTTTGAGACCAGCCTGGTCAACATGGCGAAACCCTGTCTCTACCAAAAATACAAAAATTAGCTGGACATAGTGGTGGACACCTATAATCCCAGCTACTTGGGAAGCTGAAGCACGAGAATTGCTTGAACTCAGGATGCCAAGGTTGCAGTGAGCCAAGATTGCACCACTGCAGTCCAACCTGGTAACAGAGACTCCATCTAAAAAAAAAAAAAAAAAAAAAAAAAAATTCTAAATCTCACTACTATATTTTAGCTAGGACAAATTGTTGATATTTCAAAAATAGCACAAATATCAAACTAGAAAAGGCCTGATTTAGGAATCAAACCCAGCCTGTTGTGGTGAAAAAAAATAGCAAAACCTTAGCTACCAAACTACAGTGTGGGACGACAACCATTGCCCTTTCAGTTTGGCTTGGCTGGCAAAAAGGTGGCCTTGTTATGTAAATAAAACCCTTCAGGTCGTCAAAATCAAGAATCTTCCCCCTTTTTTCTTCTTTTGCTGTCCTGGCCATTTTTTCCTCACCCTTCCCCACCCCACCTTTTTTCCAGCTGTGGGAATTTAGCCAATTCAGAGGCTTGGTTCCTCATACTCTGGAACTTTCCTTCATATTTGATTGTCGGATAGAGTTGGTCAAACCCAATGGTAAAAATGTCACGGGTGAGTGGTGACTATCTGAGCTGGTAATGCAGGAGTAAAAGAATTTACCAAGACAGGCTGGGCACCTGTAATTCCAGCACTTAGGGAAGCCAAGGCAAGTAGATCACTTGAGGTCAGGAGTTTGAGACTAGCCTGGCCAACATGGCTGAGTGTGGTGGTTCATGCCTGTAATTCCAGCACTTTGGGAGCCTGAGGCTGGCGGATCACTTGAGGAGTTTGACACCAACATAGCCAACATGGTGAAACCCCATGTCTACTAAAAATACAAAAATTAGTTGGGCGTGGTGGCACATGCCTGTAATTCCAGCTACTCAGGAGGGTGAGGCAACAGAATCGCTTGAACCTAGGAGGCAGAGGTTGCAGTGAGCCGAGATCGTGCCACTGTATTGCAGCCTGGGTGACAGAGTGAGACTCTGTCTCAGAAAACAAAACAAAACCAAAAACTTACCAAAACAGTTGTAGGTAAAGAAAGGCAGATTTATTAGAGAAAGTATGAAAATATGTTGCAAAAAAAGAAATGGGCAGAATTATCAGAGACATATGAACCAGAGCAACTCCATCTTGAATAGGGGCTGGGTAAAATCAGGTTGAGACCTGCTGGGCTGCATTCCCAGACGGTTAAGGCATTCTAGGCTGGGCGTGGTGGCTCAAGCCTGTAATCCCAGCACTTTGGGAGGCCAAGGCGGGTGGATCACGAGGTCGAGAGATCGAGACCATCCTGGTCAACATGGTGAAACCCCGTCTCTACTAAAAATACAAAAAAATTAGCTGGGCGTGGTGGCACGTGCCTGTAATCCCAGCTACTCAGGAGGCTGAGGCAGGAGAATTGCCTGAACCCAGGAGGCGGAGGTTGCGGTGAGCCGAGATCGCGCCATTGCACTCCAGCCTGGGTAACAAGAGCGAAACTCTGTCTCGGAAAAAAAAAAAAAAAAAAAAAAAAAAGGCATTCTAAGTCACAGGATGACATAGGAGGATAGCACAAGATAAAGGTCATAAAGACCTTGCTGATAAAAACAGGTTGCAATAAAGGAGCTGAAGCTAGCCAAAACCCACCAAAACCAAGATGGCCATAAGAGGGACCTCTGGTTGTCCTCACTGCTATACTACCACCAGGGCCATGGTAGTTTACAAATGCCATGGCAACATCAAGAAGTTACCTTATATGGTCTAAAAAGGGGAGGCATGAATAATCTACCCCTTGCTTAGCATATAGTCAAGAAATAACCTCGGCACAGTGGCACACGCCTGTAGTCCCAGCTACTCAGGAGGCTGAGGCTGGGGGATCACTTGAGTCCAGGAGTTCTAGGCTGTAGTGCACTATGCTGATTAGGTGTCCGACCTAAGTTCAGCATCAGTATTGTGACCTCCCGGGAGCAGGGGACCACCAGATTGCCTACGGAGGAGTGAACCAGCCCAGGTTGGAAGCAGAGCAGGTCAAAATTCCCGTGCTGATCAGTAGCAGGATTGCGCCTGTGAATAGCCACTGCACTCCAACCTAGGCAACATAACGAGACCCCATCTCTTAAAAGAAAGAAAGAAATAAGAAATAACCATAAAAATGGGCAACCAGCAGCCCTCAGGGGTTTGAGACCAGCATGGCCAACATGGTGAAACCCTGTCTTTACTAAAAACATAAAAATTAGTGGTGTAGCCATTCTTGGAGTAGTCATTCTTTCTTCCTTTACTTTCCTAATAAATTTGATTTCACTTTATGGATTAGCCCTGAATTCTTTCTTGCGTGAGATCCAAGAGCCCTCTCTTGGGGTTTAGATTGGGACCCCTTTCAAGTAACGGAATCAGCAAGAGAGGAGCTGACCTCAAGGAAACAAAGGCTTGCTGGAGATTTTACAGGCTGGTTCTTGGGCTGCAGAGTGCTATATGCAGTACTGAGGATGACAAGGTTGCAGAGGAGCTAATTTGCAATTTTTCTGTCAGCCAAGGTATTTGATGATAAATAGAACCATTTGATGATAAGCAGGAAGACTGTGAGTTATGTACATTATCTGCACAGGAGGGCTATGTGTTCTGGGACACAAAGAAAGGCAGATCTATTATAGCCTATCTGCTTTATCTCTTTGCTTTCCCCTGATCCTTTTCCCTAATTGGGCTTCCTCAAAAAGAGACAGAAACAACAACAAAAACAGGAACAAACAAATGAAACAAAAAACAATTAACCAAACAAATGATCATACCATGTATACAATTACTAAGCGCTCTAACAATAAGGAAAAATTAAGACTAGCTGGTTGTTAATCTTAACTATAGCCAAGACCAAAACCCAATTCAGCTACTTACCAAGGAACGGAGCTCAGGCTGAAGACTGCTCTCCATCATCCTAGAAGCAGGAAAAAGCTCAAACTCACCTTCCTTGTTGGAAGGGAGCTGAAACTCCAGAAAGGAGTTACCTGCCCACCATCAGCATGGAAGCGGGAAAACTTGCCTTCCTTGTTGGAAGCAAGTACAACTCCAGAAAAGTTGTACAGCAAAATAAACATTAGATCTCAACCAAATTTGGGGAGACCAGGGATTCTCTGGAGGGAAGGGAGCTCCCAGGCATCAGCAAATTGTTCCGTTGGTTTGAGTCATAAGGATAGCTCAAGCTGGTACTAAGCACCAAAAGGAGATTTCTCAAAGGTTAGGGCACCTCCATTCAGAATCCCTTCATGGTTACCAAATTGTGAACTCAAAATATCTGAGATAGGTCTCGATGATACATCCATAACACAGCCTCAGGAGGCCTTGATGACGTGTACCCAAGGGAGTTGGGGTACAGCTTGATTTTATACATTTTAGGGAGCCATGAGGCATCAATCAATATGTTTAAGATGTACATTGGTTCAGTCTGGAAAGCCAGGACAACTCAAAGAGAGGGAAGGGAAGGTTTCCAGGTCATAAGTAGATAAGAAACAAAAGATTGCATTCTTTTGAGTCCTTGATCAGCCTTTCTCTGAATACACAATTTAGTCTGGCTCAGTGAATCTGCATTTTATATAAACAATAGGGCAGAGGAAGCAATCAGATATGCATTTGTCTCAGAGGGATGACTTTTTGTCCCACACCTAACAGTTTACATTGATAGATTTATATTGATAAGCTATCAGTTTACATTGCCAGGGTGAAATTCAACAGAACTGTTTTAAAGATCTTGAGGCCCACAAGGAATTTCCTTTTGAGCAAATTGTGAGGGAGGTATGTAGCTTTTTTATCTTTGTAGTTATCTTCTTTAGGAATAAAATGAGAGGCAGGTTTTCATAACATAGTTCCCAGCTTGACTTTCCCCTTGGCTTAGTGATTTTGAGGTCTGAGATTTATTTACCTTTCACAGATCTAAAGGTGGAATTTATAATTAAAAGTGATGCCGAGTATAAAAATCTGGAAAATTTGTAGTCTGGCCATGTAATAGAAAAGGAAAGAGCATTTTCAGGAGAGGAATCCAAGAGTGCTGTGGATCAACCATTTGCAAGAGATATGACTTGTAAGAGAGCATGACTAAAAGTCATGCTAATAGTTAAGGCAATGGGAAAAGTCCCCAAAGGCACTTCAGAAAACAGCCAGCCTCTACCATCACAAGCTGAGAGGTCCAGGAGGACAGAATGGTTTTCAGAGGACAGGCTCAGGGCTCTGTGCCCTGTGCTGCCTAGAATGCTGCTGTCACATCCCAGCCACTCTGGCTGCAGCCACAGCTCAAAGAACCTCAGGTACTGCTTGGGATGCTGCTCTGGAGTGCACAAGCCATAAGCCTTATCAGCTTTTACATGGTGTTAAGTCTTCAAGCACCCAGAATGCAAGAGTGATGAAGTCTTGGTGGGTTCCACCTAGATTTCAGAGGATGCATCAGAAAGCCTAGGTGTCCAGGCAGAAGCCTGCTGAAGGGGCAGAGCTACCACTGAGAGCCTCTACTAAGGTAATGCCAATCAGGAATGTGAGATTGCAGCCCCCATAGAGACCTGTATTAGGGCAATGCCTAGTGGAGCTGTGGAAGCAGGGCCATTGTCCTCCAGACCCTGGAATTACAGAGCCACTGGCAGTGTGCAACCTCAGCCTGGAAAAGCTGCAGGCATTCATTCAACCTAACCCATGAGCACAGCCACATGGAATGGGTAAAGCCATGGGGGTGGGGCTGCCTGAGGCCTCTGAAGTCCATCCTTCACACCAGTGTGCCTAGGATGCAGAACATGAAGTCAAAGGAGATTGTTTTAGAACTTTTAAGATTTAATGTCTGCTCTGCTGGCTTTTGGATTTGCATAAGGTCCATTAGACACACACACCTACATATAGTAGGTGTTTACATTGATAGGTTTACATTGATAAGCTATCAGTTTACATTGCCAGGGTGAAATTCAGCATAACTGTTTTAGAATAAAGATCTTGAGGCCCACAGGGAATTCCCTTGTGGGCAAATTGTGAGGGAGGTTAAAAAAAAAAAAAGTTAAAACCTCAATCCTAAGTAAGGAAGGTAGGTTACATTATAGGTAATCCATGTATGTGCTAATGGGGTTGGAAAGAACCTTACAGAGCATATTATCTGATAAACCTGAGTGGAGTGGGTTTGGGAGAACAAACTAACAGGATTATTGTGTCTTGCAGTTGGTATATGGGAGCAATTGACATGTCCCCTTCAGAACCTTAACTGTTAATAACAATGGCTGTTACAACACAAACTAGTGACCAGAGATACAGCTCTTAGGCCAAGCCGGCCTGATGGTATGGATGCAGGAAGTGACTGACCAGTGGCAGTACTCAGCCAGACCAAGACCGAGAGGGAAGAGTTCACAGCTTTCTGGAGGTTAAGGTGTTCCGGTGATAGGAAAGTGTGCCCCAAGCCTTCATGGATGAGTTATAGGTCTTAAGATTAGTCTCCTCTTGTTTGGATTCCACACTCGCTAAATAACCTCATAATAACCTGGTTTTCCATGTAACTGCCTCTAGGAAAAAAATGTACTTTTCATGCTGAAACAGATATTTCAGTCTGCATGGTAAAAGTTCTACATCTTACTACAAAATAATAACTGGCTGGTTTACTTAAAAAAAAAAAAAAAGAAAGAGAGAAAGAAAAAGAAAAATCTCCCATTATTTAAGAAAGAAAGAAAGATACATGTATGCTCTGTCCAATAAGATTTTATTTCCTGGGTGCAGAGCTTAGACTCTAACATTTTAGCACTGATCTCCAGATTAGCTCAACTACAAAGGAAACATTTGACCCACAGATACCTGCGAAGGGAAGGTGACTAAGGAATGGGTGTTGAGGGACTCTGCTCTTCTGCAAATATTCTGAACTGTCTTCAGGATCCAAGATCCTATCTTAGGATCCACTTAAGACTTGCACTCATGAAGTCATTGTACCACAGAGAACATCCCTACAGGGCTGCCCTAAAAATATGCTCAACATAGAAACCTAAAATTTTGCTGATTATCAGCATCACTGAGGAATAGTATTTAGACTTGATAAAGTAGAGGAGCTGAATCTAAGAACTGAACATAAAGTCAGGCACCCAAATGGGCTATATCATCTGTTGATGAAGTGAAGAGAAAAATTTGCATACTGGCAACACGAACCAACAAGAAAACCAGTCTGTCTCTGGTAACAGTAAGAATGGGGAGGAGACACACATTAGAGAAATAGACAAAAATGGCAAAACTGGGTGGAAAGGACTAATAATATTAACAGTTTTCCCTAATCATTTATAATCATAGCCCTAGTCTCATGTAGTTTCAGCATTTGAATGTACACCATACTCACAGTCTGATAAACCCCAATTCAAAAAATAAATCTAGTCCCAGGTTTATAGTGTTCCCAGATGGGTATGGTGGCTCATATCTCTAATCCCTATACTTTGGGAGCCTGAGGTGGGCAGATCACTTTAGGTCAGGAGTTCGAGACCAGCCTGGGCAACAGAGTAAAACCCCACTCTACTTAAAATAAAAAAATTAGCTGGATGTGGTGGCAGGCTCCTGTAATCCCAGCTACTCAGGAGGCTGAAGCAGGAGAATTGCTTGAACTCAGGAGGCAGAGGTTGCAGTGAGCCGAGATTGCACCACTGCACTCCAGCCTGGGCGACAGAGCGAGACTCCATCTCAAAAATAAAAATAAAAATAAATAAATAAATATAGTGTTCCCTAGCACACAGAAGAAACCAAGACAAATTATCTCAACCCAGACCTCTCAAGATTTTCAAAGTTAAAGTTTAACCAAACGTGAGTTCCTAATAAAGTATCAAGCATACAAGGAAACAGACTACCATGAGCAGAGTCAAGAGAGACTGCAAACTGATAAGTAAGACATATACAGACTGCAGATACTAAAATTGTTTTTAAAAAGTATACAAAGTAAATATGTTTAAAGTGTTTTAACTGAAAAGCAGAGATAAGCACTATATAGAGCAGAAAGAAGGGACATTTAGGTCAACCTGGACCTTCAGGGTAAGTTCCCTGAGGATATGAGTCTCGAATTGGGGTAGGAGGACAATTAGGAATTAATCAGGATATAATGCAATCAGGATATGAAGGAAAAAAAAAAAAAGAATTAGGTGGAAAAAAGTAGTGGGGCATTCCAGACCAAGAAATCAAAATCATGATACACAAAGACATGAACACACTGAACGGCATGGGGGACTCACGGAAAACTTCACACATCCTCTGTTACTAGAATAATAAATGGAGAGCAAGAAAGAGCAAGAGAAGCTGAAGAAGTAGGATATCAGGAGGTAAAGGGCTTTGTATACCACATAGGAAGTATGGCCTCACTGAAGGATTTCAAGGAGGGGAGTATCATGGTCAGTTTTGTTTTAGGTAGACTGCTTTGTTAGTAGTGAGGGAAAAGGATTTAAGATGGACAAAGCCGGAGGAACAGAGATCAGCTAGGATCAGCTACAAATGAATTACTGCACAGGTTACAGGAGAAATGATGAGGGTCTGAACTACCAGAGTGACTGTAAGGGCGGGAGGAAAGGCAGATTTGAGAAACTCCAGCTAAAATTAGCAAAAGCTGGTGACTACTTTTGGGAAGGATGAAGGGAAAGCAGCATAGAATGACTCCTGTGTTTCCTGCTTGGGTGACTAGGTGATATTGATTTGGGGGATACAACAGGAAGAGCAGGTTGGGACAGATGATAATGCCCTAAATAATGAAAATGTTAGGTCTGAGTACTTGTGGGGAATCAAGCTTGGAGATGTTTATCAAGCAACTGGATTTATGAGATTGAAGCTCATTTGAGAAGTCAATGCTGAAATAATTAACTAGAAAAGTGGCTAAGTCACCTAAGGAGAGACAGAAGCACAGTGATAACAAGTATGGAATTCAGGAAATAATCTGAAATTCATGACAAGTTTTATGGGTTTTAAAAAAATGCTTAAAAGCAAAATATAAATATGTATAAATATTAAACAGGTCTTACAGTATCAAAAATTGGAAACCATCTAAAAGCAAAAAACAACAGAATGGTTAACTATTATGGTATATCCACTTCAGGAAATATCATAGTCATTAAAAATGATGTTTAGGCCAGGCATCAGTGGCTCACACCTGTAATCCCAGCATTTTGGAAGGCAGAGGTGGGCTGATTGCTTGAGCCCAGGAGTTTGAAACCAGCCTGGCCAACATGGAAAACAAACCCCGTCTCTACTAAAAATACAAAAATTAGCCGGGTGTGGTGGTGGCATCTGTAATTCCAGCTACTCGGGAGGTTGAGGCAGGAGAATTGCTTGAATCCGGGAGGCAGAGGTTGCAGTGAGCCAAGCTCACGCCACTGAACTCAGCCTGGGTGAAAAGAGCAAGACTCCATCTCCAAAAAAAAAAAAAAAAAAAAAAGCCAGTTGTGTTAGTACATGCCTATAATCCCAGTTACTCAGGAGGCTGAGGCAGGAGAATCACTTGAACCTGGGAGGCAGGGAGGTTGCAGTAAGCCAAGCTCATGCCATTGCACTCCAGCCTGGGTAACAGAGCAAGACTCTATCTCAATTAAAAAAAAAAATGTTTAGAAAGTTTACAGTGTGTGAAAAAGGTTTATAATAAATTGTTAACTGCCTTCCTACCTTTAAATAACACTACAGGCCAGGCACAATGGCTCACACCTGTAATCCCAGCACTTCGAGAGGCTGAGGCAGGTCAGGAGTTTGAGATCAGCCTGGCCAAGATGGTGAAACCCTGTCTCTACTAAAAATACAAAAATGAGCTGGGTGCGGTGGCAGGCACCTATAATTCCAGCTACTTGGGAGGCTGAGGCAGGAGAACTGCTTGAACCCTGGAGGGTTAGGTGTGGTAGTGTGTGTGCCTGCAGTCCTAGCTACTCTGGAGGCTGAGATGGGAGGATCACTTGAACCTGGGAGGTCAAGGCTGCAGTAAGCTGAGATCATGCCACTGCATTGCAGCCTGGGTGACAGAGTAAGACCCTGTCTCAAAAAATAAGCAAACAATTCCATGAGACAAGAAATCTAGTATTCCTGGAAAAAAGATGAGTAAAACTATCTTTTTATCCTACTAGTCATCCCATTTGGCAAAGAGTAGGAGACAGACACTGGTAAATTATCTTGCCATAAATGTTAATTAACAAGCATAGAATAAGTGTTGAGTATTACCTTCTCTGTCTCCCATCAGGACTCAATTGACCTTCTTCATCCAGTGATTGCAATTTCAAATACCATGCAGGTAATAGAAATTAGTAAAAATAAACAAGTGGAAGAAAACAAAATCATAGACATAATGAACAACAGCAACTAGCCCTTAATCTTGGCATTAAACTTTTTTTTTTGGGGGGGGGGGGACGTGATCTCACCTGTTGCCCTGGCTGGAGTGTAGTGGCATGATCATTGCTCACTGCAGCCTTGAACTTCTGATCTCAAGCAATCCTCTTGCCTTGGCCTTCCAAAGTGCTGGGATTATAGTTGTAAGTAATCACCATACCCAGTCTTGGCATTTACTCTAAGAACAGGGTGAGAACTACAGTGAACTGGAGAGTACAAGTTCATTCCAGAGGGAGCAATTGCTACTTAGCTCCAAATAGCCTTTACTTTATGGGAATGTAAGTCCAGTGTCATCAGATTTTAAGTTGGAAATATTATTATGTACAATCTACTGATTTACAATATTGGATACTCACTCGAGTTAAAAAAAAAAAACAAAAAAAAAACACTGTTGGTCACAGTTAAAAAGCACTGTCGGCCGGGCGCAGAGGCGCAAGCCTGTAATCCCAGCACTTTGGGAGGCCGAGGTGGGTGGATCACGAGGTCAAGAGATCAAGACCATCTTGGTCAACATGGTGAAACCCCGTCTCTACTAAAAATACAAACAATTAGCTGGGCATGGTGGCGCGTGCTTGTAGTCCCAGCTACTCAGGGGGCTGAGGCAGGAGAATTGCCTGAACCCAGGAGGCGGAGGTTGGGGTGAGCCGAGATCGTGCCATTGCACTCCAGCCCGGGTAACAAGAGCGAAACTCTGTCTCAAAAAAAAAAAAAAAAAAAAGCACTGTCTGGGCCAAATATTACACATAAGTAGGTCATCTTTATGCCATTCAATGGTTTCAGCTACCACATATATGCTGCCAGATGTCAAATCTACATCCCCTCATAGACTGCTCTCCCAAGCGTCAGATCCATGTATCTGTCTCTTGCCTAGCTTTACCTTGAGGTAACATCAGAACCTCAAATTCAAATGCCTAAAATGGAACCCATCACCGCCCCCAACCACCCTAACCTGGTTCCCAGGTCTTTGTTCCTTATCTCAGTGAAATTGCACCAACAAACATCTAGTTTCCCAAGTCAGAAATCTTGGAGTCACCCTCAACTTCCTCTCTACCCCAACCCATCCTATTGCTAACCAAGTCTAAGCAATTTTATCTCTGGAATTCTACTTGAATCCATTATTCCCCATGCCCACCATCACTGCCATTCTTCAGACCTCACTTTAGTTTTTCTTTAACTAAAGACTCACCTAACCTCTTGTCTTTGGTGTCTTTACTCTCACTAGAATGTTATTTCCAAGACACAAACTTGATCTTGTCATTTCCCTGTTTAAAACTTTCCAATGGGCCGGGTCTGGTGGCTCACGCCTGTAATCCAAGAACTTTGGAGGCTAAGGTGGGCGGATTACCTGAGGTCGGGAGTTCAAGACCAGCCTGACCAACATGGTGAAACCCCGTCTTTATTAAAAATAAATAAATAGGCCGGGCGCGGTGGCTCAAGCCTGTAATCCCAGCACTTTGGGAGGCCGAGGCAGGTTGATCACGAGGTCAAGAGATAAAGACCATCCTGGTCAACATGGTGAAACCCCATCTCTACTAAAAATACAAAAAATTAGCCGGGCATGGTGGCACGTGCCTGTAATCTCAGCTACTCAGGAGGCTGAGGCAGGAGAATTGCCTGAACACGGGAGGCGGAGGTTGCGGTGAGCCGAGATCGCACCATTGCACTCCAGCCTGGGTAACAAGAGCGAAACTCCATCTCAAAAAATAAATAAATAAATAAATAAATAAATATAAATTCTTAGGAGTTGAGCATGAATCAGAAAAGAAAAAAAAAAAGAAAGAAAATTAAATAAATAAATAAAATAAAATAAAACTTTCCAATGGTTTTACATTGAAAAGTGACAGAGTTGCCCGGTGCAGTGGCTCAAGCCTGCAATCCCAGCACTTTGGGAGGCCGAGGTGGGTGGATCACGAGGTCAAGAGATCGAGACCATCCTGGTCAACACGGTGAAACCCCGTCTCTACTAAAAATACAAAAAATTAGCTAGGCATGGTTGTGCGTGCCTGTAATCCCAGCTACTCAGGAGGCTGAGACAGGAGAATTGCCTGAACCCAGGAGGCGGAGGTTGCGATGAGCCGAGACCGCGCCATTGCACTCCAGCCTGGGTAAGAAGAGCGAAACTCCATCTCAAAAAAAAAAAAAAAAAGAAAAGTGACAGAGTTCCAACTTCTTAGCCTAGTGTTCAGGGGCTTTGTCATCTTATCTTTCCAGGTTCATCTCCTACCGCTTCCCCAACCCCCAACCAAAACTACAGCCACACTGTATTACCTTCAATTTCCATAATAGGGCATAGTTTCTCTGCCCTAGCACATTTACACAGGCTGCTCCTACTGCCTGAATTGTCCTTCTCTCACTCCCTACACTATATCCTCATTTTCTTGGTTCCTCAAACCAAGCATTAATCATCTTTTCTGGGAAGCAGCCCTCACCATCAATATCCTTCTTCAGACTGGTAGGTATCTGTTCTCTGGCCCCATAATACTCTGCATATCTCTGTTTTCATTATCTATTACTTCACTGATCCCCCAATGAAATGGGACCTAGTTTAGTACAGAGACTTTATCTTACTTCTGTAGTTTCAAGACTGAGCATAATACCTGATCCATAATAGGCATTCAACAAATGTTGCATGAATGAATCAATCAGTCTAGTCCAACTCATGGTACCAATGGAGAAATCTCTTGTTTTCTCAAGATCATGTGATGGATCAGTGATGGAGCTAGAGAACCCAAGTCTCCTCACTTTCAGCTCAGCACACTTTCCACCAGAACAAATCAGCTTTTGATGAGGGCAGGGATTGAAGTTTGGCCCTGAAAGGAAGGGTTGACATGGAACAAAGTGGTGGTTTTAGGGAAAAATGGAGGAAATGAGAACAGCAAAACACATTTATTAGTCATCCTTAACATGAATGCTTCTCAAAAATATCTCACTCAGGCAACCTAATGTCAAATAAGACAGTTCATAGCTGGCATGAGCATAAAAAAGAGGGGATAGACCCCAACCATTAAAGATAGAATGAAACTTGTAATCAGAAATCTTAAATAGAAATACAGCATACACTATGCACCAGGTATTATTCTAAGTATGTACATTTATTCATTTAATCCTCACAATAACCCTCTGTAGTAATAATATTATCATGCCATTTACAGTGGCCCATGCTTGTAATCCCAGCTACTCAGAGGCTGAGGTGGGAGGGTCTCTTGAGCTCAGGAGCTCAAGACCAGCCTCGGCAATAAAATAAGACCCTGATACCAAAAATAATAAGCCAGGAAAGGTGGCTCATGCCTATAATCCCACCACCTTTGGGAGGCCAAGGCAGGAGGATCCCCAGAGCCCAGGAGTCCAGACCAGCTAGACAAAATAGGGAGATCCTGTCTCTACAAAAATAAAAAAATTTAAAAATTAGCTGGACATGGTGGCACATGCCTGTGGTCCCAGCTCCTCAGGAGGCTGAGGCGGGAGGATCACTTGAGCCCAGGAGGTTGAGGCTGCAGTGAGCCATGATGACACCACTGTACTCCAGCCTGGGTGACACAGTGAGACTCTGTCTTAAAATAATAATAGTAATTATATCTTTATTTTATAGATAAGAAAAATGAGGCACTGAAAAGATTAAGTAGTTTGAGTTTTCACAGGTAGGAAATGGCAGATCTAGGATTTGAATAAGGCAGTTCGGTGCTAGAATCCATGTCCTTAACCACAATGCCTGAAGCATAATTCTGAACTGGGCAATCAAAAGGGGATCACCCACATTTTGCTGTATGGAGTATGAATTACCTGATGGAGTAAATTTTGGTTCTAAATACAGGGAGAAGGTGGCTCAGCCTGGGCCTCTGTGGGGGATGGGAGTTCTTTGTTCTGTGATGCAATGATGACCTCAAGGTAAACTGCCACTGGGCTAAGGAAAATGGAATGGCTACTGGAGGACCTGCTCAGGGCTGAGGGGGATATGGGACTTCTCTGGGGCCAACTGACCCATGTCCTAGCCTGCAGACACTGCGGCAGCAGCTGCCTTCAGAGTCCAGGAAATCTGGTGACACTATTCTTATTCTTGGTTTGGCAGATCCGGAGATGGTGGCAGCTTGGGAGGTTGCGACAGCTTCATCTCTGGTGCTCTGGGGAAATGGTGCAAGGCAAGGTGGGTGACCTCTGAATGTACAGCTGGATGAATGACTGTTGACACCACGTGAGGTCACTGGTATGAATGTGGGCCCAGGTGAGTGACTGTTAGCCCTAGATGTGAGGCTGGGTGAGTAACCACTGACACTAGATTTGAAGCCAGGTGACCATGGACTCCAGATGTAGGGTTATGTGAGAGAATACTCATCTCCAAATGAGGATTGGGTAATGACCATTAATACTAGATGAGGAGCTACGCAGGTGACTGACCACACACGTGGGATTGGGTGAATAACTGTCCACTGTGGATGTGGAGCAGACTGAGTCCCTCATAACAAATCTTGTGTATCTGAAAAGGCTTCATGCCTGAGAGTATCTTTCTCTACTTCCCAGGACCTGCCACTTCTGTACCATGTGGGCTTTCTTGATTGCCTGTGTAAGCAGAAATCAGAAGTGAAGGAAGAAGAAGGGGAAGAAGAGGAAGAGGGGGAAGACAAGGCATCTCTGGATCCACTGGAGCCATGTTCTCCCATCAAAGAAGCTCCCAATGAAGAGCAAGTCACTCCAGCCCCACTCCAGCCATCCTGTGGTTCTGAGGGCCTTCTCAAGACCACAGGGATACCAGAGCAAACAGTCACGCAGCCCATGAGCCCTTCCAGATCCTTCCCCATCTTCCAGATTCTGACCAACTTTCCTGTGAGGCACAAGATAGCATCAGGAAACCACCAGCAGCAGAGAAAAAGCCAGCTTTTCTGGGGTCTCCCCTCTCTGCACAGCGAGTCCTTGGAGACCATCTGCCTAAGCTCAGGTGGCCTCTCTCCTCTGAAGTTGTCTGTTTGTTCTTCTGTCTTCTTCAACAAGCTTGTCTTCCTACCTAGGTCCAACCTGTTGTTGCCCCAGTATCACTCCTCAGCCCAGTTTTCTACCCATGAAGCCCATACTATGGAAGATCTAGACAGGATGGCCCCCGATCCGCAGTTGCTTCCACCTCCATCATCTCCTGTCTCATCACTACCCCTCCATCTGAAGCCCTTGCCTGTGGATCAAAAGGGAGTTCTATTTGGTGCTGAGGTACCCACACAGTCCCCTGGAACTAGCCTCCTGGAAGTTCTCCCTGGATATGAGACTCAGTTAGAAACCAGAGGACACAAAAAGAGGCCCCAAGCTTTTCAGTCTCTGACACGAGCCCCCTGCCAATCCCCAGTTTCTCTGTCAGAATCCAAAAAAGTTAGCCTTGAAGGAGAACTTGCTATACCTAAGGACTTTTTGGGAACCACGGGATACAAAGAGAAACCTCAGGCTTCTGAGTCTTCAATGACAGTCCCTTGCCCTCCCCTAGACTCCCTGCCAGAACTCCAGGAACAGAGTCCCCTGGAAGACCCATCCAGATATAAGTCCCAGTGGGAATGCACAGAAAACTCAGGAAACCTCTGGGCTTTTGAGCCTCCAGCCATGGACCTCAATCCAGGGCTCTCTGGAACCAGCCCTGCATGTGTCCCATCAGGATCTGAGACACCATGGAAGGGCATGCAGAGTAGAGAAAATATTTGGGTCCCTGCAGACCCAGTTTTACCTCTCAGCCTTCCCTCAGCCCCTCTCCTGGTATCTCTAGTAATGGGCCTCCAGGGAGTCCTGTCTGAATCCAAAGCTTTGTGGGAGACCAGGGGGAAGAAAGAGAAGCTCTGGGCATCTGATTCCCCAGAATCTGTTCATAGCACACCTCCAACCTCCCTTATAGAACCACAAAGAATCAGTCCTGTGGAAGGCCTCACTACTTCAGAAGCTACATGGAAGGACACTGAGTATTCCACGAATTCCTGGGCTTCTAAGCCCCCATCTCTGGCCCTCAGCCTACCCCCAGCTCTTGCTCTGGAGCCACTCAGAGTTAGATCCATAAGGTTTGTGTCTAATTCTGAGGCTAGATATGGAGACATACAAAGGAGAAAGAACTCCTGGGCCTCTAAGCACCCAGCTTGCAGGTCACCCCAAGACCTGCATGGAGCCAGCCCTCTGGGAGTCTTGTCTGATTCTCAGCCTACTGTATGGGAAATGGAGCAAAAAGAAAACTGTCCTCCTGTGTCCCCAGGTGGGGGACCCAGCCCATCCTCAAACTGTGTTTCAAAGTCCCACATAGGTGACCCTATCGCAGACCAAAGCAACTGTAAGCCTGACAGGGGAGCAGTGGAGCAAAGAAAGAACCACTGGGCCACTGAGCTCCCAGCCCCCAGCTCACTCTCTACTCCTCTACCAGAGCCACACACTGACCATGAATTTGTGTGGAGAAATGTACAACAAAGAGAAGTTCCCCAAGGCCCCAGCTCTCCTGCAGTGGATCCCCTACAGCCAGTACCCTGGCCTCCCACCCTAGCAGAAGCTGTAAAGATTGAGCCCACCCATCCTGGTCTACCCAAGGGAGAGACATTCCCAGGGTTTAAGGCAGAGGCCCCACTCTCCCACAAAGGGACTGTCCCAGAGGTGCTTACCCACTCTGGGATCCATGCCTGGCAGTGGAGTAGAGAGCTGAAACTCAGGCTGAAGAAACTGCGGCAGAGCCCTGCCTCCAGAGCCCCTGGCCCAAGTCAACCATTTTGTAGTTCCCCTATTCTGAGCACCACAATTCCAAACTCCTGGGGACTCCCTTCCTGCCCCCCACAGCAGATTAATCCCCCCAATCTATGCCCCCACTCTTCAAGTTGTCATCCTCAAAAAGTTCAGGGCACAGTATCTCAGCCTGTCCAGTCCTCCCACAGTCATTACTCCCAATCCTCCTCCCAGCTTCAGCCACAGAAGTCTGGCAGGGCAGAACAAGGGTCTCAGAGATGGAAGAAAATGAAAGGGAAGATGGTGGGCCAGATCTCATCCCAAGGGCCATGTGTACACATGGAGGCTGGTGTGAACTATCCATCTCCAGGCCCAGAACCCTCAAACTCTAAGGTTATGGTCTCAGGCAAGAGAAAGGGCAAGGCTTCAGCCTCATCCTCAGCCAAAAAGAGAGAGCACCCTAGAAAACCCAAAGTGGGAGACCATAGAGGAGAGAATGCAAGATTGGGGTTATCCACAGTCACAGGGAACAACCACCCTGCCCAGGCCAGTAGCCTAATAGAGGCCCCTGTAAGCACATTTTCCCAAAGGTCTCAGCACAGGGGCAAGAGCTCTCAACATACTGCTCTTCCCCAGCAGCTTCTCCCCAAAGCTTCACGTCCCCAGGATCAGCCAGTGGCAGGGCTGACAGCAAGTGACATCCCAACTCCTCACCACTGTAAGCACTGTCCTTGGGCCCGCATGGAGAAGCATCCCTCCTCCCCTACCCTCAAGGTTTCCCTTACCAGGGGTTTCCAAAAGGTGTTAGCCAAATGCCTGGGTAACCGTCGACCTCTACCTCCCAAATCTAGTCAGTAGAGAGAAGGCTGGTAATACTGGCACTTGATATGCCAAAACCTGCAGCCAAATGAGGGGGAGGGTGGGGATGTGAAGACAAAAAATGGAAATCCTAATAAACTAGCTGAATTAGACAACTCACACTCATGTCTTCTTTGGAATCTAGGGTACTGAAAATGTCAGTTCGCAATTCTGCTGCAGGCATATCCCCTCAGGTTCAAGTCTCAGAAACAGAGCGCTCAGAATTCTGCAGGCTTAACTCTCTTTTTTGGATCTTCACAAATGATCACATCTGGAGTCCACACAGCCCTACTCTACAGGGCGAGGCTACAGGGCCAGGTGAGCATAGCCCAAAGCTGCCCTTGAGAGGGAACAACTTCATAGCATGTCGACAACAACAACAAAAACATCCATTCAAGGCCGGGCGCGGTGGCTCAAGCCTGTAATCCCAGCACTTTGGGAGGCCGAGGCGGGTGGATCACGAGGTCAAGAGATCGAGACCATCCTGGCCAACATGGTGAAACCCCGTCTCTACTAAAAATACAAAACATTAGCTGGGCATGGTGGCACATGCCTGTAATCCCAGCTACTCAGGAGGCTGAGGCAGGAGAATTGCCTGAACCCAGGAGGCGGAGGTTGCGGTGAGCCGAGATTGCGCCATTGCACTCCAGCCTGGGTAACAAGAGTGAAACAATGTCTCAAAAAAAAAAAAAAAAAAAAAAATCCATTCACACAAGCACAGGTAGTCTGAGTCTAGGCAACTGTGCTTGGTCCTGGGTATTGTTCTCGTCTTCATTCACTTGACCCACAAGTTTACCACATTATCTTTCTGTTTCTTCTCAGCCCTCTGCTCTCTTCTCTCCCTGGGTCTCTCCATCCCCAAGACCATGAAAACAAGTGCCTTTTCATATGTTTAGTAACCATATGGATTTCTGTAATTGCCTGGTCGTATCCTCTACCCATTTTCTAATGTATTGTTAGATACTGTATTCGTTAATGTATTGTAGTTTTCTATTGCTGCTGTAACAAATTACCACAAAACAAATTTATTTTGTCAGAAGTCTGATATGGAGCCTAGGTGCAGTGGCTCACACCTGTAATCCCAATACTTTGGGAGGCTGAGGAGGGCTGATAGCTTGAGCCCAGGAGTTTGAGACCAGCCTGGACAACACGGCAAAACCCTGCCTCTGCAAAAAAAAAGAATACAAAAATTAGCTGGGCATGGTGATCCACGCCTATGGTCCCAGCTACTCAGGAGGGTGAGTGGGAGGATCACCTGAACCAGAGAGGTCAAGGCTGCAGTGAGCCAGGACTGAACCAGTGCATTCTAGGCTGGGCAATAGAGACCCTGCCTCTTCCCCCACAAAAAAAGTCTGACACATATCTCACAGGGCTAAAATCAAAGGGTTGGCAGGGCTACATTGTTTTCTCTAGGTTCTGGGTAGGATTCACTCCTTGCCTTTCCCAGTTTCTAGAGGCTGCCCACATTTCTTGGCTACTGAGCCCGTTCTTCTATCTTTAAAGCTAGCAAAGGCAAGTCAAGTTCTTCTCACATCGTATCACTCTGACCTCTTTTGCGTTCCCTCTTCCACTTTTAAGGATCCTTATTACACTGGGCACAGCTGAATAATCCAGGACATTCTTCCAATTTCAAGTCAGTTGATGGCCAGGTGCAGTGGCTCATGCCTGTAACAGTCTCAGTACTTCAGGAGGCCAAGGCAGTTGGATTGTTTGAGGCCAAGAGTTCAAGACCAGTCTGGCCAACACGGCAAAACCCCACCTCTACTAAAAATACAAAAATTAGCCAGGCATGATGGTGTGTGCCTGTAATCCCAGCTACTCTGGAGGCTGAGGCAGGAGAATCACTTGAATGCAGGAGGAGGTGGTTGCCAAGATCATGCTACTGCACTCCAGCCTTGGAGGTAAGAGCAAGACCTTGTCTCTAAATAAATAAAGTCAGTTAATTAGCAACCTTAATTCCATCTGCAATCTTAATGCCCCTTCTGCATGTGAAACAATATATACATAGGTTCCAAAGATTACGATGTGGGCATCCTGGGGGGCCATAATCCTGCCTACAGAGATAGTAATCCAACCGGTTATGTATGCCGCAAATATTTTCTTCCAATCTGTAGCTTATTGTCTAATTTTACGGTGACTTCTACTGTATCAAAGTTAAATTTTTTATGTATTTAAATCTACCAACATTTTACTTCATGACTTCTAAAATATTTTCTCTTGGCACATTGATACTTTTATATATTTATGTTTTAAATTTCTGATTTTTATGGTATGAGGTGATAATCTAACCTTCCCCAAAATGCTGTCCAATGTACCAATACTGTTTTTTAAAAAATAGAGTGTCTTGAGCCCATTCCATTAAATATGCCATACTATAAGAACAAATGTCATTTCTAAGCATCTCGAGGCTTCAGGTCCCCATATCAACAGCATACCAGACATCATATCATATTCAACTTGTCCAAAAATGTATTTTCCCTTTAGCCTCCAACATGCCCATTCCTATGAAAACACATGATATCCACCTAAATACTTAAGCTTTGACTCCTCCCTCTTCTCTGATCTAATATATCATCAAATCTTGTTGGGCGGGCTTGGTGGCTCATGCCTGTAATCCCAGCACTTTGGGAGGTTGCAGCAGAAGGACCATTTGAGGTCAGCAGTTCGATACCAGCCTGGTCCACATGGTGATACCCTGTCTCTACTAAAAATACAAAAATTAGCCAGGTGCGGTGGTATGCACCTATAATCCCAGCTACTCAGGAGGCTGAGGGAGAAGAATTGCTTGAACTGGGAGGTGAAGGTTGCAGTGAGCTAAGATCATGCTACTGCACTCCGGCCTGGGCAACAGAGCAGGACTCCATCTCAACAACAGCCAACAAAAATCTTGTCAATTATACCTACGAAATGTATTTCAAATTCACCTTTACCTCTCCATTTCCACCATCACTATTGTCTTAGTTATTATTTCTCACTAAATTGGTTGCTCTATTCCTTCTAATCCATGCTGCACATGGCTATAATTCTCTGGACTGGCCCAATCTCTTCAACGAGTGTCATACAAGTTTGAGTAAAAGGCTAGAAGTTGTGATACATGGTTATAACTCTGGCTACTTGGGAGGCTGAGGCTCTGGAGAATCCCTTGAGCCCAAGACATAGTGTGCTATGCTGATAGGGTGCCGACTGATGCTAAGTTTGGCATCAATACAGTGACCTTCCAGGAGTGGGGGACCACTAGTGCCTAAGGAGGGGTGAACTGGCCCAGGTAGGAAACAGAGCAGATAAAATTCCTGCACAGATCAGTAGTGGTATAGCAACTGTAAATAGCCACTGCACTCTAGCCTAAGCAACAGAGCGAGATTCTCTTATTTTTAAGTTTTAATAAAGGAACCTAAGAGATGCCAACTTGTTGGATATTGGTTTGGTCCAAATAGCTGTGAATGACATTTGGGTCACTTGGGAAAAACTCTGAATATGGTGTGAGTATCTAGATTGATGCCTGACCTCTAGAATTTTGTTTTTAGAGACAGGGTCATGCTCTGTCACCCAGGCTGGAGTGCAGTGGTATGATCACAGCTCACTGCAGCCTCTAACTCCTGGGCTTAAGTGATCCTCCTGCCTCAGCCTCTTGAGTAATTAGGACTACAGCTGTGCCTCACCATGCTCAGCTAACATTTTTTAATTTTATTTTTTGTAGAAATGAGGTCTCACTCTGTTGCCTGGGCTGGTCTCAAACTCCTGGCCTCAAGTAATCCTCCTGCCTCAACCTCCCAAAGTGCTGGGATTATAGGCATGAACCACCATCACCATGCTCAACCAAGAACATTTATGTAAAGAGAAAGGTAGAGATACTGACCAAAACCAAAAAGTTACAATGCAGTAGGATCTCAACTTGGGTTTAAAAATACCATATGTAGGCCAGGCGCGGTGGCTCAAGCCTGTAATCCCAGCACTTTGGGAGGTCGAGGCAGGTGGATCACAAGGTCAAGAGATCGAGACCAACCTGGTCAACATGGTGAAACCCCGTCTCTACTAAAAAATACAAAAAATTAGCTGGGCATGGTGGCGCGTGCCTATAATCCCAGCTACTCAGGAGGCTGAGGCAGGAGAATTGCCTGAACCCAGGAGGCGGAGGTTGCGGTGAGCCGAGATTGCACCATCGCACTCCAGCCTGGGTAACAAGAGCGAAACTCCGTCTCAACAACAACAACAACAAAAAAAAAAAAAAAAAAAATTACCATATGTAGGCTGGGCGCGGTGGCTCACGCCTATAATCCCAGCACTTTGGGAGGCCGAGGCGAGTGGATCACGAGGTCAAGAGATCGAGACCATCCTGGTCAATGGTGAAACCCCGTCTCTACTAAAAATACAAAAAATTAGCTGGGCATGGTGGTGTGTGCCTGTAATCCCAGCTACTCAGGAGGCTAAGGCAGGAGAATTGCCTGAACCCAGGAGGCGGAGGTTGTGGTGAGCCGAGATCATGCCATTGCACTCCAGCCTGGGTAACAAGAGCAAAACTCTGCCTCAAAACAAACAAACAAACAAACAAAAAACATATGTAGCCAGGCACAGTGGCTCACACCTGTAATCCCAGCACTTTGGGAGGCTGAGATGGGCGGATCACCTGAGGTCAGGAGTTCGAGACCAGCCTGACCAATATGGTGAAACCCCATCTTAAAAAAATAAATAAATAAAATACCATATGTACAGACACATACACACACAAAAAAAGATCCAGAAACATATGCACGAAAGTTATTAAAATAGTGACCTCTGGTTATTAGAAATATTTTTAAATTTTTGCTTTTATTTTTCTCAATTTCTTTACTATTTTGAGACAGAGTCTCATTCTGTCACCCAGGCTAGAGAGCAGTGGCAAGATCACTGTTCATGCCTATAATCGTGGCCTCTACCTCCTGAGTTCAAGTGATCTTCCCCCCTCAGCCTACCGAGTAGCTAGGACTACTGGCACACACCACCACACGCAGCTAATCTTTTTATTTTTTGCAGAGATGGGGTCTTACCATGTTGCCCAGTCTGATCTTGAACTCCTGAGCTAAAGCAATCTGCTCGCCTTGGCCTCCCAAATTGCTGGGATAACCAGTGTGATCTACCGCACCCTGGCCTATTTTTCTAAATTTCTACAATGCACATTACTACTTCTATAAAAATAAAAGTTATTTAATGTGAATCGTCTATGCATAACAATGTGCATGTGATTGACAATACTGTACTGTACACTTGAAAACTGTGGGATAAATTATTATTTTTTTGCCACAATAAACAAAGTGAATTGTTTAAAACTGAAATCTGTCACCTCCTTGCCTGAATTCTCCAGAAGACCATATCTGTAGGAAAGCTCAGTCCTGGCATTTGAGGGTCTACACAACATGGTTCTTGATTTCTCCAAATTCACCCCAGGACTCTCTTGCTAGTCTTAACTTTAAGCTTTATAAGCAAGAGCTGCATTTTCTGACCTGTGCCTCAAACTGTTCTCCTCCTTTCTCCATGTCAAGTTTCCCACCTTCCTTTAAGGCCTAGAAACTATTTTATATGGTTTTGCCTTCCTTGGAGCCCCATTAACACTGTGTGCCTTGTTGATAGTTCCCATTTCCTGATAGTAAGGCTTTAAAGTGAGGTTCTCTGAGGTCAAGCCCAAATTCTCAGTCTAGTGCTCTTTCCACTCTACCATATTCTCTCTAGTCTGTATAGTTGGTTGAGAATAACCAGTCAGAAGGTACATGCTACTTCCTTGATTCCTCTCACTAGTGTCACTGTTCCGTTCCAAAGCTTTATTTAGTCTAAATCTGTCAATAGGGTCTGAGTTCAAAACTCACCACCTGCTGGCCAAGGGTGGAACTAAAAGTACTTTCCCTCTCCCACTACTATGGTCTCAAAAGACAATGCAATTCTGAATTTCCATTTGACATGGGAACATGAGTCCATGCTTCTCTAAGTAGCTTTATTAAAAAAAAAAAATCCAGTTCCTATATGATGTATTTTAAAGCTCTTAGTAGGTTGTAGGGCTGAGCAAGGGTTAACAAACCACTTGACACTTGCCACAGTTCAGCTGAAATGGAAGACCTGTATCCTTTATGGGCATTATGTGTCCACTGGACTTTCAGGAGACTTTGTAGAATCAGTACATTAGATTTAAATAAATTTTAAGATATTAGGTATATTGTTCCATCTTTTGTTTTTGCCTCTATGGCATACTGCTGGTCCTCTATTTGATACCATATTCTTGGTCAGAAATTCAACCTCTAATCACAGTGTTTAGCCTATATAAAGTGATTAGCTATAGTAAGATCACATTTCAATTTCTTTCTAAGAATAATGTGAGGGAAAAATGGACTGCCAATACAATTTGCCTCTTGGTTTCAGTAAGCAGGCTTCTGCAATTGAGAAAGCATTTTTCAATCTTTTTTCTTTTTTTGAGATGGAGTGTCCCTCTGTCACGAGGCTTAAGTGCAGTAGTGCAATCTTGGCTCACTGCAACCTTCGCCTCCCGGGTTGAAGTGATTCTCCTACCTCAGCCTCCTAAATAGCTGGGACTACAGGGGCATGCCACCACACACAGCTAATTTTTGTATTTTTAGTACAGATGGAGTTTCCCCATGTTGGCCAAGATAGTCTCGATCTCTTGACATCGTGATCCACCCACCTCGGACTCCCAAAGTGCTGGGATTACAGGTGTGAGCCACTTGCACCCAGCCACATTTTTCAATCATTTTATCAGACTAGGAAACTTGAGGCCCCCAAAGAGTTAAGCACCTTATTCACAGCTACACTGTGATAAATGGCAACCCATATGTAGAAGAATGAAACTGGATCCTCACCTCTCACCTTATACAAAAATCAACTCGAAGCTTGGTGCAGCAGCTCACACCTCAAATCCCAGCACTTTGGGAGGCCAAGGTGGGTAGATCACCTGAGGTCAGGAGTTTGAGACCAGCCTGGTCAACATGGGTGAAACCCCGTCTCTACTAAAAATATAAAGATTAGCCAGGCATGGTGGTGCACGCCAGCTATCCTGCTACTTGGGAGGCAGAAGCAGGAGATTCACTTGAACCCAGGAGGCAGAGGTTGCACTATGCCAAGATCAGGTACTCCCAGGCTGAGTGACAGAGGGAGACCCTGTCTCAAAAAAAAAAAAAAAAAAAAAATCAACTCCAAATGGCTCAAAGACTTAGGTCTAAAACCTGAAACCATAAAAATTCTAGAACACCAGAAAAACCCTTCTAGACATTGGCTTAGGCAAAGACTCCATGACCCAAGAACCCAAAAGTAAATGCAACAAAAACAAAGATAAATTGCTGGAACTTAATTAAAAACCTTCACCACAAAAGAAACAATCAGCAGAGTAAAAAGACAACCCACGGGGTAGGAGAAAATCTTTGCAATCTATACACCTGACAAAGGACTAATTCCAGAATCCACAAGGAACTCAAACAAATCAGCAAGAAAAAAAACCAAACAATCCCATCAAAAAAATGCTCTAAGGACATAAGTAGACAATTTTCAAAAGAAGATATACAAATGGCCAACAGACATATAAAAAATGCTCAACATTACTAAAGATCAGGGAAATGCAAATCGAACCCACGATGGGATAAACGGCCATAACCAAAATATCAACAAATAGATGTTGGCATGGATGTAGTGAAAAGGGAACACTTTTACACTACTGGTGGGAATGTAAACTAGTACAACCACTATAGAAAACAGTGTGGAGATTCCTTAAAGAACTAAAAGTAGAACTACCATTTGATCCAGCAATCCCACTACTGAGTAGATACCCAGAAGAAAAGAAGTCATTATACAAAAAAGATACTTGTAAATGTGCGTTTACAGCAGCAAAATTTGCAATTGCAAAAATAATGGAACCAGCCCAAATGCAAATCAATGAGTGAATACAGAAATTGAATTGTGGTATACCTCAGGTCAGGAGTTCGAGACCAGCCTGGCCAACATGGCAAAACCTCATCTCTACTATAAATACACAAATTAGCTAGGCATGGTGGTGCATGCTCGTAATCCCAGCTACACAGGAGGCTGAGGCAGGAGAATCACTTGAACTCAGGAGGCAGAGGTTGCAGTGAGCCAAGATTGCACCACTGCACTCCAGCATGGGTGACAGAGAGGGAGACTCTGTCTCAAAAAAAGAAATAAAAGAAAGAAATTCTACTATATATGTATCAGGGAATACTACTCAGCCATAAGAAGGAACAAAATGGCATTTGCAGCAACCTGGATAGAATTGGAGACCATTATTCTAAGTGAAGTAAATCAGGAATGGAAACAAAACACTTGCATTCTCATAAGTGGGAGCTAAGCTATGAAAGTGCAAAGGCATAAGAATGATAAAATGGACTTTGGGGACTCAGGGAAGGGGTGGGGGGAGGGGGGGGGATAAACATTGGGTATAGTGTACACCGCTCCGGTCATAGGTGCACCAAATTCTTAGAAATCACCGCTAAAGAAATTATTCATGTAACCAACCACCACTTGTTCCCCAAAAAACCTATTGAAATAACAAATAAGTGCAAAAAATATCTGTTTCACAGCATGAGTTCCAGGGATGCTCCAGTTTAATCAACTAATGTTAAGTATATGCATCCTTCAAGATTATCTATGTAGACCAAAAGGGAGCCTGGTCTTGCCTAGTATAAATTCTAGGATGACCAATACCACTATTGATCATAATCCTGAAGGACGCAATCCCAAACACCATAATCCCAAATGTTGAAGTCCTAAAAGATCAAAATCCCTAGAGACAAAATAAAGTTTCAAATTCGGGGAAAGGGATTAGTATGTTTCTGGTTGTACACAAGATAGTTGCATCATGTTATGCAGAACTATTACCTTATTAAATATGGTTTAAAGAGACACATAAGGGTGCCAAGTTGACAAGGGGCAGAATTGTGGACTTAACTTTATGTGTCAATGTTACTGGATTAAGGAATATCTAGAAACCTGGTAAAGCATTATCTGGGGCATGTCTGTGAGGTTGTTTCCAGAGATTAGTGGAGTGTAAGTGGACTGAGTGGTGAAGATCTGCCTTCAGTGTTGGTGGGCACCATCCAATGGGAGGGGCCCCAGAGAGAACAAATACAGAAGGCAAATTGGTCTTTAAGAGATAGGACAGATTTTTTTTCTGGTGCCTTAAACATCAAAAATTTGACTCCGGCCGGGCGCAGTGGCTCATGCCTGTAATCCCAGCACTTTGGGAGGCCAAGGTGGGCAGATCATTTGAGGTCAGGAGTTCAAGCCCAGCTTGACTACATAGTGAAACACCCATCTCTACTAAAACACAAAAATCAGCCGGGCATGGTGGAGGGCGCCTGTAATCCCAGCTATTCAGGAGGCTGAGGCAGGAGAATCACTTGAACCCAGGAGGTGGAGGCTGCAGTGAGCCAAGATCATACCACTGCATTCCAATCTGGGCTACAGAGACTCCATCTCAAAAAAAAAAAAAAGACTGACTCCATGACCACAATGTTGACGGTAAGCATTGCATGCATGCATAAAAATGTTAAATTTTGTCCTTCACAAATGCACATGTACAAAAAATAGACATCTCTTCCTCAATAAATGAAGAAACATCTATTTTTTGTACATGTGCGTTTGTGAAGGATAAAATTTCTGAAGACCTTGGCTCTTTGGGAGACTAAATACTCAGTGGTAACACAACGGTTTTGAACCATCTCATCAAGACTTAGGTTTTCTGTCACAGATGACTGCAGTTATAAAGCTAGGTGCCCACAATTACCCAGCACAGTGAGAAGCATTTATACATTTCACTCTTTATGAATGTTTCATCTGCTCATCACTGTTACATCTGTACAACTGTCA
This sequence comes from Saimiri boliviensis, assembly GCF_048565385.1. Lineage (NCBI taxonomy): Eukaryota > Metazoa > Chordata > Mammalia > Primates > Cebidae > Saimiri > Saimiri boliviensis. The sequence goes on from NC_133450.1 coordinate 187,170,359, forward strand.
CTGGTATACCTATCTCACAAAAATGCTATTTTTCCTATTTTATCGTGTAAAGTGGCCTATGAAATGTCATGTTTTTTCTCAAATAAATATGCTTTTAAAAATGTAAATAGATTTTCAAAGAATGTTTAATATTTCTTCCAGAATTGTACTTTGGGATTTTGACCTTTTGGGATTGTGCCTTTCAGAATTTTAGACTTTAGGGATTTTGATCTTTGGAGATTACAGCATTTTATTCAAGATTATTGTGTTCAGGACTGTCTTCTGAGATTATGTCCAACCCAATCAACACACATTTAATTTAGAGATTTATTTTCTCTGCACTACTGTCTCTCTGGGTGAGGCATCATTGTACCGACCCTAGAAGCATTAAGTGATTACTGCTGAAGAGGATGGTCTATTTTGTTTGGAAAAAAAAATTCAATACTAAAATTTTATATTAACAAAAAGCTATTTTTTTTATCATACAAATTACATAAAATAAAACTGGACACAACTCTTAAGTGATCACCAACCAGGAAATGAATGTTCGGGATTTTTAGATGCATTAAAAAGGAGTATAGAGGCCGGGCGCGGTGGCTCAAGCCTGTAATCCCAGCACTTTGGGAGGCCGAGGCGGGTGGATCACGAGGTCGAGAGATCGAGACCATCCTGGTCAACATGGTGAAACCCCGTCTCTACCAAAAATACAAAAAATTAGCTGGGCATGGTGGTACGTGCCTGTAATCCCAGCTACTCAGGAGGCTGAGGCAGGAGAATTGCCTGACCCCAGGAGGCGGAGGTTGCGGTGAGCCGAGATCGCGCCATTGCACTCCAGCCTGGGTAACAAGGGCGAAACTCCGTCTCCAAAAAAAAAAAAAAAAAAAAAAACAAAACAGGAGTATAGAGAATATCCACCTGCAAATGGATATTCTTTTGCAACCCTAGGATTTTCAAACGGCACCTCAACATACTCCTTGGTCAGGATACGGGACTCTGCAGGCCTAGCCTTAGCATCCACATCAAATGGGCAGAGGGATGCCACATTCTCCACATTTGGGGCTCCATCAGACTGTTCCCTTTCCACCAGTCCCATTCAGTGATACTGCAGACAGAGGATGAGGCAGCAGGAGACATCATACCGATGTTGATCAGGAGAGGAAGGTGCAATCATAACTTCCAGGATTTTCACATTTGAAAGAATGCCTTGGCAGTGGTGGGTAGCCCAAGGCCCTTCCCAGGAAAAGAAGCAGGCACAGGGCCCAGTACTCAGGCTCCATTTTGACCCAACGTTTATTGTCCTTTTACAACAAGTCATTTTTTGGTTTAGAAACTGCTTGTGATTAGTTTTCCAACATTAACTCAAAAGCATGTAAAATAAAATCAACCTACTCTATAAACACCCAGCAACTGTGGCCCCTACCCGCCTACCCAGGTTGGATAGGGGGAAGGGAGGACTCGGGCAGCATTGAGTCAAGTGCAGATGCTATACTGTGGCAGGTGGCAGTAGCGTCTTGGTTCACACCCCACACAGGTCCCCTGCACTGCCCCAAACTACAAGAGAAATGGCATAGGCCCAAGGCCCAATTCCCTGTTGGTAATTCACTCTCCGCCTACCAAATGAAAATCGCTTTTATTTTATCGCTTTTGTTTTGTATTTTTGCAACAGAAACCCCCTGTCCAGAGTCAGACTGTAGCTGAACTGTTCAGACTGAAGAATGGAGCAGGCTGTGGGCACACCCCTGGTCCCTCTCCTGGGCAAGCGGCCCCCACCCCCAGGGAACAAGGTCCAGGCAGGCCAGCTCACTGCACGCTGGCCACCAGCACTTAGCCATACAGGTCATCGTCATTGTCTTCCGTGTATACACTGCCACCTGTGCCGCCTCCACTGCCCTGACTGGGGCCAGCTCCACCCTGGTTCCCTGAAGGGAATCTGTGTGTACAAGAGCAAAGCCAAAAAAGAGGGTTAAGAGAGGGCCTATTTAAGATTTCCATAACTACCCCTCTAGCTTCCTTAGGACTCCCATCCCCTTTTTGGTATAGGTCCCCAAATTAACTTAAGCACTGTCTAATGCTCCCAACCAAATTACCTGAAGCTGCCAAAGCCCCGACTCTGCTGAAGGGTCTGGGCGAACATCTCATACTTCCGAATGTCATTGTCACTGACAGAACGGCGCGCAAAGCGCATGGCTTCTTCAAAGTGATCTCGACGGATCTCAGGCACTGGATCATCCTCTTCTACCTCCTATAGTTGGTAAACAGAGATCACTAGGGCTAAAGTCCAGCCTGGATTTCATCCCTGGCCTCCCATTACTGTTTATTCGTCTCCTTGCCCTTCCAATCCAACCTAAGGTAAGATGCCAGGCCAGGTGCTAGGCCATGCTTTCTAAAATTGAGTCATTAATCTGCTTAAAAACTTGTCAATGCAAGGGAAAACTGTAGGGACAGAAATCACATCAGTAATGGGGCTTAAGGAAGGGAGATGTTGCCTGAGCTAAGGAAACTTTCTGGAATAAGAGAAATTTTTAAGTCTCAACTGTGGTAGTAGTTATAGAACTTACATACATTTGTCAAAAAGCATGAAAATGGTACCTAAAAAGGGTGAATTTTATTGTATTTATATCATACCTCAATAAACCTTAATATTTTAAAAGGAAATGCCAATGGCTTTTAGTGCTTACCACATTTGGATTACATCCTACCTAGTGGTCTCACTTCCAGTGACGTATATACTCTTAAATCCACCCAGGGTTTCCCAATGTCTGCAATCCTACTACTAGAATACATTATTTGGGCTGCTTATTCTCTTTATTCAAATTCTACTCTCTTCACAGCTCAGCTCAAAACTTATCTCTTCCACTGAGAAGCCAACTGTTGTGACTTATGAGACTGCTTCCTAGGATTAGTTCATCAATAGCTCCCCTCCCTTTTTTTTTTTTTTTTTTTTTTTTTTTTTTTTTTGAGACGGAGTTTCGCCCTTGTTACCCAGGCTGGAGTGCAATGGCGCGATCTCGGCTCACCGCAACCTCCGCCTCCTGGGTTCAGGCAATTCTCCTGCCTCAGCCTCCTGAGTAGCTGGGATTACAGGCACGTGCCACCATGCCCAGCTAATTTTTTGTATTTTTAGTAGAGACGGGGTTTCACCATGTTGACCGGGATGGTCTCAATCGCTTGACCTCGTGATCCACCCGCCTCGGCCTCCCAAAGTGCTGGGATTACAGGCTTGAGCCACCGCGCCCGGCCCACTCTTTTTTTTTTTTTGAGACAGAGTCTTGCTCTGTTACCAGGCACCACACTGGAGTACAGTGGCGCGATCTCAGCTCACTGCAACCTCCGCCTCCTGGGTTTAAGCAATTCTCCTGCCTCAGCCTCCCGAGCAGCTGGGACTACAGGCACACACCACCATGCCCAGCTAATTTTTGTATTTTTTTAAGTAGAGATAGGGTTTCACCATGTTGGCCAGGGTGGTCTCCATCTCTTGACCTCGTGATCTGCCCGCCTCGGCCTCCCAAAGTGCTGGAATTACAAGCGTGAGCCACCGCCCCCAGCCAATAGTTTTTAAGCTTTTACGGGGAAGAGAAGAGATGTCACAGACCCTTCCAAAAGGTAAAGAAAGCCACATAGTTGCTCATTCATTAAGTCTCATCTTTAGAACTTAATCAATTAATTAAGGGTTAACACAGGATACAGTGGAAAACAAGCAAAATGACAGAGATCCTACCTTTATGGAGCTTACACACACATGAATTTGCCATTTCATTTTGGGAGGTCTGTGTACCCCACCCCTTCCCCGACCACCAGCGATAGGTCTATGGGTCTCATGTCAGTTCGAGGCCCTGCTCTGTTTGCTGCAGTCTCATAGTGCGTATCAAAGCAGATTTCCCTCACAAAGCTTAGTTCAGACTGAAAATGGAGCCTGCCCATCTCTTCTCAGCCTTATTCCAAAATGAATGGATTCACCTCAATACTGATTCTTTATCTTTGATGCTCTATTAAATGTCTTCTCAGTCAGATGATCTTTCCAATAGCTTCTACTCTCAACTCTAGGGCATGGTGGTGGCTGTTGCCTGACTCCCCATAATTGGCACAACTGGGGAAAGGATGCAGACTCACCATGGCTGATGGGTTTGTCTGTCTTTCTCGTTCTCGCCTAATCTCACTCTCAATGGATTCACGGATGGCCAGCTTGCAAGCACGCTGGCAAATCTCTGTCAGGTCAGCTCCAGAGAAGCCATTAGTCATTTTAGCCAGGAACTCCAAGTCCACATCCTAAAAGAAGCAGCAGAGCTACCTTAGCATTCAGCCTCTCCTCCCCTGAGTCACACAGATCTTTGGGCCACCCAAGCACTGCCAACTACAGTTTGCCCCTTCTTTGGCCACCCCCTTTTATTCCTGATTCTAGATTATCCTAATACCCTCAAAAATTCTCCCTGCCCTTTAGACCAACCCTAACCCCAATCGAATCTTGTCCAGAAACCAAAGACCACTCCATACCAGCCTGAGGACTCATACACGTCCCCCACAGCCCATGATCTTGCACCTGCCTTGGCAACTGGGGACTTGCGCAGGTTGGCCTTGAGGATGGCAACACGGGACTTCTCATCAGGAAGTGGGATATAGATGAGCTGATCAAGACGGCCAGGTCTGAGGATGGCAGGATCAATGATGTCAGGCCGGTTGGTAGCGCCAATTATGAACACATTCTTTTTTGTGGACATGCCATCCATTTCTGTCAGGATCTGGTTGATGACTCGGTCAGCAGCCCCACCACCATCTCCAATGTTACCTCCACGAGCCTTGGCAATCGAATCCAGCTCATCAAAAAATAGCACACAGGGGGCAGCTTGGCGGGCCTGTGGGAGGAACAGATTTTTTGAGTCAAGCACTAACAAAACTAGATCTCTCTGGCCAAATGCAGCGGCTCACACACGTATTCCCAGCATTTTGGGAGGCCAAGGTGGGAAGATCACTTGAGGCCAGGAATTAAAAAACAGCCTGGGCAACATACCAAGACTTTACCTCTATAAAAAATAAAAAATTAGCCAGATGTGGTGATGCGTGCCTGTAGTCCCTGTTACTTAGGAGGCTGAAGTAAGATAATTGCTTAAGCCCAGGATTTCAAGGTTACAGTGAGCTATGATTGCACCACTGCCCTCCAGCCTGGGCAACAGAGCCAGATACTGTCTCAGGAGAAAAAACAAAACTAAACACTGGATCTCTCAGACCTCAGAAAGATTACTGTCCAGTTGAGCAGCCAGCACTGTTTCAACTCTTAAAGAAAAACAGGGCCGGGCACGGTGGCTCAAGCCTGTAATCCCAGCACTTTGGGAGGCCGAGGCGGGTGGATCACGAGGTTGAGAGATCGAGACCATACTGGTCAACATGGTGAAACCCCGTCTCTACTAAAACTACAAAAAATTAGCTGGGCATGGTGGTGCGTGCCTGTAATCCCAGCTACTCAGGAGGCTGAGGCAGGAGAACTGCCTGAACCCAGGAGGCGGAGGTTGCGGTGAGCCAAGATCGGGCCATTGCACTCCAGCCTGGGTAACAAGAGGGAAACTCCGTCTCAAAAAAAAAAAAAAAAAAAAAAAAGAAAGAAAAACAGCCTTTGCCCCCAGGCAAATGAATAGATAGCCCACCCTACTGTAGCTCACCTTGTCAAAGATTTCTCTGACATTGGCCTCAGACTCCCCAAACCACATGGTGAGAAGCTCAGGACCCTTGATGGAGATGAAGTTGGCCTGGCATTCATTAGCAATGGCTTTGGCCAACAAAGTTTTCCCACAGCCAGGAGGTCCATAGAACAGAACTCCCTTGGAAGGTGTCATGCCAAACTTGAGGAATTTGTCTGGGTGCTCCACAGGATACTAGGACAAAAAGGAAAGAGGGTTCAAGGCTACCACCATATTCTGAAAGAAAGCTAACTAAACAGAAGCTTCATGGTGTACCCAATGGTATCAGATCCAGGTTCTCTAAAAGCAGACTCCTTAGTGCTCCAAACCTAAGAACAGTAGGTTCCTAAGTTGTGCTCTCACAACTCTTGCAGAGAATGTGTTGACACCCTGAGACCACCCACATCACTAAGGCAATGACTCACCCTGGACCAAATTACCCTACCTGGACCAGCTCCTGAAGCTCACGTTTGACATCCTCTAGGCCGCCAATGTCTTCCCAGGTTACCTGTGGCACCTCTACCACGGTTTCCCGCAGTGCTGACGGGTTACTCTGGCTCAAAGCCCACTAGAAAAGAAGGGAAAACGGGATGAGACTTACCAGGGAAGGGTCAAAGCACGTATGTGTGTACCTGAGGTAGGGGTGTGGTCCTTACCCGGAAGTCATCCATAGTAACTGCTAGAGAGTTCATGACCTCGGCATCAATGGTCTCATCCTCTAGGTCAATGAGATCCATCTTCTTGCGGATGGCTTGCAGAGCAGCCTCTGAGCACAGGGCTGCTAAGTCAGCACCCACATGCCCATGAGTCTCATTGGCTACCTGCAGAGAAAGACCTACTTACTATGCTGCCTCCAGCTTCCACAGGAGGCTCAGAGACAATAGAAATCCTTCACCCGACTCCTATCCCTGGGTCCTCTCATTTCCTTGAATATGTACTAGCAATGTCTTTATTGACTGGGTTTTATGCACTCAATTCTGGACTTGGGGCCTAGAAATAAAGCTGCCCCAACAATTCTGATTTATTCTAAATGCAGAGTTAACTGAGAAACATGCCAACTCCAATTTCCTGGATTCAATCTCAGTTCACTTTCTTTCCCCTGTCCAGAAATCAAAACCCATCTCTTCACATCTTAACCTTATGTCCCAAGCCAGTTCCCAGCAACTGCCTAGAAACAGAGGTATTGTAATACCCAGTCAGCCCTCATCATCACTTTACCTGTTCCAGGTCCACATCATCTGCTAGCTTCATGTTCTTGGTATGGATCTGAAGAATTTCCAAGCGTCCTGTAGCATCAGGAATTCCAATATCTACCTCCCGGTCAAAACGACCTGTGGGACAGTACATGAACACAGACAGGGCTCATTTCTAGTCCAGAGGGAAGAGACAGGCCTAGCGGGACCAACCATCTCAGTTAGCATAGGATTGTCCTGACGTTAGCAGTGAAAGTCTCAAGCCCTGGGAAACCTTTCAGTTTCAGGAAAACCAGGTGGTTGGTCAGTCTAGACAGGATGCAGGATAAGGGAAAAAGACCCCTGGACCCAAGCACTGCAAAGGGCTTCAAGAGGATTAGGTGACTTAGATGAAGGAGAGAGGTGAGACATAAGCAAGGGCAGGATTGGATGTATCTGTAGTCCTTACCAAATCGCCGTAGAGCCGGGTCAATGCTGTTGGGTCTGTTGGTTGCTGCCATGACAATAACATGTGCTCTCTGCTTTAGACCATCCATGAGGGTCAACAACTGTGATACAATACGCCGCTCCACCTCGCCATGAGTCTGCCAGAACAGGATGTCTGGTCATAAGTGAAGTTAGAGCCTTTCAACCCCCCACTATCCCTTCAGATAAGCTCCTACTTTCTCTCTTTTGGGAGCGATGGCATCCAGCTCATCAATGAAAATGATGGCAGGAGCATTCTTCTCAGCCTCCTCAAAGGCTTTACGAAGGTTGCTCTCAGACTCACCAGCCAATTTGCTCATGATCTCAGGACCTGAAAGAATACAGAATGGAGGCAAAACCAAAATGATAGCCTTTCCTAATTCCTGAAAAAATCAGTTATCTTGCTTGTCTGGCCCAAAGACAGGTCCTGGTGAGAAGGTCGTAACCTCTGCCTACTTCTCAGATCCTCTACCAACCATTATCACAGGATAGCCACGAGGCCAGGCTACAAAGCAGCTCAGGGACTCAGTATACTCTTCTCACAGTTGAACCAGAAGTGTAAAGGTGACAGCAAATGCTCTGGGACCTATGGCTAGAGCAGGAGAGTTGGCACACCAGCTAGATCTCTACCAGCTAAATAGCATTCTCCAAGAGCCAGCAATCCAAGTTCATTTCCCCCAAAATCTCTCAAATCAATAAGCATTCACCCATTATCATTATAGCTTGCTCCCACTCTTCAGTCTGTCCACAATCCTCAAGGTGAACAGGACAGGGAGCACCAGTGTAAAGTATCTTCCCTTTATTCTTCATCTGTCTGTAACATACCCCAGCAAAAGAAATATGCTATAAAAGTTTAGGTGGGCATGAGTGCAAAAGGGATGGGTCCATGAGCTCTCTAGCTCATGAGTCCCAATTCAAAATTGGGTCTAGTTAGACATAAGATGAACCAAGTCTCTTACCATTGATCAAAAAGAAGAAAGCTCCAGTCTCATTTGCTACAGCTCGAGCAATCAGGGTCTTCCCTGTCCCAGGAGGTCCATAAAGCAGGATTCCTCTAGGAGGCTGAGGACCAATGCAGAGTGTGATTAGGTTCTCACCTTCTCCCAAACCCTAAAATGGCTTGACCAGGGCTCCAGAGAGGGCAAGAATCAGTCCTCAACCCTGACGATATTAAGAATGAGCCCTCAGCAGTAAATGCTAGGAAGACAGTTTACTTTAGCCACACTAGCATGGAAAATACTGCTACAAAGTGGGCAACATTTATGATTGCAACTTGCATAGGAGACTAAGGGCAGAGAAACTAGTCCAAATGAGTTTGAAGATACATAACTAGGGAAAGGCAAGAGGCCATTACACTAAGAGTTCAATTTCAGACAGACCAAGGGCCAAAGACTAGCTAAGCCATTTGAGAGAGCAGGGTCTATTTTCGTCATTGCCAGAGGATCACTTACTCTAGTAATCATACCTTCCAGAATTTATCACATTGGAATGATGTTCCTTACAATCACCAATCTTCTTCTTTGACACTACCCTTTCTATGGCCTCATTTACAAGCAGGACATTGAAACTGTCCAAATAGAAGATGAAATTATTTGTGTGACACATACTAAGGAAATGAGTAACTTCATTCTCAGTGTGTTCCATGATATATAAAAGATTGGGAAGCTACACTCTAGACCAATAAGTTCTCAAATGTTTTAGACTCAGAACCCTTTAAGACTCTGAAAATTTCCTTAACTTCCTTACTTCTACCAGGTGACACTGCTCTAAACAGGCTGGCAAACTATGGTGAGATTTGTTTTTACAGGGTCCACTGAGACAAGAACAGCTTTTACATTCTAAGAGCTGTAAAGAAAAAACCCATATATATGTGTGCGTGTGTGTTTCTGTACATATGCACCCAACAGAGAATTTAATTAGCTTGCTCTGTTCTAGACCATCGACTCTAATGAATTTAGAGCCTTCGGTGAATTAAAGGATTTATTATTTCCCCTCTAATCCAAGGAAATAACGAAAGCCAGTATGAAAAAGTCCCAGGATCAGACATTGGGTAGTCATTAATCACCACTTTAAACTGGATCCCAGAGCCCAGATGCTCACCTTCACACCAATTGCCTTAAAGAGGGCAGGATGTCTCAGGGGCAGTTCCACCATCTCCTTTATTTGAGCTAGCTGCTTCCTACAGCCACCAATATCATCATACCCTACTTCATTCAAGGACTCTTCCTCATCCTGAATAAGAAAGAAATAAAGAAAGCAGAAGGCAAGAATATAAAATCAGCAGAAGCTGAGTTTCTCTAAATCATTCCACTACCTAGTGTGCAAAAACCTACCATATAAGAAGATTCTCAACCCAGCAAGGTGGCTCACATGTGTAATCCCAGCACTTTGGGAGGCAGAAGTCGGAGGACTGCTTGAGTCCAGCAGTTCCTGGGCAACACAGTGAAACCCCCATCTCATTAAAAATTAAATTAAATTGCCAGGCGAGGTGGCTCATGCCTGTAATCCCAGCACTTTGGGAGGCCGAGGCGGGTGGATCATGAGGTCAAGAGATCGAGACCATCCTGGTCAACATGGTGAAACCCCATCTCTACTAAAAATACAAAAATTACAGGCCGGGCGCGGTGGCTCAAGCCTGTAATCCCAGCACTTTGGGAGGCCAAGGCGGGTGGATCACGAGGTCAAGAGATCGAGACCATCCTGGTCAACATGGTGAAACCCCGTCTCTACTAAAAATACAAAAAATTAGCTGGGCATGGTGGCGTGTGCCTGTAATCCCAGCTACTCAGGAGGCTGAGGCAGGAGAATTGCCTGAACCCAGGAGGCGGAGGTTGTGGTGAGCCGAGATCGTGCCATTGCACTCCAGCCTGGGTTAACAAGAGCGAAACTCCATCTCAAAAAAAAAAACAAAAAAAAAATACAAAAATTAGCTGGGCATGGTGGCGCATGCCTGTAGTCCCAGCTACTTGGGAGACTGAGGCAGGAGAATTGCTTGAACCCAGGAGGCGGAGGCTGCAGTGAACTGAGATTGTGTCATTGCACTCCAGCCTGGTAACAAGAGCGAAACTCCATCTCAAAAAAAAAAAAAAAAAAAAAAAAAAATTAGGCCGGGCGCGGTGGCTCAAGCCTGTAATCCCAGCACTTTGGGAGGCCGAGGCGGGTGGATCACAAGGTCGAGAGATCGAGACCAACCTGGTCAACATGGTGAAACCTCGTCTCTACTAAAAATACAAAAAATTAGCTGGGCATGGTGGCGCGTGCCTATAATCCCAGCTACTCAGGAGGCTGAGGCAGGAGAATTGCCTGACCCCAGGAGGCGGAGGTTGCGGTGAGCCGAGATCGCGCCATTGCACTCCAGCCTGGGTAACAAGAGCGAAAATCCGTCTCAAAAAAAAAAAAAAAAAAAAAAATTGGCAGCACTGGAGTCAAGATGGAGGAGTACGCACGAGAGCCTTGCCCATGGCAAACTGTGGATGACTGTGGTGATGCCTTTACGATGGGTACCACTGGTGGAGGTATCTTTCAAGCAATGAAAGGTTTTCCCAATTCTCCAGTGGGAGTAAATCACAGACTACGAGGGAGTTTGACAGCTAATAAAACCAGGGCTCTGCAGTTAGGAGGTAGCTTAGCAATTTGGGGAGGCCTGTTTTCCATGATTGACTGTAGGACGGTTCAAGTTAGAGGAAAGGAAGATCCCTGGAACTCCATCACAAGTGGTACCTTAACGGGAGCCATACTGGCAGCAAGAAATGGACCAGTGGCCATGGTTGGGTCAGCTGCAATGGGTGGCATTCTCCTAGCTTCAACTGAAGGAGCTGGTATCCTGTTGATAAGATTTGCCTCTGCACAGTTTCCCAATGGTCCTCAATTTGCGGAATACCCTTCCCAGTTGCCTTCAACTCAATTACCTTCCTCACCTTTTGGAGACTATCGACAATATCAGTAGGACTTCTTTCCTAGGATTTCTTTAACAGAATGAGTTGTAGTTTGAGGATAATTTCAGAAGATCAAGTTACAGTCCATTTTTAAAACCATGGGACAGCTATGGCCAACAGGCTATAAAGAGACATTCAGCACTTTTTTCTATTTAAAGGAACAAGGGGGAAGGGAGTGCTAAAAGATAATGCATTTAGTTATTTATTTTTTTATTTTATTTTATTTTTATTTTTTGAGACGGAGTTTCGCTCTTGTTACCCAGGCTGGAGTGCAATGGCCCGATCTCGGCTCACCGCAACCTCCGCCTCCTGGGCTCAGGCAATTCTCCTGCCTCAGCCTCCTGAGTAGCTGGGATTACAGGCACGCGCCACTATGCCCAGCTAATTTTTTGTATTTTTAGTAGAGACGGGGTTTCACCATGTTGACCAGGATGGTCTTGATCTCTTGACCTCGTGATCCACCCGCCTCGGCCTCCCAAAGGGCTGGGATTACAGGCTTGAGCCACCATGCCCGGCAATAATGCAGTTATTTATTCACACTTGAATTGCATTTGTGGTAAAGATAAATGTCTAAATCATTAAAGGAAAATACAATTAAGTGCTTGAAAGGTGAAGGACCAAAGCGCCAAAAAAAACAGTGAAATATGATTTCATCTCCTTGGGGTCTTCTCTGCCAGGTTTTGTGTGTTCTGTTATTCAAACAATAAAATGCTGGAACTTAAAAAAAACCTTAAATTAAAATAAAAAGAGAAGATTCTCCTCTACAGGTATCTGGCCTCAAAGAACAGCTATAAAATCCCAAGGCAAAGATTTCTAGCACAGTCCTTGCCTTTCACATTGCTCATAGTCTTACTGAGAAGGGGGTCTCTAAAATCTGTGGCTGGAAACTCTGTGAATGGACAGAGGCCTTCAGCCACCATCAATTATACTTCAAAATGATTTCAATCACTTACATACTTTGGGTTCAGTCTAGACTTTTGAAACCCCTGGAATTAGGTACATCCAAGAAACACCTAGACCCAGAAATGAGTATCTGGCAGATTTCTCATCCCTGAAAGATTCTTAGTTCCCCAAAAAGCACCCAGTCTGGTTTTTTTTTTTTTTTTTTGAGACGGAGTTTAGTTTGTTACCCAAGCTGGAGCGCAATGGCGTGATCTTGGCTCACCGCAACCTCCGCCTCCTGGGTTCAGGCAATTCTCCTGCCTCAGCCTCCTGAGTAGCTGGGATTACAGGCACGCGCCACCATGCCCAGCTAATGTTTTGTATTTTTAGTAGGTACGGGGTTTCACCATGTTGACCAGGATGGTATCGATCTCTTGACCTCGTGATCCACCCACCTCGGCCTCCCAAAGTGCTGGGATTACAGGCGTGAGCCACCACGCTCAGCTTTTTTTTTTTTTTTGGGAGACAATCTCACTCTGTCACCAAGGCTGGAGTGCAGTGGCACAGTCTCAGCTCACTGCAACCTCTGCCTCCTGGATTCAAGCAATTCTCCTGCCTCGGCCTCCTGAGTAGCTGGGATTACAGATGTGCGCCACTAGGCCCAGCTAATTTTTGTATTTTTAGTAGAGACAGGGTTTCACCATGTTGCCCAGGCTGGTCTCAAACACCTGACCTCAAGTGATCTGTTCCCCCGAGCCTCCCAAAGTACTAGGATTATAGGCGTAAGCCACCGCGGCCGGCCGAGCACCCAGTCTTGACAGTTACCACATGATACCACACTGAGTAATCACGAAATTGAATACTGTGATCAGGAAGAAAACTCACCTCTCGTTTGATAGGCTCCCCTTCGCAGTGGATCACTGTGTCTGGAGCAACAATACAGTAGGGGCTAGGATCTGTTTCCACCACTTTGAACTCCACAGCACGCATTCCACCGCGGACAAGAAAAATGTCTCCTTTGAGAGCAAGCAATACAAGCACAGTTAGAGGTGTCAGCTACGAGACAAAGTGAGAACTCATCAAGACACTGGGTCAAAATGCCAAGCTCATTAGATACTGTCCTTCATTAGATATTACCCTCTCTCCAATGCTACCCCAACTGTCTTAATAAGCAGTAGGCAAGAGGAGAAAGGTAAACTGTGAGGAGTCCCTCTGCCACTCAGGAGGTCAGTGCAGAAAACCTGACATGCCAGAAGACCATCAAGTTTTGACTTCTGCCATGTAAGTAGCCCAAGCTTTACTACAACCACCAATGCTAGAACTGTGCACTTTGGACCCTGACACAGTCAAAATGGACCACCTTCTCCTTCAAAGATCCATAAGAATAGCTTACTCTCCTGGAACAGAGAAGGGGAGAGATGGAGGGAGAGAAGGATAGAGGAAAAGAAGGGCGGAAGACCTATGAATCTGCGTGCATAATGCATGTGTGTATACAAATAAATAAAAATGAGACTAGGTATGATGGCTCATGCCTGTAATCACAGCACTTTGGGAGACCAGGCAGGTGGATCACTTGAGCCCAGCAGTTTGAGACCAGCCTGGGCATCATAGTGAGACCCCATCTCTTTCTTTCTTTTTTTGATACAGAGTCTCATTCTGTCACCCAGGCTGGAGTGCAGTGGCCTGATCTTGGCTCACTGCAACCTCCACTTCCTGGGTTCAAGCAATTCTCGTGCCTCAGCCTCCCAGGTACCTGGGATTACAGGCACCTACAATGGGGTTTTGCCATGTTGGCCAGGCTGGTCTCGAACTCCTGGCCTCAGGTGATCCACCTGCCTTGACCTCCCAAATTGCTGGGATTGTAGGCATGAGCCACGGTGCTGGGCTGACCCCATCTCTTAATAAATAAATAAATAAATAAATAAATACAAGGGAAAAGCATAAAAGATTAAAAAAAGAAGAAAAAAAAAAAGGAAATGAAGATGGTCCAAGCTGAGTTTCTCTAAATCATTCCACTACCCAGTGTGCAAAAACTCAACAATCAACAATCCTTAAGTTCAGAATTAGCTCTCACCTTTCCGGATGGGTCGATAGGCTTCCAGGAAGTACGGCTTAAGGTATACCTCAAAGAGATTACCAGTAATGCCTTCCACCGTGTCATCAATGGGCAGCACATGGATACGTTTACCATACTTCACATCAGGGCATGGCTGGATGCTGAGGATGACAAGCAGACTCCATATTACCAACCACACTTGGGGCCCAAGCACTGGGTGTCCAAAAGGGCCTGGCACAGATAGCTGATAGTAAGTGAAAAAGAAAAGGCAGGGATGGCTTTAGGTGAAGAGCAGAAGGAGAACAGGGTGGAAGTGAGGGCAAAAGAACAGCCCCACTCACTCCTAATCAGTGAGCCAAAATCAAGAGCCACACACTTAGAAACCCCACAAAGATATGCACAGTCTTCAGTGAGATATCCAAGGATAATCCCCTTCCAGCTAATATTGATGACCCAATATCACAAAAGAAGATCTTAAGCTAATAATTGTCAGGGTCAGAGAAACAGAAGTGAAAAAAATAAAATTATCTCAGCCAGGTGGTCAGAACACCTTGAGAAAGTGACTGAGCACTGTAAGGAAGAAAGTTACATGAAACTTAGACTCCATTAAAAAGAATCAGAAGCCTAAGATGATCCTGGCCATGTGATGGTTGCCTGGGTAGGAGTGGCTAGAGATGACTCCAAGTTGGGGTAACTTCTTGCTTAAAATTATGCAAGAATAAGCAAAATCACTCACGTTGGGACTATCCTGGGTCTGGCTTCAACTATTCCTCTCTCCCAGGTTAATTTAGGTGCTTAAAAGGTCTGCTACCAGCTCACCTTCCACGCCCATATCCCCACCTCATTCCAATCCCAATCCATTAATTGGACATACTAGTGAGGGTAGTAAGGAGGTCATTTAGCAGATACATACCCTCAAGTGGCAACCTAAACCAAGTAAGTATGACAAACTACATCTCTGGTAGGAAAAAATAGTGCATCAGGAAAGTTACAGGAATGCCAATTTGTCTCAAGGGACAGGCAGAGAAAATTTGCAAGTCCCAGGAAGGCAGAACCAAAACCTAAAGACAACCCTAAAGCGTTAAGTCTTCCCATGGCCAGGAGGCTTCCTGTATCTACAGGTACCAAGAACTTGGTCCTGCCTGTGTGATACATGGGTCCTGCCTATAATGCAGGCTATCTCTGGTCTCCCGTCCCTGCGGAGCCAAAAACCCCACACACACCTGATGACATCTCCTAGGCGTACACGAAGGTTATTCCGAACAACTCTATTCATTCGAATCTTCTCATCAGAACACGTGTCATCAGAAAGGACGATGCAAACAGCTTCTCGTCTCTTCTTTCCTTTCAGCAACACTGTGTCACCTCGGAACAACTGCAACTCATCCATCTTGGGCTGAGGAAAGAAGGTTAAGGCCTTTGGGTCACTGGGCAGAAGGGAGTAAGCAGCAGCCCTGGAGATTGGGATTCCCAGTAAACCCCACTCTATCTGCAGTCACTGCAAGAAAAATGAGAAAAGAAACCTGGGAAAATCCCTCAAGTAAGTCCAATAAGGAAAGACTAGTCTGTGGCCCCAACTTACCTGGGACAAGGACACCACACTATTGTCCTCATTGATGGCTTCATCAACAATTAACCGATTGGGACGGTTCTTCTGTTTGAGAATGGCTGTTGATAAGTCATCACCTTTTGAACTAGAAGGAGAAAATTGAGTCAGTCCCAATAGATACTCCAGCCAAGAGCCTCACCAGGCTCTAAAACTCAAGAAACAAATAGTGACTAGATGAAGCTGTCCCTAAACCAGAGAGCTCAGATGAAGGAAAGGCAGCCAAAGTCACAAGGAACAATATCTAGCATACACATTAGAATATCCGTTCCAGTAGCTCCTGGTATTTTGAGGATCAGTGTCCCAGCTATAAGGCCCCAAGTGAGTGATCCTGCCCCAGGATCAGAAAACAACAGCCTAAGAAAAAGACATAATAGAAATGGAAGCTAAATAGTTATTAGAGAAATAAAAGCAGTCTTACAGAAGAGTGGTTAAGAGCAGGAACTCTATAGTCAGATCCATTGCGTCTAAATTCCAATTCTGCTACTGCTTGTGATCTTGGGCAAGTTACCTAACCTCTAAACTTTGATGTCCTCTCCTACAAAATAGGGCGTATAATACTTATGTCAGAGGCTTATTGTCTTAAGGGAGATAATGAATGTAAAATGCTTAATACCTGGCACACGGTATTAATGGTCACCGTGATTAACAGTATAAAGTGGGCCGGGCGTGGTGGTTCACACCTGTAATCCAAGCACTTAGGAGGCCAAGGCGGGCAGATCACCTGAGGTCGGGAGTTCAAGACCAGCCTGACCAACATGGGGAAACCCAGTCTTCAAAAAAAAAAAAAAAAAGAAACCCCACAGTATAAAGCAGAAGCTAACTTTCCAGGGGAATGAAGTAAGCCAGACAACTTCCCCT
This sequence comes from Saimiri boliviensis, assembly GCF_048565385.1. Taxonomy (NCBI): domain Eukaryota; kingdom Metazoa; phylum Chordata; class Mammalia; order Primates; family Cebidae; genus Saimiri; species Saimiri boliviensis. The sequence continues at coordinate 187,187,005 of NC_133450.1, forward strand.
GAGATGGCCTCAAGTCCCACCAAGCAAGTCTGCGGACAATGAAGCAAAAATCATTAGTGCTACCCTTACAGGCTAAGCCCACTGATGCTAGGCATTCCATGGTACCAAAAGAATGCCAAGCATAAAGACCATCATATTTGGAAAAAACACTAACAGATATGAAACCACTAGAAAGAGGCTCAAGGTCAAAAGAAATTACACAGTAATTTCTGCAAAGGCACAATTCCACAGAGTTGGCTCAAAAAATAAAAACAAAGAAATGCTGAGACTTGGGGCAAATCCAAATCCCTCTCATCCAAATCAAGGTCAACTGGGTCTACACTCATTTTGTTATTTCCTAGAATCTAGGATCATTCAACAAGCAGTGGCACCAACTTATTACCTAGCCCATCTCCAGTCATCACTTACTGGACTTAGTGATCTTTTTTTTTTTTTTTTTGAGATGGAGGCTGGAGTACAAAGGCACGGCTCACTGCAACTTCTGCCACCCGAGTTCAGGTGATTCTCCTGCCTTCCCAGTAACTAGGATTACAGGCATGTGCCACCACACCTGGCTAATTTTGTATTTTTACTAGAGGCGGGGTTTCACCATGTTGGTCAAGCTGGTCTCCCAACTCCTGACCTCAGGTGATCCGCCTGCCTTGGCCTCCCAAAGTGTTGGGCTTTCTCTCTTTTAAGAGCTGCCTTCTGTTAGCAAGGCTGAGGAAAACATAAACATTAACCAAAATAGGAAAGCCAGACAATGAAGGAAGCAAAACAACTACACTTTTAAAAAGAATTTTCTTCATTCAACTAAGTAATGAGGGTCTATTACGTCCCAGGCATTGTCCTAGGGGCTGGGGATACTGCAGTCAAAACAATAGTATTCCTATTGGAAATATTCTCACAATTTCCAAGAGACAGGGAAAAAATGCTGTGCTCAGCTAGGCAGCCATGCAGTTCTTACATCTTTGGATCCTGATATACCCAAAAGAAATACAAACCCCATTCATCTAACAAAATGGTAGGCCTTCTGCTAACCCTCACACATAGGCTGTATTTTAAACTACTGCCTCCAAACTAGTTTCTAATGACAGTTTCCTCTGCTCAAATTTGCCTCCCCCATCCCAAAAGTGTGTCACTCTAGGCACAGTGCTGCTGAATAGGCAGACTCTTCCAATGCTTATGAACATACTGGAGGTCAAGCATGGTCAATATGACAGCTGAGAGCAATTTAAACCCATGCGTTCTCCCTCTCCTGTCCCATCAAAATACTCTTTCAGGGGCTGCCAGTCTTCTTGCTTTACCAATAGGACTGAGACTGTAGAAAAACAAAATGATAATTTTTTATTTTTTGAAATGGAGTCTTGCTCTGTTGCCCAGGCTAGAGTGCAGTGGTGCGATCTCCCTCAATGCAACCTTCACCTCCTGGTTCAAGCAATTCTCCTGCCTCAGCCTCCACAATGGCTGGGACTACAGGCGTGCACCACCACCAAGCCTGGCTAATTTTTGCATTTTCAAAGAGATGGGGTTTCTCCATGTTGCCCAGGATAGTCCTAAACTTCTGACCTCAAGTAATCTGCCTGCCTCGGCCTCCCAAAATGCCAACAGTTTGTATTTTAATCTGAAAGCTGCATCCTAGGAAAACCTGCATTCTGCCTACCATCCCGGACTCTGGCTCTGGAGATGAGTAGTGCCCTTTTCTTAAGACAAAGCCTCTGATTCCCGATCTATCAACTGAGATCAGAGGTGGCAATCTCCAAAAGAGTGAATTTGGCCTAACCATGGGCCAACAGCAGTTCTGGACGCTCTTTGGGGCCATCCTCCATTGTCTTCTGTATGAGTCAATCCCTTTCCAGAACTGCACAGGGGACTCCACATGGGACTTGGAGGGGGTTCAGCTAAGAGTCATCAAGGTGACCAAGAGGTTAGGAATAGCTGATGATTCCAGGTTCCAAGAGTTTTAGATTTTTGCTTTTGAAAATAAAAGCTTGACTGCATGTAAACCAAAAGAATATTTTCATAATAAGTGACTCTTTTAAATAGGCAACTGAGCAATACTTTATCCCAGTTCAGAAACTTGAGAAAAAGGAACACACCTCAAAAAACTAATCTCTTCAAAGAAGGAAGGTAATTTGCATAGAACGGGTTCCATGGGCTGGCTGTGTGGGTTTTTTTTTTCAGTATTTAAAAGCTAAATTGAATAGGCTGACGGGGCAAGTTTTATCTGACGCTTTCCTGAGGAATGGAAGTGGGGTCAGAAAGCCTCAGGGCCCGGATAATTTCTCAATATAGCTGGCTGGGGAAAGGGGTGCGTGCATGTTTGTGTTTTTGAAGAGTTAGTGCAACTCTAAACTGCACACCACGAAAGCTAGAAATCTGGGAGGGCCCACAAAACACGAACTGAGATTGGAACTTTAGCAAAAACCTAAAATACTTTTTAAAAATTCCTTTCTCCCCACCCAAGAGTCATAATATGAAGGAAAAATCGCTCAAACTTTCTAGTATGAACAACAGATCTAAAGAAAGAAGAAAACCAGAAGCCAAAGGTAGGGCTCTCCCTCTTCCTAACAGTCCCTCACTACTCAGATCACAGACTGCCCACCTCGGGCCCCGCCGACCAGGCTCCAAAAAGGCGGCTGTGAGCTTTCCTGAGCTCGCCGGGCCTTCCCCGACCCCGGCCTCCGCCTCGGTGGCAAGGCTCCTGAGGCCTTCACATGGCGCAAAGTCCACGCCCACCGGGCCCGGTAGGGGCCTCGGGCTCGCGGGGCCTGCTCTCTTCAGGGATCAAGGCCTTCGGCGGGTGGTAGGCCGGGTCGCAGACGGGCTCTCCAAGGCCCCAGGGCTCCGCGCCGGTGGTGTGGGCCGGAAGACCTCGCCAGGCCCGGACGGCCGTTCCAAGGGAGCCAATCGAGCGGGCCGGGGCCTGCATGACACAGCACGATCCGGCCCAGGCTCCGACCCGCGCCCAACGCAAGCCCCGCCTAGGGGGCGCGCGGGTGCGCAGCTGGCCCCAGCCGGGCCTGCCGGGTCCACGACCCCTTACTCGCTCCCTTGCTCCCCTTCCCTCCTTCCTGGTCTCCACCTCCCTGACGCGCCCATTGCCAGGCCCCGCCGGGCCTACCCAGGGCGGCCGGTCCCGATGCGCGCTGCCGCAGCGAGCGGACGGCGCGCGCTCACTCACTCGGCTCCAGAAGCCATGGCGCGCGCCTCTCCCGGCCGGCGGCTGTGGCGGCCCGCGGGTAACGGCTACGAGGGGTGGCAAGCGACTGACTGAGCCGGGGCTCGGCTCTCCCAGGCGGTGGGCGAGCAGCGGCGACAAACCCGCAAGCGGCTTCCCTCTCGCTTCCTCCCACCGGCAGCTAGGCGTAGGGCGAACAACGCTGGCTCCTGATCCGCGAGGTGGCAGTGGCAGCAGCAGCTACGACTCAAACGACGGCCGCAGACGCTTCGCTGAGACTGAGCCGAGAAGAGCCGAATCATCGGAAGGGAAGCTGTTCCCACCTCAGCCAATCACCGCCTGCCCTGCGGACCCTCGCCCGCCTCTCCGCGCCTCTCCCCAGCAACTCGCAGACCACAGCCAATCAGGAAATTCGTTTGCGGCCTGGCTCCCGCCTCAGTGATGCGACACGCCTAGTAACGCCACGTCAATTGGCCACAACGCTACGCTTCCTCGACGGATTGGGATCCTTAGCCAATCAACGAAAGGAAAAAGGCGAGATCGACTAGCGAAAGGAGAGCCTTTACTCCCTTAGAGGCGGACTCTCCCACTTGGCTCCAGTTCATTGGCTCCGGAGTTTTTCCTCCTAGAATAACCTGGCACAATGGACTGAAGACTTGTATTAGTCTAGTCCTGTTGTGGTAACTTACACACCCTTTTTCTCCCAAAACCTGGGGATCCTCTAGGACGCCATCACCACCCTGACCTTTCTTCTTGCTCCCCCCAACGCTGCCTCCAACCACCCCTACTCTGAACTTTCTGACTAGCACCCCATTCCTGCCCCATTGTCATTGCACTCTGTAGTAACCCTAATCCCACAGACTTTGCAGTTTCTTAGCACTTGTGCCTTCCTTCCTCCCGTCATTAATATTAATACCTTATAATAAGGCACTCAAATCCAGAGAAGTCAAAGGGCAACCACAGAACACAGCCAATTCAGTAGAACCCAAATTACCAAGAAAACAGCATATGCTGGGAGTTGAAATCCTTGGGCCCAAAGTAACAAGGGTCGCTGGTTGTAGTCAACAGGCAGCTGTTGGTGGTATGCTGACTCAATTCACCTGTCACCCTCTACCCAGACACATTTGACTAAGACAAGTCCAATTTCTAGAATTTAGAATTAGGAGGGGAGTGAAGAGACACTCGGACAGACTCAGATATCTGCCTGTCTCTAATTACCAGGTACCCACCCTTGTCCTGAAAGGCCTATCTAGACCACCCTTCAGACCCAACTCCACTCAGTCACTGTCCTGGGCTTTGGGGCTCTGCATTTAGGCAATGTGAAGGACTAAAACCACCACCTCCTGAGTAAGGTTTCTTGTAGCCCTTTCCTCATACCCAGATCTCACGTATGGTGAGGTTGATGATGTCAGGAAAGGGCATCATAGACAACTAACACTGAACTAGACAGCCTTCCCACCCAACTATATGTAGTAGGCAGACAAGAGATAAATATGAAATTTTACTTGACAAAAGAAAAGGGGAAACAGGAAAAAAAGGTGCCTCGAGCAAAGTCAGTAACTTGGTGGTGGCAGAGATCATTTCCTCCAAAACCAGAATGGTTATAAGTAGGGCAAATGTCACAGGCCCACCGCCAACCTCACCAGTCCAGGATTCCTAATGATGGCGCAACAGAAAGCCCTCCCCACACAGAGGCAGCCCACGGGGGCCCCAGTTCAAGCTCTTGGAAACGTGGCAGCTACAGGTCACAAGACTCCAGCAGTGATGTCTGAAACTCTTCAAGGAGGGCTTCACGATCAGATGGACGGATCCAGCTCAAATAGCTTTCTAGGTACAGGGGGAGAGACCTGGAGAGCAAGAAGGATGATGCCTAAGGATGAAAGATTGGCAGAAAGCTGGGGAGCCATGCCCTCTCTTTCAGTGTTTTACCACCCACAATAGGTCCAAGGACTCTAGGACACCAACTGCCCCTCAGCCCCAAGCCAGCAGGCCTGAGCCTCACCATATAGCACCTTCCTGTGGCCCCTTAGTTTGGGCCTCCAGCCTCCGCCAGAGTGCAGTGGCCTCATCCCTCCGATCCAGCCTCCTCAGAGTCTGAAGCAGGTGAAAGTAAGTGTCTCGATTACCTGTAGTCCCAGCCCAGAATACAGAGTCTTAGAACTTGACATAGTCTTAGCCATTGTTTTGTAAAAAGGGAAACAGAGGCCTAAAGAGGGGAATTATGTTGCCTACACTCACATATGGAAGCAGGGGCAGATTATTCACAACCATTCCTATCCCAGTGTCCACCACCTGCCCAGTACTCCTGTGCAACCCACCCCAGCAGTTATGGTCTTTGTGTCTGAGGATATTAGGGAGACCAGGAAACTCCTGGAAGCCCTGCATACATACTTGAATATGTTTGAAATCTAGATATATCCCCAGATATATACAGCACAACTCCAGTAACCCCTCCTGTCTGAGAACATCACCCTTACATTTACGACCAAGTATCTTTCCCATGGACCTCTCTGTCCTTGCATATCTATCCATAGCTGATGTCATGCAAATATACATACCTGGGCACATCTGCACAGCAAGGAGGAAGTCCTGTAAGGCTTTGGTATCCTGGCCACTGGCTACCCATTCCAGTCCACGACTAATTAGGGCGGCTGCCCGAAGCTGCTGCAGTGCCATATCTGACTTACATTCCTGTTCACAGTTGGAAGCTGCCCCTGGGGACCATTCCCAAAGTCAAGAAGTGTCTTCCTAGCCTCACAGTCATCAAAACCCCAAATCCTCCTCTATTTCTTCTTGTGTCCACAGTCCCTTTCTCCTAAGTCTCCTGATGGGTTGGGACACATGAAGGGAACCCACTTCTACCACTACTACTTCCAGGAGGTAAGAGAAAAATTAAAAGTCTAGATCACCTTGTACTTTGTCCTCAGGTATGGCCCGAAAGAGCAGCTCAAGGCACCTGAAGCAGCACATGGAACAGGGGTGAAGAGGAATCAACTTCAGTAATTCTAGGGTAAGTAGGTGAACATGGAGCTCACCAATTCAGGTCCCTATCAGAAAATCATCCATCCACACCCCCTCTAGGACCCTAGGCTCACCGGCTAAATTCACTGACTGCCATTTTTTGGGCACCCAGTTGTACCCAGGCCTGGCCCTGAAGAAGGTGGGTGGCAGAGACCCAGAGTGGGCAGTATGGCAGTTCCTTAGTTCCTTTTCTGGCATCTTCCCATAGCCGGAACATCTTGGGTAGCAGAGATGATGTGTGGCTAAGCAACTCCTCACATAGAGTCAAGGCATCTTGGGCTCGGCCTGCCTGGATCAGTGCTACTGCTGCCTCCAAAAACAACTCAGGCATACAGGGCCCTGGGTGGGAGCGGGGCAGGGAGAACTGGAGTGGGAAGAAGAGGCAGTGTCTTGAAAGGCATGAGCCACCATCCCCAACCTCTTCACCAGGCTCTGGTACCATGCAGAGTGCAGAGTCCTGGGCCCCCAGATTGTACAGACAAAATAGAGGGAAAAACAAAAAATAGCAGTCTTGCTCTATTCCAAAGTAGACACCAACCCTTCCACTCCATTGCAGAGAAGTTTGAAGATATACCCACCCTTGGCTCCGAGCTATCCAGCAACAGGGCCAGCAGGTCCAAGTAATGCTCTGCAGCGTCTTCTACCCTGAGGAGTCACAGCCCATAAGCCTCACCCTAGGCCCTAAGCAGGGCCCTGCAAGGTCCTGAGAATGTTCTCTCTTAGCTAACAGAGGGATGCTTATAGGCCCTGAGGAGTAGAGGGGGAGGGAACATCTTAGGGCTCCAATTCTAGCTCAGTATGAATCTATCCCAGTTACAGATGGATTGGGGAGGAGACTTCAGAGTGTCAAAGATAGAGGAGGTTAGTGTCTTAGTGAAGAGTCCTTAGTTCAGGTCTAGAAGCATGGTAGGAGAGGCTGAGGAGTGGTGGTTGACCTATGTCCTGCCACTGCCTTACTCATCCTCCAAGTCATGAGAACAAAAACAGTCACACCCCAGGGGAGACATCAGAAGCGGGAAGAGGAGCTCAGGTGAGCAAGGGGAACCTCACCTCCCTGTCTGTAGGCACCTGCTTGCTAGTACGTGCTTGGCCTGGCTCTGAGTGCCACAGTGAAGGGGTGAGGCTGGGTCAGGTGGTGGCAGTAGTAATTCTACCTCAATGAGAAACTGTGGGGCTTTGGAATTGCAGGGGACATTCAAGGCCTAAAAGAGAAAGAAAAATCTATAATCTCTGGGAGCCATACTTCCTTTTTTTCTTTATTTTTTTTTTGAGACGGAGTTTGGCTCTTGTTACCCAGGCTGGAGTGCAATGGCGCGATCTCGGCTCACGCAACCTCCGCCTCCTGGGTTCAAGCAATTCTCCTGCCTCAGCCTCCTGAGTAGCTGGGATTACAGGCACGTACCACCATGCCCAGCTAATTTTTTGTATCTTTAGTAGAGACAAGGTTTCACCATGTTGACCAGGATGGTCTCGATCTCTTGACCTCGTGATCCACCCACCTCAGCCTCCCAAAGTGCTGGGAGTACAGGCTTGAGCCACCGTGCCCGGCCCATACTTCCTTATACTTAGATCTTGACTAGTCAGTCATCCCAACACAAGCACCTCAGCAATCCTCCACCCCACATCTTCACCTGGCAGTTTCCTACCTCAACTAGCAGCTCCAGACTCTCCAGCTCTGCTGTTGTGTCCCCCAGTTGCTGATAGAGCCTAGAGGCCTCCAGAAGTGGGGGACCCCAGGCTGATCCCTCTTTCAAAGCTGCAACCAAGTACAACAGCGCTCTCTGTGGATTTCCCTAGGGGGATAGGAGGACACAGGCCTCAGCTACTCTTACAAAGCAAAAAGCTATGCATAATGCCTGCGGTTTCCCCCAATCTACCCTAGGACTGTCTTTACCATTTTACGGTGACAGGACCCCAGTGCTGTGTACACCTGGACCAACAAAGGCCGTGGACACAGACCTGAGGCCACTTCATGAAGGCTGCTTAGGGCCCTGTCCAGGTTCCCTGTGATCAGCTCCTGGAGACCTGAGGACAATCAGGGCATGAGCTTGGAGAGGCCTACAGAGTAGGGGTCATTTTGGGGAACAAGGGTCCAAGAAGCCTATGGAACTGAATGGGACAAGAGAGAGGGCATGAGTCCAGAGGACCATTTAAAGGAGAAAGAGATGAGTCAGATTGCTAGCTGACCTTGGCGGTAGGCAAATGCTGTCAGGAGGACATCCTTCAATCCCTGGGCATCCTGCAGGGTCAATGGAGCATCTAATTCCTCAGCTGGGAGACTCCAAGTTTTCAGAAGTAACAGCAGATCCTCAGAGGCTCCACTCTGGCAAAAGAAAGACAACCAGAAGCTCCAAGCCTACAATCTTCCCATCTTCTCCTATCTCAGTCTATACTGGCTAGACCTTGAGCTCAAGGGTCCTCTTGATCCTCGAGGATACAGGCCTAGCTACCCTTACAAAGCATATAATGCCTGTGGTTTTCCCCAATTCTAAGAGATAGATAGCTATGGGGCAAGGATAAAAAAAGGAAAAAAACCTGGGGCAGTAATGATCTATTCTAGCAAGCCTCCTCACTCAAGGCAAGGACCACATTTGAGTTACCAACAACTCAAGGTAAGAGGTGACTGGCCTTGAGACTAAGGCTGAGAGATGACTTCAGCAAGATCACAAGAGCCCTATCCCTAACTAAAAGAAAAAAAAAATTTTTTGAGACAGGGTCTCTCCCCGTCACCTAGGTTAGAGGGCTAGAGTGCAGTGGCGTGATCACAGCTCACAGCTCACTGTTGCCTCCACCTCTTGGGCTCAAGTAATCCTCCAGACTCAGCCTCCCAAAGTGTTGGGATCACAGGTATGAGCCACCATGACTCTCCCATTAAGCTATTTTTTGCTGTTTTTTGTTTTTGAGACAGAGTCTTGCTTTGTTGCCAGTCAACAAGCTGGAGTGCAGTGGCGTGATCTCGGCTCATTGCAACCTCTGCCCCCTGGGTTCAAGCAATTCTCCTGCCTCAGCCTCCCGGGTAGCTGGGACTACAGGCACATGCCACCACACCCAGCTAACTTTTTTTTGTATTTTTAGTAGAGACGGGGTTTCACCATGTTGGCCAGGATGGTCTCGATCTCTTGACCTCGTGATCCACCCGCCTTGGCCTCCCAAAGTGCTGGGATTACAGGCTTGAGGACTGTGACTGGCCCATTAAGCTATTTCTAAAAAACACTCCTGGCAGGGTGCGGTGGCTCACACCTATAATCCCAGCACTTTGGGAGGTTGAGGCAGGTGGATCGCGAGGTCAGGAGTTCAAGACCAGCCTGGCCAATGTGGTGAAACCCTGTCTCTACTAAAAATACAAAAATTAGCTGGGTGTGGTGGCTCATGCCTGTAATCCCAGCTACTCGGGGGGCTGAGGCAGGAGAATCGCTTGAACCCAGGAGGCAGAGGTTGCAGAGTCGAGATCGTGCCATTGCACTCCAGCCTGGGCAAAATTCTGTCTCAAAAAAAAAAAAAAAAAAACAACACTCCTAAGAGAATCCCCACAATGAGAGACCAACTAGGGTAAGGTCACCCAAGAGTCCTAGAGAGAACTCAGATTTTCTGATCACCAACCCAGCTGCCTGTCCAGCACATGATGATGCTACTGCAGATGGAGAGAACAGAGGAAGAAGGAGGGAGGAGACCCTCAGCTTCAGGTCACTTTCCCTATTACCTGGCTGCCATTCAGGGTCTCCAGCAACAAGGCCAGGTCCCCAAGACGGTCAGTGCTCAACCAGAGGGCAGCCTGCAGGCCAGCCAGGCGGTGCAGGGCAGGCAGCAGCTCCGGCAGAAGGGAGGAAGTATGAAGAACAGAGTCCCACAGCTCCTTGAGCCCCTGTTCCAACCTGGGCCCCAGCTGCTCCTGTGTCTCCAGCACTGTAGAGTATACACACACACATAGACAGACACACACATAGCTAAGGTAGGAGCCCATCCTCTATCTCTGCATACACTCTGGCTTTCTTCTCCTGCAGGACTCCAAAGGTCACAATAATAATACCTCAACCTGGTCTGAGGAGCACAGAGAAGGGAACCTCTCTCCATGGAGGTGACAGAGTTTCTTGATCCTCCCATCCCCCTGCAATAACGTAAATCCAGACTGAAGCTGGTAGGGAAGTCGGGGACAATCTCTGGCCCTCACCTCTCTCTAGGCCCCGTTGGATAACCTGGGCCTGATCCTCTGTAAAACCCTGGGCCAAGCTTGCCCTCAGGATAATGAAGTTGCAGGTGACAGTCAGCTCCAAGTGGAGAACAGGAACAGCTGCAGGGAGCCCTGGAGCAACAATGTTGGTCTTACAGAATACTCCCCCATGGAAGATCCTCCAAATAAGATCCCAACCCAGGGATCACCACCCTCCAACCAAAATGGCCACAATAAAGAACCTACCCTCCAGCCGATTAGCTAAGGATTAAAAAAAAAGAACCCACCCTTTGGACAGAAAGTCTGGAAAGGGCAAAAAAGTTCTCCAAATCAAACCACCTTGGAAACCACTTTTCAAATGCCACTCTGCATGTGTAAGAAGAGAAGGATTTGCCTGTACAAATATGATTTCACTCCAGTGCCCTCTGTGCCTTAAACAAGACTCCCCGCTCCCTCAGTAATGATGTCGATCCCAGAAATGCAGAAGCGGAATGAGTCTCTGGCTGTGGTTAGGAGGGGAACTGATCATCCTGGGGAAGACCCGCTTACCTTGCAGACTATGGAGGAGCCCTCCGAGCCCTTCCAGTGCATCTTGAGCCAACTGCTGTCGCCTCAGAGTCAGACTGGAGTTCTGAGCCACCTACCACATGGGGGAGGGGGTGTCACTGAGGATCAGTCCTTTTTTTCTCTCCTTGCATCAGTGGCAAGGGGTGCATTCTCCAGTCGTTTCTGGCTCTTTGGTCAAGCTCAGCTCCTCCCCATCGGTTGGGGTAAATCCACTGAAAACCCGCTTTCAGGGATCTTGGGACTGCAAATCTTGTCCCAGCAACCTTGTTACCTTGGCCTGTCGAACGAGCCGGTCGTTCTTTTCCCTCCACATATCCAGGCAGCTGGAGCCCAGAGGAGTGGTTTGGCAGAACATGGTGACTGAGGCTGAGCCCGGACACCTGAAGCGGACTTCGGAAGGGTGAAGCTGGCTCGCCCAAGCTCCTAACCCCGGGGGACGGGGCCTGGACACTTCCGCACCCCGCCGAGCTCCGGGGCTTCCCTCGGGGTCCGAATCCACACGCCCTGGCTTTTCAGGACAAATGGGACGCCCTCTCCCCGCGGCCCGCGGCCCGCTCTCCTCTCCCCGCGGCCGGCTCTCCTCTCCCAGCGGCCCGCTCTCCTCTCCCCGCGGCCCGCCCCTGCTCTCAACCTCGCCTCTGGTTGGCCGGGCCTGCGAAGCTCTGGGCTGCGGTTGGTCCTCTTCAAGAGTTAGTTCCCGCGGGAAACTCGGGGAGGAAACCAGTTAGGACCTCCCGACAGGTAGGCTGAGGAGTCCGAGTCTGAGCGGGGCAGTCCCGCGGCCGGCGGTGCGGCCCGCTTCGCCCTCGCAGAGGCCACAGCCTGGAGAAAGGGTGGGCAGGAGCAAGTCTCCGTACTACTGTCCGTAGCTCGGCCCTTCCTCGCAAACACACTCCCAGGTCCGTCTGGGTTCCCACTTGCACCGAGGGCTTGCCGCGAAGTGCATGCTGGGAGTCGTAGTACCGCCCTGGCGAGGAACAGCCCCGCCCGGGCAGACGGAGTCTCCAGAAAGCGCTGACTGGAGTATAGCGCGGTCCGTAATCGTCCATCCTTTCTCTGCTCACTATCGAGCGGCTTGCTCACCATGGTCGGCTCTCTACCGCGTGTAGTCTGACTGCTGACAGCGCCGCTCTGTGCTTGTGCAGCCTGCACTGCCCAAAGGTACCTGCCCAATCCTTTCTATTTAAATGGAGTTAGAATTGAATATCCATGTGAAAAAAAAAAAAAAAAAAGACTGGAAGGAATGCGACCCTACATACGTAAAATCAACTCGATGGATCCCAAACTATAAGAGCCAAAAACATAAAACTTCTCAAAGAAAACGAAAAAGAACATCTTTATGACCTTAGGTTTGGCAACGAGTTCTTAGACACAGCACTAAAAGCTTGAACAATTAAAAAAAAAAGTTGGCAGGTGCGGTGGCTCACGCCTGTAATCCCAGCACTTGGGGAGGCTGAGGCGGGCGGATCTCCTGAGGTCTGGAGTTCGAGACCAGCCTGACCAACATGCAGAAACCCCGTCTCCACTGAAAATACAAAATTAGCCGGGCATGGTGGTGTGTGCCTGTAATCCCAGCTACTTGGAAGGTTGAGGCAGGAGAATCACATGAACCCGGGAAATGGAGATTGTGGTGAGCAGAGATCACTCCATTGCACTCCAGCCTGGGCAACAAGAGTGAAACTGTCTCAAAAAATAACTTTATTAAAATTTAAAACTCTTCTACTACAAAGACATCATTAAGAAAAATCATAGGCTGGATGTGGCTCATGCTGTAATTCCAGCACTTTGGGAGGCTGAGGCTGGAGGATTCCTTGAAGCCAGGAGTTCAAGACCAGCCTAGACAACAAAGATGGTGTTTGTAGAGACATTTCTCTCTATAAAATATTTAAAACATTAGCCCTGGCATAGTAGCACACCTGCAGACCCAGCTACTTGGGAGGCTGAGGTGGGAGAAGCCCTTGAGCCTGGGAGTTTCGGGTTGTAGTGAGCCATGATCACGCCATTGCACTCTAGCCTGAGTAACAGAGTGAGACCCTGTCTCAAAAAAAGAAATGAAAGGTCACAGTCACAAAGTGGAAGAAACTACTTGCTACCTCGTAAGGGACTGGTATCTTTCACACATTAAACTCAAGAAAAAGATTTTTAAAACAATTTTAGCTGGCCGTGGTGGTTCACATCTGTTATCCCAGCACTTTGGGAGGCTGAGGTGGGAGGACCATTTGAGCCTCAAATTCATAACCAGCCTGGGCAACATAGGAAAACCTCATCTTTACAAAAAAATTAGCTGGGCAAAAATAAAAGAAAATAAAGGAAAAAAAATTAGCTGGGCATGGTGGCAAACGCCTGTATTCCCAGCTATTCTGGAGACTGAGGTTGTAGGATCACCTGAGCCTAGGGAGGTTGAAGCTGCAGTGAGCCATGATCGTGCCACTGCACTCCACCCTGGGCAAAAGGGTAAGACCCTGTCTCAAAACAAAACAAAACAAAACAAAACAAAACAGTCTTAAGCTGGACAAATAAAAAGAAAACAGACATTTTACCAAAAAAGATATACTAATGGCTAAGAAACAAAAAGATGCTCAGCATTATTAGCTATTAGAGAAATGCAATTAAAAACATGCCAGGGGCCGGGCGTGGTGGCTCAAGCCTGTAATCCCAGCACTTTGGGAGGCCGAGGCGGATGGATCATGAGGTCAAAAGATCGAGACCATCCTGGTCAACACGGTGAAACCCCGTCTCTACTAAAAATACAAAAAAACTAGCTGGGCGTGGTGGTGCATGCCTGTAATCCCAGCTACTTAGGAGGCTGAGGCAGGAGAATTGCCTGAGCCCAGGAGGCGGAGGTTGCGGTGAGCCGAGATCGCGCCATTGCACTCCAGCCTGGGTAACAAGAGCGAAACTCCGTCTCAAAAAAAAAAAAAAAAAAAAAAAAAAAAAAAAAAAAAAAAAAAAAAAAAATACAAAAAATTAGCTGGGCATGGTGGCACGTGCCTGTAATCCCAGCTACTCAGGAGGCTAAGGCAGGAGAACTGCCTGAACCCAGGAGGCGGAGGTTGCGGTAAGCCGAGATCTCGCCATTGCACTCCAGCCTGGGTAACAAGAGCGAAACTCCGTCTCAAAAAAAAAAAAAAAACAAAAAACACAGATTACACCAAGTGTTAGTGAGGATTTGAAGAAACTGGAACACCTTCATACACTGTTGGTGGGAGTATAAAATAGTACACTTACTTTGGAAAAGTTTGGCAGTTTCTTAAAAAGTTAAACATAAATTTACCATACGACCCAGCAATTCCACTCCAAAGAATACACCCAAGAGAAATGAAAACATGCCTACACTGAGATTTGTTGCAAATATTCATAGTAGCTAAAAGTGTTCATAATAGGTAAAAACTGAAAACAATCGAAATGTCCCTCAGTTGGTCAAAGCCAATGATTTAGTGCAACAACACAGATGAAAAGACAAACTTCCTTTGTTTTTTTTTTTTTTTTTTTTTGAGATGGAGTCTCCCTCTGTTACCCAGACTGGAGTACAATGGTGGGATCTTGGCTCACCGCAACCTCCACTCCCCCACCAGGTTCAAGCAATTCTCTTGCCTCAGCCTCCCAAGTAACTGGGATTACAGGTACACACTGCCACACCCAGCTAATTTTTTTGGATTTTAGTAGAGATAGGGTTTCACTGTATTGCCCAGGCTGGTCTCAAACTCCTGATTTCAGGCAATCCACCCACCTCAGCCTCCCAAAGTGCTGGAATTACAAATTTATAAAGACTGGAAACAGGCTGGGCATGGGGTTTATCCCTGTAATCCCAGCACTTTGGGAGGCTGAGGCGGGTGGATCACTTGAGGGCAGCGAGTTCGAGACCAGCCCAGCTAACATGGCGAAACCCTGTCTCCACTAAAAATACGAAAAATTAGCCAGGCATGGTGGCAAGTGCCTATAGTTCCAGCTACTCAGGAAGCTGAGGCAGGAGAATCACTTGAACCCGGAGACGGAGTTTGCAGTGAAGGAAATCGTGCCATTGTAGTCTAGCCTGGGCAACAGAGTGAAACTCTGTCTCTAAATAAATAAATAAAGCAGTCTGAAAACAGATCATTGGCCTGGGACGGGATTAGGGATTCAAAATAGGGTATTTTGGAGGGTGACAGAAATGTTCTAAAACTAAGCTGTGGCATTTGGTAATAATTCATTTCATATGACACCAAAAGCATAAGCAATGAAAGAAAAAAAACAGGATGATTGGACAGAATTTTTTTTTGAGACAGAGTTTCACTCTTATTGGACAGAATTTTTTTTTGAGACGGAGTCTCGGCTCACCGCAACCTCTGCCTCCTGGGTTCAGGCGATTCTCCTGCCTCAGCCTCCTGAGTAGCTGGGATTTACAGGCACCTGCCACCACACCCAGCTAATTTTGTATTTTTAGTAGAGACAAGGTTTCTCCATGTTGGTCAGGCTGGTCTCGAACTCCCTATCTCATGAGATCCACCCTCCTCAGCCTCCCAAAGTGCTGGGATTACAGGTGTGGGCCACTGCACCTGGCCAAAATCCAGAATTTTTGTGCAAGCTGGGTGTTGTGGTTCAAGCCTGCAATCCCACCATTTTGGGAGGCTAAGGCAGGCGGATCACGAGGTCTAGAGATCGAGACCATCCTGGCCAACGTGGTGAAACCTCCTTTCTACTGAAAATACAAAAATTAGCTGGACGTGGTAGCAGGTACCTATAGTCCCAGCTACTCGGGAGGCAGAAGAATCACTTGAACTCAGGCGGCAGAGGTTGCAGTGAGCTGAGATCACAGCATTGCATTCCAGCCTGGTGACAGAGCAAGACTCATCTCAAAAAAATAAATTAAAAAAAATAAAAAAGGCTGGGCGCGGTGGCTCAAGCCTGTAATCCCAGCACTTTGGGAGGCCGAGACGGGTGGATCACGAGGTCAAGAGATCGAGACCATCCTGGTCAACATGGTGAAACCCCGTCTCTACTAAAAATACTAAAAATTAGCTGGGCATGGTGGCGTGTGCCTGTAATCCCAGCTACTCAGGAGGCTGAGGCAGGAGAATTTCCTGAACCCAGGAGGCGGAGGTTGCGGTGAGCCGAGATCGCACCATTGCACTCCAGCCTGGGCAACAAGAGCGAAACTCTGTCTCAAAAAAAAAAAAAGAATGAAGTACTGATGCATGTTGCTATATAGATGAAACCTGAAAACATTATGCAAACTGGAAGATGCCAGTCATGAAAGACCACGTATTATTATGATCCCATTTCTGTGAAATATCCAGAATGGGCAAATATATAGAGACACAGAAAGCAGATTAGTGGTAGTCAGGGACTGGGGAGGGCTGGAGGGTGATATCTAAAGGGTATATTTTCTTGTGGTGTTGATGAAAATGTTCTAAAATTGATTCTGGTGACGGTTGCACAGTTCTGTAAATATACAAAAACTAAATTATATACCTTACATGGGTAAATTGTATGGTAAATTGTATTTCAATAAAGCTCTTTTAAAAAAGAATTAGGGCTGGGTGCAGTGACTCACACCTGTAATCCCAGCACTTTAGGAGGTTAAGGCAGGAGGATGGCTTGAGGCCAGGAGACCCCATCTCTCCAAAAAATTTCAAGGGAAAAAAAAGAATCATTGAGTTAGTGTGGAATGAACTCTGATTTCAAGGAAAAGGCAGGGATGAGAAATAATTTTTAATAAAGACAGAGTCTCACTATGTTGCCCAGGTTGGAGTACAGTGGCTATTCACAGGTGCATTCATTGTGCATTATAGCCTCTAACTCCTGGGCTCAAGTGATCCACCTCCTATGTAGCTGGGACCATGCCTGGCTAATTTTTTTGTTTTTATAGACATGGAGTCTTGCTATCCTCAAGTGATCCCACCTCTGTTCTCCCAAGTAGCTGGGACGATAGAGACATGCCACAGTGCCCGACTAAAAAGAATTTTTCATAGTATAAATCAATGTACTAATGTCTTTATCTAATGGAATCTTATACCAGGAGAGAGAATAGACAGTGGTTGGGAGATCAGGAAATTAGCTTTAGGCTCCAGGCAAGGAGGCTCCTGCAAAAAAGTAGAGGGCATCTGGCTGAGAAGTGGAGGAACTAGAGCCTAAAATCCTTCCATGTACTAGGGATGAAGGAAAGGGTCTTTTTTCCTCAAAAAGACACTATTTGCTCACCAAACTATGCTTGGGAGTTATGTCCACCAGACTTGGGGAGAGGTCTTTTTCTAACTCATCTTTCTAACTCATCTTACCCAGCTGGGGCTAACTTCACACCCTTGCATGATTAAACCTCTTGCTACCATAGTTAACAACAACCTATCTTTTTTTTTTTTTCTTTTTCTTTTTGAGACAGAGTCTCGCTCTATCCCCCAGGATGGCATGCAGTGGCACGATCTGGCTCACTGCAACCTCCACCTCCCAGGTTCAAGCAATTCTCCTGCCTTAGCCTCCCAAATAGCTGGGATTACAGGCACCCACAACCACACCCAGATAATTTTTGTATTTTTAGTAGAGATGGGTTTTGCCATGTTGGCCAGGCTGGTCTCGAACTCCTAACCTCAGGTGATCCACCCACCTTGGCCTTCCAAAGTACTGGGATTACAGGCATGAGGCACCACGCCTAGCTGAAACAGATCATACTTTTCATCATCTTACTATTTGGCATCTGTAACACTAGGGACCACTGGCCATTAATAATTTGAACTTGGCCAAGTGCTGTGGCTCACACTTATAATCCCAGTGCTTTGGGAGGCCAACATAGGAGAATCACTTGAGGCCAGGAGTTCACGATCAGCCTGGGCAATGTAGCAAGACTCCATCTCTACAAAAATTAAAAAATTAGCCAGTCGTCATCCCAGATACTGACGAGGCTGAGATGGATCACTTGAGTCCAGGAGTTTGAAACTACAGGGAGCTATCATTACACCACTCCCTCCAGCCTGGGCAACAAAGCAAAAATTTGTGTCTAAAATGACAGTAACGATAGAAGTAATTTGAATTCTTCCCTTAGTTACCTACCACAGCAGTGAACATTTATATTTCACAAGCACTACTACTCAGCTTTTCTACTTTCTGCCAACTAAAAGGTGCTATCCCATGGTTTTACCATCTGTTCTGGTTTTCAGTGGTCCCAGCTTCTCCTGTTCTGGGTACTGTCAAACCTCAAATCCCAGTCCTGACCCTTCTCTCCAGGGTCTCTTTCCAACTCTTTTGGTGGACATCTCTAGGAGGATCTCATGCCAGCATTTCAAACATGACAGGAGTTGTAGGGTGAACAGAGAGCACAAAACACATACATGAGAAGCACTGGACTCAGTTTTGGCTTCAAGTCAGGAATAATGAATGGAACAAGGTGGAATGTTACGTAAGATGGGCATGTAGATCTGATAAAGAGCAGCACACTTGGGAAACAATGGAGGCTTCCACAGAAGGGAAGGGCAATGGGTGTTCTATAGTGAAAAGACCCAGTGGAGGAGAAGCATAGCACTATTTGGGGCTTCAGACAGTTAAAGTCAGTGCTGCATGATGCCTGGGCTTGTTTACTTGGTGTTTTCTCTTTATCAGACAAAGCACAGGAACTTAACAAAATGTGTTCCATGGCAAAGGAAAATGGCGATGGGATAATAGGATTGATTTGGGAAGAAGTGGAGGCAGTGAATTCAGAGAATTCCAACCACTTCCTAAAGGTTCTCAGGTGCAGCCAGGCCCAAGATGACTGATCTCATCTGTGCCAGGTAAGAGGAGAGACTGATCCTTCTCACAACCCATAAAGAACAGTGGGGCTCCCCCATATCTCAGACACATATAGTTATATTATCATTTTATTCCACTTTTTTTCAAATCGTAGAGACAGGGTCTTGCTATGTTCCACAGGCTGGTCTTGAACTCTTGGACTCAAGCAGTCCTCCCGCCTCTGCCTCCCAAAGTACTGGGAATACAGGTGTGAGCCACCATGCCCGGCCTATTTTACTCCGCTTCAGAGATCACTCCCCTTGTCCCTCAGATGTATCCAAATCAGGAGTTAGGGATCATACTCCACTGTGGTCCTGAATCATAGAATAATGAAGTCCTAGAAGTCAGCAGCCCCTGGCTGCATGGTAGTAAGAGGTATGGCTGAGCCTGTCTTGCAGATCATCCATTACCTGTACAGGCCAGGCTGCACTCTTCTCCAGCACTCTCTGTAGCCATATGCCACTAACCACAGCCTAGGCTACCTCTGCTGGGCCAGAAATAGCTGCCTGAACCAGGAGCTCACAGCACCATCAACTCTCATCACCAAAGCTATGCCCAGGAGAAGTCCCACGCTGCTCACAATGAAGCCCACAGCCTCAAAAATGAACCTGCAAAGAAAGGTGGAGAATCTCAGGGAACAGAGTAGGTATAGTACCTCTTCCCTGTAGAGGCAAAACCTTGGCCATCCTGGATGTTTACAATCTTCATAATTTGTTCCACTTTTCTCCCTCCCGAACACCTATATTTCTCAAGCAAATCTACTCACTTAGGGGCAAACACTTTCCAGACCATGAGATGCCTGCGAAGGATAGAGGCTGCCAAGGTACAGGCCAGAATCTAGAGGAGGAGAGGAGGGGCCGTGTTACTTGTGAATGGGAAGAGGAAGCAGGGCAAAGGGAGAGTTGCTATAGGCCCCTGTAAAAAATAGAAGCAGGAGAACAGTGCATGTCAGTGGAAAAAATAGTACATGTCCTGGGCTAGAAGTTAGGAGACTCACTTCCTGTCCTGGACCAAACACTGACTCACTATGTAACTTTGGGCAAGTCATTATCCATCTGCAATGCTAACATTCAGGCTCTGCCCCAAGGGTGGAGGAAGATGTCAGTGCCACATCTGCCTCTGGAGGAAAGGAGGAGGATCCATGACCACAGTTTGGGGAAAAATTCCTAGCTATCACCTCAGTTCTGCCAGTCTGTTCACTGATGAGAGTAATCCCCAAATGCAACTAGCAGGGTCCAGATCTAGGTGGTAGAGAGGAAATGATTCAGGACTAGGATTAAAGAGACCCAGATTCAAGTCTCAGAGCTGCCATTTGAGGCCATTGGGCTTGGGCAACCACTTCACTTATGTGTACTTCAGTTAAGGCTCTCTCCCAGTTTTGAAGGTCTGAAAGAAAGTGATGCACACATGGGGAAAGATCACTAACTCCCTGATCTCTCTCCTACACCCACCTGAACACCAAGGATAAAGAGGTACTTGAGGCCCAGCTGCAGCAGTGCTGCATAGAAGTGGTGAGGCGCATCCCGGAGCCGCATCTCCATCAGTGGCTCCTCCTCCTCCTCGGGTCTGACTCTGGCTTCAGCTTCATTCCCTGGGGACTGCTGTCTCTTCCGAAACCCTTGACTCTCACACAGGAAAGGCCAGAGCAGGAGCAGTGGGCAACCAACTGCCTCAGGGGAAGGTATAGCTGGAATCAATGGGGGACCCTGAAACCAGTCTGCCCTGGTCCCCAACCACCCTAGCTGGCTCAGGTTCTAATTAGCCTAGGCCAAGGGGTGCCAAAGATCTACAAACCCACATCCCTCCACTCAAAACCAGGGGTTTCTTTTCTTTCCACAAAGCCAGAATAAACAATGGAAGCAAGTGAAGGAGGAGGGGGTACCTGCAAAGAGGAAATGGGAGGCAAAGGTGTTGGCTCCCACTAGCAAAGCAGGCAGCCAAGTACAGGAGCCATGACCCTCTGGGAATCCCACGAAGGCTGCATGCCAATGGATGGCCGGAAAGACAGGCTGATGGCCTGTGGAGTAGAAGGTCTGTGTGGCCATGAGGGCCCAGGCCGAGACTGCCTGCCATGGCACAGTAAAAGGACCTGGAAGAAAAGGTATGCCACTTTACAGTCACTTCTCATTCCCTAATCCATAGCCTACTGCTCCACAATCATATACTCCTACTTCTTCTGTACAAATTCTCATACACACTCACATGCCCATCAGCCCAACCTCCTTACAGTCAACACTCTGTTATTCTAATTCTGACGCACAAAAGCACCATGACACTAATCTGAACCCTGCTGTGGCCAATCTCTTTCTCTTAAACACACACATACAGCTCATAGTGTCATTATATATTCAGAATTTACTACTTCCATCACTGGAAAATCAAGAAATGTGCTCATGAGGATGCAGCATTTCCACAAGGAGTCTTAGAGGACTCCTTGTCTCTCCCCTCTCCATGAACTCTGGGAACCAACAGGAGGGTTCAATTAGCTTGGCTAATGGCAGGTAAGAGAGAAGACACCAGGAAGACCTTCCCAGCTGCGTCGGGCATGGGACCCTCTGTCAAGCTCAGGAACATGAGGAGGAACACCTCCCTGAAAACAAAAGGGGCAGAACTCACATCACTGTTGTCTTTAGGTGAATCAGAGCTGAGATATTTACCAGAGGTGGTGACGGGTATCCCAGCAGCAAGCAGATGTAGGAGAAGGAAGCTCTGCACAAACAGAAGCAGGAACACAAGGCTGATGCGCTCCGCATGCAACAGCAGAAGTGGGAAGGCCAACAGGGTGAGGGCTGTGACCACTGCAGCTGAATAGACACTCCCCAATTGATAAGCAGCCACAGTCAGGGGACCCTGAGATTTGGTCCTCTCTAGCCGGCCCCGGAACTCCTCCTGCATGTGTCGGTAGATTTGAGGGACCACATAATCCAGGTCAGCTTGAGAAGTGGGGGGGCCTGAGAAGGGAGTGAGGACAGTCCTGGTGCTTGGAGCGCCTGCCCCAGCCTTCACCAGCACTGTCACAGGCTTCCAGAGCAGCAGCGCGAGCCCTGAAGCAGCCAGCCCTACTACAGCCCGAGGCAGCACCACAGATGCCCCAGAGACCAGGGCTCGGAGACGGGGGGTCACCTCATCTGCCCCCGAAGCCAATGCCCAGTAGGCAGCAGTACCCAATGCCATCAGGGGCAGCCCCCAGCGCACAAAGAGCATGGGTGGCTCAGGGCTCTTGAGATTACCATAGCGGCGAAGCCACAAGCGCACAGCAGCTAACAGGGCCACCAGCGCCGCCACACAAGCTCCATACCACAAATTCTTGGCTCGACCACCCACCATGGATGCCAGAGGACTCAGCCAGGGAGAGGAGTGGCAAACAGGTGTCTCTTCAGGGCAACGATGAAAGAGCCCAGCTAGCCTTGTACATAAAAGCAACCCAACTCCAAGCCTCAGGGCATATGCACCATTGTGCCGTGGGGAGTTTGTTGTGGCTGAAGTGCCAAGGCGGGGCATTGTGAGCAGCTTAGGTGGAAGGAGCTGGCCCTCCCAGTGAAGCTGGACAATCAGAAGCAGGATGAATGAGCCCAAAAGGAAGGGAGTGGCCCTGGCCTCAGCTACAACAAAACTATCAGAGAAGAACACAGCCAAGCGAATGAGGAGGAATAACAGGACAGGCCCAGGGATGGGAAAGAGGGTTGCCAGGGGCCTCTTGGACCCCCAGCCAGCCCAGGCTTTCCACAGAAAAGGCAGGAATGAGCTTACTGCAGCCACAGCTCCTAGAAGCACTAGATCTAGCTTCAGCTCAATAGTTCCCAGGAGTACAGCATACACTGTGGCCCCAGCCAGGCCCCAGGCCACAGGTATCAGGAGTAGAGGGCAGAATGGGAAGCCTGGGGATATTGCCCACTGGGATGCCATCAGGCAAATAAAGCAGGCAGCAGCCAAGAGAGCAGCACCCCCCGCCATGCGGACCAGAGAGAAACGAGCCCAAGACTCGATGCACATGGCCCGAGCTCCCCGCAGGAACTGCTGCAGCTCAGCAATCACAGTTGGCAGTGTCGCCTCAGCCCCTTTGGGCCTCTGCAGAAGCCACTGGTAGTCAGCAGAGGCCTTGGAGAAGAGTTTCTGTAGCTGATGAAGCTTCTTAGCTTGAAGGTTCTCAGTAGCAGCTGAGTATGTATGAAGAAATCTGGACACCTGGTAGAGAAAAGGACAGAGGCCAAGGGGAACAGGTCAGAGACATACACTGGGGCAGAGGCAAGAATAGGTATTACAAAAGGGGTACCTGGAATTCAAGGACCCAAAATCTGTCCAGGATGCAGGAAGGAAGGGATAACAGAAGAGGAATATAGGTATGGAAGGTGGGATTACAACTAGTCAAAGGACAATCGAGAGCTTCATTATGCTTCTCTCATGCCCACCCTAGCTCTGTCACCTGGAATCCCAGCCCCGCTTACCTACCTGCTGAGCATTGAGATGGAGAGCTGAGGCTTGGGCCAAAGCAGAGGAGAGGGGCTGGGAGTCCTCACCCCCTGAGAATACCTCAGCCATCACTTCCCCGATGTTCCCAAATGGGATAGGCAGGCCCAGCAGCAAGGCCAGTGTGGGCACAAGACTAACTTGAGGAATCACCTCTGGCTCCTAAAGGGAAAGGTAAGGGGTCAACAGGTTCATCACAAAGCTGAAGTCAATGTTTTAGATGGGAGACATAGGAGCCTAGGTAAGAAATGGGAGTGGGGAATACCCAGGATAATGGATTTGGGGACCTAAAATAGACGTATTCATGAGGATGCTATGATAGTAACATGGGCTGATTACTGGGAGAACATTTGAGGAACATCCCAGGCCTCACCTCTGGTGGGGTGCTGGGGAAGAGTGCTGTGGGACTGTACAGAAAGAGTGCAGCTGAGACCTCCAGCTCACTGTCCCCTCCATGGTCTCCATTCATGGTCATCCCGTGGTCCCCAGCCACTACTAGCAGTGTGTCATTCTCCAAATGCTCCACAAGTCCCCTGGGGACCAAGAAACGTATCAGGAGTAGAAGTGTGTATTTTTCTCAAGGGCCTATTCACCCTCAGCTATAACTCCATTAGTAAGGCCTAGACCTTTGGCAGAGAGACATGTCTTCAGCCATGATCCTGATGCCCAAAGCTACACATTGAGGTATTGAAGATGGATGAGGCCTCTAGCTTCAGAGGAAGGCCTAGAGAAGACAGAATTCAGCCAGGAAAGAAGCTCTAAAATAAGAGCTTCTTCTCCTGGGACCACATATCCTGAGATTCTCAGACACAAACCCACTCCCCCAGCCAATACCCCATACTCACTGGATCACCTGGTCCATCTGGCTAAGTTTCTTGGCCATTTCAGGGTGGTGAGGGCCATGCTTATGGCCACAGTGGTCCACACCCAGGAAGTGAGCAATCAGCACGTCCCATTCACCACTGTCCACTGTGAAGGGGAGAACACTGAGCACAGAGGTCTAAGACCCACTCCTCAACCCCAGCCAGCCTTTGACACTCCTCTATGTTCAGGGATACAAACCCAGGCTGTTACACCCATGGGAGGCTCAGAATTTGTGGACTAAAGCAGTCTTCCCCAGCTTCCAGTCTTAGAACTAACGCTCTGGCCCCATGCTCACTGGTGGGGTAGAGGTGTTCCAGGATGCCATTGTCCACTGTGTCTAGGTCTCTGACATTGAAGGATGGGAAGAAGAAAGCTTTGGAGAAAGCTCCAGGGAAAAGGTCTTTCCAGGTATCATCTCCCATAAAGACTACACGCCTTCCTGCAGTGACATGAAAGAGAGGTCAGAGCCTGAACAAGAGTCAGGGTCAGGAGAAAAGAGGAAAAGAGGCCCTTTAAAGACCCATCAGAAGTCCCAACCATGCAACCTAAAGCACAGCAATTGCATACAGCAATCCTTATCCTTCAGGGCCTAACATTTTCTACCAGGAAGCTTTCCCTGATAACCATACTCCACCCAGACCTCATTCTTATCTTTCCTACAAAACGCTCTGCTAGTTATGTCTCTGGGTGTCTCTACAGATTTGTTTTACCTGGGTGTATCCTGCCTTTTACAAGTCAGTGAGTGAAGAGGGCCTGGATCTCTCTGCTTTCTTCTCCACACTTGCAAGCCAAGATCCACATATTTTCTCTTCTCTTCCCTTCTCCCTTTTACTGAGAGGTTCCCAAGAGTAAAACTTACACTCCATTCAGATGAGAAACTTCATAGGAACAAAGCCCAGACCTCTTCTCCTCTGTCCCCCAAACTGAGCTCCCTAAAAGCAGGGTCCTGGCCTCCTCCTTCTCCTCTGTCTCCCTACACCATAGTCAAGTGTGCATCTCCCTACACCATAGTCAAAGGTCTGACTCCCTTCAAATTTTGCGGAAATTTGACAAGGTACTTCCGGTCTTCAAAGTGGCCCACACTGACCTGCACTGGTAAGCTGCTTAATAAGATTGTCTTCCACTATGGCATGGCTGGCGAAGTTACTACCAGCATCAATAAAGGTAGGCAGTGAGCCAGTGGTGAGGGCCTTGAGGCGCTGCATGGTGGTGGTAGGCGGGTCAACCTGAGATCGGTAGAGCCGGGCATGGTGGGGTTGAATTTCCAGGATCCTCTTCAAGGAGCTTAATTTGCCCAGGAAGGGTAGGGAGACAGGAGGCTCTCCAGGTGCATGTGAGTGCTGGGGCTGGGCGAAGTCAAATCGCAGAGCATCTATTAGCACCAACACAACCCGTGAAAATCGGGAAGACATCCAGCAGGCCCCAGGTTTCCCTTGGCTCCCCGGTGGCAGGGACCCAGGGCCTGGAGGCTCTTGGCAGCTGCTATGGTTGGTGAGCTCCAAACGGGTGAGCAGGAAGCCACTGGTGAAGAGGGTAATGCCAGTGTAGAAGAGGAAGCAGACCCAGGCCAGAAAGAGCAGCACTGAGGCTTTCTGCATCCTAATAGGGGTGGGGAAGGAAATTTGTTACCATGGGGTAAATAACCAGTGGATATTTTGGTCCCTGAATACAAGCCCAGCTAGAATCACTTTCTCCTGTAAACTTTCCTGGAGATAAACCGTCCCATAGCCAACCCATGGCAATATTCGTCTCCTGCTACTTCCAGGCTGGGCACGGTGGCTCACGCCTGTAATCCCAGCACTTTGGGAGGCTGAGGTGGGTGTATCACCTGAGGTCAGGAGTTCAAGACCAGCCTGGCCAACGTGGTGAAACGGTGTCCTTACTAAAAATACAAAAATTAGCTGGGTGTGGTGGCGCACACCTGTAGTCCCAGCTACTTAGGAGGCTGAGGCAGGAGAATTGCTTGAACCCGGGATGCAGATGTTGCAGTGAGCCGAGAAGGCACCACTGCATTCCAGCCTGGACAACAGAGCAAAATGCCGTCTCAAAACAAAATAAAACCTATTTCCAGTTTCCACCCCAGATCTACTGAATCAGGATCTTTGAGGGGTGGAGCATAGGAATGTTCACATACACAGGCAGGAAATCCTAATGCTGAAAACACACAGTCACGAGGGCAACTTATTTCAACTGGTAGCCAGGCTCTCTTACAGGCCGTTTCTGCGTCTCTCCCCTCGCCAATCTCAATACCCACAAGGGTGGAAACGGATCGAAGCCGCAGGGGAAACCGGGCCCAGCCGACGGCGCCGCCTGGCGGGGACCAAGGGGACGAAGGGGAGGAGTCACGCCCCGCTTCCGGGCAGCCAGGATCGCCTGGAGACCTGAGGCGCGATCGTCGCCACGCAGCGAGGCAGGGGCGCTGGTCGAGAGCCAGTTGGGCCTCGCTGGGACCCAGGCGTCCGACTAGCTCTCCCTCCTGTGGTAGCTACCCAGCCTCCCGCTAGGTACCCTCGCTGCGGTACTGAGCACCCCTGGTTGGGAGCTGAGGGGAAAGGGGAGACTCCCTTATTTCAGGGTGAGGGGAATACGGGGAGTGAGGTTCTCGGGAGACCCTGGCTCACCTGCAACGGCACCCGGAAGTGCGACGGTGGCGGCGCCTGCGGCCTGGCACCACAAAGGTGCGCTCGTCAGACAGAGCGGCCCGTCGGTGGCTCCACCGCCATCTGCCGGCACCTCGGTGGAAGTTTGGCCAGGAGCGTGGGGCTGGCCAGAGTTTAATGGGAGATTGAGTAATTGAGAACTGTGGATAAGGGACCAAGCTGGAGGAAGAGTTCAGGGAACCACTGTCCGTTCATGGTTATGACTAAGAGCACGGCTGCTGGAGTCAAACTTAACTTGAATCCTAGCTCGGCCGCACATATTGTCATTATTAGGCATTACCTCATCTGTAAAGTGGAGATAAATAATACTTATTTTCCCCTTTTTGCTTAGCTGAGTCCAACTGAGATTTCATTACTCCTCCTCTCAAAGTCTCCAACTGAATCTTACAACTGAATAATTAAGCAAATAATCCTCCGGAGTAGAGGAGGGGAGGCCGGCCAGGCGTGGTGGCTCACGCCTGTAATCCCAGCACTGGGAGGCCGAGGCGGGTGGATCACTTTAGGTCAGGAGTTGGAGACCAGACTGGCCAACATGGCGAAACCCCGTCTCTACTAAAAATATAAAAATTAAGGCCGGGCACGGTGGCTCAAGCCTGTAATCCCAGCACTTTGGGAAAGCCGAGGCGGGTGGATCACGAGGTCAAGAGATTGAGACCATCCTGGTCAACATGGTGAAACCCCGTCTCTACTAAAAATACAAAAAACTAGCTGGGCGTGGTGGCGCGTGCCTGTAATCCCAGCTACTCAGGAGGCTGAGGCAGGAGAATTGCCTGAACCCAGGAGGCGGAGGTTGCGGTGAGCCGAGATCGCGCCATTGCACTCCAGCCTGGGTAACAAGAGCGAAACTCTGTCTCAAAAAAAAAAAAAAAAAAAAAAAAAAAATTAGCCGGTCATGATGGCGGGTGCCTGAGAGTCCAGCTACTTGGGAGGCTGAGGCAGGAGAATCACTCCACCCTGGGAAGCAGAGGCTGCAGTGACCCAAGATTTCACCACTGCACTCTCCAGCCTGGCGACAAAGCAAGATCTTGTCTAACAAACAAACAAACAAACAAACAAACAAAAAAAAAAGTAGAAGAGGGGAAAAAACCAAATTATCAAATTAAATCAAATTAATGGACAAAGAATTTGATTAGATATTTTTCCAAAGAAGATATAAAAATAGCCAATAGACACATGGAAAGAGGCTTATTATAAACCATCAGGAAATGCTGGAGATAACTGCTTCGAACCCACGAGGATGGCTGTAGTCAACAAGTGTTGGCAATGAGGAGGAGAAATTAGAACCCTCATAGGCTTCTGGTGGGGCTGTAAAACAGATAATTCGAAATCATTAACATAATTATCAAATGACCTAGCAATTTCAGTCCTAGGTATAAACCCAAGAGGAATTAATATTTATGTCCAAACAAAAACTTGTACATGAATGCTAATAGTAGCCTTATTCATGGCTGGGCAAAATGGATCACACCTGTAATCCCAGCACAAAATTTACCCAGGTGTGGTGTCATGTGCCTGTAGTATCAGCTACTTAGGAGGCTAAGGTGAGAAAATCACCTGAGCCTGGGGAGGTCAAGGCTGCAGTGAGCTGTGATCTCACCATTGCACTCCAGCCTGGGCGACAGAGTGAGACCCTGTCTCAAAAAAATAAATAAATAAAATAGCCTTATTCCTAATAGCCAAAATGTGGAAGCCCAAATGTCCATTATTGACAAAATGATAAACAAAAAAATGGTGTATTTATACAATGGAAAATTGTGGAGGGGGGCTCTGAAACAGTTGTAAAATTGTGGTGGTTGCACAATTCTGTAAATATACTAAAAGTTACTACATTTATATTTTAAATGAAAGAATTGCATGATGTGTGAATTCTATCTTGAACTCCTGGGCTCAAGCAATCCTCCAGACTCAGCCTCCCAAAGTGTTGGCATGACAGGCGTGAGCCACCATGCCCAACCTGATGTGTGAATATTCCAATAAGGCCACTATTAAAAACAAAACATTTGGGTAAGGTGGCTCACGCCTGTCATCCCAACACTTTGGGAGGCCGAGGCAGGTGGGTCCCCTGAATCCAGAAGTTCAGGACCAGCCTGGACAACATAGTGAAAGCCCGTTTCTACAAAAAATACAAAATATAGGTGGACATGGTGGCAGGCACCTGTAGTTCCAGCTACTCCAGAGGCTGAGAGGGAAGGATTGCTTAATCTAGGGAGGTAGAGGCTGCAGTGAGCCTTGATCAAGCCATTGCACTCTAGTCTGGGCACCAGAGCAAGGCCCTGTCTTTTTTTTTTTTGAGACAGTTTCCCTCTTGTTACCCAGGCTGGAGTGCAATGGCACAATCTCGGCTCACCGCAACCTCCACCTCCTGGGGTTCAAGCAATTCTCCTGCCTCAGCCTCCAGAGTAGCTGGGACTACAGGCATGCGCCACCATGCCCAGCTAATTGTTGTATTTTTAGTAGAGATGGGGTTTCACCATGTTGAACAGGATGGTCTCGATCTCTTGACCTCATGATCCACTCGCCCCGGCCTCCCAAAGTGCTGGGATTATAGGCGTGAGCCACTGCGCAAGGCCCTGTCTTAAAAGGCCAGCCGGGTGTGGTGGCTCACACCTGCAATACCAGCTCTTTGGGAGGCTGAGGCAGGTGGATCACAAGGTCAGGAGGAGCTCAAGACCAGCCTGGCCAAGGTGGTGAAACCCCATCTCGTATCTCTACTAAAAATACAAAAATTAGCAGGCCAGGCATGGTGGCTCATACCTGTAATCCCAGCACTTTGGGAGGCCAAGGCAGGCAGATTACAAGGTCGAGAATTCAAGGCCAGCCTGGACAACATGGTGAAACCCCATCTTTAAAAACAAAATAAAACGGGCCAGGCGCAGTGGCTCAAGCCTGTAATCCCAGCACTTTGGGAGGCCGAGGCGGGTGGATCACGAGGTCAAGAGATCGAGACCATCCTGGTCAACATGGTGAAACCCCGTCTCTACTAAAAATACAAAAAATTAGCTGGGCATGGTGGCGCGTGCCTGTAATCGCAGCTACTCAGGAGGCTGAGGCAGGAGAATTGTCTGAACCCAGGAGGCGGAGGTTGCGGTGAGCCGAGATCGCGCCATTGCACTCCAGCCTGGGTAACAAGAGCGAAACTCTGTCTCAAAAAATAAATAAATAAATAAATAAATAAATAAATAAAACAAAAAAAATTAGTCAGGCACAGTAGTGGCTGTCTGTAACCCCAGCTACTCTGGAGGCTGAGGCAGGAGAATCACTTGAATCCAGGAGGTGGAGGTTGCAGTGAGCCAAGATTGTACCACTGCACTCTAGCCTGGGTGACAGAGCAAGACTCCATCTCAAAAATAAATAAATACAAAATTTAGCCAGGCATGGTGGTGTGCACCTGTAGTCCCAGCTACTCAGGAGGCTGAGGCACGAGAATCGCTTGAAGAGAAGAGGCTGAGGCTGCAGTGAGCCAAGATCATGCCAACGTACTCCAGCCTGGGCAACAGAGTGAGGCTGTCTGAACAAAAAAAAGAATTTGGTGTTGAAAAAAGAAAACAAACCAAAACCTGTCCAAGGCTTTCTCATCTCAGAGTAAAAGTTCTTGCATTGGCTTTACAGGGCCCTGCACACTACCTGCCTCTTCCCTTTCTGATTCATCTAGCTGCCACTTCTTTGCTTCCCCAACTCTGTTCCATTCATAGCAGCTCTACCTCAGGGCCTTTGCATTTGCAGTCTCCTTTGTCAGCTTCAGTTCCAGATGCCCAAATGGATCTCCATCACCTTCATATCTAAGCTCAACTGTAACATCAGTGAGGCTTCCTGGAGTCCCCTACTTAATAGTACAGCACCTTCTACCATCACATCCCCTGCAAAAATTCCCCCTCTCACTTCCTTAATTTCTTCCATAGCACAATTCATCAGCATCTGAAATTCTACACTTATTTATGGTTTGTCCCCTCCAAGTAGAATATGAGTTCATTGAGGTCAGGGAATTTTGTTTTCTTCATTATGATATCCTCAGCGCCTAGCATATTACTGAGGTTCAGATACTGACCAAATGAATAAAGGAATACATTAATTCAAAAAAATGTTGAGTCATTCTTCCACCTTTATCCCCATGGCCCCTTATCTCAGTTCAGGCCTCATCCCCTCTCCAGGATCACTGAGACAGCCTTCTCACTGTCCTCCCAGCCTCCTATGGCTCCCTACTATCCCTTCTCCACATTGCAGCAGAACAGCTCTATCTAAAACATTAATGTGATTACTTTCCTTTTTTGTAGAGATGGCGTCTTACCGTGTTGCCTAGGGTGGTCTCCAACTCCTGGGCTCAAGTGATCCTCCTGCCTCAGCCTCCCAGAGTGCTGGGATCATAGGTATGAGCCACTGTGCCCAGCCAATGTGATGTTTTATTTTAAAATTATTCATGGGAAGGGGAAAAAAAAAACCCTTCATGGTTTCCCTATTACCCTAGGGATAATGTCCAACCCCTTCACAAGAATCTCACTCCGTGACTTGACCCTTGCCATGTAGTCACATCCCCCTTAACACTATACCCTTCAGCCAACTTATTTCAAGCAGTGAGGCTTTGTATATTGTGGTCCAGGACCTGATGAAAACGTGCTAGTTTTTCCAGCCTGAGCACAATGGCAGTCAGCAACCCTGCTACTCACAAGCTGATATGCTCCTCCCACCAGGATCCCAAAGCCAGAACTTTCCTCTATCACAGCATTTATCACTTTCTTTCTTTCTTTTTTTTTTTAGACAGTCTTGCTCTGTCCTAGGCTGGAATGCAGTGGCATGATCTTGGCTCACTACAACCTCCGCTTCCCAGGTTCAATCAATTCTGCTGCCTCAGCCTCCAGAGTAGCTGGGACTACAGGTGCACACTACCACGCCTAGCTAATTTTTGTATGTTTAGTAGAGATGGGGTTTCACCATGTTGGCCAGGATGGTCTGGATCTCTTGACCTCGTCATCTGCCCACCTCAGCCTCCCAACGTGCTGGGATTATAGGCATGAGCCACCATGCCTGGCCACATTTATCACTTTCTATCACTGTCTGCTTCCTGTCTTGTCACTGTTGTTCAGAGGCATCATGCTGACAGGACTGGATCCAAGGAAAACGCTAGTGACTTTCCCAACTTCATTCCACAATCAAAGAGGACAGTTTCTGGTTTGCCACTGGTGAGTTTATTACATGACTAAAGTTCAAATAAAAAAATAAAAACGAAAATCTTGGCAGGGAAGCTAGAGCCAGAATCAGGAAATGTTGCTTCCTTGTCCCCAGACTCCCTGACCAAGCCCAGCTCCACTAACTCAACTTGACTCGATCAAGTTCCTCATCAAGACTTGCATCTGTACTCTGGACATCTCTGCTACTCCCGTTGGAGACTGAGTGTGGAGCCTCTGGTGCTGGGGCTTTGGTGAGGGCTCCATATACACCCATGGCCTGGGGAGAGGGACAGAGAGAGTACCATGAGGACATTTGACAGAGGTGCAGCCCAGCCTATCGATGGGTAAAAGGGAAAAGATGGCATGGGGGCCAGTGAGTTGGTTTTCCTTCCTCCCTCTCTCAAGCCTGTCTTGTAAGCTCTGGAGTTGATTTTAGGAATCTTACAAACCATTGGAGTAAGGTGACTCTCAGAATACCACATAGGTATCTGCCAAAAAAAGAAATCTCAAGAATTTCCATATTTGCAGGACTGAGTGGAGATGTTTCATTCTTAGATTCCATCTCTACAAAGAATGAAGGGAGGTGTAGGGCCAAGGCACTCTGAAGACCTTTATGGTATGTAAGTGTGGATGACGGTGGTGGGGTCTCAGTTCAGGCCCTGGCACTGATACTCTGTGCTGGGTTCTCAGAGAGCTCTAACCTGAGCCACCATGCTGGTGACATCACCAGGATTGGAGGGCAGTAGGATAGTGTTGGAGTCCTTGGCCAGTTTGGAGAATGCGCTGACATACTGCTCCGCCACAGTCAGTGAAGCTGCTGCATCTCCATTCTGTGACACAGAGGGATAAAATCAGAGATCACAGACATGGAGGAGGGGTGGATGGGGAATGAAGAAAGCAGTTCACAATAAAAAGGACCATGTAATCTGGCTCAACAGAGCCCACAGAGGCAGGAACTCTCCTCAGGGGTAGATAAGAGAACTCCTTCCACTGTGAATGTCCGTCCCCCATTCCCACTCAGGGGCCTCTCACATGTTGTGTCAGAGCTGCAGCCAGGATTCGAATAGCTTCAGCTTTAGCCTTCGCCTTGGCCAGAACTGCACTGGCTTCTCCTGCAAGAGAAGGGACAGAGCTTGCTTGACCCATGAAGTCACAGTACCCCAAAGCTCCTGCCCCAGAACCAATCTTCAAAGGACCATGCCTTGCTCCTCCCTGAGCTTCTACCCTCTCCTGACCTGCTGCTTGATTTATCTGTTCAGCCTTTTCTGCTTCGGAGGCCAGGATCTGGGCCTGTTTCTTCCCCTCTGCCACGTTGATGGCCGACTCTCGGGTCCCCTCAGACTCTAGAACTGTGGCCCGTTTCCGCCGTTCTGCCTCCACCTGGAAGTCCGCCACAACCCCAATCAACAAGCCAAGGGAAACCCACACAGACCTGCAACTCTACCCATCACAACAGGAGGAGTCTGGATCCTCCTGGGACTGGAGCACCCTGAGGTCCTTTTCCCACCCCCGCTTGGCCCCTACCTGCATCTGCATAGACTCTTTCACCCGGGGTGGCACATGGATATCCTTGATCTCGTAACGAAGGCAGCGGATACCCCAGCAGTCAGCAGCCTGGTTGATGGCATCCACAATGCTCGCATTCAGGGACTCCCGTTCCTGGAGAAAGAAAGGTATAAGCCCCACAGCCTCAACCTACCTATCAAGGGCCTAAACTGAGATGGGCCTGGGACTAATCTTGACCTTCAGAAAGGATTGGGAGTGTCAGATTTGTGCCTTCAAATCCTAACTCTGGCTCAGATTTGCTTACCCGGAAGACTTTGTCCAGAGAGAGTTTGCCGAGCTCTGATCTCATGGTTGTCTGAGCTAGCTGGGTGACAGCATACTCGGGGTCCTCCACACCATAGCTTGCCTGAAACGGGCATGGACAGTGTAAGAAGCTTGGGCACAAGATTTCAGTGAAGAGGGCAACCGAAAAGGCTGGATAAAGTAGGGGGCAGATACCTTGTAAGGGTCCATGATGCGCAGGTAAAGGACTCCATCGATTTGCAGAGTTACATTGTCTGTAGAACCAGGAGAGAAAAGGAGGAAAGTCAGGCCTCTAAGTCCCAACCAGTTCTTTCTCCTACACTCTGGATCTACAGCAACCACATCCTAACAGTCTCAGAGCACCCATGTCACTCTGAACCCTCACCGAGAGTCACAGCCGACTGCTCAGGCACGTTGATGACAATTTCCTTGAGACTCTGCACATATCGGATCCGGTCTAACACAGGGATGAGGATGTTCAAACCCTGGGAAGAGGAGTCATGGGTCCTCAGAAGGATGGGAACTATGGGATTGGGACCTAAGTGAGTCCTGGAGTATGCAGGGAGTCAACACGTGGAACATGCCCAGAAAAGCAGCAGCCCCTACCAAGAAATAAGTCCTCAGAAGACTGAGGTGTTACTGGTAAGAAAACCCAAGAGAAGAGGAATGCAAGACTAGGCCCCTGAATGGAGGGGAGAGAGTTATGAGAATTGGAGCCAGTAGAATAGCCATCTCTATGGAGCCTAAGAGGTAGGGCAGGGGAGATTCCCAAAAATGGGACCTATGAGATGCATAGGAAAAGGTGGTAACATGGGGATGATGGTCAGCAGCCTTGGCCCTGTCAGGTCTGGCCTGTAGAGTTGGGAGCTAACAGTGAGGGGAGGCCCAAAGGAGGTCCTCCCAACACTCCATGTCGTGAGGGATTGGTCATCTGGTTGGCCCAGGGTGGGCAGAAGAGGTTCTCACGGGATCCAGGATCCGATGGAATCGGCCCATTCGCTCCACCACCCAGGCCTCCTGCTGCGGCACAAACAGTACCACGGTGTTTCGGGGCAATCCAGAGGAGGCGCGGCGCGGAGCGCGGCCCGAAGCCTGTAGAGGGCCCTGCAGGAAAGAAGTGGGTGAGCAGGGATCCCATCTGGCCAGACACCCCGCCCCTCGGTCCTGAAGGCATATCCATAAACCACGATCCTCAGGATCTTCGGAGAGAGAATCACATGGGGACCATGACCTCTGACCCCAGTCCTCTCCCAAAGCTGCAATTTCGCTCTTTCCCAGCGGAAGACGCAAGTGATCTCCGTCCCGACCCTCTGGAAATGTTGCCTTGCTCTCACCTTCAGCAAAAGGGCCCCGGTGCCCCGCGCCGCGCGCGCCAGCATTTCCCACCGCCTCAGTGACCTCCGGAACCAACGAGACGTGGAGCAGAGCGGCCGCTCCCAGCAGCCTACCCGAGCTGTTCCGCTCCCCCGGATGTACTTCCGGCCGTTCCCTCCCTCTTTCAACACTCACCCAATCAGGGTTACTTGGTCTAACGCGCCTCAAATTGTTCCTTGGGAAACGCAGACCTTCCAGAGAAGGCGGAGGGCTGCGGTTGTCCCGGGTTTAGCTATTCGCGGGCAAGATCCCGGCCTGATGGCCCAAATGGAGGCTATTTTCCGTGTGCATATCATTCACAGACACCACGCGCTGAATTCTTCACCCTCACCTGAGACTTAGTTTGCCCTCCAGAACGTAGAATCGCCCCGTCTGTCACTATAGCGACCAGTGGATTGGAGCTGACTCGTTGCCATGGTTGCCATAGTGACATTTTCTGGTAGTCCCGCTGTGCGGTGCCCAGCCCTCCCACTGGGGACTGACCCCAATCTTGCTGCCATGGAAACTGGGCCTAACATTGCCTGGCGACTGGGCCGAGATTTTCCCCTCCCCTCTTATCTCAAGACAGTACAGCTCTTTCCCTGTCTTTCCAAGCAAGGTCTGTCATGCCTAGTCTTACACACAGAGTCCAGCAAACAGCCTCAGCGTTCAACCTTGTTTGGAACATGTCACCATGCGCACATCCCTAATGCTCTGGTAGTCAAGAGGCCTCCGTAGTCACCTCCGTTTTACATATGAAGGCACTGACGTTCTGAGGGGCTAGTCATTAACAGAACCAGTATTAGAATCCTGATCTACAATTCAGAGTTCAGCACCTACAGCTGAACTTTATCCACCAACCCCTCTGAAAGGAGCCATACCAGGCCCCAAGAATCAGCAGGGACTAGCCTAAGACCTCATGGGCCCAGGCCTGTTGCCTCCTCTCTGGTGGAAAGGTCAGAGTCCCAACTCCAGGCAGGCCTCCATCGCCCTTAACACCCTCTCCCCAACAACAACAAAAAAAGTAGAGCTTAGTTCAAGTTTCCAAACAAGAATTTATTCTTTCTTTTTTAATCTTTTTTTTTTCTAAAAAAAAAGTACCAGGTACAATTTTTTCCTGTTTTTGTTTTGTTTTTTCAAGTTTCAGCAAATGCTTGTTCCCCTCAGCCCAGCCCCAGGAGTCAGGACTGAGGCTGGGTCAGAGTCTGGAGTGGGAAATGGGGTAGCTGGGAACCACATGACTGAGTTTGAGGAGTGCCCCTCACCCCAGCTGAGGTAGGTGGGTCAGAGTCTGGCCAGGTGAGAGGAGGCACCCCAGTCCTTGGCCCTGACTCTGTCCCCTGGACACCTTCTTCAGTCAGGACCCCAAAGCAAGGAGACACAGGTAGGAAGAAAGGGACAACTGGAGTCTGGAGCCCTAGGTGAGGGTGGTTAACCCCTGTGTGTGTGCATACAGGCACACTCACATACACATATCACACAAAGACAAGCTTGTGCGCACACACACATACACATCACTTGGCTTTCAGAGATAGGTCAAAGGGTAGGGGAAGTGAAGGGACTAGGGGAAGGACAGGGGAAACTGAGTCTTTGGCTACTGACTCAGTCCCTCTGGAATAACCCCTCTTCCCTCAGCTGAGAGACAGCAGTTCTCCTTCCACCCTCCGCATAAGCCTCTTCAACTCCTGAGGTTGGAGCAGTATCTGAGAGTAGGAAAAGAGGGGGATGGGGTGATGCCAATTACCAGGTGTGGGAGGTTACCAAGGCAATCCAATTTGAATAAATTATAAATTAAAAATAAATAAAATAATAAGTGGCCCCTGCCCAGGACAAGGAGGCAACGTTGGCATGACTTGCCTGGGAACTTGGGACAACCTCAGGGTAGCTCCGGTTCCTCCCTACTACCTAAGCTGGCCTGGGAAACCCAAGGGAAGGGACAGGCACATGGAGTACCCGAAGTAGGGCAGGGTGTAGTAAAGATCAGAAGCTTTAAACACCCAAATAATCCATCTGGGCGTAAGCATGATGAGGGCTTTAATTCAAGCCTTAAGGGTCTCTTGCCATCTCTCCATACATGTTCTCTAAGATGAAGCAGGATGGGCAGGTCATTAGCCCACATGGGTTCAGAGTGCTGGCAATCAGGGCAAAGGTGAATAACGTGGATTATGAGGGGCCTCAGTCACAGCCTGCAGTTCGTAGGGGAGCCCTGTGTCCAGCTCTAGGCTCCGGCGGGAAAAAAGCAGGCGGATATCTCCATGCAGGCTTAAGCGGCCTGAGCGGGAGCTCCGGAACCTGGAGGAGGACAATGTGATCAAAGTAAGAATCCAGGCTGGTTGCAGTGGCTCATGCCTGTAGTTCCAGTGCTTTAGGAGGCCCCAGTGGGAGGGCTGCTTGAGCCCAGGAGTTGGAGACCAGCCTGAGCAACATAGCGAGAACCCATCCCTAAAACTAAATAAATAAATGTATAAATAAACATTTAAAAATACACCAATAAGAATCCAGACAGTTCAGAAGGAGAGAACCTCTTCAGGGAATACATGGGCCTCCCCAGCTGTCCCTGGGCCCTCTCCTCACCTGAGGTGCAGCAAGTAGCAGAGGAGGCGGTGGGTGGGGTTAGCATTTCCCTCCTCACCCACAGGCACCAAAAAGAGGCGATGGCGCAGGAAGGTCATGTGGGCAGCAGGCATGTCCGAGAAGTCAAAGGTCACGAGGAACATCTTCACCACAGTCTGGTTGGGGTTAAATAAGGTCTGGGGGCAGGACAGTTAAGGTTGGTAGAGCCTGAGGGCTGCTTTTCTCTCTCTCCATTCCCACTCCCTCAGGGCAAACTCACCACTTGGATGGTGCCCACCTTGGGCACGCTGTAACCCTTCCTCCCCAGGGGTTTCAGATCCATGATGCCCTGGGAAGGACAGGGAGCCATGAGTCAAGATGGGGACTAGGAAAACCCTGAGCCCTAAATACACATCCCTCTCTACAATCTCTCACCCTGAACCTGTCCCTGCCCCACTCTAGAGTTCTCCTCACCTTGCCCTGACCTGACTCACTCCTAGGTGAGGAATAAGCAAGAAATACCTCTTGCCCCTTGGCCCTGCCCCCAACCCCTCATCCTCCTGATGAGCTGACTTTGGGGTTGGAGTCAAGGCATACCAGGAAGGGAGCCGGGGCATTCTGCTCAGAAACATCAAAGAAGGTAACAGTGACAGGCAGCGTGACATGCTGGGGGCAGTAGGACCCACTAGCTCCAATCTCTGCTGTGAAGCCCTCAATGTGGCCAGATGGTGCAAAACGTCCTCGCAGCAATGATTCCTGGGGTTAGGGTGGGGAAAACACATTATGAGAAAGATGCCGATTCTTTTCCTTATCCATCGAAGACACATTCCACCATCCCACCCCTCCCTGGACCCTCCCAGTCACAGAGCCCAAGGGGAGCTACCTCAAAGTTGCCCAGCAGGGTACGGCTGACAGCAGGGGTAGGAACAGGGGAGGCACTGGGGGGGCTCAGCAGGCCTGGACCCTTCCGGAGGTTTCGAAGGGGGCTCCTGGTAGAGGAGAGAACACACAGGGGGTTGGCTTGAGGTATTCTGGGATTCCTGCTCATGCCCTTGGACTCCACCCTTTGCCACTATCTAGGGCTTCTGCCCTGGGGTACCCCTACTCTGGTACTGGAAAGAAGATTACAGACTTCTGCTCCCATTCTCAGCAACAGGGTAGAGGGAAAAGCTGGTCACTTACAGCTTCAGGCGACGGGCACCTTTCAGCCTCCTCCCCATGGGACTGCAGTCTGTTGGGTCCTATAGAGATAAAAGATTGGGAAGAGAGACTGGGTGAAAGCCCACGTATGTTTCGGGGTAGAAGCTCATCACAAACTCTCAAAGGAACATCACCTCCCCCAGGCCTCCACCTTTACCCACACAAATATCCACTTAAGAGTACATGAAGGCCAGGCACAGTGGCTCACGCCTGTAATCACAACACTTTGGAAGGCCAAGGCAGGTAGATCACTTGAGCTCAGGATTCAAGACCAGCCTGGGAAACATGGCGAAACCCCATTTCTACCAAAACTACCAAAAAATGAGCTGGGTACGATGTCATATGCCTGTGGTCCCAGATACTCAGGAGGCTGAGGTGAGAGGATCGCTTGAGTCTGGTAGGAGGAGATTGCAGTGAGCCAAGATTGTACCACTACACTCAAGCAGTGATGGAGTGAGAAAGAGTAATTGAGCTCCTTCATTGGCTTACCAAAACAGGCTCCTTGGGCCCAGGCAGCAGGTGGCTCCAGAAGGGTGTGGCTTTGGCATCAGAACTGTTGGCAGCAGTAGGGTGGCCCAGGGTTCCCCGGCGCCTCCGAGGGGCTGGCCCCTCTTCCTCAGAGCTGACATCTGGGGCTTCTCCAGCAGGAAGCAGCCTTCGCTTGGTGGGGCAGGGGCCTGGAGGTCCAGGGCCAGGGGGTGTGTGCTCGGGACTGTGCCCATTGGCAGTGCCAGGGGACTCCCTAGGCCAGAGGCTATGCCCATTACCCACCCCAGCCACTGGGCTCTTACCCCCTATTTGTGCAAGACTGTGCAAATCAGTGTCAATTGTGTGCAGCTGGCCGGGAGGGGCTGGCCCTGGGGACTCCCCCAGGGAACCCTGTCCCCCTGGATCTGGGGAGGCCCAGTCTCTGGTGTGCAAAGTATTGCAGGAAGCATTTGCTGGGGGGCAGAGGGGACTCCAGGCCCCTGAAGTCCAAGATGAGGTGACACTACTTCCCTGTTCCACAACACAGAGGCCACGGTGGGAGAAATGCTGGCTGGCCACACCTAGTCCCAGCCCCAGTCCCTCTGGGCCCAAGAGCCCCACAGTAGATGGTTCTTCAGGGGGTAATCCCTCTCTGGCCCCCAGCCCAGGGCCTCTCTTCAGCTCCCGGGGACCCTCAGTGGGTGGGGCTGGTCGCTTCAGGGCCCTGTGAGGTTCAGAGGCACCAGCTGGAGGGGAAAAGATGGATACCTGGTAGACCCCGGGGGATGTCGCCCCCCCTGCTGGGCTATAGCCCATGAGCAGGCCACCCTGGAGGGCCCCCTGCCTGACTGGAGGCTGTGAAGGGCCAGCCTCTGGCTCTGAGGATGGAGACGGCTCCGACTGCACGTGGCGCATGAAGCCCCCCTTGGGTCAGGGGGGCCCCCCAACACGGCCTTTATGCTGGGCCTGGGCTGGGGGGCCTGGGGACATCTGTGTAAGAGAAGAGAAAAAAAGGTGGTCAGGGGAATCAATGAGTTTTCTTCCTTCCAGCTGAGATTCAGACCCTCTCCTTGCCTGAAGAGGTGACTTTAATGGGTTCCCAGGAGTAAATGTATACAAATCCCTGGATGGACTAATGGATTATAGAGACCACTCTCAGAACTCCTGAGAAGGTGACAGGTTTAGCTCAGGCTTCTTACTGGACCTGCTTCCCCCTCCCTCTCCCTGGCACTTACCCCGATGAAGAGGCTTTAAGCCTAGCTGTGCGTCCCCTCTTCCCAACTGATGCCTTGTGCCCCTAACTTGCAGTCTGATCCATGCCTGCTGCACTGGCAAGGTGACTGCCACCATTCCGTGCAGCTCCTGGGCTCAGCAGGACCCTGAGGAGAGAAGAACAGACATAAGCCAGGAACACTGGAGCCAGCAGTAAGGCCTGTCACCAATTATAGGCTAATATAAGTACACCCCAGGACATCCTTCTCCCATGTGAGAGGTTCTTCAGAAATTGAGAGGGCAGGCTTGGGATCCAGGGCCCAGATGGCAGAGTTGGGCTACCTAAGGAGTCAGAGAGGCAGGACTTGGTTCAGTGTAATAAGGATGTGACAAGTAAGCTGAGGTAGAATAACTACTTGTCAGGGCCATCATTTGAGGTCTCCTGCCCTACATGGAGGAAGGGATGAGAGACCCCCTAGATTCAAGAGACCAGGCCAGCTGAGAGGTGACCAGGGCCAGAATTCAGCTCTCTTACTCTAAAGCCATCAAATTGTACAACTCCTTCTTATTTGTCTATCTCCAAAGAGACAAGTGCCATCCTGAAGCACTAAGGCCAGAAGTCTTACAGTTACACCCCATCAGCAGTCCTCAGAGCTACAAACCTCAAGTCAGCTCAAAGCTGGTCCTTCAGCCCTAAACTCCAGATTGCCTCCAGCAGTCTGTCTGTTTAACAAGAGGCAACAAATCTGACCAAAAACAAGAGGGGGAAGGGGAAGGAGTCACTGCCAGAAGGCACTTTCCAGGGCCCTCCTGCAAGGCCCTGCAAACTAGAGATAAGGCTGCAGAAGTCAGTCAGCTGGAAACAACTAAGGAGTACCGCTCCATGCCCCTCCCCCAGCACTCACACATCCAACACCAAAACCTCAAACTCCTGGAGCACAAGATGGTCTTCACTAAGACCCATACTAGGGTGAGGGGAATGTCAATTTGAAAGCCAACTGCCCCCAGTCAGCCTTCTCCTTTGGGCATTAACCCATGCTATCTGACTTTCACAATGCCCTTTCCCCTTTGAGGAGTGCCCTCTGAATGCCTACCCAAGACTCTTCCTCCTTGGCTAGGCCAAATGCCATCTCCTCCAGAAAGTCTGCTCTATCCACCCCAGACCATAAGCATCTCTCTCTCCTCTGAGACCTCACCTATGGCAGTCTTACTACTTCCTATAAGTTCAATAACAGTTCTGCTGACTCCTGTGGGTAAAGCATCTTCTAGACTGACCACAAAGTTTCTGAGGACAGGTCTGTGTCCCATTCCTCCATCCAACTCCAAGTACAGGGGTAAGCACACAGCAGGGCTCAAAAAAAGTAGAATTCAAGTCCCAAAGATCTGGGCGGCGGTCTTGACAGTGCAGAGAAAAATTCCCCAGAGACAGAAGCAGAAATATTAATTGTATAAGAGAGAATCAGGAACAACAGAGGTGGGGGTTGGAGGGAGGCAGAAAGAGATTGTACCCAGAGACTGAAAAGCTCTCCCACACCAAGTTCCCATCATTGTACCCCACTATCCCACTTCACCAAATTCTCCTTAGAATTGAAATCCCTAAGAAAATCCTGGTTCCCTGTGGTGGGTGGAATGGCTGGAAAGGGCAGAACACCAATGGCAACATTGTCAGAAGGTACAACCTGCACTAATTTCAACCCTTTCTTTCCTCCACCCAAGCCACACAGATTCAGGAAGGGCCTTTTCCTTAGCACCACCAGTTCCAGGTCATCCCAGTTGCCCTCTTGAGCCCTTGCCCTGGGGAAGCCAGGTGATGACCTGATGCCCTACTTGACCCCAGCATATCTGGCATCTGCTCATTAACTCCAGAGCCCTCTCAGTTCCTACCCTGTCAACAAGACGCTCTAAGATTCACTCCCCTGCCACCCAGCCAGTCTGGCTCTAGACCATGGCTTCAAGCTGACTCATGGGGCAGGACTGCAGGGGAGGGGGGCAGGGCAGAGTAGGCGAAACCTCACTCTTCTTGCAGGGGTGGGCAGCAGCTGGCATCAAACAGCTGTGCCAGGCTGTAGCTAGCAAAGACTACAGCTCCCAACATGCCAAGGGAGTAAGGCTAGCAAAAACAACAAGTCCCAGAATACGCCTGTACCTTCAGACACCTTCGAGGCCTGGGAGGTGGATGAGATGGGTATTGGTATAGGTATCAGCTTCCAGGCTCATTCTCCCCTTCCCTTCAGTATTAAACATTTCCATTTCTACCATGATCAAGAAGAGTGACAGGATGAATTCCTATCCATGTGCTTTCCACCCTCATCCTGTGCAGAGAACTGCTGCCAGCTGCTCTCTATTTTGTCCCTACACACGTCCACACAAGCTAGGGGGCTGTTCCCACAGACCACCACGGTGGGTAGGAAGGTCGACCTCTTTTACCAATCCCTAGGCTCCAAGCCTAGAGCCCTCCACCCTCAGTGGGGAGGGAGCAGACCTTAGCAGCCTCTCTAAACTAAGCCGGGCAGACTCACCTCACTCCTGGACTCCTTGTTCTGGACGATCCCTTACCCCCTGCGCAGCCTCCCAGGTCCTTTTTCAATCCTCTCCTCCCCACAGCCTGGGACAGGCCCCATACTGTAGTGGAGCTTCGGAGATTTGCTTTTCCCTCTAGCACACACTCACCCCGCTCCCAAATTGGCTCCGCTGCGGTGGCCGCTGCTCCAGGCCCTTCCGTCCCGTCCCGGTCCCTCCCCTCGGATCCCCGGTCCTCCCTGCCACAGGCCCCCAACCCAGACAAAGGGTGGCTCAGGCTGAGCCCTTCTCTGCTAGGCTCTTCGCTGTTCAGCTTCGTGTGCAACACTAGCGGACCTTGGCGTCCGCAGCGCCCCCAGCCGCTGCCGCGCCCCTCCCTGCGACGGTCCCTCCCCGGGGCCGCCCCGGCTCCGCGCCGCCAACTCCACTGCCCCTCTGACTCACAGGCCATTTCCTACCAGCTGATGGGGCCGCCCGCCCCGCCCTGCGCCCCACCGCCCGCGCCGCGGCGGCCACGGCCGCCACGCCCCCCTCAGACCACGCCCTCCCTGGAAAGCGATCATGCTCATTGGTCCATAGGAAGCCAGCCTCCCCGCGACCTCCAGTGTGAGGCACGCCCCCTCCAAGAGGCACACGCCTATTGGTCCAAAACGGAGTAGGCCTACCCAAGGTCGCTCCGCCCGTCTCTTTAACCCGTCAGTTGCTGGAGTACAAAGCAACACCCAGCCCTGCCATTTAACCCCTTCGAAGGCGTAGTCCTCCCACATCTTACCCCTCCACCCTCCCCCGCCCTTCCTCCTTCCAGGCCGATTAATAGGAAGCCCAAGGGCTTTAAAGACACAGTATGACAACCCCCAAAGTCAGCCTGCTCTCTATACCAGACCTCAGACCTCAAATATCCTCACTCCTATTTGTCTTTCCCCACCTTCCAAACCAGAGAACTAGTGAACTGGAGAACTAGTGAAGCCCAGGAAGCTTTCCTTCACGCCAGAGAGGAAAAGGGCTGAGGTGGGACCCTATCTCATTCCATGACAAGAAGTGGTATTTTTCCGTCTCTTACTCTTAACTGATGTTCTTTTGCCTTCTTTAGAGGAGCCCAAGGATTCCTATGATAGGGATACATTTTAATTTTAGGGACCAGCATTATTCTTTGTGTTTCTGAACTCCCTTTCTGAGCTCAGGCTGCCCATCCCTTTTGCCAGCACTCTTTGTACTCATAGGACCATGTTCAAGGGGACAGAGCACACAGGAAAGTAAGATAGGAGGGCTTCTGCCCAGAATGGGGAAAATGAGCCCAACTCTTGTGATGGAGCCCAACCCATGACTCATAGCTCCCTCAAAACTATTCACGCTCCCCTTGAGTCACTGGGCCCTAGCCCAGCCCAGACCCAGTCAAATCAAATGGCAGCAGAACCAGCATCCCTAACCCTTGTCCTCTTATTCTTTTTTTTTTTCTTTTTTCTTTTTTTTTTGGAGACAGAGTCTCCCTCTGTCACCCAGGCTGGAGTGCAGTGGCTCAATCTCGGCTTACTGCAACCTCTGCCTTCCGGGTTCAAGTGATTCTCCTGCCTCACCCTCCAGAGTAGCTAGGACTACAGCTGCCTGCCATCACGCC
Organism: Saimiri boliviensis; assembly: GCF_048565385.1. Lineage (NCBI taxonomy): Eukaryota > Metazoa > Chordata > Mammalia > Primates > Cebidae > Saimiri > Saimiri boliviensis. The sequence continues at coordinate 187,231,541 of NC_133450.1, forward strand.
CGGCTAATTTTTGTATTTTTAGTAGAGATGGGGTTTCATCATATTGGCCAGGCTAGTCTTGAACTCCTGACCTTGTTGCCCACCTCGGCCTCCCAAAGTGCTGGAATTACAGGTGTGAGCCACCGCACCCGGCCTTGTCCTCCTATTCTTTAAATGACCAGAATGAAAACCTTTGCAAGGACTGAGCATTCAAAGACACTCTCTAGAGGATATTCTAGAGGTAACATAAGAAAATCAATAGTCCTGTCTACCCTGCCCTCTGCACTTGTCAGCAAGTCAGACAATTTGTAACTTAGGAGGCTTTTTCTCCCAGTCCTTCACGGAAGCAGGCAGCAAACACCAGAGCCAAAGAGGGAAAGTCCACTCTTCTATAGTTCTGAGGCCACAGAGGGCCCAAGGTCTTTTGTTTCTGCCTTGCCTGTATTGTGGACCTCCCCAGGGCCCTGAGGCTATATCACTAGAGAGTAAAAAGAGGCTTCTCCCCTCCTCCTTCCTCTTCCCCCTAGTCCCTCACTCCTAGACTTCTGAGACACAAGCAACTAACAGTTCCTTTAAGCTCCCTTCTACTTACCTCACCCTAGACCACCTTTTTCTTTTTTCTTTTTTGAAATGAGTCTTGCTCTGTCGCTAGGCTGGAATGCAGTGGTGCGATCTCAGCTCACTGCAACCTCTGCCTCCCAGATTCAAATGATTCTCCTGCCTCAGCCTCCCAAGTAGCTGGGACTACACAGGCATGCGCCACCACACCCAACTAATTTTTGTATTTTTAGTAGAGACAGGGTTTCACCATGTTGGCTAGGATGGTTTTGATTTCTTGATCTTGTGATCTGCCTGCCTCAGCCTCCCAAAGTGCTGGGATTGCAGGTGTGAGCCTCCAAAAAAAAAAAAAAATAGGAAGAACCTAGTTCCCTTGGACTGACTTTGCTGGTTCCCTAGTATAAGGAACAGGATTAAGGAAATTTTCAACACCCTTGTAAAAATTACAGACTATCAATGTAAGAGCCTACTTGCGGCCAGGTGTGGTGGCTTGTGCCTGTAATCCTAGCACTTTGGGAGGCCGAGGTAGGTGGATCACCTGAGGTCAGGAGTTCAAGACCAGCCTGGCCATCATGGTGAAACCCCATCTTTAAAAAAAAAAAAGAGCCTAGTTGCCTTAGTTAAAAACTTACTAGGACGCCAGGCGTGGTGGCTCACGCCTGTAATCCAAGCACTTCGGAGGCCAAGGCGGGCGGATCACCTGAGGTCCAAGAGTTCAAGACCAGCCTAACCAACACGGTGAAACCCCATCTTAAAAAAAAAAAAAAAAACTTACTAGGTAAACAGGTAGAGACATAGAACACTGTAGGAAAAAAATAATCCCTTAGCAACCCCACCGTATTCTTTCTTCTATCTTTCTGTCACTACTATAGGCCAGGGCTTAGTTACCTACAAAGGTCAGAAGACAATAGTTCAGGGTAAAGGATCAAAGCTGTTCCAGGCCTCAGTGTATCCTGGGAAAGCAGCATGGTACAACCATGAGGCCTTACCTTGCTGCACTAAATTTACTCTGCTTTATTTTTCTATAGCAGTTATCACTACTTGACTTCTCCCTCCCTCCTCCCCACAATTTCTTTCTCCCCTTATTAGAATGGAAGCTCCATGAGAGAAGCAACTTTGTTTTATTCACGCTCATATTCCCAGAGTCAACATTAGTCCCTGGCATGTTCAATAAACATTGATTGAAGAAAACAACAGGCCCTGGGCTGAGTGAACAGCAAATCAGGAGAGCTGGATCCTAACTTATGCCCTTTCATTGTGACACCTGGGGAATCACTGTCTCTTTAGCCATAAATTTCTAAACCTATAAAATGAGGGGATTGTATAGACAATGATTGCTGAGGGCCTCTGCAGCTCTGGCCTATTAGTGCTATAATTCTTTTTTTTTTTTTTTTTTTTGAGACGGAGTTTCGCTCTTGTTACCCAGGCTGGAGTGCAATGGCACGATCTCGGCTCACCGCAACCTCCGCCTCCTGGGTTCAGGCAATTCTCCTGCCTCAGCCTCCTGAATAGCTGGGTTTACAGGCACGTGTCACCATGCCCAGCTAATTTTTTGTATTTTTTTAGTAGAGACGGGGTTTCACCATGTTGACCAGGATGGTCTCGATCTCTCGACCTTGTGATCCACCCGCCTCGGCCTCCCAAAGTGCTGGGATTACAAGCTTGAGCCACCGCGCCCGGCCTTAGTGCTATAATTCTAATGACTATTGTTCACTCATATCCATTTCAGAGGATAGGTCCAGGCATTCAAATGCTCTGCAGCTTGTACCAAAGCAGAAAGGCTACATCCTTCAGTCTCAGCACAGCAAACTGATGCCCTGCCTCTTCATGCCCCACCCACTCACACAAACCTCTCCAGTCCCGAGGAAGCTGGAGAGAGTCTGCCCTAGGCCCGCCCTCTCCGCGAGACTGTCTGGGAAGCAGTGTTTCCATAGCAATCAGCTCCTCCTCAAAAGGCTTCAGCCTGCCCTTTTTTACCCCACCCTACCCCAGGGCTTTGTCTGTCCTCAGCACACCCCCCTCCTCAGCCAGTCTCTCAGCTCCTGAGTGGTTGTGTGAGGAGGCTGGCTTGGGGCCCCTTTTAGCAATATTGTCAGACTCATTCAGCCACTGTGTGGAACTCAAGTCTTTCCCACACTCTCCCAGCCAGCCCAGGGGCAAAAAGAACTCTGGCATTCCATCAAATCCCCTCAGGGAAGCTGAGGAGCCCTCAAGAGTACTAGGTCCTAGTCTCTGTCCGGATAGTGCTTTCAAGCAGGGAATGTGGGGAGCCACTCCCTCTTTCTCCCCAAGCTGAGGCTGGAACCTCACACCCCTTACTGCGTTCAGCTTACAGTAGTGGCCCTCCTCTGAGATTGAAGATCCTCAGTACTCCTCACCACTTCCCCCTTCCCACAGAAGCCCTAGGGTTCCCCACCCAGGGGAAGGACAAGAGTGGGGAAAATAAAAAATAAAGAGTGGGGAAAACCAGTTGGTGGCAAGTGGCAAAATGTGGCTACCAATCGCTTGGGGGGCTATGTGAGAGACCTGGGTGGTAGTGGTGGGGGTGGGGTCTGAGCCCTGCTGCTGGTTACCAGGGTCTCTGGTCATTGAGTACAAAGTTCTGGGCAGGGCACAGCTCCTAGATGGGCAAGGGCCAGGCCAGGCCCTGGGGCAAGGAAGGAAGTGGGAAATGAGCACACCCAGAGCATAAGGGCAGGGCAGGGCGGGGGAGGGGGAGACAGAGACCAAGGCCGGCTCTGGGAGGAACAGGAACTAGGATGGGGGGTTGACAGGAACACAGTGGGGGAAGGGTCCCCCGGGACATCAGCTAGGGGAAGAAACCCCAGTCTCAGTTGGACAGATCCAAAATAGACTGAGAAGACAGTCACACAAGCCCTGGTGACAAGCAGGGTCCAGCTCCTCTCAGTGCCCAGGCCAGAAGGTGGAGTTAAAAGCTGAGCAGACAGGAGTGCAACAGATTGGCCTCTTCATCCCACTAATTCCATCATCCTTGCTCCTAGAACCCAGAACACAAATGCCTTCCTGGAGTTACTACATTGCCCTAAACTGCTAGGGTACTGGGGGTTCTGCTCTCCCGTCTCAACCGGGGCCTACAACCCCTTCCCCTCAGATAGTGCCCGCAGACCCTCCGACACCCCTACACTCTGGCCCACCACCCTTCTCCATTAAACAGTCTCCCTTCTTTCAAAGCGCCTCCAAGTCCCCTCCCCTTTACGTACCGCCTCCAACCCCCCCCCACATCAGACAGCGATCCAGCCCCCTCACAGTGTACCTCGCACCCCCAACAAAGCGCTCCCGCCCTTCCCCCACAGAGGCCCCTGGAGAATGCACCTTCTTGCCCACACATTGAGTCCCGAACTGCTCCCCCGGCTCCGTGTCTTCCCTCAACATACAGCAGTCTCCAGATTGTCTGCAAAGCGCACCCCCATCCGTGTCCCTTCTTCCTCGCTCGCCCCGCCCCACACCTGTAGTTCCGTGGGTCCCGTTGCACTTGGGGAGATGGTAGTGGTTGAGGCAGTTACTGAGCAGCCCTAGCTGTAGCCTCCGCCTGCAAACCTCGCCCCTTCGGTCCGAGCCCCGCCCCTGCAACGCCCGGGCCCACCCTCTCCCTTGTCCCACCTTCCACCTTCTCCGGCCTTGGCCCTTTCCTCGTTTAATTTCTCGAGCTCCTCCCCTGTAGCCCGGGCCCCGCCCCTTCTGACCCCGCCCCCTTCTCGTTTTCTTTGCATTTCCCCAGGATCCTCCGCTTTTCCTAAGCCCCACCCCTGATCCCTGCCTCCTCTGGGTCTCTCCGCCTTTCACCGGCGCCCCCCCTCGGATTCCAGCCTGGTAGAAGTCGCGCCACACCCCCTTCCACCACGATCCCCCTCCCGTCTCAGAGTCTCTCCTTCCTCCGCCCCTTCTCCCTCTCGCCTCACCCGGGCGCTGGCGCTCCAACCCGGATCCGCTGGCTCTGATTGGCGGTGGCGGCCCCAATGGATGACGGAGGAGACAAAGTGATGGCTGCAGGTCGCCTGAGGTCCCACCCCGGCCACGTGCGGCTTCTGTGATGACAGGTCCAGAGGGGTGGGGCCTCGGCCGGCAGGCTGCTAACCTGAGCCGAGAGGATCGAGGCGGGGGTGGGGAGCCCGAGCCGGGGCCAAAGCCACAGGCCTGAGGGCTCTGAGCCCTGTTGGGGCTCCCTCGCAGCTTTCGCGCCGGTGTGAGCTGCCTGTGGAACTCGAGCCTCTTTGAAGGGACGTGGGGGTTGCCGCGTGCATTTGCACTAATAGGGGAGGTCCATAGGGTTTGCCAGGTAGTGCAAGGAATCTCAGGGGTCTGTGAAAATGAAGGAATCTGGGCGGTGGGGTTGAGGTTTGTGAGGTTGAGCAGTTTCTGAAGCCTACGCTGTGGAGGCGGGTGTGGGTTCTGGGATGGACAGCAGGAGTCAGATCTGTTACCTATTGAGGCAGGTCAGCGAAGAGGTCTGTGAATTTTACGAGATGAGTGTTGATACAGAGTTAGGAGGGCCTGCAACTGCTGAAGAAAAGTGGGGCCTTTGCTTTGTACAGGTGTCGAATGAACTGCAGGGCAGTTACATATGTTCTGCAATTTAATTGGCGCTTGAGTCTCCTCTCTCCCAACCTCTCCTCAGGAGATACAGTAAGGGAGGGCGACGCTTACCAGACACCGGTAGATGGCAGCACAGGACACTGGCAGAACTGAGCGAGCCCAGCTCAGCGCCAGTCTGTGGCCTCTCTGAGGAGCGTACGGCTTGAGTCCTGATGTGATCAAGTTCTCCAAAAGTCACATTATTTATTTACTTATTTTTTTTTTTTTTTTTTTTTTTTTTTTTGAGATGGAGTTTCGCCCTTGTTACCCAGGCTGGAGTGCAATGGCGCGATCTCGGCTCACCGCAACCTCCACCTCCTGGGCTCAGGAAATTCTCCTGCCTCAGCCTCCTGAGTAGCTGGGATTACAGGCACGTGCCACCATGCCCAGCTAATTTTTTGCACTTTTAGTAGAGACGGGGTTTCACCATGTTGACCAGGATGGTCTCGATCTCTCGACCTCGTGATCCACCCGCCTCGGCCTCCCAAAGTGCTGGGATTACAGGCTTGAGCCACCGCGCCCGGCCTATTTACTTATTTATTTATATTTTTGAGACGGAATCTCGCTCTTTCGCCCAGGCTAAATTGCAGTGGCGTAATCTCGGCTCACCGTAACCTCTGCCTCCTGGGTTCAAGCAATTCTACCTCAGCCTGCCGAATAGCTGGGATTACAGGCGTGCACGACCAGGCCGGGCTAATTTTTCGTGTTTTTAGTAGAGACGGGATGTCACCATGTTGGCCAGGCTGGTCTCAAACTCCTGACCTCAAGTGATCCGCCAGCATCAGCTGCCCAGAGTGCTTGGATTACTGCCGTGAGCCACCGCGCCCCGCCAAGTCTCAGGTTCTTTTTTTTTTTTCAAGTTTTTTTTTTTGAGACGGAGTTTCGCTCTTGCTACCCAGGCTGGAGTGCAATGGCGCGATCTCGGCTCACCGCAACCTCCGCCTCCTGGGTTCAGGCAAGTCTCCTGCCTCAGCCTCCTCAGTAGCTGGGATTAGAGGCACGTGCCACCATGCCCAGCTAATTTTTTGTATTTTTAGTAGAGACGGGGTTTCACCTTGTTGACCAAGGTTGGTCTCGATCTCTTGACCTTGTGATCCACCCGCCTCGGCCTCCCAAAGTGCTGGGATTACAGGCGTGAGCCACCGCGCCCTGCAAGTCTCAGGTTCTTTAGGCTCTGTGGCTTTGTGTCAGTATTTAACTTAAACTGGTTTACTCAATGTCAGTGATGTGGAAGGCGCAAAAAAAAAAAGAAAAAAGCATTTTATCTGCCCTTTGGGAACTTATTGTTTAGAAAGTTATACAAATGCCTATATAATCCCAGAAGGGTAAACTAAGAAGGGTTTTGTGTAGTGGGAAAAGCACAGAATTTGAAGTCGTCTAAACTTCTTCAACTTCAAACTTCAACTTATAGGTTCAACTTATGAGTTGGTCTCATACCTTTGAGTATTTACTAGCTGTATAGATTTGGGTAAATTACATGACTTAAAAAGAAACCTTAATTTTAGAACAATTTTAGATTTACAGAAAACTTGTAAAAATAGTGCAGAGTTTTCATATATGTCCTACACCTAGTTTCTCCTATTATTAACATCTTTCCTTATATGGTTCATTTATTACAATTAATGAGCCAACGCTGATATATTAACATTAACTAAAATCCACACTTTATTCTGATTTTCTTAGTTTTTACCTTAGGTCCTTTTTCTGTTCCAAGATATAATCCAAGCTGGCACATTACATTTAAACATCACGTATTTTTTGGCCCCTCTTGGCTGTCACAGTTTCTCAGACTTCCTTTTGATGACCTTAACTTTTTTTTTGAGACAGAGTTTCGCTCTTGTTACCCAGGCTAGAGTGCAAGTGATCTCGGCTCACCGCAACCTCCGCCTCCTGGGTTCAGGCAATTCTCCTGCCTCAGCCTCCTGAGTAGCTGGGATTACAGGCACATGCCAGCATGCCCAGCTAAGTTTTTGTATTTTTAGTAGAGACGGGGTTTCACCATATTGACCAGGATGGTCTCGATCTCTTGACCTCGTGATCCACCCGCCTCGGCCTCCCAAAGTGCTGGGATTACAGGCACAGCGCTCAGGGTACTTTTTTTTTTTTTTTTTTTTTTTTTTTGAGACAGTCTCGTTCTGTCGCCAAGCTCCAGGCTGGAGTACAGTGGTGAGATCTCAGCTCACTGCAACCTCCACCTCCCACGTTCAAGCAATTCTCCTGCCTCAGCCTCCTGAGTAGCTGGGACTACGTGCCACCACACCCAGCTAATTTTTGTATTTTTTTTAGTAAAGACGGGGTTTCACCATGTTGGCCAGGATGGTCTCAATCTCTTGACTTCGTGATCCTCCCGCCTTGGCCTCCCAAAGTGCTAGGATTACAGGCATGAGCCACTATGCCCTGCCTTGTTTGATTTTTTTAAGAGACAGGGTCTCATTCTGTCACCCAGGCTGAAGTGCAGTGGTCCAATCACAGCCCTTGGAACTTTGAACTCCCAGACTTAAGTGATACTCCTGCCTCAGCCTCCAGAGTAGCTAGGTAGCTAGGTCTGGACACGTGCCACCAAAAAAAAAAAAAAAAAAAATTAAACTTTTTAAAAATATATATATTATATTTTATTTGAGGCAGAGTCTTGCTCTGTCACTGAGGCTGGAGTACAGTGGTGTGATCTCAGCTTGCTGCAACCAGTGCCTTCCAGGTTCAAGTGATTCTCCTGTCTCAGCTTCCCGGGTAGTGGGATTACAGGTATGAGCCACCACATCCAGATAATTTTTTTTTTTTTTTTTTTTTTTTGAGACGGAGTTTTGCTCTTGTTACCCAGGCTGGAGTGCAATGGCGCGATCTCGGCTCACCGCAGCCTCCGCCTCCCGAGTTCAGGCAATTCTCCTGCCTCAGCCTCCTGAGTAGCTGGATTACAGGCACGTGCCACCATGCCCAGCTAATTTTTTGTATTTTTAGTAGAGACGGGGTTTCACCATGTTGACCAGGATGGTCTCGATCTCTCGACCTCGTGATCCACCCGCCTCGGCTCCCAAAGTGCTGGGATTACAAGCTTGAGCCACCGCGCCCGGCCTCAGATAATTTTTAATAGAGACAGGGTTTCTATTAAACTATTTAAAAGATTAAAGGCTGGGTGTGAGCCACCAGTGCCCGGCCTGTAATCTTTTATTGTAGAGATTGGGCTTGCTATGTTGCCCATGCTGGTCTATAACTCCTGGACTCAAGTTATCCTCCTGCCTCAGCTTCTTAAAGTTCTGGGATTACAAGTGTGAGCCAGGGTACCTGGCCTCATATTGCAATCTTTAAAACAACAACAACAACAAAAACAGTGGTACTTAAGCAGTCTGAGTCTTGATTTTTCTACAAGATTTTTAGAACTTCTTTATGAAATACTAGAGGCATATGGGAAGCTCTACAGAATATTATAACAAATACCCATATTCTGGCTGGGGGTGGTGGCTCACACCTGTAATCCCAACACTTTGGGAGGCTGAAGTAGGGCAGATTACTTCAGATCAGGAGTTCGAGACCAGCCTGGCTAACATGGTGAAACCCCAACTCTACTAAAAATACTAAAATTAGCCCGGTGTCGTGACACATGCCTGTAGTCCCAGCTATTTGGGAGGCTGAGGTGCAAGAATTGGTTGAGCCCGGGAGGCACAAGTTGCTGTGAGCCAAGATTGCTCCACTGCACTCCAGCCTGGGTTGTCACAGGTCATGCTGTTTTGAAACAGCAAGACCCTGTTTTTAAAAAAAACAAAAAACAAAAAACAAAAAAACAGAAACAAAAAACCGAATAACCATATTCTTATCACAAAGTTTTATCAAATCTTTTTTTTTTTTTTTGAGACGGAGTTTCGCTCTTGTTACCCAGGCTGGAGTGCAATGGCGCGATCTCGGCTCACCGCAACCTCCGCCTCCTGGGTTCAGGCAATTCTCCTGCCTCAGCCTCCTGAGTAGCTGAGATTACAGGCACGTGCCACCATGCCCAGCTAATTTTTTGTATTTTTAGTAGAGACGGGGTTTCACCATGTTGACCAGGATGGTCTCGATCTCTCGACCTCGTGATCCACCTGCCTCGGCCTCCCAAAGTGCTGGGATTACAGGCTTGAGCCACCGCGCCCGGCCAGTTTTATCAAATCTTAATATTTTACATTTGCTTCAAGTTCTCTGTTAAAAAAAAATTAGTATTTCAAATAAAGTTGTAGCCCTTATATACTCCTCCCCAATCTAATATCCTTTTCTTCCTCCCTCTTTACCTTTTGTCTCCAGAGGTGACCACTATCCTAAATTGGGATTTATTTTTCCTATGCATTTAAAATATATATATATTTTTTATATAAAAATATATTTTATGTATTAAAAAATCATAATGTATATATGATTGGCTGGGCATGGTGACTCATGCCTGTAATCCCAGCACTTTGGGAGGCAGAGGCAGGTACATCACAAGGTCAAGAGATCGAGACCATGCTGGCTAACTAGGTGAAACCCCGTCTCTACTAAAAAACACAAAAAATTAGCTGGGCATGGTGGCACAAACCTGTAATCCCAGCTACTCAGGAGGCTGAGGCAGGAGAATCACTTGAATCTGGGAGGTGGAGGTTGCAGTAAGCCAAGATCTCGCCACTGCACTCCAGCCTGGCGACAGAGTAAGACTCTGTCTCAAACAAACAAACAAAAAACTGTGATTGATGTACATGTATTTCTACTGGGATACACACCTAGGAATAGAATTGCTGAGCTACTAGGCATGTGTATGCTTAGCTCCATTAGATATTGCCAATATGTTTTCTAAAGAGATTGTAACAGTTCAGCCTCCTACAGCAATATTTGAAGGGTCTAGTTTCTCCACATTCTGGTCAAATATGGATACCTATCTTTTTAATTTCAGCTATTCTTTCTTTCTTTTTTTTTTTTTTTTTTTGAGACGGAGTTTCGCTCTTGTTACCCAGGCTGGAGTGCAATGGCACGATCTCGGCTCACCGCAACCTCCGCCTCCTGGGTTCAGGCAATTCTCCTGCCTCAGCCTCCTGAGTAGCTGGGATTACAGGCACGCGCCACCATGCCCAGCTGATTTTTTGTATTTTTAGTAGAGACGGGCTTTCACCATGTTGACCAGGATGGTCTCGATCTCTTGACCTCGTGATCCACCCGCCTCGGCCTCCCAAAGTGCTGGGATTACAGGCTTGAGCCACCGCGCCCGGCCTAAACAGAAATTTTTAACTTTAATATAGCCCATTTTATCTTTTTGCTCAGATTAAAAATATCTTTGCCTACCCTTATGTAATGAATATATTCTCTTGTGTTCTTGTCAATAACTTTATTAGTTTACCTTTTACATGCCCTCTGGAACAGATGTTTTGGGGGTATAGATTTTGTGTATCATATAAGGTAAAAATCAAGATTCATTTTTTCCTTATATGATTATCCAATTAATCTAGCACCTTTTGTTGAAAACACTGTTAAAATACAATTTTCAAAAAGTTAAAAATAAAATTCTTATAAGAATATAAGCCGGGCGCGGTGGCTCAAGCCTGTAATCCCAGCACTTTGGGAGGCCGAGGCGGGTGGATCATGAGGTCGAGAGATCGAGACCATCCTGGTCAACATGGTGAAACCCCGTCTCTACTGAAAATACAAAAAAATTAGCTGGGCATGGTGGCACGTGCCTGTAATCCCAGCTACTCAGGAGGCTGAGGCAGGAGAATTGCCTGAACCCAGGAGGCGGAGGTTGCGGTGAGCCGAGGTCGCGCCATTGCACTCCAGCCTGGGTAACAAGAGCGAAACTCCGTCTCAAAAAAAAAAAAAAAAGAATATAGGCCAGGTATGGTGGCTCAGGCCTGTACTCCAAGCACTTTGGGAAGCCAAGGTGGGTATATCACTTGAGGTCAGGAGTTGGATACTAGCCTGGTCAACATGGGGAAGCCTGTCTCTACTAAAAATGCAAAAAGATTAGCTGGGTGTGGTGGTGGTGCCTATAATTCCAGCTACTCGGGAGGCTGAGGCACGAGAATCACTTGAACCCAGGAGGCAGAGGTTGCAGTGAGCTGAGATTGTGCCGCTGTTCTCCAGCCTGGGTGACAGAGCAAGACTCTGTCTTAAAAAAAAAAAAAAAAAAAAAAAAAAAATTCCAGAATGCACATATGTCAAAGATTTATTTAACTCATTAATAAGGAGGAAAAAAACAGGATGGTAAAGCATGTTCAAAGAGCATTTCAGAAAATTAAATAGGGTTCTCCAGAGAAACAGAACTAATAGGAGAACCCTATTTAATTTTCTGAAACAGAAACAGAGAGAGAGAAATATATATGTAAAGAGAGAGAGAGAATAAGGAATTGGCTTATGGGATTATGGAGGATGGTAAATCCCAAGATCTGCAGCCAACAAGCCAGAGACCTCAAAGAGCCAAAGGTGTAGTTCCAGTCCCAATCCAGAGGCCTGAGGAGAAGGAGAACCAGTGGTGTAGTTCCAGTCCAAAAGCCAGCAGCACACCTGAGATCTAGGAAGAGCTCATGTTTCAGCTCAAGTCTAAACGCAGGAAAAAGATCAGTGTACCAGCTCAAAGACAGTCAGGCAGAGAGAAATACCCCTTACTCAGCCCTTCTGTTCTATTCAGGCCTTGACCTGATTGGATGAGGCCCACCCAAATTAGGTAGAACAATCTGTGTCAGGTGGTCTACTGATTTAAATGTTAATCTCATCTAGAAACATCCTCACAGATATACCCAGAAGGATGTCTGACCAAATATCTGGGCACCCAGTACCCAGTAGTTGACACATTAAATATCACAGATATTTATAGGCATTTGAAAAACGAATGCTAGAACAAGATTGTTAGGTTAGATGTAGAACTGTAAAGGTTACGTGTAAAATACCATAATATTTTTACTAATCAGTAACCCTTTGAATCATTGCATCACTCAATAGGTTCATCTTGCCTGCTACCTAGGCAGAGGTGATTTATCAAGACAGGGGGATTGCAATAGGGAAAGAGTAATTCATGCAGACTCGGCTGTGCAGAAGGCCAGAATTTTACTATTACTCAAATCGATCTCCCAAACATTCAGGTATGAAGTTTTTAAGGATAATTTGGTGGGTGGCGGGAAGTCAGTGAGTCAGGAGTACTGATTGGTCGGGTTGGAGATTAAATCATAGGGAGTGGAAGCTGTCTTGCGCAGGGTCAGTTCCTGGGTGAGGGCCACAAAATTGGATGAGCCAGCTAATCCATCTGGGTAATACCAGCTGATCCATAAAGTGTAGGGTCTGCAGAATATCTTAAGCACTGATGTTAGACTTTACAATAGTGGTGTTATTCCCAGGAGCAATTTGGGAAGGGTTATGATCTTGTAGCCTCATGCTACTTGACTCCTAAACCATAATGTTTAATCTTTTGGCTAATTTGTTAATCCTACAAAGGCAATCTAGTCCCCAGGAAAGGAGGGGCTTGCTTTGAGAAAGATATGTTGTCGTCTTTTATTTATTTATTTATAAGATGGTGTTTTGGCCGGGCACGGTGGCTCAAGCCTGTAATCCCAGCACTTTGGGAGGCCGAGGCGGGTGGATCACGAGGTCGAGAGATTGAGACCATCCTGGTCAACATGGTGAAACCCCGTCTCTACTAAAAATACAAAAAACTAGCTGGACGTGGTGGCGCGTGCCTGTAATCCCAGCTACTTAGGAGGCTGAGGCAGGAGAATTGCCTGAGCCCAGGAGGCGGAGGTTGCGGTGAGCCGAGATCGCGCCATTGCACTCCAGCCTGGGTAACAAGAGCGAAACTCCGTCTCAAAAAAAAAAAAAAAAAAAAAAAAAAAAAAAAAAGATGGTGTTTTGCTCTGTTGCCCAGTCTAGAGTGCAGTGGTGCAATCTTGGCTCACTGTAACCTCTGCCTCCTGGGTTCAAGCCATTCTCCTGCCTCAGCCTCCCAAGTAGCTGGGATTACAAGCAAAGTACAAGCATACCCTTTGTATCTGTTCATTCCAAACCCCAGTGGATGCCAATTTAGTGCCCAGAATGGTTTGAACAATTAAAGAATCCCATCTTGATGTTCATTCGTACCCCAGCCCCAAATACACTCATCATAGCAGCCAAAAAAATATGTCCAAGAAAAATTAACTTGCTTAAAAAAGCAATTTGCCTTTTGGTGATAACAGTTGCCTGTAGAGCTGAGGACACTGGGAGTATAAGGATAAATAAAAGTGATTTTCTCCATTTATAAAGGACAAAGAAACCATTTATGTTCTCTCCTTTCATTTTTTTATCCTTTTCCCTTTTTTTTTTTTTTGAGACAGGGGCCTGCTCTGTCATTCATACTGGAGTACAGTGGCACAATCATGGCTCACTGCAGCCTCGTCCTCCCAGGCTCAAGTAATCCTCCTGGCTCAGCTTCCTGAGTAGCTGAGATGATAGGCCTGTGGCACTATGCCCATCTAATTAAAAATATTTTTTTGGCTGGGTGTGGTGGCTTGTTCCTGTAATCCCAACACTTTGGGAGGCCAAGGCGGTTGGATCACTTGAAGTCAGGAGTTTGAGACCAGTCTGGCCAACATGGTGAAACCCTATCTCTACTAAAAATACAAAAATTAGCTGGGCATGATGGTACATGCCTGTATCCCAGCTACTTGGGAGGCTGAGGCAGGAGAATTGCTTGAACCCAGGAAGTGGAGGTTGCAGTGAGTTTTGGTTGTACCATTGCACTCTAGCTGGGGTGACAGTCCAAGTCTTGGTCTCAAAAAAAAAAATTTGTAGAGATGAGGTCTCACCATGTTGCCCAGGGCTGGTCTCAAACTCCTGGGCTCAAGTGATCCTCCCTCCTCAGCCTCCCAAAGTGTTGGGATTATAGGTGTGAGCCACTGCACCCAGACTCCTCCCTTTTCTTAGAGTTACTCTTTGGATACAAAATAAATTTGAGTCCTTACTCTAATATTTGGAATCTCTCTAGGGATTAAGTCTAGTCTCCAGTTTTTACAATACAGATAGAACTCCAAGGTTGTGTGCCAAATGACCTCTAGTTATGTAAACAAGGGTCTCTTGCAAGATATACAGGAAATTTTCAGGAGGCACAGTCCTTTGTCTCCTGAGGAGATATTGTTCTTTCTTCTGCTTTGCTGTATAAGTTATGTGCAATTTTGTCTTAACCTTGCAGTCATTTTCAGGCTACCTTACATGCCTGTAATCCGTCAGTGCTTACTCAGTAAGAAATTACTCAGTCTGGGCGCGGCGGCTCATGCCTGTAATCCCAGCACTTTGGGAGGCCGAAGCGGGTGGATCATGAGGTCAAGAGATCAAGACCATCCTGGTCAACAAGGTGAAACCCCGTCTCTACTAAAAGTACAAAAATTAGCTGGGCATGGTGGCGCGTGCCTGTAGTCCCAGCTACTTGGGAGGCTGAGGCAGGAGAACTGCTTGAACCCAAGAGGCGGAGGTTGCGGTGAGCCAAGATCGCGCCATTGCACTCCAGCCTGGGTAACAAGAGTGAAACTGTGTCTCAAAAAAAAAAAAAAAAAGAAAGAAAAGAAATTACATTCTCTCACTTATCAATATTGACAGGGAGGAATCTTTTTGTGGCAGAATTATTTTATTTCCCCAAGGGCAACACAATAGTTAATTAAAAAAGAAGGCACCAGCCGGGCGCGGTGGCTCAAGCCTGTAATCCCAGCACTTTGGGAGGCCGAGGCGGGTGGATCACGAGGTCGAGAGATCGAGACCATCCTGGTCAACATGGTGAAACCCCGTCTCTACTAAAAATACAAAAAATTAGCTGGGCATGGTGGTGGCACGTGCCTGTAATCAGGAGGCTGAGGCAGGAGAATTGCCTGAACCCAGGAGGCGGAGGTTGCGGTGAGCCGAGATCGCGCCATTGCACTCCAGCCTGGGTAACAAGAGCGAAACTCCGTCTCAAAAAAAAAAAAAAAAAGAAAAGAAAAAAGAAGGCACTTGTAATCCCAGCACTTTGGGAGGTTAAGAGGGGCAGATCACTTGAGGTCAGGAATTCAAGACCAGCCTGGCCAACATGGTGAAACCCTGTCTCTACTAAAAATACAAAAATTAGCTGGGCATGATGGTGGACACCTGTAATCCCAGCTACTCAGGAGGCTGAGGCAGGAGAATCACTTGAACACCGGAGGTGGAGGTTGCAGTGAGCTGAGATTCTGCCACTCACTACACTCCAGCTTGGATGACAGAGTGAGTGATATACTCCACCTAAAAAAAAAGAAAGAAAGAGAAAGAGAAAAAAAAGAAGAAAAAAGAAAACTATCTCAAGTGGTTTTCTTTGCTCTTGATGAATGCATGTTACCAGTACTGTTCAGTTGTTTTTTATTCAAGAATTCAATGATGAATATGAAGTTACTAAATTAGCCTCTATGAGTAGTCTGCATGAAACAATTACAGGTAAAAATATTTCAAAGAAGTTGAGAAAACACTAGTTCAGCACAACCAGAAATGGAATCTGTTAAATTGTGTTACAATTGATGGTTGCAAAAATACATGCAGAGCAGAAAAAAAGTCTTAGTTCAAAAAGTTTGCAAGGCTTCTTAAATTGTAATGTGTTGAATGTGAAAAAATCTTAGTTAAAAATTTTTAAAATTTAGTTTAATTTCAAAAAATTTGCAAGGCTTCTTAATTGTAATGTGTTTAATGTTGTGAAAGGAAAATATCTTGGGTCCCCAAAATCACTAAGCTAAATGTGCTTCCTATTCTATTCAAAGTCATCCCTTTGCTCATTGAGATACAGGCATATTCTGATTGCTTCCTTTGGAAAGGCTCATCAGAAACTCAAAAGAATGCAACCATTTTTCTCTTACCTACCTGTGACCTGGAAGCCCTTTCCCTACTTCCAGTTGTCCCCACCTTTCTGGACAGAACCATTGTACTGATGTATATTGACTGATGTCTCATGTCTCCTTAAAATGTATAAAACTGGCCGGGCGCGGTGGCTCAAGCCTGTAATCCCAGCACTTTGGGAGGCTGAGGCGGGTGGATCACGAGGTCAAGAGATCGAGACCATCCTGGTCAACATGGTGAAACCCCGTCTCTACTAAAGTGCAAAAAATTAGCTGGGCATGGTGGCGCATCCCTGTAATCCCAGCTACTCCGGAGGCTGAGACAGGAGAATTGCCTGAACCCAGGAGGCGGAGGTTGCGGTGAGCCGAGATCGTGCCATTGCACTCCAGCCTGGGTAACAAGAGCGAAACTCCGTCTCAAAAAAAAAAAAAAAAAAAAAAATGTATAAAACCAAGCTGTGAGGCCGGGCGCGGTGGCTCAAGCCTGTAATCCCAGCACTTTGGGAGGCCGAGGCGGGTGGATCACAAGGTCAAGAGATCGAGACCATCCTGGTCAACATGGTGAAACTCCGTCTCTACTAAAAATACAAAAAAAATAGCTGGGCATGGTGGTGCGTGCCTGTAATCCCAGCTACTCAGGAGGCTGAGGCAGGAGAATTGCCTGAACCCAGGAGGCGGAGGTTGCGGTGAGCCGAGATCGCGCCATTGCACTCCAGCCTGGGTAACAAGAGCGAAACTCCGTCTCAAAAAAAAAAAAAAAAAAAAAAAAAAAAACCAAGCTGTGTTCCAACCACCTTGGGCATATGTTGTCAGGACTTTCTGAGGCTCTGTCATGGACGCATGTCCTTAATTTTGGCAAATAAACCTCCTAAAATGATTGGGACTTGTCTTCTCATTTTTCTCGATTGACATCTGGTAACCACAGAGCGATCCTGAGTGAAGGTGACTGGGCCTGCAGCACCTTGCCTATTGGTGCTTCATATTGGCTTGGGCACCTTATAGCCCAAACTGAGATAGGACGATTGCTGAAGTCTGGGACCTCTTTCCTCCAGGGATCCCTGATCTTCCAACATTTCCAGCTGGGGGTCTGAGGTTTAATTGCCATTAATAAAAACTCCTCTTTTGAGAGGAGTTTCCACTTGCTTCCATCAAGAAAAGCGAGCCTGCCTATTTCTGCATTGGCAAAGAGCAGTTTTCAGCTTGGGCCCCATCTCTAGGTAAGAAAACTGACTTGGGATTCTGTCTTGCAAATTCTTTTGAAATGACTAAAGTTAGCATTAACAACCAGCTGGTGTTAGTTTCTGCTTACACTCAGAAATCATATACTTTGTGTGATCATTGTTAGTTTTGTTTAACTGTTTTGTTGTTTGTTTCTGTCTTGTTGGGTTTGTGTGTGTTTTGGTCCTTTCCCTTACTGAATTTTACCAACTCCAAACCTTCTAGCTCATGAGTGTGGAATCTTCCACTCTGAAGAAATAAGAGCACCTTGCTTCCCTCAGACTTCCAGGGCATTCTCAGGCAACTGAGCACCATGTGAGGGTGTCTGGGAGGAATGCTCCCTGAGATATGCAGCAGCTCTAAATATGTTTCCCCTTCAGAAAAGCATACTTAGGGTCTAATCTGAGCGGGCAGGTGCATATAAGAAGCTGATCCCTCCCACACCTTGAGCCCCTGACACACTGTCCTGGGTAACTGACATGGGTAGACTGAACTGGTTCAGGGGGTAAGGGCCCTGTAAAGCTAGGCCTGCAGCCAGCACATATTGGGTCCGACACACGTCCCGACTTGGTCAAATCCAAAGGGGAACTCTCAATTATGGGGAACAAGGCCTCTGAAGTGGGAGGAAAAAAGCCAGCAAAAGGAAAAAAAAAAAAAGAGGAAAAAAATTTTAATTTTGACTACTAAAGGGGCCATATTTACATGACAAGGCAACTTTTTTTTGCCAGCCAAACCAAACTGAAAGACTAATAAAGACTAATGGCTGTACTTCTGAAATAGCAGCATTTTGTCCTAGCTGAAATATGGTAATGAAATTTTTAAAAAAACTTTTTTAAGGAGCTCAGTGGTTAAAAGTCAGCTTAATTGGCCGGGCACGGTGGCTCAAGCCTGTAATCCCAGCACTTTGGGAGGCCGAGGCGGGTGGATCACGAGGTCAAGAGATCGAGACCATCCTGGTCAACATAGTGAAACCCTGTCTCTACTAAAAATACAAAAAACTAGCTGGGCGTGGTGGCGCGTGCCTGTAATCCCAGCTACTCAGGAGGCTGAGGCAGGAGAATTGCTTGAACCCAGGAGGCGGAGGTTGCGGTGAGCCGAGATCGCGCCATTGCACTCCAGCCTGGGTAACAAGAGCGAAACTCCGTCTCAAAAAAAAAAAAAAAAAAAAAAAAAAGTCAGCTTAATTAAAAGGCTAACATCCAAGATGTGTGTGCATGTGTGCATGTTTGTATTTAAAAGGCCTTTATGGTTTTGTTTGGTTTGGTTGTTTCTTATTTGTTTGTTTTTCTCTCCTAAGACCTTATCCTTTTTTTGAGCAAGTTTTTTTTCTTTCTTCTCAGGTGACTGAATTCTGTTTTCACCTGATTTTTTTTTTTTTTTTTTTTTTTTTTTTTTTTGACTAAAATAGTTGCAACAGAGGTTTCTCCTTTTTATTAGAGAACTAGGATTCAGTGTGGACTCTTCCCAGAGCTCAGAGATTCAGTTAAAAGATAGGTAGTCCCTATCTAAATAAAACTGGTCTCCTTAGAAAATCCTATGATAAAATTTATAATTTTATGTTTGATCTCGCTTAAAGAAAAATAAAAATGTCTTCCTCCAGCACCACTAGACTTTTTCTCTCTGGATCTTAAGATGTAAATTTTGTGAGGGAGGGGAAAATTTTGCTGTTTAATTTTTACCTAAATTGTCTCCTTTAATTTGCAAATTTAAGGTGATTTAGCTGACAACTGCTTAGTGTTGTGAAACACGTCATCAAAAATCTCCGAATCTGGCCGGGCGCGGTGGCTCACGCCTTTAATCCCAGCACTTTGGGAGGCCGCGGCAGGTGGATCACGAGGTCAAGAGATGGAGACCATCCTGGTCAACATGGTGAAACCCTGTCTCTACTAAAAACACAAAAATTAGCTGGGCATGGTGGCGCGCGCCTGTAATCCCAGCTACTCAGGAGGCTGAGGCAGGAGAATTGCTTGAACCCAGGAGGCGGAGGTTGCGGTGAGCTGAGATCGCGCCACTGCATTCCAGCCTGGGTAACAAGCACAAAACTCTGTCTCAAAAAAAAAAAGAAAAAAAGAAAAAGAAAAATATGCGAATCTAAGATAGGAAAAAAAGAGGGTCTTCATGAATCTATAAATACATCTGTGTATTTATGTGTACATACAAAATGTTTCACTATTAAAAATGTATAAAAGAGGCCGAGTGCGGTGGCTCAAGCCTGTAATCCCAGCACTTTGGGAGGCTGAGGCGGGTGGATCACGAGGTTGAGAGATCAAGACCATCCTGGTCAACATGGTGAAACCCCGTCTCTACTAAAAATACAAAAATTAGCTGGGCATGGTGGCAAGTGCCTGTAATCCCAGCTACTCAGGAGGCTGAGGCAAGAGAATTGCTTGAACCCAGGAGGCGGAGGTTGCGGTGAGCCGAGATCGCACCATTGCACTCCAGCCTGGGTAACAAGAGCGAAACTCCGTCTCAAAAAAAAAAAAAAAAAGTATAAAAGAGCTCTAATTAATTGGTTTAAAGAAAAATAAAAGCAGCTGGGTGCGGTGGCTCACGCCTGTAATCCCAGCACTTTGGGAGGCTGAGGTGGGTGGATTACCTGAGGTCAGGAGTTCAACACCAGCCTGGCCAACATAGCGAAATGCCTTCTCTACTAAAAATACAAAAAAAAAATAGCTGGACATGATGGCAGGCGCCTGTAATCCCAGCTACTAGGGAGGCTGAGGCAAGAGAATTGCTTGAACCGGGGAGGCAGAGGTTGCAGTGAGTGGAGGTCATGCCATTGCACTCCAGCCTGGGCAACAAGAGCAAAACTCTGTCTCAAAAAAAAAAAAAAAAAAAAAAAAAAATATATATATATATATATATATATATATAAAGAAAAATAAAAGCGCTTAAATCAAATGTTTTATCAGAAAAAAAGAAAAGACTAGTCAAATGCTTCTTTTTTTTTTTTTCTCGAGATAGAGTCTTGCTCTGTCACCCAGGCTGGAGTATAGTGGCATGATCTCGGCTTACCACAACCTCCATCTCCAGGGTTCAAGTGATTTTCCTGCCTCAGCCTCCTGAGTAGCTGGGACTACAGGCACCCACCACCATGCCTGGCTATTTTTTTTTTTGTATTTTTAGGAGAGATGGGGTTTCACTGTATTAGCCAGAATGGTCTTGATCTCCTGACTTTGTGATCTGCCCGTCTCGGCCTCCCAAGTGCTGGGATTACAAGTATGAGCCACCACACCTGGCCATTAAATGCTTTTTCAAGTTTATGTAACTTAAATAAAATCTTTAATAAATAAGCTAGCTTTATAATTATTGGTAAAGTAGTATTATAAATGTCTTAAGAATTGCCAGAATACATTTTTGTTTGCACTTATGAATTAAGTAATTTCAAGTAAAACTTATCCCTGCCAAATACTATAAGGGATACTATAAGGTGTCAAAATTTAGCACAGGGATTACAAAACTATAAACCCAGCTCAAAACATGATCTATGTTTTTGCTTATATAATTTTTAATAAATGAATCATTAATATTGGTTTAATAAAAATAGCTACATTTTGAATTATTTAGTAAAATTACCATAACTTCTAATCTTGTGCCTTTAGGCAATCTAATCATAGGCTTTAAGGAAGTTTGTTCTGGGAAAGGACTGTTACCATCTTTGTTTCAAAGCTAAACTATAAGTTCCTTCCAAAGTCAAGGAATGAACAAGGACAGCTTGCAGATTAGAAGCAAGATAGAGTCAGCTAGGTCATATCACTGTCTCAGTTATAATTTTGCAATGCTGATTTCATAACTTTAAATCATGACTAATGCAGTTTTCTTTTCTTTTTTCTTTTTTTTTTTTTTGAGACGGAGTTTCGCTCTTGTTACCCAGGCTGGAGTGCAATGGCGCGATCTCGGCTCACCGCAACCTCCGCCTCCTGGGTTCAGGCAATTCTCCTGCCTCAGCCTCCTGAGTAGCTGGGATTACAGGCACGTGCCACCATGCCTAGCTAATTTTTTTGTATTTTTAGTAGAGATGGGGTTTCACCATGTTGACCAGGATGGTCTCGATCTCTTGACCTCGTGATCCACCCGCCTCGGCCTCCCAAAGTGCTGGTATTACAGGCTTGAGCCACCACGCCCGGCTCGACTAATGCAGTTTTCATAAATTAAGTAAACAATTAAAACAAGTAGGTGAACGTGATGGGATGAATACTTGTAAATACACTTGTCATAATTTAGAATCTTAAGTTATATTAAATTAAATAATAGGCCAGGGTGCCAGGGCTCACACCTGTAATCCCAGTACTTTGGGCTCACACCTGTAATCCTAACACCCAAGGTGGGTGGATCACCTGATATCAGGAGACAGAGACCAGCCTGGCTAACATGGTGAAACCCTGTCTCTACTAAAATTACAAACAATTAGCTGGGTGTAGTGGCAGGCACCTGTAGTCCCAGCTACTTGGGAGGCTGAGGCAGGAGAATCACTTGTTCCCAGGAGGGAGAGGTTGTCTTGACCCAAGGTTGTGCCATTGTACTCCAGCCTGGACAACAAAAGTAAAACTGCATCTAAAAAAAAAAAGTTAAATAATAGATATTTCATTATTTGAGTATTTTCCAATAAATATATATTGTAGGAAAACATCGTGTCCTTTTTAAAAATGATGAACAAGTTTTGTCTAATTCAAAGATTATAAAACAAAGTAAAAGGAACCAGGAAATAAAAGAGATGTAAAGAAAGTTATAAAAATAAAAAGGTTTTTGTTTGTTTGTTTTAGAATGCTTAAAGAGAAATAATTTTATGTGAGAAAGAATCTTGTATGGTAAATTTAGTCCTAAAATAAAATGACTGGTTGTTTAAAGAGGGATGCTCAGGGCAACCCAAAAAGTACAAGCATGTCATGTCAGCATAAATCACAAAAAGAGGATTTATATTAAAAAAAAAAAAAACAAGGCCGGGCGCGGTGGCTCAAGCCTGTAATCCCAGCACTTTGGGAGGCTGAGGCGGGTGGATCACGAGGTCAAGAGATCGAGACCATCCTGGTCAACATTGTGAAACCCCGTCTCTACTAAAAATACTAAAAATTAGCTGGGCATGGTGGCGTGTGCCTGTAATCCCAGCTACTCAGGAGGCTGAGGCAGGAGAATTGCCTGAACCCAGGAGGCGGAGGTTGCGGTGAGCCGAGATCGCGCCATTGCACTCCAGCCTGGGCAACAAGAGCAAAACTCCGTCTCCAAAAAAAAAAAAAAAAAAAAAAACAACAAAAAACAGCCGGGTGCAGTGGCTCACGCCTGTAATCTGAGCACTTTGGGAGGTTGAGGCAGGTGGATCACCAGGTCAAGGGTTTGACACCAGCCTGATCAACATGGTGAAACCCCGTCTCTACTTAAAAATACAAAAATTAGCCAGGTGTGGTGGCACACACCTGTAATCCCAGCTATGTGGGAGGGTGAGGCATGAGAATTGCTTGAACCCAGGAGGTGGAGTTTGCGGTGAGCCAAGAGCATGCCATTGCACTCCAACCTGGGCGACAGAGCAAGACTGTCTAAAAAAAAAAAAACTTTTTTTTTTTTGAGACGGAGTTTCACTCTCGTTACCCGGGCCGGAGTGCAATGCGGTCTCCGCTCACCACAACCTCCGCCTCCTGGGTTCAGGCAATTCTCCTGCCTCAGCCTCCTGAGTAGCTGGGATTACAGGCACGCACCACCATGCCCAGCTAATTTTTTTGTATTTTTAGTAGAGACGGGGTTTCACCATGTTGACCAGGATGGTCTCGATCTCTTGACCTCGTGATCCACCCGCCTCGGCCTCCCAAAGTGCTGGGATTACAGGCTCGAGCCACCGTGCCTGGCCAAGCACTTTTATTTTCTTAAGCGGAGCTCTTTTGTATATTTTCAGTAGTGAAATATTGTGTACACAGCACATAAATACATAGACATATTAGGCATACTGATAGAGGTACATCTTTTTTTTTTTTTTTTTTTTTTTTTTGAGACAGAGTTCTGCTCCTGTCGCCCAGGCTGGAGTGCCATGTGCAATGGCATGATCTTGGCTCACTGCATCCTCCACCTCCTGGGTTCAAGTGATTCTCCTGCTTCAACCTCCTGAGTAGCTGGGACTATAGGCATGCGCCGCTACACCCAGCTATTTTTGTATTTTTAGTAGTGACGGGGTTTCGCCATGTTGACCAGACTAGTCTTGAACTCTTGACCTCAAGTGATCTGCACACCTTGGCCTCCCAAAGTGTTGGGATTACAGGCATGAGCCACTGTGCCCGGACTGGAGGTACATCTTATAGATGCATAAAAACCTTTTTTTCCCCCTTAGGCTTTCAGATTCTTTTTTCCCTCCCCTTTCTCCAGCTACTTTCAGATTCTTGATAACCTGTTTCACAACCATAGGCAGTTGTGAGCTAAATAGCCTTAAATTTGCATATTAAATAAAACAACTCAGGTGAAAGCCAAATAGCAACATTTACATTATAATGTGTGGAGAGAAACAGTCTGGTATTATAAAGGGAAATTTAAACGGATTTAATTGCCAGTTAAACATAAAATCATAGAAATTATAAAAGCCTTTTAAATACGAACACATGTGCACACACACGAATGTACACACACACAAAGATCCTATAGCTTTACTTCAGAACTTTTAGCCATTAGATAAATATGAATTTACCAGCTTGCAAGACGAACTTGTTGGATCTAAACAGTGGTTATTAATAGAAAATAACAGCAGATTTAGAGTAGGCAGAAAAGAAAAATAGAGAAAAAGAGGTCTTAGGAACTCTATAGTTTTTAAGTTGACCTTAGGGCTCTTTTTCCTTAATGTAAATGTGCACAAAGACCTTATTATTTACATTTTATATAAACTTAGGCAAGTACAGGTGCCATAAAAACCTACAGGGTGATCAAAAGAGGGTCATTCTCCTTGTTTTCTCCTCATTCTTAGATTGTTTCCTACTTTTTTTTTTCTTAAAAGGAGAAACTGAGCTGTGGCCTAGAGTTTTTGTTTGGTGGATCAATATGTGCTGCTTGTGGGCAGGTCTCCACAATGAGTCATCACTGCATTGTTTCCACCCTCTTACATGTCTCAGTTTCTCTCTCCAGAAGTTTATGACTTCTGAGAGGGCTCAAAACGCTGGGTGATCAGCCCTTACGTATGTTTCCTGGATGAGCCAGTTTTTAAATTAAAAAAAAAATTTTTTTTTGAAACAGGGTCTTACTTTGTTGCCCAGGCTGGAGTGCAGTGACATAATCTTGGTTCACTGCAACCTCTGCTTTTTGGATTCAGGGAATTCTCATGTCTCAGTCTCCCAAGTAACTGGGATTATAGGCACACACCACTACACATGGCTAATTTTTGTATTATTAGCAGAGATGGGGTTTTGCTATGTTTGCCAGACTTGTCTTGAACTCCTGACCTCAATTGATCTGCCTGTCTTGGCCTCCCAAAATGCTAGGATTACATGTGTGTGTGACCACATCTGGCGTAAATTAATTTTTGTTGGGGATTTTCCTGCAGGACTGCTGCATATCATGGGGGGATCAACTCTCCAGACATTCCCACAAGGTCCCCCATCACCTAGGGGAAACCTTTCAGCTGGGAGGAAGGAGCAAATGCCCTTTCTTTCTAGAGCAGAGAAAACTCAGTCTCTCATATACCTATGAAAGCAACAGTTCAGTTCCTCATGCAAATGCATACAGACAAACAGAACTGAGATTAATGTTGGTGAAAAAAGCAATAGAGAGGACCCTTTAGAATGCATCTCCAAACTAGAATTAGGATTATATTTTTTTTCTTTGAGACGGAGTCTTGCTCTGTGGCCCAGGCTGGAGTGCAGTGGTGCGATCTCAGCTCACTGCCACCTCCACCTCCCTGGTTCAACCGATTGCCTTGTCTCAGCCTCCATAGTAGCCACACGCCACCACACTCAGCTATTTTTTTTGTATTTTTAGTAGAGACAGGGTTTCATCATGTTGACCAGACTGATCTCAAACTCCTGACCTCAGGCAATCTGCCTGCCTTGACCTCCCAAACTGCTGGAATTACAGGCATGAGCCACTGTACCCAGCCTAGATCAGGATTCTTTTTTTTTTTTTTTTTTTTTTTGAGACAGAGTTTCGCTCTTGTTACCCAGGCCGGAGTGCAATGGCACGATCTCGGCTCACCGCAACCTCCGCCTCCTGGGTTCAGGCAATTCTCCTGCCTCAGCCTCCTGAGTAGCTGGGATTACAGGCACGCGCCACCATGCCCAGCTAATTTTTTGTATTTTTAGTAGAGACGGGGTTCCACCATGTTGACCAGGATGGTCTCGATCTCTTGACCTCGTGATCCACCCGCCTCGGCCTCCCAAAGTGCTGGGATTACAGGCTTGAGCCACCGCGCCCGGCCAGGATTCTTAAATAATAATTTCCTAGGAGAGAAAAGAAAGAAAGAAAGAAAGAAAAAAAAAAAAACAGCCAAAACCACTTCCTATAAACTGTGCTCAGCCACCTGTAACTTTGTAGCTCTTGTTCAACCTCATACACACCAAGGTCAAATCCTCTCACAGTGCAATGTCCTCTCTGGCATCCCAAAGCAAAAGAGGTCAGGTCATGTAATACAGGAAAACAGAGCTTTAGACCTAAGAAGAATCTGCCCATGACTCTTGAAACCCACAAAGACAAGAGAACACCCCAAAAGGGGGTGAGTGGCACCTTTGTTCTAAATTGTTTAAAGGGAGTCAAGTCATTAGAAGCCTTCTCTGGATTTTTTGGTAATGCAGATGGCAAAGGGTGAAGGAGGTATAGGGTGGAAAAAAAGTAAACAAAAGAACAATTGATTTTTTTTTTTTTTTTTTTTTTTTTTTTTTGAGACAGTTTTGCTCTTGTTGCCCAGGCTGGAGTGGAATGGCATGATCTTGGCTCACCACAACCTCCACCTCCCGGGTTCAAGCAATTCTTCTGCTTTAGCCTTCGTGTAAGATGGAGATGGGTTTGTTCCAGAAAGGCAGGACAACTGAAAGTAAATATGGGACAACTGATTTGGGAGGGGGCTTCCAGGTCATAGGTAGATAAAAGACAAATGGTTGTACTCTTTTGAGTTTTTGATCAGCCTCTCCAAAGGATGCAGTCAGAAATGCGTTTATCACAGTGAGCAGAGGGATAACTTTGAACAGAATGGGAAGTAGGTTTTCCCTAAGCAGTTCTCAGCTTGACATTTCCCTTTAGCTTAGTGATTTTGGGGGGGCCAAGACATTCTCCTTTCATAACTCAAAGGATAAGGAACTTGGAGGAAGGATAAACTTGTAATGGCCATGGAACCATGGCTTAAAGATAGTTATAAAGTTGGTAGAGGCCGTTTGTGATATAGAGGTCTTACCTCAGTCTCCTCTTCCTGACTGAGAGCTCCGAAGAAAACAGCAACAGGGCCAACTGGGTATTTTGGTCTTAACGTCTTCAGATCTTTGGGTCCCCTTCATTACCTGCTTTCCTTGATGTTTATCTTCTCCTCACTTTCTAGGGCCTCAGAAAGAGTCTTGGCTCTTAGCTACCTCTCAGCTAAATTTAAATGTGAACTCTTTCAAATGCTGAACTTTCAGTACTGGCACGGAATAACTAATAAGCACAGTAGGGTATGCAGACTCTGGCTTTCTACCACTGTTTGAGTTGCTCCTGCAGAAACATTTAACTTGCTGATGAATGTAACTGGTCCTGATCAAGTGCCCAGAGAGCAGAGGATCTTATTGTCTTAACGGCTGTCTTCCTCTGAACCTTCTGCTTTACCTGGGAAACTGGGATTCCTTGGAGCCTGTATCACAACCTTCAGACAGTGACTCCTGCTTTGCTTAGCCAATCGTATCTCCCAGCCACATTCCCCTCTAGTCTCCGAAACCTAAGTAACAGCAAGCATGTATTGGGCTTTTAGTATATACCAGGTAATTTAAATCCACCTCTTCATTCAAACCTGTGTATCAAAGAAAATGACTGACACCTGGGGCAGTGGTTCATTCCTATAATCCCAGCACTAGCACTTTGGGAGGCCAACACCAACAGATCAACTGAGGTCAGGAGTTTGAGACCAGCCTGGCCAGCAGGATGAAACTGCGTCTCTACTAAAAATACAAAAACTAGTTGGGCATGGTGGCAGTCACCTGTAATCCTACCTACTCAGGAGGCTGAGGCAGGAAAATCACTTGAACCAGGAGGCAGAGGTAGCAGTGATTTGGACAAGTCCCAATCATTTCAGGAGGTTTATTTCCCAAAGTTAAGGATGAGTGCCTGGGAGACAGGTTTTTGTTTTGTTTTGTTTTTAAAGACAGAGTCTTGCTCTGTCGCCCAGGCTGGAGTGCAGTGGCATGATGTGGGCTCACTGCAACCTTTGCCTCCATGGTTCAAGCCATTCTCCTACCTCAGCCTCCCGAATAGCTGGGATTACAGGCCCACGCCACCACACCCAGCTAATTTTTGTTAGTATAGATGAGATTTCACCATGTTGGCCAGGCTGGTCTTGAACTCCTGACCTCAGGTGATACACCTACCTCAGCCTCCCAATGTGTTGGGATTACAGGCTAGAGCCACCATGCCTGGCAGGAGACAGGTTTATGCCTTTCTTCAAAGATGGTTTTGAGGTTTTCAATATGTTGGAAACAGATGCTTGGTGCCGAAAAGAAAAATTAGCACTGAGACAAAAGCTCTCTCAGCAAGCAATTTTTATTTCGTAAAGGAATGTAACTTCGATAGCCATCCTGCTACGAGAGTACAATGAACAAAGGAAAAACAGACATATTTATTCTCTGCACATTTGGGGTTGTCTTTACTGCTGTGTCTGATCTCCGTTGGCTGGAGCCAGATCTCACAGCCTAAATTAAAACCTGATCGGCTAACAACTTAAAACTTTTTTAAACAGGTAAGGGGCTTAGGCTGCGAGCTGGGACATGTCTGTGAGCCCATCCAGCACAGATATCTTGGTTAAAGTACAAAGACATAGAATATACTATGTACCTGTAAGCATGGGATATTTAGCAGCTACATAGGATAGGGCTTAACAAAGAGTTATTAGCACACTTACGATTTATTCTTTAACAAGAAAGGAAATTTTGAAGAGGATCTTTTACTTCCCACAAATATTCAAAGGGGAAAGGGCAGATATTGGGTCAAGAGAAATATTTCAGAAATGTGTCAAAAATTCGTCAGTGGATAAAAAGACAAAACTGTTGCATCTTTTTGAGTCTTTGATTAGCCTTTTACAGAATACACAATTTTCACATGAGAGGTGGATAGATGAAACAGCCATTCATGCCTTCATCTGGCTCAACAGATAGGCAATTTTATGTAAGATTCTATAGACCAGGCGTCCCCAAACTACGGCCCGCGGGCTGCATGCGGCCCCCTGCCGCACTTCAGGAAGGGGCACCTCTTTCATTGGTGGTCAGTGAGAGGAGCACAGTATGTGGTGGCCCTCCAATCATCTGAGGGACAGTGAACTGGCACCCTGTGTAAAAAGTTTGGGGATGCCTGCTACAGACAGTGGGACAGAGGAAAGAATCTGATATGCATTAGTCTCAGGTGAACAGAGGGATGACTTTGAGTTCTGTCGTATGTCCTGCACCTGTGAAGATAAGCTACCAATTGCTATCAATTTACGTTCCCAGGATGAAATTCAGCTGAACTGTTTTGGGGTCAAGATCTTGGGACCCACAGGGGAAAGGTATGTAGCGCTCTCTCTCTCTCTCTGTCTTTTTTTTTTTTTTTTTTTTTTTTTTTTTTGAGATGGAGTTTCACTCTGTCACCCAGGCTGGAATACAATGGCATGATCTTGGCTCACTGCAACCTCTGTCTCTCGAGTTCAAGCAATTCTCCTGCCTCAACCTCCAAAGTAGCTGAGACTACAAGCATAAGCCACCATGCCCAGCAAATTTTTGTATTTTTAGTAGAGACAGGGTTTCACCACATTGGCCAGGCTGGTCTTGAACTCTTGACCTGAAGTGATGTGCCTGCCTTGGCCTCCCTGTTGCTCTTTGTAGCCATTTTATTTAGGAAACAAATCAGAGATAGGTTTGTGTGACCTAGTTCTCAGCTTGGCTTTTCCCTTTGGCTTAGAAATTTCAAGAGTCTCTGGCCGGGTGTGGTGGCTGACGCCTGTCATCCCAGCACTTTGGGGGGCCGAGGCGGGTGGATCACGAGGTCAAGAGATCGAGACCGTCCTGGTCAACATGGTGAAACCACGTCTCTACTAAAAATACAAAAAATTAGCTGGGCATGGTGGCGCGTGCCTGTAATCCCAGCTACTCAGGAGGCTGAGGCAGGAGAATTGCCTGAACCCGGCAGGCAGAGGTTGCGGTGAGCCGAGATCGAGCCATTGCACTCCAGCCTGGGTACAAGAGTGAAACTCCGTCTCAACAAATAAATAAATAAATAAATTTCAGAAGTCTCAAGATTTATTTTCCTTTCACACCTCAAAATCATCTATGAAGTAGACACTATTATTACTACCTAGGAAATAGAGATCATGTAACTTGCTCAGGGTCACAGGTGCCAGGGTGAGGACTGGAATCCAGATACAGTAGGCAGATTTTTTTTTTTTTTTTTGAGACTGAGTTTCGCTCTCGTTACCCAGGCTGGAGTGCAATGGCGTGATCTTGGCTCACCGCAACCTCTGCCTCCTGGGTTCAGGCAATTCTCCTGCCTCAGCCTCCCGAGTAGCTGAGATTACAGGCACGTGCCACCATGCCCAGCTGATTTTTTGTATTTTTAGTAGAGACGGGGTTTCACCATGTTGACCAGGATGGTCTTGATCTCTTGACCTCGTGATCCACTCGCCTCGGCCTCCCAAAGTGCTGGGATTAGAGGCTTGAGCCACCGCGCCCGGCCCAGGCAGATTTTAAAGACACCTCTCCATTGTGCCCACTGTCTTTGGGGTCAAGGATCTCTGTTGAGTAGGCTGGCTAAGTTGCCCTGCTCAAAATTGTCTCCTGGTAGTATTCATGCCCTTTTTGTTATCTCCTTACCTTGAGGGTGAGTTGCTTCGGATAAAGAGAATACAGCAAAAATAAAGGGACCTCAATTTTGTGATTATTTCACAAAAGATTATGACTTCTATCTTGCTAGCAGACTCTATTTCTATTGCCTTCTCAGCTTGCTTTTTTTTTTTTTTTTGTACTTTAGGTTTCGGGGTACAAGATTGTTGCATAGGTACGCACATGGCAACATGGTTTGCTGCCTTCATCCCCCCATCCCCCTACATCTGGCATCATTTCTCCCCATGTTATCCCTCTCTAATCCCCCCCACCGCTGTCCCTCCCTTGACCACCCCGCCCCCCGCCCCGCCAACAGACCCCAGTGTGTGATGCTCCCCTCCCTGTGTCCGTGTGTCCTGCTTTTTTTTTTTTTTTTTTTTTTTTTTTTAATGAAATGGGCTCTTGCTATGTTGTCCAGGCTGGTCTCCTACTCCTGAGCTCAAGCCATTCCCAGCCTCCTGAGTAGTTGGGACTGCAGTTATGTGCCACTGTGACCAACTCAGCTTGTATGTTTTGATGAAGCAAGCTGCCATGCTGGAGAGGCTCACATGATAAGGAACTGAGGCTGGCCAATAGACAATAAGGAACTCAGGCTCTAAGTCCAACAGCCCAGAAGGAATTAAGCCCTGCCAACAATCACATGAGTGAGTTTGGAAGTGGATCCTTTCCCAGTCAACCTGGCACTTTGATTGCAGCTTGTAAGAAACTGAATCAGAGGACCCAGTTAAGCCATGCCCAGATTCCTGACCCACAGAAACTATGAGATAGTTTTGTTTTGTTTTATTTTTCTGAGATGGAGTCTTGCTCTGTCACCCAGACTGGAGTGCAGTGGCACGATCTTAGCTTACTGCAACCTCTGCCTCTCAGGTTTAAGCAATTCTCTGCCTCAGCCTCCCCAGTAGCTGGGATTAGGCCCGGCTAATTTTTTATATTTTTAGTAGAGACGGGGTTTCACCATCTTGGCCAGGCTGGTCTTGAACTCCTGACCCAGTGATCTGCCCGCCTCGGCCTCCCAAAGTCCTGGGATTACTGGTGTGAGCCACAGTGCCTGGCCCAATCAGTGTCATTTTAAGCCACTAAGTTTTGGAGTAATTTGTTTCGTAACAATAGACAACAAGCAATACACCAGATGAATCTAATTGGCTCCAACGTTCATGCTTTTCACATTTATTTTTTATTTTTTTAATTTTTTCATTTTTTATTAAAGATGGGGTTTCACCATGATGGCCAGGCTGGTCATAAACTCCTGACCTCAGGTGATCCACCCACCTCGGCATCCCAAAGTGCTAGGATTACAGGCGTAAGCCACTGTGCCCGGCTGCTCTTCACAATTTTATTAGATTGTTTGCTACTACTCTATGCTGTTTCCATGTGACTTTCCATCTTTCTTTCTTTATTTTTATTTAATTTTTTTTTTTTTTTTTTTTTTTTTGAGACGGAGTTTCGCTCTTGTTACCCAGGCTGGAGTGCAATGGTGCGATCTCGGCTCACCGCAACCTCCGCCTCCTGGGTTCAGGCAATTCTCCTGTCTCGGCCTCCTGAGTAGCTGGGATTACAGGCACGCGCCACCATGCCCAGCTAATTTTTTTGTATTTTTAGTAGAGACGGGGTTTCACTGTGTTGACCAGGATGGTCTCGATCTCTTGACCTCGTGATCCACCTGCCTCGGCCTCCCAAAGTGCTGGGATTACAGGCTTGAGCCACCGCGCCCGGCCTAATTTTTTTTATAAAGATGGGTTTTCACCATGTTGGGCAGGCTGGTCTTGAATTCCCAACCTCAGGTGATCCGCCCGCCTTGCCCTCCAAAATGCTTGGATTACAAGTGTGAGCCACCATGCCCGGCTGACTTTCCATCTTTCAATAGATGGTCTCTGCATCCCCTAGGAGAATCCCTGGTTCCATATGAGCTTTGTTTGTTGTTTCTAAATTCAGTCCCAGAATCTAGAAGTTCACCTCCTTTTTACTTACTATTTTTAAAATTACTTTTGAGGCCGGGAGCGGTGGCGCAAGCCTGTAATCCCAGCACTTTGGGAGGCCGAGGCGAGTGGATCACGAGGTCAAGAGATTGAGACCATCCTGGTCAACATGGTGAAACCCCGTCTCTACTAAAAATACAAAAAATTAGCTGGGCATGGTAGCGCGTGCCTGTAATCCCAGCTACTCAGGAGGCTGAGTTAGGAGAATTGCCTGAACCCAGGAGGCGGAGGTTGCGGTGAGCCGAGATCGTGCCATTGCACTCCGGCCTGGGTAACAAGAGCGAAACTCCGTCTCAAAAAAAAAAAAAAAGAGAGACCATCCTGGTCAACATGGTGAAACCCCGTCTCTACTAAAAATACAAAAAATTAACTGGGGATTGTGGTGCATGCCTGTAATCCCAGCTACTCAGGAGGCTGAGGCAGGAGAATTGCCTGAACCCAAGAGGCGGAGGTTGCGGTGAGCCGAGATCGCGCCATTGCACTCCAGCCTCTGGGTAACAAGAGCGAAACTCCGTCTCAAAAAAAAAAAAAAAAAAAAAAAAAAAAAAAAAATTACTTTTGAGACGGAGTTTCGCTCTGTTGTCCAGGCTGGAGTGCAATGTTGCAATCTCGGCTCACGGCAACCCCCGCCTGCCGGCTTCAAGAGATTCTCCTGCCTCAGCCTCCAGATTAGCAGGAACTGCATGACACCACATCTACCTACTTTTTTGTATTTTCAGTAGACATAGGGTTTCTCCATGTTGGTCAGGCTGGTTTCAAACTCCTAACCTCAAGTGATCCACCCTTCTTAGCCTCCTAAAATGCTGGGATTACAGGCAGGAGCTACTGTGCCTGGCTAACCTCCTTTTTAAAAGTTCCCTATTTTTGTGATTTAAGACAGCGAGACTAAATAGCCAGGTATTCCAACTTCCAGCAACTTGGGAATGCCATTTTCTTTGGGGTCAAGGTTTTCTGTTGAGTAGGCTGGCTAAGTTGCTCTGCTCAAAATCTGCCTCAGGGTGTTGCTGCAAATTTGGGTAAATACTGGAAAGATCTGAGTCTTCTCCTTTCTTTCTCCAGGCTCCTGGTTTTAACATTTAGAGTGTCACTCTGATAGCACTTATACCAGTGAGAGAAATCATATGGTAACTAGGTTTGCTTTTAGGGAAAAGACCCTGTTAAATAAACAGATCCTCCCTGCATCTGGCAGGCAGAATCCTTTGGGGCCACAAGAGCCTGAAAACACTGAAAACTGAGCTAGTCTAATGAGGACTGAGTGGTGCTCAACTCTGGTAGCACATTCAAATCATGTGGGGAGCTCTAAAAAAGTAAGATATAAGCTCTACTCCAAACCAATTAAATCACAGTTGTGGTGGTGGTGGTGATATGTATCTCATACTGCTTTCTGCTCTGGCCTTTCACGGTTCCTCACGTGGGTATGCATCATTTTGCCAGAAGTCCTCTGCTTAAAATGCTCCTCTCTCCTCCATTCGTCATTCAGTAAATATTTACGGACTGATTACCATACACTAGGCACTATTCCAAACATTGGAGATACAATGCTGAGCACGAAAAACGGTCTACATAAGAACCTAGGTCTCCAGAAATTATACTTTATGCCCACTCAATTTTGTCTTTCGCCCTAGTTGCTAATTAAACTTTGCTGTGTGGTACCACCTCGTTAACTTAAATTACAGGTTGTCCGCTATGAGGGCTGGACTCTAAGGAAGTCCAGTGGAAATCTTCAATGAAAAGAAACTGTTCTTGGGTGGAAGCCCGGCCCACGGGCCCATGCAGGAGGAACACAGGACTTCCATTCCCGCCTCACACAGGTGAGGTGTATAGGTCCTTGCTCCCTTCTTTAAGCCAGATTAGTGGGCGGAGCTGCCTTCAGTATCGCACAATGGAAAGGAGAAAGGGGACCCCGCCTCCTACGTGCTCGCGGGGGGGCGGGGTCTGGTGGATTGGGCGTGAGTTAATTGGCTGGAGGGCGGGGCGCTATGGGTTGGCTCCGCCCAGACGCTCGCACGGATCCTGGGTGGAATGACGGGAGGGAGTCCCGGCAGCTCCTAACTGCCAGCGATGGCGTCGCGGTGCCGCGCCCAGTCCCAAGCCTGCCAGCCGGTACTCCCCGCTACCCCGAGTTCGTTCAGACGGTGAGATTTGGGGCAGGTCCGAGGCAGCGGCGGGACGCTACCTGCGACCCGGACCATGAGGAACGGCCAGACCGGTGGGGCTGGTAACGGGAGCAGTCGCGGCACCTGCTGAGAGGAAAGAGGGAGCGGCGGCGCGACAGGGGCGCGGCAGAGGCTTGCCCGCGCCTCAGCCATGTCACTGCTCTGCGTGCGCGGTGAGTGCGCGGACTCGGGCGGGGAGGCGGAGTGTCGCGGAGAGGTCCCCGCACCCTTCCAGTGGGCGTCTGGTGACCGTCTCTCCCAAACTTTACATCCCGTCCGTGCTTTGGAGGACGATTATGTTAACAATCATTTATAAACATTCGAAGAGTTCTTTTCCTCTGTTGTTTCCCCCCACGCCGCTGCAAGGGACGATTAGCTCTCCATTCCGGTAGCCATGTGACAACGTTGTTGGCTGGCAGGCTCATATCCTATTAAACAGTGACTGGGGTTCTCTAGTGAGAGTGGATGAGTTCGGAGTCCGCGGATGGTTGGTGCCTGTGAATGGTGGGCAGCCTCCCGTTCTTTTCCTCCTCCTCCTTGCACCGTAACACTACAGTATGCTTAGTAGCAGGTTCTTTTATCGCACTTTGAACGCATTAGTGGTACAACTGTCACATACCTTCTATTGCTTATCTTGTTCTCTGTCATTTCCCTGAGCACTAACGTGTAGCATAGGCTAAGATTATTCTTCTGTTCCACTTGGGAGAATGTGGTGACTGCTTTTGGAGCAGAGCATAAAAGGTATAATTTATTTTTATTTTAGCTTGCATCACAGTAACTCAAGGTGAAGGGCCATTTATTGCTCTTCCCCCCGAGGACACTTGACCCATATAAAAAGATACCTTAAAGCAAGAGCTTTGGGGTTTAAGATGAGGCATGGTGCACGAACTAAGCTCCATGTGGGTAGAGACTGTTTCTTATTACTTTTGTATTCCTAGTGTCTGACGTAGTAGAGGCTTAATGCTGGTTTTGAATGAATGCAAAGATTGTAACTTCAGAGGATTATCTGATCAGAAAAAACAGGGTTTGGATTAGCCATTGAATATGATCTTGGGGAATTCAGGTTACAGCCTATCATATCTGATGTGTCTTGATTGTGAATGAGAGACCATTTATCAACTACAGCCTTTTCCTTGTACCTTTTACTGGATAGAGTTCATATTTCTTTTGGCTCTACAGATTAAAAGCATTGTTGTTTGTGATCTCTCCGATAACAGTGTTTCCCCGAGCTGATGGCAAATGGAACTGCTTTGCTCTGTTCTCTTCCACTGTGTTGTTAAATCTGCATTAACCCAAAATGGATTTGGCCATTTCCGGGGATTATGAGACATACAGTTTTTCTTCTTTCATGGTTCATTTTTCATTAATGAGAATTTTGCTTTGCTTTTAGTAAGACATTTTCTCTCAGCAGCTGGGAATCTATTTATTCCTTTAGAACCCTGCTGCTGAGTAGCAGGATTTGGGAGAGGTTAGGCTTTGCTATGTCTCTTGGACAGTTTAATTCTCTACTGCCATACTGTATTACAGAGCTGGTCCTTAATGAAAGACTCTTTAGGCAGGAGCACTCTTAAATCAGAAATTCCTATTTAACTGAATTTAAATAGCTTAACTACCAGTGTTTTCATTTGTTTTAATAGCAGGCAGGTTTCATTGTCTAGAAATTCTGCTATTTAGCTAACTTCTTTCCGTTTTAATGTTAGGTTAGGCAAGTTCCTTCTTTTTTGAATCTGGAGAAACGAAGATCAGCAGGTCATTGTCTTTTTGAATAGCGATCCAGAAGATTTTAATTACTGTGTAAACAAGCAGGTACCTTGTATGCAGATATTAATATTGAATGGTAAAGTATTCATCCTGGGAAAACTTACAGAAATGAATCAAAATCCATCATTTTATTTCTTTTTCTTTTTACTTTTTTGAGACAGTCTCACTCTGACACCCATGCTGGAGTGCAGTGGCATGATCTCAGCTCACTGCAACCTGTGCCTTCCAGGTTCAAGTGATTCTCATGCCTCAGTCTCTAGAGCAGCTGGAATTACAGGTGTGAGCCACTAGGCCCAGCTACTTTGTAATTCTTGTAGAGACAGGGTTTCACCAAGTTGGCCAGGCTGGTCTCGAACTCCTGACCTCAAGTGATCTGCCCATCTTGGGCTCCCAAAGTGCTGGAATTAGAGGCATGAGCCATTGCACCCAGCACAAAATACATCTTTCTAAAATGACATTCCTTGCATTATATTTTGGCAGTAGGGATGTTATGTTGTGAAAGCAGCCTATGTAGTGATATTTATTACAACTCAATTTCAATTTATCTTGGAGTAGAATGAATTAGAAACTTCCAGTGCAGTCAGAGTTCAAAAAGTAGTTAACTTGATGTAGAAATTGGCAAACTGGGCCAGGCACGGTGGCTCACGCCTGTAATTCCAGCATTTTGGGAGGCTGAGGCTGGCAGATCACCTGAGGTTGGGAATTTGGGACCAGCCTGACCAACAAGGAGAAACTGCATCTCTACTAAAAATACAAAATTAGCCAGGCACGGTGGTGCATGCTTGTAATCCCAGCTACTCGGGAGGCTGAGGCAGAATCTTTTGAACCCAGGAGGTGGAGGTTGCGGTGAGCTGAGATCACACATTGTACTCCAGCCTGGGCAACAAGAGTGAAACTCCATCTCAAAAAAAAAAAAAAAAAAAGAAGAAATTGGCAAACTGGTATTGATGTAATCATTCCTAAACATTTCATTCAAGAAGTCAGTTTTTTTTGTCTTACTCTTTAATCATGCCTTATTGCATCCAGGTTTAAGGCTCTCAGTGTTCCGACTCAAACCTTCCTTGCAGCCTATCCTTATGCAGATTTTGCTCTAGCACTAGCTCTGTTTATTCTTGCCTCTGCTCTGTTCTGCATGTATGCCCTCTGAAATACTCATTGCATATTTTCTGCTTATCTAAAATATATTCTTCCTTTCTCAGCTAACTGTCTACTTTTTTTGTTGTTGAAAACTTCAAGCCCCGAGTCCACAGTGATTTCTTTTTTCTTTAAACCCTCAGAGCACTTGTGGTCCGAGCAGTACCGCTAATTTGGAAATGAATCATATGCTACCTGAAACTGGTATTGTATTGAGATGCTTATGGTGACCCAGACAAAGAAGGTAACAGCACTGGTCAGATTAGATCTGGAATTCTGTGTTCAGCTGTGGTATTTCCTTTTAAGAGGCACATTGAGAAGGTAGATTATTTTAAGAGAGGAATGATTAGAATAATAAAGCATGTAGGAACCAAAGCATTTGAAGAATATGAGAAATTTAGTTCTAGAAGATTTTAGAGGAAGAGGCTCATAAAAGTACATGAAGAGTGTTTTAAAAAACTCTCTTGTAGAAGTTATATCACCATTTTTTGTCATTCCAGAGGACAGAACTGGGACAAGTGTGGATCAGTGGTTGAAAATGACAGGAAATTGGATTTTAGCATAACTTAAAGAAGAGTTAGGGTTGTTAATAACAAATGAAATGGGCTACTTAGATTTTTTGACACTAAACAGAAATCGAATGAGTGATAAGAATGTTCTAAAGGGGATATTGAACTATTGAGTGGGTGATTTGACTTGATTTTTTTTTTTTTTTTTTTTTTTTTTTGGTCTTTTGAGACTGAGTCTCTCTTTGTTGCCCAGGCTGGAATGCAACGATGCAATCTCAGTTCATTGCAACCTCTGCCTCCTGGGTTCGAGCAATTCTCATGCCTCAGCCTCCCAAGTAGCTGAGACTACAGGCACGTACCATCATGCCTGACTAGACTTGAATTTGTAAGAAACCACTCTGTTATAGAAATCACTTAGTCTTTCTTCAAATATTTCCTTAAATATAAAGAAATATAAAAGTCTTTGGCTGGGCGTGGTGGTTCACGCCTGTAATCTCAGCACTTTGGGAGGCCGAGGTGGGTGGATCACCTGAGGTCAGGAGCTCAAGGCCAGCCTGACCAACATGGAGAAACCCCATCTCTACTAAAAATACAAAATTAGCCAGGTGTGGTGGTGCATGCCTATAATCCCAGCTACTCGGAGGCTGAGGCAGGAGAATCACTTGAACCCAGGAGGTAGAGGTTGTGGTGAGCCAAGATTGCACTATTGCACTCCAGCCTGGGCAACAAGAATGAAACTCTGTCTAAAAAAAAACAAAAGAGACTGGGCGCGGTGGCTCAAGCCTGTAATCCCAGCACTTTGGGAGGCCGAGGCGGGTGGATCACGAGGTCAAGAGATCGAGACCATCCTGGTCAACATGGTGAAACCCCGTCTCTACTAAAAATACAAAAAAAAAAATTAGCTGGGCATGGTGGCATGTGCCTGTAATCCCAGCTACTCAGGGAGGCTGAGGCAGGAGAATTGTCTGAACCCAGGAGGCGGAGGTTGCGGTGAGCCAAGATCACGCCATTGCACTCCAGCCTGGGTAACAAGAGCGAAACTCCGTCACAAAAAAAAACAAAACAAAAAACGAAAGAAATATAAATCTTTAGTATGTTTTGATACAGCTTTACTTATAATACCGATACTTTTTTGGGGCTTCCATAGGGACCAGTACCATGTGAACAACTCCAGTAAGGTAAATCCAGGATTTTGTTGGATTTTCATTGTCTTGGTATTCATGACCAAGTTTCTCCAAGCAAATTATAAACATTTTTAGAACAGAAACTTTCCATAATATTTCTTTGTAATTTTCACAGTGTTTATAACAGTGCTTAGTTAGATAATTTAACTATAGATTTTCCCCCCTAAAATTAATATATGCAGGCCAGGTCTGGTGGCTCTCACCTTTGGAAGGCTGAGACGGGTGGATCACTTGAGTCCAGGAGTTCGAGACCAGCCTGACCAACATGGAGAAACCCCATCTCTACTAAAAATACAAAAATTAGCCAGGTGTTGTGGTGTACACCTGTAATCATAGCTACTTGAGAGGCTGAGGCATGAGAATTGCTTCAACCCAGGAGACAGAGGTTGCAGTGAGCCGAGATCACGCCACCGCACTCCAGCTTGGGTGACAAAGCGAGAACTTGCCTCAAAAAAAGGAAAAACAAAACAAAACAAAACAAAAATATATATATATATGGTGATACATTGGTAATTAGAAAAAATTAAGAAAATGCAGAAAAGTGCGAAACAGAAAATAAAAATTTTCATGGACCTACCTCCTGCCAATACCATTGCTAACTTAAAAAAAAATTTTTTTTTTTTAAAAGATGGGCTCTCACTATGTTGCCCAGGCTGTGTTTGAACTCTTGGGTTCAAGTGACTCTCCCTTCTCAGAATCATAAATAGCTGGGACTACAAAGGAACACACCACCCAACTATTGTTAACTTTTTAATTCATTGTTTTTGTTTTGATTTTATTATAAGGTGATAAATATGCAGGATAAGAAGTTGAAACAGTTTAAAGTGTGAAGTAGATAGAAAAGTTCTCTTGTCCCCGTTCTGTATTATTCCCAGAGGTAACTACTGTTTACTGTCTCTTCTCTATCCTTGTAGAAATTTTCATCTGTAATGATGTTGAATGTATAGTTGAATGTACACAGTATTCTTCAGCTTGTTTTTTTTTTTGAGATGGACTTTCGCTCTTGTTACCCAGGCTGGAGTGCAATAGCGCGATCTCGGCTCACCGCAACTTCCGCCTCCTGGGTTCAGGCAATTCTCCTGCCTCAGCCTCCTGAGTAGCTGGGACTACAGGCACGCGCCACCATGCCCAGCTAATTTTTTGTATTTTTAGTAGAGACGGGGTTTCACCATGTTGACCAGGTTGGTCTCGATTTCTCGACCTTGTGATCCACCCGCCTCGGCCTCCCAAAGTGCTGGGATTACAGGCTTGAGCCACCGCGCCCGGCCTTTTTTTTCTTTTTTAACCTCAACGATATATTTTCTTTTCAGGTCATGTGAGTCTACACCAAGCTTGTCCAACCTTTGGGAAGTGGGCTGCATGTGGCCCAAGATGGCTTTGAATGTGGCCCAATGGAAATTTGTAAACTTTCTTAAAACATTATGAGATTTATCAGCTATTGTTAGTGTTAGTGTATTTTATGTGTGGCCCAAGATAATTATTCTTCTTCCAGTATGGCCCAGGGAAGCCAAAGTTTGAACACCCTGGTCTATACCACTCTTTTGAATGGCTACAGAGTATTCTGTTATATAAGCAAATATAATTTAAACAGTTTTATATTGATTATATTCAGGATATTTTTCTTTCTATTATAAACAGTGCTACAATGAACATCTTTGTAGATGGTTTTCAAAACTTTGTTTTCATGTTTGAGATAGGGTCTTGCATTGTCACCCAGGCTGGAGTGCAGTAGTACAATCATGGCTCACTGCAGCCTCAAATTCCTGGGCTCAATCTCTCCTTTCCTTTCAGCCTCCTGAGTAGCCTGGATTACAAGTGCATGCCACCATACCTGGCTGATTTTTCTGTTT
Source organism: Saimiri boliviensis (assembly GCF_048565385.1). NCBI lineage: Eukaryota > Metazoa > Chordata > Mammalia > Primates > Cebidae > Saimiri > Saimiri boliviensis. The sequence continues at coordinate 187,272,226 of NC_133450.1, forward strand.
TTTGTAGGATGGAATGTCCCTATTTTGCCCAGGCTGGTTTTGAACTCTGGGACTCAAGTGATCTGCCCACCTCAGCCTCCCAAAGTCCTGGGATTACAGGTGTGAGCCACTGCACCTGGCCAGGTTTTTTTTTTTTTATTATTAATTTGTTTTTTCCAACTTTTAAGTTCAAGGGGTACATATGCAGTTGTGTTACATTGGTAAATTGCATATTGTCATATTGCAGAGGTTTGATATACAGATAATTTTGTCACTCAGGTAATCAGCATAATACCCAATAGGTAGTTTTTAGTCCTTACCCTCCTCCCACTGATAGATGGTTTTCGTTATGTGTTTAGAGCTCTCCAATTAGCTTTCCTGGATATTGTGTGTGATTTGCTTGTTGCTGTTTTCTTTGGCATATAATTATACTCAGCTGGACCAAATGCCTCAGTGTCTCAGATCAACATCCTCTATTAGAGGCAGATCCTTCACCAGCAGATAGTATTTTTCTACGGCTATTTTAAAGACCAAAGACTCTGCTCTTGTAAGTAAGTTTGACCTGTGATTTCCACATTTTCCATGTGAAGATGTATTACTTGCTTTTTTCTTTTTTTGATACAGGGTCTCACACTGTTGCCCAGGCTGGAGTGCAGTGGCACGATCATAACTCATTGCAGCCTTGACCTGCCTGGGTTAAGGTGAGACTCTCACCTTAGACTTCCAAGTAGCTGGGACTACAGGCCTTCTTGTAAAGATAGGGTTTTGCTATGTTTCCCAGGATGGTCTTGAACTCCTGGTTGTCAAGCAATCTGCCTGTCTCAGCCACCCAAAATGTTGGGATTAACATGTATGAGCCACTGTGCCTGACTGCATTTTTAAAACAGAACAAAACAATGTCACTGGCGATGGTAACAGGACCAAGTTTATTTATATTGTGATTTCCCCTTTAAAAAACTTGTTACCGGACAGGTGAGGTGGCTCATGCCTGTAATCCCAGTACTTAGGGAGGCTGAGGCAGGAGAATCACTTGCACCCAGGAGTTTGAGACCAGCCTGGGCAACATAGCAAGACCCCATTCCTACCAAAAAATATTTAAAAATTTGTTGTGCATTTGACTCATGCCAGTAGTCCCAGCTACTTGGGAGGCTGAAGTGGGAGGATGGCTTGAGTCCAAGAGGTTGAGGGTACAGTGAGCCACGTTCGTGCCACTAAACTCTAGCCTGGGTGACAGAGCCATCTAGAAAAAAAAAGTTCATGGCTTATCGTTAATTATCCATCTAATTAGACACATTGCTTCTACTCTAGGGAGAGCCCCAAAATTTCGGTTTATAGTCATTGTGAAAAGTAGAAATGGTAATGATTCTAGAGTTTTCAGGCACAAGGTCAGGTACTTCTCATCTCCTTTTTCTTCTGAATGTTATTGTCATCTGCATCAGCTAACTCCCTTTTGCCAGGCTTCCATCAGTCATGGTTTTAGTAGTCCCTGCTGTTAGAGCAGAGCTGTGGCTGGCTTCCTTTCACATAGGGCTTCAGGAAGTTGATTGTGCTTTGTGTGAGTCAGGCAGTGATGGGGGAAAGGACTAATTTCCTCTGACATGCTACTGTTATAAACTGTTCTCTTCCGTATAAGTAGTGTATTCTGTAATTTAGTTTCTAAAAATGGGGTTTCTAAAAGTTGGGCTCTTTAGGCCAATAAGCTTAATTTTTATCCTATTTGTCTGTGCTGTGTATCATTAGTAAATATTTGTTGAATACTTTCTCTGTGAATGTTTATGACACAAATCTGTATTATAGACAAGAGGTCATGGAATCCAGATAGGTTTTTAAATGTCTATTATACAGTGTTCTTATATATTTTATTTTTTATTTTTTATGTTCTATTTTTTTGAGATGGAGTTTCACTCTTGTTACCCAGGCTGGAGTGCAATGGCGTGATCTCAGCTTACCGCAACCTCCGCCTCCTGGATTCAGGCAATTCTCCTGCCTCAGCCTCCTGAGTAGCTGGGATTACAGGCACGTGCCAGCATGCCCAGCTACTTTTTTGTATTTTTAATAGAGACGGGGTTTCACCATGTTGACCAGGATGGTCTCGATCTCTTGACCTCGTGATCCACCCGCCTCGGCCTCCCAAAGTGCTGGGATTACAGGCTTGAGCCACCGCGCCCGGCTCAGTGTTCTTATATAAACCCAAAGACTCCATTAGGATTATTAGATCTGATTTGGAATAAGCAGAATAAATTAAGTTCTTCCTTGAGCAAGGAAATAACTGTGCTGTCTTGTTTTAACATTTATTTTCACATTATTGTTTTTTGTTGTTGTTTGTTTTTTGAGATGGATTCTTGCTCTGTTGCCCAGGCTGAAGTGCAGTGGTGCAATCTCAGTTCACTGCAACCTCTGCTTCCGAGGTTCAAGCAATTCTCCTGCCTCAATCTCTTGAGTAGCTGTCACTACAGGCATGCATCACCATGCCTGGCTAATTTTTGTATTTTTAGTAGAAATGGGGTTTCACCATGTTGGCCAGGCTGGTCTGGAACTCCTGACTTCAAGTGATCAGCCCACCTTAGCCTCCCAAAGTGTTGGGGTTACAGGCATGAGCCACCATGCCCAGCCTTGCATTTTATTATTAGTTTTTTGAGACAGGATCTTGTTCTGTCACCCAGGCTGGAGTGCAATGGTGTGAACATGGCTCTCTGCAGCCTCGACCTCCAGGGCTCAAGTGATATGCTCATTTCAGCCTTCTGAGTGTCTGAGACTATAGGCATGAGCTACCATGCTTGGCTAATTACAAAAAAAATTTTTTTTTTAGAGATTGGGTCTTGCTATGTTGCCCAGGCTGGTCTTCAACTCTTGGACTCAAGCAATCCTTCTGCCTCAGCCTCCCAAAGTGCTGGGATTATAGTCATGAGCCAGAGTGTCCAATGTTTTTTGGCATTTAAAATAAGAGTCTTTGAATTTGAGAGGTATTTTACGTATACCTTCTTTTGTTTTGAGACAGGGTCTTGTTCTGTTGCTCAAGCTGGAGTGCCATGGTGCTAATCAGGGCTCACTGCAGCTTCAACCTTGCTAAGTTCAGGTGATTCTTCCACCTCAGCCTCCTGAGCAGCTGCGACTGGAGGCTTGTGCTACTACACCTGGCTAATTTTTGTATTTTTGGTAGAGACAGGGTTTTGTCACATTACCCAGGCTAATCTTCAACTTATGGGGTCAAGTGATCTGCCTACTTCAGCCTCCCAAAGTGCTGAGATTATAGGTGTCAGCCACCAGGTCCGGCTCCTTTTTTTTTTTCAGATGGAGTCTTGTTGTTACCCACGCTGGAGTGCAGTGCACTCAATCTCGCCTCACTGCAACCTCTGTCTCCCAGGTTCAAAACATTCTCCTGCCTCAGCCTCCTGAGTAGCTGGAATTACAGGTGCCTGCTGCCATGCCCAGCTAATTTTTGTATTTTTAGTAGAGACGGAGTTTCATCATGTTGGCCAGGTTGGTCTAAAATTCCTGACTTAAGGTGATCCACCTGCCTTGGCCTCCAAAAGTGCTGGGATTGCAAGTATGAGCCACTGCGCCCCGCCTCAATTATAATTTTATTTATTTATTTAGAGATGAAGTTTCACTGTTGTTGCCCAGGCTGGAGTGCAATGGCACAATCTCGGTTCGCCACAACCTCTGCCTCCCAGGTTCAAGCGATTCTCCTGCCTCGGCTTCCTGAGTAGCAGGGATAACAGGTGTGCGCAACCACATCCAGTTAATTTTGTATTTTTAGTAGAGACGTGGATTCTCCATGTTGGTCAGGCTGGTCTCGATCTCCTGACCTCAGGTGATCCACGTGCCTTGGCCTCCCAAAGTATTGGGATTACAGGCGTGAGCCACTGCATCCGGCAAGTATAGTTTTTGTTTTGTTTTGTTTTGTTTTTGAGATGGAGTTTCGCTCTTGTCACCCAGGCTGGAGTGCAATGGCGCGATCTCGGCTCACCGCAACCTCCGCCTCCTGGGTTCAGGCAATTCTCCTGCCTCAGCCTCCTGAGTAGCTGGGATTACAGGCATGTGCCACCATGCCCAGCTAATTTTTTGTATTTTTAGTAGAGACAGGGTTTCACCATGTTGACCAGGATGGTCTCTATCTCTTGACCTCGTGATCCACCCACCTCGGCCTCCCAATGTGCTGGGATTACAGGCTTGAGCCACCGCGCCCGACCTGCAAGTATAGTTTTTTTTTTTGTTTTGTTTTGTTTTTTGAGACGGAGTTTCACTCTTGTTACCCAGGCTGGAGTGCAATGGCGCGATCTCGGCTCACCGCAACCTCCGCCTCCTGGGTTCAGGCAATTCTCCTGCTTCAGCCTCCTGAGTAGCTGGGATTACAGGCACGCACCACCATGCCCAGCTAATTTTTTGTATCTTTAGTAGAGACGGGGTTTCACCATGTTGACCAGGATGGTCTCGATCTCTTGACCTCGTGATCCACCCGCCTTGGCCTCCCAAAGTGCTGGGATTACAGGCTTGAGCCACCGCGCCCGGCCGCGCAAGTATAGTTTTTAAAGAGAGAAGTCTCACTCTGTTGACCAGACTGGGATGCAGTGATGTGATTTATCATAGCTCACTGCAGCCTCAAACTCCTGGACATGAGAGATCCTCCCACCTCAGTCTCTCAAGTAGTTGGAACTACAAGCATGTGCCACCACACCTGGCTAATTTTTGAAGTTTTTGTAGAGATGTGTCTCCTTATGTTGCTCAGGCTGGTGCTGAACTGCTAGCTTCAAGCAGTCAGTCCTTCCCTCTGGGCCTCCCAGAGTGCTGAGGTGACATGCATGAGCCACTGTGCCTGACCCCAGGCTAGTTTATTTTGCTTAACATGTTTGTTAGATTCTTCTACTTGATGTGTGTGGCAGTTAGTTCATTGATTTTCATTGCTATGTAATATCTCATTATATGACTATACCATTGTTTATTTATTTAATGTATTAATCTTATGACAGTGTAGATTAAATTATGTAGGGGAGAAATTGGAGGCACTTGAGTTACAGCAGGAGTGATTTAGATTGAACATAAATTAAAATTTCTTGATGAGATTTGAGCTGTCACAGAAAAGCTGTAAAATCCATTTTTCTAGGGCTTTTCAAAAATACGCCCTATTTCCTTCATTTAAAATTTTATTTATTAAATTTTTTTTTTTTTTTTTTTTTTTTTTTTTTTTTTTTTTGTAGAGATGGGATCTCACTGTGTTGCCTAGGCTGGTCTCAAACTCCTGGGCTCAGAGGCTCCTCCTGCCTCCATCTCCCAAAGTGCAGGGATTAGAGGCAGGAGCTACCATGCCTGGCCCCCTTTGTTTGTTTTTAAAACTGATATGCCATAGATGTACATATTGTGGGACTATATGTCATTTAGATAAATTCATATAAGTGTAATGATCAATTCAAGGCGGTTAGGATATGTTACCTCAAACATCTTTTATACTGGGAACACTTGAATTCTTGTCTGGCTATTTGGAAATCTATAATAGATTATCATTAGCTATAGTTACTCTACTCAGCTATCAAATACTAGATCTTATTCCTTTTATCCAACTGTATTTTTGTACTCTTTAATCATCCTTTCTTTTTTATTTATTTTTTTTTTTTGAGACGGAGTTTCGCTCTTGTTACCCAGGCTGGAGTGCAATGGCGCGATCTCGGCTCACTGCGACCTCCGCCTCCCGGGTTCAGGCAATTCTCCTGCCTCAGCCTCCTGAGTAGCTGGGATTATAGGCACGCGCCACCATGCCCAGCTAATTTTTTGTATTTTTAGTAGAGACGGGGTTTCACCATGTTGACCAGGTTGGTCTCGATCTCTCGACCTCGTGATCCACCCGCCTCGGCCTCCCAAAGTGCTGGGATTACAGGCTTGAGCCACCGCCGCGCCCGGCCTTGTTTTTTTTTTTTTTTTTTTTTTTTTTAGACGGAGTTTCACTCTTGTTACCCAGGCTGGAGTGCAATGGCGTGATCTCGGCTCACCGCAACCTCCGCCTCCTGGGTTCAGGCAATTCTCCTGCCTCCGCCTCCCTAGTAGCTGGGATTACAGGCACGCGCCACCATGCCCAGCTGATTTTTGTATTCTTAGTAGAGACGGGGTTTCACCATGTTGACCAGGATGGTCTCGATCTCTTGACCTCGTGATCCACCCGCCTTGGCCTCCCAAAGTGCTGGGATTACAGGCGTGAGCCACCGCACCCGGCCTAATCATCCTTTCTTAATCCGCCTTCCCTGTTGCCTATTGTATACTATGCTTAGGTTGTAATTGCCCTGAATGAGGAAGGTTGGATTACCAGCTTTGCATTTCCTGTTTTGTTGCAGTCTTTGATTACTGGGAAATGGAATAAAAATGTAAGCATATGGTTAAAATGTTGTGTTCAGCTTTATAGAGTACATTAAAAAAATTCTTTTGTTGGCCGGGCGCGGTGGCTCAAGCCTGTAATCCCAGCACTTTGGGAGGCCGAGGTGGGTGGATCACGAGGTCGAGAGATCAAGACCATCCTGGTCAACATGGTGAAACCCCGTCTCTACTAAAAATACAAAAATTAGCCGGGCATGGTGGCACGTGCCTGTAATCCCAGCTACTCAGGAGGCTGAGGCAGGAGAATTGCTTGAACCTAGGAGGCGGAGGTTGCGGTGAGCCGAGATCGCGCCATTGCACTCCAGCCTGGGTAACAAGAGCGAAACTCCGTCTCAAAAAAAAAAAAAAAAATTCTTTTGTTATCTTTAGTAAAAATGAAACATACTTTCTCAAGTGTGGTCTCCAGAAACAATTATCCACTGGACATTTGAGAAAGCCTAATAAAATCAAAGGAAAAAGAATCATGAGGGCCGGGCGCGGTGGCTCAAGCCTGTAATCCCAGCACTTTGGGAGGCCGAGGCGGGTGGATCACGAGGTTGAGAGATCGAGACCATCCTGGTCAACATGGTGAAACCCCGTCTCTACTAAAAATACAAAAAATTAGCTGGGCATGGTGGCACGTGCCTGTAATCCCAGCTACTCAGGAGGCCGAGGCAGGAGAATTGCTTGAACCCAGGAGGCGGAGGTTGCAGTGAGCCGAGATCGTGCCATTGCACTCCAGCCTGGGTAACAAGAGCGAAACTCCGTCTCAAAAAAAAAAAAAAAAAAAAAAAAATCATGAAGTCTTTTTGTGTGTGTGTGTGTGTGTGCTGATGAATACTGCAGTGATGAAATATTTGGTAAAAATGTGACAGGAAGAAGTCTGTGCTAAGGTATGTAAACTATTTTTATCCTCAAAATAGGTAGAAGCAATTCTTAGTCATTAGGAAATACAGGTTTCCAAAAAGAAGAGTTTTTTTTTTTTTGTTTGTTTGTTTGTTTGTTTGTTTTTTACCCCCTGTTGCTGCTTGGTTCTTTCTTTTGCCACAGTAAGTAATTATTTGGAGCTGTAGAAGACAGGCCTATGGATTGTGTTGGGCTGTTAGTTTTCTCTTGCAACTGTTTGCTTTATTGATTTCTGTAGCATTTCATTGTGAATGATGTTGAGAAGGGGTTAGAGGGCAGTGAGGGAGATCTGCCTAGCAACCAAGAAGGGGCTGGCAGTTGGACAGAGGAAGATAATTGCTTTTATATAATTAGAGTTGGGGCAAAGATGATTCAAAAGGCTAAATTACTTACATGAGCCAAATTAGTTATGAGGCAAATTTTAGAGACTTTGTTTGCAAAAGAACAGAGGAAATCTGCTTGCCAAGGAAAGAAGGGTAAATGATAAATATAAACCTGTGTGCCTATCTCACTTCAGCCCTCCATTCCCACAATTATGCCAGAGAGCATGTCACTCTATAGATGGTGCTTTCCTTTTGTAATCTTAATCTTCAGACTCTACCTTTTTTTTTTTTTGACACAGCTTTACTTTGTAGCCCAGGCTGGAGTGCAGTGGTGCAATCTTCGGCTCACTGTAACCTCCGCCTCCTGGGTTTAAGCAATTCTCATACCTCAGCTTCCCAAGCAGTTGGGATTACAGGCACTCACCACCATGCCTGGCTAATTTTTTTATTTTTAGTAGAGATGTGGTTTCGCCATGTTGCCCAGGCTAGTCTCAAACTCTTGAGCTTAGGTGATCCGCCTGCCTCGGCCTCCCAAAGTGCTAGGATTATAGGCGTGAGCCACTGCGCCTGGCCAGAATCTATCTGATTGTATTCTTTAGCCCATTTTTACAGCTTTACTTTTGCTCTGCTTTAACCACTGTGATATAAGGTAGATGTTAAAAGCTTTGGTTTTAGACAGACATGGCTTGGCAAATATATCAACTCCACTACTCTGAGTTGTCTGCTTTTCCATCTCATTGAACCTTAATTTTCACATCTTTAAAATTTGTATATTTGTTAGGGTATTACTACCAGTGATGGTGAAAATACCTATAGCAAAGTATTGCGACATAATTGTTGTGAAAATGATTAGCACTGTCCAAGGCATAGAGTGATTACTTATTTTAATGTAAAAACAGTATTAGGGCCGGGCGCGGTGGCTCAAGCCTGTAATCCCAGCACATTGGGAGGCCGAGGCGGGTGGATCACGAGGTCGAGAGATCGAGACCATCCTGGTCAACATGGTGAAACCCCATCTCTACTAAAAGTGCAAAAAATCAGCTGGGCATGGTGGCACGTGCCTGTAATCCCAGCTACTCAGGAGGCTGAGGCTGGAGAATTGCCTGAACCCAGGAGGCGGAGGTTGCGGTGAGCCGAGATCGCGCCATTGCACTCCAGCCTGGGTAACAAGAGCGAAACTCCGTCTAAAAAAAAAAAACAAAAAACAAAAAAAAAACAGTATTAATATTCTTCATCTAGCTTTATGATATTTATTTATTTAAGACAGGATGCCAAAAGTCTTCCTAGACTTCTCTTTTTTTTATTTGAGACAGGATCTCACTTTTTTTGAGAGAGTCTCACTCTGTTTCCCGGGCTGGAGTGTAGTGATGTGATCATGGCTCACTGCAGCCTCAACTTCCACGGCTCAGGTGATTCTCCTACTTTAGCCTCCCAAGTAGCTGGGACTACAGGTATGTGCCACCACACCCCGCTATTTTTTTTGGGTGGGATCTTGCTCGGTGATCCAGGCTGGAGTGCAGTGGTATGATCTTGGCTTACTGCAACCTCTACATCTGGGTTCAAGCGATTCTCCTGCCTCATCCTCCCAAGTAGTTGGGACTACATGCATGGGCCACCATGCTCCTCTCATTTTTTGTATTTTCAGTAGAGATGGGGCTTTGCCATGTTGGCCAGGCTGGTCTTGAACTCCTGACCTCAGGCGATCTACACACCTCAGCCTCCCAAAGTGCTAGGATCACAGGCATGAGCCACCACACCTGGTCATTTTTGTAGAGAAAAGTTTTCATCATGTGGCTGAGGCTGCTCTTGAACTCCTGGGACTCAAGTGATCTGGCTGCTTCAGCTTCCCAAAGTGCTGGCATTACAGACATGAGCCACTCTGTCCATCCTAGACTTCTCAGTTGAGGAAGAAAATACAAAGAGAGAGGAAAGTTGGGTTTAGTTGAGTTTGTGGCATCTGTGAGATAAGTTACATGTAAGATATATTGAATCAAAAGTATCAATCTCATTACAATTGACCCTTGAAAATGGTACCCCAAAATGCAGATTCGTAGCTTAGTAGAGAAATCTATTAGAGATAAATATTTGGGAGTTGCAGGTATTTGGTAATAAAGACATTAGCTTGAATTAAAATGCTTATGGAGGGCCAGAAAGAAGAAAAAGGGGCTGATGATGCAGCTGAGGAGCTCCAATGTACTGGAATGGGCAGAAGAGGAGCTGATAGATGTGTTCAGAACTGCAGGAAAATGGAAAGTGTTGTGTTTAGGGTCTGTAGCCTAGAGTAGAGTGAGTTTCAGAAGTAATGATCAGATGATGGAGATGAAGGAGACTGGTTGAGGATTAGGAAAAAATGAAGAGATCGTTGGATTTGAAAACAACCATTTCATTCAGGTAATGTGAGGGCAGGCAGTGTATTACAGTAGTTGATGAGTATTTTTGGGCAGTGAAGAAGTGGAATGAGCAAGTGTAGCTACAGATTCAGAAGTTCTGTAGTGAAGAGAAGGGTTAACAGTAGTCTTTTTTTTTTTTTTTTTTTTTTTTTTAATGAGACGGAGTTTCGCTCTTGTTACCCAGGCTGGAGTGCAATGGCGCGATCTCGGCTCACCGCAACCTCCGCCTCCTGGGTTCAGGCAATTCTCCTGCCTCAGCCTCCTGAGTAGCTGGGATTACAGGCACGTGCCACCATGCCCAGCTGATTTTTTGTATTTTTAGTAGAGACGGGGTTTCACCATGTTGACCAGGATGGTCTCGATCTCTTGACCTCGTGATCCACCCGCCTCGGCCTCCCAAAGTGCTGGGATTACAGGCGTGAGCCACCGCGCCCGGCTAACAGTAGTCTTAAAGGCCAGATGTGGTGGCTCATGCCTGTAATCCCAGCACTTTGGGAGGCTGAAGAGGGTAGAACCCTTGAGGTCAGGAGTTTGAGTCTAGCCTGACCAACGTGGTGAAACCCTGTCTCTACTAAAAATACAAAAAAAAAAAGGCCAGGCGCGGTGGCTCAAGCCTGTAATCCCAGCACTTTGGGAGGCTAAAAATACAAAAATACAAAATTTCTACTAAAAATACAAAAAAGTAGCTGGGCATGGTGGCACATGCCTGTAATCCAAGCTACTCAGGAGCCTGAGGCAGGAGAATTGCCTGAATCCAGGAGGCGGAGGTTGCGGTGAGCCGAGATTGCGCCATTGCACTCCAGCCTGGGTAACAAGAATGAAACTCCATCTCTAAAAAAAAAAAAAAAAAAAAGCCAGGTATTGTGGTGCACACCTGTAATCCCAGCTACTTGGGAGGCTGAAGCAGGAAAATTGCTTGAACCCAGGAAGCAGAGGTTGCAGTGAGCCAAGATCATGCCATTGTACTCCAGCCTGGGCCACAGAGTGAGACTCCATCCCCCATGCCCCTACCCCCCCAAAAAAGAGTAGTCTTTTTTTTTTCTTTTTTATTGCATTTTAGGTTTTGGGGTACATGTGAAGAACATGCAAGATTGTTGTATAGGTACACACATGGCAGTGTGATTTGTTGCCTTCCTCCCCATCACCTGTATCTGGCATTTCTCCCCATACTATCTCTCCCCAGTTCCCCAACGCCCCTGTTCCTCCCCTATTTCCCCCTGACAGACCCCAGTTATTCTCCCCTCCCTGTGTCCAAGTGTTCTCATTGTTCAACACCAACCCTATGAGTGAGAACATGCGGTGTTTGATTTTCTGTTCTTGTGTCAGTTTGCTGAGAATGATGGTTTCCAGGTTCATCCATGTCCCTACAAAGGACACGAACTCATCATTTTGGATGGCTGCATAACATTCCATGGTGTATATGTGCCACATTTTCCCTGTCCAGTCTATCATTGATGGGCATTTGGGTTAGTTCCAGGTCTTTGCTATTGCAAACAGTGCTGCAGTGAACATTCGTGTGCATGTGTCCTTATAGTAGAACGATTTATAATCCTTTGGATATATATCCAGTAATGGGATTGCTGGGTCAAATGGAATTTCTATTTCTAGGTCCTTGAGGAATCACCACACTGTCTTCCATAATAGTTGAACTAATTAACACTCCCACCAACAGTGTAAAAGTGTTCCTATTTCTCCACATCCTCTCCAGCATCTGTTGTCTCCAGATTTTTTAATGATTGCCATTCTAACTGATGTGAGATGGTATCTCAATGTAATTTTGATTTGCATTTCTGTAATGACCAGTGATGATGAGCATTTTTTCATATGTTGTTGGCCTCATGTATGTCTTCTTTTGTAAAGTGTCTGTTCAGATCCTTCGCCCACTTTTGAATGGGCTTGTTTGTTTTTTTTTCTTATAAATCTGTTTTTTAAAAGAGTAGTCTTAAAGAAGAAATTTGAGTATTTGAATTCCTTGAAGGGAAGGAATCTAAGAAGGGGAAAGACAAGATGAGAATGAGGAAGGCAGAGATGATAACTGATTTCTTTGTAAAGTGGGATGCAACATCATCAACTGATAGTAAGGTGGTGGTTTAGAGAGCTTGAGGAGAGTTCAAATGTTTCATTCATTTATTCTTTCAACAACTATTGGGCTAGGTGTGGTGCCTCATGCCTGTAATCCCAGTGCTTTGAGAGGCTGAGGAGGGCAGATCACTTGAGGTGAGGAGTTTGAGACTAGCTTGGCCAACATGGCAAAACAGAGTAAAACCCCATCTCTACTAAAAATACAAAAATTAGCTGGTGTGATGGTGGGTGCCTGTAATCCCAACTACTTGGAAGGCTGAGGCAGGAGAATCACTTAAACCCAGGAGGCGGAGGTTACAGTTAGCTAAAATCTCACCACTGTACTCCAGCCTGGGAAACAGAGCAAGACTCCATCTCAAACAAATAAACGAAAACAAACCCCACAACTCTTGTGCTAGGTACTTGGGAAGGAATGGTGAAGAAAAAACCGCTTTCCCTCTTGGAAGTTTGTATAGACTAGTAGGACTACAGAGGAGTTAGACATTAAGCAAAGAAGAATCATACAAATTAATATAAAATTACGAGTAGGAAAAACACAACTGATTTGCGTCTTAAACGAGTGTACGTTTATTATAACATTTGTTAAGGAATGTTACCTGTGCAGATCAGAGAAGTCCTCCTTAATGAAGTGGAGATTGAACTGAGATCTAGAAGAAGAGGAGGACATAACTAGTCAAGAGGAGGAGATAATATTCTAGTCAGAGGAAATAGTATGTGCAAAGGCCTTGCAGTGGGAGAAGGATCTGAGAGAAGGTAAGTATAACCGATATTCCAAGATAAAGGGAAAACATGGATTAAGATGAAACTGGGACTTTTGACCTCAGGTGATGCACCTGCCTCAGCCTCCCAAAGTGCTGGGATTATAGGCGTGAGCCACTGTGTAGTGTGTAGCCTGGCCAACATTGAGAAACCGTCTCTATTTAAAAAAAAAAAAAAAAAAAAGTATGCTGGCAGGTACCTGTAGTCCCAGCTACTCAGGAGGCTAAGGCAGGAGAATCTCTTGAAGCCAGTGTGGGGGCCAGAGGTTTCAGTGAGCCAAGATCACACCACTTCACTCCAGCCTGGGCAAAAGAGTGAAATTTTGTCTCAAAAAAACAAAACAAAACAAAAACCCACCGCAAAACACACAAAAAAACAAAACTATAGTATAGAGCCTTATAGGCAACGTAAGGTGGAAAGTTAGCAGGAATAAGACCAAGGAAGGGGTAGAAGTATAGAAGTTTGTAAACTGAAATCATTGGGTTTGTACTTAGATTTGTTTGAATCCTTTTTCTACCAGTGAAAGCTTCTGGCAAGCCTCTTGACTGCCAAACCACAATTTTAAAATGGAAGTGTTAATATCTGCCCATATACCTTCATAAAGTTGATGAGAATTAAACTCTAAATAAGATAATGTGTGTGAAATTCTATGGTACAGTAACTTTTATTCTTAGTCCCTTTTATCTCTGTTTGTAGAGACTTAACTGTTTTGAAACTTATAAACAAACAGGATATGATCAGTTCCATAAAGATTTATTGGACACTTAACTATGGGTGAGGCATTGAACTAGTCACCCTGGGGATATAAAAATGAGTAAGAAGTGGGCCTTGCCCTCAAGAAATTGAGGTCAAAGAAGGGGTGACAGCCATGTGTTCAGCTAAGCATGATGCAAAACACAAATAGATAATTTCTAAAACTGAAATGTTATAATGGATTATAGAAATTCCAACTGAGGGACAGGGAAGAACTGTAGAAGAAGTCAAGTTTTCCTTTATGGTGTCACTCACTAATTGGGATACGAAGCATAGAAAGAAAGAATAATAGCTTCTGGGGAGATGGTTTGGGTGTTGAATATGCTGAATTTGAAGAGTTGGCAGTACATGTGTTAAGGTTGGAAACATGACTCAGGAGATCAGGGTTAGAGAAGACTTGGTCTGTTCTTTATGGATCTGTTGTGTGGAGGCATGGTGATGAGGTAAATATATACTCAGCATCATTATTATAATATACTCCATTTCATCCACTGTAAGATGCCATGGATTGTAAGAGGCATCATTATTTTATGTACAAATTAAAAAATACTGTTGCTGGGCATGGTGCCTCATGCTTGTCATCTCAGCACTTTGGGAGGCTGAGGCAGGTAGATCACTTGAGTACAGGGGTTCAAGAACAGCCTGGGCAACATGGCAAAACCCAGTCTCTACAAATAAATACAAAAATTAGTCAGGCATGGTGGTATATGCTTGCAGTCCCTGATACTTGGGAGGCTGAAGTGGTTGGATTGCTTAAGCCTAGGAAGTGAAGGTTGCAGTGAGCTAAGATCTGCCACTGCATTCTTGTCTGGAGAGTAGATTGAGACCCTGTCTCAAAACATACACACACACACACACACACACACACACACACACACACACTCACACTCATACACTTGATTGCTCTATGACATGTCATTGATTGTAAGATTCGTTTCAATTTCAGAGTTGTTAAAATAAGAGAAAATAGGCTGGGCATGGTGGCTCATGCCTGTAATCCCAGCACCCTTTCAGGAGGCCGAGGTGGGTGACTCCATTGAGGTCAGGGGTTTGAGACCAGCGTGGCCAACATGGCGAAATCTGGTCTCTACTAAAAATACTAAAATTAACTGGTTGTGGTGGTGCATGCCTGGATTCCCAGCTACTTGGGAAGCTGAGGCAGGAGAATGCTTGAACCCAGGAGGCGGAGGTTGTAGTGAACTTAGATCGCACCACTGCATTGCAGCCTGGGTAATGGAGTGAAACTGTCTCAAAGAAAAAAAAAGAGAGAGAAAATGTCTCACCATCTTAGACTCAATGAAATACTGAAGCTAACATTTAATGAGCCTTTACTCTTTGCCAAGCTCTTTGCTACTATGCAGGTAAGGGATTAATCATTTAATTCTTGGAATAATCTTATCATTCTCATTTTACAAATGAGGGCACTGGACTACTGAAGTTTGTCCTTTTACATACTAAAAAGCTGAATTTACTTTTTTTGCTTTACTCTTAACTGTAAAATATACAAATTAATAATACAGGGTAGTGCTTTGGAACGTGAATGAAATATTTTTTTAAATAAAAGTATTTAGGGAAAGATGGCTTTTATGCATTGTTGGCTGTGAATCAGAGTGTCATTATAGCTGTGGTTTCTGTTTGCTTAGGATATATTAATGGACAGCTGTTTCATAGACTGAAGAGTTCATTATGGCTCTAGTTTAATATTTTAATAAATATTAAATAAAGGGAGTTTAATACAATTCCTTTTTTTTTCCTTGGGAGGGAGTGTGGTATAATGGAAAATTTGGGAATTCAGAGAACTCTGTTTTGAATCTCATTAGTGACTAAAATTGTATCTATAAGTAAGTTTCCTAACTTCTCTAAGAATCATCTTATGGCCAGCTGCAGTGGTTCACACCTGTAATCCCAACACTTTGGAAAGCTGAGGCATGTGCATAGCTTGAGCCCAGGATTTTGAGACTAGCCTGGGTAACATGATGAAACCCTGTCTCTACAAAAAATGGAAATATTAGCTGGTTGTGGTGGTGCATGCCTGCAGTCGCAGCTCCTTGGAAGGCTGAAGTGGGAGGATTGATTGAGCCTGGGAGGTTGAGACTGTAGTGAGTAACCCAGCCTGGGTGACAGAGTGAGACTCTGTCTCAGAAAAAAAAAGAAAGAAAGAAAAAAAAAAAAGAACAGAGAGATCATACTTTAATGATTTTAGTTCTAGGTAAAATCAAAGCATTAAGTTGAGTTAATTGGGTAACATCCTAATTTTTCTTTACACTTCACTATAGCCTGTAAGTCAGTTGCCTAATGTATGAATTAGGTAGATGGATGGCTGGGATGACCTTGTACTGTGTGTGGATGATCAAACTTGGGTTATTTCTGATAAACAGTAACCATAGAAATCTGATTGTATATTAATGTAAACTCTATTCCAACTGAGGCTTATTTATTTAGAAAACATTTAAAAAGATATACTTGAACACTTGTACATGCTCAATTATAACCTGAACTGTGTTTACTTTAGAATTAGTCACTTGTTTTGTTAGTTGAGGTTTGACGTAAGTACTTGTTTGTCTTTGGTTTGAGAGAGAGACCTAAGAGGGAGAAAATTTTATTGATTCTTGGAGAAATTATTTTTTCAAGGACAGGGTAGCATATTTATGTATATTTCATCTATAATCTTTTTAAATTGTGTTTTTGCTATGAAGTTAAGTGGAAGCTTAACAGTGACATCTAAGACTTTTCAGAAATGTTTGTGAATGAATGAGATTAAATAAAGATATATGGCTGCTTTGCAAGTTTAGTTTAGCTGATTATTCTATCCACACCACCATATTTTAATAAAATGTATTACATGGTTCATGTGAGCAAAAATTGGAGCATTAACTATTTCAGTTGGTGTGAATTTGGTATCAGTACTGCAAGAAGAAGGCTGTGTACTTCAAAAATTATGGGTTTTTGAATCTGTGTTTCAATTTCATACTGCACTGTTGAAGTCAGATTTGGGGCACTTTACTTAACCTTTCTATGTTTTAATCCATAAATTGGAAATTACACACTCTACAATGGTGTTTTTTAAAAAATTGCAGCAGTGTTACTGTTTTTGCTTTTGTTCATTAGTTTTAAAGTCAATTAAGTGAGTGACCAGCGTTAGGGGGAAAAGATATAAAGTTTTGGCCAGGCAGGGTGGTTTATGCCTATAATTCCAGCACTTTGGGAAGCCATTGTGGGACTGCTTGAACCCAGAAGTTCCAGACCAGCCTAGTAGACATAGTGAGGCCCTGTCTTAAATTAAAAAAAAAAAAAGCTGGATGTGTTGTGGCATGCACCTATAGTTCCAGCTACTCAGAAGGCTTAGATGGGAGGATCACTTGACCCTGTCTCAAAAGAAAAAAAAAAAAAACCAAAAAATTTTTAAAAATATGATAGACATTTCTTTGCATATTAGTGACCTGACTTTATCTCTTTATTTTCATTCAAGAAATTTTCTCTAATGCCTTGATAGGGACCCTTATTTTTCTTATTTCACAGACATAGCTAATCTTACAATCCTTTATCTTTGGTTTTCTGTTTCATGATTTTAGGAAAGTCTCTTAGAGCAAGTTATTGGATTCTGTTTTCTAAAAAAAATTCAGTTAATGTCTTTTGGTATTACTCTGTCTCAGTTATTTAGAAGCTGTTTTATTGACATATAGTAACTTAGATGTGACCTGGAATTTATTTAATTTGTTCTTCATGTTTCTCACCTATAAAATGGAGGTAATATTGTACCTATAAAGTAGGTAATAAGGAATAAGTGACAAAACACATGTAATACACCTAGGATGTGCTCTTGCCAATAGAAGCACTCAGTAAATATATACTACTTATAATTTATCCTGCAGGAAGTTTAGCTCCTTTATCTGACAGCTTTCTATACATATCAACAAACATGTATAAAACATATATATGTGCTTTTCTTGATTTTTCACTTGACTTTGGACAACTTCTGTTTTCTATTTTATTTTATTTTGGTACAGAATCTCATTCTGTTGCCCAGGCTGGAGTGTGGTGGCATGATCACAGCCTACTGCAGCCTACACTTCCCAGGCTTCCACTTTAGTCTCCTGAGTAGCTGGGACTACAGGCCTACACTACCATGCTCAGCTAATTTTTGTATTTTTTGTAGAGACAGTCTCATTATGTTGCTTTGGCTGGTGTCGAACTCCTAGGCAGATGTGATCCTCTTGCCTTGGCTTCCCAAAATGTTGGAATTACAGGCACAAGTCACCATGCCTGGCCTGGACAACTTTTTACATCAGTCAAGACTGATCTGGCCAGGTGTGGTGGCTCACGCCTGTAATCCCAGTACTTTGGGAGGCTGAGGTAGGTTGATCACCTGAGATCAGGAGTTCAAGACTAGCCTGGACAACATGGTGAAACTCTGTCTTTACTAAAAATATAAAAATGAACGGGCCATGGTGGCACGGGCCTGTAGTCCCAGCTACTCAGGAGGTTGAAGCAGGAGAGAATTGCTTGGACCCAGGAGGTGGAGGTTGCAATGAGGTGAGATCAGCCATTGCACTCCAGCCTGGGTGACAGAGGGAGACTCTGTCTAAATAAATAAAATAAAAAAATAAAGCTAGATCTGCCCACCAAACTATCATTGAAAACCCCTAACTTCTGAGTGTTTGGAGAAATCGATTTGAGTAATAACTCAGTCTCCTGTGTGGATGGCTGGACATGCATCAATTAAACTCTTTCTTTACTGCAACTCCATGGTCTTGGTGAACTGGTTTTGTTTGTGCAGTGGGCAGGAAGAACCTGTGGAGTGATTGTAGGATTACCAGCCCTATCAGCCTTTATCTTTGAATATTACTCCATTTCCATTTGTTCCTATATCATCTTCAGGAACTCCAATATCTCTGTGTTAGAGTTCTGCTACTCTCTTTATATCTTCCTACTTCTCCCCTTTAAAAATTATAAAATCATCAGTTTTCTTAAGAGCTGACACTTCTATTACTGCCCGTAATGAATTTTTATACTTTTTCTCATGTTTGACTTAATATTCTTTCTCATTGAGCTTCCTGTTGTTTTTTATCTGCCTCTCAGCAGTCATCCTCAGTCTTCTGCTTTTCATCTTTTGCTTCTTTGACCCTCCTCTTTTTAAAAATTTAGTGTTTCTTTATCTTTGAGTCCTGTGTTCTTCTACGTTTGTTATAGCAAGAAGCCGCCTCTTAGATTTTAACAAAAAGGGCTCAGATTACCAGTTACGTGATCTAGCAATCTCAGAACAATGAGGAGGAAGTCCTGGCTGTAAATCACTCTTTAGAGAAACTTCTCTTTGTGGAGGATTATTATTTGTAGCTGGCTAAGATGCTATGTCAAGTTAAGATCTGGTGTGGCCTCATTGTTGCCTTATACTAGAATAGTCCTTCCTCCTCCTAGAGTGTCAGCTCTGTGTAGCTTCCTTTGGTACATTAGAAAATGGTCTGCCACTAGTGCAACCAACCACTATGTCCTACGTCTCACAGGACAATTGTTCTCAAGTTCTGCCAAGTTGTTCTCTGGGTGCTGTACCTGACTGCATCCAAAGAGAATTCCTTTGATTTATTTAGCAAGAATGTTCTTCCAACCCCAAGCTTCACTTTGGGCTCTTGCCACAACTTCTCTCAAATCCTGCTAGTTTGCAGCTGTTAAAAGAACTCTCTATAAACCAAAAATAAAATTATAGGCTGGGCATGGTGGCTCATGTCTGTAATCCTAGCACTTTGGGAGGCTGAGGTGGGTGGATCACTTGAGGCTAGGAGTTAGAGACCACCCTGGCCAATATAACTAAACCCCATCTCTATTAAAATGCAAAAAAATAAATTTAGCTGGGTATGGTGGCACATGCCTGTAGTCCCAGCTGCTCAGGAAGGTGGGGAGGGAGGATTGCTTGAGCTCTGGAGTTGGAAATTGCAGTGAGCTGAGATTATGCCACTGCACTCTAGCCTGGGCAACAGAGAGAGACTCTGCCTCAAAACAAACAACAATAAAATAAAGCTCTAAGCCCTCCACTGAATGAATGGACCTCCCCTCTTGGCCAAGGGGAACCCAAAGAAACCTGAGAAACTACTTCAGGCTATGAGGAGAAGAGGCATCTGAAATGCCTCATTATATAGTCTTCCCTTTGGAGTTTAGACACAACTGACCAGCATTAACATTAAAACAGAGATCTTTTTTTTTTTTAAATTGCATTTTAGGTTTTGGGGTACATGTGAAGAACAGGCAAGATTGTTGCATAGGTACACACATGGCAGTGTGATTTGCTTCCTTGGTCCCCTTCACCTATATCTGGCATTTCTCCCCATGCTATCTCTCCCCAACTCCCCACCGCCTGCTATCCCTCCCCACAACAGACCCCGGGCTGTAGTGCTCCCCTCCCTGTGTCCATGTGTTCTCATTGTTCAAGACCCACCTATGAGTAAGAACATGTGGTGTTTGATTTTCTGCTCTTGTGTCAGTTTGCTGAGAATGATGGTTTCCAGGTTCATCCATGTCCCTGCAAAGGACACGAACTCATCGTTTTGGATGGCTGCATAATATTCCATGGTGTATATGTGCCACATTTTCCCTGTCCAGTCTATCATTGATGGGCATTTCGGTTGGTTCCAGGTCTTTGCTATTGTAAACTGTGCTGCAATGAACATTTGTGTACACGTGTCCTTATGGTAGAACGATTTATAATCCTTTGGATATATACCCAGTAATGGGATTGCTGGGTCAAATGGAATTTCTATTTCTAGGTCCTTGAGGAATCACCACACTGTCTTCCACAATGGTTGAACTAATTAACACTCCCACCAACAGTGTAAAAGTGTTCCTATTTTGCCCGGGCACGGTGGCTCAAGCTTGTAATCCCAGCACTTTGGGAGGCCGAGGCGGGTGGATCATGAGGTCAAGAGATCGAGACCATCCTGGTCAACATGGTGAAACCCCGTCTCTACTAAAAATACAAAAAATTGGCTGGGCATGGTGGCGCGTGCCTGTAATCCCAGCTACTCAGGAGGCTGAGGCAGGAGAATTGCCTGAACCTAGGAGGCGGAGGTTACGGTGAGCCGAGATCGCGCCATTGCACTCCAGCCTGGGTAACAAGAGCGAAACTCCATCTCAAAAAAAAAAAAAAAAAAAGTGTTCCTATTTCTCCACATCCTCTCCAGCATCTGTTGTCTCCGGATTTTTTAATGATCGCCATTCTAACTGGCGTGAGATGGTATCTCAGTGTAGTTTTGATTTGCATTTCTCTAATGACCAGTGATGATGAGCATTTTTTCATATGTTTGTTGGCCTCATGTATGTCTTCTTTTGCAAAGCGTCTGTTCATATCCTTCGCCCACTTTTGAATGGGCCTGTTTGTTTTTTTCTTGTAAATCAAAACGGATCTTAAGACTGACAAAACATGACTCTGTGTAGCATCCTACTAGGTGTAGATGCTACTAGATCTAGTTGGACAGTAACTCTTAAGGTCTGATGAGAGACATTCACCACCTATTTTCTCTGAAGCCTGCTACTGGAGGTTTCATCTACATGATGAGAATTTTGGCTTTCACAGCTCCCTTATCTAAACTCAAGCATTTTCTTTATGCTGCATTCAACTCTTCAGGCAGGGTTTAACTTTCAACCATCTGGCAATCAGGAAATCTTTTTTTTTTTTTTTTTTTTTTTTTTTTGAGACAGAGTTTCGCTCTCATTACCCAGGCTGGAGTGTAATGGCGCGATCTCAGCTCACCGCAACCTCCGCCTCCTGGGTTCAGGCAATTCTCCTGCCTCAGCCTCCTGAGTTGGGATTACAGGCACACGCCACCACACCCAGCTAATTTTTGTATTTTTAGTAGAGACGGGTTTCACCATGCTGACCAGGATGGTCTCGATCTCTTGACCTCGTGATCCACCCCCCTCGGCCTCCCAAAGTGCTGGGATTACAGGCTTGAACCACCGCGCCCGGCCAGGAAATCTTTCAATCCACCTATGACCTGTAAGGCCCTCCCACCCGCTGCCCCACTTTGAGATGTTGAAGCAGTTACATTATCTGGAGTAAATATCTGGGGTTTGTCATTTTGCACCAGGAGAATTTAGGACACAGACACACACTAGTAGTTTAGGAGCAGAGATTTAATAGGCAACAGAAAGAGAAAGAATGAGAAGAAGCAACTCTCTCTCTCTCTATTGAGAGAGAGGGGACTTCCAAGAGGAAAAGACTGATTGGTGGCAGATGTGCTGGATTTTACAGTCAGACCTTGAGGAGGCAGTATCTGATTTACTGGATTTATAGGGCTCATAGATTGGTTCAATCAAGTATGAGGTTTGCTTACCACATGGGGAAAGCTGGCTGCCCATCCTAATCTTATTATGCAAATGGACTTTCCCCTTGGCTGGTGCTATTTTGCCTGCTCCTTACTGTACACGTGGCTGGCAGAGAAGGGAAGATGTAACCACCATTTTGAACACGATTGGTACAACTGCCAGCATTTCTGTCTGCAGCTTGATTTCACAGGCTGTTCTCTGTTAGAAAATGATTTGGGACTGCTGCTTATTAAAAGGAAAACCTTACTGAGGACTTCTGTACCTTCACTACCTGCCTAAGTAATTTCTTCTTAACTCCTGCATCATTCCCCTCTCTGTAGTGGTAACTTTAACTGCTGTTACGGGGTATTGGACAATGACTCGTTCTGGTTACTTCCTGCTGAAAAGGGGTGTTGTGTGGGGAACAGTAGCTAGGACTATTCCTGGGGTCTATATAAGGGCCCTCGGAAGAAAGTCGTGTTCGTTCATGGATCTGTCAGCCATTTTGAAGGGTTGTGACACTGGTTTGCCTCTGCCAGATGTTGCTGAAACATTAATATAAAAGTAATATTCATTTTAAAATAAGTGGCATTGGATTTGGGTGGCTAGAGTAACTTTACAGTTAACGTTGGCTAAATGTTTCCTGCAATTATTAATCCCTACATGACTTCCACAGACCATATAAGACATGCTTAAACCTTTTGACTCATCCTAAACATCCTTCTTTTTAAACAACCAACTGTTCTATTTAGGACAAGTATTTGCCATTCTCATAATCCTTTCATGACTTCCACAAACTATGTACAATATGCTTAAACCTTCTGACTTGTCCTAAACATCTCTCTTTTTTAATTTTCTTTTTTTTTTTTTTTTTTTTTTGAGATGGAGTTTCATTCTTGTTACCCAGGCTGGAGTGCAATGGTGTGATCTCAGCTCACTGCAACCTCTGGCTCCTGGGTTCAGGCAATTCTCCTGCCTCAGCCTCTTGAGTAGCTGGGATTACAGGCATTTGCCACAATGCCCAGCTAATTTTTTGTATTTTTAGTAGAGATGGGGTTTCACCATGTTGACCAGGATGGTCTCGATCTCTTGACCTCGTGATCCACTGCCTTGGACTCCCAAAGTGCTGGGATTACAGGTGTGAGCCACCGGGCCCGGCCCTTTAATTTTTTTTTTTAATTATTTTTTTTAAAGACAGGGTTTCACGATATTTGTCAGGCTGGTCTTGAACTCTGGACCTCAGGTGATCCGCCCACCTTGGCCTCCAAAGTGATTGGATTACAGGCTTGAGCCACCACGCCCGGCCAACATCCCTCTTATAAACAACCAACTATTCTCCTTAGGACAAGTATTTACCATACAAGATCCTTTCTTTTTTTTTTTTTTTTTTTTTTTTTGAGAAGGAGTTTTGCTCTTGTTACCCAGGCTGGAGTGCAATGGCACAATCTCGGCTCACTGGAACCTCTGCCTCCTGGGTTCAGGCAATTCTCCTGCCTCAGCCTCCTGAGTAGCTGGGATTACAGGCACGCGTCACCATGCCCAGCTAATGTTTTGTATTTTTAGTAGAGACGGGGTTTCACCATGTTGACCAGGATGGTCTTGATCTCTTGACCTCGTGATCCACCCGCCTCGGCCTCCCAAAGTGCTGGGATTACAGGCTTGAGCCACCGTGCCGGGCCACAAGATCCTTTCTTATACAAAAATCTCTTTTCTTTATACTCTGCTTTCCATAGCCAGGGTGTGACATATTACCAAACCCAATAAGAAGTTCTAGCAAACTCAGTGATAGTAAAACTTTCATGTTTCCTTTTTGTTGGTAACTATTATCCCTGCTGTAAGAAAAATAATTAAACAAAAGACTACAGCAATGGAAACTCTCTGTCCAATATTCCAGTTAGAAGGTGCTACTGTGTTTAGTCTTACTGCAAATAGTAGAGTAAATATAACTCTACTATATAAGACTATATAACAATTCCTGCAAACATGGTATAGTAGATAATTTCCATCTAAAATTTTACTTGCCAAGATACAGTATTTCCCTTTGTGGGTCTATGAAGTTCGTTAGATTTAATTTCCAAAACAAAGAAACCTCCGAGTTATGGGCACGCTACTCACTTTCATTACCTGGCAGATGTTGCAGGATAATTGCCCAGAACTAGCATATTGATCCAGATTTTTATATTACCCATCCCTTTTTGTTTCTTCTAAGCTTCAGGAGATCATCACTTGATTCACAGAAATAAGCAGGGTTAGTCTAAAATGTAGGCAAAAAATCTTAAAAACAATCATTGAGACTAGAATTTAGTGACAAATGGACGATAAGCTTTGTAGCATCATTTTTCTCTCTCCAGTCTTTATTTTAGGTAAAAACAAATTATGATAGGACTGTGTTGTTCATAGAATAAACTTTTCGTCTTATATTTGGCCTGATTATTTGCATAAAGTGCAGAAAGAATAATTATTTCTACATAGGCCTTTTGAATTGGCTTTGATGGAACTCTGTTCCACAAGGAATCTTAGATAAAACCTCTTAGAGCTGAACCCAGCTGTGGATTTGTATTCTCAAATGCCTGTGAGTTAGGTGATCCCCTCCTCTTAAGGTCCCAAGATAAACTTGGAGCTCCTGGGCCTCTTAGAAAGTGACATTTTTTGCTCATCACAGGTCAGGAACCCTGTATGGGGACTGTGTAGGGAAGGGTATGAGGCCAGTTCTTCCCATGGGGCTTTTATTGTGGGGCCTTTATTGGCTCTGCAAGTCTAGATTGACTTCATAAAGGAAAGCATACCCTTCTAGTCAAAGCCTTGGTAAAATAACCAGTTTTTCCAATTGTGTCCTGTTGCAAAAGAAAAATGGATTCTTATTGTACTGATGCAAACAACTATATTGACATAGGTTAAGAGTACTCTCAAGTGGTTTCCAAATTCTAGAGGAACTAGTCAGAGTGAAACAAACATGTTCCAAATTGTGTTCATAGGAGTGTACGTTACTCAATTGTTAAAGGCCATAAATAGTTCAAACTAAGTCTCCTTGACTCTGAAAAACAAAACAAGGATCAGCGATATTCCAAGCAAAAGTCAGAAAGGTTGCTTTAGCTTTGTGAGTGCAGTCCATTTAGTTAACTTCTATTTTGCTTGATATTCGTGAACATTTTAGTTCATGAGTCCTGTACTTTTCCCCCTCTATTCCATGTTACAATCTTCAAAGCTATTAAAAACTCACATTTGAGAACAGCTGTAAAAGTCCTATAGCTTGATGATAAACCATCTTTTGAGAAAGAACAAAGCAAGACAACAATTGTCTGCAAATGACAAAATTTCCAGGGTAGTTATAGTTAAAGACATGACTGACAAGTTTAGTTATCTCTGTGGTTTACAGTAACTTTAACCTTAATTATAATTGATAGCATATATTTAGACATTCGAATTTTAGAAGTCCCATGCAATTTTGGAACATAAATTAGTATTATTCACCAAAATATAACTTAAAAGAAGATTGGACATCATTTTGGCAATCTTATGTGACTAAATATGCCAGATAATCCTGTTTACCTCCTCTCTGGATTTTTCAGGGGCCCTCTGAATCATCCAGAAAGCTAGGCATCGGTAAAGACAATTCTGAAACTTGAAGTTTGATTTTGGGATGCCTATTAAATGTCAGAGGTTTAAAATACTTAATGTTATGAAATAGAATTTCGATTGCCATAAATTACTTATTTTGCCAAAATGGTGACTCAAAAGGCAAAAACCTTTCATTAGCATTTAATATTACGTGAAAATCCTGTTCAAAGCCAACATTTACCCTTGCATTAGTTTATTAATGTTAACCCCAATTTGTTTAAATGCAACCTTATAGATGATTCCATCTAATTTTAACCAATTTGACCACGGGGTGAAATCTTTACAAACATTTGATAACCCCTTTTGCTAAAGGGCAAATCAGCATCTTAAGACAACCTTGCTGTGCTTTTATTTCAATGCTCAATTTATGAAAAGACTATATAATGCCCTTTTGAATTTAATGTTTACACATTTTTTTGCAAGAGTAGTTTTTATAATCTTTCTGTAACTTTCTTAAACCTTTAGCTTTGTCTTATCTAATTTAAGATAATCCCTCATTCCTAGGGCAAAATTTACATTTCTGTGCATTCTTATAATCTTTTGCTAATAAACTTTTTACTGTTGTTATATGCCTTGCATGTAAAAC
The DNA here is from genome assembly GCF_048565385.1 of Saimiri boliviensis. Lineage (NCBI taxonomy): Eukaryota > Metazoa > Chordata > Mammalia > Primates > Cebidae > Saimiri > Saimiri boliviensis. Next base: position 187,298,256 of record NC_133450.1, read on the forward strand.
TGTTGAGTGACCTCAAATACATGTTGTAGTGTTAATGCCTTTTTTTTTTTGGAGACAGAGTTTTGCTCTTGTTGCTCAGGCTGGAGTGCAATGGCACAATCTTGGCTCACCGCAACCTCTGCCTCCTGGGTTCAAGCAATTCTCCTGCCTCAGCCTCCTGAGTAGCTGGGATTATAGGAATGAACCACCATGCCTGGCTAATTTTGTATTTTTAGTAAAGATGTGTTTCTCCATGTTGGTCAGGCTGATCTCAAACTCCTGACGTCAGGTGATCCACCTGCCTTGGCCTCCCAAAGTGTTGGGATTATAGGCATGAGCCACTACTCCCGGCCACACTGTAAACTCTTAGCAACTTTTACTTTTGGTGAAATTCCTGGTTAGTTAGTGATTTTATTTTATTTTATTTTATTTATTTTTTCTTTTGAGACGGAGTTTCGCTCTTGTTACCCAGGCTGGAGTGCAATGGCATGATCTCGGCTCACCGCAGCCTCCGCCTCCTGGGTTCAGGCAATTCTCCTGCCTCAGCCTCCTGAGTAGCTGGGATTACAGGCACGCACCACCATGCCCAGCTAATTTTTTGTATTTTTTTAGTAGAGACGGGGTTTCACCATGTTGACCAGGATGGTCTTAGTTAGTGATTTTAATTATGTACTAGGTGTGGAGCCTAGGATCCAGACAGAAGCGCAGATAAGGTCTGACCCTTTTTGGCATCTAACTCCATGTGTCCCAGCCCTTTCCTATCTGTAAAGCAGGCAATTTGGAACATTTAGCAAACCTAGTATCTAAGTTGTATGATTTAGACCACCTATTTGCATTTTGATGACATTTGCATTTTACCAATAACCCTTTAGACCATTTTTATTTCTTAAAGATTGCAGTCATGTGAACTAAAAAAATTTAAGCACTTCTTTTTCTTTTTTTTTTTTTTGAGACAGAGTTTCGCTCTTGTTACGCAGGCTGGAGTGCAATGGCGTGATCTCGGCTCACCGCAACCTCCGCCTCCTGAGTTCAGGCAATTCTCCTGCCTCAGCCTCCTGAGTAGCTGGGATTACAGGCACGCGCCACCATGCCCAGCTGATTTTTTTTTGTATTTTTAGTAGAGACGGGGTTTCACCATGTTGACCATGATGGTCTCGATCTCTTGACCTCCTGATCCACCCGCCTCGGCCTCCCAAAGTGCTGGGATTACAGGCGTGAGCCACCGCGCCCAGCCTATTTTTCTTTAAGCTAATCAATTAGACCTCTTTTTATTGACATTAGACACAAAACATAAATAGTGACACAAACAGAAGATTTAGCACTTGTAATATTTTTTGTTTGCCAGTTTTTTAATTGGATTACTGATTTCAGGATGGAGCCCTTGGAGGAACAAGGTCAGAATAAGATGCAATTTTAGGGCCTAATAAGCAGGCACAGCTGAAGATAAAGATAGATCCCCAAAATTAAGGGTACCATTTTATACTGGATCTTGGATCCCCAAAAAAGTGAGACACTTTGGGAGAAGACAGTGTGGTGTTTCTACTGTGTATTTCATTTAACCCAAAGTCAGTTGGCTTATTTTGTAACCAGCCCATCCATCTTAGGAGTCTCATCTCTCAGTGGAAGTGGAGGTGGGGATGTTTCCATATCTTTTAGGTGGCCAATAGCATGCGTCTCTGCTTCAAATGTGCAAAGAGTTAAGTATCCCTCCATAACTACTATTAGCCATCCCTTAAAGATTATTTCCTACCTAGTTATTATACACCAATTCTCCCTCATAATGTGAAGTAATTTGCTGTCCCCCAAACTCAAATAATTCAGTCGACTGAAAAGAAAAAAGCTTTTCCCCAGAAAAACATGATCCAAGAAGAGAAAAACACAATGGCCTTTTAAATGTACCTGTAACTGCGATATCCACTTTTAATTAAGCTGAGTGCTCTTTAAGAAAATCCTTTTAAATCCCTTGTTACTAGACTTTAGCCACACCAAGCAGTTAAGATTTTTGGCTTTTGAACTTCACAAAAAAAGTAACCTCACAGGTGAAAACAGCAAGCCTTAATTGGGTTAGGACTTAACCACCAGTATACAAGGTTTTTTTTTGTTGCTGTTCTTGAGACGGAGTTTCACTCTGTCAACCCGGCTGGAGTGTGATGGCATGATCTCAGCTCACTGCAACCTCTGCCTCCCAGGTTCCAGTGATTCTCCTGCCTCAGCCGCCCAAGTAGCTAGGATTTCAGGTACCCACCACCACATCCAGATAATTTTTGTAGTTTTAGTAGAGATGGGGTTTCACCATGTTGGTCAGGCTGGTCTCAAACTTTTGACTTCAGGTGTTCTGCCTGTCTCAGCCTCCCAAAGTCTGGGATTACAGATGTGAGTCACTGTACCCAGTCAGGTACAAGGTATTTTCAAAGGGATGATAAGCAACTTTTGAAACTCTCATTGCAAAATTGTGACTGAAATAGTGAAAGAGATCAGCCCCAAACAACTCCCATTTTGTTTTCATCCCCTAATCTGTCTTTGCCCATCCCTGGATGTAGGCTGAACCAACTTTGAGAGGTGCCTGGTTTATAGTTTATAGTCCAAAACAAAGATGATAACAGTCCTTTTCTAATATATATTTACCTCTTGTCTGGGGATCTGACCAAGGAATTAGCCACAAAATGAGAAACCAAGGCTTAGGAGTCACACAACTGGAGGTTACAAGATTTTGATCCTCCCTTAACTGCTCAAGATCAGTGCTTAAGATATTTTGTAAACTCTGCCCTTGATGGATCAGCTGGCCCCACCTAGACTGATAAATTGGCTTATCTGATTTTGTGGCCCTTACCCAGGAACTGACTTAGCACAAGAAGACGGCCACCATTGTAAAATGGCAGAGACTAAAAGAAGTATTGCCACATGGTTACAGGTCATGTTCCCAAGCACATGAAACAAGATGGAGGCCTGTAGCCGAGTTTGTTACTAACCATTTTGTTGGGCTGGCTTAAATAGGAAGCTTATGGAGTCTTGTGTCTGCATCCTAATCTAAGGTACCCTTTCTTTCAACAGGATCATACAGAAAATCACACAAAACACACCAGATTGACTCCAGTTTAAGACCAACCTTACCAATCTTTTTTCATTAATAAAAACTTTACCAAGAATATAAACAATAATCCTTACTATCCCTTTTTGCTAATTTTCACAGGGAGAGAGAATCCAAAAAACTGACTGGAAATAAATTTTTACCCGTTTGCCAGCATTTCAGGCTTCTAGTTCCCTTCCCCCAGCTGAACTATAAGCAAGCATTTTTAAGGTTTGGAAAGTTTTTTCCCGGGTTGGAAGAACATTATAAAAGCATATATGGGCCATTTAAAATTGTAAATGAAGGAAAAATACCATAGAAAACTCTGGGGGTTCTGATTAGAGTTAAGAGGTACTGCTTCCCTTCCTGTTGACAATAGTGTTTCCTCTATTTCTTCACCCTCCCTGTCATTAAAATGCATGCTCTGAATGAAGAGACCACCCAAACAGGCTGTATGTGAGCAATATGGCTGTTTATTTACCTGGGTGCAGGTGGGCTGAGTCTGAAAAGAGAGTCAATGGAGGGTGGTGGGATAGGAATTGGGTTTATAGGTTTGCAGTAGGCAGTGGAAGTTACAGAAGTTACAGTTCAGGGTGGCTTTTGCAAGCTGGGGAGGGTGTTGTAGGTCTGGAGTCGCGAGGCTGACAAAGGTCAGTTACAAAGTCCCATTGCCTTATCAATTGAGGCAGAAATAAGGAAAAATAGAGAATGTCTCAAGTTAATTAGGCGCCACAGGAGTTGGTCATTCTTTCTCGTTTTGTGGTTTTCCAGTTTCTTCAGACTTTCCAGGAACTCATCTGGAGTGTTCGTGCAGGCCACAGAGGGTACCATGGCATCCATGGCTCGGTCAGTAGGCCTAAAAGACCTTACACCTATGTCCTCTTTTCCTTTGTGCTTATTATAGGAGTCATATTGCTCATCTCCAAAATTCTCTGTCTCCTGCATAACTGCCTGTTTTTAAATTGCAGTTAGGATTTGGCTTAGAAGCAGCATAACATCCCTTCATAAGAGGTCAAACACCTGAGTTAAATTTTGGAAAGCTTCTATATACCTATCAGAGTCATTGGAAAATTGGCCTAAGTCTCCCTTTAATTACCTAAGGTTCTGTAATGGGAACAGGAACCTGAGGGGGCCCAAAATAAGGGGGATCCCCAAATTGTTACCCTGGAAGTTACTTCTCTAACTTTGGAGAAACATTCTCTACAGGCCTGCCTGATATGACCACTGAAATAGCTGGGTTGATTTTGTAATGCCTGAGAAGGTGTAGTAAAAAGGCCATGCCCTTGTGCAAAAGAAAATGACATGGCCAGGCACGGTGGCTCACACCTGTAATCCCAGTACTTTGGAAGACTGAGGTGGGTGGATTTCTTACCTTACCAAGGATTTCTGTACTTGAGGTCAAGAGATTGAGACCATCCTGGCCAACATGGTGAAACCACATCTCTACTAAAAATATGAAAATTAGCTGGGCATGGTGGCACATACCTGTAGTCCCAGCTACTCGGGAGGCTGAGGCAGGAGAATCCTTTGAACCCAGGAGGCAGAGGTTGCAGTGAGCTGAGATCGTGCCACTTCAGCCTGGTGACAGAGCAAGACTCTGTCTCAAACAAAAGAAACAAGAAAATGAGCTGGTTTTTTTTTTAGATTATTAGGGTCCAAGAAATCCTTATGCTTTAGAATGCATTCCAGAGGGGTGCAAGCTGGAGATGATCTGTTACCCATCCAGAAAGAGAAGCGAGAAAAAGGTATCACTTCTGTGATCCAGGGTAGAGAGGAAAACAGTGGGGGCATTCCCCCTGCTGTTTTCCCTATGTGGTTTCTGGGTCCTGCCACCTTGTTGACTGTACCACCCATGGTTGCAGGTATGACCTTTAGCCATGGAACCAGAGAAACTAAGTGATTGGGATTAGTCACACTCACCCATGCAACTCAAGTCCTCTGCCTGTGATTTCCCTTTGTCTTCTAGACTTGCGTGACCTGCCTGGCTCCCTGAAAAATGTATCTTGGGAAAGACTATGTGACATTTGGATTTGGGCAACTGTTGCACTTACCTCCTTAATGGAGGAAGTGTGCTGGTTTGAGCTCTATATCCTGCTATTACAGCCCATGGTGAAGTGTTTACCCTCAGAGAATGGTTCTGGTTAACTTCCAAGCTTAAAATTCCCTTACTAATTAAGTATTATTCTGATTGGAGGCAGAATAGCTGCCTTAAAAGATTGTGTGGGCTGTGGGCGGTGGCTCATGCCTGTAATCCCAGCACTTTGGGAGGCCAAGGCAGGCAGATCATGAGGTCAGCAGTTTGAGACAAGCCTGACCAACGTGGTGAAATCCTGTCTCTACCAAAAATGCCAAAATTATCTGGGCATGGTGGTGTGTGCCTATAATTCCAGCTACTCAAAAGGCTGAGGCAGGAGAATCACTTGAACCCAGGAGGTGGAGTGTGCAGTGAGCCGAGATTGCACCAATACACTCTAGCCTGTGCGACAGAGTGAGACTTTCTCCAAAAATAAGTAACTAAGTAAATAAATACATCATGGGTACCAAATGGCTGTTTTCCTATTGATGGGACAGTATCAAGACTAAAATTTGGCTTCAGAGGATATTTTATTCCTAGTTGTTAAAGGTAAAATTTTCCCATTTACAGAAGCAGCATGAAGCTTGGTTTGTACAGCTAGTGCTCGACTTAAGACCACGATTGGTTCTGACAGACTGGTCGTAACATGATTTGGTCATAAGTTGAGTAGGTTATATGTACAGTACTGTGAAATGATGTTATAAAAATCTTTAAGTCATATTTTATCATAATTTTCTTTCATTATTGTTATATATCATAATTTTCTTTGTTCATTTTATGCTATTTGTATCATCTCTACACCATTTTGTTTCTTATTTTTACACAAAACACAAATTGCTGTACAGAGTCTGGGATAACAGTTGAAATGGTGCACGCAGAGATGGTAGTGCTGCCGGAAGCTGGTCCGCACTGTCGTACGCCCAGCTGGGCAACGTTTGAGCTGCCAGATGTGGAGCAGTCGTGGCTAGCGATTGTGGTCATAAAGTCAAATGGTTGTAAGTTGCATAGGTCGTAAGTCGATCAATACCTGTAGTAGAGAAGCTCAAAAAGGGAGGAGAATTGGGAATCTAGGGTGTTTTTGGTAAAGGACTGACAATATGTCTCATGGAAAGGATCCCTATTCCATCAGGTGGCATTGTTGACCTTGAAATGCCATGTGCTCTCCAGGCCAAGGGCAGAGTGACCTTGACATGCCATGTGCTCTCCAGCCCTAGGGCAGAGAGAGACCTTGAAATGCCTTGTGCTCTCAAGACCAAGGGCAGAGTGACCTTGACATGCCGTGTGCTCTCCAATCCTAGGGCAGAGAGAGACCTGGAAATGCCATGTGCTCTCCAGTCCTAGGGCAGAGAGTCAACTGGAAGTATCATTTTCTCTCCAGACCAAGGGCAGAGAGTGACTCGGAAATGCCATGTGCTCTTCAGACCAAGGGCAGAGAGTGACACTCACTGTCAGGGGGCACCTGCTATTTCTAGAAAATCACAAAGGCACCTTCCCTTGAACTATATTCCCTACAACATTCCCTGATCTTGCCAAACAAGATTATTTCCCTGAACTGTAAAACTTTACTCACATAGCATATACAGAGAGGCTAGGAGATATAGTGGTCAGGGACCGGAAAGGAGGAAATTATGATAGAAAAGTTGGGGATCCTGTTGCCAACACCCCATCAGGTGGTTGGAGGCTGGGGTCAGTCCAGAAGCCTTTGGATAATACTGGAAGGGAACCCCAGCCGTAAATCCTCAGTTGCTCTAGAATGTCTTACAGCCCCATGCAGTGGCTAGGTCCTCCGCGAAAGGAATCTGGTTCAAACATGGCCAACATGCCCAGCAACCCATTGGTCCTGGGGGATTCTCCATGTTCTCTCCAATAAATTTCATAACCAAGTCTTTAAGAATGGCAGCCAGTTTTTTTAACTGGCTGACAGATGCCCATTATTGATTTGATTTAGTTCTAAAGTGGAGGTCAACAGCCCCAAAATGAAAGGACAGAGTTGTAGTCCACTCCTCTACTCACCATTTTGATGAATGTTGTATCTTGGAATCCTGGGTGAGCTCCCGATATGAATTGGCTATGTTTTCTGGGGTAAATACCCAGGGTTGGTCATCTTGTGCCAGGATAATTTAGAACACGGACACACACAAGGAATTTAGGAGTAGAGGCTTAATAGGCAAGAGAAAAAGAAACAGAGAAAGGAAAACAGCTCTCTCTCTAGTGAGAGAGAGGAGATTTCCAGTTCCCAAGCGAAAGACAGGCTGATGGTGGATATGATGGATTTTATAGTTTGTCTTGAGGAGATGGTGTCTGATTTACATAGGGCTTACAGATTGGTTCAGTCAAGTTTGACATTTACATAGTATCCCTGGAAGGCTGGGTGCCTCACCCTAATCTTATTATGCAAATGAACTTTCACCTTGTCTGGTGTCTTGTCTGCTCCTTACTATACACATGGCTGGCAGAGAAGGGAAGATTGAGCCACTATTTTGAACCTGATTGGCACAACTACCAGCGTCTATGTCTGCAGCTTGATTTTACAGGCTGCTTTTTGTTAGAAAATGATTTTGGGCTGCTGCTTATTAAAAGGAAAATCTTACCAAGGACTTCTGTACCCTTACTATCTGCCTAAGTGATTTTTTAACTCCTCTATCAATATGCTCCCTTTCCAGGCCAAACCAATGTATATTTAACATGTATCGATTTTTGTCTTTACCCTAAAATGTATAAAACCAGGCTGTAACCCAAACATCTTGGCATGTGTTCTCAGGACCTCCTGAGGCTGTGTCATGGGCCATGTTTCTTAACCTTGGCAAAATTAACCTCTAAATTGATTGAGATCTGTCTCAGCTGCTTTCTGGTTTATATTCTCATAGGTTTTATTTTGTTAAATCTTGTCCCTGATTTTAGCTATTTTTTATCTTGCTTCTTATTTTAGCATTATTTTTTTTCCAAGAAAAGGGCCTTTATAAGGTCTCAGATACCCTTTTTCATAATTTGCAGAGGGCCATTCTGGCCCTGAAAAATACATTTTAAAAATTAGTCTTGGGCATTCTGTTTAAAAAGCTAGATCTATCTGCATAGATGGAATATTCAGCTTTGTTAGAGTTGTCCTTTTACTTTTCTCTCCTTTATGAGCATCTTGCTAGCCAGTCAGAACAGCTGATCAACTGTGGTCAGTTGACTGACAGATGCCATGGTCCATCTTTATGTCCAAATATTTGACAAATGTAAAAATACAGCTGAATATGCAAATTAATTATTATAACCATGCTAATACACACACATACATGCATACATATATGTGTGTGTGTGTATATATATATATATATATATATATATATATATATATATATACATACAGGGTTATATATGATTCCTGATTCCTATCTTTTATTTTTTTGATTATGGTCTTTTTTTTTTTTTTTGAGACACAGTTTCGCTCTTGTTACCCAGGCTGGAGTGCAATGGTACGATCTCGGCTCACCGCAACCTCTGCCTCCTGGGTTCAAGCAATTCTCCTGCCTCAGCCTCCTGAGTAGCTGGGATTACAGGCACGCGCCACCATACGCAGCTAATGTTTTGTATTTTTAGTAGAGACGGGGTTTCACAATGTTGACCAGGATGGTCTCGATCTCTTGACCTCGTGATCCACTCGCCTCGGCCTCCCAAAGTGCTGGGATTACAGGCTTAAGCCACCGTGCCCAGCGATTTTAGTCTTTTAAAATCTTAATTTTTAAAAAAAAATTTTACTTAGGTTCTGGGGTACATGTGCAGGTCATGCAGGGTTGTTGCATAGGTTCATACATAACCAGGTGGTTTGCTGCCTCTGTTCCCCCTTCATCTATATCTGGCATTTCTCCCCATGTTATCCCTCCCCACCCTTCTCACCCCCACCCACCACTGCCCCCAGTGTGTGATTCTCCTCTCCCTGAGTCCATGTGTTCTCATTGTTCAACACCTGCCTATGATTGAGAACATGTGGTGTTTGGTTTTCTGTTCTTGTGTCAGTTTGCTGGGAATGATGGTTTCCAGATTCATCCAAGTTCCTACAAAGGACACGAACTCATTGTTTTTTATGGCTGCATAGTTGTCCATGGTGTATATGTCAAATTGTATTATAATACCTAATTTTGGTACAGGGGCCTGGTGGGAGGTGATTGGATCATGGGGTCGGACTTTCCCCTTGCTGTTCTTGTGACAGTGAGTGAGTTCTCATGAGATCGGATTGTTTAAATCAGGTGTCCCCAAACTGCGGCCTGCGGGCCGCATGCGGCTTCCTGAGGCCATTTATCTGGCCCCCCACCACACTTCAGGAAGGGGCACCTCTTTCATTGGTGGTCAATGAGAGGAGCACAGTATGTGGCGGTCCTCCAACAGTCTGAGGGACAGTGAACTGGCCCCCTGTGTAAAAAGTTTGGGGACGCCTGGTTTAAATGTGTAGCCCCTCTCCAACCTTTGCTCCCTCCTGCTCCAACCATGTAACATGTACCTGATTCCCCTTCACCTTCTGCCATGATCATGTTTCCTGAGGCATCCCCCACCATGCTTCCTGTATAGCCTGTGGAAATGTGAGCCAATTAAATCTCTTTTTTAAATAAATTACCCTGTCTCAGGTAGTTCTTTATAGCAATATGAGAACAGACTAATACAATATGCAAACCATTTGAAGATGTATAAGGATTTAAAAACTTTAAGAAACATACGTACACATCTTTTGCAATCTTATCAATTAAGGTAATAATGTTAACAGCCCACTTGGTGTGTATCTTTCCATACTTATCTTCCTATTCATAACAGATGTACAAGCATACTGATAGGTTTGGAGCTATGTCTCCATCAAATCTCATGTTGAATTGTACTCCCCAGCGTTGGAGATGGGGCCTTGTGGTAGATGATTGGATCATGGAAGTGCAGTTCTCATTAATATGTTAGCACTATCCCCTTGGTGCTATTCTCCTGTTAGTAAGTTCTCTTGAGATCTGATTTTTTTTTCCAAGATGTGTGGTACCTTCTCTCTCCCTCTCTCTTCCTCTTGCTCTGGCCATGTAATATGTGCCTGCTTCTCCTTGGCCTTCTGCTGTGATCATAAGTTTCCTGAAACAGATGCTGTCATGCTTCCTGTACAGCCTGCAGAATTGTGGGCTAATTAAATCTTTTTTCTTGGTAGAATATGTAGTCTAAGGTATTTATAACAATAGGAGAACAGGCTACAGAAAATTGATACCAAGGATTGAAGCATTTGCTATAAAGATACCTGAAAATGTGAAAGTGACTTTGGAACTGGGTAATGGGCAGAGGTTGGATGAGTGTGGAGGGCACAAAAGAAGACAGGAAAATGAGGGGGAAATTGGAACTTTTTAAGAGACTTGTTAAATTGTTGTGACCATAATGCTGATAGTGATATGGACAGTGAAGGCCAGGCTGAGGAGTTCTCAGATAGAGATGAGAAACTTACTGGGAACTGGAGCCAATTCACTTTTTTTAGGTGTTAGCAGAGATTGGAGGCATTGTGCCTCTGCCCTAGGGATCTGTGGACTTTGAACTTGAGAGTGATGATTTAGGGTTTCTGGTGGAAGAAATTTCCAAGCAGCAGAGCATTTAAGATGTGGCTTAGCTGTTTCTAACAGCCTGCACTCGTATGCATGAGCGAGGAAATGATCTGAAACTGGAGCTTATTTAAAAGGGAAGCAGGGCGTAAAAGTGGGAATTTGCAGCCTAGCCATGTGGTAGGAAAGAAAAACCCATTTTCAGTGGAGAAATTAAATCAGGCTGCAGAAATTTGCCTAAGTAAAGAGGAGCCAAGTGTTAATTTTCAAGACAATGGGGAAAAGACCTTGAAGGCATTTCAGAGAATTTTGTGGCATCCCCTCCCATTATAGGCCCAGAGGTTTAGGAAGGAAGAATGGTTTCCTGGGCTAGGCCCAGGACCTAGCTGCACTGTACAGCCTTGGGACACTGCTCCCTGCATCCTAGCATCTCCAGCTCCAGTTGGGCTCCAGAGGGCCCAGGTACAGCTTGGACTGCTGCTTCAGAGAGTATAAACTGTAAGCCTTGGTGGTTTCCACGTGGCATTAAGCCTGCGGATGTGCAGAGTGCAGAGGTTGAGGATTGGGAGCCTCCAACTAGATTATAGAGGATGTATGGAAAAGCCTAGATGTCCAGCTAGAAGCCTGCTGAAGGAGTGGGGCCTCATGGCGAACCTCTACTAGGGCAATGCAGAGGGTAAATGTCGGGTGGGAGACCCCACACAAAGTCCCCACTGGGGTATTGCCTAATGGAGCTGTGAGAAGAGGGCCATTGTCCTTGAGACCCTAGAATGGTAGATCCACTAGCACAGGCATCCCCAAACTTTTTACACAGGGGGCCAGTTCACTGTCCCTCAGACTGTTGGAGGGCTGCCACATACTGTGCTCCTCTCACTGACCACCAATGAAAGAGGTGCCCCTTCCTGAAGTGCGGCAGGGGGCAGATAAATGGCCTCAGGGGGCCGCATGCAGCCCGTGGGCAGTAGTTTGGGGACGCCTGCACTAGCAACTTGCATCCTGTGCCTGGAAAAGCCATAGGCAATCAATGCCAGCCTGTGAGAGCAACCATGAAGGCTGAACCCTGGAAAGGTTTAGAACTGCCTAAGGCTTTGGGAGTCCACTCCTTGCATTTGTGTGCCCTGGACGTGAAACATAGAAACAAAGGAAATTATTTTAGAGCTTTAAGATGTAATGACTGACTGCTGGGTTTTGGACTACTTGCATGAGGCCTATCACCCCTTTCTTTTGCCCAGTTTCTCCCTTTTCAAGGGGAGTATTTACCCAATGCCTGTACCTCTATTGTATCTTGAAAGTAACTAACATGTTTCATTTTACAGGCTCATAGCTGGAAGGGACTTGCCTTGTTTCAGATGATACTTTGGATTTTTGACCTTTGAATTAATGCTGGAATATGTGCAGACTTTGGGGGACTGTTGGGAAGGCATGATTGTATTTTGCAATGTTAGAAGGATGTGAATGAAATTTGAAGAGGCCAGGAGCAGAATGATAGGGTTTTCCTCTGTGCCTCCCACAAATCTCATGTTGAATTGTAATCCCCAGTGTTGGAGATGGGGCCTAGTGGAAGGTGATTGGAAATGGGGGTGGAGTTCTCATGAATGGGTTAGCACCATATATTCAGTGCTATTCTTGTGATAGTTCTCATGAGATCTGGTTATTTAAAAGTATGTAGCACCTTCCTGCTCACTCTCTTTCTCCTGCTTTGGCCATGTAAAGTGCTATCTCTCCCTTCACCTTCTACCTTGATTGTAAGTTTCCTGAGGCTTCCCCAGCCATACTTCCTGTACAGCATGTGTAACTGTGGGCCAATTAAACCTCTTTTTTTTTTTTTTTTTTTTTTTTAAAAAAATCTGGTTTAGCACTGAGGAAAATAAAGAAAAAATAAATGAAAATAAAAAATAAGAAAAACAATTTTTAAAAATCACCAAGTTTCAGATATTTCTTTATGGCAATGCAAGAATGGACTAACACATGCAAAACACACACACACACACACACACACACACACACACACACACCCTTTTGGTTTACTTTTTTTTAAAAAAAAAAAAAAACAGCTTTATTGAGGTGTAGTATGCATATCATGCAATTCATTGCTTTAAAGTATAAATCCAGTGGTTTTTTTGTTGTTTTTTTAAAGAGGCAGGGTTTCACCATGTTGGCCAGGCTGGTCTTGAACTCCTGACCTCAGGTGATCCACCTGCCTTGGCCTCCCAAAGTGCTGGAATTACAAGTGTGAACCATCACACCCAGCTTAATCCAGTGGCTTTTAATGTATTCACAGAGTTGTGTAACTATCACCACAATACATTTTAGAACATTATTGTCACTGTAAAAAAGAAACCTCTTATCCATTAGCAATCATTTCCATTTTCTTCATCCTCCCCAGCCCTAGGAAACCATTAATCTACTTTCTGTCTTTATAGAATTACCCATTCTGGACATTTCATATGAATGGAATAATACAGTATGTAGTCTTTTGCAGCTGCCTTCTTTCACTTAGCATAATATTTTTTAGGTTCATCCAAGTTGTAGTGTATATCAGTACTTTCACCATGTTTGCCAGGCTGGTCTTGAACTCCTGAACTTGTGATCCATCTGCCTTGGCCTCCCAAAGGGTTGGGAGTACAGATGTGAGCCACCATGTCTGGCCTTATTTTTATTTTTTGACATGAGGTCTCACTCTGTAACTCAGGCTGGAATGCAGTGGTGGGATCATAGCTTACTGCAACCTTGAACTCCTGGGCTCAAGCAGTCTTCTTGTGCCAGTCTCCTGAGTAGCTGGGACTACAGGTGTACACCACCATGCTTGGCTAATTTAAAAAATACATATTTTTTCTATGAACTCTGCAGAGAAGAAATTCATTTTTCTTTTTAGAGATGGGGTGGAGGTCTCCCTGTGTTACCCAGAAACTTGAGGATGTTCTCAAACTCCTGGGCTCAAGTGATCCACCCACTTAAACCACCCAATGTGCTGGGATTCTAGGTGTAAACCACCATGTCTGGCCTCATTGGCCATTTGTATATCTTCTTTGGGGAAATATTTATTCAGATCCTTTGCCCATTTAAAAATTGGATTATTTGTCTTTTTATTATTGAATTGTATAAGTTCTTTTTATATGCTGGACACAGAACTCTTATCAGATATATTATTTGCAAAAATTGTCTCCCATTTGTGGTTATCTTTTTACTGTCTTAATAATAGCCTTTAGTGTAAAAGTTTTAATTTTGATGAAGTCTAATTTATCTACATATTTTTTCTTTTGTTGTTTGTGCTTTGGGCATTATAGCTAAGAAATCATTGCAAGAGTTTTTGTAGTTGCAGCTATTATAGTTAGATCTTTGATCCATTTTAAGTTAATTTTTGTATGTGATGTGAAGTTTTTGGTTTGCTTTTACAAAATGGAATTATACAAAATGTATTATGTATTTTTACTTAAAACACGTCTTGGTTATCTCTATCAGCCAGTAGATAATTGTCATTTTAAAGTCTGTGGATAAAAGAGGGTGTTACTTTGCCAACTTTAAATTCCCCTTTCTGGAATGAAACCACCTGCAAGTATACCTGCCATCCCTGCTGCTTGTTCCTTATTTCTGTAGATACTGTTCAAAGCAAAACTCTAGACCAATTGCTTTCAGGCTGTAGTTTGCTTTCCATTTTATTAAGACTTCCATCTAATTTTGAGATGAAATAATACTCTTCCTGGAACATCCAGTGACTCCTTGGAATTCATATAATAAAATGTTACTAGGGAAGGGACACAATCTGAAATAGATCTGCCCTTTCATACTCTTTAGACTATTACTTTGTGTATTAGTCTGTTCTTGTACTGCTATAAAGAAATACCTGCGACTGGGTAATTTATAAAGAAAAGAGGTTTAATTTGCTCACAGTTCTGCAGGCTGTGCAGGAAGCATGGTGGCACTTCTGCTTCTTTGGAACCCTCAGAAAACTTACAATCATGATGGATGGCGAAGGGGAAGCAGACACATCTTATGCAGCAGAAGCAAGAGCAAGAGTGGGGAGGTGCTACACACTTTTTAAAAAACCAGATTTCACAACTCCTCATTCACTTATTGACACCAGAACAGCACCAAGGGGATGGTGCTAAAGGCTAAAGTTTTCATGAGAACTCCACCCCCATGATCCAGTCACTTCCCACCAGGTCCCACCTCCAACATTGGGGATTGCAATTTGACATGAGATTTGGGTGGGGACAAGATCCAAACCGTATCACTCTGATAATTTCAAGGAATATTTTGTTTTTTCGTTGGCTTTCCAATTTACTGACTTACTACTTGTAATTCTCTTACAAAATCTGTTTCTCACTGTTTATCCACCTTGCAATTAATAAAAGTGCCCTATTTCATAAAACGATGAAAATTATAACTTTCCCACTTAACAATGTGTCTCCCTGACATTATGTTTTCCTTTCCACTTTGTTTGTTTGTTTATTTAATTGAGACAGGGTCTTGCTATGTCACCCAGGCTGGAGTGCAGTGGCTCAATCTCAGCTCACTGCAGTCTCTGCCTTCTGGGTTCAAGTGTTTCTCCTGCCTCAGCTTCCTGAGTAGCTGGAATTACAGGCATGCACCACCATACCTGGCTAATTTTTGTATTTTTAGTAGAGATGGGGTTTCACCATGTCGGCCAGGCTGGTCTTGGTCTCCTGACCTCAAGTGATCTGCCCACCTTGGCCTCCCAAAGTGCCGGGATTACAGGCATGAGCTACTGCGCCCAGCCTTCCTTCCACTTTAGTTAGGAAATGATTGCTTCAAAATGAGGATTTTTCTTTTCTTTTCTTTTCTTTTTCTTTCTTTCTTTTTTTTTTTTTTTTGCATACAGTCTTGCTCTGTCGCTTAGGATGAAGTGCAGTGTCATGATTTTGGCTCACTGCAACCTCCACCTCCCAGATTCAAGCAATTCTCCTGCCTCAGCCTCATAAGTAGCTGGGGTTACAGGTGCACCTACCACATCTGGCTAAATTTTGCATTTTTGGTAGAGATGGATTTTGCCATGTTGGCCAGGCTGGTCTTGAACACCTGACCTCGAGTGATCCACCTGCTTCGGCCTCCCAAAGTGCTGGGATTTTAGGCATGAGCCACATGCCCAGCCAAATGAGGAATCTTAAAAAAAACTTGGCAATGATATAGTTCTATATACTGCTGCCGTTTTTCATTCCCGTTTCTACCCACTTCTCTTCTCTACATCATTTTTCATTCTATTTCCATTTTACATGACAAATTTTGTTACTTATTTAATTATTCCCAGACTGACATTTGAGATAACAGTAAAAAAAACTTATTTTTAGAGTTATCTTTCCCTTCGAGTGGACTAATACTTTCCTTAGGTTCCTTACCCTTCCTTTAAGCACACAGCAGTAAGAACAGTTTGCTTGGCCAGTCATGGTGGTTCATGCCTGTAAGCTCACCACTTCGGGAAGCCAAGGGGGGTGGATACTTTGAGCCTGGGAGTTCAAGACCAGCCTGGGCAACAAAGTAAGACCCAGTTGCTTAAAAAAAAAAAAAAAAAAAAAAGTTGTTTTTTTCTCCCCTCTAGAAAGCATTTAGGTTACTTTATGCATTTCAAGGCCAAATAATTCCTAACAAAAGTTTAAAATTGACCTTATTCCATATTTTGAGTGATTGATTTGTGTCCATGCATAACTGCTTGCCGTTGCCTTGACTCAATTTGTACATAGCTTCCTGCTAAGTATAGTTTCAGTAGCTACATGTGGATATTTACATATAAATTTGTTAAAATTAAATGAAATTAAAAATTTATTTTCTCAGTTACACTAGTAGCATTTTACATACTCATTAGTCACATAAAGTTGGTGGCTACTACAATTGACAGTGCAAATACAGAATTCTTTCATTGTCACAGAAAATTTTACTGGCACTGATATACTGTTTGACTTATTCCTACCCGTGGGGCTGACATTTGAAATTATTTTAAACCATCTCCTGTTTTATAAGCTTATTTGTTTTTTTTAGACAGAGTCTCGCTCTGTCGCCCAGGCTGAGGCTGGAGTGCAGGGGCACGATCTCGGCTCACTGCAGCCTCCTCCCCTTGGGTTCAAGCGATTCTCGTGCCTTGGCCTCCTGAGTAGCTGGGACTACAGGCATGTGCCACCATGTCCGGATACTTTTTGTATATTTGGTAGAGATGGGGTTTCACCATGTTGGCCAGGCTGGTCTGAACTCCTGACCTCAAGTGATCTGCCCATATCAGCCTCCCAATGTGCTGGGATTACAGGTGTGAGCCACTGCATTTGGCCTATAAACTTATCTTTGATGGACTCTTGTTAGTAGTCATTGTTGCAGAAATCTTGCAATGCCCTATAGAAGTGTTTTGATTGATTGTTTTAAAAACATAGAGTCTATGTTGCTTAGGCCGTACTTGAACTCCTGGGCTCAATCAGTCCTCCTGCCTCAGCCTCCCAAGTAGCTTGGACTATGGGAGTACAATACTGTGCTTGGCAGAAGTTTTTGTTTGTTTGTTTGTTTGTTTGTTTTCTTTTTTTTGAGACGGAGTTTCGCTCTTGTTACCCAGGCTGGAGTGCAATGGCACGATCTCGGCTCACGGCAACCTCTGCCTCCTGGGTTCAGGCAATTCTCCTGCCTCAGCCTCCTGAGTAGCTGGGATTACAGGCACGTGCCACCATGCCCAGCTAATTTTTTTGTATTTTTAGTAGAGATGGGGTTTCACCATGTTGACCAGGATGGTCTCGATCTCTTGACCTCGTGATCCACCCGCCTCGGCCTCCCAAAGTGCTGGGATTACAGGCTTGAGCCACCGTGCCTGGCGTGGCAGAAGTTTTTAAATAGTTTTTGGCAATTTTGTGTGGCAAATATAAAAGTCATTTTAAGCTGAAATATTTTAAGTAAGTATCCTATTTATGTTTTAAGCACATAATATATTCACATGATAATTTTAAGTAAGAATAAAGGATATATGGTTAAAAGTAAATCTTCTCCTGTCTGCCTCTCAGTTGTCCTTGATAGAGGCATGTACTGAAACAAGGTTTTTTGTATATTCTTCTAGATATTTTTTTATCTTTAAGCATATGTGTACATGTCTTCACTTTTGAAAATGCAAGTGGTAGCATTCTATGTACACTTTTTATCGTGTATGTGTGTGTGTCAGGTCTTAAGTCTGGACCATTTGTGTTTTTACATTAATGTATTTTGGAGATTATTCCATGTGGGTACCTGTAAATCTGCCTGATTTTTATTCCATAGTATTTCATTACATAGGTGTATTTTAGCTTGTCTACTCATTGTCTATTGAACACTTAGGCTGATTCTAACATTTTACTATTGCCAAATAGGTTACAATGAGCGTCTTTATTTTTGTAAATGTGCAAGTATAGCAATATGAGAAGTAGTACTGGGAGAGCACAGGTCTGTGCTTTTTAAGACTTTGATATATTCTGTGAAATTGCCCTTCCTAGTGACTGTTCCAAATTATATGCTTACCTACAGTGTATGAGAATGTCTGTTTCTCTGTCCCTCATCATTACGGCTTATCATAAAACTTATCATATAGCAGTGTTATTAAAGATTGCAATAAAAAGTTTATTAAATTTTTGCTAGATGTGGTGGTGCATGTATGTAGTCTCACTATTCTGGAGGCTGAGGTGGGAGGATGGCTTGAGCCTGGGAGGTTGAGGCTGCACCATGTTTCCCAGGCTGGCCTTGAACTCCTGGGTTCAAGTGATCCTTCTGCCGCAGCCTCTCAAAGTGTGGAGATTACAGGCATCAGCCACTGCACCCAGCCAGTAATGTACTTTCTATAATGGAAATAAATTAAGAGCTTTGAGTATAGCTATTCTGAGTTGCAAACTTATCCATATACTTTGGATAAAAATATCTAAGCTAACATGTGCTAAGAAACCTGAGCTTAGTTAGAAGACAACTTCATTTTTGCATGAAGTTAGACCCTAAGGTAATCAGAACAATCTATAAGAATAACTTTCGTATGCATTAGTAATAAGTTGTCAGAAAAAGTAAGAGGAAAAAATATCCCATCCACAATAGCACAAAAGTATAAAATACCTAAGAATAGGCCAGGCACAGAGGCTTACATCTGTAATCCCAGCACTTTGGGAGACTGAGGCTGGTGGATCACTTGAGGCCAGGAGTTCGAGACCAGCCTGGCCAACATGGTAAAAACCTGTCTCCACTAAACATACAAAAATTAATCGAGCATGGTGGCATGTGCCTGTAGTCCCAGTTTCTCGGGAGACTGAGCCTCAAGTATCACTTGAACCCCGGAGGTAGAGGTTGCAGTGAGCTGAGATTGCACCACTGCACTCCGGCCTGAGTGACAGTGAGACTCTGTCTCAAAAAAATACAATAAAAATATTTAAGAATAAAGCCACATGAGATATGAAAGCATAAGAGGCAAAATATTATAAACTATGTGACCTCAAACCCTTATACTGCAAAAGCTTAGAAATGCTGACTAAATAAAATAAATATCCCATTAAGGATGTAATTTAGCTCCCAAGAAAGTAAGGAGACTCTCCCTTGGGCTAAAATGGAAAAGAATTTAAAAACCAGAGTATCCTCTGAGACATAGGCAGAAAGAAATTAAATTATTAAAATAAGAAAATAATAAAAACTAGACTAGAAAGTAGAACTAATGCTTTAAGAATATGGGAGATGGTGGAGGAGCAGTTGTTAATTATCTGTTACTTCTAGTGGAATAGCCTCCCACTCCCTAAGAAATACCTCTGCTAATTTATGCCATTACACACCTAGATTTGCATTCCAAACCTTGAGCTGTTGGACCTAGGGCAAGGCCTCTTTGAATTCCAGGTTTTTCACCTGCAAAATGGGAAAATAGTAGGACCCACCTTTAATTGTGGCGGTATAGTTTAAGTTAAATGAAAATAACACACTATATATTGAGTGCTTACTGTGTTCCAGGGCAGTGCCCTAAGTGCTATATATAAATTCACTTCTCTTTATAAGTGATAAGGTAAACTGAATTGTGACACCCTCTACCAAATCCCTATGTTGAATGAAGCCCCAGCTCCCAATGAGGCCTCTCATTTATAGATGAGGCCTTTTGGAAGTAATTTGGCTTAAATGAGGTCATGAGGGTAGGGCTTTCATGAAGGGGTTAATAACCTTATAAGAACAGCACCAGACCGGGCGCGGTGGCTCAAGCCTGTAATCCCAGCACTTTGGGAGGCCGAGGCGGGTGGATCACGAGGTCAAGAGATCGAGACCATCCTGGCCAACATGGTGAAACCCCGTCTCTACTAAAAATACAAAAAATTAGCTGGGCATGGTGGTGCGTGCCTGTAATCCCAGCTACTCAGGAGGCTGAGGCAGGAGAATTGCCTGAACCCAGGTGGCGGAGGTTGCGGTGAGCCGAGATCGCGCCATTGCACTCCAGCCTGGGTAACAAGAGCGAAACTCCGTCTCAAAAAAAAAAAAAAAGAACAGCACCAGGAAGTTTGTACTCCTTTCCCTGTCTCCCCTGCACCTGGAATCAGGACACAGTGAGAGGGCAGCCATCTGCAAGCCAGGAAGTATGTGCCCTTATTGGGAACAAAATCGGGTGGCATCTTGATCTTGGATTTTACAGCCTCCAGAACTGTGAGCAATAAATTTTTGTTGTATCGAGACCATCCTGGTCAACATGGTGAAACCCCGTCTCTACTAAAAATACTAAAAATTAGCTGGGCATGGTGGCGTGTGCCTGTAATCCCAGCTACTCAGGAGGCTGAGGCAGGAGAATTGCCTGAACCCAGGAGGCGGAGGTTGCCGTGAGCCGAGATCGCGCCATTGCACTCCAGCCTGGGCAACAAGAGCGAAACTCCGTCTCAAAAATAAATAAATAAATAAATTTTTGTTGTTTAAGCCATTCAATCTATGGTGTTTTACTAAGGCAGCCCGACTTAATACATAAGGCAACAAAGGCATTCTTACCATAAAGACATAGATTCTAATGGCTTCCTGGGGACAAGAGATGTGGTGACGGAGTCAGGGAACTGGAAATAAGATCCCTATTTTCCTAAAGCTAGGATTCTCAAAGGGTCATATGCTCAGTTAAAGCCTGGCCTAGAAAATAGTCTCAAGAAGATGAAAAGCAAGTTTATTCATCTTAACCTGAGTTCTGGGTGGATGGAGGAAAAAATGTGTGACTTGAGTATTCATACCCATACCCCTGTGCTCATGAAAGTCTGAGATTTAAATTTGTTTAATTTATAGGTTTCAGCAATCTCTAAGCCAGTAAGCTACCCAAAAAAGTCCAAAGCTAGAAAACAACTTGGGCCACACTCTTACATCGGATTACACAAATTTCTGTGGATAGAGCTCCACTTTACATGAGTTCATAATGCAAAATTATAAAACCTCAAAAAAAAATCAACCAGAGTGTCATGAAACATGATGTAGAATATAATCAGACCTTCATTAACTGGTGATAGCAGACTGCATATAAATGAAAATGAGTATGAAATGATTCTAGACATTTAAAAAGGAATCGAAAAAGTAAGGGATGCTTTTTCGGCCGGAACCGCCATCTTCCAGTAATTCGCCAAAATGACGAACACAAAGGGAAAGAGGAGAGGCACTCGATACATGTTTTCTAGGCCTTTTAGAAAACATGGAGTTGTTCCTTTGGCCACGTATATGCGAATCTATAAGAAAGGTGATATTGTAGACATCAAGGGAATGGGTACTGTTCAGTTTTTTTTTTTTTTTTTTTTTTTTTTGAGTCGGAGTTTCGCTCTTGTTACCCAGGCTGGAGTGCAATGGCACGATCTCGGCTCACGGCAACCTCCGCCTCCTGGGTTCAGGCAATTCTCCTGCCTCAGCCTCCTGAGTAGCTGGGATTACAGGCACGTGCCACCACGCCCAGCTAGTTTTTTGTATTTTTTGTAGAGACAGGGTTTCACCATGTTGACCAGGACGGTCTCGATCTCTTGACCTCGTGATCCACCCGCCTCGGCCTCCCAAAGTGCTGGGATTACAGGCTTGAGCCACAGCGCCCGGCCCTGGAATGGGGACTGTTCAAAAAGGAATGCCCCACAAATGTTATCATGGCAAAACTGGAAGGGTCTACAATGTTACCCAGCATGCTGTTGGCATTGTTGTAAACAAACAAGTTAAGGGCAAGATTCTTGCCAAGAGAATTAATGTGCTATTGAGCACATCAAGCACTCTAAGAGCCAAGGTAGCTTCCTAAAACGTATGAAGGAAAATGATCAGAAAAAGAAAGAAGCCAAAGAGAAAGGTACCTGGGTCCAACTGAAGTGCCAGCTTGCTCCACCCAGAGAAACACACTTTGTGAGAACCAATGGGAAGGAGCCTGAGCTGCTGGAACCTATTCCCTATGAATTCATGGCATAATAGGTGTTAAAAATAAAACATAAAAGACCTCTGGACTGTTAAAAAAGAAAAAGAAAAAAGAAAAAGTAAGGGATACATATTTAGAAAAAAGACCAGTTGGGGCAAGGTGGTTCACGCCTATAATCCCAGCACTTTGGGAGGCGGAGACAGGTGGATCACCTGAGGTCAGGAGTTCATGACCAGCCTGACCAATAAAATAAAACCTTTTTCTACTAAAAATACAAAAATTAGCTGGATATGGTGGTGCATGCCTATAATCCCAGCTACTCAGGAGGCTGAGGCAGAAGAATCACTTGAACCCAGGAGGCAGAGGTTGCAGTGAGTAGAGATTGCACCACTGTACTCCAGCCTAGGCAACAGAACCAGACTCCGTCTCAAAACAACAACAACAACAACAACAACAACAACAACAACAACAACAAACAAGGTATATTTGGAAAAGAACCAAAAAGAAACAATACTAATAGAAAAAATTTTATTAAAGTTAAAAACTCAAGGGGAAAGTTAAAGTCCAACATAGTTAATAGACATTCTCTAGGGGGAGAAAAAGGAGAAGAGAGGAGAGGCAATATTTAATGAGAAATGGCTGGACTTCATAAAGTTAATCAGAAGAAAAGACAGATTATCCACAAAGGAATGACAGATTGATTTAAGACTGTAACAGTAATAATAGAGATCCTGAGAGAAATTACTATTTAGAATTTTTTTACAGCTAAATTATTCAAAATTGAAAGTAAAATAGACATTTCAGACAAAAATGTGAGAATGTAAGCTCAATGATGAAAGGGATTTTTGTCTCTCCACTGCTATATCTCTATTACTTGAACAATTCTTGGCACATAGTAGGCATTTAGTAAGTGTTTGTTGAATAAGTGACAAATTGAATAGTCTCTCACAGTTGCTTCTGGAAGAGGGAAATTGAAATGAGATGAAAGGATTGAGATAAAGAAAAACTATCGAGTAAAAGAATTGGTAAACATGAGTAAATGTAAATAAATATACTTTAGTGGTGGCTTACACCTGTAATCCCAACAATTTGGAAGGCTGGGGTGGGAGGATCGCTTGAGGTCAGGTTTGAGATCATCCTGGGCAACGTGGTGAGAACCTGTTTCTACAAAAAACTTAAAAAATTAACTAGGTGTGGTGGCACATGCCTGTAATCACAGCTACTGGGGAGTCTGAGTGGGGAGGAGCATTTGAACCCAGGAAGTCAAGGAGGCAGTCAGCTATGATCTCACCACTGTACTCCAGCCTGGGTGACAGAGTGAGACTGTCTCAAAAGCAAACCAAAAATAAACATGCTTTTTAAAACTATAATTTTAATTATGTCTAGTATATTACAGTTTTACAAACTAGAAGAAAATAAAGTTCCTGACAACTGTAGGATGTAAAGTAGAAAGTAGAGATGTAGTTACAGTAGTATAAGGTTGTTTTTTTTCTGGGAAGAGTTTAGAGATAACGGATTAGTTAAAATTCAGATGTAATAATTTCAAGAGTAGAGTTTTTATTTACTGGAATATGATGAACTAGTTTTCTGAGGAAACTATTCTCATTCTAGTACACCTTAATACGCTATTGACAGAGACAAAATGCAATAATTTTTCCTACAGAGTTGAATTCTTGGAAGGCCATCAACAATAAGAAAGCAGATGAGCAGGTGCTAAAGCCAGCAGTTGCCTGTTAGTATCTTCTGATTCCTGGTATCTCTGAGCCTGAGTTTTATAGTAATAGAGGGAACTTTCCCTAAGTTACTTTATGATGACAGTAATTTAATATTACTATCACCAGACAATAACATTTTTGGAAAGAAATACTAAGGCCATTTCTAAGCCTAAATAAAGTACCAAGAGTCCTAAAGACATTGTTGAAATGTATCTAGCTTTATATAAACCAGTAATATAGCATTATCAAGTTAAGTTGATTTTAGGAATAAAAGAGTGGTTTATCATCTGAAAATCTGTTAATGTATTTGGGTACATTAACAGACTAAAGAGGAAACATCTTAGGATCATCTCAACAGATGCAGAAGCAGCATTTGATCAAACTCAGTAAGCATTCATGATACAAATTCATAGTAAACTCAAAAGGGAGCTTTCTTTTCTGGACCAGGATGGATTGTTCTGTATTGCTCCTGCTAAGGATAGCTCAAAATCCTGGATACTGTGTATAAACAAACACAAGAAGAGTCTGAAAGATAAAGAGAAGATGGCAGACCAAGTAGGAATTTCAGGACCCATGGAATGACATAGGAGTGAGTTCCGTGGGCTTGCTTGCTTGTTTGTCTCATATATCACGGGTATTAGATCAACTGGCAACTTGGTCAGAAATAGCAATGGGAACATAACACCTCCAAAAAGCCAAGAATAGCTTTTCTCTTTAAAAGATGGGGAAAGGGCCAGGTGCGGTGGCTCAAGCCTGTAATCCCAGCACTATGGGAGGCCGAGGCCAGTGGATCATGAGGTCAAGAGATCGAGACCATCCTGGTCAACATGGTGAAACCCCGTCTCTACTAAAAATACAAAAAATTATCTGGGCATGGTGGTGCGTGCCTGTAATCCCAGCTACTCAGGAGGCTAAGGCCGGAGAATTGCCTGAACCCGGGAGGTGGAGGTTGCGGTGAGCCAAGATCGCGCCATGGCACTCCAGCCTGGGTAACAAGAGCGAAACTCCGTCTCAAAAAAAAAAAAAAAAAAAAAAGATGGGGAAAGAGGAAACCTCCCAAGACAGAAACTTTTAGACAATAACCACCCTATTTTAGCCACATGCCATGGAAAGACCATGGCTCCTCCCCTTTACTAACTCCTGTTAACCCCTGTTAATGATAGATAAAATAGAAATTTGAAAAATATTTAAGTTGGACCGGATGCGGTGGCTCACGCCTGTAATCCCAGCACTTTGGGAGGCCAAGGAGGGTGGACCACGTGGTCAAGAGATCGAGACCATCTTGGCCAACATGGTGAAATCCCGTCTCTACTAAAAATGCAAAAAATTAGCCAGACGTGGTGGCACATGCCTGTAATCCCAGCTACTTGGGAGGCTGAGACAGGAGAATTGCTTGAACCCAGGAGGCAGAGGTTGCGGTGAGCTGAGATCACGCCATTGCACTCCAGCCTGGGTAACAAAAGCTAAACTCCATCTAAAAAAAAAAAAAAAGAAAAAAAAAAGAAGAAAAATATTTAAATAATCCACAGGAAGGACGGAGAAAGGAAATGGAAAATAAAAAATAAAATGGTAGACTTAAGCCCTAACATTTTAATAATTACATTAAGTGTAAATAGTCTAAACACAAATTTAAAGACAATTGGCAGAGTAGATAAAAAACAACCAACTACATGAGTGATACACTCAACAACTTGGTATTATCCTGAGTATAAGGTCACGTTCTGTATGATTCTGTGTGTGTAACATTCTGTAAATGACAAAGTGATGGAGATGGAGAACAGATTAATTGTTCCAGTGGTTCAGGATGATAAGGCAGAATGTAGATATAACTATAAAGTGGTAGTAGGAGGGAGGTTTTTTGTTCTTTTTTTTTTGAGACGGAGTTTCGCTCTTGTTACCCAGGCTGGAGTGCAATGGCGCGATCTCGGCTCACCGCAACCTCAGCTTCCTGGGTTCAGGCAATTCTCCTGCCTCAGCCTCCTGAGTAGCTGGGATTACAGGCACGCACCACCATGCCCAGCTATTTTTTTGTATTTTTAGTAGAGACGAGGTTTCACTATGTTGACCAGGATGGTCTCGATCTCTTGACCTCGTGATCCACCCGCCTCGGCCTCCCAAAGTGCTGGGATTACAGGCTTGAGCCACCGCGCCCGGCAATTCTATATCTTGATTGTGATGACAGTAACATGGGTCTACACACATGATAAATAGCACAGAAATATGCGCACATATCAGGTTTTTTCTTTTTGATATTGTACTATAGACATGTAAGATTTAACTGTTGGTGGGAATTGACTGAAGGGTACATATGACCTCTGTACTACTTTTGCAACTCCTTGTGTATCTGGTTATTTCAAAATAAGCTTTAAAGAAACCTATAGCAAACATCACTCAGTATTGATTTATTAAAAGTATTTTCTTTAAAGTCAGGAACAATACAAGGATGCCTACTATCATTACTTATATTTAATAATTTACTGATAGTCCTAGTCCATGCAATAAGGTCAGAAAATAGTTAAGGTTGCGTGTGGTGGCTCATACCCTGTAATCCCAGCACTTGATCTTGAAAAATATTGGGATTATAGGCGTGAGCCACCGCGTCTGGCCAAAAGTGGTTAATTTTGAAATGTGCAGAGTTAATGTTCATGTATGTTTTTCACAGCATCAAAGAATTGAGTGAGAATCAAAATCTGGAGGAAAGTTCAGGTTTTTCCTTCATGGTTAAATTTTAAAAATTCTGTAGAACAAGTATATTTACTTTGTGTTAGGCTGATGGCCTTATATTTCCAGACACTCAGTGTTGGGGAGAAACCTTATTGGCAGTGGAGTGGCTGGTGGTCCCAGCTGAGGGTTTCCTTCTTTGGTCTTTTGAGTGCAGAGTCTTTGCCTGGGTTGTTCTCTGCCTTCACTGTTAGGAAAGCCACTTGACTCATGGCTGGCAGATAGCACACCAATTCCAGTACCTTGCTACATTTGTAGAAAACCAGTGTATAAACAATGAGGTATAGATAGAAATTGTTTTCCAAGTCCAGTGGGTATTTGAATTTTAAGACATCGTAAATTAGCCAGGTGTGGTGGCACGTACCTGTGAGCTTAGCTACTTGGGATGCTGAGGCAGGAGGATTGCTTGAGACCTGGAGGTCAAGGCTGCAGTGAGTTGTAATTGCACTACTGCACTCAAGCCTGGGTGACAGAGCAAGAGCCTGTCTCCAAAAAAAAAAAAGTAAAAAAGTAAAGACATTGTTTTCTTTAAATTTTCAAACTTATAAAAAAGAAGATGGAATAATATATTGCATACCCATGCACTTGCCATCTTGATTTAACAAATGTTAATGATTTGTTACATTAATCAAGATTAAAAAATAGTGTACAGTGGATAAAGTTGAAATTCTCTTTACTGTCTCAGTCTCTCTCTCCAAGTTGTAGTCACTCTCAAAGTTGGTATGCATTCCTTCCTTTTAGGATTATTATTCTAAAATGTGTGTATATGTCTATTTGTCTATCTTGCAGATATTTAGTCTTTTCTTTTTTTTCTGAAAGTTTTAAAGTAGTGTCACATTTAGGTATTTAATTCATTTATAATTCATAATTGTGTTAGCATGAAGGGCTTAACTTCATCTTTTTTTGTATGAATGACTCATTACAAGTTTCATCTTTAGCAGAGTTTGTTTATGCAGGTATAAGCAAATGTGAATATATATTTTTATTCGCTCTCCACTCATTTTGTATACTTTAATTTTTAATTTTGGGGTACATAATACATGTATATATTTATGGGGTACATGAGATATTTTGATAAAGGTATACAATGCTTAATTACATTAGAGTAAATGTGGTATCTATCACCTCAACCATTTATCCTTTATCTGTTTAACAATCTAATTATATACTTTTAGTTATTTTAAAATGTACAATAAATATTATTTACTGTAGTCCTCCTCTTGTGCTATCATATACTAGATCTTATTTATTCTATCTATATTTTTATACTCATTAATCATCCCCACTCCCCTCCAACTACCCTTTCCAGTAGCTTCCGTTATCCATAGTTCCACTATTTCTGTGTGTTCACTTGTTTTAATTTTTAGCTCCCACAAATAAATAAGAATATGTGAAGTTTGTCTTTCTGTGCCTAGCATATTTCATGTAGCACAATGACCTCCATTTCCATCTATGTTGTTGCAAATGACAGGATGTCATTCTTTTTTATGGCTGAGTAGTACACCTTTGTGTATATGTGGCACATTTTTGTTATTCATTCATCTGTTGTTGAACACTTAAGTTGCTTCTAAATCTTGGCTATTGTGAAATGGTGCTTCAGTAAACATGGGAGTGTAGATTTATTGATTTTTTGTGTGTGTGTGTGGGTGTATACCTAGCAGTGGGAGTATATACCTAGCAGTGGGATTGCTGGATCATACGGTAGCTCTATTTTTAGTCTTTTGAGAAACCTCCAAACTGTTCTCCATAGTGGCTGTAATAATTATATTCCTACCAACAGTGTACAAGGGTTCCCTTTTCTCTACATCTTTGCCAGCATTTCTTATTGCTTGCCTTTTGGATGAAAGCCATTTTAACTGGGGTGAGATGATATCTCATTATAGGTTTGATTTGCATTTCACTGATGATCATTGATGTTTAACACCTTTTTATATACTTGTTTGCCATTTGTGTTTTTATTTATTTAGAGACAGACTCTCACTCTGTCACCCAGGCTGGAGTGCCGTGGAGCAAATTCAGCTCACTGCAACCTCTGCCTCCCAGTCTAAAGTGATCCTCCCACCTCAGATTCCTGA
Organism: Saimiri boliviensis; assembly: GCF_048565385.1. NCBI lineage: Eukaryota > Metazoa > Chordata > Mammalia > Primates > Cebidae > Saimiri > Saimiri boliviensis. The sequence goes on from NC_133450.1 coordinate 187,326,744, forward strand.
GTAGCTGGGACCACAGGTGTGTACCACTACACTGGCTAATTTTCTGTATTTTTGGTAGAGACCAGGTTTCACCAGGTTGCCCAGGTTGGTCTGGAATTACTGAGCTCAAGTGATCCACCTTTCTCGGCCTCTCATAGTACTGGGATTACAGGTGTGAGCCACCATGCCCGGCCTGCCTGTCTTGTTTTGAGAAATATGTATTCAGGTCTTTTGCCTATTTTTAAATTGGATTATTAGATTTTTTTTTTTATTGCCTTGTTTGAGCTTCTTATATATTCTGGTTATTGATCCCTTGTCAGGTGGATTGTTTGCAAATATTTTTTCTCATTCTGTGGGTTGTCTCTTCACTTTGTTGTTTCCTTTCCTTTGCTGTGCTGAAGATATTTTACTTGATGTGATCTTATGTGTCCTTTTTACTTTTTTTCTTTCTTGACAATTCATTTTTGTTTTGCTTGTCATGGGGTATTCAGATCATAGCACATTCAAATCATAGCACTAGTTTGTACATTTTTTTTCTTTTAAACTTCATGCATTTTTGCATACAATTTAAGAAATCTAAACCAGGGTCACTAAGATTTTCTCCTATGTTTTCTTCCAGATATTTCAGTTTTATCTCTTACATTTAGTTCTATTCCTGACTCATTTTAAGTTTTGCATATTGTTTACAGTAAAGATAAAATAAATAAAAATGTATATGCACTTGTATATGAATATCAAATTTTTTCAGTACCGTTGTTAACAAGATTATCTTTTCCTTCAATTGAATTGCCTTGGCAATTTTGTTGAAAATCAATTGATCCATATGTGTGTGGGTCTCTTTCTGAACTTCCTATTATTTTCCATTGATTATTATGTCTTTTTATGCTAATACCACCGTGTCTTGATTCCTGTATCTTTATGATATAACTTGAGATTAGGTGGTATAATTACTCCAACATCTTTTTTCCCCAAAATGTTTTTTAGCTCTTCTGGTCCTTTGTGTGTTTTTTTTTTTTTTTGAGACGGAGTTTCGCTCTTGTTACCCAGGCTGGAGTGCAATGGCACGATCTCGGCTCACCGCAACCTCTGCCTCCTGGGTTCAGGCAATTCTCCTGCCTCAGCCTCCTGAGTAGCTGGGATTACAGGCACGCGCCACCATGCCCAGCTAATTTTTTGTATTTTTAGTAGAGACGGGGTTTCACCTTGTTGACCAGGATGGTCTCGATCTCTCGACCTCGTGATCCACCCGCCTCGGCCTCCCAAAGTGCTGGGATTACAGGCTTGAGCCACCATGCCCGGCCGTGTTTTTATATAAATTTTAAAACCAGCTTGTCAGTATCTAAAAATATGCCTGCTAGAATTTTGATTGGGTTTGTTTTGAATATGTAGATTAATATGAGGAGAATTGCCATTTTAACAATATTAAGTCTTCTAAACACTGACCATGGTATATCTCTTCATTTAGTTACTTCTTTGATTTCTCTTCTCAGTGTTTGTAGTTTTCAACTTATAGGCCTTACACTTCTTTTGTTAAATATATTCCAAGAATTTAATATTTTGGGGGGATGCTGTTGTAGATAGCATTTTTTAAACAGGAAAAAATACATAAAAATTTTATTACATGCACATGTGTGCATGGGAGTCAAGCAAAATATAAATGCTCAAAGAAAGATAAGATGGTTCATGGTTCTATACCATCTTTTGGGGGCCAGATGGAAAGGCCATGTTTTTGGATACATAATAACTATACATATTTATGAGGTACATGTGATATTTTTGTATATGCATACCATGTATAATGATCAACCCAGGTATTTTAGGATGTCCATCACCTAAAATATTTATCACTTCTTTGTGTTGGGAACATTTCAAATATTTTCTTGTAGCTATTTTGGAATATGCAAATTATCGATAACTATATTCACTCCAGTCTGTGATCACATAATACAATGTATTCCTTCAATATAACTGCATGTATGCATTAACCAACCTCTCTTCACCACCCTTCTCCCCCTTCTCAGCATCTGATAACCATCATTCTACTGTCTGCCTCCAAGAGATATTCATTTTAGCTCTCACATGAGTGAGAACATGCAAAATTTGTCTTTCTGTGCCTAGCTTATTTCACTTAAAATGATGCCCTCCAGTTCCTCCATGTTGCTGCAAATGACAGGGTTTCATTCTTTTTTATGGCTGAATAGTATTTCATTGTGTATATACCAAATTTTCTTCATTTATTTGTTGATTGACAAATAAATATAGATTGATTCTATATCTTGGCTATCACGAATAGTGCTACAGTAAACATGGATGCTAATATCCCTTCGACATGCTGACATCCTTTCCTTTGACATACTGATGTCCTTTCAATACCCAGTAATGGGATTGCTGGATCATGTGGTAGTTCTGTTTTTAGGGAAACCTCTGTGCTATTTTCCATAATGGCTGTACTAATTTACCTTCCTGTCCACCGTGTATATGAGTTGTCTTTTCTCTGCATCCATGCCAACATCTGTCATATTTTGTGTTTTTGGTAATAGCCATTCTAACTGGGGTGAGATGATAGCTCACTGTTTTGATTTTAATTTTCCTGATGATTAGTGCTGTTGAGCATTATTTTCATATACATGTTGACCATTCTTTTGAGAAATGTCTAATCAGATCCTTTGTCCACTTCTTATTGGGGTTTTTAAAAAATCTTGATTTGTTTGAGCTCCTTATATATTTTGGATATTAGTCCCTTATGGGATGAATAGTTTGCAAATGTTGTCTTCCATTCTGTAGGTTGTCTCTTTATTGATTGTTACTTTTGCTGTCAATGGCTTTTTAGTTTTATAGGGTCCCATTTGTCTATTTTCATTTATTTGTATGCATTTGAAGTCTTAGCCACAAAATCTTTGCCTAGACCAATGTCCTAGTGTTTCCCTTATGTTTTCTTCTAGTAGTTTTAATGTTTTGGGTCTTATGTTTAACTCTTTAATTCATTTTGAGATTTTTGTGTATGGTGGGAGATGCCTAGTTTCATTCTTCTGTAATATGGATATTCAGTTTTCCCAACACCATTTATTGAAGATATTCTTTCCTCTGTGTTTTTTTGGTACCTTTGTTGAAAAGTCAGTTGGCTGTAAATGCATGGATTTATTTCTGGGTTCTCTATTCTATTCCATTGACCTGTGTGTCAGTTTTTATACCAGTAGTAACCTGTTTTGGTTACTTTAGCTTTTTGATGTATTTTGAGGTCAGATAATTTGATACCTCTAGCTTTGTGTCCATTTTACTCAATATTGTTTTGGCTATACAGGATCTTTTGTGGTTTATATGAATTTTAGGATTTTTTTTTCTATTTCTGTGAAGAATATCATTGATATTTTGATAGGGATTGCATTTAATCTGTAGATTGCTTTGGGCAATACAGTCATTTTAACAATATTGTTAGAATGCATTTGCATAGCATGTCTTTCCATTTGTGTTCTCTTCAATTTCTCTTATCAGTGTTTTGTCATTTTTGTTGTAGAGATCTTTCACCTTTGTTAAATTTATTCCTAGGTATTGAATAGTTTTGTAGCAATTGTAAATGCAAATACTTTATTGGTTTCTTTTTCAGCTAGTTCACTATTAGTGTATAGAAATGCTACTGATTTTTGTAGTTGATTTTGTGTCCTGCAAATTTACTGAATTTATTGATCAGATCTTAGAGTTAAAAAAAACAAACAGTGGCATCTTGAGGTTTTTCTTTATATAAGATCATGTCATGTGCAAAGAGGGACAGTTTGGTCTCCTCTTTTCCAGTGTGGTTGCCTTAAATTTCTTTCTCTTGCCTGATCGCTCTGGCTAGGACTCCCAGTACTAAGTTGAATGAGAGTTGTGAAAGTGGGCCATTGTCTACCAAAGCCAGACAATGGCAGAACAAAAAAAAATAAAACTACAGGCAAATACTCCTGATAAACACAGATGCAAAAATCCTCAACAAAATACTAGCAAACAAAAGCCAGTAATATATCAAAAATATAATACACCATGATCAAATGGGATTTATCCCAGGGATTTAATGATGGTTTTACATGTGCAAATCAATAAATGTGATACATCACATTAACAGAATGAAGGACAAAAACTGTAAGATCATCTCAATAGACATAGAAAAGGCATTTGATAAAATGTAACATCCCTTTATAAAAAAATACTCTTAAAAATTATGCACAAATGCTGGTCTGGTACAGGGATTTTTAATTTTCAGGGACCTGTGAACTTGAAGAAAAAACCCTTTATTTTTACTAACCTCTAACTGAAATGTAATATATCCCCCAATTATAGGGACACTGTAGGCAATGAATCCGTATTAGGAGTGCCTGTGACTTCATTGCTAATAGAAACCACAGATCTTTTCATTTCTTCTTGCCAAAAATAAAAAAAAAATATATGCATAAAAGGAACATACCTCAACACACTAAAGACCGTATGTGACAAACCCACAGCTCACATCCTACTGACTGGGGAAAAGCTGAAAGCCTTTCCACTAAGAACTAGAAAAAGACAAGAAGAACCTGTTTCTTGTGTTGTTGTTTTTTGTTGTTGTTGAGACAGGGTCTCACTCTGTCACCCAGGCTAGAGTGCAGTGGTGCGATCTCAGCTTACTGCAACCTCTGCCTCCTGGGCTCAAGTGAGTCTTTCACCCCAGCCACCTGAGTAGGTGGGATGACAGGTGTGTGCCACTATACCCAGCTAATTTTTGTATTTTTAGTAAAGATGGGGTTTCCCATGTTGGCCAGGCTGGCCTTGTACTCCTGACCTTATGTTATCCACCCACCTCAGCCTCCCAAAGTGTTGGGATTACAGGTGTGAGCTACGATGACTGGCTGAATATTTCTTGTTTTATTATATTGATATTTGTGTATGTGTTGTAACAGTTGCTTCTTTTAATGTTATGGATTGATTGGCTTTTTTAGGGAAGGAGTTTTTTTCTATAGCTCTATCTCTATTGTTGCTAGGGAAAGGTGCTTTGGCTTTGATTCTGGGTGGGTGCAGTAGTGTAGTCTCCGTATGATTTATTCACCTTTACTCAGACTGGTTTCCTGACTTCTGAGTGGTGTAGGCTGCAATTGTTATTGGAGGCTGTGACAAGACTTTGCTGGGGATGGATATGCCAGATGGGCTGGTCCTCTGGAATCAGTAGTAGCAGTGGCATTCTAGGAATGCCAGTCTTTGTGCTCCCTTGGGCCTCTAGGTGGTATGCTTGGGTGCTGGCTGTGCCAGTAACCGACCAAGTGGGTGAGTCCTTGGATCCCCCAGGTGATGTGTGAGGAGTTGACAGTGGTAGCAGCAGTGGTATGCCAATCCTTGCACCACTTAGCAGCATATATGGCTTTTAGTGATGGCAGCAGGCTTGATAGGCTAGTCCCTAGACCTCCTGGTGGTGTACAGTGATGGGTAGCACTCGTGGCAGGATAGGCTAGGCTTTACTCTGGAGAACTGTCCTGTATACTATAAAATATTTACCAGCATCCCTGTTCTTTAGCCAGTAAATGCCAGCAACATCACATGGGAACTTGTTAGAAATTCAGTTTCACAGCCCCTGCTGAGTCTAGAAACCAAGGTGATGTGGCCAAGCAGTGTGTGCTTTAACAGCCCTCAGGTGATTCCACTGCCTTGGTAGATTGCAAGGTTATCCCTACCCCCCAGCCCCCGACTCCCTATGCCCCATCCCCCCACTCCCTACCCCCCATCCCCACACTCAACCCCCCTAACCTCCCCACCCCCCACCCCAGAAAGAACCTGTATTAGTCAGAGTTCTCTAAAGGGACAGAACTAATAGGGTATGTGTGTGTATATACATATATATATATATATATATATATATATATGTATATATGAAGGGGAGTTTATTAGGAGAATTGACTCACATGATCACAAGGTGAAGTCCCACACTAAGCCATCTGCAAGCTGAGGAGCCAGGAAGGCAGTCTGAGTCCTAAAACCTCAAAAGTAGGGAAACCAACAGTGCAGCCTTCAGTCTGTGGTCAAAGGCCTGAGAGCCCCTGGCAAAGCATGGGTGTAAGACCAAGAGTCCCAAAACTGAAGAACTCAGAATCTGATGTTCAAGGGCAGGAAGCATTCAGCATAGGAGAAAGATGGAAACCAGAAGACTCAGCCTGTCTAGCCCTTCCATGTTCCTCTGCCTGCTTTTATCCTAGTTGCACTGACAGCTGATTAGATGATACCCACCTAGATTGAGGGTTGGTCTGTCTCTCCTGGTCCAGTTACTCAAATGTTAATCTTCTTTGGCAACACCCTTACAGACACAGCTAGGAACAATACTTTGCATCCTTCAATCCAGTCACGTTGATAATAGGGTGTCACATCACAGAACCGTTATTATCACTATATGGTTAACTAGCATAATGGCAAATTTATGCTTATTGACCAATTAGTAATTATAGAGCTTAATCTTTTTAAGGTAGTTTTAGCCAGGCCATTCAGAGAGATGTGTATGTACTTCACACATTTATGAAAAAGAACACCAGCTGGGAAGAGTATTTGAACTGAAATGGGACTACAAAAGGCAGTCTCCAGTGAGAGATAGACTTTGTTTCAATAAAAAGAATAGATTTTAGTAAAATGCTGTCTGAAAATGAAGAGGACCTTGTAAAAGGTACAGAATGACCCCTTTTAGAAGTATTGAGCAAGGGTTAGATGTTAGTTAAGATGGAGCTTTCAGTAGCAATGCAGGATAAAGAGAATGGCAGACATACACCCTTAAGCATCCTTTCCAGGTTTTGTGTTTTAGGGTTTTTTATCTTTTTTCCCCGTGTGGCAGGTAGCCCTCATCTTCTTTGATAGTTATTTGGTGCTTTCTGGAATTTAGCAGTTTTCCTACATGTATGGTCTTTGGCCTTTCCCAGGAACTAGCATGTGCACTCCAGTGTGGGATTCTTTCCTGTGTAGTTCTCTACTGCCTTTTTGGAAACAGCACTGTATGATCACATTGACAGGAGTTCCTCTTAATATCTGCTTATTTTCAGAAAGAAGTTATTTTTCATTCTTGTTTTAAATGTTATTATCTGGATCTGGCCTGTTATGCTCTTCTTTTGGCGTGAAGAGAATAGAGGGGATTTCTATGATGGGTTTTAAATAAGGAACATTTGTAACTTAAACCTTTGGAAGACAGCTCACATGAAACTGGCTGCCTGCCACAGGAGTAATTTAGATCTCTCTACCTTGTTGTCAGGAGCCTGGAACAGAGATTTTTTGCATTGGATATGAGATTAGATTGACTTTTAAGGGCTCTCTCTGACTTTCAAGTTTTAATCAGAAGTCTCAGCTTTTTTTTTTTCCTCCAGGATTAGATTTAACAATCTAAACCTAACTCTAACATTGGTACATAGTGCCCAAGAAATGTTGCTCAAGTAAAATGAATTTGGAAATATTCTTCATGGTATCCTCTTTTTTCTCTTGCAGTTAAAAGGGCCAAATTCCAGGGTTCACCAGGTAAGGCTAGCCTTCTATTAAATCTTTTCCTCTTGTATTTTCTGTTATTTTAAAGCAATTTTTAAAAATCATTAATTCATTGATCAAATTCAGTAATTTAATTTATTATTTCACTAGATTAATGAAATCATTAATCTAGTGAAAAATTAGTTTTATTACCCCTTGGCTAACCCAATTCTACTTCTCAATAATAACTATATATCCAGAGGTTTTAATATACCTTTTCAGAATTTTTCACAGAAAATATATCTAGAGATTTTGATATACATTTTCAGACTTTTTCTCAGATATAAGTTTTCCATGTTGATAAGTACAAAACTACACAATTTTTCTCAGAAAAAGTCTGAAATAGGGTAAAAGGATAAATATTGACAATAAATGGATAAATATTGAAATATCAGTGTATCAGGTCTTGCAGTTCATGAATCTGTTTCAGTTTGAGAGTATGTGTATGTGTATCTATGGAGCATATATAAAATTTCTTAAAATTTTAAATATACAAATAGACCATGTGAAACATACCTTACGCAACCAGCTTTTCCTCCCTAGCAACACATCATGAAAGTGTAAGAGAGTGTGTGTGTGTGTGTGTGTGTGTGTGTGTGTCTAGTTCATTCTTTTAAGGTGCTATACAGAATTTTGTTGTAGATTTGTGCCCTGATTAATAGGTCCCTGATCGATTAATATTAATATTTAGGTTCCCAAGTTTCTGCTATTACAAACAATAAGTGTTCTTGTGCACTTCTTATTGCTTGCTTTTGCAAATGTCTCTATGTACTAGAGTCAGAAATAAATTGGTGGGTCAAAGGTATATATATTTTTAAAAAATTTGGTAACTCCTGCCAAATTGTTCTTCTGCAGGTTTTTACTATGTATACTGAGAACAAAAGGTGGTGAACATTTATTTTCCCAAATCCTTATTAACATCCAAATATGAAATTTAAAAATCTTTGTTCATCTTAAGATGAAAACTGGTATTTCCATATTTTAATATGCATTTCCTCAATTTTGAATGTCACTTAGGAAGACTTCCTCTGGTTACTGCTGGAGAAGAAGAGAGGGGAGCTGGGAGGTTACTGGAAATATATGAATATGCTTGGGAACCCAGGAAAATCTGAAAAACTGGACCTTGGGTGCAACAGTAATGAAAGCAGTTTCTGAGCCTACTACTCTCTCTGCTGGCTCTGGGTTAGGACTTCTCTTTTCTGAGAATCCACTCTGTTGTTTCTCTCCCAGCTGGTTTTCTATGCTTACCCATCTTGCACCCATAATAGCTGCTTCAATGGAATTTATACCCCTTCTTTCTAGCTTCAGCACCAACCACCAATTGTCAATATTTATCCTTTTACCCTATTTAAAATCTTTGAGAAGGAATCAGGTTGGTTTCAGCTTTTGGCCAGCTCATGGACTGGCTACTCTTGGTCTATTTACTCTTGTTCTTGTCAGTATGTTAGGGGTGGAGTACACAATAATAATGTGATATAAAACATAGTTCAGTGGCCTACTGCAGTGGTGCTACTACTGGATATGGATGGAGATTCTCCTTCCATGGGCCTTTATCTTCATATATCTTTAATATAATTATAAGTTTTCCATGTTGATAAGTATAAAACTACACAATTTTAAATGATATTTTTAAAAAAGATTACCTTCAGCTGAAATCGTATGACAGATCCCATTTTCTCACATCTTCTCTAACATTAGGTAATCATGTTAAGCAATGTTTGCCAGTTTGATGAGTCAAAAGTGATAGTTTGCTATTTTTTCCTTTTATTAAATTAGGATTAATTTCTTACATAGAAAAGCAAACCCTCAGTTCAGTGCCCCTAATCATGGCTGATGTGGATGTAGTTAGCAAGTACCAAATGTGCTATAGTAAAGCATCAGGTGAGATGCCTCAGTTTGAAGTTTCAGGCCACCACCTTTGTTTAGTACTCAACTTGTACTCTCAGGTTAGAGAATTTCCTTTTCTCAACTCTGTGATGATATTTCTTTTTTTGGCTAGGTGCAGTGGCTCATGCCTGTAATCCCGGCACTTTGGGAGGCTGAGATGGGTAGATCACTTGAGGTCAGGTATTTGAGACAAGCCTGGCCAACTTGGTAAAACCCCATCTCTACTAGTAAAACAATTAGTTGGGTATGGTGGTGCACACCTGTAATTCCAGCACTTGGGTGGCTGAGGCACGAGAATTGCTTGAACCTAGGAGATAGATGTTGTAGTGAGTGAAGATCGTGCCACTGGACTCCGGCCTTGGTGACATGGCAAGACCCTGTCTCAAAAAAAAAAAAAAAAAAAAAATTCTTTTTCTGTAACTTGTGCTTTAGGCCAAACCGAATAGATCAAGATTGAAATCTACTTTCTTTGTGAAGATCTTTTCTTAATTCTTGCCCCAGTCAACAGCTCTGCAGTTCCTTACCACTTTTTCTTTTTTCCTTCTGGTACTTATCTCTTTCTACATCTTATTAAATTTATGTACCTTATCTTTCCTAGTAGATCAATTAGATTTGGATATTGCCCCCTAGACTGCAAGTGAGCTATAAAATCAATTTAGTAGTTTAGGATTTCCATAGAAATAGATTAAATAAATTAGAAAAGAAAATATTAATTTATCATATCTTGTATTCATGCATCTGTCTCAGTTTTAGAGTGTGTATGCATATCTGTTGGGTCATAGATACAATTTCTTAAAATTCAGAAAACAGTATTTGAGATTATGCTCTTGAAGATAGTGTGTAGTTTTATAATTTTAGCAACTCTACTATGTCTTGAATGAGGCTATATTGTACAATATATAGCTTCATTTTTTTCTTGCGTATGTAATACTTTAATTTCTATATTAATTCCAAGACCTTTGTGAGATTGGTTAACAATCTGAGCACTAAATATTATGTCTCCATTTTGCATTTTTTTTCAAAGATAAATTTAACACATATGTGACCCTGAAAGTTCAGAATGTGAAGAGTACAACTGTAGCAGTTCGTGGTGATCAGCCTTCCTGGGAACAGGATTTCATGTTGTAAGTATTCTGCAGCAGCAGTGTGCCTACACATTTCATAATCTTTTTAAGATAATTGCATTGGATGAAACAATTAGAAAATTTTTTTATTTTTGAGATTTATAAAATGTACTGGTACTGTTAAATACCCTTTTGAAAACTGTGGAGTTATAGAAATAAGTGAGTTAAAGAAATTTTGTTTTTTCGTGGTTTTGTAATTTGTTCTTAGAGATGAATAATAATGCAGGTAAACTCCCAATTGATTTGTGTCAGTGAAAATACTACATAGTCAGATTTTCTCAATGGTCAGAATTATTTAGCATGACATTAAACATAACTTCATCTTTCTTTGATTTTTAGAAGGCTCCTTGAAGGAATGTGGCCATGCATGTGAGAGACTGTATCTTTGTGTGTACCTAAGTCATCTGTTTCAGAGGCTGAAGATTTCTGTGCTTATAATCCTTTTGCTTTATGGAGTAAAATGTCCTATATTTAATTAATTAAAATGAATAAATATTAGTAGAATTTCTTGTGTACCACAAAGTTTAGTATATTATGATTTAAACTTTGGCTTTAAGAACTTGATATTTCTTTCTTTCCTCCCCTTAAATTTCGGGAATTTTTTGTCCCTGTTCTAGAAAAGGGGAGAAAAGTATAGAATATATTCAAGAACTAGGAAAATCATTTAGCTTTCTAGGATGCTAATTTCCTTATCTGTAAAGGTTTACTTCTCTCACAAGATTATGCTTGTTTTTTTGGGAGTTGGAGGTGGGCATGAAGGGGCTGAATGAGAAAAAGCATTGAAATTGCTGTGATATTTGAAACTGAACTGAAATCGATTTTCTTGTTTTATAGTGCAGCTCAGAGGGACATAGGGATGGTTATTATTTTTATGGGGAGACATTTCCAATCCTCTGGGCTCTTAATATATTGCTGCTTTTTTTTTTTTTTTTTTTTTTTTTAAGACAGGATCTCAGTCTGTCACCCATGTTAGAGTACAGTGATATGATTATAGTTCAGCGTAGCCTCTAGTTCCTGGGCGCAAGCAATCTTCCTGCCTTAGCCTCCTGAGTAGTGGAAACTACAAGCATGTACCACCACACCCTGGCTAATGTTTGTATTTTTTGTAAAGATGGAGTTTCACTATGTTGCCCAGGCTGATCTCAAACTCCTGGGCTCAAGGAGTTCTCCCACTTTGGCCTCCCAGAGTGCTGGGATTACAGGTGTGGGCCACTGCATCTGGCCTATATTGCTTCCTATAGGACCATTATTGTGATACTTAAAGGCAAGGATTATGAGGTTTTGGGCTGGGACAATAGCAGAAGACATAGAAAAGGATGAATAGAAGATCTTCAGTAAGTAGAACCAAAAGATTTGGTTGGAAGATGGGGTGGGTGGTATGCCAGTCATTAGGATAGGGATTAATATAAGATCAGTTATGGACAATCTTATATTTGAGATTCTTATAGGGCATATAGGAAGGAGAAGTACAGAAGATAGTTAGAAACCTGAAGCCGGCACTCAGGGAAGACGTCTACTTTGGAGAAATATTTTGGTCATTTGAAGCCATAGGTGAAGATGAGAAGGCTTAGGGAGAGAATGTGTATGGTGGTAAAGGAACTGGGGTAGAAGCTGGAGAGTAGCAGCATTTACTGAGGGAACAGAGGAGACTAAAAAGGATTGAACAGAGAGGTAAGAGAGCCAGGAGATAATGGTGTCTTGGAAACTGAGGGAGAACTGGGCTTCAAACAGAAGAAGGCCAATGGTGTTATGTTTCTTATTGGTTGCCTGTCTCTCAAGATTATATAAGCCTCATATATTCCCTCTCTCAGCGACAGTGACATGAGACCTGTGAGACAGGAAACCAGCAATGGAGTAAGCACCTGTTTCCTTCTTTATACATGCAGTGTGCAGAGTCAGCTACTTATGGTTTATAAAAGTCTCTTTCCATGCCAGTATGTTAGCCATAGTCCCGGCTTTGGTATCCTAGCACTTCCAGTTCACTATAACCATTACTTCCAGTTATAACTCTTCCTGTCATGTAAAGCACGGTGATCTCTGGAGCCTCTCATCAGCCTAGCTAGCCTTATTCTTATGTGTTTATTTTCCAATTTCCCATAGCACTTCCCCTTTCAACCCTGCTGTGATATGTGTGAATTTTCTTCCCTGTCTCCCACATTGAGATGCTATGTGAATTTTGCCCTCTCTTCTTTTACATGTGGGTTTTATTAGCTACTTTCTCTACTTTTCTGCTCTTCCTACTCCTTATTCCTCCTATCCTGTCCTATTATATTTATTATTTTTTTTGTTCACTCCTTGCAGAACTCTGTCTACTACCCTGTTCTTTTGTCACTGGAAACTTCATTGCTGGTTTCCTTGTCTTCTGTTCTCCTTTTTCCTTCTCCATGATGTATTATGTGGCAATATCTAATATCCATTTTGGTATTTCTTATATTATTTGTTTTTAATATTTCCATATCTTGTTTTTAGGACTAGATTGTTCATTTCTTTTTTTTTTTTTTTTTTTTGAGACAGAGTTTTGCTCTTGTTACCCAGGCTGGAGTGCAATGGCGCGATCTCGGCTCACCGCAACCTCCTGGGTTCAGGCAATTCTCCTGCCTCAGCCTCCTGAGTAGCTGGGATTACAGGCACACGCCACCATGCCCAGCTAATTTTTTTTGTATTTTTAGTAGAGACGGGGTTTCACCATGTTGACCAGGACAGTCTCGATCTCTTGACCTCGTGATCCACCCGCCTCGGCCTCCCAAAGTGCTGGTATTACAGGCTTGAGCCACCGCGCCCGGCCTAGATTGTTCATTTCTTAAGAGTAAGGGCATCTTTACCATTTGTGTGAATTTGTATAGCCCAGAGTCTTCTATACACATGTTTATGTATATTGTTGATTGATTTAATTATCAGAAAAGAAACTTCCCTAGGGTCCTAGGTCTGAAGCATAAATAGAGCTCTCAGACTTCTCTTAGCTGGGCCTGCTGAGCAAATGTAGGTGAGATGAGAAGCTTCTTAGAGAATATATATTCATTGTTTGGGCCTTCTCCCCAGAGAGTTCTCCGAAGAACAGATTTTCTTCTTTATCTGTTCAAGTCAAGCTGTTAAAGACCTCTGGCTATTTCTTCTGTCTGTAAGCTGGAGATGCTATTTGGGAGTTGCTATGGGAATATTACATATGTATCCCCAAGCAATTTTTCTTTTCTTTTTTTTTTTTAAATTTATTATGTTGTGAGACAGGGTCTTACTTTGTTGCCCAGGCTGGAATGCAATGGCACCATCTCGGCTCACTACAGCCTTGATCTCCTCGGCTCAAGTGATTCTCCTGCCTCAGCCTCCTAGTGTATGTCTGTAGTGCCTAATTAAAATTTTGTTTTTAATGTCTAGCTAATTAAAAATTTGTTTTTTAGTAGACACGAGGTTTGCCTTGTTGCCCAGGCTGGTCTCGAACTCCTGGACTCAAGTGATCCTCCCACCTCAGCCTCCCAACATGTTGGGATTACAGGCATAAGACATTGCACCTGGCCCAAGCAATTTTTCTATTCCATATTCAAATGAAGGATAAGTCTGATGGATTTGAGAATGTTACATGTATTTTCCAAGACTAATTATTTAATGAGACTGAATTAAACTATGTGACAAAAAGCTTAGTTTCCCCACTGTGAACACTGTAACTTAGTGGCTAGGTTTATTCATCTACTTTGTGGCATTGAACAGCTCTCCAGATAGCTTAGATGTTTTTGGACAGAAAACTTGAGTCCTATATTACGTTTCTTCTCCAAAGCACCAAGTCATATGTCTTGTAAGTGCTCAGGAAATATTAATTAAATTAATAAATTAGTACCTTCTATGCTATACTATATTTATATGAAAGAGACAAATTTTCTTTGCTTTATTCATTTTCAACACCTGACATGAATTATATGGCTGTAATTCTATATCTCAAACTGTGAATCTGAGAACATTTATAGTACAACAAGAACCCAAGCTTTCTCTAAAGTACAAACTTGAAACTTCTACTTTTGATGAATAGCTGTTGTTTTCCTGAGAATGCCTTTCTGCTTTCTCTGCTGGAATTGGTCTTTTCTCATCTTTCTTGTATTACCCCTCAAGTAAACTTGTGTTTCAATAAGAGCTTCCTGAAGAATGTTTTTAGCATTAACACAAGTACTGTTTGCATATTCTAGTTTAAGACTGGGATTATGTTTGAGTTAGTCCTTCCAAGCAGATATTCTACCATGTATGGCACTGCTTTTAAAGAGTGCTTATCTGGCTCTTTCTGGAATGATTTCTTTTTGAAATTTTTCCCCTGGTTATTATTATAGGAAAATCATTATATTTATCATCCCATGGTAATGATTTTACTTATAAGTGATAGTGCCTAGTTTAATAATGATTAATGAGTCCTCCAGGGACTGAGTGGTATGAACTAGCACACTCTAGAGCCCCTCACTTGCCTCTGACAACGTGTTTCTGTCAAACTTATATGTTCTCAGGGACCCTACTTCTACCTGGACTCCCTTTCATAAATCCCTCCCCCCAACCTTTTTTTGGGTGGGATGGAGTCTGACCCTGTCACCCAGGCTGGAGTGCAATGGTGCGATCTTGGCTCTGCCTCTGGGGTTCAAGTGATTCTTGTGCCTCAGCCTCCCAAGTAACTGGGATTATAGGTGTGCACCACCTTGCCCAGCTAATTTTTGTATTTTTAGTAGAGACAGGTTTTGCCATGTTGACCAAGCTGGTCTTAAATTCCTGACCTCAGGTGATCCATGTGCCTCCCAAAGTGCTGGGATTACAGGCTTGAGCCACCATGCCCAGCCTCATGAACCTTGTAAAGCAGACTTACCTTTCCTAAAAGTTTCCAGTATGCAGTGCATGGTTTAAGTTGAAGCAGTGTTAGTTAACAATAAAACATATAAAACTGTTGCCTATGGGTGAAAATTGGCAGGTAGGCCTGGCAATAATGTCCTCATTATTTGGCCTCATATTTTGTGAAACTGCACTAGTCTAATCATGATTCTATCTCCAAAGTGGAAAGAACGGATAGACAAAGGCATTTTTCTTTCTTTTTCCCCCCCATCCTCATTGAGATTTAGTTGGTATATAAAAAACTACACATAATTAATGTGTACAATTTAGACATATGTATAAACTTGGTTACCATCACCATAATCAAGGTAATAAATATATTCATCATGTCTAAAAGTTTACTTGTGTCTCCTTTTTTTGTTGTATGTGTGTTAAGAACATTTAATATGAAATCTACCCTCTTAAATTTTGAGGTGTACAATACCTTATTGTTACCTGGAGGCACTATGTAATACAACAGGTCTCTGGAACTTATATAACTGTAGCAAAGGCAGTTTTCTATGTATACCTTAGATTGGTTTTTTGGAGCCTAAAAATGGTTGCAGCATTCTGGAAAATTTTGATTTTCCCTGAAGACAGGATATTGGTGAGAAAACATTCAAAGTTTAGCAAAACAGGGGATGCAGTTGTTTCTTTCATATTGTGTAGCTTTCCTCAAAGGGCTTTCCTCTTTCCTTTAGTGAGATTAGTCGCCTGGACCTGGGTCTAAGTGTGGAAGTATGGAACAAAGGACTGATCTGGGACACCATGGTGGGGACTGTGTGGATTGCACTGAAGACTATTCGTCAGTCGGATGAGGTCAGTCATTGCATTGCCTGTTTGGAAGTATGGTTCCTAGCCCATGCTTCTCCCCATGCTAGCTTCACTTTAGCTAATATTCATCCATGCATCTTGGATTATTCTTCCTCCTTTCTAATTAGAGAGCATGCAACCTGCCTATTCCTAACCTCACTTGAAGATTCAGATGATTTCATTTGATTCTGGTCTACTCTATGTCCTGTGACTAAACTCACAGGCTCCAGAGTACCTCTTCAGCCTTACCAGGTAGACAGCCCCTTCTGAGGTGTGTGTGTGTGCACCTGTGTGTATGTTAACTTAGGGTACTTGTGGTTTTTATGTTCTCCTTTAAGTCACTGCCCTGGGAGGAGTCCCATTAGACTTCCTTAGCCAGCTGGCTGGCTATTCTCTGCTTTGTTTCTTTGAGTTGCCAGTCTCCAAGGAACTAGTTTCAGTGCCCTTCTTCTATATGTAACCCTAATAGAGTTTAAGGAACTACCAGGCTTGGCAATCTGTATTCACACAATCTCTATGCATTACTCCTAGGACTGAACATTTGCCCCACTTTCCTAGACTAGATCATAACTTAGTGTTATTTCTCCATGGACACTTTTGACCTGGGCAAAATTTGTCATATTCTATTTGGTTTTAACATGGATCATGAGTTTTCTCTTGGAATGGGAAAGTTGAAGTTGCCTCTATTTTCTGTATTTCTTTTATAGCGAAGTTTCTACTCCCTGAGGCAGATGGGCAGTAAATTTTCATTGCAGCACCAGTTCACTCCTATTTAGCCAGGAGTGTTAGTAGCTTTTTACTGACTAGAAACAGTGACACAGTCATTAAGAACTGTACAGGTTAAATATTGATCCACAAAGGTCTTAGTTTTAGAGTATGCTGCTCCAGACATTCTGTCCTCGTTAGACCTGCAGAGCTGAGCACAGTGAAAGCTGCTCTCCCTACCAAAGAGGGAGAACAGAAGCCACATGCAGTGGCGGCAGGTGGTGACAGTGGCATGTTTGCCTTATCAGAAGCTCTCAAACAAGGACAGAGAATAAAACCTGACTCTCAAACCAAAAGGGAGCCAGGAAAGATTAAACTTTAATCTTAGATCTTTGTTTCCTAGGAAGGGCCTGGGGAATGGTCCACACTGGAGGCAGAGACATTAATGAAAGATGATGAGATCTGTGGAACTAGAAACCCAACTCCTCATAAAATTTTGCTTGATACACGATTTGAGTTGCCTTTTGGTAAGTCTATTTGATTAAAATTTTAAAAATATTTAATAATTTTTACCATATTGTTTGAAATTGTTTGCTAGTTGTTTCATTAATGTATATTTTGTCACCTCAGCTATCTCCTTTAAGGATATTCTGTCTTCCTTTACCCTTTCTCCCATAACACTTCACCCAGGGAATGGTGCAAAGCAGAATATAGAATGGTGCTCATTAATGAGGCCGGGCGCGGTGGCTCAAGCCTGTAATCCCAGCACTTTGGGAGGCCGAGGTGGGTGGATCACGAGGTCAAGAGATTGAGACCATCCTGGTCAACATGGTGAAACCCCGTCTCTAATAGAAATACAAAAATTTAGCTGGGCATGGTGGTGCGTGCCTATAATCCCAGCTACTCAGGAGGCTGAGGCAGGAGAATTGCCTGAACCCAGGAGGCGGAGGTTGTGGTGAGCCGAGATCGTGCCATTGCACTCCAGCCTGGGTAACAAGAGTGAAACTCTGTCTCAAAAAAAAAAAAAAAAAAAAAAAGAATGGTGCTCATTAAAGAATCTACACTAAAAAACATTCTCTTTAACTCATTTAATTTTGTATGACTATTTGTTATAATGACTTATGAAATATTGGCTTGTTAGATTTATTTTGAAAATAAGCATTTATTGTCTTGAAGTGACTATACCTTCTGATTTGTTAATTTAAGTACTAAAGAGCACTGATAATTAGAATAATTTAAAATGTAAATTAAATCACAATACATGCTCCTGATAAAAATTCAAATAGTAAGGAAATGTACATGGATAAGAAGTTAAAAGTTGGGCCCGGCGCGGTGGCTCAAGCCTGTAATCCTAGCACTTTGGGAGGCCGAGGCGGGTGGATCACGAGGTCAAGAGATCGAGACCATCCTGGTCAATATGGTGAAACCCTGTCTCTACTAAAAATACAAAAAATTAGCTGGGCATGGTGGCGCGCGCCTGTAATCCCAGCTACTCAGGAGGCTGAGGCAGGAGAATTGCCTGAACCCAGGAAGCTGAGGTTGCGGTGAGCCGAGATCGCGCCATTGCACTCCAGCCTGTGAAACTCCATCTCAAAAAAAAAAATGAAGTTAAAAGTTTATTTTCCCAGTTCCTTTAACCTTCTTTGCCTTCCCCAGTGTTAAACTACTGTTGACATTCTTGTATTTTGGTTTAGACAGAAACATATATGACATATATTTTTCCAAAAATTTATTTTGGCAAAATTTGGATCATACTCTGTGTAATATACATACATACACACACACACACACACACACACACACACACATACACACACACTGATAAAGTGTTTTACAAACTACTTAGTCATTTATCCTGGACATTGCTCCATGTTATACTTTAAGATCTATCTTGTTCATCTGAACAGATTTGCCTCTACCATAATTCATTCTTTTTTTTCCCCCTTTTTCTGAGATGGAGTCTTGCTCTGTCGCCCAGGCTGGAGTGCAGTGGTATAATCTTGGCTCACTGCAATCTCTGCCTCCTGGGTTCAAGTGATTCTTGTGCCTCTACCTCCCGAGTAGCTGAGATTACAGGCTTGTGCCACCACACCTGGTTAATTTTTTGTATTTTTTAGTAGAGACAGGGTTTCACCATGTTGGTCAGGCTGGTCTCAAACTCCTGACCTCAAATGATCTGCCCACCTCAGCCTTTCAAAGTGTTGGAATTACAAGCATGAGCCACCATGCCTGGCCTACCGTAATTTATCTAAGTAATCCTTTATTGATTGACATGTAGGTTTTTTCAGTTTTTTTTGATGTTATATACTGCTGACTAACAACTCTGTATATCTTTGCCTATTTTGAGTCTAGAATAAATTTCTTAAAGTGGAATTGCTGGATCAAAGGGTATGTGCATCATTACTTTTCATGGATACTACTGAGTTCCTTGTCCAAAAGATTATACCAATTTATACTCTTATAAATTGTATCTGACGAGTGCCTGTTGCTGTACATCCTTGGCAATCTTTTGTGTTTCCCAATTTTTAATCTTTATTTGCTTATTTTGTATGATATCTTGTTTTAGTTAATTGTTATTAGCTTAATTTTAATTTTTACCATTCACATTAGTGATATTTGCATATCCTATTGTTATTGCTGTTGTTTTATGATATCAGTGTATTTGTGTCTTATATCCTATTTAAGCAAAAAAAGAATGATTTTCCAGCTAGCTCAGAAAGAACTAAACTCAGAACAACTATTACTTCAGAAAAATAGAAAGGAAGACTTTCATGTAGGACTGTAGACCAAGCTGCAAGTGAAGGGAAAAGCAATCGAGGGGAGTGAGTTTTGGTTCAGATACCACAGATATTAGCCATTTTCACCAAATTTTAGTAGATATTCTTGAATAAATGTTTTTTTCATTTGCTGTGTGCACTTAGGACCATTTCCAGAGACTTTAAATGGTTGTTTTTAAATGTAGTATTACTTTTTGTATCACTAATTACAGTCATAAATCTTATATAAAATAGACATTATTCTACTTTTAGTGGTTGATTTTATTTAAAACATCAATAATAATAAAATAACATTTATGGTAAATTATTGTGTGCCAGTGGGCATGTCACTAAGTATTTATGTATGTTAGCTCATTTAATCCTCATTTCAGTCCTTTGAGGCAGACCCAACTATTATTCCCACTTTAGAGATAAGCAAACTAAGGCAGAGAGTATTTAAGTATTTTGGCCATGGTCTGACTCTAGAGCCTGGGCTTTTAATTTTAACTATTTGTATAATACATTTAACACTTCTTGTTGGGTATTTTGGTTGTTTGAAGTTTGTACTGCTATAAATAACACTGCGAGAAACATGCTTGTATCTCTCTTTATTTTTTCTTCTTAAAACTATTTTTGTGGGGTGAGGCAGGAATAAATTTACAATGGTTTAAAAAGCTATCCAGTGAAGAGTCTCTTCAGAAATTCATTCTCTTCCTATAGGCTACCACTATTAATACTTTCTTGTATATCTATATAGATGCTTATATATGTGTGTACACACACACACACGCACACACCCCACCATCTTTTTTTTAAAACGCAAATAGTAGCATATTCTAACACATTCCGTGTGCCTTGCTGTTTTCCACTTAATAAATTTTGGTGAATCATCCCACATCGGAGCATATAGACCCACAGCAGCAGCAGCTCCTCTTCCACCTTGCACCTCCCACTCTCCTTCTTTGTAACAGGTGCATAGTATACCATTTTAGGGATGTACCATATGGATGAAAAAGTGCTATACAAATTACATTGTAGATTATTTGAAGGTGTATGTGTGCATTTTTTAAATAAGGCTTTGAAATATTGTCACCAATTGCTAAAGAGCTAGTTGAAGGGAAGGAGCTGAAGTTTTGGACAGGAGGAACAAAGGAGAAAGGAGAGGGCTATATTTGCTTTATTCATGTGGGCTACTAAAAAGTGTATCTGTTTAAATGTCTCTGAAGTTGACATGATCCATATTGCCTGAGTGTTTCTCTTTTGTGCTGGTTATATGGTCATACTTGATGTTTTCGAAAGGTGAATTTTGGGGAGAAGTTGTTATAGTCAGTTTAAAATACTTGGAAATGAGGATATACCATTATATCATTATTTTAAAAAATTCAAATATTTTCACTTAGAGACTCACTTAACAAATATTTGAGCATCTAATATTTTCCAGGCATAAAACCTATGAGTGTTTTTTTAATAGCTTCTTTTAAAAAAATTTTAATTGTGGTAAAAGACATAACTTAAAATTTAGCATCTTAACCATTTTGAAGTGTACGGTTCACTAGTGTTAAGTACGTTCACATTGTTGTAGAACAGATATCCAGAACTTTTTCACCTTGCAAAACTGAAACTCTGTCCCCATGAAACGACTCCTCATTTCCTCCTCTCCACAGCCACTGACAACCACCATTGTTTCTTTTCTGTGAATCTGACTACTTTAGTTACCTTATGTAAGTGAAATCATACAATATTTATCTTTTTTTATGATGAACTTAATTCACTTAGCGTAACATCCTCAAAGTTCATCCATATTATGGCATGTGGCAGGATTTTCTTCCTTTTTAAGACTGAATTAATGTTCCATTGTATGTAAATCTCTCCTTTTGTTAATTCTTTCATCCATTAGTGGACACTTCAGTTGCTTCAACTCTTGGCTATTGTGAATAATGCTACTAGGAACTTGGGTGTGCAAATATCTCTTTGAAATCCTGCTTTCAGTTCTTTCGTATATATAACCCAAAGAGGGAGAACTGTGTCATATGGTAATTCTACTTTTAACTTTTTAGGGGAGAAAACCTTTGAATTTTGAGCATCTCAATATATCAGCATGTAACTTTTCTTCTTCTTTTTTTTTTTTTTTTTTCTTTTTGAGACGGAGTTTCGCCCTTGTTACCCAGGCTGGAGTGCAATGGCGCGATCTCGGCTCACCGCAACCTCCGCCTCCTGGGCTCAGGCAATTCTCCTGCCTCAGCCTCCTGAGTAGCTGGGATTACAGGCACGTGCCACCATGCCCAGCTAATTTTTTGCACTTTTAGTAGAGACAGGGTTTCACCATGTTGACCAGGATGGTCTCGATCTCTTGACCTCGTGATCCACCCGCCTCGGCCTCCCAAAGTGCTGGGATTACAGGCTTGAGCCACCGCACCCGGCGTAACTTTTCTTCTAAGCTAATTCTTTGGATGGTTTTGGTCTTGCTGAGGGGAAGGTAGTATAGTTACATAGAAAGAATGTACCTTTTGGAATCATACAAACCATGGTTTGATTAATGGCTCATCTCTTTATAAACTGTGACCTTGGCCAGATTATTTTACAAACTCTCTGAGGTTCAGTTTCTTCATCTACAAAATAACAATGAGAATAACAGTACATTGTATTGGTGTTTTTTTTGTGAAGAGTAAACAAAACATTCATGACAAGAACCAAACCACGGGTTAAAACTTGTCCATCACCACCACCTTCTGACCTCAGTCATTAGTCTGAATAAAGTATTATCTGCTGATGATTTTTTACCTGCTGATATAATTTCTTTTCTTCTTCTTCTTCTTTTTTTTTAATGGTAGATATCCCAGAGGAGGAAGCCAGATATTGGACCTACAAATGGGAGCAATTCAATGCCTTGGGAGCCGACAATGAGGTAGGAGCAGCCTTATTTGCAGTATAGAGAGATGGGAGAAAATCTCTGTTGCTCTTTATAGGTTGCCCTGGGAGGGGCCCAAGAGCATGTCATCCTGAGAATGAAATAATTGAAATTGCATTAAAGAAAAAAGGTAACTGGAAGATTGCCTGAATTGTCACTAGAAGGTTCCATCTTCCATTTATTCTATTCTTCCCACTCTCTCATACTGTGGCACTAGTCTGGCTCTAGACTGTGAGGGAGGGAGCTTGTACTAGGGAATCTGTCCTCTTTTGTTACACCTGTGAGTTGGTGGCATTTCTTTTCTTGTACTATTTCCCAGGTTTTTTATTTGTTTGTTTGTTTTGTTTTGTTTTTTGTTTTTTGTTTTTTGTTTTTTTTGAGACAGAGTTTCGCTCTTGTTACCCAGGCTGGAGTGCAATGGCACAATCTCAGCTCACCGCAACCTCCGCCTCCCGGGTTCAGGCAATTCTCCTGCCTCAGCCTCCTGAGTAGCTGGGATTACAGGCACGCACCACCATGCCCAGCTAATTTTCCCAGGTTTTTGGATATTATTATTATTAGTCTTATTTTTGAGGATGTTGGAACTATTGCATAGTTTGGTCTTGCTGGTCTTATCTGGTGTGTATAAGAGAATACAATCAGCTTAACCTGGGGCATCAGGATTGGAGAAGGTTTTTGTTATTGCTGACGGAGGGAAAAGATGATAAATTTGTTTATTTTCGACATGTGGGCTACTAAAAATGGGTCTGATTATAAGATATATTTTGAGTACCAGAGGATATTTCAGCAGAAATTTTTGATAAACAATTTAATGAGATAATCCAAAGCTGAGGTTTGAATGGGGTAAAGAGCTATAGGCATAGAGCTTCATTAATATATTAGAAACAATTGAAGTAATAGGAATGGAAAAACTTGCTCAAGTAGAGCATATTAAAGTATTAAAGAACAAGAACAAAACCTTGGGAAACCTTAAACATAGAATTCTGAGAAAGAAAAGAGATTAAGAAAGGGCAACCTTGGGCCGGGCGCGGTGACTCAAGCCTGTAATCCCAGCACTTTGGGAGGCCGAGGCGGGTGGATCACGAGGTCAAGAGATCAAGACCATCCTGGTAAACAAGGTGAAACCCTGTCTCTACTAAAAACACAAAAAGTTAGCTGGGCATGGTGGCACGTGCCTGTAATCCCAGCTACTCAGGAGGCTGAGGCAGGAGAATTGCCTGAACCCAGGAGGCGGAGGTTGCGGTGAGCCGAGATCGCGCTATTGCACTCCAGCCTGGGTAACAAGAGCGAAACTCCATTCTTAAAAAAAAAAAAAGGCAACCTTAAAGAGAGAGAATAAGATAACCAAGAAAGATTCATGGAACAAAATAAAAAGAGATTCAAGGCAGAAATTATTGACAGTGTCACATGTTAAAACAAGTGAATTATGAAACAGAGCTATTGGATTTGGTGATTGACGATGAGTATACATCCATAGTCTGGTACAGAAAGCCAAAAATGCAGTGGTTTGATGACTGTATTAGTTTCCTAGAGCTGTCATAACAAAGTACTGCAAACTAGGTGACTTATAACAACCAAAATTTGTTTTAACACAGTTCTGGAGACTAGAAGTCTGAAATTAGGGTGTCAGCAGGATCAGTTTAGCTCTGTTTAGGGGCTCTCAAGGAAGAAGCATTGTCTACCCTTCTCCTACGTCTGATGGTTGCTTGCCGTCCTTGCTATTCCTTAGTTTATAGATGCATCATTCTAATCTCTGCCTCCATTGTCCCATGCCTCCCTGTGTGTCTGTATCTTCACAATGCATTCTCCTGTCACTGTGTGTCTATGTCCAAATTTCCACTGCTTTTATAAGGACACCAGTCATTGAATTAATTGGATTACATCTGCAGAGACCTTGTTTCCAAATAAGGCCATATTCACAGATACTTGGGCTTAGAAGTCTAAAATATCTTCTGCGGGGACATAATTCAACCCACAGTGAATTAAATGAAAGATGAACAATGGCATTTGGGACAAGCAACATCTACTCTTTTCAGGGTTTTTCCTTATCTCCTTTATTCTCGGTAGGCTTTCTGTTATTAAGCTGTATAACTCTTCTTATTCCCATACCTACATTCCCACTTTTCTTCTTTGTTGAAAGCTCCAGTTCCTCCTACTCCATTTAGTGACTCTGAACATTCATACTATCTTTGCATTTACTTTACCCTTTGCGTTTTTGTTCTTTCCGAGCCTGGCTGTGGAGTGGTATTCAGCCTTTCAGACTCCCATTATCTTTGCTTTCCTAGTAAAGAAGCATGTTGTACTTTTCATTTTATACGCTTTACTGTGTGTCATCATGCAGAATCAAGAATGGATTAAAACAATTTAACAGCCAAGTATTACATACAAATGTTGAGGAATTTTATAAGTTTTAATAAAAGTGTTTCTTGGTTTGGAGTTCCCAACTGCATATCAGATTTTTGCTTTCTGTTTTTATTCTAGGGCATGGCACTCACTAAGTTTTCATCTTTCTTTCTTTTTTTTTTTTTTTTTTTTTTTGAGACGGAGTTTCACTCTTGTTACCCAGGCTGGAGTGCAATGGCGCGATCTCGGCTCACCGCAACCTCCGCCTCCTGGGTTCAGGCAATTCTCCTGCCTCAGCCTCCTGAGTAGCTGGGATTACAGGCACACGCCACCATGCCCAGCTAATTTTTTGTATTTTTAGTAGAGACGGGGTTTCACCATGTTGACCAGGACGGTCTCGATCTCTTGACCTCGTGATCCACCCGCCTCGGCCTCCCAAAGTGCTGGGATTACAGGCTTGAGCCACCGTGCCCGGCCTAGTTTTCATCTTTCATCCTCTCTTCCACTGCACTGTTTATCTTTTTAGCAGCTTTTTTGAAATATAATTTATATTTACCATACGGTTCACTCATTTAAAGTTTACAGTTCAGTGGCTTTTACTATCTTTATAGTTGTGCCCGTGGATATCACCACAATTTTGAGTATTTTCATTGCCCCTGTGCCCTTAGCCATCATCTCCATTCTTCCCTATCCTCCTCAGCCCTATGCAACTACTAATCAACCTTCTGTCTCTATTGACCTATTCTGCACATTTCATAAAAATGAAATTATATAACATGTGGTCCTTTGTTTTCTTTCACTTAGCATAACGTTTTCAAGGTTTCATTCATGTTTTAGCATGTAAACAAATTCCTTTTTATTGCCAAATAACTTTCCATTGTATGGATGTAGTACATTTTAAATTCATTCATTAGTTGATGGACAGTTGGGTTGTTTCCACTTTTCAGCTGTTACGGATTTGCTTTCTGTTTTTATTCTAGGGTTTGCCACTCACTAAGTTATCTTTCATCCTCTCTTCCACTATGCCGTTTATCTTTTTAGCAGTTTTACTGAAATATAATTTATATATACCATATAGTTCACTCATTTAAAGCTTATAGTTTGGTGGCTTTTTAGTATCTTCATAGTTGTGCTCTTTGGATACTGCTACAACTCCAAATCAGTTTTTCTTTGAACATTTATATACATGGTTTTGTGTGGACATATGTTTTCATTTCTCTTGGGTATGACTGGGAGTGGAATTGCTAGATCACATGGTAACTCTATTTAACTGATAGACTGTCAGCCTATTTTCCAAAGTGGTTGTGACATTTTATACTCCTACCAGCAGTGTATAAGGGTTTCAGTTTCTTTATATCCTTGTCAGCACTTGTTATTATCTGTCTTTTTTTATTATATCCATTCTTCCATTCTTAGCACGTATGAAGTTGTATCGCATTTTGGTTGTTCTTCCACTTAAAAACTTTATTATTATGGATATTTTGAAACATGAAAAAATATAGAGTTAGTCTTCCCTTTTTTGCTGGAGTATTTTAAAACCAATCCAGCCAGGTGTGGTGGCTCATGCCAGTAATCCCAGCACTTTGGGAGGCCAAGGTGGGCAGATCACTTGAGGTCAGGAGTTCAAGACCAGCCTGGCCAACATGGTGAAACGCTGTCTCTACTAAAAATATAAAAATTAGCCAGACATGGTGGCGGGCACCTGTAATCCTAGCTACTGAGGAGGCTGAAGGCAGGAGAATTGCTCGAACCCAGGAGGCAGAGGCTTCAGTGAGCCAAGATCACATTACTGCACTCCAGTCTGGGTGGCAGAGTGAGACTCCATGTCATAAACAAAAAACAATCCTAGATGTTATTTTGTCTCACCATGAATATATCAGTATAGATTTCTAACAGATAATACTTAAACAAATGCCGTTGTCACATTGACTTTAGCAGTGTCATCCAATATCTAGTCTTATCAGTTTCTTTTATTAGCTAGAAGATATTTTTATACAGTTGATTTTTTCATTTCAGGAGCCAGAAATTAGGGTGTCAGCAGGATCTGTTTAGCTCTGTTGTGCCCATTTGGCTATTATGTCTCTTAAATCATTTTACTTTATTTTATTTTTATATTTTTTGTAGAGATGGTGTTTCACCATATTGCCCAGTCTGGTCTCGAACTTTTGGGTTCAAGTGGTCTGCCTGCTTTAGGCATACACCACGATGCCCAGCTAATTTTTGTATTTTTTGTAGTGACAGGGTTTCACCTTGTTGCCCAGTCTGGTCTTGAACTCCTGGCCTCAAGTGATCTGCCCTCCTCGGCCTCCCAAAGTGCTGGCATTTCAGGTGTAATCCACCATGGTTGGCCTTGATATTCTGATTATATTATCCCTTCGGCATTTATGAGCTATGATTTGTCTACAAAAATGAATTTTCTCTTACTAGCTATTTGATTCACCGAAGTATAGTCTGTATAAGAAAAACATTCTCACGTGTGTCTGTAGTTCCAGCTTATTCGGGTGGCTGAGGCTGGAGGATCTCTTGAGTACAGGAGTTCTGGGCTGCAGTGCGCTATGCCGATCGGATGTCCGCACGAAGTTCGGCATCAATATGGTGACCTCCCGGGAGCAGGGGACCACGAGGTTGCCTAAGGAGGGGTGAAACGGCCCAGGTCAGAAATGGAGCAGGTCAAAACTCCCGTGCTGATCAGTAGTGGGATCGTGCCTGTGAATAGCCACTGTACTCCAGCCTGGGAAACATAGTGAGACTGTCTCTTAAAATAAATAAATAAATAAGAAAAAAAAAGAAAAGAAAAACATTCTCTTTGTCTATTTTTAGAATAATGAATTGTTGCCTCAGCAACTTCTCAAGATGACCAATAAGTTGTTTTCTTTTTTAAATGGAATATTACTATGTATTTATGGATTTTGGTATATTTGATTATATATTTCAACCCATTGCAATTATTCTTTTATGGAGACAAGGTCTTGCTCTGTTGTCCAGTCTGGAGTGCAGTGATATACTCATAGCTCACTACTTCTTCAAACTTTTAGGTTCAAGTGATCCTCCTAGTTCAGCCTCCCAAGTAGCAGAGACTACAGGCACACATCACCACAGCTAGCTAGTTTTTAAATTTTTTGTGGAGATGGGGTCTTGCTATGTTGCCGAGGCTGGACATTCTTTTTGATACTAAAATGATCTCATCTTTGTTAATGGGAGTTTCTTCAAGTTGGCTTCTGTCTCTTCTCTTTTTCTATTTTTATCATGAAAAAAATTAAGTATACATAAAAATAGAGGAATAATAAGAGGAAGCTCATGTGTATACCCACCCCTAAGATTCAATAATTACCAGGATTTCATCAAACTTGCTGCAAATTCATTTTAAAAATACAATATAGAGTGTAACTTTTTTATTCTACTATGTGTAACATTTCCCATACACCCCGTGGGCCTAGAAGCACTAATCAAGACTGACTTGGGCACCTACCACTTTATAGAGTTGGACGGTACCACATTGTATTACTTTTCCTACTCATGGACAATTAGGTTTTTGCAACTATAAATGCATGCTGCAGTGAACATTTCTTAACCTGTTTCTCTGTTCTTATATCTGAGAGATTCTCTGGGTGTATACCTGGAAGAATAGTTGTTTGGTTGTAGGATATACCCTGTTCAGCCTTACTAGATATTACTAAATTGTCCTCTAGAGTGATTGTACCAATTTACATCTACCCTTTTCCTGCTTCACTGTTTCATTACTGACACTTGATGTTATCAGATTTTAAATTATTATTAATCTAATGAGTATAGAAATTGTTTTAATTTGTATTTCCCTGTTTATTGGTGAGATTTGTTCATCATTTATTCACCAAATCAATTATTAAGCATCATGTACCCTGCACTATTGTGTGTCTGATAGACATCAGAGGTTGAAGATCCCTGCCCTCATGGATCACATAGGCAGAATCAGACAATAAGCAGGAAATATAATAAATATAGTTAAGTATTAAAAGGTGAGAAGTGCTATCGGGGATGTCTTAGTCTATTTGGATTGCTGTAACAGTGCAAACTGGATAGCTTATAAACAAAACAGAAGCTTATTTCTTATAGTTCTGGAGGCTGGGAAGTCCATGATCAAGGCACTGGCACATTCATTGTCTGGTGAGGGCCCATTTCCTTGTTCATAGACAGTGTCTTGCCGTGTTCTCATATAATGGAGCATGCTCTCTGGAGCCTCTTTTATAAGGATACTTATGCCATCTATGAAGCCTCCACCTTCATGACCTAATCATCTCCCAAAGGCCCTACCTCCTAGTGTCATCACACAAGTGAATTTTTGGTGAGGGCAGGGGCAGTGGGATACAAACTTTCAGACCATAATAGGGGGGAAGATATTTTTTCTTCACACAAGTGTTATACTACTTTTGTTAGATTTTTTTCCTCCCTAATTGTTGCAAATAGTACATTCTAAAAATTACATTTTCTAATCGGTTATCACATTATTATTATAAGTAAATGCCTTGCTGCTCATCTTTTTAAAGTACTGGTCTTACTCAACTCTTATTAATAGTTCTAATAGTTCAGCGATTCCCTTAGATTTTCTATGTAGCTAGCTTTTGCATCTTTAAGTTTTTATTCTCCTTCCAATCCTTACCCTTTATTTTTCTAAGTGTTTGAATTGTTTATACTATATATAATATGTATATAATATATATAATTATATATATAAATATATATATATATAAATTACATATATGTATATATGTAAATTTTTTTTAGACAGATTCTCACTTTTTCATCCAGGCTGGAGTGCATGATCTTGGCTCACTGCAATCTCCACTTCCCGGGCTCAAGCGATTCTCCTGCCTCAGCCTCCCAAGTAGCTGGGATTATAGGCATGTGCCACTATACCTGGCTAATTCTTGTATTTTGAATAGAGATGGGTTTTCACCATGTTAGCCAGGTTGGTCTCGAACTCCTGACCTCAAGTGATCTGCCTGCCTTGGACTCCCAAAGTGCTGGGATTACAGGAGGGAGCTGTGCCAGGCCTGTTTATACATATATTTTTATTAACAGACTTTATTCCTTAGAAGTTTTAGATTTACAGAAATATTGAGCAGATATTTATCCCATCCCCCCCTTATCTTATAATTTCCCTTATTATTAACATCTTACATTTATGTAACTGCCAAACAGGTTCACCTTGTTTGCTGCCTAGAGGCTGATTCATGAAGACAGGGGAATTGCAATGGAAAAAGAGTAATTCACACAAAGCCATCTGTGCAGGACACCGCTGTTTTATTATTACTTAAATCAGTGTCTGGGAGCATTTGGGCATCAGAATTTTTAAAGATAAATTGGCAGGTAGGGGTTAGGTAGTGGGGAACGCTGATTGGTCAGGTCATAGATGGAATCATAGCTGGTAGAAGTGAATTTTTCTTGCTGTCTTCTGTTCTTGTGTGGGATGGTAGAACTGGTTGGGCCAGATTATGGGTCTGAGTGGTGTCAGCTGATCCATCTAGTGCAGGGTCTGCAAAATGTCTCAAGCACTGATCTTAGGTTTTACAATAGTGATGTTATTCCCAGAGCAATTTGGGAAGGTTCAGACTTCTTGGAGTCAGAGGCTGCATGACCGCTAAAGTGATTTCTAATCTTGTAGCTAGTTTTATTAGTCCTGCAAAGGCAGACTGGTCCCCAGGCAAGAAGGGAATCCTTTTGGAAAAGGGCTGTTATCAATTTTGTTTCAGAGTCAAAACCTTGAATTGAATTCCTTCCCAAAGTTAGTTCAGCTTATGTCCAGGTATGAACAAGGACAGCTTAAAGGTTAGAAGCAAGATGGAACTGGTTAGATCTGATTTCTTTCACTGTCATAATTTCCTTAGTTACGATTTTTGCAAAGGTAGTTTCATTAGTATAATACATTTGTTACAGGTAATGAACTAATATTTATAAATTATTATTAACTAAAGAGTTAGTGTTATTTATTTATTTTATTGTTAACTAAAAAAAAAGCTAAAATTCCATAGTTTATTCAGATTTCCTTCGTTTTTACCTTGTGTCTTTTTTGTTATTGTTCCAGGATCTCATCCAGGATATTGCATTACACTTAGTTGTCATGTCTCCTTAGGCTTCTCTTGGCTGTGACATTTTCTCAGACTTTTCTTGTTTCTCATGACCTTTTATTTGAAACATTCAATGCCTAAGACATCCAGTATAATTTTTAACAATGTAAGAGTGGAGAGCCTTGTCTGTCTTCTGACTGTAAGGAGACTGCTTCATAAGTTTTAAAGCAGGCGTCCCCAAACTAGGGCCCGTGGGCCGGGCCGCATGCAGCCCCCTGAGGCCATTTATCCGGCCCCCCGCCACACTTCAGGAAGGGGCACCTCTTTCATTGGTGGTCAGTGAGAGGAGCACAGTTATGTGGCGGCCCTCCAACGGTCTGAGGGACAGTGAACTGGCCCCCTGTGTAAAAAGTTTGGGGATGCCTGTTTTAAAGTATGCTGTTTGCCATGGATTTTGGTAGCTACTCTTTATTAGATTAAGGAAATTCTATTTTCTTTCTTATTTTCTAAGGATTTTTGTCATGAGAAAGTATGGAGTTTTATCAAATCTTTTTCTGCATCTATTAGATCATATAGCTTTTGATCTGGTTAATATGGTGAATTACATAAGTAGACTTTCATATATTGAACTGTCCTAGCATTTAATGTCCACCTGGATAGGATATATGTACATTTATATGCTAACACTCATACATATGCACACATATGCATACATAGTCACATAGAAGTATTACACACACTTATAAAATGTGAGAGATTTGGCCTAGTAATCTATTAATTAGGATTTTGTCTCTATATTCATAAATGAAATTGACCTGTAATTTTCCTTTCTTGTACTATCCTTGTCTGTTTTTTGTAAATAAATTTTGTGGCTTTTTTCTTAGCCATCTTCACATTATTAATTATACTCTAGTTGGACTTCAGCTTTCTGTTTTGGGCCTGGAACAGATTCATTAAATGTAGCTTCTGAAAATATCTACTCTGATCTCTTAGGTCTCAATTCTTGAATACTTAAAATTTTGGGATTCCTCATGGTTATGCCTATGTACTGTCTTCAAAAATTATAATTATTTGTAGTGGCTATTATATATAACTAAGTCCTTTTGTTACTTTGGAGTGGATGTTTGACCTGCAAGATGTTTTGAACTTGGCTGGGCATGGTGGCTCACACCTGTAATCCCAGCATTTTGGGAGACTGAGGCTGGCGGATCACTGGAGGTCAGGAGTCCAAAAACAGCCTGTCCAACATGGTGAAACCCTGTCTCTACTAAAAAATACAAAAATTAGCCGAGTGTGGTGGCTCACACCTGTAATCTCAGCTAATTGGGAGGCTGAGGCATAAGAATGCTTGAACCCTGGAGGTGAAGGTTGCAGCAAGTTGAGATCTCACCACTGAACTCCAGCCTGGCAAAAGAGCAAGAATCCATCTCAAAAAAAAAAAAAAAAAAAGATGTTTTAAACATTTCTGTGATTGGCAGTTTTGTTAGTGCTATGATACTGTTTACACTGCACCTGACTTCTGATCGTTCTCCATGGAAATTAGTAATAACAGTGTTTACCTCTGATATTTGTACCATATTTTATTGCTTATAAAGTATATTTGTCTACAAAAAGTGTTTTGTATTTCGGATCCCAACCATTTGAAATGCTCTTCACCACTGATACTCATAAGACTGTTATGTACAACACCATTATCATTTGTCTGGATTATTGCAATAATTACTCTATTTTTCCTCGTGTTCCCTACAGTTCAACATATACAGTAGCCAGATCGATCTTTTAAAAGTATAATCATATCATAATCCTCTCATGTTTAAAACCCTAAAGGGCTCCTCAGTACATTAGAAAAGTCCAAATTTTTACCCTGATTTACAAATTCTGGCTAGAACAAGGCCTTGCACATAGTGGATATTCAATCAATATTTGTTGCGTGAATAAATAACTCATTTGTTGGCAGTTTTAGAGAAGTTCTGACTTGCCTAGGATCTCATAGTTTATGAATAAGTGGCCAGGTCAGGATGAGAACACATCTCATGTTTGCAAGTTCCTGGTCAAGATACGTTTTTATAATTCTCCAGTGGACTCTGAACCAAATTATTCTGTCTTTCAGACTCTGGGTACCCCTGTTAATTTGTTTGTTCCTTTCTCTTTTACCTTCTGAATCCAGCCCATCCTCAAGAATTGCACATAATTCTTCCCTTTTATAGAATATTTTCTTATGTCTTCAGTACCTGGTATTTGTTTTTGTGGTGGTCGTGGTGGGTGGGATGGTGGAGACTGCAGTGCTAGTGGGAGAGGAACTCTTATAGATACCAAATATTGCACCACATGCTTAGGTAAGCAGTTTGACTTATTTCACATGTGACCTTATGAATGAAGAAGCACTATTGCTTAGAAGTGAGAAAAGAGCCCCAGACAGGTTTTCATCTGGCTCACCTGAATGGGGAAATCTTCTATACATTAGCCCCAGGAAAACTCAGAGGACAGTGAAATAGTCTAGGGATTCCAAGGTCAAACCTTCTACAGCTGCCTGGCAGAGCTGGGTGGGTGCCCAGGTTCCCTTGGTCAGGACAGCTCTTTACTGTCCTGCTTTATTTAGTCTGTCTCACTGGGCCAGGCCCATAACCCATAGTCTGGCCTGTATGTCAGGATCACACAGAGAAAATAGGAGCAAGGTGTTCTGTTTCTGTTCAATAAAAATTTTGTCTCCAAACACTAAACCCTTTTATAGGTAGCTGTGATTTTTTTTTTTTTTCCTCTCTTTACTTGGGCCTCTGATTGTATTTTTTTTCTCCTTTCTGCTTCTAGTATCCTAGTCAAGAAGAAAGCCAGAGGAAGCCATTGTCCACTGCTGCCGCCCAGTGTTGTAAGTGAGAAACTTGTCTGTGAATCCCTTAATTGCAGCTTTCTGTCGCTTCTCCAAACACGGCTTATTCGAGTTGTGGAAGGTAGAGACTTATTCGAGTTGTGGAAGGTAGAGACGTCATGTGTGTAAACAGAAGATATTCCTGAAGCACATCTGTCTAAGCACCTACCTCTGATGGTTATCTATTAGCTTTAGGGAGAAGTGTTTTGGTTTCGTGTGACCGTAGGCAGGGGAGTAGGGCTTATCTTTTTTCTACATTTACTAACTTCTAGCCCTGGGGGAATGACCCCCTCTATCCCTGTCTTTAAGGCTCAGTTTAAATATCATCACTTCTGGGTAATCTTTGTGCTGTTTTCTCCTTCCTCCAACTCTAACTTAGGTCTCTTCTGTGTGCTTCCATTCTACCCTGTGTGCACATCTATCATATGACATATATATATTTAGTGGACATGAACATAAAGTTTTAAAAGACATAGACATTGTTCCATTTTATATTCCTTGCATTTGGCTCAACACCGGATACATAGTACACCTCAATAAAATTTGATGAATAATTGACTGAAATGAGAGAACATGTTATTTCTCCTGAGACTAATTTGTCAAGATCACACAGATTACTTCTTGAAATGAGCCAAACATTTTTGGTATATTGTTACCTTCTCCTCAGTTTCCCTCAAAACAGCCTGAGGAAACACTAAAGGACTGACTTAGGGTCTGATCTATTTCACTTTTTCAGCCTGTGATATGTGTGTGGCCGGGGTTGGGGGAGGATTGTGCTACTTTTGTGTTGCCCTGGTTTTTGCTGAATCTCATGCCAAACTTCATCAACTACAAGTAGCAGATGATACCAATGATTGCAGCATTTGTTGTTGTATTACTAGTAACAATAAGAACTATAGGCTGGACATGGTTCCCAGCACTTTGGGAGGCTGAGGCAGGAGGATTGCTTGAACCCAGGAGTTTGAGACCAGCTGGGACAACATACTGAGACCTCATCTCTACCAAAAAAAAAAAAAAAAAAAATTAGCCAGGTGTGGTGGCATGTGCCTGTATTCTCAGATACTTGGAAAGCTGAGGTGGGAGGATGGCTTGAGCCTGGGAAATCGAGGCTGCAGTGAGCCATTCCAAGAGCTTAAGTATACTAACTTATTTAAACATCACAACAACGCTAAGACAGATTTTACTGTTGTTCCCATTTTTGAGATCAGGAAACTGAAGCATAAACAGATTGAGTAATTCGCCACAAATCACATAGCTAGTAACTGGTGAAGTAAATATTTAAACACAGAAAACCTGACTTCATAGCCCCTATCTCTGTGTGAACTACTGTATTATATTGCTTCCTTCATATTGTTTCTGAAAAGGAAAACCTCTGTCCATGGTTTGTGAATCTGCTGGTTGCCTTTCATTTGGTACATTCTATAGGCCACTATCACGATAAAACTAAAGGCCAGTGGTTGAGGTGAACGTTTACAAAATTAATTTAAAGAAAACCTATTTTTCCTATGACTTATTGTTAACTTTCGTTTTTTGCCATTTAGGGCCAAACGTTTAAAGTCATAGGAGGTCAGAAGAATCTGACTGAAAAGCATGTTGTGAATTAAAAGCAGGTTGTGAATTACAGATCCTTTTCAAAACTCATTGTAATGAGTTCATTTTGATTGATTTAATCTTTTAAACCTTTTCCCAGGACTCTAATGAGAAGCAAAATGTAACAATTGAGATTTCATTTCCTATTCCTTCCTGGTCTCATTGAAGAAATGCAGTTGAAGTGATTAAAGCGCAAATGCCGTGAGGGTGGGAGGAAATCAAAAGCTAAAATAATCAAGCACCTTTATTCTCATACATTTTTCATATGTTTACAGGCTATTTTATTTTTCTGTAAATAAGCCATTCTTGTCTTTTGCATGCTCCCTCATATATTTTAATTTTGAGAGATGTTAAACTTATAGAAAAGTTGAAAGAACAGTACCAAGAACACTCATTACTCTTTGCTAGGTTCAGCGACAAGCATTTTGCCAGATTTGCTCTTGCCATCATCCGTGTCTTATTTTTCTCTCATTTTTCTCTATCTCTGTCTCTATACATACATACACAAAAATACACACAAGTATTTTCAGAATCATTTGAATATAAGCTGCACACATTATAACACATCAGTATGTTTCTGCTCAGAGCTAGGAAAGCCAACATAACTGAAATACCATGATCACAATCAAGAAATTTAATACTGATATAGTAATAGTGTCTAAAATATAGTCTATATTAAGATCTCCTGAATTGTCCCCAAAATATTTTGAAAGCTTTATTTTATTTTATTTATTTCTTTTTCCTGGAAAACTAAAGCAATTACAATTTTTTTTTACATTTTAAAAAATTTAATTTTTAGTTTTTATGGGTACATAGTAGGCATTTATGGAGTACATGAGTATTTTGATACAGGCATACGATGAATAATCACATCAAGGTAAATGAGATATCCATCATCTCAAGCATTTATCATTTCTTTCTGTTACAAATACTCCAATTATACTCTTTTAGTTATTTAAAAATGTGTAATAAATTGTTGACTATAGGCACCCGACTGTGCTTGCAAATATTAGATCTTATTCATTCTAGCTTATTCATTCATTTATTGTACCCATTAACCATCCATACTCTCCTCCCACTGCCAACTCCCCTTCCCAGCTTCTGGTAATCATCCTTCTACTCTGTCTCCATGAATTCAAATTGTTTTAATTTTTAGCTCCCACAAATGAGTAAGAACATGTGAAGTTTATCTTTCTGTGCCTGGCTTATTTCATGCAACATAATGTCCTCCAGTTCCATCTGTATTGTTGTAAATGGCAGGATCTCATTCTTTTTTTATGGATAAATAGTACTCCATTGTATTTATATACCACATTTTTCTTTTCCATTCATCTGTTGATAGATACTTAGGCTGCTTCCAAATCTTGCCTATTGTGGACAGTGCTGTAACAAACAGAGGAGTGAAGATATCTCTCTGATATACTTTCATAGCCCTCCCCCGCCATGATCTAGTCAAGAACTACACATTTCATTTATTGTCCTCTTTATCCTTCCTTCTACATATTTTATTTATTGTCCTGTTTCTTCAGCCATCCTTCCTTCCTCCTTTTCTTTTCTTTCTCTCTCTTTCCATCCTTTTTTCCCCTTCCTTTCCTTTTCCCTTTTCCTTTTTCTTCTTTTCTTTTTTCTTTTCCTTTCCCCTTCCCTTTCCTTTCTTTCCTTTCTCGAGACGGAGTCTCGCTCCATTGTTTGCGCTGGAGTGCAGTGTTGCAGTCTTGGCTCACTGTAAGCTTTTCTTCCCACATTCAAGCACTCCTCCTGCCTCAGCCTCCCAAATGGCTGGGACTACAGGCATGTGTCACCACACCTGGCTAATTTTTGTATTTTTAGTAGAGAAGGAGTTTCACCATGTTGGCCAGACTGGTCTTGAACTTCTGACCTCAAATGATCTGTGTGCCTTGGTCTCCAAAACTGCTGGGATTATAAGCGTTGAACCACTAAGCCCAGTTGAGTCCTTGTTCTTAACCTGGGTTTGCTGCTGTTTCTCTGTGACTTTGGAAGTCTTCCTACTGTCAACTTCAGTTTCTTGACGTAATAAATGGAAGTGTCATTTTAGATGATCTCTAGGACTCTTTTAGCTGTAGCATCATATGACCCTATTACTTCCTAGTCCTCAAATGCCTTCACATAGATGGTGCCTCCACTACCCCGAATGTTAGGCTCAATCCTCTGCAGCTATTTATAAGGTTTTTCCAAAGTATTTTCAGAAATCACTGGGCTACTGCTCTAAAGAAACTCTCCCTTTGATACAAGAGTTAACTTTGACTGGAAGTGGTGGCTCATTCCTGTAATCCCAGCACTTTGGGAAGCCAAGGCAGGAGAATCCCTTGAGGTCAGGAGTTTGAGACCAGCCTGGGCAACATAGTGAGAACCTGGTCTCTATTTAAAAACAGGTAAGTTTAAAAAATTAAACAATGAAAAGAGTTACTCTAGCCCCAGTTACTTGCTTAAAGATGATGGGATTCTTTAAAAGTATTGAGACAAACTACTGCTTCTCCCAATATTTTGTCTCAGGTCAAACCTTTCTCTTTTTTTTTTTGAGACAGAGTTTCGCTCTTGTTGCCCAGGCTGGAGTGCAATGGCGCGATCTCGGCTCACTGCAACCTCCGCCTCCTGGGTTCAGGCAATTCTCCTGCCTCAGCCTCCTGAGTAGCTGGGATTACAGGCACACGCCACCATGCCCAGCTAATTTTTAGTATTTTTAGTAGAGACAGGGTTTCACCATGTTGACCAGGATGGTCTCGATCTCTTGATCTCGTGATCCACCCGCCTTGGCCTCCCAAAGTGCTGGGATTACAGGCTTGAGCCACCGCGCCCGGCCAAACCTTTCTCTTTTAACATCCAGTAGCAATATTCTGTGTTCACGTTTATTCTGGGAAGTTTTTGTCTCATTTGGTAACAGTGGTATATTTTTAAAATGTTGTTGGGTAATTATTGTGATTTATTATGTCCATTTGTTTTCTATCCCCCATATTATTATCAGTTCTAGTATTTGACTGACTTATGCCCATTTCTTGAAAGAAAGGAAAGACAGAGAGCAGAAGAAATAATTTTTGTGGCTTTAGCTTCCTAAAGCCTATTTTAGGAGAATATATAAAATGTTCTGGACTAATGTTGTGAGAGGGAGCAGAGTTTCACCTGCATCTCTCAATTTCTAATTAACAGCAGCTTCTTTTGACTTGAATGAGAGGAGAGAAATGCAAGGAGAATGAGGAAAGAAAGTAAATGACCAGAGTAGACACATTGGGACCTTGTGTCTGTTTCCAGTGTTAGAGCACTGGTAAAGCAGCAGGAATCAAAGAGGGCATGGCTAGGTGTTGTGTCTAGGCAGAGGGACCATCACAAAGAGATTCATGTGCTCCAAGTTGCCCATGATTCCTGGGGTTTCTAGAAGTGGGAAAGTGAGGCTCTGGTCCTATTGGAACCACTCAGGCAGGAATAACAGATGCCTCATAAATGTTCTCTGTCCACGTGACTAAGGACTAGAGGAGATCTGGAATATCTTGATGAATGCCAGTTCACAAAGACATATCCATGCCATGGGCAGTCACTTCACTGCAGTATCATTATCATCATCTTTTTTTTGTTTTTAAAATACTTTAAGTTCTGGGTTACAGGTGCAGAAACACTGCAGTGCTGCAGTACTCAGCAGTCTTCATGGGATGCGGCAAGACTTACATTGAGATTGAGGAATGCATGTGTTCTAAGAGTGATAACGTTAGTCTTCCTGGGAGACGTATTGATCTCTTTGTTGGTGGTTGTTGCCTGTTGTTGCCTCTCTGGCTGATGCTGCTTGGTTGTTCTTGTCCTCTGAGGGATAGGTGAGTGCGAGCTTTCTCATTGGGGTACAGGTATGAGTCTCCAAAAGTTATTTTTGGGGACTCCCTGGGGTCTTATGTGAGTGATTGCTCTGGTTCAACTTCTTTTGTCCTGCCACGGAAAGATGTACTTAGCTTGTTGCTGCTGGTATATCACTTAGAGGCTTCTTGAATGGGGAAATATCAAGATAACTCTAACTCAGCCACATTCCACAGAATTCATATGACCCATGGGAACTCACGTATCCTTGCCCTGAGAAACAAAGGATAGGCAGGCAGTTCCATTCTCTTCTCTGCCTCCCAGACCTGCTTCCTCTGTTCCTTTTGGCTGCTTAGGTAGGTACACAGTTCATATTAGCAAGTCTCCTGCCTAAGTAGACATCCAGCCTGTCTGGCTCTACTTCCATTCTTGTAGGCACCCCTAACCTTTGTGAATTGTGAAGCTCCTCCTCACTTGGATTCAGAGCAGAAAAACATTCATTTTTCTCCTCCCCGGGAGGTCGGGAAGGGAAGGAGGAACCTCTTTTCACCAACAATTGCTCTCGCAAAGGTTGCTAGGTGCCACATTGACATAGACATTCTACAAGGCCGCTGACAAGGATCTAGTTAAATTGTCTTACAAACTTTTCTAAAATCTAGATTTGTCTGATTATTTCCTCATCATTTTAGATTCAGGTTACTGCACAGCTGATGTCAATTTGTCCCTGTATTTATGATACAATGTTAATTAGTAGTTCAGATGATGTTTTCCAGATCTCTTTGTTGCAAATATATTTTTCTCCTTTCTAACTAAGTGTGTAGTGGCAGTGATACTTTGAGACTGTGTGTATACTGTTTTTATTTGAGCAAACTTCCATCCATTAGTTTTAGGATTGGTTAAATAAATTGATTTTTATTGATCATTGGTTAAATAAATTGCCTAAATCTATTATTACACTGTGGTTGCAAAATGATGATGTTTTAATTCTGTCATTCCTTTTTAAAAGGAAAAAACAGTTTCTGTATACTTGCACAATTCTGACACCAAGTGAGTATGTTTTCCATACCAAGCAATTCTCTGCTGACATCAACTGGGTGTCTCATGACTTAATTCTGACACTAGAGATGTGGAGTTAGTGCAGACCCTACAGGTTAAGGGCCCAGTCCCACAAGACTGCCTGGTACTTTAAACACCAATCATAAATCCCAGATTACTACCTGAACTTCTGACCAACTGTCTATAAACTGGAGTTCCCGCAAGCCCCTCCTCAGGTTCAATAATTTGCTAGAATGGCTCTCAGAACCGAGGAAAACAGTTAATTTGGTATTACTCATTGATTAAAAGGATATTTTTTTGTTGATAATCTCCACACCATCTGTTGGAACTAGGGTGTTATTAAGGGGAGCTCCTTCTCCTGTGTACTAGGAGGGGGGCCTTAGGGAGGCCAAGAGGAGAAAAGCATTTCCTTTGATGAAGTCACATCCTGCCTATGAGCCCACTGATGCTGTAACACTGGCCTGAAAGTTATAGAGTGTTCTTTAAAAGCCTTTCTTGGCTGTTAGTATTAAAACATGATGGTATCAGCTCTTAGCATGTTTGCTTGACCATTATGGAAGGTACAAATTCACAGAACTTCCTTCCCAGAGAACTGGGAAATTGTCCTAGAAATAAACTTTGTACAGTTGAGTGGACATGGATAAGCAACAATTTGTTACTTTGAAGGATTTGTTCCTTGGTAATTGTTTGGTGTATTATCCTGTAAATAATCATGATAGTCTGTTTATATCCTTTTGCATGTCATTGATACTGGATTGGGTAGAAAAAATAAATTGGCAATTTTAAAAAATGGGGAAAAAAAGGATATTTTAAAGGATACAGACAAATAGCCAGTTGAAGAGATACACTGGGGGAAGTTCAGAAGAGTCTGAGCACAGGACCTCTGTCCCTGTGGAGTTTTGGTACACTACTCTCCCTTCATGTGGGTGCATTTTTGTTTACCAATGTGGAAACTCTCTAAACCCCTTTGGTTGGGGTTTTTATGGAGACTTCATTATGTAGGTATGATTGGTTAAGTCATTGACCAGTGGTGATTAATTAGATCAACATTCAACTCCTCTTTTCTCCCTGGAGATTGGGAAGTGGGACTGAAAGTCCTAACCCTCTAATCACAAAGTTGGTTCTTGTGGCCACTTGCCTCCATCCTCCAAGAGTTACCACATTATGATTGAAAGGGGCTTATTATGAGTAACAAAAGACATTCTTCTTATCCCTATTACTCAAGGAGTTAAAAGCGATTTAGAAACTTTGTGCCAAGAACTGGGGGGCAGAGACCAAATATTTATTTCTTACTGTGTCACACTTTTATTTTACTGAGTAGTTGTCAGTCTTTTGTAAAGAAGAGCTTTCCCTCTTCTCACACCCCCTACCCCTTTTTTAAAATGAGTATCATTATGCACACGATTCTTTTTTTGACTCCATTGTTTTGTGTTCCTGTTCTGTCATTTTCTTTGATGTTCAAATTGTCCCAAATTTGGCCTATGAGTGTTCCTTTTAACTGGATCTTGTGTCCTTTTGATATGACCCTATCGTTCTTTGACCACTTCCTTCCTTCCTTATTACAAAATGTTCCAAGCTCATCTTGTACTTTGCCTCCTCAGTCCTAGAATAAGTAATTTCTCCAGTGAGCCCGGTTATTTTTAGTGGGGAATGGTATTTAGAAATCAAGATCTTGGCACTAGTTTTGCTCATTGCCAAGGAGTGCTCTTGGTTCTTGGCTCTTTGGATAGAACTAGGAAACACAACTATGTTTATACTGGTAGCACCAATTAACACCCTCATCACAAAGTTTTTCCTGGCCTTCTTTCATTCATTCATTTTCTCTCTCTCTCTCTCTCTCTCTAGATAGATAGATAGATAGATAGATAGATAGATAGATAGATAGATAGATAGAAAGTTTTTCCTGGCCTTCTTTCATTCATATTCTCTCTCTCTCTATATATATATAGATAGATAGATAGATAGATAGATAGATAGATAGATAATGACTACTTACACTGCTAGGGCATATAAATTAGTATAACCTTTCTAACTTAATGATTTTACTTCTAGGAAGTGTTCAAGGAAAATAACTAGAAGCACAAAGGAAGATTTATGTATAGTTTTTATTTATAATGATGAAAAATTCCAAAGAAAGGAAGAATGTATAATTATGGTTTCCATATGATAGAATCATATACTTTTACATAAATTTTTAAGATACATGAAATATGTGTACAAGTTTTAAAAAATAGGATCCTAACCTGATTAAGATGATCCCACTTATCTAAAAAATAAGTTATGTACACATGTACATAGAAAAACCCCAAGGAAATGTAGTTTTAATAATGGCTTTCAGTGGTAGGATTATAGGTAAGTTTTCTTTCTTTCTTTCTTTTTTAGGGAGTCTTACCCTGTTGCCCAGGCTGTAGAGCAGTGGTACAATCTCGGCCCACTGCAACCTCTGCCTCCCAGGTTCAAGCGATTCTCCGCCTCAGCCTCCTGAGTAGCTGGGACTATAGGCGCCTACCACCACACCTGTATTTTTAGTAGAGACAGGGCTTCACCATGTTGGCCAGGCTGGTCTTGAACTCCTGACCTCAAATGATCCACCCATCATGGCCTCCCAAAGTGCTGGATTACAGACATGAGCCACCACGCCCGGCGTGTTTTATTTTTTCTTTATACTTTATTGCGCTTTCTAGATTTCCTCCAAAGAACATGAATTTTTTATCATGATTTAAAAATAGATAAATATTTTTAAATGACCCCAGGCCTAACCATACAGAAGCAAGTTATTGTAGATTCACTTTTTTAGTTTGAATTTGAGAATTAGTTGAATGATAGTTTATTGTTGAGATTGACATAGTTTAGTTCAACAATAGCAGTGATTCCTTCACTGAAAATTCTAAGTAGCTTTTAGAGTTGTGGTGTACCTTTTATTGATGATATCCTTGAAGTCTCCCTTAACCACTTACCTGTCTGAAACAAAAAGTTTCTGAGATCTATGTTATTTCTATATGTATTATCTCAAAGATAGCTTGAACTTTCACTTGAGATACAGCCCACCTTGGAGTTTCAAAGAGATTTTTCTGGCTACCTATGAAGGGTTTGTTTCACTGGTTTTGTTACAGTATTGCCTATAATTAGTTATCTATATAAATCATAAACCAAAATGTCCTAAGTATGAATCATTCTTTTAAATTAGTAAAACAGGGCATAACTCAACATATTGTTTAAAAATTTTCTTGAAGAATGAATCAGTTCAGAACAGTTGGATGTGAGTCACATCATGAATAACAAATGACCAAACATTCAGAAGCACTGTAATATACTGCTTGGTTGCTGGGTTGTGACAAATTATTTGATCACTACAAACTTCAAAAGAATTTCTTTTACCAGCATACCCCAAAGAGACATGTTTAATAAAATTGCTTACCCTTCCTCATTTTCAACTCTTATTTTCAGATGTCCTGATCCTGGTGTCCATTGCATTGGTATTT
This sequence comes from Saimiri boliviensis, assembly GCF_048565385.1. Lineage (NCBI taxonomy): Eukaryota > Metazoa > Chordata > Mammalia > Primates > Cebidae > Saimiri > Saimiri boliviensis. Next base: position 187,370,419 of record NC_133450.1, read on the forward strand.
GTTGATTTTTAGACAGGAAGCAGGAGATTTCCACTACTTTTCAGGCATTAGACCTAATACTCATATCCATAGTATGCACCATAGTCAAATACTCTTCTTGTAGCCTCTTATTATTCTTGGTCTCCATCTAAAACTGTTCACTGCCATTCTATTACCTGCCTTAATTTCTAATATTCTACCTGTTAGGGGAGGCAGAGAAATGGGCCATTCTGTATATATAACTAGGTATTCCCCACTTGGAAAATTAGGTTCCTACCTGCTCTGCAGGTGATGGTGTAATCCCCAACTAAAATCAACTACAAACAAAATTCTAGGCAGGTACTGCCAGTGCTTCTCTTAGTCTCATTTTCCCACCTACCAGGAACAAAACTAGTTTTAGGTCTGTGTCCTGTGTTGGCTGCCTCTCAATGGAGGCTAGGACTTGCTTTCCTACTTGGGTGTTATGGACTTCCAGTAGAATAGGAAATGTTGTCTACCTGTTTTTCATCCAGGATATCTTTCTTTTGTTCTGGACCTACCACAGCCAGATGGAGCTGACCCAAGTGGCAATTACTGTGTCAAAGCTTGATCATGTAGAGTATGGGACTATCACTCCACCATTTCATGCCAGAGGACACCAACTCGAGAGGACCTAGTGCTGCCTGACCATCAGACCCAGCTACCTCATACAGCTCCAAAAAAAAAAAAAAAAAAAAAAAAAAAAAAGGCCTCACTAGTACCAGATCTTGTGGTCTGTTCTCCAGAAATTTATGTCTATATTACTTATTTTCCATATGACTGTAGCCATCATGCTGATAACCCCTGCCTATCAGGAGATACATCTCTTAGAGAGCTTTGTGTTGAGAATGTTCGCACTCTCAACTAGCACTACCATTCTTTTTTTTTCTTTTCTTTTTTTTGTAGAAATGGGGTCTCACCGTGTTGCCTAGGCTGGTTTCAGACTCCTGGCCTCAAGCAATCCTCTGCCTTAGCCTTCCTAACTGCTGGGATTACAGGTGTGAGCCGCTGCACCCAGTCAAGAATTTTCATGTCTTACAGATTAAAGAGCATATAGTAGATTAATCCATGTTTCTAATAATATCTTAAAGAGAACCAGAATCTCTCACCATAACTAAATTTTGAAGAGACAGAACTCAGAAAATCTATCTTCTGTATCCTCTTGTAATGACATGTTGCTGTTCTGTGGCAGGCCTTTTGAAGACATTAGCACAGCCTGCTAGGACTTCTGACAGCCTTCATAAAGAATGCCCCACATTGAAATTTGGGGGACAGATGTCAGAGATAATCCTGGGAGACCTGAGAGATTATTGAACTCACTCCTGATGCCCAGGGTCTTCTGGGACATTGCTACTTTGGGTTTAATTACAAATGTATCCACTTCTTGAAGCCATAAAATAATATGCAAGCTATTCACTTAAATTCAAGGCCCTTTGAGTGAGCTATTTCGTCCCTACACCAGCTGGCCTTTAGCTGCATCCATTGCAGTGCTACCTCATAAAAGAGATGTCCAGCTCCATAACTTTCCCAATCATTTTTTGTCATACTGTGAAATCATACTTCAATAGATATCATGGGTTTGGAGCATTTTGTTCAGTGTCCTCTAGGTTAAAATTCTGTGCTCTCAAGTCATTTATGATTTAAAGTTGCGGAATGTATTGGTTCTCTTGTTAGTTTTGAATTCTTTTTTTCTTTTCTTTACCTTGGCTGGATAAAGTTAAGAATTCTTGATGGCCACTTTGCATGGTATTATGAAGAGCAGCTCAGAGTCTTTTTTTCCTCCCAAGTCTCCTAACCAGTTATCTTTTTCTGCATCACTTGTTTCTAGGAAATGGGTGAACTAGGGCTAAAACTTTGGTCTGCTTGACACAAATATCTGTGTTCTTTCTGCTGTACTACTGCCCTGTGATGGCAAAAATCTCGTTGGATATAATTTGCCATTCAGAAACATGTGCTTTTCTTATGTGGCTACTGCCTTTGGCTTTAATTAAATTTAAATCATTTATTGAATAGGTAATATACTTGGTTTGGAAATTTTAAAATTTTAGAGTATAGTGAAAGGTCTCCCTCCTGCTCCTATTCCCCAGCCACTTAGGTCTTCTCCCTAAAATTAATCATTGTTAGCATTTTCTTGTGAATCACTTGAGAAGTTTCACTGTTGTTCAAATATACAGGTATATATATCAGAGAGATCTTTTGATTATTCTTTCCATCCTTTGAATTGATTTTATTTACTGTATTCATTCATTTTGAGATGGGGTCTCACTCTGTTGCCCAGGTTGGATTGTAGTGGTGTGATCTGAGCTCTGTGACCTCTGCCTCCTGGATTTAAGTCCTAACTCAGCCTCCTGAGTAGCTGGGAGTACAGGCGCCTGCCACCACACCTGGCTAATTTTTGTATTTTTAGTAGAGACAGGGTTTCACCACGTGGGCTAGGCTGGTCTTGAACTCCTGACATCAAGAGATCCGCCTGCCTCAGCCTCCCAAAGTGCTGGGATTATAGGCATGAGCCACTGCACCCGGCCTGAATTGGTTTTAGAGTATCATATACTACAATAAAATTTCTACAACTAACTTACAGTTGAGATTTAAATACTTTTTGATTAGTGCCCTTTTTGGGTTCTCACTATGTTCTAAGGATTTATTGAAAGGCCACAGGGGCTGGGTGCAGTGGCTTGTGCCTGTAATTCCAGCACTTTGGGAGGCTGAGGTAGGCAGGTTGCTTGAGCTTAGGAGTTCGAGACCAGTTTTATAGAGATGAAACCCCATCTCTATAAAAAATACAAAAATTAGCTGGGCATGGTGGTGTGCCTGTAGTCCCAGCTGCTTGGGAGGTGGAAATGGGAGGATCACTTGAGCCCAGGAGGTTGAGACTGCAGTGAGTTAAGATCATGCCATTGCACTCCAGCCTAGGTGACAGAATGAGAGCCTCTCTCAAAGAAAAGAAAAGGAAACAAACAAACAAACAAACAAAAACCATAGGGAATAGATGGTTTATTTTGTTTATTTTCTGGGTTGCTTTCCAGAACAAAGATCGTTTCCTGAAATCCTGGCCTTGAATACTACAGAAATGTTTCCTCTGCCTGCATTCACTCTCCTAGAATGACTTTCACACATTCGCTCCTGGGTCAAGAACTTCTGCAGTTTATGTCAATAGAATGTGTTGGTTTCCTCACTAATTTTGAATTTGTGGTGGTCACTTTTTGCGGTGTTGGAAAGAGTTATTTTTTCCCCCTTCCAACCTACTGAGTCCCTTTCTTACTTTAAACTTAAAAAAAAAAAAAAGAAATATATAACGTGTATACTAAAAAAGTTCTCAAATGATTCAGAAATGTATAATATAGAAAGTGAAAGTACTTTGCAATTTCCCCCCCTCTATTCCACTCTGGGATAACTATTCACGGTTTTATGTATACTTTCCCAACAGCTTAATTTTTTTTTTTTAGAAAATGAGTCAAAAATTTAATTATGCAATGTCTTTCAATGATAATTCTCCCCCTCACCCCAGGCCAAATTGTCTTTTTTGTCTGAATTATGAAAGAATAAATGTAAAATACAAAAGTTTTAGAGCATAGTAATGGAACTAACACCATTAGCCCACCACCCATCATTATCTTTTAGTATAGTTTAGTAATGTACTCAAAACTTTTTCTTAGATTTATCATTGCTCCCTGAGTGGCAGTGCTTTCCCTCTGTGAGACTGGTGAATTGCGAGGGTAGGGTCATACTATAATCTTTGGTTTCATAGTTTTGCTCTCTGATGTGTTAGGTATTCAGGCAATGATGCTTGGTTGTTTGCCCCTGAGGAACCTCATTCCATCCAGGTTTTAAGGAAAGACAATTTCGCCTTTAGAGACAAAAAAGGAGGAAAAAACAATGATAATTGAAGGAAAGTGTAATTTGCAGTATTTTCTGGAAGATGGCACCCTTTTTCTTTGGGATGGAAATTTACCTTCTCCAGAGCTTGTAGATTTCTAGGATGCTTCTATAATTATGACTACTAGATTCAGGCCATTGAGATATGAAGTTGGCAATAACTAAAGCTTTGTTGGCTATATTGTAAGATAATTTATATGCATTAGAATGCTCATGGGTATCCTTAGTAGAAATGACATTGAAGCAGATGCCAGACACAGAACTGTCATATTTTTCTTAATTTTTCCCATGAAGCTTTCAGGCTCCAGCATTACAGAAAAGAAATCTAAATCCTTGAGTACAAAGGAGCTCATCCATTATACAGCTTTTTGTTTTCTCCTTTGTAAAGGTTTTTATGTTTTCTAGGTGGGTTCTCGTTCTTAGTGAGTAACTAAATAAACCAGGGAGTATATTTGCAGAGGCCAGAAAAGAATTAATGGGAGAATGCAAAAACAATGAAAAGATCTGAATCACAACCTAGAATCAAGTCAGAAGAGGGCAAATATCAAAGACAGCAACTTGAATATGTAACTTAGGATTACATATTCACAGTATGTCCACAGTAATACCATGGAACGTACCCCTGATGAGTACACGGTAATACCATGGAAAGAAGGAAAGTCTTGAGGTGGCAAAGGAATAAAAAGAATGGCATAAAGTTTGTTCAAGAAGGTTTTCTAGAAATATATGTTTAGAAATTACTTTTGAAAGAGCTCATCGAAATGTGTTCATTGAAATGAAAGATTGTTCATAGTAGTATAAATGAAAAGAATGAGGAGAGGATTACAAAGATGCACTGGCTTAGAGTAGAGTGATGTCATAATGTGCTTGCTAATCTGCCAAAGGAATTGAATCCCTGTGCTGTACAATTTTCTTCCAAAAGCCAGGATGTACAGGGCTCACCCAGTTTGGCAGATTCATTTCTTTGGGAGCCTTTTCTTTCTCTTACTCCAGATACCTAGAGTCCTCGTTGTCATCTATCACTTTCTCTCTGTTTAAATGCATTGTAGAATTTAAAGTCTTGGGCCGTTTAAAATTTCGGTGGCTAAAATTTTGTTGCTTTGACGGAAGACCTGTTTCTGTGAGCACTGGAAGCAGAAGAGCCTTATGTCACGGATTACCTTTACTTATTTACCCAGGACCACATGACCTGCAGGAAAATAGGATTGCATGACCAGCTGGCCGCCACTCTGCAGATTCATCCACTTCTTCAGTGTCCTCTATTTCTCCTTCTCATTTCTAAAATCCCAGAAGGCAGAGGTCCCCAGGTCATATTCTTCCTTTGCCACCTTTCTTCTACCTTTTTGCCACCTTGTTTTCTGTGCCTCCTATATTGGCTCTTGCATTAAAGCATCCTAATCATTCTGGAGTTTCGTAGGTAGCTGATTCTTGTTTATCTTATAAGTAGGATATTTTCACCATTTTATTTTATTTTTTGAAAGGAGCCATGTGTATAAGGTACAAAATTTGATATAAAAATATATGCTATGAAAAACAACTTTTTTTCTGTACCCTGTCCTTTAGCCATGCAGTTTCTACCCAGAAGTAATCACTATTGCCATTTACTATGGATTTCTCTAGAAAGAGTGTATACATTCACAAATGTATAAATATATATTCCCCTGCCCCCACAAATGATAGTATGCTATGAACTGTTTTCAGTGTCTTGCTTTTATCCCACATAATACGTATGACTACATTAGGGAACAGGTTCGTAATAAAGGACATTTAAAAAATTGAGGTGAAATTCATGTAGCATAAAATGACCCATTTTAAGTATATAATTTAGTGACATTTAGTACATTCGTAAGTTGTAGAACCATTACCTGTCTAGTTCCAAAACATTTTTATCACCTGCAAAGGAGACCTGATACCCATTAAACTGTCACTCTCCCTTCTGTCTACCCCATCCCTTGGCAACCACTGATCTACTTTCTGCTTCTATGGATTTACCCATTCTTGATATTTCACATAAATGAAATCATATAGTATTAGATCTTTTGTGACTGGTTTCTTTATCAGCATAATGTTTTTGAGGTTCATTCACCATTGTGTCATATATCAGTCCTTTATCCCATCTTATGGCTGAATAAGAATTCATTGTATGTATATACCATATTTTGTTTATCCATTCATAGTTGATGCAATTTGGGTTTGTTTTTTTTTAACCATTTTTGGCTATTATGAATAGTGCTGCTGTGAACAATTGTGTACCAAGTATTTGAATAGCTGTTTTCAGTTCTTTTGGGCATATAGGATTAGAATTGTGATTAATGTACATTTAAGTTGCTTCCAGTATTTACAGTTACAGTACTGAAATTGATATTTTACATACATATATTTTACACACGTGTGAATATCTCTGTTGGATGAATAGCTAGAAGTGGGATTGCTGGGCCAAAACACTGTGCATTTAACAATGCATTTGAATTTTGAAATATATTACAAAATTGCCCACTATGAAGGCCATACTATTTATATTCCCACTAACAAAGTATGAGAGTGCTATCTTCCCTTAGCTTTTAGGAATAGTCAACCTTCCTACAAGTTATATTGCAAAGATGGCACACTGAGGATAGCCACAGGCAAACAGTTCCTGTGCCATGATTCACTGAGTCTCCTTTCTGCTCGCCTCCTTAGCCTGTCTTTCTCTCTTCTACCATCTGGGTCCTCTGATTTTCTGACTCCCCAAAAAGAGGTCTTGATAACTGGGCCTTTTGTTTGGTGTCCTGGTCAAAGTTCTTATTCTGGTTTAACTTCTGTCTTTCTGCTTACATGTTAATTTTGGGTAATTCTTTGATTTCATTTTCAATAATAATATTGTGGAAGTAGAGAGGAAAGTGCTGAGGTGACAGAATAAGAAGCAAATGGTTGAGGATGGCATAAAGTTTGTGCAGAAAGGCTTTCTGGAAAAGATGAGTTTACAGATGACTTTTGAACAAGTTATTTGGAATGTACTGTTTGAAAAAAGAGATTATTCATAGTAGGATAAATGAAAAGTAGGAAGAAAAGGTTCAAAAGGTACAATACTCCACCTCATCCCACTTCCCCAGTCCTGGTCAAGGAATCTCTTACTGGCTGGAACATTCTTCTTCCCTACTACCTCATTCTATTGGGGAGTGGGGAGTAAAGGATCAGCCAGTCGATAGCTTCTGGTACCTCCAGTCTAGGACTAAGACTCTCAGAGACAGGAAAATATACTAGTTATGGACTCCTTAGAGTGAGTGCAGAAGGTGTCTTATTTTAATGGTAGAGCAGTGCAGTGGGCCTAGGACTGTCAGTAAGGGTGGGTGATGAGTTTTACACTAGATAGCTGCTATCAGTGGAAGCAACTGATATTGATGCTGATTATAGGTGCTGGCAAACTAACAAAGAAAAGAGAGAAACTATTACAATATGGTTTGGCTGATAAAAATAATGTTAATTGCAGTCTTCTGACTCATTTATTTATTTCTATCCTGCCTTCCTCCAAAAGGAAATTTGAGGTGGTAAACTGAAGCCATTACATCAACTTATTATCATTTATGTTCAATTACAATTACACACAATTAACCATGTTAAAAATGTCAGATTAATGTATCAAGGTTTTATTTTCTAGTAGCACTTAAGTGTCTATGCTGAGTACAATGTGTGTTGTATATGCATAAAGGTCAGTTATTACTATAAAAGCATGGTCATCTGATGGCTTCTTGTTGCAGGTTTCATGGGTAAAAGTGGTTAGAAATGAATTTGATAAAATGATTGTCAACAATTCATAAAATTGTTCATTACACAAACAATTATTGGATTACCTGTTCCTCATGCCAAGAACTATGCTAGGTACTGGGGATATAGAGATGAAAGTCTCTCGGCTGGGCATGGTGGTTAATGCCTGTAATCCTAGCACTTTGGGAAGCTGAGGTGGGTGGATCACTTGAGGTCAGGACTTCAAGACCAGCCTGGCCAACATGGTAAAACCTGTCTCCACTAAAAAGACAAAAATTAGCTGGGCACAGTGGCGTACTCTTGTAATCACAGCTACTTGAGAGGCCGAGGTGGGAGAATCACTTGAACCCTGGGGGCAGATGTTGCAGTGAGCCAAGATTGTACCACTACACTGCAGCCTGAGAGTGAGAGACTGTCTCAAAAAAAAAAAAAAAAAAAAAAAAAAAAGAAAGAGATGAAAGTCCCTGACCTCTGGGAGCTCAGGTCCAAAGAGGAAGAAATATAAGTAGTACCATTTGATAAGTGAATAAGAAAAGTAAGTATTTGATATTAAAGGAATACAGAGAAAGAAAATGTAATAAAAATTTGGGGTGGTTAGGAACTGCTTCCCAGAGGAAATAATATCTCAAACAAAGTCTGTAGTTTACATTAGGATTCTCTCTTTGTGTTGTACGTTCTATGAATTTTGACAAATGTGTAATGACACATATCCACCCTTATAGTATAGAATAGTTTCACTGCCCTAAAAATCTTCTGTGGTTTACCTTTTCATTTCTACCTCTCCCCAAATCCTTGGCATAAATTGAGTCCTGAAGGATGGAGTAGCAGATAGTTAAGTGAAGAAGGAGAAAAGAGTTCATGGTACAAGGACACTAAGATGAAAAAACATGACTTAAGGTACCTTGGGATACTGCAAGTTGAAAATTCTGGATGGCTTGAGGGGAGAGAATAAGAAGAGTGGGGAAGGGTCAGATGAAGCCAGAGAGACACAGATAACTCATATCATGAAGGGCTTGAATGCCATAGCAAACTGTTCATTTATTTTTATTTTTTTTATTTTTTGAAATGGAGTCTCAATCTGTCATTCAGGCTGGAGTGCAGTGACGTGATCTTGGCTCACTGCAACCTCTGCCTCCCGGGTTGGCTAATTTTTGCATTTTTAGTAGAGACGGGGTTTCACTATGTTAGCCACGCTGGCCTTGAACTCCTGACCTCAGGTGACCCACCCACCTCTGCCTCCCAAAGTACTGCGATTAGAGGCATGAGCCACTGTACCTGGCCTCAAGCTGTTCATATTTTATCTTGAAGATAAGGGGGAGCCTTTGATGACTTTATGCAGAGGAATGAAACAATTAGATAGCAGTGATTATAGTGATATGAGCAGTTTGCTGCATTAAAAATATTTTTAATGATAGAATATTACAGACATATCTAGACAGCTTCATAAAACAAATGTTTAAATATATTAGTATAAGGAGGGCAAAAGATAGACTTTTGCCAACCATCCCAGAAAGCCTCCATATGCCTCTTGCCAATCACAACCCCCTCCTCCCTAAAAGTACCTACTATCCCAACTTTTGTGATAATTACTCCCTTCTTGTTCTTTTTATGTTATCACCCAAGTATGCATCTTTAAACACTAGAGTTCATTTTTGCTTGTTTTTTTCTTTCTGATATCATAGATATATATTTAATTAAATTAATTAATTAATTAATTAATTTTGAGATGGACTCTCACTCTGTCACCCAGGCTGGAGTGCAGTGGCTGTGATCATGGCTCACTGCAACCTCTGCCTGCCTTCTGGGTTCAAGAGATTCTCCTGCCTCAGCTTCCTGAGTAGCTGGGACTACAGGCACATGCTACCACACCCTGGTTCGAGACCAGCCTGACCAACATGGTGGAATCCTGTCTGTACTAAAAATACAAAAATTAGCCAGGTATGGTGGTGAGCGCCTGTAGTCCCAGCTACTCGGGAGGCTGAGGCAGGAGAATTGCTTGGACCCAGGAGGCGGAAGTTGCAGTGAACCGAGATCATGTCACTATACTCTATCCTGGGTGACAGAGCAAGACTGTCTCAAACACACACACACACAAACACACACATTGATCAGTACAGTTATGATTTGTGCATTTTTCTGTGTCTTATACTTCAATAGAGCTTTTATATTAAAAAACATGAGTGGATGTTGAACATTTCAAAATCCCTTAATAGTACTTAACCAATTGTTCATGGGTATTTTTCTTTGACTTACTAATATAATGAGTGTATTAATCAATTTCTATTAATAAATCATCTTGGCCTTTCTAAAATATATCCTACTTGGTTATGGTAAATTATTTAACTCTAATGATAGGTTCGATTTGCTTGTATTTCGTTTTGGATTTTTCTATCTATATTCACAAGTAAGGTTGGTGAATAGTTTTTGTTATTTTCCTATTTTCGATTTGAAGTGCTTCCCTTAATTATAGGTTCTTTACTACTGTTTTACATAGAAAGAGAAATTCTACAGTACTTACCTAATCAACTGTCTAGAAAAAGGGAAGAGAATAATTTCTAGTGTTTGAGTTTATGGTCCTTTGTGAGCTACCTGGTAATTACTACAATTTAGTAATTGATAGGTGAGTTCCTGTCATTGCCTGGACACATGGCTGTTCACATGGAGTCTGGGGCTTAAGTATTCCATCATTTTAATGTCATGGAATAATTAGCCAGTATTGGACTACTAATGAGTGGTGTTAACAGTTGCCTGGGAGTGTTTCGTTTGATAATTATAGACCTTATTTTTTTAATGTCACTATTTCTGATTTCTTACATTTTCCACTAGAAACAAGATAAAATGTGCAGACGAAGAAGCCTGTGAGTATGTTGCTATAGCCTACTCCGCCAGCCAAGGGAGGGGGATAAGTGCAGAGGTTTACCTTCTAGGAAAGAGGATGCAGTTTGGTCTTAGAACCGCTAGAATTTTTTTCACTGTGTGATCGCATAGTGGGTCTGGCTGCCTTCTTCCTCCATTAGCATGGGGGTGTTATTCTGTCTGAGAGACTGTGGCTTTCACATATAGGAAATTCTATAGTGTTTTTTGCAATGTCATTCAAGAATCATTGGCATGAGAGTCACCAAGTTGCTTGTTAAGAAAGATAGATTCCAAGACTGGGCGCGGTGGCTCACGCCTGTAATCCCAGCACTTTGGGAGGCCGAGGCGGGTGGATCACGAGGTCAGGAGTTCAAAACCAGCCTGGCCAAGATGTTGAAACCCTGTCTCTACTAAAAATACAAAAATTAGCTGGACACGGTTGCACGCGCCTGTAGTCCCAGCTACTCAGGAGGCTGAGGCAAGAGAAACGCTTGAACCTGGGGGGCGGAGGTTGCAGTGAGCCGAGATCGCGCCATTGCACTCCAGCCTGGGTGACAGAGTGAGACTCCGTCTCAAAAAAAAAAAAAAAGATTCCAACTATAACAAAAATGTAGATTCCTAAGCCACTCCAAGCCCTTTGAATTAGAATCTCTGTGAGTAGAGTTTAAAGTCTGCATTCTAAACAAGAGCCTCAAGTAATTCTTATTAAAATTAAAAGATGGCCAGGCATGATGATTCACACCTCATCCCAGCACTTTGGGAGCCTGAGGCAGGTGAATTGCTTGAGCTCAGGAGTTCGAGACCAGCCTGGGCAACATAGTGAGACCCCCATCTTTACAGAAAATACAAAATTAGCCGGGTGTGATGGTATGCACCTTTAGTCCCACCTTCTCAGGAGGCTGAAGTGGGAGGATTGGTTGAGGCTGCAGTGAGCCATGATTGTCACTGCACTCCAGTATGGGTGACAGGGCAAGACCCTGTTTCTAAAAACAAATTTTAAAAAAGTCTAGCCAAAAATCTGTAATAATTCAGAATAATTCTGTAATCTCTAATAATTCATAAGGTAATATGTTTCTTGATAAGGACAGTTAAATCTTCGAGGAAAGCACAAGCGGAAGGAGATTTTAGCAGACTTAACTACTAAGTTTGTTGACTGATTGGACATGGGAAGTGAAGTAAAGAGGAATTTTGGGAATGCTCCTGTGGTTTCTGGTTTCAAAGTATTGGGAGTTCAGTGGCTTTGGACTTGAGGTATACCTGCTATACTCCCATATCTCTGGAGAATTTTTAACATGGTAAATACAATGCCATTACTACTGGAGGCTGTGATACTGTGACTTTATAACAAGAAAAATATATTTTGATCTTTGTCCCTGGTTCCTGAAACAGAGCTCCTAATCCCTTAGAATTTTATGGGTGCTAAGGATGTCTGTTGTTCTAATGAGGGACTCTTGGTGGGCTTCTGCATAGGAGCCAGTTAGCAGAAAGACCAAGCCATGTTTGGAAGCTTGGAACTTTTTTTTTTTTTGAGTTGGAGTCTCACTCTGTCACCCAGGCTGGAGTGCAGTGGCTGCGATCTTGGCTCACTGAAAACTTCGCTTCCCAGGTTCAAGCAATTCTCCTGCCTTAGCTCCCAAGAAGCTGGGAGTACAGGTGCCTGCCACCATGCCCAGCTAATTTTTTTATTTTTAGTAGAGAAGGGGTTTCACTATGTTGGCCAGGCTGGTCTAGAACTCCTGACCACAAATGTACCCTCCTTGGCCTCTCAAGAAGCTTGGAACTTTTTTTTTTTTTTTGAGACGGAGTTTCGCTCTGGTTGCCCAGGCTGGAGTGCAATGGCGCAATCTCGGCTCACCGCAACCTCCGCCTCCTGGGTTCAGGCAATTCTCCTGCCTCAGCCTCCTGAGTAGCTGGGATTACAGGCACGCGCCACCATGCCCAGCTAATTTTTTTTTTTTTTTTTGTATTTTTAGTAGAGACGGGGTTTGACCATGTTGACCAGGATGGTCTCGATCTCTTGACCTCGTGATCCACCCGCCTCGACCTCCCAAAGTGCTGGGATTACAGGCTTGAGCCACCGTGCCCGGCCGAAGCTTGGAACTTTTAGCCCCATCCCCTCCTTCAGGAAAGGGAGATAAACTGGAGGTTGAGTTAATAATTGATCATGCCAGGCCAGGCACAGTGGTTCATCCCTGTAATCTCAGAATTTTGGGAGACTGAAGCACTAGGATCACTCCAGAAATTTGAGACCAGCCTGGGCAGCATAGTGAAACCCTGTCTCTACAAAAAATAATACTAATAATACTACTAATAGTTGATCATGCCTATATGATAAAGCCTCCATAAAAATCCCAAAACTATTGATTTTAGGAGCCTCTGTGTTGGCGAACACATCCATGTGCTGGAAGGTGGTGCATTCCAAATCCACAGGCAGAAACTCCTGTGCCCAGGACCCTTCCAGACCTTGTTCTGTGTATTTCTTCATGTGGCTATTCAACTATATCCTTTGTAACCCTTTACCATAGTTGGGTAAACCTAAGTAAAAATGTTTCCTTGAATTCTGTGAGTTGTCCTGCCTCAGCCTCCCATGTAGCTGGGATCACAGGCATGCACCACCATGCCCAGCTAACTTTTTGGTTTTGCCTGTTTTTGAACTTGTTATAAATTGAATTATGGCATTCCTTTGGAGCCAATTTCATTTCTTTTCTTTTCTTTTCTTTTTTTTTTTTTTCATATTGAGTCTTGCTCTGTCACCCAGGCTGGAATGCAGTGGTATGATCTCGGCTCACTGCAAGCAGCAGCTCCTGGGTTCAAGTGATTCTCCTGTCTCAGTCTCTCGAGAAGCTGGGATTACAGGTGCTCATCACCATGCCTGGCTGATTTTTGTATTTTTAGTAGAGATAGGTTTCACCATGTTGGCCAGGCTGGTCTCGAACTTCTGACCTCAGCTGATCTGCTCACCTCAGTCTCCCAAAGTGCTGGGATTCCAGGTGTGAGCCACCGCACCCGGCCTCACTGTGCATTCTTGCTAACAATGTACAAGAGTTCCAGTTGCTCCACAGCCTCACTGACGCTTTGGGTTATCAATTGTTCCTCTTCCTCTTCTTCCTTCTCCTCCTCCTCTTTTTCTTATTCTTTTTAAAATTTCTGTCTGCTTTTTAAATGTGGTTGTTCCTTAGGGTTCCCCCCACTTCATATAGTCATTTTTTTTTTTAGACCTGCACTCTGCCTTAGTGTTTTCATTTACTTGCATTTTTATTTATACTCATTTATAAATATTTGTTGAGCTTTTACATTGTGCCATGTATTATCAGGTGCTAAGGACACAGCAAAAGAACAAAGCAGAAAAATCCCTGCCCTTAATGGGAATGTATAGTCTGGAAACTCCCAAGTCTGTTTCACATCTCTTTCCTGAGCTCTGCACCTGTATATCTAGCTGTCTACTGGCCATGTTCATTTGAGATGTTCTGTAGCTATCTCAGAGTCAGTATACTTGACCCTGAATTAATCATCTTTTTCAGCTTGCCTGCCATGTTGTATTCTTATCTCAGTGAATAATGTCACATTCGTGTAGTAGCTCAAGCTAAAAACCTAAGCAATATTATTTAATCTTATTCTCCTCACTTTCCACATTCAATTACTCCTTAAATGCTATTGATTTTCCCTCCAGAATGTCTCGTGAATCTATCCACTTCTCTCTACCCGCTCTGCCAGTTCCCTAGTCCAGGCTGTCAACAGATGAGTATGCCATTCTCTTTACAAGCCTCCCTGACACCTCCTCCCTATGAGTCACCAGTCCTCTCTACCCTACCTACCACCAATGGCCACATTGTTCTCTTTCTAAAATGGAAAATCTGATTCTGTCTTTCCCATCTTAAACAGTGCTCCGATAGCACTGTATATTACTTAATATTAAAACATTACTTAAGATCCACAGTCATTAGGTTCTTTCATGATTCTGTAGCCTCTCATTCTAGATACGATGGAACTATTTTCAGCTCACTGAACATGGCTTAGCATGTATAATTTCCTTTTCCTGGGACAGTTTCTCCTTCCTTTTCTCAGCACTTATGCCTAGCATAACTAACTATCCTCAGTAACTGTTCTGCTGGCTAGTTATGTGTTTTAATGCATTTTTGGGGTAGGGAAGGAAATTTGCTTATTTAAACTGGTGTAATTTCTCTTATGATGGTTCTGAGCTAAAGTGATGAGATTATGGAGCTGGCTTGTCAGAGAACATGACTTGTTTTTTCATGGGTTAGAGATGGGCCCAGTAGATGGGATCAGATTATTCATTCAATTTATTAATACCGTAGATATTTACTAAGAACTTTTATGTATAGGAAACTGCTGTGCAGTGCTGTGGAGTGCTCAAAGATGAGGCAGTGTCCTGCAGAGAAAGGCTTCTTTTGGCTCACAGTTGTGGTGAGAAACATCACTGTCACTTGCCTGGAGTGATCTAGGTTGATAGACATATTCTGAGGTTCTATGTGATTATTTTTTTCCATTTTCTTTTAATACGAAATGAAGTAATTACCCTCTAGCAGCTGCTATGGGAACTGTTCTATAGAAGAGGTTTTTTTTTTTTTTTTTTTTTGCCTCTCCTCCCCTCCCCTCATAGTTAGAAAGTTAAATAAATTATTACAATTTAAAAATGGCACATTAAGCCAACATATCCTTTCTGAGAGGTGAGAAGAAGAGACATAGGTGGTTGGAAGAAAGTAAGTGCATATGAAGAAAACTGGCTGTCAGGGTATTGCTAAATAAGTAGTTGCATATTCCCAGGATTGAGGATTAGCTCAAGTAATGAAAACAGCCTGGGGTGGCATCATCCGATGTTCCCAGAATTTTGAGTCTTGCTGTAGACTTTCAAGGGAGTCACACACTTGGAACCAGGGCCTTATGGACCACACATTGAAAATCCCTTAGCAGACCCTGGAACTGTCAGAGTGTGCAGTTCTAGGAGTTATGTTTTTTTCTGCCTCTTACTTATTAGAACGCTGTAAGGCAAGCAAAAACCTGGCAACATGACAAAATAATAACGAATGCTAGTTGCTCACCATCTTCCGGGGACTGTGCTAAGCATTTTACATGTTTTTTCCTGTATGGTCTTTACAATAACCCAATGACACCTATGCTATTATTATTCTCATATTACAGATGAGGAAATATCTATAATAATTTTCTCAAGATCATGTAGCTAGTAAATGGCAGAGCTAGAATAACTGAACGTTGACTTTAAAACCCATATTCTTGGCTGGGCACAGTGGCTCACACCTGTAATCCCAGCACTTTGGGAGGCTGAGGTGAATGGATCACTGGAGGTCAGGAGTTTGAGGCCATCCTGGCCAACATGGTAAAACCCTGTCTCTACTAAAAATACAAAAATTAGCTGGTTGTGTTAGTGGATGCCTGTAATCCCAGCCACTTGGGAGGCTGAGGCATGAGAATTGCTTGAATCTGGGGATGGAGGTTGCAGTGAGCCAAGATTGCATCATCGCACTCTGGCCTGGGTGACAGAGTGAGTCTGTCTCAAAAAATTAAAAAACCATGCCTATGTCCTGAATGGTATTGTATGTGGTTTATTCTAGGGTTTTTATGGTTTTAGGTCTTATGTTTAAATCTTTAATCCATCTGGAGTTAATTTTTGTATAAGGTGTAAGGAAGGGATCTAGTTTCAGCTTTCTGCATATGGCTAGCCAGTTTTCCCAACACCATTTAATAAATGGGGAATCCTTTCCCCATTGCTTGTTTTTGTCTGGTTTGTCAAAGATCAGATGGTTGTAGATGTGTGGTGTTATTTCTGAGGCCTCTGTTCTGTTACATTGGTTTACATAGCTGTTTTGGTACCAGTACCATGCCGTTTTGATTACTGTAGCCTTGTAGTGTAGTTTAAAGTCAGGTGGTGTGATGCCTCCAGCTTTGTTTTTGTTTTTGTTTTTGTTTTTGTTTTTTTGCTTAGGATTGTCCTGGCTATGCAGCCTCTTCTTTTGGTTACATATGAAATTTAAGGTGGTTTTTTCCAATTCTGTGAAGAAAGTCAATGGTAGCTCGATGGGGATAGCATTGAGTCTGTAAATTACTTTAGGCAGCATGGCCATTTGCACAATATTGATTCTTCCTAACCATGAGCATGGAATGTTCTTCCATCTGTTTGTGTCCTCTCTTATTTCCTTGATCAGTGGTTTGTAGTTCTTCTTGAAGAGATCCTTCACATCCTCGTTAGTAGTATTCCTAGGTATTTGATTCTCTTTGTAGCAATTGTGAATGGAAGTTCACTCATGAGTTGGCTCTCTGACCGTTATTTGTGTACAGGAATGCTTGTGGTTTTTGCACATTGATTTTCTATTTTGAGACTTTTCTGAAGTTGCTTATCAGCTTAAAGAGATTTTGGGCAGAGAAAACCTAGGCAATACCTATGTCCTACATTTAGGACATAGGCATGGGCAAAGACTTCATGACTAAAACCCCAAAAGCAATGGCAACAAAAGCCAAGATAGACAAATGGGATCTAATTAAACTAAAGAGCTTCTGCACAGCAAAAGAAAATACCAACAGAATGGGAAAAGATTTTTGCAATCTACCCATATGACAAAGAGCTAATATCCAGAATCTAGAAAGAACTTAACTAATTGACAAGAAAAAAACAACCCCATCAAAAAGTGAAAGATAAGAAGTGAAAGACACTTCTCAAAAGAAAACATTTATGCAGCCAACAAACATATGAAGTTTATCATCACTGGTCATTAGAGAAATGCAAATCAAAACCACATTGAGATACCGTATCATGCCAGTTAGAATGGTGATCATTAAAAAATCAGGAGACAACAGATGCTAGAGAGAATGTGGAGAAATAGGAACACTTTTACACTGTTGGTGGGAGTGTAAATTAGTTCAAGCATTGTAGAAGACAGTGTGGCAATTCCTCAGGGATCTAGAACTAGAAATACCATTTGATCCAGCAATCCCATTACTGGATATATACCCAAAGGATTATAAATCATTCTATTACAAAGACAAATGCACACGTATGTTTATAGCGGCACTGTTCACAATAGCAAAGACTTGGAACCAACCCAAATGCCCATCAATGATAGACTGGATAAAGAAAATGTGGCACATATACACCATGGAATACTATGGAACCATAAAAAAGATGAGTTAATGTCCTTTGTAGGGACATGGATAAAACCAGGAACCATCATTCTCAGCAAACTGACACAAGAACAGAAAACCAAACACTGCATGTTCTCACTCATAAATGGGTGTTGAACAATGAGAACACATGGATACAAGGAGGGGAACATCACACACCAGGGCCTGTCAGGGGATGGGGGGCTAAGAGAGGGATAGCATTAGGAGAAATACCTAATATGGATGATGGGGTGATAGATGCAGCAAACCACCATGTCATGTGTATACCTGTGTGACACACCTGCACGCTCTGCACGTGTACCCCAGAACTTAAAGTATAATAATAATTTAAAAAACCATATTCTTAATTATGAAGCTATTTACTTCTTTTTTCTTGAGATTAAAGGCCTATTTTTAATGGTTTCTTAGTCACAATTAGTTGCCTGCAATTCAATTTGGGTGTGGGATAGGACTTAAATGTAATTAATATTGGATTTTTGATTTTGAAAAATAAATAAAAAATTTGAATTTTCTCCTGTCCTTCAAAGCTTCTGTGTTTTAATGGGTTTTATTAAAAATCTATAGGTAATTCAGAAGAAGTAGCCCTCTTTGAGGACCCAATAGGCTAGAGTGTTTTATTACATATTAGAAAATCGGAGATTAATTTCTTATGAGATAAACATTGCCATTCTTTGGCCTTTTAACTTTCAGTAGAGAGCAGCAAAATGGAACATCTTTGCTCCCAGACAAGGGAATTACTCCCTTACCCATGGTATCAGGGCCGAACCTCTCATAGATTTATTGTGATAGACTCAAGTTTGGTAAACACAGAGACAAGGAAAGTCTTCTTAGAGAAAGAGATCTATTTTTTTTTAAATTTTGACTAAGGAAAGGCATATGTACTCCTAAATGATGATGCTCTGAGACAGACCTAGACCAGAAGGGGGCTTACGGAGGAAGTAATTTGTTGTTGTTGTTGTTTTGTGGGGGGTTTTTTTGTTTTGTTTTGTTTTTTGGTGTTGTTAGTCTCTCTATAGTGAATGGCAAAGAGCAAGAATACTTTGTAGATTTGTCTCAAGTTGGTAGAAGGCAGAAACTCTACACGTTATGTAAAGTTAATAGAATACAAGTGGAGTAGGCTCAAGTAAGGTAAGGCACATAATACTTGCTGGGGTAGGGAAGTGACCTTTGAATTCCTTCAACAATTATCCTCAAAAATTATCTGCTGCTTCTTTGTGGTTTTCTTAGGTCACTGGACCTATTTGGGCTGGGGAGAGCAACTGAGTAAGTAAGAATTGAAATTCCTTATGATTTTCTTGATCTTACCCCAAGTACATACTCCCTCTGAACTGTGAAGCTGGATATTCATGCATACAAGCATATATACTTCCATTTCCCTCTCCTCTCCTACTTAAATCTCAGGAGACAATGATCTGTGGTGGAATGTCACATCATTTCAGGCTGGTTTCTTGATGGCTTGGTGTTTGTTTAGGTGTGTTACAAATTTCAAACCAAAGTCCCAGTCATAATCCTCACAAGATCTCCTAATTTTTATTCTCCAGAGGCAAGTAGTAGCATCAGCCCCCTAGTGTAGGACACCTCCTCCTTTGGTCCCTTTGACTAAGGAGTGCAGTGATCAGGAGAAGGCTCATTCTAGAATGAACTAGAGTTGGGATAATTGGTGTGCATTCTGATTTGGCTGGTTTTCTTGACTAGGAAGATACACAGAACAGACTGCTGCCTCGGGTTTATTGGTCTAGCAAATTGTGAATGCCATTTCAGCCAAAAACCTGCTTTTGTCAAGGAAACAAGAGAATGAGGACATGGCTTGACTTTTCTTGAAGTAGCCCAACTATGCCACCTTTGTTCTAGAGCTTACGGAGTGCACCCAGTTCTTCGTGGCAAAACATGTAGCCCTAGGCTGACATCACTTGTTTTGTTACTCATCTCATGGGATCTGGTTGAGTTTCAGTAATTAGGTATCTAGTAGGTACTAAGAGGGGCCAAAGTTTGTCCTGTCACTGGAATTTCTAATGAAGTATGTGCTTTCTGTGATTTGAATCCTCAGTATTTCTACCATTAGGGAACTACTCAAAAGCAGCTTGACCCATTTATGCCTAGTGTTCCATTATTGGAATACTAAGCATGTGGGAGTTATTTATATCCTACTGCTCAAGGGCATCACCAAGCAGTAGGCGACCTCAGGCATAAATTGCAACCTCAGGCGTAAGTGGGTTAACAGAGCTCAGGTAAGTTAAGGTTTTGAAGTAGAAAAGATAAGTCATGAAAAAAATGTGAATGAATTTTCTTTCTTTTCTTTGGTTGCTGAAGTTCTATTAATAGGTGTGCTCTGGATTTAAAGACCAATCCAGGAATACTACATAGTAGAGGGCTTCATTGTTCTGTATTTCACTGGATTTTGTTTGAGTGCCTGCTGTGGGTTTGGAGGCCCATCTTTGCTTGCGCCAGGTTAGATGATCTTCCTAGCCTACTTGTGCAGGTTTTATTTCCATCATTTCCATGTCATTTTATGTACCTATCAAATGAACTACAAAACGGCTTCTCAAAAATATACAGCCTTTCTCACCACTGGGCCTTTAATCATGCCACTGCTTTTATCCAAATTCTAGAAGATATTTCCCCTTTTCCTCCAATCTTCACCTATTAAAAACCCACCAGTTCTTCAAAGCCATCTCCTCCATAAAGTTCTGTACTTAGCCTATCAGGAACTGATTTTACTTTTAACTCATAGCACGTGGTTTATGCTATTTTCATGGTACTAACTTCCTTGTATAACAATTCAATATTTGTATCTATGTATTCTGTCTCCTGTTAGACTAAGTCTACATTCTGAATCTTCTGGGTTGTTCATCCTTGCATGTGTAGGTACTCGGTTAATATTTGAATGAGTAGGTGTTCCCAGACCTTTTAATTTTCCATCTTTCAAATAGACTTTACCAGGGGCTTTTCAACCTTAACCCTCAAACTGGCTCTCTTGTTCCTTCTTAGGCTGAGCCAACCAAACCGGCACTCAGTTTCTCTCTGTAAAGCCAGGGCTTTTCTTGTCTCCCAACATGGTGCTGTGGGGTAGATTGTGGAGTCCTTAAGATCATCACTCACACACTAAAAAAACAGTTATTTTTTTCAAATTGAAGTGTTACACATTTTCTTTAATTTCCCTTTTTAGTTTCTAATCAGGCTTGGTGGTGTCAGGAGGTTTACTTTTTAGGGAAACTGGAGATGATTGCCTCTCACTACCTTTTTCTGTTTCTCTCCTTTGTCTCACTTCATTCCTTATTTCTCTCCTATTCCTATTTTCTCTCTCCTGTCTTCTCCTTTTCATATTCTCTTCTACTCCCAACCTCTTCTTTCCATGGATGCTTTGTTTCTTAATATTTGCCCTTTATTTCTTTAGTATAGAAATGTTATGAGCCTTTAGGAAAGTTGTAGAGTATTCCTCCCTTTAGCCTAGCCAAAAAAAAAAAAAAAAAAAAAAAAAAACATTATTTAGGAGTAATAGTCACATGCAGTGAGAAAGTAAAAGCTGTAGATTTGGGTTGTGGGCTTCTGACTCTGGTTGAGCTGTACTCTCTGTCCTCAAAAGTGATAGGATTGTCTGATGTGGTTGCCTCTTGGAAACTCAATCTTGGTTCTCTGGGTTATGTGCTAATACTTTTCCTGCCAGAGTTTAGTAAATCTCTGGTTTTGTCTCCTTTGTTGCCTCTGCCCCCTCATCTGTATGCATAAATAGTCCAGCACTGACTGCTACAGACTTGCTCTTTCTCTGGGTTCAGAAAGAATTAAGTCTGAGTGGCATATGGTTTTGTCTCTGGGTCCTATTTTTCTTGTCTTCATAGCAACAGATGTATCAAGGTCTAAAACCAGTGCTTTCAAAGTCTCTTTTTCCTAATTTGTCATCAGAATGCTTTTTAGGCAGAACGATTTGCATCCCTCATGTTTGCTTTTGTTTTCAAGCTTTACTGCTCCTGCCCTGGTCAGTGGACTACTTGCTCCAAATGTCAAATATTACTAAGAATTGTTCCTAACCATTTGAACTTAAGTTTTATGTTGATATTTTTCCTCCTGTGGTTCTAACCACTCTCCTCTCCTTTTTTTTTTATGTTCACATGTAACCACAAACTCAAATGGATAAAGCTCATAAGATCATCTTACCCCTCTCTTCCATCTGTACCCAGAAATGTTATCGAGAGTCCAATGCTCAGATATTTTTCCTTACCTATAAAACTCACGTTTATGCTCTCTGTTTCTTTTAGTGGAATTCTTAACTACCAGGTTATCTAACAGAAGCCAAGGGATCATTTCCCTACTACCTTCCATATGGCCCCATGTTTTACAGTTCTGTCTGGGATTTTCTTTTTCTCATTCATTAACTGTTTTCTGTTTCCACTGTATAGATGCAAGTCCTTATCTCCCGCCTGAGCATTTATAAAAGCCTAGTCTTATCGTTTTCAGGAGGCTCCCACTGCCCACATTGCTACAAGATTATCTTTTAAAATTACTAACGAGTTCATTTTCTGCTAAAAGTACCTCCATTTTGGAATGGTAAACATTCCTTTTCCTCACTATGAGTTAAATAGGAACTTGGCAAGAAAGGACATGTGGAACTCTGTTAATCATACACATAGGGGTATGGTGTCAGATACAAGTTCTCTATAAAATAGGCTACAAAACACTCTTAGGTTGAGCTCCCTTTCCAAACACAGTGATGATTTCTAAGTGTGATCTTTTTAGCTAACTTTAAGAAAAAAACTGTAGCCAGTCAGGTGCTGGTCTGAAAAGCAGAAATAATTCTATGAAATTGTAGTCACTGCTGTTAGACAAACTTGGCTGCATTGTCAGCAAGATCCCATTGGCAGTGCATGTTTTTTCTTCTGTCAGCCCATTCTCTGCATGGGAGTTCTGAGCCTAGGGTATAGGTGCTTGACAGGAATTGTTAGAAAAACCCAACAATGCAGCAATACACTAAGAGTGCTACTGTTCTCAGTTGCATCTAGAGCCTTTAACTTCATTTCCAAGGCTTAGCTTTGACCTTCCTGATTTCCAGGACCAGCGTCTGATGTTGCACCTGCTTATTTGGTTCAATTCATATGTTTAAAAGTCTGAAAACACCAAGACAATGTTAAACAAAAGTTTTTTTGCCCCCCAAGATATGAAAAAAGCTATTTTTTTAAACCTCTGCTCCCATCCCCTTTCTTTAATAGCAGAGGACCAGACTGTATTTATGACATTTAAAAACAGTTTTTAATTATGGTTTTGATAGCCGGAGAAGCCGAATTCCAAAGAATTCTACAGTGGGAAAATGCAACCTGGAACTCCCCTAAAAATAAGCACTAAAATTAAGCTAAGTAAACTATCTCGTGTGATAAGGAAGAGAGACTTGTGGGTATTCATTCAGACAGTTCTGCTCATGGCTCTGAGGTCACTGGGCTCATGTGCAGCTCAGCTTGCTTTTGTTCTTAAAGTCCAGACTGGTTACTACTAAGTTAGAAGCAGAAATAATTCTGAAGAACTAAATAAAGCTGGAGTGCTTTGATTGAATATGCTTATTCCACAGCTTTTGAAGATCCTGATAGTGCAGTCGATGACCGAGATAGTGACTATCGCAGTGAGACCAGCAACAGCATCCCACCTCCTTACCATACAACTTCTCAGCCCAATGCCTCTGTGCATCAGTTCCCTGTGCAGGTGCGATTGCCACAGCAGCTGCTACTTCAAGGCAGTTCCCGGGACTCTTGTAATGACTCTATGCAAAGTTCTGACCTTGATTATCTGGAGCGGCGGGCTGTCAGGTGGGTATTGGGCACAAAATACTTTCTAATATCCAGGTCTCATGATGCAATTGGCAACAAGAATTTGGGTGCTTTAACTTGAAGAGGTAGCAGAAGTGTAGCAGTATCATGGGCCAAACTGCAGTCATTTTGCGTAGATTATTAGTCTTTTTTTCTCTTCCACACATTCATGTTCATACATTGCCATAAGGAATACTTCTCTTTATCATCAGTGATTCTCAACCGATCAGGGCAGGCCCACTTGGGGTGTATCTGCCCCACTTCCTGACTCAGTGAGTTTGGTATACCCTTCACCAAGATTAAAAACAGAAAAATCACAGATTGGATAATCCTTCTTGCCTAAATATTTCCCTGGGAACTTTAGAAGAAAACCGATATGATTTATTTGTAGCAGATTAGTATTTCACTGGAACTTTGTTTTAATTTTATTTCTTAAATATATAAAACATTTATGTGGTTTAAAAAATGTTAAGGTACAATATAGCATAATGAATTAATTTCCCACCCACACTTACCTTCCTCTACCCCATCCTCTTCCTGTTTCGTATTTGCCTTCCTGTTGTTTCTTATATATCCTTCCATTGACTTTTGTCATATATTCATGAGTATAAAGGCAAATACATACAGATGTGCTCTCCCCTGCCCCAAGATTTAAAAAAAAAATTTCAGACTTAAAGAAAATTTGGAAGAAATAATTCAGTGAACACCCATATTCGTGTTGCCTAGATTTACCAGTTGTGTTAACATTTTACCACATTTACTTTATCTCGTTCTCCCTATATGTATTCATATACACATATATTTTCTCTGAACCACTTAAAAATAAGTTGCAGATATTGTGTTACTTCACCAGAAAGTATTTCAGCATGTTACTCCTAAGAAAATGTACTTTCTCTTATATAACCTCAATATCATGATCACACTCAAGAAGTTTAATGATGCAATGTTATTATCTAATGTTTAGACCATATTTAAATTTCTCCAGTTATCTCCATAATGTTCTGTATGTATATTTGTTCCTTTCTGGTCCAGGATCCAATCCAGAACTGTGGTGCATTGCATTTGGTTTTCATGTTTCCTTAGCCTCCTTTAATTTAGCAAAATTTCATTACCTTCTTTTTTTGTTTTTTTGGTCTTTTAAGATTTTTTTTTTTTTTTTTAAGACAGATTCTCACTCTATCTCCCAGGCTGGAGTGCAGTGGGGTGATCTAGGCTCACTACAACCTCAGCCTCCTTGGTTTAAGTGATTCTCCTGAGTAGCTGAGACTACAGGTGCACACCACCCTGCTTGGCTCATTTTTGTATTTTTAGCAGAGACGGGGTTTCACTATGTTGGTCAGGCTGGTCTCGATCTCCTGACCTCAAACAATCTGCCTGCCTCTGCTTCCCAAAGTGCTGGAATTACAGGTGTGAGATGCCATGCCCAGCCTCCAACACATTTTTTTTTTTTTTTAAAGTCCAGGCCAGTTGTTTTGAAAATGCCCCTTAGTTTGGTTTTGTCTGATTGTTTCTTCATGTTTAGAATCAGGCTAAACATTTTTGGCAGAATTACTACATAAGATAATATTTCCTTCACCTGCATTCAGGAAGCATATACTTTGTCTTATTATTGGTGATGTTTAGTTTGATCTCATGGTTAAGAAATTTGGTGTATGCGTTATTTTTTCAGTGTAAAGTTACCTCTTCTCTTTTGTAATTAATACCTGGAGTGATACCTGAGACTGTATCAATACCCTGTTTCCCCAATAGTCTTTTATTCAATGATCTTAGTATTCATTGATTCTTGCCTGAATCAATTATTTTATTGATTGGAGGTTAGTTTTCAAAAAACAATTCTAATTTAGCTCATCCTTTTAGTTTCTAAAACTCACCAGTCCAGCTAGGTGCAGTGGCTGATGCCTGTAATCCCAGCACTTTGGGAGGCCAAGGCAGGAGGATCACTTGAGTCTAGGAGCTTGAGACCAGCCTGAGAAATATAGTGAAACCTCATCTCTACAAAAAATAAACAAAATTAGCTGGACGTGGTGGCACATGCCTATAGTCCTAGCTACTTGGAAGGCTGGTTGGGAGGGATCACTTGAGCCTGGGAAGTCGAAGCCATAGTAATCTAACTGAAAGAAAGGTCAGCTATCTTCAGTATTCATTGTTTTAAGTTGGACACGTAGCTTCTGCTGCTATAGTCAGTATAGGGAAAGATTTTCTTTTTACTGTAATCCTCAATGCATATAGCCTTTACATTTCACAAACAACAAATTATAATGCCTTAGGCCGGGCATGGTGGCTCATGCCTGTAATCCCAGTACTTTGAGAGGCTGAGGTGGGTGGATCACCTGAGATCAGGAGTTTGAGACCAGCCTGGCCAATATAGTGAAACTCCGTCTCTACTAAAAATACAAAAATTAGCTGGGCCTGGTGGCGGGCACCTGTAGTCCCAGCTACTCAGTAGGCTGAGGCAGAAGAATCACTTGAACCCAGGAGGTGGATGTTGCAGTGAGCTGAGATCACACCATTGTACTCCAGCCTGGGCAACAAGACTGAAACTTTGTCTCAAAAAAAAAAAAATTATAATGCCTTAAATAATTTGCTCTTTTTTGTAGTATAACAAAGTCTGACTTCTGCTGATAGTAAAATATTGTTTTATATGTATTTTTTCTTTTAAAAGAAATATGTTTGACTATATTCTTGGCTATACAGCCTCAAATATAACTTTCAGAAAGTTAACAGCTTGGCTTCCTTTTAGACTAAAAATTTATTGATTTCTTTAAATTCTTTGATATATTTTCATGGTATACTTTAATATTGCAAATACATTCTATATATTGGTGCATGTTTAATTTTTTTGTGTGTGTCTTAGAAAATAAAAGAATTCTAAAAAGCTCACCAGAAAAATGGTTATAAGTTGAAGCATTTAAAAATTGATATTTTGGCTATTCTTTTTCTGATATGGAAAAAACTATTTGATGACATTGATATAATATTTAAGAACTTGTGGATTTCCTTTTTATACCTTTTTAATCTGAATGCCTTTTGTTACATTGACAATTTTATTGTTCTAGTCTTGTCATTGAACATGTATTAAATCTGATGACTTCTTTCTTCCTTTCCCTGTCTCTTCCTTTTTCTTTGCTTTATTCTTCCTCCAATTTTGTCCCTTCACATCAGACAAGGCTCACAGGCTAAAAGTGAAAAAATTATGATTATTTCAGCTTTCTCTGATGTTGACTATGAAGAGCAAGAAGATATACATAAGGAGATAAAGGGGAAAATATCACAAGAGTTTCTAGAAAATAATAACATAAACTTGAAGAAAGCAGAGGTAAAAGAAATTAGAACCCTTTCAAAAGCTGATAAATACTATAGCCAACATAAACAACCAAAGTATAAGAACAGGAAGAAGACACCGCCTCAGAGCCAACAAACAGAATTCTCTACTGAGCTTAAGTTTGAAGAGCCTGTTTTCTCCAGGTATCCTCAGAAATATGATACACTAGATAGAAGAAGAAAAAAGAAACCCTTATACAGTCATTTTGAAGACAATGAAAGAAGGCAGTATGATGAGAGATCTGAAACTAAGACTAACTACAAAAGCACATATTCTAATACTGAAAATTGTAACTTTTGCCATGTTGAAAAGAAGAAACAAAATATGGGGTACCCAGTTTTGTACCCCTACAGAAATGGATTTGTGGTTAAGAGAGGCATGCAGCACATTAAGTTGGAAAGTCACGATCTGTCCAGTTGTTTAAGGCACTGTGAAAAATCATCTGGCTCAAACCAGCATGTCACTAATTTTACTTCATTAGATATTCTTGAAGATTCTACCAGCAGTACTTCTGATGAATTTCTGGGTTCCCCTATTTCTGATAAACAGGAAGATTTACAGTCACCAACATGGCATCCATCCAATGTCTACCATATTGGAGATTTTCCTGAAGAATATTATGTAGCAAATTCAGCATTGCCGTTACAAAGGATGAACTGTGATGCAAAAACACTTGGAGATATGTCTGGGTGCTCCATGGAAGAGATAACCCCTTCCTCTATTGAGGAGCCCAAGGAGGACCATATTGATACAATTGATGAACTTCAGTGTTTGGTAGAAACTGTGTCAGAATATTTAGCAGAGAAGGAAGAGGAGATTAATAGATTTGGTTCACTTTCAAAAACTAAAAAATCACAGAAACAAAATAGTACGGTTGATGCAGAACAGAGAACACCTGGGGATCAAATACCACCTTTAACTATTGTCAAGAATGACAAGGACACGGCCATCTCTTTCCCTGAGTTGACTGGAGTAAAATGTGCTGTTGGTTCTTTGTTTTGTTCACTCACAGAAAAAGTGGGTTCAGGCACAAAGCATCTAACAAACTCTGTGGAAAAGCTGGTTTCCTTAGTTCCAGAGAAAACAGAAACTCTTAATGAAATAGAGATTATTAATTCGGGATCTAAACACAGAGCCATGGTAGTATTGGAGAACGATCTTTCCATGCAATCTCCATTATCCTCTCAAACAGATGATAATATGACTATAGACAGACATGGAAAAACCTCTGAAAATGAGCACATGGGTAACAAAACTGGGAGTTTAAGCTTTCAGAATGCAGCAGAAACTACTGCAAAGGACTCGGCTCCACAGAGTCAGAGTTCAATGATAAAGTCAGTTTTCAGCAGGTTAAATCCATTGAAGATCTTTTCAGAAAAGGAGGAAACAAAAAAAGATGATGACCACAATAATCCACCAAGAAAGGAAAGCTTTGTTGAGTGTGGTTTGGAGTTAAATAAAAGGGAAGGCACTCTTGACAATCACAGTGGTAGCATCATTGCTTTAAATAGGAGTGATGAGGAAACTACAGGCTCATTCCAGATGTCCACAAGTGAGAATTTATTGTCCTCCCTAGTAACCAGTGAACCTACAAACTTAGCTAGTTCTGCAAGTAAAAATGAAGATATTGAGAGTCTAATGGAAGGAAAACCCTGTATAGATTTATCTCTGTTACCAGATCAACAAAAAGTATGTGCCGATAGTCCAGGACATCCTCGTAAAGCTAGCAGTAGAACTTCAAATAAACAGATATCTTCAAAGCCATTAGAGGAGGACAAAGTTACTGGTAATGATGATTTCCTTGAGCCACTCAGAAAATCATTTAGCCAGTTTTTGCTCACTTCCCCTGAGACCTGTTCAAAGGAAACTTTGTCAGAATCTCTGAAAACTGACACAGATGGGTTGGAAAGGGGACTTAAGAAAGATGGACATTCCTTTCCCTTTAGTGGAAAACTAAATCTTCCATTTTTTAGAGGTCTTGGTCATACTGAAAAGCAACAGGAGTTAAAAGAGAAAGGAAGTGTTTTTCCCTTGTTTAAATTTTCCTTCACTGACAGCAAGGTTACTGTTAATGACCAGAGTTTACATGGCTCAGCAGTAACCATTGATGAGGAGAGCAAAAGAAATTGCCGTGAAGATACGAAACATAGTTCAGTACAATCTAGTTCTGTTCTAAATATTTATAGTGATCTAGGGAAATTTGACAGTACAGAGGATTTTCAAAAGAATGACCAAATAAATTGTCCTGAAAATGCCAAACTTAGTTCAATAAAATCTGGTTCAGTTCCAAATATTCGTAATGATGTAGAGAAGTTTGACAGTACAAAGGTATTTAATGAGAATGAACAAGTAAATTGTCCTGAAGATGCCAAACTTAGTTCAGTAAAATCTAGTTCAGTTCCAAATATTCATAATAATGTAGGGAAATTTGACGATGCAGAGGAATTTAATCAAAATGACCAAATAAATAGTCCTGAAGATGCCAAACTTAATATAATACAGTCTGATTCAGGTACAAATATTAATAATGTTTTGGGGAAATTTGCAAGTATAGAGGAATTAAACCCAAGTGACCACACAGCAGGAGAGAATGTTGAAAGAGATGACTTAGCCATTTCTAGAGTTGTGCCCAAAGAACATATAACTTCAGATCCTTTAGGAGATGGTAAGACTTTTATACAAGCAACATCTTCAGTAGCATCAGAGTCTTCATTAGAGTGTATTTCTACCACTTCCAAATCTACTTTGGTTAATGAAATTAATGAAGATAAGGTTATAGATAAGACTTGCAAGAAAAAACCCCAAGGAAGCTTCCTTTCCGGCCTGTTTAGTAAGTTTTCTTCTGCTGAAAATTTGTCTCATCAACAAGAATTAAATTTGAAAAATGATGACTCCAATCATAAGAATAATACCCCAGGTTTAATCTCTGGAATATTTAACCTGCTATCAAATAGCAGTGTGACTGATCATAAACCAGAGGAAGCAAAGTTTGTGTCTTTAGGCAACACAAAGAGTTTGGATAGAGATAAGCATTTATCCTTGGATGAGGTTCCTGCTACTTCACGTGTGACTTTTGAGAACCCAAAGAACCATGTAGAAAAACATGAAATTTCTAGCTCTATAAAAGCCTCCTTATTACCTAAAGAAAACATACCATTATCTGATGCTGGGATTGATAACCACCACTGCCCTCCTACATGGAAAAACCAGCAAAGTGAAAAGCCTTGCCCCTCCTCTGAGAACATTGTACTTCACTGTGCTCCAAGTGCTCAGCTGGGTTTTTTGGAGAAATCTATGGCTAAGAGGCCAAGGCCAAACCATATTCTTGAGACAAAACTACGTGAAAATTCAAACAAGTTAGACTCACCTGTACTAAATACTAACATTTTCAGTAAATCAAACAACTATCAGGCATTTGAAGAGATGAACAATCCCGTCTGTTTTGAATGGGACTCTGACATAAAAGATTTGTCTAAAAATTCTAGAAAAATTCAGCCAGTTTATTATATGTTAAATCAAAATAGATTTCCATCAGCCAATGCTTTCTTGTGGCTTAACTCAGAAAACTCAGTGATTAATTTTTGCCAAAAAGATCAAAATGCAAATATCTTAGAGTGGAGAACAAATCCAAACAGTGTCATTTGGTGTGACTTACCATATGAATCATTCAATCAGTTAGCATTTAATGAAGATTACTTATTAAGAGGTGATGTGTGGGCAGCTAACTCATTATATGGAAACTCTGGTCCTTTTCCAATTAATGAGGCTAAGAATTCTCTGGAAGAATTACCCATTGACTTAAGTTATTCATCAGATCATGAAAAGACTGCATGCCCCATAGTTGACCAAGAATCATTAAGGATTGATGAAAACTTTGATTTTTCAAGTTTTGGTTGTGAGTACCAGGAATGGTTGTCATGTCTTGAACATGGAGTGTGGTGGCCATCAGAGGATGGGGATTCTGGATATTATATGTTTCATGATGGTCAATATATCTATTCTATTCTCACTGATTCTACTGGGCAGTATGCATATTTATTTATACCTGATTATTCTTATCAGGAGTATTTGGATTGTGATTTACAGACAAATGATCTATCAAGTATTATGTTGGATGACAGCATTATTTCTGACTGTAACTTTAAAGTACTTGATAAAGAAGATGAAATATTGTGGTATGTTGAGGAGGAACCAATTGATGACCCTCTTGATTTATCTTTAGCTTTGCCAAGAAGTGAGGAACCATTGTATCTAAATTTAGAAACCTTTTCACAAGTACTTGAAGAGTCAAGTTATGAGCAAAGCGATCAGCCACTAGATTTTTCAGGCTATAATCGTCAAAAGTTTAAAGGAGATTTTAGATCTTTCAAAGAAAGGCCATATGGTTCTGAAGACCTTGAATGTACATTGGATCTCAGAAATGAGCCCCAAACCATTAGTGATCATGTCTTAAACAGGGATCAAATTATAGAGAGAGATAAGAACCAGCCTCTAGCTAAAGATTCATCAGTTCACCTTTCCAGTTTCCATTGGCTTCAGTCTTCTATTGAAGAAGTTGCCACTTTGGTTCATCCTGAAAATATGACTAAAGGCTTACAACAAGCAGAAGAGACATCATTAATGAACAAAGTGACTTCAGTATTTTCTGTTTTGGGTGCGTCAGTTGGGAGTACTTTGAATATTGATCAGAGTGAATCCTTAGAGTCTTTGGCCATGCAGAAAGTGGACACTCAGCCCTTTGAGACCTCTGGGCAGTCAAATTTACCAGAGCTCACAAATGATGGTTTTCAGTCATTAATCTTGAGTAAGCAATTAGATAGTAACTCCCCAAATGAGGAAAAAAGTCTTCTCAAGGATTCAGAAAGACAGATACTATCCCATGTTCAGCATCCAGAATTAACTAAAAATACAAGGCAAGAATTCCCTTTAAATATAAACATTCATGTGAAAAAGCAAAGTTTGTTAAAATCTGGTTTCCAGGTAAGCCAAACAACTCCTCAGGCTAAATCAGGTGTAAAAAATGACAAAATTATAGCAACAGACTCCGTTTCAGTTTCTCCTGTACATCAGCATAGTAGGGATGAGCATGAGAATCGTGAGCTTCCCCAGGACCAGTTGTCCAATGAGTCTGAGAAAACATTTTTTAAAAGTGCATTGAAACTCTTCAGTCGAGAAGAATCTTCAGGAAGTATGACAGCAAATGAAAAACAGTCATCTGGGTTTTTGAATCTTTTTAAAACTCAGGTGAACAAAGAAGGATCACCAAACTTAGAAAAGACTGGTGATATAAATGTCAAGGTATCACCTCAGGAAAAGAAAGAATCTTCTGGTGTTTCAAATTTTTTGGGTACCCTTGGGGATTTCTTTAAAGCCAGTGTTTCTCCTATACAGACAACTGAAAATATGTCTGTTTCTACAATGGCTAATAAAGATGAGGTCAGGTCAAGTCCTACTCCTATAGAGCTAGCTAGCCAGGGTGCTGAGAACTTTCCTGCTGAACCAATTTCCTCTAAAGGGAAGGCTAGAGTTAGAAGACTGAACAAACAGACTACTATTGATGACAGTAGGTTAAAGGAACCATCAACTGGAGGGATCCAGAGTAATGATTTGATTGAAAAAGAGGTACCATTCAGAGACCACCTAATCCAGCAGTTACCTAATTCATCTTTTTCAACAAGTAGTCTCAAAGAGTGTTCCAGAGATTCTTCAGTAGAAGCTAGTGGTATGACTACAGTGACAGAAGTTTCAAAAAGTAATGAAATATCATTTGATACCCTGAGTAAAAGAAATTCAAATGAACAAGATAATTTTTCTGACAAAGACTGGAGCTTTTCAATGGCTACAACATCTTCATCCCAACCAGAGTTACCAACCAAAAAGAGTTTATTTTCTTTTCTGACTGGATCTGAAAAATCTGAGAATAGAGCCTCTGCTACTCTACCAAGAGCCAAATCTCAAGCAGAAGGGTTATTCACACTTCCTTCCTTTTTTTCCACTGCTAGCTCAAGCATTAAGAAAGATGCCTGTCGAAGTAGCTCTACTTTTAGTTTCTTCAGCTTGTCCTTTTTAGATCAAAACAAGGAGACCTCTGGGGAAAAACAAAGCATTTCAACTGCTGTTCCAGTGACCTCCCAGCCCTGTAAAAAGACAAATGTTTTTGTAGACAGCAGTAGCACAATGACCACAGAAAGTTCCAGTGGTCATAGAGATAGCATAGCCCAAGAAGTAGTTCATGAACAGCAAATGGCACCCTATATGTCCATTAACAACACCACTGAGGTTACCTCCCTTGCAGATCAGCTCAATGTAGAGGACTGTCAGGAAAAACTGAATTCCAGTAATGGACCAGGGACATCAGCAGATTTCCAGATGAATCAGTTGCAAAAAGACATTATTTCTCCTTTACCAGAATTTCAGACCCAGGCTGAAACATTCCTCATTGGCCCAGGGACCCTTGGGATAGCTCCCCATGAGGAAGAGGCTCTCAACCAGAAAGACTTCCCCAGTAACTCACTGTCCAACTCTTTCTCACATACTAAACAGTTAATTGAAAAGTTCAATGATTTAGACACTTGTACTAACCACCACCAAGATAAGAAATTTACTACTGACCCACTGAATTTGCCATTAGAAAAGGCCCCTGATGAGGTCTTACCACAGATCCTGGAGCCAGCCTCTTCTCCAGAGCCAGGGTGTGCAGGGAACCTCCAGGAACAAGATGCAGATAAAGAGGAAGACAAATCCACATTAGGCTCTTCAGTAGACATGCTTTCAGGGTTTGTGACCAAAGTGAAATCTTTCTCTGGGAGCTTAATTGAACCTCCCAAAACATTCTCTGGACTTTTCTCTTCTCCTAAATCTACAAAGAAAACCCCCTTTTTCTCTCTTTCTTCTGATGTATCATCTCAGCCCCTCAAAGGTGAATTTTTTGGAATTTTCAGAAGTCCCAAGCCAGAGCCATACAAACAAGAATCATCTCTCCCAGCTACTTCATGGCTTCAAAATGATTGTTCCAGAGATACTGTAGGATCAATACCTCCAGAAAGGAGAGAAGCTGCCTGTACAGTACCCAATTCAGAATCTACTCTCAGTGACTGTAGAATGACTGTGGTTAGTGCAAAGCCAGAATCAGATATCTTGACAGATGATCCTGAACTAACAACCAAAATGGAAGGCAATAATACACCTGAAAATATTCTGGAACCTCAACGTTCTGAAACAATTAACACATCTTTCTCAGGTGATGATACTGGGCAAGGAGTATTGTCTCTGAGTGATGAAGGAGACATGGGGATATTGCAAGCTACAGACACAGAGGCATCATTAGAAGCAGACAACATTGCGCTGCCAACACAGTTGCATCCAGATCCTACCTGCATTGCCGAAGAGCTTCCTCCTCCAATTCAGCCATCTCTGCCTCTTGAGCCAGAGCCAGCGATTCAGACTGCCTCCACAAACCAATACTTACTGGAGCTGCATCCAGCCAGTTCACTAGAAACTGATACTGCACTACGCAGTGATGCAAGTGTGAGCCAGACCACTACACTGGAAACCGAAGGGCACTTTTCTCATCCTCCACTGGAGGACCCTGTGCTTCCTGCCAAAGAAAGTTGTGACATAATTCATGCTCAGAAAGATCCATCTGCAGGCCCCCAAGAAACAGAACAGTCAAGACCACGTTTTGAGATCCCAAATGTCACCAGTTGGCCAAAGCTTCGTTTCCCATCCTCTACTACTAACCAGGGGAAACCACTGAGCTCTTTCTTTTCCTCACCTCTCCCCTCTGGCAATAGAGCAGCAGAGACTGGTTTAATGTCCAGTTTTAAGAAGTTGTCAACTCTATTTGAGGGAATTGGTGAGGGGAAAGAGGGTGCACTAGCAAGTGATTCAAAACTAGGGTTTGGAAAGAAGGTGGATCTTTTATTTCCATGGCCAAAAGAGAACAAAGGGGGCCCTGAACAAATCCCTACAGAATCCTCCCCTACAGTTTTAGTTACTAGCAGTGATCAGGACCTTCACTCCAGTGAGGCTAACAAAGCTTTGGAGTCTTCTCAAAAATCTGCGGCCAGTGCTCAGCCAGCTAAAGTCTACACTCAGCCCTTAGAGACCTCTGAACAGCTGGTGGCCAGCCCAGATGTCAGTGCTCAGGGGCTTTCAGGGCCTGGAGAAGGCGGAAACCAGCAGGAAATTTCAGCATCTGGAGAAAACTGTGATACCAAAGGCCACCTCTCTAGCCCCACCTGTCCTTCAGGGGAACATGAGAATGAGCCCTCTACTGTCTCTGAGATACTTCATCAGCCAGAAAAACAAGAAGATGAAGCAGTGTCTGCTAGTACTGACTGTGTTTTGAATGTTCAGCAGCCAGTCACTCCAAATGACATCAAGGAGCCAATGACCAACAAAAGGCCTGTTCTTAACTCAAGCATCATAAATGGCTTTAAGGAATTGACCATTTATGATGCAAGTGACTTAGATTAATTAAGTAGATTAATCATAGTTTGTTTTTTATCCTTCCTGTGTCTTTTCTAGTACCTGAGCTTCATGTTAATTAGGGGTTAAGTAACAAGAACTTAATGTGTGGGTATTTTCATCCTCCTCTCTATGCCAAATGTAATTCATTTATTGGAACAAGGAGCTTCCTGCTTAAAGCAAAGGCTGAGATTTACTCAGTTTGGTTTGCTTTGCCTTGTATAATGTGAAATGGAGAAGGGAGTACAGGAAGAGGCACCAAGTAGTTGGTGGTATATATTAACTACAACTACATGGTAGGCTAGGATGCTGGCTTGGGCCTTAGGCACTTATATCTTGTAGGAGATGGGGATAGACCTATTTTGTTTTGTTTTTTCAAGTCTTCTAAGATGCTTTTTCCAGTGGCAATGAGTGTATTAAGTAAAATACAAACTGCAAAGGATGTCTTGGGATAGTCTGTATTCCCATATCCTATTCCATACAAATTTGCATAGCTTCTTCCAGGGTATCAGTCTCTGCCTTTTACTACCCTCAAGACTGATGTCTGATAAATCATCAGCATTGAGTACAATCTCACAGAAACTCAGAGCTATCCTTTGCTGTAGTTCTTCAGTCTGAAGCAGTGTGTAAGATCCATCAGCAGAGGGTACTATTATGTCCCCTAAGAAGCAGTACCGTACAGCACAGATTAAGAACACTACCTTGACCTCTGGCCCAAACTTGTTCAAAGGGGTTGGTCAGGGTCAGTGTGTGTGAGTATACTTATGTATAGGTATATGTGTATGTATGTTGAACTACTCAGAACAGTGACCTGGTACCTATTCTGATAGAGGATCAGAAATCAGCCTGAGAATACCACGTAATTAGGAGGAACTTTAGGGAAAATCCCACTGGAAAATAACAGTGATTTCTCTTCTTTGACCCAACACAAGCCTTTTAATTAAAGGTTTGACTCTGTGGTAAGAAATTTCTTCAAAAGAACTGAAGCCCTTAGATGATAGGGTCATAAGGCTCAAGGAAGTAACTTCTTGATACTCCTCTTCTTTCCACCACTCTGCCCTTCTTCTCACTGTCACTGTCACTTTCTCTGCTATAACTGCTTTCTCTCACAACTTTCTAGACATGGGAATACAGGTGATTGAAAAAAGATTGGCCTATCAGTCTTCAGATACAGAGATGCAAGAATACAGCTCTGACCCAGATCCTGGAGTTGGATTTTGTCCACTCTATCCAAAACTGAGCCTTGCTCTGAAAGAAGATCAGTTATAGATATTCATTTTTGGGACACGTCCTATGCTGCCAGGGATATCATTGTAGCATTTATATCGATGAGACCTTTTTTTGTGTGTGGAATCTCTTGGTTGTAGCCTCCATCTTCCAGTGGGTTTTATTAATTCATCTTGCAGATAAGGAAACTGAGATGATAATTGAAGGAACATGTCCGTTCTCCTTTGCTCATCCTAAGGTACAGGCATATAAATTTACAACTGTAGAGGAAGAGATGGTGACCTCAATGTAGTAAGTAATAGAAAAAGAGAGCAGAGTTCATTCATTCCATTTTACTATTTGGAAATTTAAAAAATTTAATCATAGCCACTGGATAAGCTTCTTTAGAAGACTGAGTAAAGAATTTTAGGAACAAGTAACAGGCCGTTTTAATGATTTTTAATCCTACTCATAAATAGCCCATTAAGATAAAATATCCTTCGAAGTCAAGTGCAGGGCTGAGGTTAAATGTTCTTGGAGAACCCAGCATGTTGCGTTGTTTTTCCTGTTGTGGTTTTGCTGAATAGAGACTAATTCTTCTTGATTATGAAGTTTGGTTGTCTCTTCCCAGGAACCTCCTATTTGATTCTTGCTACTGATATAATCATTATTTCCTGGATGTCTCCATGCTTTTGTCCTGGTCCTTGGTTTGCATTTATTTGCTTATTTGTCTTTCTCTCATTCTCACAGCCCTACCAGCAGCAGTAGGTATGGCTCTTCCTGTAATGTGAGTCAAGGAAGCTCTCAGCTAAGTGAACTAGACCAGTATCATGAACAAGATGATGACCATCGAGAGAGGGACTTGATTCATTCCTGCCACAGCTCTCACAGCCTATCCAGAGATTTTGGAGAACAAGAGAATGCCTTGGAGGTGACAGGTCAAGCAGAGAAGAAGTCAGCATGTGAACCCAAGGAGATAAAAAAAGATGCTACAACCCACCCTCCCCCAGATCTGGTGCTGCACAAAGACCACTTCCTAGGCCCCCAGGAGAGGTAGGCAATAGCTGCCTTGAGGAACTCACATGGCTTCCTCAGTATCTGCCCTGTGGTATTGCTGAAAATAAGTGATTGTCATTTGTTTCCCTGCAGCTGGGTATGGTGGCAGTTAACACCCCCAGGCTCAACTCTGTATTGCTTCCTTTGATTTATGGTATACTTCCCAAGATATTTTGGAGCTCTCTAAAGAATACTTGGGGTTTTGTTTGTTTCTTTGTTTTTGAGATAGGGTCTCACTCTCTGAAGACATTTTGGAGATATTTTGGAGATCTCTGAAGCATACTTGAGTTTTTGTTTGTTTTTGAGATAGGGTCTCACTCTGTTGCCCAGACTGGCATGATCTTGTATCACTGCAGCCTCGACACTCTGGTCTCAAGCAATTTTCCCACCTCAGCCTTCTGAGTAGCTGGGACTACTAGGTGTATACCACCACACCTGGCTAATTGTATTTTTTGTAGAGACAAAGTTTCATCATGTTGCCCAGGGTTGTCTTGAACTCCTGAGCTCAAGTAATCCACCCGTCTCAGACTCATAAAGTGCTGGGATAACAGGTGTGTACCACTGCACCCAGCCAGGACTTGGGTTATTTGTAGTTAGTGAGCTGCAGTGTACTAAGACTTCTTGAGTCTGCAGTTCATAGCTTTCTAGTTGACTTTGTATATGCAGCCTCTGAGTCAGGAACTGACCTAAGTCAGGTTACTTCATCCACTGGGGCTGCTACGGGTACTTTGGCTGACTTCCAAACCTATTAAGAACACTACCTTGACCTCTGGCCCAAACTTGTTCAAAGGGTTTAGTCAGGGTCAGTGTGTGTGCATGTACTTATGTACAGGTATATGTATATGTGTGTTGAACTACTCAGAACAGTGACCTGCTACCTATTCTGGGGGCATGGGCTAGAGCAGGCGTCCCCAAACTTTTTACACAGGGGACCAGTTCGCTGTCCCTCAGACCGTTGGAGGGCCGCCACATATTGTGCTCCTCTCACTGACCACCAATGAAAGAGGTGCCCCTTCCTGAAGTGCGGCGGAGGGCTGGATAAATGGCCTCAGGGGGCCGCATGTGATCCGTGGGCCATAGTCTGGGGACGCCTGGGCTAGAGGATCAGAAGTCAGCCTGAAAATACTAGGTAATTAGGAGGAACTTTAGGGAAAATTCTATTGGAACATAACTGATTTTTGTTGTAAGTTTTTGGTGAACATTTTTGGTTTTGTTTTTCCCTAGCTGAGAAACCCAGGACAAAGTTAAGAAAGAATTGATCTAAAAGCCAGATTTAACCCATCCCTCGGCCTCCTCAGGGCCTAGCGATGTGCCTGCCAGTTGGTATCCATAAGAAGAAAAATGTAAAATGTATCCTCTTTAACGTCTCATAATGAAACTGAGTACAGAGTCTGAATGTTATTATTGAGCTAAATTGGTTAGAGTAGCTGATAGGTCGGAGCAGAGCAAGAAGAGTTCTATATCTTGGCATTTGTGACATTTTGGGCCAGATGATTCTTTGTTGTGCATATTATAGGATGTTTAAGAGCATCACTGGCCTCTACATGCTAGATGCCAGTAGCAATTCTTGCAACCCTCAGTTGTGACAACTAAAACTGTCTCCTGACAGAGTTCTTCTTGGGAGGACAGTTGCCCACTGGAATAGAGTGATAAGGGATGGGTGTGACTTAGAGTCTCAAATTTCAAGATGTAATAATAAAGCCTCGCACTGAAAGACCAGGGCACTGAATGTGGATTACATGGTAAAAATTAGGGAATGGCTGGTGCTTCTACTTTACCACTGGATTAATAGATGAGTCATATACCTTTCTGAAGATATTAACTTATTTTCTCTCTTCTTCCCTTTTTTAGTTTTTAGTCATCTCTTGTAGCTCATCTAATAGATGGGACATCCAGGAGGTGAGCTCTGGACCAGGCCTCTTATTGAGTTGATGACCCACTGAAAAACTAGCTCTGGCCCTCAATAGACCTTAGGCTTGGCAGTTACTATTATCAGGGGCAGAGTTCTTGGTGGAAAAGCAAAAGTGCCTAGCACAAATCCTTGTCCTTCTCTACTGGTTGTGTCCTCTCAGGTTCTAGCTGTGAGAGTGAAATCCAGTACTACCTTGGCCAGAAGTGCCCACATATGTTTTAGAACAGTTGACACATTTAGGTGGCGTCAGAACCGACCATATATTTTACATGCGTAGATGGTGGACACTTGTCTGCTGAATTGGCTATAGGCCTCAAAGAGAGGAAGGAGAAACATTGTTGCCAAGAATTAACCACTATTCTAGTTAATAATGTGGGTAATGAGTTGTTCTAATGCAGGGTAGTGTTTCTGTCTCAAAGGTATTTTGTTATGTGTTATTGTTCATTTTACTGATGGTGTTCCAGAAGCAGCTCAAGGAACAAGATCACAGCAGTAAAAGGGCTGTGGTTGGTTTTGTTTTTTTTTTGTTTTTGTTTTTGTTTTTTTTCTTGGCACTTTTCATGTAAAGAGGAGCGGTTACGCTTTCTAAAATATTAGTGGAGCAGGAAGGGTTTGCAGGGACTAAAGTCTGCCCTAAAGATGCTATGCAAAACTCCCAAAGGAACTGATGGTTCCAAGAAGTGCAGTGTGAGGGGGTTGAAAGCCTTATTACACCCATTTCGTCATGGTTTCTATACTAGACATTGATTCAGGGCTCTTGCTATTGCCTCTAGAGTCCTGATCCCAGACTGTTCCAGTGAGCCACCACATTGGGTAAATGAAAAAAAAAAAAAAAAAGGAGTAGAAAAAGAGGGAACAGATGAAAAACTAAAAGGAATTGTCATTTTAGAGATGAATTATTTTCACATTGGGTATTCAGTACTATGTTGCTCATTGGGTAAATGAAAAAAGGAGAAGGAAAAGACGGGGCTCATGCCTGTAATCCCAGCACTTTGGGAGGCCAAGGCGGGCAGATTGCTTGAGCTCAAGAGTTTGAGACAAGCCTGGGCAACATGGCAAAACCCCATCTCTACAAAAAGTACAAAAATTAGCTGGGCATGGTTGCATACACCTGTAGTTCCAGCTACTTAAAAGGCTGAGGTGGGAGGATTGCCTGAGCCCAGGAGGTCAAGGCTACAGTGAACATTGATCACGCCACTGCACTTTAGCCTGGACAACAGAGTAAGACCCTGTCTCAAAAATAAAAAAAATAAAAGCAAGAACAAATGAGAAGCTAAAAGGAGTTACCATTTTAGAGAGGAACTGTTTTCACATTGGGTATTCAGTACTACGCTGTTTTAGTAGCCTGAATCACTAGATAAGTGTAGGCATGAGTACAAACTGTTTTGTTTTAGACATTTGGCAGTCTTGCCTTGAGCAGTGTCACCTTGTGGCCTTGGCTATTTTTAAGAAATGTTCTTTTTCTCTGTTACAAGTTTTCCTGAGGAGAATGCATCTTCGCCATTTACCCAAGCCAGAGCACATTGGATCCGAGCAGTTACCAAGGTTCGACTCCAGCTGCAGGAGGTAGGAAATCTGTTCTAGTACTGGTTGGGACAATTTTGCCTTTGAAATTGGGAGACATATGGTGCTGGAGAAGCAATCAATGATTAGTCATCTTCTTACAGTATGCTTCTGGGAATGCATGACAATTAAGCCAGAGCTTTAAGAGATGGGAAGTGGCCAGTGGCTTTCTTCTGTGCTGATTAATGGAAATCAAATAGACCTAGTGGGCTGAGAGCCTGACCGTAAAGTTAGGTGCTTATTTCCAGGTACTGTTTATTGTCTCTTTGAAGCCATTTGAGTTTAGAGCAAGAGACGATTTCAAGCCTTTTAGGTCAGTTGTTGTCTCCCTTACCTAGCCAGTTCATACTGGCTGATCTGTAGGGGACAAAACAGGGTACAGAAATATCTATGGAATTTGCCAGTTTAAAGCCCAAAGCATCAACACACTAAGATCTGAAACAACATAAAAAACATAAAAACAAAGATAAATATTTTTCATTTTCTGTGTTACAAGTTTGAAATATCTTTATCTGTGTATTAGTAGGTAGGCAGTCTTTAGGCAGAAGGTACTTTTTTTTTCCATATAAATTTAGGAGGTGCAAGTGCAGTTTTGATACATAGATATATTTCAGAGTTTGATATATGGATATATTGTGAAGTCCAGAAGTCTGGACTTAAGGTGTAGCCATCATCCCAATAGTGTACGTTTCACTCATTAAGTAATTTCTCTTTCCTTACCTGCTTCCACCCTTCTAAGTCTCTAGTGTCTATTATTTTATACTCTAAATCCATCTGTACACATTATTTAGCTCCCACGTATAATGAGAATATGCAGTAGTCCATGGTGTGTGTGTGTGTGTGTGTGTGTGTGTGTATATATATATAACATTTTTAAAAGCCACACATCTGTTGATAGACACTGAGTTTGATTCCGTATCTTTTTTTTTTTGAGTTGGGGTCTTCCTCTTTGGGGTGCAGTAGCATGATCACTGCAGCTTTGAACTCTTAGGCTCTAGTGATCCTCCTCCCTGTGCCTCCTGTGTAGCTGGAACTATAGGCATGCACCACCTACCTGGCTATTTTGTATTTTTAAGAGACAGGGTCTTGCTATATTGCCCAGGCTGGTCTTGAACTCCTGGCCTCAAGTGATCCTCCCACTTGGCTTTCCAAAGTGTAGAAAGTACAGGCGTGAGCCACTATACTCAGCCCATAATATTTTTGCTATTGTGAATAGTGCTGCGATAAACATATGGGTCCAGGTATCTTTTTGATATAATGATTTATTGAAGTTATGTGTTTAATGACAATTGGCTGTCAGTAGTATACTATCTGGCAGATATTAAAAATGCAATCATGCTACATGTGTTAACATACACTTTAAAAATTAATTTATTTTGAAGCAATTTTAAACTTCAGGAAAAGTTGCAAAAACAGTTAAAGAACTACCATGTCTCTTCACCCAGATGCTCCAAATATTCACATTTCACATTTACTTCATTGCCTTCCCTCCATTATGATCAGTCTTTTTCTGAATCATTTGAAAGAAAATTGGAGACATAGTATTCTGTCATTCCTAAATGTTCCTTTGTATTTCCCTAGAAGCAAGGCCACTGTCCTGTATAACCACAATATAACCATCCAAATCTGGAAAACAACAATAACAAACTATTATCAAGACCCTATGCATATTTTGCCAAACACCCCAACAATTTCCCCTTTTCCTTTCTAATCCAGAATCTAATACAGGATGACATGTTGCATTTAGTCACGATATCTTTAGTCTCCTTCAGTGTTTCCCATACTCAGCAGTTTTAAATGGTATAGGCCTTTTATTTTGTAGCATGTTCTTCAATTTAGGTCCATTCAACATTTCCTCATGTCCGGACTCAGGCCATCCTTTCATGGCAGGAATTACACACAAAAAATGATGCTGTGCTCTTTCCAGAGCATTGCATCAGAAAGTACATGATGTCAACCTGTCCTGCCATTTATAATGTTAGCCTCAATTACTTGGTTAAGTTTGTATTGGCCAGGTTTCTCCACTGTCAAGGCACCATTTTTCCCTTTGTAATTTTTAAGTGCCTTGTGGTGCAGTACTCTGAGGTTGTGCTGGTATCTTGTTCATTATCCTGGCTACTTTTTTTTTTTTTTTTTTTTTTTTTTTTTTTTGTATTTTTAGTAGAGATAGAGTTTCACCATGTTGGCCAGGCTGGTCTCAAACTCCTGACTTCAGGTGATCCACCTGGCTCAGCCTCCCAAAATGCTGGGATTACAGGCATGAGCCACCCCTGGCCTAAACAGGCATTTAAAATGAACATTTATCATAATACTTACTGATTTTTTATTTCTAATTTTTTTAAAGTAAGGGTCTTGTAATTCTTACTATAATTCTTATTATACTTACTGTCTCCATGTAAAAGGAAAGTTCTGAATGAGAAAAATAAGAATATATTGGAGAAGACACAGTTTAAGTTATGGCCTTTTCTTTTTCAGAAATATAATAATTCAGAGTCTCTCAAAACAACTATCTGAAAACAGTTGCCAAAGCTTGTTGCAATCATACAGACAGAGGCATGGTTTACCTAAGAGTACCTAAGAACTTAATTGAATAAGAAAACAATAGTAAAGATGTTCTTAACACAGGTAAAGTAACTCGCAACTGATTAAAAGTGTCCAAGAGGAGAAGCAGCAGCCAGAATTTAAAGAGGGTTCTGATAACAGTTTAAGATTGAGGCAGAAATGTACCATTTACACTTAAGATGAGATTTGGTGATATACCAGTTGAAGTTATGGGAGAGAAAGAAGTTAAGCACAGCACCAAGAATTTCTTTTGCCCCCCACCTTGAGTAATTGGAAGTTCTACCTAATCACTCCATCACCCTCCACTCAAGATAATTTTTTTTGTTAATTTCTTATTTATCATTCTAGAATATCTGTCTGCAAGCACAAGCAAATATGAAATTCTAATACTTTTTTACCCCTTTTTATACAAAAGATGATACAAACTGAGAACATCCAAATAGATTTTCTATTTGGAGATCCTTCCATATCAGCTCTAAGAAAGTTTTTCATTCTTTTTTATAGCTGTGTAATATTCCATTGAACAAAGTATTCATTCTGCACATATTTAGTCCTTCATTGATTTCATTTGGTTGTTTCCAGTCATTTGCTGTTAAACATGTTACAAATGAGTAACCTTGTACATAAGTCATTTTGCATGTGTGCAAGTATACCAAGGGGATATGCATTTATAATTTGGATAAATATTGCCAGATTTACCCCCGTTTGTCCTTGGCTTAAAATAACAAAGGCTTGTTTCTTGCTGGTACTCCATGTCAGGGAGTTTTGCTTTAAAGTTGTCTTCTCTCTGCAATCCAGGCTGACGGTGGAACCGACACCTGGAACACTGCCAGTCACAATGGTAAGGGGAAGGAAAAGATAACAAGTGAAAGAAAATATAGCAAATTGTACTTTGGCTCTTAAAACTTCTTTCCAGAAGTTATTAATACATATGTCACTTTTGCTCACATTTTTCTAGCTAAAGGAAATCATGAAACCAAACTTAACTTTTAAAAAATAATTTCAACTTCGATTACTATTTTAGATACAGAGGGCTGGGTGCAATGGCTCATGCCTGTAATCCCAGCAGGAGTTTGAGACCAGCCTGGCCAACATGGGAAAACCCCTGTCTCCACCAAAAATACAAAAATTAGCCGGGTGTGGTGATACATGCCGGGTGTGGTAATCCCAGCTACTTGGGAGGCTGTAGCAGGAGAATTGCCCGAACCCAGGAAATGGAGGTTGCAATGAGCTGAGATCATGCCACTGTTCTCCAGCCTGGGTGACTGAGTGAGAACCTGTCTCAAAAATAAAATAAAATAAAAATAAAAATAAATTAGATACAGGGGGGTACCTGTGCAGATTTGTTACATAGGTATTTTGCATGATGCTGAGATTTGGGGTACAGA
The DNA here is from genome assembly GCF_048565385.1 of Saimiri boliviensis. Taxonomy (NCBI): domain Eukaryota; kingdom Metazoa; phylum Chordata; class Mammalia; order Primates; family Cebidae; genus Saimiri; species Saimiri boliviensis. The sequence goes on from NC_133450.1 coordinate 187,415,314, forward strand.
GCCTGTCACCCACATAGTGAGCATAGTACTCAGGTAGTTTTTCAACCACTGCCTTCTTCCCTCTTCTCCCTCTAGTAGTCCACAGTGTCTGTTGTTCCTATCTTTATGAGTACCCAATGTTTAGATGTCACTCATTTTTTTTTAAGCTTTCTTTTAATTTTTTTTTTTTCAAGATAGGGTCTCATTCTTTTACCCAGGCTGGAATGCCCTGGCACGATCACAACTTACTGCAGCCTTGAATTCCTGGGCTCAAGTAACCCTTCATCTCAGCTTCCCAAGTATCTGCGACCACAGGCATGTGCTACTATGCCCAGCAAATTAAAAAATAATTTTTTGTGTGTGGAGATAGGATCTCACTATGTTGCCCAGACTGGTCTTGAACTCTTGGCCTCAAGCAGTCCTCTTTCCTCAGACTCCCAAAGTGCTAGGATTACAGGCATGATTATAGGCCCCGCTCCTAGTTCACATTTATAAGTGAGAATATGCAATATTTGGTTTTCTGTTGCTGCATTAATTTGCTTAAAATTATGGCCTCCAACTGCATCCATTTGTTTAAAAGGACATGATTTCACTCAGTTTTATTGCTGTATAATATTCCACATTGCATATGTACCACATTTTCTTTATGTAGTCCACTGTTGATTGGCATCTATGTTGATTCGATGTCTCTGCTATTGCCAATAATGCTGCAATGAATATACAAGTGCATGTCTCTTTCTTGGTAGAGTGATTTGTTTTCATTTCAGTATATACCCAGTAAAGGGATTGCTGAATGTTAGCTCTGTTTAGTTAAAGTGGAGCAGTATGACATAGTTCTAAAGAGATAGAGAAGGATATTTGTCAATGGCTTTAATGCCCCACCCCCAAAAGTATATGCTTCCCATAGGGAGTGTACCAATCTATACCCCTACTAGTAATATCTTTTTTTTTTTTTTTTTTGAGACGGAGTTTCGCTCTTGTTACCCAGGCTGGAGTGCAATGGCGCCATCTCGGCTCACCGCAACCTCCGCCTCCCGGGTTCAGGCAATTCTCCTGCCTCAGCCTCCTGAGTAGCTGGGATTACAGGCACGTGCCACCATGCCCAGCTAATTTTTTGTATCTTTAGTAGAGACGGGGTTTCACCAGGTTGACCAGGATGGTCTCGATCTCTTGACCTCGTGATCCACCCGCCTCGGCCTCCCAAAGTGCTGGGATTACAGGCTTGAGCCACCGCGCCCGGCCCTACTAGTAATATCTTAAGGTGATTTTCTCTCTTCTAACCCACCAGTAATGTCTCAAAATTTTGGATTTTCACTTATCTGCTAGGTTCTTTTTGCTACCCTGTTTAGGTGAGATGCTTCTAACATATAGAATTATTTATATTTCAAAAATTCTCAGAGATTTTATATTTGCTATTTCCCATGCTTAGAATACTCTTTTTCTTAATTAACTTAGCTAACATTTCATTCACATCTTTTAAAATCCAGTAAGATGTCAGTTTTGGGGTAAAGTTTCTAGACTCTTTGCATATTTTTTCTAGATTGGCATGTATGATGATTTAAAGGAGTTACTTGTTTACTGCTATTTCTTACTTTTCTATGTACTTTTTGTAAGATCATTTAATGTGAGGCTAAGCCTTTTAAGGCTGATATTCTAGAGCCTAGTCTGGAATCTGGCAAAGTATGTTTAGCTAACCTTTCGTGGATGCCCTGCATCATTTCCACAGAAGTCTCCATGTGCTTCTTTATCTTCTGATTAATACTATTTTAAATTATTCCCAAGACCCAGCACTTACAGTCAGTAATAGCAGAATATTAACTATTAACATTAGCTGTGTTTTCTTATATAAGCTTTATATATATTAACATAAATTTACTGAATTTAGATCATAATATATGTGGATTTAAACATTTTTTCTCACTTTGTTTTGTGAGCTGTATTCTGGGTTATTAAATATTTTTGAAAACATGATTTAATGATTTTAAGATTAATATTCTGTCATATAGATATTTCATAATATTCCTCTTGTTTCTTTTCTTTTCTCTTCATTTTTGAAACAGTGTCTTGCCAAGGCTGGAGTGCAGTGGTACAATCACAGCTCACTGCAGCCTTGACCCTCCAGGCTCAAGTGATCCTCCCGCCTCAGCCTCCCACATAGCTGAGACTACAGGCGTGTGCCACCACACCCACTAATTTATTTATTGTAGAGATGGGGGTCTCCCTCAGCCTGGTCTTGAACTCCTGGGCTCAAGCAATTCTCCTGCCTCAGCCTCCCAAAATGCTGGAATTACAGGCATGAGCCATCGTACCTGACCCCTCTTGTTACTATTATGAATAATGCTGTGATGAGTATCAGTATGCATACATCTGTTTTTATTTCTCATTATTTTCTTAACTTAAAATAGATTACTGAGGTAAAGGGTATAATTTTTAAAATTTAAATTGTATTTTTAATTTTAATTTTATTTTTAAAATAGAGATCAGGTCTCGCTATGTTGCCCAGGCTGGTCTTAAACTCTTGGCCTCAGGTGATCATCCTATCTGGGCCTCCTGCAATGCCAGGATTACTGGTATGAGCCATCACACTTTGCCCCAGGGGTATATGTATATTTTAAGGCGTCTGACAAACTTCCTAACTTATTTTCAGAAAAGTTTTTCCAGTTTGTACTTTCACTATTTGAATGTGCTCTACTAACATTGAGTATTGTCATTTTAGAAAATTTTTGCCGGTTTGACAGAAGAATGGTATACCATTGTTTAATTTGCATTTCTTTAATTATTTGTGATTTTAATATTTCTATAAGTTTATAGGTCACTTATACTTCTTCAGCTAATATTACATCAAAGAGACTTGGAGAATACCATAGAAACCTAGCTATGCTTTCTGTATTCCTATAAGATTGTCAGCCACTTGAGGGAAGAGGTTATATAGAGTCATCTCTGTGTCTTCTGGGCTGGCTGAGTACACAGCCATATGTACTTAATAGGTGTTTGATGACATTGCTAATGCTTATGAGGCAGTAATGTTGGTAGTGTGGGTGGGAGTGGATATGAATCTGTACCTTATTTGGCTTAGCTGCAGAAGAATCTGGGGGAGGAGGTGAGACTTTAGCTCTAGAAACGGAGACTGCGGTGGCAGCGGGTGGGTGGGTGTTCCAGGTGGAAGGGACAGTGCAGGAGAAGGCATGGAGATAGGCCAGGAAGAAGGCTTGACAGGAGCTCTTGGGTTGTTGAAGAAAGCTTAGGAAGGAGAGCCATGGTAAGCAGGGATAGAACTGAGCAAATAGATGAGGAGGTCTGGGTTTAAATGGAGCAGTCTCAGGAGAGGTAAGATTACAGCTGCCAGACTGAGAGGTAGATCAGCATTTTCTTAGGGATGATCATTAAGACAGAAAACAAATTGAAACTCTTCTGCAAAGTTCCATTCTCACTTGTTACTCCCTCACAAGAAAAGTAACTTCCTTCTTGTTCTATAATTGAAGCCTCAAAAATGGGTCCCATGGGGGAAGGCTCAAGGAGAGGGCTTTTGAGAACTCCACATTTTAGACTTAACAGCACTAGGGAAATACTCTTTCTATTTTTTCTGATAATGTCTGCCTATCTTTTCAACTCTTTGCCCTCATGGAGACCACCAATTTCCGATCTCTCCTTTTTCTCACAATTTTTCGTCTCTCTCCCTAGCCATTACCATTCTTTTTTTTTTTTGAGACAGAGTTTCGCTCTTGTTACCCAGGCTGGAGTGCAATGGCCGGATTTCGGCTCACCGCAACCTCCGCCTCCTGGGTTCAGGCAATTCTCCTGTCTCAGCCTCCTGTAGCCATTACCATTCTAACACTTAAAAAGTAGAAGAATGTTTTCAATAAGTAATAAATGTAAAATATAAAATTGAAAAGGATATATATAGATATGTATTTATAAATATATGATGCACAGTTTCCCTACTTCAGATTCCCAGGGCCCCCCAGTCTTTTTCCCCCATCTCATTGTTATTTGTGTCTCATGAATCAGTCCAGAGTTAATCCATGCATTTATGAGCATGTGTGTGCCCCAAAACTTGTATGTGTATATTACACATATTGTCCTACACCTTGCTTTTTTCATTTACTGCTCTATTTTGGAGATTTTTTCCTTATTAGTATAAATAGAGTTCATACTCTATTAACAGCTGCATAGTTTTTCTGTTAGTACAAATAGAGCTACTGCTTTGTAAATGGCTATGTACTATTTATTTCTGTGGATGTGTTGTAATGTATATACTCTGTCCCCTATTGATGGATCTTTAGGTTGCTTTAATGTAGTTGCAAGCAAATCCTGTACATAACTCTGAATACTTCAAATCTTATTTTAGCTACAGCTTTTTACACCCTTCTTCAAACTTTATGGTAAGCCCTACCAAGAATAGGCCTTACTTCTGCTTCATAAACCAGACAGACCTTCCCTGGCCCTAGCTGCTCCTCTGAATGCTGTGAGACAACTCTTGTTCTCAACAGAACATTTTTGTCCTCTGGGAAACTGCCGTGCCCTTACCTGATATCTGAAACCAGAACCAATATATTCTTTACCTTCTGACCTTGACTGGACTTGGCTGTTCCCTGAAGCTCTCTTTGGTAGAGAGGTATGCCTCTCTTTGGTATACCTTTTATATGCCCCATGCATTACTGTGTCAGAAATGAGGTTTGGTTTTCTCTGGCTCCCTCTGCCACTTCCAAGCCATTACTAAATCCTTGCTTAACCTGTTTCTACAGCCAATTTCCTTGCTGCAGTTAGATTGCAACTTTCCCATAATTCCCCATTTATTCATTGAAAATTTTAGTACTTGCATCACAGTTTTTCTTTTTAATCTCAACTCTTGCCATAATAATAATAATATCATTATAGTAACCACATTTATTGAATACTAGTATGTCTAGGCACTATATCTTTACATGCATTACCTAATGAATTCATAACAAGAATTCTGTGAATTAGGCTTACGTTATTAGGCCCACTTTATAGATTAAGAAACTGAGTGTTTAGAAAGATAGAAACTTGTTCAGGATCACCCAGCTAGTAAGATTTAGGACCAGGATTCAAATCTAGATCTATTTAACTTCAGAGCTTGTCTTTTTAACACTAATCTTAGAACTCTACTTTCCAAAGCATGTTTCATAGGACTCCAGTTTCTAGAATCATTAATAGGTATCATATGATACAGGGTTCTATGTCAAAGAAATTTGGGAAACACAGAATTCAACAGAGCTCAAAGCCAATAGATTGCTTTATATCTTAGGATTTCTCAGAAACTTGAATATACTTAGACTTACTGTGATTTTTTAAGAAGGGAATATAATATGCCCAGCCTTATTGCAGACTTATTTGACCACAAAACACTCTTTTGCAGTCACATATTATAGGACTAGTTTTCCAAGGAATATACTTGAGAAAAGTCTATATCAGAGACTCCATTGTCCTTTCATTAAAAATGTATTTGTGAAGGTCATCAGTGAGCTCCTAAGTGATAACCTAGTGTTTGCTTTTCAGTCTTTATCTTATTGGACCTCTCTGCAGTATTTTACACTTCTGAACAGTTCCTCCTGTTTTAACATCTAAGAAACCATCTCCAACTCTCCTCTTCGATCTGTCTTCAGTCTCTCTCTTCTGATTTCTTTGTTTGCTCATTTCTTAAATGCTGTTCTTTCCAGAGTTCTTTCCTCAATATTCTTTTTATATAAATCTGTATAGTTTTCTTTTGAAATATCATTTATTATGTCAGCTATCACCTATATGTGGGTTGCTCTCTTGTCTAGCCCAGACCCTAAACCCATATTTCTAAGTACTTCTTGGACACTTGCTTGTCCCATCAGCATCTCAAATTCAGTGTGTCCCAGTCAAAAGACATCACCTCTCTGAAACCTGTTTTATGTCCTGCATTTTGTTCCCAGGCTGCTTAAATCAACCCTGAACCCACTAGATGTGATTGGGCTCCTGAGAGATAAGAGAAAGCAAAGACATTCTTTCTAAGATGTAGAGGAATGAGGAGCTGGAGTTTCACTTATCCTCAGAGGGAGAGAAGGATGAGGTAGCTATCTTGCTGTGCACATAAAAAGTACTCCATAAATATCTGTTGGCAGGATGAATGAACAGGATATAGAGTAAGGAAGCTTGTCTTTTTGCATTCTGGGCAGTTGAGTTGTGAAGAGGAATGAGGTGAGTTTTCTTGCCTACAAATCTCTAGCAAAGGAGAAGGCTTGCCACACTTGCCTATTGTCACTTCTGGTTGAGAAAAAGAATTTTTTTTTTATTTCCAAATTTTATCTTTTACCAGCTACCCATGGCTCTTCCCTCTCCTCACACAGCTTTCCTCCACTTCCTTTTACTATTCTAAGTGACATAGAAACAAAGACACACTGCCGTTGTACTCTTGTAGCCTTGTCATTCAGTCCTACTTTCATACCATTTCCCCTCAGTGGCTTGACAACAGATTCTTCTTCTTTATTTTTAGTAACAAATATTTTTAAATTGAGATATAATTAACGTAAGACTCACCATTTTTATAAAATTAAGTGGTTTTTATTATAGTCTGTAGATCACACAACTGTCACCACTACCTAATTCCAGAACATTTTCATTACCTCCAAAGGAAATCCCATACCCATTACGCAGTCACTCCCTATCCCCTTTTCTGCCAGCCTGTAGCAACCACGAATTTACTTTCCATCTCTGTAGATTTGTCTGGATACTTCATATAAATGGTTTCCTATCATGTGTAGCCTACTGTGTCTGGATTCTTTTATTTAGCATAATGTTCTTAAGGTTTATTCATGTAATAGCATGGATTGGTACTTCTGGCTATTATGAATAAATGCAGCTGTGAACATTCACGTACAAGTTTTTGTGTGAACATAAGTTTTCAGGTTTTTTGGGTGTACACTTAGGAATGGAACCGCTGGGTCGTATGGTAATGTTGTTTAACATTTTGAGAAACTGCCAGACTCTTTTAAAGTGGTTGTGCTATTTTACCTTCCCATCAGCAATGTATGAGGGTTTCATTTTCTCCCCATCTTTGCCAACACTTATTGTCTGTCTTTTTTATTATAGCCATCCTAGTGGGTGTGAAGTGCTAACTTGTGATTTTGATTTGCATTTCCTTAGTAACTAATGATGTAGAATATCTTTTCATGTGCTTATTGGCCATTTTTATATCTTCTTTGGAGTTTCATACTCTCCTCTTAAACATAAGGGGTATATTCCCATGCCCCAAATGGGTACCTGAAACCATGGATAGTACCAAACCCTATCTATACTATGTTTTTTCCTATACATACATATGATAAGGTTTAATTTATTAATTAATTTTAGAGACAACCTTTCACTCTGTCCTCTAGGCTGGAGTGCAGTGGCTCACTGTAGCCTCGAATCGTGGGCTCAAGCAATCCTTCCACCTCAGCCTCCTGAGTACCTTGAACTATAGGCATGCACCGCTACACCTGGCTAAGTTTCTATTTTTTAATTTTTTGTAGAGATAAGAGCTATGTTGCCCAGGCTAGTCTTCAGTTCTTGGACTCAAGTGATCCTTATGCCTTGGTCTCCCAGAGCACTGGGATTACAAGTGTGAACCATTGTGCCCGGCTAATGTTTAATTTATAAATTAGGCACAGTAAGAGGTTGACAATAATAACTAATAATAAAGCAATTACAACCACATACTGTAATTAAAGGTATGTGGATATGATCTCTTTCCCTCTCAAAATATTTTATTGTATTGTACAGCAAGTAACTGGAACCACAGAAAGCAAAACAGTGGCTAAGGGGGGACTATTGTAATATCTATTCAAATCCTCTGCCCATTTTTAAATTGGGTTGTCTTTTTGTTGTTGAGTTCTAAGAGTTCTTTACATATTTTGGATAGAAGTCTCTTATCAAGCATATGATTTGCAAATATTTTCTCCTAGCCCTGTTCCTTTTTAATTTTTTCAAATCTCTTTTGAATTTGCCATGTTTTGCCTTAATTATGCCCTAATCTGAAATCTTTCTCCTCTTTCTCTTGCCTGTCTCTGGGAAAGTTTGCCACAGCAACCAGGCCTCTGAAGCAATAAGGAGGAGCTGTTTTTTCTAGGGTATGGAAGTAGCTTGCCTAGTTAATCAGTGTATTCTCAGGGTTCCCCAGTAGGACAGAACCAATAGGATATATGTGTATATAAAAGTGGATTTATTAAGGAGAATTGGCTTAGATGATTACAAGATGAAGTCCTACGATAGGCTGTCTGCAAGCTGGAAAAAGAAAGGGGCCGATAGAGGCTCAGTCCAAGTCCGAAAGCCTCAAAACCAGGGAAGCTGACAGGGCAGCCTTCAGCCTGCAGCTGAAGACATGAGGGACCCAGGAAGCCTCTCCTCTGGTGCAAGTCCCAGAGTCCAAAGGCCAAAGAACCTGTCCAAGGGCAGTAGGAGAGGAAGCAAATGTTCAGATGGAAAGAAAAAAGAGAGCCAGAAAACTCAGCAAGCAAATTTATTCCACCTGCTTTGTTCTAGCTGCATTGGCAACCGATTGGATTGTGCCCACCCACATTAAGGGTGGGTCTTCTCGCCCAGTCCACCAACTCAACTTTCTATCTTCTGTGGCAACACCCTCACAATACCCAGAAACAATACTTTCCCAGCCATATAGGCATCCCTTCAGTCAGGTTGACACCTAATATTAACCGTCACAGTCAGTGAAAACATGTTCTGGAGCATCACAGTCATGAAAGCATGTTCTCTGGAGCTGCCAGCAGGAGCTGGCAGCTCCAGAACATGATGGTCTCAGTCCCTCCCTTTCTGTTTCTCTAATATACACATCTAGCTCTATCCTTGGAATTCAACCATTTAGGTAAAAACTAAAGTGGCTGGTAGAAAAGAATTCAAAAGATGACGCTAAGTGGATTACAAAGTGATTTATTGAAGAATAAAGCTTTACATTTTCAATTTTCTTTTCTTTTTTCTTTTTTTGAGATGGAGTCTTGCTCTGTCATTCAGGCTGGAGTGCAGTGGCTTGATCTCATCTCGCTGCAACCTCTGTCTCCCAAGTTCAAGCAATTCTCCTGCCTCAGCCTCCCAGGTAGCTGGAACTACATACAGACTCATGCCACTATGCCCGCTAATTTTTTTTTGTATTTTGAGTACAGATGGGGTTTTACTCTGTTGCCCAGGCTGGTCTCAAAATCCTGACCTCAGGTGATCCTCCCACCTCGACCTCCCAAAGTGCTAGGATTATAGGCGTGAGCCACCATTCCTGGCCTAAATTTTCTTTTAAACATGAGCAAAGTCCCTCCACCTCTCCCACCTCTATTGACACCAAACAGGGCTGAGTTGCCAGAAGGATTCATGTGGTTCTCCTGCTTCTGTTCTCCATGTCTGTTAGGCAGCAACCCAGAGTAGGGATGAAAGCTGAGACTGGTCTAGTTTTTATTCTCCAAAGTCATCAGCTGAGATGCTCCTTCCACTCTATTCCAAAGGTTCCCTACAAAGGAAAGGAAAAAACCAGAGTGCCTGACTTCTGGTTCTGAATTGTCCCCTTTCCTCCCCTGCCTTTCAAATATCTGATACCACTGAGATCCTGATTTCACCTTTTCCTCCTGTCATGGGCTGAGTTGTGTCCCCACTCCAAAATTCATAATATTGAAGTCTTAACACCAGGTATCTTAGAATGTGACATTATTTGGAGATGGAGCCTTTAAGCGGGTAATTAATATAAACTGAGGTCATATGGGTGGGCTTTAATCCATTATGACTAATGTTCTTGTAAGAAGAAGAGATGAGGACACAGACGCAGAGAGGAAAGACCATTTGAAGACAAAGAAGATGGCCATTGACAAGCCAAGGAGAGAGGCCTCAGAAGAAATTAACCTTCTTGGTATCTTAATCTTGAATTTCTAACATCCAGCATTATAAGATGATGATGATGATGATGATGATTATTATTATTATTATTATTGAGATAGGGTCTCACTCTGTTGCCCAGGCTGGAGTGCAGTGGCACGATCTTGGCTCACTGCAGCCTCCACCTCCCAGGCTCAAGTGATCCTCCCATCCCAGCCTCCCAGGTAGCTGGGACCACAGGTACATGTCACTATGCCTAGCTACTTTTTTGTATTTTTTGTAGAGATGGGGTCTTACTGTGTTGCCCAGGCTGGTCTCAAACTCCCAAGCTCAAGTGATCCGCTTGCTTGGCCTCCCAGAGTGCTGGGATTACAGGTATGAGCCACCATGCCTGGTCAAAAATAAATTTTTGTTGGTTAAGCCACCCAGACTGTGCTACTTTGTTTTGGTAGCCCTAGATAACTAATATACTTCCCATGGCAGAAGAGGGAAGATGGTGGCACAGAAGCCTCAGTGTTTCTCGCCTATGAATCTGTTTCCTGAGGTCCACTTGGTGGGAAATGGGGTTTCCACACTGGTAGACACAGAGCCTAAGAGCCCATTCACAATATTGTATCTTTTGTATCTGTTTACTGAACAAAATTTTGGGATGGATAGAAATGGAAGGAACTGAGTTTTTATATTAGCTCACCCTTAAAATCTGAAAGAACTAACAAATTCATAATAGTGACTTGTTCTCTCTCACAGGGTTTTGGAGAGATCTTAGAAAAATGCATTTTTGAGTGCAGAGCTCTACAAGCATTTGCTTGAGTCTCTAGCCAGCCTCCTAGTACTTTCCAGAACCGTTGGCTTTCAGGGCTCTGTCATGACCTTTCTAGCCTAGGCCTGAGGCAACTGAATGACCTGTCAAAGGTCATTGCTGACCGTGGCTGGAACCTTTCCTGCTGCATAGGGATCCATTGACACTGCTGCTTTTTTGGCTAATGTGGCAGGGAACCAATGCCGTAGGATTTCAGGCGTTTACAAGGATCTAGGCCTCCAGGTCTCCCCTGTGGTAACAGGGTTCCTGGGGTAACTTGTCTGTGAATGACTCCAGTGAGACTATCTGGTAAATTGGTGCTTCTCTGGGACCACCGAAGAAGAGAAAGAAGTCAATGGAAGCCAAAGGCTGACCTGTGCATTGTGGGAACATTTTTAAACAGCAGCTTTCATGCACTTGTCAGGAGCAATGCATGATTTTTTTGTTCGTTTTACCTCTGAAATATTCTGTACACATTTATGGCCTGGATCTGGATGTTCATCAGTGGTGGAACTCCTATACAACTTCTGGTTTTAGGCTGTGACTGAGCCTAGTGAATTATAGGAAGTCACACCTGTACTGGGATTGGGGCAGTGGATTGTTTGGAGGGGTGGATTTGGCTCTGGTTTCTGAGGAGCACACAGAACATTTTCGAGGAATGCTATATCATCAACCTGTGCTGGGCGCGGTGGCTCTCGCCTATAATCCCAGCACTTTGGGAGGCTGAGGCGGGCGGATCACAAGGTCAAGAGATCGAAACCATCCTGGCCAACGTGGTGAAACCCCATCTCTACCAAAAAATACAAAAAAATTAGCTGGACGTGGTAGCACACACCTGTACTCCCAGCTACTTGGGACGCTGAGGCAGGAGAATTGCTTGAACTCAGGAGGTGGAGATTGCAGTGAGCCGAGATTGCGCCATTGCACTCCAGTCTAGCGCCTGACAACAGAGTGAGACTCTCTCTTAAAAAAATATGTATATATCATCAACCTGTCTAGAGTTAGAAAACAGTATCAGATACTGACTTCAGGCTTTAGCTCCAACTGGTAGGTATTTTCTGGGCATAGTATCAATAAAGGGAGGTACTTAGTAACTCTTATGAAATAAGTCAGATTCCTGTACAATATTACTTTCTTTCAAGTAATAAGCAAAGCGCCTTTTCTCACTCTCTACCACCACCTTCTCTGATTCTTGCTGCTTATTTGACCATCCAATGGGAATATTCATTGTTGGCTGGGAATAAACTCTATTCTTCTGTGAGAAAAAATCCTTTTGCCAAAGTTATCCAAAAGGAAGCAACTAAAGTAATTATTCAGTTTTTGTGGTGGTGTTGTTTTGTTGTTGTTTTGTTTTGTTTTTTGAGACAAGGTCTCACTCTGTCACCCAGGCTGGAGTGTAGTGGCATGATCTCAGCTCACTGCAACTTCTGCCTTCCAGATTCAAGCGATTCTTGTGCCTTAGCCTCCCATGTAGATACTACAGGCATGCATCACCAAGCCTGGCTAAATTTGTATTTTTAGTAGAGATGGGGTTTCACCATGTTGGCCAGGCTGGTCTTGAACCCCTGGCCTCAAGTGATCTGCCCCGCCCTTGGCCTTTTAAAGTGCTGATATTACAGGTATGTGGCACTGTGCCCAGGAATTTTTCAGTTTTAAATCAAGCCCCGAATAAGTGAGTACTGCTGGGTACTGTTGGGGCTATTTGTAAGACATTTTCCTATTCTCCAAGAGCGTATAGGCCAGATGGGGAGATAGAAGTAATTAACAGTTAAGTAATTAAATACTTTTTTCTCTGTCACTTTTTCTTCATTCTTTCTGTGCAGCATTCCATAATGTTTTAAAAACTCTCTACCTTTGTAGTTTCCTATTTTCTTATCTTCTGTTATTCTTAGATTCTCCCAATTCTCTTCCTTAGCTCCTGCCTCTTTTCTTTCTAGTCTTCCTTCAGGCATCCCTTTTAATCTCAAATCTGCATCTCTTCAGCCTCTGATCAAGAATCTTTAATTAAGCAACTGCTCTATGGAAGGTAATGTGCTTGGTTCTACCTACTGTGCTAGGTAGCCAGTAGGCTTCCAACTAGTCTTTTTTGTCTGTTTGTTTGTTTTTTAGATGGGAAGCTTGCTTTTGCCCAGGCTGGAGTACAATGGTGCAATCTTGGCTTACTGCAACCTCTGCCTACCTAGCCTCCCAAGTAGCTAGGATTACAGGCATGAGCCACCATGCCTGGCTAATTTTTTTGTATTTTTAGTAGAGATGGGGTTTCACCATGTTGGCCTGGCTGGTCTCTGACTCCTGACCTCAAGTGATCCACCCAGCTCGGCCTCCAAAATTGCTGGGATTACAGGCACGAGCCACTGTACACTGGCCTCCAAACTAGCCTTTATATAAGCAGATGCTCTCAAATGTAAATCTTCCCTTTTTCCTTAGGCTCTATTCTTCCTGTCTAGTTATCTACTAATTATTTTCACTATAATTTCCCAATGTTTAAAACTTTTCTCTTGAGCCTATTCCTCTTCCTTTGTTCTCTATTTATATTAAAGTCACCATCATTCTACTAGTCACCCACTCAAAAATCATGGTGTCACTTTTTATTCTTCCTTGTCTCTCGCCTACCAGTTAGATCATTTGCCAGATTTTGCTTTTTTTTTTTCCTTTGTGGTGTCTTTTATCGTCTCTGTCTCTTTTCTGTTTCCCTTTGTGTTCAGGTTCTCTTTATTGCTTAGACTATAGTATTAGTCTACTAATGGATTCCTTGCTTTTATTTTTCTTAGAAGCCATTGTATATATTACTGCCAGATTTATCTTTCTAAAACAGTGTGAGTCATGGCTACCATTTATACCAAGGGCTCAACTTGGATGTCGCATTCTTTGAAGCCTTTCTTAAAGTGCCCATGCAAAGTTAGATTTTCGTTTTTTATCTTTCTTTTTTTTTTTTAATTGTATTTTAGGTTCTGGGGTACATGTACAGATCATGCAGGATTGTTGCATAGGTACATACATGGCAATGTGGTTTGCTGCCTTCCTCCCCCCATCACCTGTATCTGGTATTTCTCCCCTCATTATCCCTCCCACCCTCCCCACTCCCTGCTGTCCCTCCCCTAGTCCCCTGCAACTGACCACAGTCTGTGATGCTCCCCTCTGGGTCCACATGTTCTAATTGTTCAATACCTGCCTATGAGTGATACCATGTGGTGTTTGATTTTCTGTTCCTGTGTCAGTTTGCTGAAACTGATGGTTTCCAGATTCATCCATGTCCTGATGAAGGACACGAACTCGTTTTTTATGGCTGCGTAGTATTCCATGGTGTATATATGCCACATTTTCTGTATCCAGTCTATCGTTGATGGACATTTGGGTTGGTTCCAGGTCTTTGCTGTTGTAAACAGTGCCGCAATGAACATATGTGTGCACGTGTCTTTATAATAGAACAATTTATGATTATTTGGGTATATACCCGGTAATAGGATTGCTGGGTCAAATGGTATTTCTATTTCTAGGTCCTTAAGGAATTGCCACACTGTCTTCCACAGTGGTTGCACTAATTTGCACTTCCACCAACAGTGTAAAAGTGTTCCTGTTTCTCCACATTCTCTCCAGCATCTGTTGTCTCCAGATTTTTTATGATCGCCATTCTAACTGGCGTGAGATGGTATCTCAATGTGGTTTTGATTTGCATTTCTCTAATGACCAGTGATGATGAGTATTTTTTCATATGTTTGTTGGCCTCATAGATATCTTCTTTTTGTAAAGTGTCTGTTCATATCCTCCACCCACTTTTGAATAAGTTTGTTTGTTTGTTTTCTTGTAAATCTGTTTTAGTTCTTTGTAGATTCCGGATATTAGCCGTTTGTCAGATCGGCAGATTGCAAAAATTTTTTCCCATTCTGTTGATTGCCAGTTCGCTCTAATGATTGTTTCCTTTGCTGTACAGAGGCTCTGGAGTTTAATTAGGTCCCATTTGTCTATTTTGACTTTTGTTGCCATTGTTTTTAGTGTTTTGTTTTTTTTTATTTTTTATTTTTTTCTTTTTTTTTTTGAGATGGAGTTTCGCTCTTGTTACCCAGGCTAGAGTGCAATGGCGCGATCTCGGCTCACCGCAACCTCTGCCTCCTGGGTTCAGGCAATTCTCCTGCCTCAGCCTCCTGAGTAGCTGGGATTACAGGCACGTGCCACCACGCCCAGCTAGTTTTTTGTATTTTTAGTAGAGACGGGGTTTCACCATGTTGACCAGGATGGTCTCGATCTCTCGACCTCGTGATCCACCCGCCTTGGCCTCCCAAAGTGCTGGGATTACAGGCTTGAGCCACCGCGCCCGGCTGTTTTTAGTGTTTTAGCCATGAAGTCATTGCCTATGCCTATATCCTAAATGGTTTTGCCTAGGTTTTCTTCTAGGGTTTTGATGGTGTTAGGTCTTATGTTTAGACCTTTAATCCATCTGGAGTTAATTTTACTGTAAGGTGTCAGAAAGGGGTCCAGTTTCTGCTTTCTGCACATTGCTAGCCAGTTTTCCCAACCATTTATTAAACAGGGAATTCTTTCCCCATTGCTTGTTTTTCTTAGGTTTGTCAAAGATCAGATGATTGTAGATGTGTGGTGTTGCTTCTGAGGCCTCTGTTCTGTTCCATTGGTCTGTGTCTCTGTTTTGGTACCAGCACCATGCTGTTTTGACTACTGTGGCCTTGTAGTATAGTTTGAAATCAGGCAGCATGATGCCTCCAGCTTTGTTCTTTTTGCTTAGGATCATTTAGGCTATGCCGGCTCTCTTTAGGTTCCATATGAAGTTTAAGGTGGTTTTTTCCAGTTCTGTGAAGAGAGGAAGCCAAATTGTCTCTATTTGCAGATGACATGATTGTGTATTTAGAAGACCCCATCGTCTCAGCCCAAAATATCCTGAAACTGATAAGCAAATTCAGCAGTCTCAGGATACAAAATCAATGTGCAGAAATCACAAACATTCCTATACACCAATAACAGACAAACAGAGAGCCAAATGAAGAGTGAATTCCCATTCTCAATTGCTGCAAAGAGAATAAAATATCTAGGAATACAACTAACAAAGGATGTAAAGGACCTCTTCAAGGAGAACTATAAACCACTGCTGAATGAAATAAGAGAGGACACAAACAGATGGAAAAACACTCCATGCTCATGGTTAGGAAGAATCAACACTGTGAAAATGGCCATATTGCCTAAAGTAATTGATAGATTCAATGCTATCCCCATTTTTTATCTTTCTGTAGCATTTCATATACAGTCAACTTTGATGTTAATAACATTGTCCTGGAATTATGTGAGCATTTGCCCTCAAGATTATATATTTCTTAAAATAATATATTTTGTATAATTCTTTTTTGTATTAAGTTCAAAAACAGGCAAAAGTAATCTGTGGTGTCAGACATCAGGATAGTGATTACCTTTGGAAGATGGAGTTGATAGTGAGTAGATATGAGCACAGGAGACTTCTCGAGTTCTGGTTATTGTTTTCTTAATCTAGATTCTGTTTACATGGATGTAAAAGTACGCTTTTGATTTGTGTATACTTATGCATATTAGAATTCAATAAAAAGTTTAAAAGCTAAATGAAAAATAGGATTAAAATACAGTTAGAAAAAATCTCTAACTTTATATTCCTGATGCCTGGCAGGCATATAACCCTTTGCAGATAAGTGAGTGAGTGAGTGAATAAAGAAGTGAATGAGTGAATGAAAGTTTGTCATCAAAAAAATTAATTTTTCTTTCCATTAATAATTAAATTATTGTCTCAACACAGCCTGAGTTAGAAGTATGGCTCTATCACTTACTGCCTGTGTAACCTGAGGCTTAGGCAAGTTACCCAGCCTTTTAGAAACTTAATTTTTTCTCTCGGAAATGTTCCTCAATCCAGGTCCTAGGACCTGTGACTTGCTGAAAAAAAAAAAAAAGAAAGAAAGAAAGAAAAGAAACTTAATTTTTTCATCTCTGGATATCATAGCTGCCTCAGTGGATGGATAAGAGTTCAAAAATATGATACATGTAGAGCAGGGCCTGGTGTGTTGTTAGCATTCAGTAAATGTTAATATCCTTTTCTTTCCAACACCTTCCTCCTTCTCCCTTTTATCTCTTTACTCATCCTCTATCCTTTGCCTTAAATATCCTTTCCTCTTAGTTTCCATATACCCAAATATTATCCATTCTTTGGATCAAGCTCACATATTATGCCCTTCACAGAGCCTTCTCTGGTTTTCATCCAAACCAGCACTTCTAATCCTGGCAATATTTTTCTCACTCACATTCTTGTACATTTTATCTATGTCCCTTATGATACGTATTAGTCACTCACTCTAACCTTTAGGAGTTGCTGAAGGCTGCCCTCTTACTTCAGGCCCAAAGAAGAATAAGCAGTCTAATTGGGCTATTATGCTGGAGGCAGGAGAATAAACTGGAGAATGAAAAGGCAGGTTGAGAAAATTGCTTTGGCCTTTTGTTTTGTTGTTGTCGTTGTTTTGTTTTTTTGAGGCAGAGTTTCACTCTTGTTGCCCAGACTGGCGTGCAGTGGTATGATCTTGGCTTACTGCAACCTCCTCCTCCTGGGTTCAAGTGATTCTCCTGCCCCAGCCTCTCAAGTAGCTGAGACTATAGGCAGCTGTCACCATGCCTGGCTAACTTTTATATTTTTAGTAGAGACAGGGTTTCACCATGTTGGCCAGGCTAGTCTTGAACTTCTGACCTCGGGTGATCTGCCCGCCTCGGCCTTCCAAAGTGCTGGGATTACAGGGGTGAGCCACTGCGCCGGGCCCCATCTTTGATTTCTTCGTAGCATTTCTCTTTCTTTGCTTGCCTCTTAAAACATGATAATTCCCAGGCTTTGTTTTCTACCTCATTTTCTTCTCTAGATAGTCTCATCCGTGTCCTAACCTGTAACTGATCAATCCCAAATTACTATCTCTATCTGTCTTCTATTGTGAACTCCAGCTACCTTTGGATACTTTTTTATTGAGCTACCTACAGATATTGTCAGCTGGATGTTCATAGGCACCTCATAACAATGTGTTCAAACTGTACATGTCATCTTTTCTTTCTCCTCCACTTCCTCTTCTATGTGTCCTTTCTCACTGGCCCCTCAAACATAAAATCTAGCATTTGTTTCCCTCAGAATATATAATATGGGTTTAACAATGCCCCATGCTATAAATTTCCCTTGTTAGGTTATGAACTTCTTCTTCAGTTTTTTTTTTTTTTTTTTTTTTTTTTTTTTTTTTTTTTGAGACAGAGTCTTGTTCTGTTGCCCAGGCTGGAGTACAGTGGCACAATCTCGGCTCACTGCAATCTCCACTTCCTGGGTTCAAGCAGTTCTCTGCTTCAGCCTCCCAAGTAGCTGGGATTACAGGCACTCGCCACCATGCCCAGCTAATTTTTGTATTTTCAGTGGAGATGGGGTTTCACCATGTTGGCCAGGCTAGTGTTGAACTCCTGACCTTGTGATTCACCCGCCTTGGTCTCCCAAAGTGCTGGGATTACAGGCATGAGCCACTGCACGCAGCCAGGTTATGAACTTCTTAAGGGCAAGGATCATATCTTTTCATTATGCCTGTTAACAAGATGTTGTTACTAAATAGGTGTTCATTTATTTTTTGTTTTTTGTTTATTTATTTATTTATTTTTGAGACAGGGTCTCACTCTGTCACCCATGCTGGAGTGCGGTGGTGTGATCATGGTTCAGTGCAGCCTTGATGCCCTGGGCTCAGTTTATCCTCCCACCTCAGCCTTCCAAGTAGCTGGCACTACAGATGCACGAGGTGTTCGTTTATTAACTTTGTTAAATGTTTTTATGTGGAATTGTATTAGTAATTCTGAAAGGTACTATATTAGCTTGCTAGGGCTACCATAACAATGTACCACAGACTGGGTGGTTTAAACAAGAGAAATTTCTTGTCTCACAGTTCTGGAAGCTAGAAGTCTAAAATTAAGGTGTTGGCGAGGTTGACTCCTGCTGAAGGCTGTGAGGGAAGGATCTTTATAGTCCTTATTGATTTGTAGATGGCCATCTTCTCCCTGTTTCTTTTCACATATTCTCCCCTCTGTGTAGCTCTATGTTTACATTTCTCCTTTTTACATCATATTGGATTAGGGCCCACACTAATGACTTCATTTTAATGTGATTGCCTCTTTTAAAGACCCTATCTCCAAATAAGTCACATGCTGAGGTACTGGGGGTTAGGACTTTAACATTTGAATTTGTGGGGGACATAATTTATCTTTGTTTGTTTGGGCTGCTTTAACAAAATACTATAAACTGGGTAATTTATAAATAGTAGAAATGTATTTCTCAGATTTCTAGAGGCTCGAAGTTCAAGATCAAGGCAGCAGCAGATTCAGTGTCTGGTGAGGGCCTATGTTCTTGTTCACAGGCAGCACCTTCTCACTGTGTCTTCATGGTGGAAGAGGCAAAATAACTCCAGTGGGCCTCTTTTATAAAGACACTGATCCCATTCATTAGGGCTCTGCCCTCATTATCTGTTCACCTCCCCCAGAGGCTCACCTAATACCATCGCCTTGGGGGTCAGGATTTTAACATGAATTTTGGAGTGACACAGACGTTCAGGCAATTTAACCCATAACAGGCACCAAAGTCGTTTTTCGTGTTTGGTTACAAGTCTTATCTGCTGACAAAGCACTTGAAAAGATTTTTGCCTTCTCACCATCCTGATCTTTACTCTCTGATGGCACTCTAGATAGGGCCATCTGAAAACAGAAAGGATGAGATCGTACACTGAGTGCAAGGGGTTTGTTTTGACTAAAGTTACGGTATTGGGAAGCCAAATTCCTCTAGACATGGGCAGGTCAAGAAAGAACTTTGTTAACATGGTAAGGAACTAGGACTTTTTCTTGAGCACAGTCACTGAATGACTTTAAGAAAATAAGTGACAAAAACTTATGTACATCGTAGAAATATCCCCCTAGAAAATTGCGCATCATGGATCAAGGGTAAAGAGGAGAGAGTGGGAGGTGGTTCTGGAGGAACGGAGACTAGGGAGAATGAATATTTTGCAATAGTTCCAGTGAGAAATAAGCCTGGGCTAAAGATTGCAGAGAAGGAGACATTGATAGATAAGAAGGTAAAATAGATTATGGCAGAGGTACAAAGGGCTTTGCAGGAGCTTCTCTCACTGGGTTAAGAATTAGAATATGTGGATTCCAGTGATCTGAGCAGAGAAGTCATCTTTGTGTGGGGTTGATTTGGGTGAGCTGGCAGCCTAGGGCTCTGAACTTGTAGTTCTCTCTTCTGACTTACCTAGTTGAGTGCTTCCCTGTCTTTCCACCATGCTTCCCTGTTACTGTCAGAGATGCCCTGTGAAGGATACGCCTCCATTAAGTCTTCTTTTCCCTTTTGTACATTAGCTACCTTCCTGTAACTCAGTACCTCATATCAGATATTTTTGAATATATGGAGAATCCTATAGGGAAAAACCCACCTCTTTGGGATCCCTTCACTGAATCTCAATGTACTTGAGACTCATCTGCTGCCTAGGGACATATTTCCACAAGACTGTAGAAACAAGGGCCTAAGCCAAGAGAATTCTCCAGATTTGGATTTGCCCTATATCTTGTTCTTAGATATATCTTAGAACAAGCCACAAAGAACTGAGGGGATATTTGATCAATATTAACCTAGTTAGTCTCCACTTAGTACAAGAGGTTCATTTTTCCTTAGAATTTCAAATTTTGGATTCCTTTCAGAAAATCCTCAGTACATGGTCTTTTTGTTTCCTTTGGGTATGGAGATTGAGGCAGGGCCATTGCACTCTGTGGATTGGGCTGGGATATATATAAACAGATACTAGTTTAGGACGAGCATTAGTCCTAAATCTGGGAGCTATGACTTTTGATCAGGTTTATGTGTGAGAGCAGTAGACCTAATAGGTTTCTTATGATCACGAATTATTAACTATTTGGTCCTGAAATAGATATGGGGCCATAGCCTTTGGAAGCACAGGCTGAAAACCTAAACTGGTTAGCTGGGCAGTTCCAAGAAGTTTATCAGCTTTTTATATTCAAGTTTCTGCTAATCAGGAATGGTCCTTGACCTGATTGTAAGACAGACTTGTCAGCAATTTATGACTCCTAGGTCCTGCCTTGCAGCTTGTCGGGTATGATTAGGTAATAAAGCAGCTATGTCTTAGCACATCAGTAGAGTCAGCACATCTCTGCCAGGCTTGTCACTCCCCTAGGGTGGCATGCTCCTCAGGGAAGGAGCAGGATTACCTTCTGTTGCCCATCATTCTCTGCTGCATATGGTTTCTCCATGGTGTAGGGAGGGCATCATTCTACAGGGGAGAAAATTACTTTTCTTAGCCACCAGAAAAACCATCCTCCTCATGAAATAAATCCCAGCTGTGTGACTACATGTCAGCCTCTTCACATTGCTTCTGGCTTTGCTTAGCAGTAGAGGAGGAAAACAGTCACAAGCTGACTCCTGCATGAGACAGACATTGGCCGTACCCATCCTTTGTACCTTGGTTTTGATACTGGACAATAAGGTGAGCACCTGCTGGTCCTGACCCAGCCTATCTCTGGCATTGACACCTGAAAGGCAGCCCAGGTTTGGAACAGGCATATTCTTTGCTTCTAGACCAGTTGTATCTTGCATCAGGGAGACTTAGACTGGTTTGTATGAGTGGGGAGAATTGTGATTGGTGATGCCCTCCTCCAGTATTCCTCTGACACCACTCAGTTTTTTTAGCTGAAGATGAATTTTGTACGCCAGGTGGTTTTCTGACTAACCTACCCATTCGGCTCCCCTTTAGAGCTCCTGCAGGTCTGAACCTTCCCACAACTCTGCATGAGTGTCAGTGTCTCATATTGAATTTCCATCTTGACTCATCTGTCTCCAGGCAAAGATCCCTGTAAGGATTTAAATCGGGAACCAGACCTTGAGAATGTCTGTTCAGAGCATTTCACAGCTTCTGGATAAATGCCTTTTCCTTCTTAACCCAATCTGTTTTTCCAGTTCTGCCCAGCTAGCTCTTGAGCAGCCTACTTTGAGGAAGCTTCCCAACTGAGGTGGGTGCTGTGCTATTTCTTACCTCTAAAAATCACCGCATCCTTTCAGCCTGCTCAGCCTTCCCCAGGGCCAGATCCACTGTGATGAGAGGACTGCATTGTTGCTCATATAGCTCAGGAAACAAATTGCCTGCTTGTCCCAAAGAGCTAGTCCCCTGAAGAGGCCTGATGTCCTTTGGCCATGTGGTATCTGGCACTCTGTGGGCCCTGTAGAACAGCTCTTTTAGAAGAGCTTTCACTGACTGTTTACCACCTCCCCACTTACTCTGTTTGTTGCTTTTGCTGGAAAATGGGAAGGTGGAAAGATACAAAGATAATTTGTGGTCAAAACCATATAAACTCTCCTGTGACATTTGAAGATTATAACTAGAGTTAGCAGATTTGTTGTGCCTCGTGTGCCAACCACGTCTTATACTATCTGAACCTTTGTTTTTCTGGAAAGCCCAAGTTGCTTAGAAAAATGGGCTGGATGTGTTTGGGTGACAAGACAGGGTTCCGTTAGCCTTAGGAATGCCATCTGGTGACCTTAGCCAGGCCGTGGGGCCACTTTGTTAATGGAAGAAGTAGGAAGAAGTAGGTTCTTTCAGCAGGGTCCTACCTCTGGGGATCTTTCCCAGTCTTAAAAGTTTGAGCTTCTCCTTAACCTAGGAAGCCCAGACCAGACCTGATAATGACAGCCACTGATCTGGGCTCTTTATGAGTGGCTGCAGATTTGGAGGAGGGACTTCTGATGTAATCAGTCTTCCCTGTATTTCTTGTTTTAAACCTTTTACCTCCTTCTTCTGGCTGAAGGATGGGAAACTCCACAGTAAATTGGCTGTGACTTCCACAGAAATTTGACAGTTTTCAAGTTATTTTTTTCCTCTGTATTTAGATGTGGTTATAGTTGTGCTGTCAGCCCTTATCTCTTCTGTCATTTAGCCAGCTCCCAACTAGGTTAGGAGGTATGTGCTCTGCCGTCAGTGTTAGCTGCATAATGAGGTAGATGGCCAAGAAATGGTTGTTTAGCATCTCTTGGAATCTAAATTTTCTTCCTTGGTTGAGGGGGAAGCAATGTTATTGAAAGAAGGCAGTAGGGAGGCAAATGTTGGCTCTGAAATCAACCCTTTCTTCTCAGGATCTTGGATAAGCCAAATAAATCATTCTTAATTTAAAAGCTTGTTTTATCTACCATAAAGGGCTGGCTGTTCAGCAATGACAGATCCTAGGATTGCCCCCATAGGCTGACTACCTGATACGTGGGCTAAAGAGGCCATACTCTATTGTGGATTGCCATGAGAAATGTTGCAGGGCAGCAGAAGTCACAAGGTTTGAAAGCCTGATTTGGGCATGCTGGCTCTTGCCCACTTACTGTTGGCCGAAGGAGGAGAAGGGCCTTTTCTCGTTAGATCAAGCTCAGGGGAGGTAGAAAAGAAATGAGTTCACTGGATTGTTACTGACTGAGTAGAAAGGGGATATCATGTTTCATGTATTTGGCATTTTATGCTCCAGAACTTCAAAGGGTCCTGGCTTGTGCTCAGATATTATGTTGCAGTGAACAACTTGAGTGTTCTTTGAAGATCAGGACATTCAATTTCCCAGTGAGTCCTAACTAGAAGATTGTTGAATTATTAGTAATTAGGGTCACATGAGAGCCACCTGGCTAGCAAGTCTCCAGGGAGATAGGGCATCCAATGACAAAGAAGGGTTATGAAATTTGGGGTCATAAAAAGGGCCTGAACCTTAGACAGCTTTTTGGTCATTGTGGTATCATTTTAGGTTACTTCGTTCCTAATTCTGGATTCCAAAACCAACCTTGGTCTAGACTTCTTCAGTACACGGTTAATTTCAGCTCACCTAACTTTCCCTCATTCTCCCTGGTTGTTGCTTTGGCATAGCCTGAGGGAGTTCTTGTTTTCCAGTTGATTCTCTTCTGGTGGCTGTTCAGTAAGAACTGGACTAGATGTCTACTCCAAGAATGTGGCACTGTTTGATTTTAACTGCACTTGATCATTGTACCCATCCTTCAGTTTTGCCAAATGCTGGCAACAGATTATATACACACGAAACCAACCAGCCAACCTAGAGCTTGTCTCAGTGGAAGAGAAGACTCCCTTTGTATTGTGCTCCAGCAATTCCATGGGTAGAATGCTGTGTTCTGGCTTCCCTCTGAGACTAGAATCTCCTGAAAGTATAGGTCTCCATCTATGTCTGTTTATATCCTGTAGCCTAGATATGAGAGAGGTAGATAGGGGAAAGAAAGGAGGGAGGAGAAGAACGAGGGAAGGAAGTGGAGGAGGGGAGAGAGTAAGATCTATATTTAGCAAAAGGGAGAGACACTCACCAAGGGTGTGTGAGTGAGCTTGCTGGCAAGGGTTGTGTGTGCGTGAGTGTGCTAGGAAGGGGGTGTGTGCGCCAGGAACGTGTGAGGAGGGCTGGTGCCCTATGGGAGGTTGCAGGCAGGAAGCAGCTGGAGAGGAGGAGGAGCAGCAGCAGGAGCAGGAGCTGCCCTGCTTTCTGCCTCAGTCTTAAAGCCTGGAATCGATTGAGTTAGAATTTTACATCCAGTTGAAGTTTGGCTGCTGTTGCTTCAAGCAGGCTGATCTCAGAATTCCCCTCTCCAGAGAGGTGTGGACCAGATTAGATTTCTATGTTTGCAGCCACTGAGACTCCTGCCCAGCCCTTCACTGAGGGGATTTTTCTGCTGGGCATTGTTTCTATCATCAACTTTGTACCGTGGAGCCAGCCAGCTGGGTGCAACTGAGAATAATAGCTCCTTGGCTCTGTTTGTCGGTTGGGCAAGCAGCGGTGCTTTGGCTCAGAAAGTTCGTCCTTTGGCTTCTCTGTCAAATCAAGGAGTGCTCCTGGATGGATTTCCTCTTAAAGACAGCATTTGCATTCTAAAACTTGAGAGTTCATGGTTTTAATGTGTTTCATTTGTTGTTGTTGTTGTTGTTTTTTCATTTTCTTAAACCTTATTTTGGTTGCAGCAGCAAGGTAAGTGGTACCGAGTGTGTATGACTGACTGAATGACAAGCAGGGACAAAAGCAAAGCATTTGTGGGTGGAATATGGAGCAGCTACATTAATTACATAACTGCTTGAGTCAACTTGCTGGTGAGGGGGGTCATTATAATGAGTGAAAAGTAGCATACTCGGCACTGGGGTAGAATCTTCATGTACCTGTGTTTGTGTGCTAATAATCTGACCATCCATTTCTCCTTGGTACTTTCCTATATGTATATAGATAATCCAGCTACCCTCTGAATGTGTGCATACTCATGTACAAATAATCTGTTTCTCCTTTTTGATGTGTCCGTATGTGTTTATGAATAAATAACCTGTCCATTCCTCTCCTGCATGCGCACATGTACAGACAACTCATTCATTCAGCTTGCATATATGAATATGCAAAATTAATCTCTCCCTACTTGTACATACGTATATAATCCATCCTTTCATCTCCTGTGTTTATGCATGTACTCAAGTAACCTTTCTGTTCTTGAAATATTCCGTATCTTTTTCATTCTTCCTGTGTGTGTGTGTGAGAGAGCCAGAGAGAAAGAGAAAAACCACCATCCTAATGTATTAATTCTTCCCTTTCATGTGTGTATGTGCCATGTAAACAGAAAAGTCATCTTGAGTTTTCTCAGTCTTGAACGTATGTACACATGCACATTAGACAATCTGTCCACTTGTGTCTTGCATATATGATGAAAGAGCACTAACTTTGCAGACTGAAGACTCACTTTTAAATCCTAGCTATACTCAGTGACCTTGGTCAAGTCATTTAGCCTCTCTGAGCTTCATTTTTCTTATCTATGAAATCAGTATAATCAGAACAATCACAACAACCCTCCTGCCTCACAGGGTTATTGTGATGATAAAATAGGAATCATATAAACTGAACATTCTAAACAAATATAATCTCTTACTACTATGTGTCCCTCTAGTATGAGTTGTGTAGGATAGCATGCTTTTGATTTAGCTGCATTGAAATTATGTTCTTATCTGTGAGAGATTTCTAAGCCTTCCATGTGAAGGGGAAACATCTGTTGAAGTAACCAGGTTTATCCTGTGGTTTTCTCCAGAGTATTGGAAAGAAGCAGGGTACCATGAAAGGGTCAGGTTGAGAGGGAGAAAGGATCTCATCTTCTGCAGATTAGGGCCTTGATACTTTGTTCTTTGTAGGCTTGAGGAGGATTGAACCTCACACAAAATGGAAATGGGCTGCTTCCAGCTAAGATCAAAGTGAACAGGTGAAAAGATGAGTGAACGTCCTCTGGGGTGACAGTGTGCCTTTTGCAGTGAGCTTCTACTGCCAGTTTTGGAAGGCTCTCCAGACTATTTCCCACCCCAGACTTCTAGACCCCTGCTGTCTACTATGTTAGCTACTGGCCACATGTGACTGCTGAGTACTTGAAGTGTGGCTAGTCTAATTTGAGATGCATTCTAAGCATAAGATACATACCAGATTTCAAGAACTTAGTATAGGACAAATATGTAAATATATGATTAATAATGTTTTATATTGATTACATGTTAAGATAATATTTTGGCTATTGGGTTAGATATATATTAAAATTAATTTCACCTGTTTTTTTTCTTATGTAGTTACTAGAAATTTTAAAATGACACATATGGTTTACATTATGTTTCTGTTAGACAGTGCCACTCTAGACCCGCCCATCACTAGCACAAGGATCAGGGCAGCTTTTCCAACTTGGGGTGGGGGATAGGAGCCCTGTCATAGCATCCCTGAGATAACAGGAACAATGGCAGGGCCTCTCCCTGCCAGTCTGATCCACTGGAGAGATACCAGCTAATTGACAGTCTGGCAGAGGCTAGTGCTGCCATACCCCACCCTCTTTTTTTCTCTTTTTTTGGTCCTGAGTGAGTTCCTAGAGAATTTTAAGTACAACTTGGGAAAGATTTCCACCTTCGTTTTACAATGAAAGAGGATTGTAAGCCATCAATCTAGAGGGAAACCTAGAACTCAAGTGCAGCATGTTGTCATGGAAATAGAAGTGGATGAGAAAATTCGGAGACCTGGATTCTAATTCAGCTCTGCCATCAATTCATTTATTCTTTCCATGGCAATGAATTCTCACTGTGTGTCAGGCATAGTAATACCCTGCTCTAGGCATTGGGAATTCAGAAACAAACAAGGGACAGCCAATGTAATGGAGTTCACACCCACTGTGGGTCTTTGAGTAGGAGCCTCCCATCTAGTCGTATGCCACAGCAATGCAGATTAACAACAAGGGTCTCATTCTAGGTCAAGGGTAGTAAGGCTTTTGAGAAGCTAGAGTACCTGCCCTACCTAAAGACTTTCAAATTCAAAATTTAGAAAAGCACTGTGATGATAAAACTACGTACTCCGTACTCCATACTCCTACATAGCCTAGATCACAATGTAGTGTGAGATTCCAGACCTAGATATCCTCTAAAGATTCCCTTTTTTCAATGACAGGTTCCTTTTATTCAATGACAGGGTTGGTTTTGGGATTTTTTTTGTTTTGTTTTTGAGCACAGGTACCATTTTAGGTGCTGAGGATAAAGTTATGAACAAGACAGAGTCCCTGCTCATGTTTCAGGATGCAGACGTTGGGGAGGCAGATAGATAATGAGCAAGCAAATAAATATATTATCAGATGGGAATAAGTTCTATGAAGGAAATAGTAGAGTAAGAGGATAGAGATGGGGTGTTTTTGTGGCGGGGTGTTCAATGAGTAGAGTCTCCTACTCTCATGTCTTTTTCAGTCTACTCACAAGAGTAAGAAGTAGTAAGGGAAAAGAGGGCATGTGTCAAACAAAAGATTATTTTGATGCTTATTAAAGATGGTAAGACAGACTTTATGTGGGGGGACAACAACAACAGGTTTTTGTATTAGGGGTGAACAATTGAGCTCAACTCCATATATAAGGAAAAGTGGGAATTTAGCCAAGGAGCAGGGTGGGAATCAGTGGATGAAAATTACTAAGATGAGGCCGGGCGCGGTGGCTCACGCCTATAATCCCAGCACTTTGGGAGGCCGAGATGGGTGGATAACAAGATCGAGAGATCGAGACCATCCTGGTCAACATGGTGAAACCCCGTCTCTACTAAAAATACAAAAGTTAGCTGGGCATGGTGGCGCACATCTGTAGTCCCAGCTACTCAGGAGGCTGAGGCAGGAGAATTGCTTGAACCCAGGAGATGGAGGTTGCGGTGAGCCGAGATCGTGCCATTGCATTCCAGCCTGGGTAACAAGAGTGAAACTCCATGTCAAAAAAAAAAAAAAAGAAGAAGAAGAAGAAAATTACTAAGATGAAATATCAAAGGGGATTTTGGCTAAACTTATGTGATAGGATTTTTGCTGAAGGCAGGCCAGGTTGGTAAGATATCGGGTAGGGGATAAGAAATGTGGTCAGCTATCAAGCATAGACAGATACTAAGGGTGAAAGATGAAGAATCTGATAAGAAATCAAAGGTGGGGAATTTTCCCTAAAATGACCCAGCTGTATTCTTGATAAAACTGGACTAAGCAGGCCAGTATCAGGGGCCTACTCAGAAAGAGGACTCAGAGGAGGCTGACTCATGTTTGGTCAAAGAAGAGTCTTTGTCTTGAGTTAGATTCTAAGTGTAATTTTATTTGTTGTATGGTTTATTATTTATTTGTTATAATAAACCTTGCTACTGCTGAAAGGGAGTCCTGGGCAGGGCACAGAATCCTGTCTGGCATTCAGTCTCCATTATGAGGTATTGATATGCCCACCCTCTGAAGGATAGGTCCTCCTCCCTCATGCCACTGTCTCTTAACTGTATATCTCCCTTCTTGGATATAGAGGCTTGAATTCTTTCCGTTGTATATGTCTAGCTTCTGGCCTATAAATGGGGCTGCTCTTAATGCTGGTGAGGAGGGGTGGCAAGTCCTAAGAACTGCAGTACTGGGACCTTGCTAAGCCTTTGATCTAGGGCATTTCCCATTCTCTTTGGCTAATCTCACTTGCTATATCTTGTGCCCTGATCCTTTTGATGATTAACATCCTGAGAATTCCCATACTTGCTGTGGCCCTAGAAATCCATTCCTCTTAACCCATATTAGCCATATAGCATAATTGATATATGGCCCAGAAATGCTCTGTTCTCTGTTGCGGGGCTCAGAGCTCTTGGATTTCTTTTGCTGGGATTGTTTCACACAAAGTGGGAAGCTGCTTGATATATGTACATCAAGTCCTGGCCTATTCCCAGAGATCCCTTGGTTGTTTCCTCCAAGCCAGATTTGGGTCAGAAGCAATTTTTACAAGGTATAGTTACATTCCTGATCACTTTTATTTGACAAGTCAGAGAGAGGGATAAAAGAATCAGCGATTTCAAAAAACTGAGGTGTTTTCTTTTGTCTTTTTTGTTGTTAGGCTGGTGCTAGTGCAATGTAGTTTAAGCAGTCTACTCCCTGCAGTAATTCTTAGCTTTACATCATTAAAACTGTAATCTTTTTGATAATTCATTTTGTTTTGATGTGCTCCCTTTTCAAATGCAGATATTCCTTGAAAGGGCTACCTTATTTTCCCCAGCATTCCTTAGGAAAAGAGCACAGAGAGGTATGGTCTTTTCGGAATGTGTGTGTATGAAATTTGGAGAGTTGACCAGAGTCAATAGGCCAACAAGGTAGGCCAGAGTGATAACATTTGGCACTTTGAAGGAAACTCCAAGGCTAGGTGGACTCCAAAGTCTACTTACCCCATCCCAGCTCAAACACTACTTTTCTGTGGCCTTGTTTGCCTCATTTTGCTGGGCCTCTCACCTCCTTTCCATTCCCAACCCTGAATTAAATGCTTACTTTCTTTTTCATTTTTTTCTTTTCTTGCTATTATTATTATTTGAGACAGGGTCTTGTTCTGTCGCCCAAGCTGGAGTGCAGCCTCAACCTCATGTGCTCAAGCAGTCCTCCCACTTCAGCCTCCCAAGCAGCTGGGACCACAGGCACATGCCACCATGCCTGCTAATTGTTTATTTTTTGTAGAGACGGGGATCTCCCTATGTTGCCCATGCTGGTCTCTAACTCCTAGGTGCAAGGGATTCTCCTGCTTCAGCCTCCCAAAATGTTGTGATTGTAGGCATGAGCCACTGTGCCCAGCTAAATGCTTACTTTTTATTAAAACTTTTATTATAATATGTATCACTTTATATTGTGATTATCTACCTATCTATCTGTCTGTCTATCTATCTATAGATACCTTTCTCTCCAAATCTTAATATATTAGAGAGCAGGGACTACATCTTATATCCCTGGCACTTAGTGCCTGGCACACATAATAAGTAAGTACTCATTCTGTTAAACTGACTTGGAGATCAAATGGTCTTTCTTACAGTTTGGCCCCTGTCATTTCATTTCTGTGGACAGTAGTAGCAAAGAGAGGTTAGGAAGGAAGTGAATTGGGCCTTCTGTCCCTGAGGGTTGCCCTTTCAGCCCATTCTGTCTTCTAATATTCTACTGAGCTCAGCACAGTGACTGGCTGGTCCTCTGAGCATCACGTCAAACTTTGTCCTCTGCTTCAAACCACAAGAATTGATGACTGAGTTTGGTGCCTCTTCTCTATCACCAGAAGAGATTCTTGAGTTCAGAGTTTATCCCAGGGCAGTGGCTGCCAACTCAGAAGGTTTGGAGGATTTTGTTTGTTTAATATGGAAGCAAGTATCTTTGTTTGAGATTGGGAGAAGTTGCTATGGCAGCTCTAGTTGGAAATTTCCTCTTTGTCAGTAACATGGGGAACCAGGCAGCTCTGCCTTCAGTCTTAAGGAGGCCACAGGAAAGGACTCTGAACCCAGTGGCTAAGCCATTTGCCCCTGTGTGGCTGGCCAGCCGATGTTGTAAGCACTACAGTTTGGGAGGGAATACCTTATAAGACTGTCCAGGAAATGAGGTCAAGTATGTCTGGAGTATTGATCTGAGGGGCAGAAGCAGGTAGGCCCCAGGTTAGCCTGGACTGCACTGAAGCAGTGGCAAGGGAGTCAGCTTCATTTTTGTTCCTGACAAACTGCCTTATCTGGAACAAAGTGAGGCTGGCCTTAGGAGATCTGGCAGTGAATTCTGGGCCTTACCATCATTGGAAAGATAAAACTTGGCTCTTACAGCCATTTGTCCTTTCCTCATGCTTTCAGGCTGTCTGAGAGGATGATGGCAGGCCTCCTGACACTTGAATGAGGTGTTGGGAACTGAATGATTTACTCCTCCTTCTCCTTACCTTAAAAAGAAAACTTCTAGGAGAAAACAGGACTAACTTAAAGGGTGACACTCATAGGATTCCAGGCACTGTTGCAGATCATTAAAAGGGACTGGGAAAGGTAAGAGCCTAGGGCAGAAGCAAAAGTCATGGCTCACTCAAATTGTGCCATTTAGGTGTTTGGATGCTTGCTTTAGATACTGGTTTCCCTAGTTTGTTGACTCAGGGACTTGCCACGTCAGAAGCAATGACAACACAACTTAGTAACCTTTACAGTCTACTAAGTACGGAGCTCTCATTTTAGCTTTATATGATAACATACCTGTATTTATATTCCCCACTTTACAGATGGGGAAACTAATTCACAAAGAGGTCAAGTGTTTAATCCAAGGTCACTGGTGGAAGAAGACCCAAACTTAAGTATCCTGATATCAGTCCAGTAGCACTTGCTCATGGCTTAATGTGGTCATACCCAGAGCTTCCATCTTGGTTTACTAAGTAATCCTTCTCTTTTAAAGACAAACTTGAAAGGCCACTTGGCAGCTCCAGCCCTTGTAGAGCCAGGGACATCATTCAGGGCTAATACCAAGACCAAATCAGGGATACCAAATCCCTGCATGGTTGGAGAGGGAAAAAAAAAAGAGTATCTTTGGAAAGTCAGATTTTGTCCTTGTGGGAAGAAAGAAGGACGAATTTGACATCTGCTAGACTTGGGAGCATGGTCTACCTAGGCAGCTGTGCACCCAAGCCCAAGACCCAGAAATTCTGGTTGTGCACATAGTGCATCCTGGCAGGCTAGACTGAGTTGGCCAGATTAGGGGTGTGGCTGGTCCTGTCCGCATGAGGCCTTGAGGTGAAGCAGTAATGCCTCACAGGATGGATAGGATTCTTAGATGAGGAATTCCTCAGTGAATTAGAGTTGTCAGATAAACTGGAAAGAAGAGGGGAGATGTGAAGTGGGAATTCATGCAGTTTCTGTCTTTTGGTTGTTGGCCTAGTTATTTCTAGTAAAAAGAGTCAGCTTCATCTTTATCCCAAGTCCTCTGACTCACCCTTCTGGTTCCTCCTAGTCTGGGGAAGCACAGTGCTTTTAAATTCCAGGCCCACAGACTAGATGTAGGTGGTGGCCTTTCCTGAAAATGGGCTCCCATGAGAGCAGTCTGCCTATATTCTTTAAGGCATTTTCTTCCTTTTAGGATTAACTTGAGTGCTGGGAAAATAAAAGGAGGCAGGGTTTAGAAGATTTAGAAATCTCCATCAAATCTAGAAAATGGGGAAAGCATCTCTGGTCAAAGAACATGAAAGATAACATGACTCCCACCAATCCATCTTACCCGTCCCAGGGAGACCTAGCAGAACTGGAGTATTAGTTGTCCCACATGCCTCCTAGGTCTCTGCTTTCCCCCTTGTACTTTCCACTCTGCTCCTTGCATGCACTCTGCCATTCTTGGTAAAAAGGGAATGTATTCTCACTCCATACAAGGTAATTGTCATCTCTGCCTCTGCAGCGCAGTCACCAATAGCTTAGGGTGTAGGGACTAGACTGGTGGCAAGTCTGTCTTTGCCTTAGGGGAGAACATTAAAGCACCCTGGAGCCCTCTGTGAAGTAACCCTCCCCCACGTGTCCATGTAATACCCTCTCTAGGCCAGGCAGAGGGTTAGAGCAACCCTTTGTTATTAATACTACGCAGTAGATTATGCTGCACAATCACTTATTGTGGTGCTCTGAAAGATCCTCTATGGGCCAGGAAAGCCAAACCCAGATATTGATTAGCTGCACCAAGCCTTAGAGATTGTTAAGTGGAGCTCAGGAGCACCAAGCTAAGCCTAAACCTCCCTCCTCTGCAGTTGTGAGTTCATGAGACATGTGTCTTTGGCTACCTGCCTTTCTAGATTTAAACATGCTAAATGCCACCTACGTCTGAACAGTGACTGTGTGCATACTGTACCACTTTATTCTAGAGTTAGGTAAGGAAATATTTTTTCCTCTAAGCTTAAATACTTGCCATGGTCCTTTTTCCAAGTGAATAGTTGCCATCACTCAACAAACAGAAAATACTTTGTGCTACAAACACAGGCAGGGGTAAACTTTTGGTAAGTAGAGTCTTCACCAAAACAACAAACTGGAAAAGAAAGAAGGAAACATTCCATGTCTTGTCTTTCACTGTGTATGTGATTTGAGCCTTGGTGGTTAAGCATGTGTTTGTCATTCCTGAGCCAGATTCCTAGTACTAAATTCTGTGAAAGTTCAAATAAGGAGTTGTTCACTGACCTTACCTCATCTACCTCCCAGCAGCTTGTCTCAATACCTATGACTTTGGATACTGGCCCAGAACACAAGGATTTTATTTAATTTTACATTGATACTCTAATGGGAAGCTAATGAGAAAGAACTGACTGCCCATAGCCTTTAAGTTTGGGATTGGGAGGCAGGTCAGGGTTGATTCCTGTAACCTTAGGAAATAATATTTTTATTCCTGCTTGACAACTTGATTCAAATTAAAATCATCCTTCTATTTTCTGACCTGAGTGCACTATTTTCCTTTTTCACTAGCTACAGAATAAATCAAGCCAGGATCCAGGGGCATATACCAGGTTTGGAGGCCACACATGGGGCCATTCCAGGCAGCACTGTGGGCTAAGCCCAAAGCGTCAGCCAGCAATAATTGCTAGAAACAAACTGAAAAGAGCAGGACAGGCTGTTGCCTTCCAAGGTAATCTCTATTAAGCATCCTGACCAGAAATAAGAGGAAGAAGCAGAGAAACCCTTAGACCCTGAGGGAGAAAATGAAGCGATTGTTGCAAGAGTCAGAGGAAGAAATCATGGTTACCTTGGGATCCTCCTCCAGGCTTTCCCCAGATAAGGCTAAGGCAGAGACCATGTGTAGCACCAAGAGCAAGTCCTCCAGCCCTGCTGGATCCTTACCAGAGGACAACTCCCAGCCCGCTTGCTGTGGGTCAGCAGCCTTAGCCATTGGTGGAGATAGAGATGGGGACCTGGCCCAGCTTTGCAGCTTTGGGCAGCAGACCAACAGCCAGCTTCCTCTGGGCTCCACTGCCTATGTTTCAGAGCCTGGTTCTCAGGATCCCTCATCTATCAGCATTATCACAAGCTGTCAAGAGCCCTCAGAGAGGAACCAAGCCAAGACCCTTTTGTCCAGAGGCCATGGCCAAGGCTATAGCCATGAACAGCGGGAGCCTTTGGGGGATGTAGTAGAATACATCGTCAGAGAGCTGCAAGGCATCAGCCGTCTCCAGACTGAGATTGCTGAGCTGCGGCAACACTTGAGCCAAGTCCGGGGCTCCGTGGATGAAGTCTCTAGCTGTGTAGATTCAGTACTGAGTGAAATAGAAGGCTTACAGGTGAGCAGCAGTTCCTTAGCCAACGTGTGTGTGGGGGGAAAGGCCCAGGAACCCCACGTGGACAGACCCAGTGAGGAAGCCATTCTGTATTTGTATGGACTTCCTGAACAAGATGGAGAAAATACTATGGAACTGGTGGAAAGCTTTCTAGCCAAGCACCTTTGTGTTAATGGTGTGCAGTGCAACAGGTACATCAGAAAGGCTTACAGGGCAGGCACATCCCCTGCCCCTAGACCCACTGTTGTGAAGCTTGCTCATCTAGAGCATAGGGATTTCATCTTGCAGAAATCTATCCTCTTGCAGAATGTGGGAGTTCGAATTGCCACCAGAGAAGAACCAAGCTGCCCACAGGGTTATAAGAATCCCCAAAAGGAGTCCATATCATTTTTTCAACAACATCAGGATCATAGCTGGACTTCTTTAAACCAGGATGAACCAGTTCTTCAGATGGAAACAGGGGACAGGGGACCTATAACAGGAACATATCAGATGAAGGCTCAGGATCAACATAGAGAACACCAGTCCGCTGAGCAGCAAGGCCCTCGCTTTCTACTCAAGAACAATTTATCAAAGGAAAGTGATGTGCCCAAGTTAGGGGATGAAATAAAACAAACATCAAGAACATCTCAAGTTATTGGTGGCAGCTGTGGTGAACTAGCAAGGAAAGAGGCTTCTCTAGGTTCTGAGGAACCTGCCCTAGTACTAATCTCAAAAGAGGAGGATTCTGGGAAGTCCCAGTTTTTAAAACAGTGTAGCCAAAACCATGAAGCATGTAAAGTAGGAAAACCAGAAAATGACTGCCGTGATAAAAGTGAGGCCTGCAGCTGCCTGTCACTGTCCGGGTTGCTGAAGACAGAGAAAATAAATTCAGAGGACAAGCTCCCAGGCTGTGAGGCCGGGCTCAATATTCTGAGCTCAAAGCAACTAGAGGACCTTTTGGCAGACAAGTCCAGAAGGCTTGCAGCTCTGAGCTGCGACAGCATGATGGAGGAGATTATCATAGGACCTGAGACTTTCAGTGACTTGGTTCATATTGACCTGAATGAAGAGGAGGAATGTGCTGCTCAGGTCCTCAAGGATGTCTTTGACAAGTCCTCTTGTGTTCTGGATGGCTCTCAGGAGGATGAGGATGTGGAAATCAAGTTTTATACAAGTAAACTGGGCCGAGCAATTCACCACTTTCGTTCGGCTCTGCAGGGGGTGTTTCAGAAGCTGGAGAACAGTGGGTCCATCACTCCTGAAGACCTGGAAAGCAATGAGAGTGGTTCCCAGTCAGAGAACAGTGATCAACTTCTTGGGACAGTGAGTTCAGGGGGTGCCCGGGATTGCTCACTGGAGAGCCCTGGGAGTCAGGGGAGTGAAAGCTTGCTCAGTGTGGTCTCTGGTGGAGTTGGCATCTCCACACAGGGAGAGCAAACCCCTCAAGGTCCAAGCAACTTCTCTCTTGCTTCTAATAACTCATTGCCAAGTTTTGCTCTGGCTCCGTGTCTGGGAAGTGAGACTTGTTCCAGGCCTGAATCTCCCAAGCAGGGCAGAGTAAGCCTAGACCAAGTGTGTACAGAGACCATTTATCTCAACAAGTGCATCAACAATTTTAAGACTGTTCTAAGAGAGAAAAGACTAAGGCAGAAAAAACTTTTGCACAAGCTAGTACAGAAGGCAAGCCATCTCTCAGTAGAAGACATACACTCAGGTATTCTGAGTCTCTATTTAACAGGGTCCCAGCTGGCTAAGGTATGGCCTCCATGTGGCCAGCATGAGACCTGGCGTGGTGGCGAGTTTCATAAGGTGATGGGGGAGGTCCGTAGCTTGAATCAGGCTAAATTACTCAAGTAGAGAGCTTAAGCTAATCCTGTGGGAATTGGAGTGAAAAATGGTTCTCAAGCAAGAAGAAGCTGTTCTTAAGGAGCTTCTAATCTCTTGTTGGGGTGCTATAGTGTTCAAAAGAGGGAGGAACATCTAGAGCGGAAAGTTTGCAACTGCAGAACTTTTAGGATATCAGATGTAAAGAAGGGGTGGGAGTGAGAGGCAGGAGCTGGGCATGAGACATACTGCCTACAGGCACTAGAAGGGCTGTCTTCTCCATGGGTTTTTTGCTGAGCCAAGATTGACATTTCCGCAGTAGCGATGAGGCTTCTCTATCTTATACGGTCTTGTGGGAATTTCCCCTACTCCAACCTGTCTCTTCCTAGTATCTGACTTGCTGACACAGAACCTTATTTCTGATTTGGGACATCCAGGAGCTGCTTACAGTGCTGACCCACCCCTAGAGCCCACCGCTGCCCCTCCACATGCCATATTCCCTTTCTTCCATCTCCCCCTAAAAGCTGCTCACCTGAGAGCTGGCAAATGGAATGTTTTTTGACTATAAGAAGTGCGAGAACATTTTTCTAGGCAGTATGGAGATATGTAGCTTTAAAATTACTTCTCCCAATCAAAATTAAATTTATCCAAAGAGCATATGCTATATTCATCCAGTTTTAAATTTAAATTGGGTTGTCCTCTTATGCATATAACCTGATTAATTTTCCTAAGGCAACATCTAAATGATGAAGCATATTGTGTTAGCAAAGGTGTGAGGGAACATGCACTTGTACATTGCTGGTGGGATGGGAGTATAAACTGGCATAATCTGTAAGGAAGGTAATTGGCAAAATTTATCAAAATTACAAATATATTTACCCTTTAAGTCCTCAACACCACTTACAGGAATGTATCCTGCAGACACATTTTCACATGTGTGTGGAAGTGACATATGGACAAGGCTATTTTTGAAGCATTGCTTTTAATAGCAAAGATTAAAAATAACCTAAACATTCATCAGGAAATACTGGCTAAATAAATTATTGGCACGTCCAAACAATGGGATATAGTACTGTGTAGCTACAAAAAGAATGAGGTAGCTCTTTACTTAAATGGAAAGTTATCTAAGTTATATTGACATGCAAAAAAAGCAAAGTGCAGAGTGCTATGTGTAAGATGCTTTCATTTGTATAAAAAGAGGGAAAGAATACAATACACACACTCATAGTGTCTGCTTGTATATGTATAGAATATCTAATGAAAGATACATAAGAAATGAATACATTGTTGCCCATGGGGAAAGCTATTAGGTGAAAAAACTAATGGAATGGGAGGGAGATTTTTCTCTGTGTGCCTTTTAATTTTTAGAATTTGAATCATATGAATATAATACTAAGCCATAAAGTTACATTTAAAAAATGAAAATTTCAAGTATCCCTAGTGCTGCTTCTTAGAGCTTATAAAAAGAGTCTAAATTCCTTCACTTTGCATTCATGGTCACTAGAATTGGTCTCCAGTTTACATTTCCAACCTTATCTCCCATTGTCCCACCGTAAGTCTTTCAAAAGGAAGTTTTGCTGTCATACAAATTTGCCTTGGACCTTTTATTCTTAGTATATTATTACATACATGTTTCCTTCTAACGTAAAATGCTATGTTTACCATTTCAACCTAATAGAATTTACTTATTCTTCAACATACATCACCTCTTCCAGGAAACTTTCTGAGGCAGTAATTCCTAAGCTGTAAGGGATTTCTCTCTCTCTCTTCATAACTTTGCAACCTGTTTTCCTTCCTCCCAGGTGCTGAGAAATTATTTCAGTGCAGCAACAGTAGAAACAGCAAATATCAAAGCAATACTTCTTTAAATATTGGTGGGAGCTGATGTTAGCATGAGCAACAATGATGAGGACACTTGTGTCTTACTCTTCAGCTTGCAAAGTTTCCTTTCTGGGTTACATCCTTCTAGGCAGTGCAGAAACTTGTGGCGCCATGGTAGGCAGGTGGTAGCAGCAGCAGTTTTGATGAATAGAAGGAGATTTTCTAAAGCACCAATAAGAAAGCAAGCCACATTTTTGGGTCCTATCCAAGATTTAGTCTGGCCTGAGGGCTGCAGAACGAATCATAGACAGGATGCTCCAGCACCCCCTTGCATAGAGCAGGACAAGCACTTAGGCCAGACTCTCACCAACATAGACTTCACTGGGGCAGTCCCCTAACCCAGTAAGCTGATTCAGTATCACAGAGGCTACCAGCATAAGGAAGCATTTGAAAACTCTGCTTTCTTTACTGTTCTGCTTGGGATCTTTAGGGCCTATGCTTACTAGTTGTAGCTTATGATTAATTTGAGTTAGTTTTCATCTTTTTTTTTCTTGGTATGTGCCAGGTATTGTTTTAAGTACTTTCATATGTACTGTATAAAATTCACTTCTTTTATTCCTATCACTCCACCAAAATAGCTTTGATCAAGGCCATTCAATGCCTGCCATATTGCCAAACTAATAGTTCATTTTCAGTCTTCCTTTTATAGATCAGCAATTTAATACAGTTGATGATCACTTCCCTCTTTTTATTATAACAGCCTTATTGAGTTATAATTCATATGCCATAAAATTCACCTTAAAGCCCCTTAAAAGGCATAGAATTGAATGGTTTTTAGTATATTCATAGTTAATGCAGCCATCACCACTATCTAATTTCAGAACATTTCCATCACCCCATAAGAAACTTCTTACCCATTGGCAGCCACTCCCCAATTCTTTGCCCCCAGCCTCTGGCAACCACTAATTTACTTCCTGTTTCTATGAATTTGCCTATTACGGACATTTCGCATAAATGGAAAACTTCTCCTCCTGGGTTCAAGCGATTCTCCTGCCTTAGCCTCCCCAAGTAGCTGGGACTACAGGTGTGCACCACCACACCCACCTAATTTTTGTATTTTTAGTAGAGACGGGGTTTCACCATGTTGGCCATATGGTTTCAATCTCTTGACCTTGTCATCCTCCCACCTTGGCCTCCCAAAGTGCTGGAATTTCAGGCGTGAGCTACCACTCCTGGCCCGGCATAATGTTTTTAAGGATGTTGTAGCATGTATCAGTACTTCATTTTTTTCCTGGCTGAACAATATTTATTGATGGACATTTTTTTAATCCATCAGTTGGTGGACATTCGAGTTATTTTTACCACTTCTTGCCTATTATGAATAATGCTGCTATGAACATTTGTATGCAAGTTTTTGTATGGAAATATATTTTCCTCTTGGGCATTTACTTAGAAGTAAAGTTGCTGGGTCATGTGGTCATTCTGTTTACCATTTGAGGAACTGCCAGACTGTTTTCCAAAGTCACTGTACTATTTACATTCCCACCC
Source organism: Saimiri boliviensis (assembly GCF_048565385.1). Lineage (NCBI taxonomy): Eukaryota > Metazoa > Chordata > Mammalia > Primates > Cebidae > Saimiri > Saimiri boliviensis. The sequence goes on from NC_133450.1 coordinate 187,454,686, forward strand.
ATAGCATATGAGGGTTCTAATTTATCGACATCCTTGGCAACGCTTATTATCTCTCTTTTTTATTATAGGCATCCTAGTGGATGTGAAATGGTATCTCACTGTGGCTTTGATTTGTGTTTCTCTAGTGACTAATGATGTTGAGCATCTTTCCATGTGCTCATTGATCATTTTTCTATCTTCTTTGGAGTAATGTCTATTTAAATCCTTTGCCTACTTTTAAGTTGATTTTTTTCCTTTTGTTTTTGAGCTGTAGGAATTCTTTATATATTCTGGATATAAATCCCTTATCAGACATATTATTTGTAAATATTTTCTCTCCTTCTGTGGGTTGTCTTTTCATTTTCTTGACAGTGTCCTTTGAAGCATATTTTTAAATTGTTTTGTTTTAAAAAAAAATTCTGTTGGCCAGGTGTGGTGGCTCATATCTATAATACCAGCACTTTGGGAGGCCAAGGCATAAGGATCACTTGACCTCAGAAATTTTCGACCGGCCTAACCAACATAGTGAGACCTTGTCTTTACTGAAAACCAAAAAGAAAATTTTTGTGGTAAAATATACATAACATAAAATGTATTATTTAAACTATATTTTTTCTGAATATTCTGTGGAACATTTTAACCATTTAAAAATATATAGTTCCACAACATTAAGTACATTCATATTATTCTGCAGTCATCACCACCATTCCTATCCAGAATGTTTCCCATCTTGCAAAACTGAAACTCTGTACCCATTAAACAATAACTCCTCATCCTCATCTCACCCCAAACCCTGGCAACCACCACTCTACTTTCTGTCTCTATGAATTTAATCGATCTAAGTACCTCATGTAAGTGGAATCAAATAACATTTCTCCTTTTATGACTGGCTTATTCTACTTAGCATAATGTCCTTAAGGTTCATCCATGTTGTAATGTGCCAGAATTTCACTCCTTTTAAAGGCTGCATAGTATTACACTGTACACATGTATCACATTTATCTGTTTATTCATTGGGACATGCATTGCTTCCACCTTTTGGCTATTGTAAACAATTCTGTAAACATGGGTATACAAATATTTTTTTGAGTTCCTACTTTTATGTCTTTTGGCTATGTACCCCAAAGTAGCTTAGCTGAATTATATGGTAATTCTAATTTTTTTGAAGAATCACCATACCATTTTCCATGGTGGCTGCACGGTTTTATGTTTACGCTATCAGGGCACAAGGGTTCCTTCCAATTTCTCTACATTTTCTTCAACACTTGTTATTTTCTGATTTTCTTTTGTTTTGTTTGTTTTTAAGTAATAGCCATTGTAATGGGTATGAAGTAGAGCACAAAAGTTTTAAATTTTGATGAAGTGTAATTTATCCATTTTTATTGTTTCAATTGTGCTTTTGGTGTCACAGCTGAGAAACCATTGGTTAATCTAAAGTCAGAAAGATTTACTCCTATGTTTTTTCTAAGAGTTTTATAGTTTTTACTTGTATACTAGGTCTATGATCCCTTTTTATTTTGAGATGAAATTTTACTCTGTTGCCCAGGCTGGAGTGCAGTGGGGTGGCGTGATCTCTGCTCACAGCAACCTCCACCTCCTGAGTTCAAGTGATTCTTCTGCCTCAGCCTCCTGAGTAGAGTAGTTGGGATTACAGGAGTTCACCACCAAGCCTGGCTAATTTTTTGTATTTTTAGTAGAGAGGAGGTTTCCTCATGTTGGCCAGGCTGGTCCTGAACTCCTGACCTCAAGTGATCATCCTGCCTTGGCTTTCCAAAGTGCTGGTATTACAGGCATAAGCCACCACGCCCAGCCGGTTTTGAGTTAATTTTTGTGCATAGTATAAGGTAGGACTCCAGCTTTATTCTTATGCATATGGATATCTAGTTGTCCCAGAATGATTTGTTGAAAAGATTATTCTTTTTTCATTGAATAATCTTTGCATTCTTGTCAAAAATCAATTGACCATAAATGTAAGAATTTAATGTCTGGACTCAATTTGTTCTGTTGATAATTGGTCTGTCCTTATGCTCAATTCCTTCTTTTTGAAACGCTTTCTTCATTTGGTTTTCAAAACACCTTTCTGTCTTGGTTTCCCCCTTTTCCCGAACATTATTGGCCATTCCTTTTTAGTTATCTTTGCTCTTTCTCGCCCCCACCTTGTAGCATCCTAGGATTCAATCTTGACTTCCTAGGTGATAATCTTTCAATCTCATGAGTTTCATAAGCATTCCCAGGTTTATATCTCCAGCCTAGACATTTTCCATGAACATCAGACTCCAAATCCACCTAAAATCTCCACATGAATATAAATAGGCATCTCATATTCAACATATCCAAAACCAAACTCCTGATCCTTCTTTCTAAGCCCCCTGCCAAACCTGCTTTTCCTATCGTCTTTCTTATCCATCAGTAGCATCTTTATTCTTGCAGCTACTCAGGCCCAATCCATAGAGTCATTCTTGACTCCCCCTTTTCTCTCACAACCTGTATCCAGTCCGTTAGTAAATTCTGCTTCCTCTACCTTTAAAAAATATCTTGCCACTATCTCTGCCTCCACCACTATCATCTTTGTTTAAGCCACCATTTTCTCTCATCCAGATTACAGCAGTAGCCTCACTAGTCCCCTTGCTTCTAGAACCTTGTCCCTCTACAGTCTGTTCTCCTCACACCGATCAGAGTAATTGTCATAGAGCATGAGCTGGGTTATATCACTTCTCTGCTTAATGATTTCCTGTCTCAGAATGGAAACCGAAGTTTTTATAAAGGTCTGTAGAGCCCTATTTGAACTGGTACTTTATTGCAAACTTGCTGTTTCTCTACACCAATTGTGTTCTCACCTCAGGCTTTGCATTTCCTGTATGTTCTTTTGAAAATACTTTTTTCCCAGAACTTCAAATGGCTTCTTTACTCATTTCTTTTAAGTCTCTGCTTTGATATCACTTATCAATGAGGCTGCCCTGACAACCTTTTTTTAAGATTTTTAATAACAACTCTACCTCCATCATCAGGGGGCATTATCTTTTTTCACTTATCTGAATTTTTCAGCAGAGTTTCTATCACATATGACACAGTATATTGTTATTTCGTATGGAAAACAGACCCTGGAACAAGAATGCCTGTTATGAAATTTGGCTTCGCCATCTGCTATGACTTTAGGCATCTTTCTTAACCTCTCTGATCTTCAATTTAATCATCAAAGAAGTGGAGGTAATAATGGTATTTACCCAATGTGGAGTTATGAGAAATAAATGAGCTTACCCAAATAAAATGCCAGTTACAAAATAAGTGTTTGATTAGTATCAGCTACTATCATCATCTTTATCATTGTTTATTATCTGCTCCTCCTACAAAAATAAAAGCTTCTCAGGATCAGGGAGTTTGTTTCATTCACTGCCGTATCACCAGCACTGACTGAGAACGGTGCCTAGTGTGCACATTAGGTTCTTTTAAAATTTTTTTAGTTAAAAAAAATTTTTTTTTAAAGACAAGAGTCTCAGTTTGTCACCAAGGCTGGAGTGCAGTGGAGCCATCAGAGCTCTCTTCAGCCTTGATCTTCTGGGCTCAATGTGTCCTCCCATCTCAGTCTCTCAACTGGCTGCATGGCACACGCAGGCATATGCTACCACTACAAGCACACACCACCACACCCAGCTAATTTTTTCATTTTTTATGGAGATGGGGTCTCACTATGTTACCCAGTCTGGTCTTGGACTCCTGGCCATAAGCTATCCTTCCTCCTGCCTTAGTCTCCCAAAGTGTTGGGATTACTGGCATGAGCCACCATGACCCGCCCTTAGTATAATACGTTCATTTTTTTTTTTTTTTTTTTGAGATGGAGTCTTGCTCTGTCACCCAGACTGGAGTACAATGGTGTGATCTCAGCTCACTGCAACCTCTTCCTCCTGGCTTCAAGCCACTCTCTGGCATCAGCTACCCGAACAGCTAGGATTACAGGTGCCTGCCACCACACCCGGCTAATGTTTCTGTTTTTAATAGAGATGGTGTTTCACCATGTTGGTCAGGTTGGTCTTAAAATCCTGATCTCAAGCAGTCTACCTACCTCGGCCTCCCAAAGTGCTGGGATTACAGGTGTGAGCCACCGTGCTCAGCCCTGTATCTGTATGATAGGTTCTTAAGAAATGAATCCTTTCAACAACACTGGGAGGTAGTTGTTCTTACACCTATCTTTTTACAGGTATGTAAATGTAGGCTCAGTTAAGTTGAGCACCTCAAGTCTTTTGACTCCCAACAATGGAGTTATTATTGGGTATACTGGGGGGAGTGCTGATAAGGAGGTATATCACTTCCTTATAAAATGGACTGTCTGGAAGAATGACAGAGATCATTCTGAGGGGTCAGGGATTTTTTCTGCAAAGCAGTTGTCTTGTAGACATTTATAACTTAAAACTGTGAACTAAATCTAAGTGAAAAAATCTTAAGGCATTTTGGGAAGTTAGGAAGCACAGAAAGTTTGATTCCTAACAATAAAAAAGTTTTTTTTTAATGTCTGTCCAATGGATGGGACCAACTGAATAGCTAGTACAGCAGTTCCTCACAGTCTGGAAAATGGTACAGGCTACTGGTTAAGAGATGTATACTTCTCTGGTTGAACAAGAGAAACTTCTTAGAATAGCTGTTGTTTTCTAAGTCCTGAAAGTTATAGTTTTCTTTTACTACATACAAGTGATAGGAGATATGCTAAGTCCTAAGGCTACAAAGGTGAAATAATATATAATCCTTTTTTCTGAAGAAGTAGTATAAAGTGAGAAATAGCATAAAGGAAGATGTTTATTCAGACAGCCACAATATATAATACTACAAAACAGTATTAACAACATACTGTCTTAGAAGTGGGCACATAGAATGGTGGAGACCATGGGCAGCTAGTGGAGAGACACCTAATTCTACCTTGGGAAGGCAAGCAGATAAAGAAATTTCACAGTCATTAATATTTGAACTAAGTCTTAAAGAATATTCCTGAGTCCACCCAGTAAGCTGGGTATGGGAGGGAGGTGTGAAAAGTCTCAGATGTGATGGACAGTGTTCAGTAAGACTTGAATACAGAACACATGAGGAATGGAAGCCAAGTAAGCTAGAAAGGGAAAGTACAAATGTTGGAGCACTTTATGTGCTACAATAAGCAACGGGGAGAATTGATGCAATTCGGTAAAGAAAAAAATGCGACTAGAGTTTTGAAATGGCGGATGTGGAGTATGGATTGGAGAGGAGCAAGTCTAGTGGCAGAGAGGCCAGCTTGGAGTCTCCTGTTATAATCCATTTAAGAGAAGATGATAGTGGTAGTGTGAAATGAAGAGGCAGGAGTGGATGCCAGAGATATTTCGGAAGTAGAAGGTACAGGGCTGAGTGATTGAATAGGGACAGAGTGCAGAGAGGGAGAGATCCATTGTCTGGCTGCGGACAGGAGAAGGAGTTTAGAGATGGAAGATATAAGTTTAGTGTTAGGATATGTTGAATTTGAACTAAGCACGGGATATCTAGGTGATACACACTAAGTTGTGGTTAATGTGTTGGGATAAAGTAGGTATCTGAAGGTTAGGTATAACTCCATTGAGAAGTGGAAGAGTGAGCTGATTAGTAGAATCGAGAGATGTATTAAGTGACACAGAGGTCCCAGTTGAAGTTATCTGCATCTCTTTGCTCTGGTTCTCATCTGTACAATGTTGGGACTTGTCAAGGCATTATATGTTAAATACCAATGAGAAGGATGAATGTAACTTAGATGCACTAGGATGGCCTTATTAACTCTTGCTTGGGTGGGCATCAGAGAAGCCTTCTCAGAACTGTGCTTTACAGGAAGAGTTGGATTTTTCTCTATGGAAAGGAGGTGTGAGATATAGGAATGGAAGAGAATGAGTAAATAAATATGTGGGGTTTCGAGTATGTGATCTCTTCATGAAACAAGACAATTAGATTCTAGGAATGTATATGGGGTCAGGAAAGTGGGCAGAGGAGAGGAATTTGGGAATTTGGGTCAGATCATGGAGAACCTTGATGGCTCTGTCAGTGGATTGATTGGATTTTATACTTTAGGAATTATGGGGAAATCTGTGGGGAACAGAAGGACACAATCAACTTTGACGTGGTGTGTAGAATGTATTTAAGATAGTGGAGGAGGAGAGGTACATTTTCCAGTTTGACTCATGGGGTCAGTTATAGGATTGTTTGCCTAATTTTCTTACTCAAAGGGAACAGATTATCCTGAGGGAAGTGGGATGTAGATGTGGAAGAGATATGTCCCCATTCCTGGAAGTATGTTTCTCATCTTTCCCACTTTCCTGGAGCTTTACTGTTTTAGAGGATTCCTGGTCACCTAGTCCAGGACAGGTGACCCATTAAGTAATCAGAAATAGCTTGAAAAATTGGGAACCTGTGAATTTGATTCTTGAATTCTCCCCTCTACTTGTGATGTGATATCAATGGGTCTTTAAAAGAGAAAAGAAAGTGGAAGGGCACTGATGGACCGAGGTGGGTGAACTTTCCTTAGAGAAGAAACTCTGTGGGCCTATCCAGGTATGGCCTAGAAGGCAATGTAGTTTCTGATGAATAGGAAAAACATAATCTCTGGGCTTTATTGTTATCCTGTTATGGCTTGACTGGACCATTGTGAAAGTGTCAGTTTCCTTTAGAGTATTGTCCTGGATTTGATAGATAATCAGATTTGGGATCACAGTCATGGTTTTATCATCTAGATCACTGTAGTTTCTATTAGGAAAGCAGCCAGTTGATGCCCCCAGCCTGTAGCCATTCAGCATCCTGGTCCTGGCCTTCACTCCAGGCTCTACCCTGGCCCAACTTAATTTTGGGTCCGAGAAACAGACCAGAGCTCATTGGGTGAATGCATGGCCAAGCCTGCATTGCAAAATGGAAAAGACTCAGCCACCAGGGCCTTTGGAGTTTGAGGACTTATACCAGATCTAGAATAAGCTCATGTGGCATCTGAGGAAGGAAATAACTGTGCTCAGCCAGCTTAGTCTGTTGGAGTGGTCCTTGGTAATAAAGCTGGTCTTGCAGCCTTGGCAGCCCTGGCCCTGAATGCAGTCCACTTTGGAAAGGGGACAAGGACGACTGGAATCCCTGGGTAGATTTTGTCCCTTGATTTAAGTAGCTCCAGGGATGTTCCAAACTAAAAAGCCTGGGCCAGCAAATACAGGTGGGAAGGATTCTGGAAGCCAGTCAGTTGGGCTCTGTGAACTGCTTAGCTGTCCTGATGACCTCTCCCTCTCTTCCATGTCCCTCAGAGTTTAGCTGACATTTTCTTTGGGTTCCCTGCTTATAGGACTGAATCTACTAACCTTTCTGCCCTTTTTTTCTGCTCTTTTTCTCCTTGCAGAAGGAAAGCGAGGAGCCCTTCAGGTTGTGCCCATGACCCTTTGGGTCCTTTTTTGTCTGTTTCCCTCCCCTCCTTCTCCAAGCACTGTGTGTATGTGTGTGTGTGTGTGTGTGTCTGTGTGTGTGTGTGTATATATATGCACATGTACGTGCATGATCTGTGCCTCTGAGCTTTGGCTCATGCAGTCTATTTTTATGAAAAGCAGTTTGTGTGCATGCTCCTCGCTTGTGTGTGCTCCTGCAGATATCCCTGGAGCACACTCTGGGAATGTGTGTGCACTGGCATGGGTGTGCATTCAATGCGGCATGTGTGTGCTTATACTCAGTTTGACTCCCCCAGACACTGATTACCCTCCTTTTCTTCTACTCTGCTCAGTGTGTGTCCATTGTCTACCTTTGTTGCAAACTCTGGCATATGCTGTAAAACCTTGGCTGTGTCTAGCACGCATGTGTACTTCATATTTGAGAGCAGGATTTGTTGCAGGCATTTCGTGCCTCTTGCCTGAGGCCCTAAGTGTGAATGTGCTTGTGCTCTGACTAGGCTTCCTCACCTCTCTGTGAGCACAAGCTTCTGTAGACCTGTTGTGTGGTTTCCCCAAACCATGTGAATGCATGGTATACTAACGCCCTGTGCTTGCAAGCACTGGCTCTTGAAGACCATGAAGGTTTGCTTTGCCTGTGATTTGGGCCATAGTAAATACTGTGAATCCTCCATGGATTAGTTTCTGCACATCACTGTATACTCTGAAGCTTATGTTCTGAATCCATAAGCCTAGGATCCGTGTTCACCATGTGTTTCCTTCAGACACAAGTTGTGTCTATTAGTGCACCTCCTGTGGGTACTTTGTCTGGACCTCCTCCCACTTGCTGCCTTCCTTCAGTGGCTCTGTGTGCATGCTGTGTACTGCGTGTGCAGGCTCCTGCAGACATGTTGCCCCTCTGAGCGCAGGAAATGTGCATGATATGAGCCAGGCTCTCAAAGACTTTTTGTAACTTTGTTTCCTTAAGCCCAGTGGTTTCTGGCAAATATCTCACTCTGGGTATGAAATAAGAACCTGCTGAGTGCAGTGGCTGTTACCAGAGGGAAAATAAGTTATGGTTGGTAAGATCCGGGATTTAGGGATTGGCTCCCTCACACTCACCCCTTTCCCTTCCATAAGCAACCTTAGGAGACTCGCAGTTTTCCCATTACTTCCCACCTACTGTTGTTCCTTCTGTACTGTTCCCATTGTCTTTTGCGTCAGCCAGTTCTTACTGCCTTTTGGACCTGCCCCTCCCATTACCAATATCATACTACCTATAGAAAGGATGGAGGCATATGAGGTGGACTGGGGGCTGTGGGCAGTAGCAAAACAGGCTTGAGTAAAACACAGACAACCTAACAGGTTGTCTCAAAAGTTAAATCCAAAGTTCATCTGAGCTTACTGCTGACCCAGGTAATTCTCCCTCACTTTTCCATCACCCTTAGCTCTGTTAGCACCATTATTCTCTTTTGTATTGCTTCATTCTATCCATAACTTTTCCCACCTTTAACTCTCCAAAGCATCACTCACTGTTCAAAGCTAAGCACCTGAATTCTACCTCCCTTCTGGAGCTCATTTGCTCCAGGATAGTTAGGAGGCAGGGAAGTTGTTGGGTGTGGAAGAGAACAAGGAGGGACAGGAAGCCCCAGACCTGTTAGCACTAGGTTTCTTGTGCCTGAAAAAATCATGTGCTATTGGGTCTCTGGAGCACTCTGGCAGCTTTGGAACTCTCTGCATGCTGCTTGAAGGATTTGCTTTTGTTTATTTTGTTTTGTTTTGGTATAGGAACCTTTAAAAGGTGATTTTTGAACTGTTTCCTTGAATTATTCGGTGCCTCAAGTTTTGACTTCCCACTCTAGGGCCTATAAAATACACTACAATGATAATCTAGGTGTCTAATCTACCCTGGGTTCTCTTGTTTGTTAAATGTATAGTTTATTAAATGTAGAGAGTATACTCAGTGTCAGTGAATAAGGGGTTCAAGGCACCCAAATTAAATCCAACCACAAGATGAGATAGGATTCCAGAGAGACCAGGTCTGACTCTGGGACATTAAGGGAGTTTAGGAATATAGCTGGAGGAAGACTGGACTCTGTAGGTGTCCTATTGCTTTAGTGAGGCCTGGAAGCCTAAGTAGGCCCTTCTCCTGTGCTTGGTTTACTGCTGTTTATGCCAGTGGCTCATATAAGAACAATATGGGTTCTGCCATTCCAGTAGACTTGAGCCCTGGGACCTCAGTGAGTTTTGCCTTATGTCCTATTCACTAAGGAGACAAGTATCACTCATTTCAGCAGACTGTTTGTTGCCCTGGCTGATCACGGCATTGATTTAGATGTCAGCCTGGCTGTCACCAGATGGTGAATGTGACTTATACTGCTCTGGGCTTGTGCTCTACTGATCGCTGCTCCAATTACAGGCAATCTCCCATCTTTCCCAGGATCTAACTTGTTTCCTATCTCTTTTTAAAGATTCCAGATGATGGTGACCCCTCTCTGCCTCAGTGGCTCCCGGAAGGGTAAGTAATTCCCTGCAAGGTTTCTGTGGATTTTAGTAAGCCTCTCTTGACACTTTTAGCTTTTCCCCTGGGAAGCAGGGGAGACAGCTTCATAAGCTGCATCCTGGGGAAGGAAAAGGTTCCATTAAAGGTTGCTTGGTTCTCTGGTGCAGAGGAGAGAACTCTGCTGATTCCTCAGAGGCAGAAGAGGGAACTTCGCAGAATGGTTTGCCTGGAGCAGGGGAGGGAGCTTTGGGGCCTTCTCACCCTTGCCTCGATAATTTCTGGTTCATTCTTTCACAGGGGTGATATACTCTTTAAGTAGAACAAAGAGGAAATTGGAAATATATTTGCATTTGGAAACATTTTTTTCCCATTTCTTTTTTTTTTTTAATTTTTGTGGGTACATAGTAGGTGTGTCCACGGGTTACATTAGATATTTTGATACAGGCATATAATGTGTAATACTCACATCAGGGTAAATGGGGTATCTATCACCTCAAGCAGTTATCCTTTCTTTATGTTACAATCCATTTATACTCTTTCAGTTATTTTAAAATGTGCAATACATTATTGTTGACTGTAGTCACCCTGTTGTGCTCTCAGATATCAGATCTTATTCAATCTATCCATTCCATTGTTGACGGTGTGGCTGATTAAGTTACTCCCTAGGCTCCATCCCAGTCCAGCTGTTGTGAGTCATCTACTTGTTCCATTTCACTTTAGTCAGGACATAAGTAGCATCCCTTTCTGAGCTCTGTATGTTCTGTCTGTGCTTCTTGTTTGGGAGTTTGAGACCCATGTGATTGTACCAGTCATTTTAAGCTGCTCAACTGTAGCCTGTTTTAAGAACTGACTGTCCTTAAGAGAGAAGAGAGTTTAAGTACCTTCCCATCCCCCACTCCTTCCCACAGATACTACCAGTTGGTTCTCTGAACCTTCCTTTTTGCCTTTTTCTACAATGGCTTCTGACATCAGAATTCTCAGTAGTTACTGTGGCTAGGGAAGAAGAAAGATCAGATAGATGATCTGCTACATTTTTACATGCTCCTTTCCCTTGCAGTTTGTTGTCTTTCTTTAAAAAAAAAATTTTTTAACCTTTTTTTTTTTAAGGTTCAGGGGTACATGTGCAGGTTTGTTATATAGTTAAACTCATGTCACAGTGGTTTGTTATACAGAGTATTTCATCACCCAAGTACTAAGCTTAGTATGCAGTAGTTATTTTTTCTGCTCCTCTCCCTCTTCCTACCCTTCACCCTCAAGTAGGCCTGTGTCTGTTATTCCCCTCTTTGTATCTATGTGTTCTCATCATTTAGCTCCCGCTTATAAGAGAGAATATGCAGTATTTGGTTTTCTGTTTCTGCATTAGTTTGCTAAGAATAGTGGCCTCCAGCTTCAGCCATGTTCCTGCAAAGGACATGATCTCGTTCTTTTTTATGGCTGCATAGTATTCTGTGGTGTATATGTACCACATTTTCTTCATCCAGTCTGCCATTGGTGGTTATCTAGGTTGATTCCATATCTTTGCTATTGTGAATAGTGCTGCAGTGAACATACTCGTGCATGTGTCTTTATGGTAGAACACTTTATATTCCTTTGGGTATATACCCAGTAATGGGATTGCTGAGTCGAATGGTGGTTTTGTTTTTAGTGGAATAGCCACACTGCTCTCCACATAGTTGAACTAATTTACACTCCTATCAACGGTATATAAGTATTCTCTTTTCTCTGCAGCTTTGTCAGCATCTGTTATTTTTTGAGTTTGTCTTCTTTTAATCAAGAGTTCATCATTGAATGAACTGCCCCCTTCTTCTTTCATTGAAATTATCATTTATGTTAAAAAAAAATTCTTGGCTAAAGACATACATATTGTAGTTTCTAGAATTAGCTACAAAGTTGTGGCACCAGTTGCTTCTTCAATGATCTTTAGTTTTTTTCCTTCTAATAATTGTAAAATACATATATGTTAATGGAATATATCCAGACTATTTTTAAATGGAGCCATGCAGTAGTTTTCTAAGTAATTCCCTATTGTCTTTCTTCCTTTTCTTTCATTTTAGTCCTTAGAAGCTGTCCTAAGTATAGAACTTCCCTTGGTATGGTAATTTCCTTAAAAACATAGCCTACTGCCTGTGTTCGAGGAGCTAAGTTTATTAGAAATCAGCATATTGAGTGGTCTGTTTCAACTCCTGGACTTGACCCAGTTTTTGGTTCCATTCTTTGCCTAGATAGCTAGAAGTACCTACTTTGTCTGTTGGGATATTTCTGCCTTTAGACCAGTTGTAATATACAGCCCAGCTACCCAACATTTCCAACCTCTTTGTTCTCATTTAAAAAAAGTATATGAGTTCTTTCCATTAAGGCCAGAGAGATTTTTATGAAGTGACACTAAGGCCCAAAGTGAAGAAGGAATTCTGGGAGAAGACATAGTACATTAATAGAAGAATTGAAGTTAAAATGTAGATTATCTCAGTGTAATTTCTTTTGGGTACATTTTCCGTTCTTATTACATATTGTTATAAAAAGAATGATAAAATTAATCAGTATAGAAAAGGCATAAAAGTTTTAGAAATGTCCAGCTGCTCTAGATGTAGTTGTTCCCCAGGCTTTGTTGATGTGTCCATAGGGCTAGGCCACACTCACAAAGTCCCTTTGCTGTTTCCTTTCTAAATGGTGTTGATTTGTTTTTTCTTCCCTTAAGAGGTCTTTTGGAAGTCTCTCATCCCACCTCCCCTACTTCCACTTGATTATGAGGGCTCTTTTCTCCATGGAGAAGGCTTTTTTTTTCAGGATGCCTAGGCAGATAGAACTGGTGACTCTTTTACTCTTGGATAGAGATGGGATCCTTCTGTATGCCATTGTCTGATAGTCTTACCTAGACTTTTCCTCTAGAGCCATTCCTGTGGGCTCTGTTCTAGCACAGGCTGGGAAAGACTTATTTAGAGAGCAGTGTCTTTGCCCTGAGTGTGGGGAGAAGCCCTTTTGAGTGCCAATTTCTACCTTGCCTTATGGAGCACAAAAGTACCTTCAGATAATCTGAGGTGCCTTGAACTGTCACTGTGGGATAAACGAGCCTCAGTCCTTAGCTAAAACTGTAAGAGACACTGAGGGGTACTGTGAGAACAGATTCTATTGCTTGCTCTTCCATGGCTTTATTTCCCTGACTTTCTGTCTTCCCTGTTCGTCTCAAAGACACATGGTAGAGGTCAGAGAGAGAACAAGGGGAGTGGAACACTGAACCCACCAGTAATTCAAATCAGGACTGAAGATTCTGACATATTTTCTTCTCTCCTCAGGCCAGCCGGAGGGCTCTATGGCATTGACAGCATGCCGGATTTACGCAGAAAGAAGCCACTGCCGCTTGTCAGTGATCTGGTGAGTGAAGACTCTTGTGCAGGTGTAGGCAGTAGCCTTGGGGTATCCCCCATGGGCCTTCTGAGACTTAGCAGTGACTTCACAGGGACTGTATTCTACCTCACTCCCTGGTCAGAGTCCTGAATTTATTAGCTCAAGCTCCTACCTGGAGTATTTTTGGCTTGTCAGGGGGGCTCTCGAAGCTAAGATTTTGTGTCTTCCTATAGGTATCTAGATCATATAGGTATCTCTACAGCCTTCTTTGATGACCTGTAATGGAAACTCCCTCCAGCCCTTGACGTAGATCATCGAGCTTGGTATGGGATGAACATTACTGGAGCTGATGCCTTCTTGGAAGTCAAGTGAAAGTCTCTCCTCAAGACATAGGTTTTCTAAACTATCTATAACCTAGTGTCAGGCACTGAGAGACAATGATAAAAATGTGTGGAATTGAATTGAAACAGGCTTAAGAGTTAAAGCTGATCCCAGGGCCTCCAGGATGACCAGAAGCCCCATTCTGGGTCATACCTTCTGAGCCACGATCAGCTCAAGCAGTTTTCTGTAGCCTTGTGAGTAGTTGGGGGTTAAGTGAGGTCCAGGCTTTCTCAGAGCTCTAAAGCCAGAAATAAGGCGTAAGGGTTTGGTAAAACATGAACCCTTTTCCCTTGTTACCATTTTCTGTTCCGATTTTCTTTTTTTCTCCCTATTCTATCGATTGTTTTTCCTATATACTCCTTTTCCCTCTTCCCCATTTGCTTTTCCACTGGTTTCTCCCTCCTTAGTTGGCTGAATGAAAGTATCATGTGCAATTTTCTCATCGTTTTTCTTCCCTTCCATTTATCTTATCATTTGTTCATCTCATTTTTTTTTTCATCTTCTTTCTCTTTCTTTTTTTTTTTTTTTTTTAAATAAAGACGGAGTCCCACTGTGTTGCCCAGGCTGGTCTCAAACTCCTGGGCTCAAGTGATCCTCCCACCTCAGCTTCCCAAAGTGCTGGGATTACAGGCATGAACCATTCTACCTGACCCCTCCTTTCTAATGTAGCTCTTCTTCCACCAGCTCTTCATCTAGCCAGCTGAAGATTAATTCTGATGCCATCTCTTCTTTAATACCATTTTCCTTTCCTTAATTGTCTCTCATCTCCTCTTTTTTCTCTTCCTCTTCTTCCTAATTTTTTTCTCATCCTTTCTCACTGCTTGCCCACCAGCAAGTATCTAGTTTATTTCTTGTTTTCCCTCTCTGTTTTTTTGCCCTTACTTATCTTTGGCTTTATGGCATAATACTCCTTACAGTAGGTGCTCTAGGCTTTGAGTCCTGGCCAGCGGTCTGGGTTGAAGACAGTTTTTAGGGGACAGAAGCAGAGTGGGTTGGGAAATGCTCCCTGCTTTGGACTATAGGGAAGAACCTCTCAGTTGCCTCTGAAAGTTTTCATGCCCTTGCAAGGCTTTAACATCATGTTGTTCTTTCTCTGCTGTCCTCTACACAGGCTATGGTGAGTGTTTCCAAAGCCCTTTCCCATCCTCTTTAAAAGTCCGCCTCCCAAATCACTTGGGCCCTTCCCAGCTGTTCCTCCTGCATAGGCTGATATTATGATTCCTGTCTTTTCAGTGTTCTCTGCCTTTAGATAACCATGTGCCTCTCCACGGGCTGCCCCTAAAGCTTGGCCTTAGCAGACACATGGGGCCTCTCTATGCAAGAGAGTGGCTAGCAAGGCAGCCCCAGCTCTCAGACTTAACTCCTTGTCCTTAATTTGACTGAGGATTCAATGCCCCTTTCACTTGCCAAGTGCCCTGCTTGTAGGCCTCCTGGCCTCTGCAGCCACCCAGGGATTATGTGGGCTTGGGGAGGTGCCAAGGGATAGAGTTTAGCATGGAATCATTTTTCTCAATAATGACTCTTGAATGTGACTCTGGACAGAGTTGTGTGTGTCTCTTATTCTTAATTACTTGTTTCCTACTGTAGTTCTAAGATTTTCATTTCCTTTGCCTTCTCATAAACAAGGAGTTTATGTGGGATAGGACACCTAAGAAGAATGAGGGAAAAAGAAACTCTTTGGATGATAGATATCCTGAAGAAAGTACTGTTCCAACATAGTTAGGGTAGCCCCCTGAGGGCCTTGGGTTTTGCATCTTAACCTGAGATGCTTGTTACCTGTTAGGGCAGTTGCTGTGAGTGACAATAAAAATAGAAAGTACTGTAGTAAGCTATAGTCAAGTGGCTTTTATCACTGAAGCTCCCTCCCCAGAACTTTGCCAGCCATTGGTGGTGGTCAGGGCTAACAGCAGATCCTCCCTCACAGTCACTGGTCCAGTCCCGGAAGGCAGGAATCACTTCTGCAATGGCTACACGCACTTCTCTTAAGGACGAAGAGCTGGTAAGTGACCCATGTGCTTTGGTAAGTCCACTGGCCTCAGGACTGTGATAATCTCTATAGCCATACTATTTGATAATTGGGAATTCTGGGAATTCAAGAGTGCTGGGCATGCAATGCTGATGAAAAAGATAGATAGCATCAGGTGTTAGTTTTCCACACTGGGAAAGACAAGAGAGTCTAGATCAGAGGGTAAGCCCAGGTCTCATATTGAAGGGTGTGACCACTGAACTCAAGGGTTTTATGAAGGGCCTAGGACCTTCTGTTTTCTTAGAAAGTGTGAATACTGGAACAAGGCTCAGATCCAGCATCAGGTCCAACCTATTTTGGACAACCAGGAGCACGCTATATTTGGGCCTCATTCTGTAATTCTGGGCCAGGATAGAGCATCTTCTCCATTGCCAGAGGAGACACAAAATCAAGGTCCTAATTGTCCCACAGGGTCTCGGTTCTCTTCCTGCAGAATCCAGAAGTCATGGGGGGCAGGCATGGTGGCTCATGCCTGTGATCCCAGCACTTTGGGAGGCCGAGGCAGGTGGGTCATTTGAGGTCAGGAGTTCAAGACAAGCCTGGCCAACATGGTGAAACCTCATCTCTACTAAAAATACAAAAATTAGCTGGATGTGGTGGTCTGCACCTATAATCCCAGCTGTTCAGGAGGCTGAGGCAGGAGAATTGTTTGAACCTGGGAGGTGGAGGTTGCAGTGAGCAGAGATCATGCCACTGCACTCCAGCCTGGGCAACAGAGTAAGACTCTGTATCTGGGGGGAAAAACGTCATGGGATGGGGTATGTGTCTTTCAGAAATCCCATGTGTATAAGAAAACCTTGCAGGCCTTAATCTACCCCATTTCGTGCACCACTCCTCACAACTTTGAGGTCTGGACAGCCACTACCCCAACCTACTGCTATGAGTGTGAAGGTCTGCTCTGGGGCATTGCCCGGCAGGGCATGCGCTGCAGCGAGTGTGGAGTCAAGTGCCATGAGAAATGCCAGGACCTGCTCAATGCTGACTGCCTGCAGCGTGAGTACCCTGCGGTGTGACGGGCGGGAGGTAGGGCAGCAGGAGCTCTCCAAAATAGTCTACAGCAAAGAGCTGGGATGGCTGAACCAATCATTCCCCAAGTCCACCTGATTTTGAAACCTTATCCTTTTCAGAGAAGGTATGGTCCTGAATCAAGGGGCAATGCCTTTCCAAATAATAGGTCTTACACTATCTTCTAGCACCTTTAGGAAAAGTTCTTTGAGCTTTCTGTGGCCTTCTCGTGTAGCTAGAATCTTTTCTAGGATTCAGTTGATTCCAGAGATTGAGGTTTGTAGTGTATACACCACAGCAACCTTATTATCCAAATGACAAAAACTTGTTTAATCAGGATCTGAGACTAATGAAAGGAAACAAACAGAGTTTTGTGGGGTTCCAGGACCCACAGAGGCACTTCCTGAAGCCTAGAGTCTAGGATTCAGAGAAGGCAGCATTCATTGCTTGTTTTTAGACAATAGTGCCAGAATAGAATTGTCAAATGGATCTGGCAGAGGTCCAGAAGGAGCGTATGCCAGACCCCCATGGCCTTGGCTAAATATATGACTTGTCCTGCCATGATGGAGTGGGGAGAATAGGAGCAGGGAAAGCTGTAAGTTCTTATCAGAGAAAATTAATTAGGGCTCAAAGTTCATATCTCCTTGTTCCCCTCCTGCTGGGCTTGCACTCATGTGGCTGGACCCCAGGAAAAGCAGGGGTGGAAGAAGTGGGAAATTATTTTCCTGCCCTCCAGATCTCCCAGGTATTACCCACAAGCCAAGCTGTAGCAATAAAAGCTTTAAGGATTGTGCTAGGGAAAGGGGAGTTTACCTTTAGACCCACAAGCACTTCATTATCCCAAGGACAGCTATGACATATAAATGGGGACCAGGGAGAAGCCTTGAGAAATTATTTATGGAAAATGTCCTTTGAAGAGCCTCAGATTGGTGCCAGTGGCATGGCTAAGTTAGACATAAAGAGACAGGTAAGACAGAGTCAGCAGAAGAGATAGGTCTCTGAAAAGACTGCCTGAAGACAAATGCTAGTAATGACTTGGCCAGAACAAATCATGAAGGGGTGGCAAGCGCAGGTGCCAGAGGGCCCTTGCCTTAATTGCTGAGAACTAACAACCAGGTTGGCTGCATAGGCTGGTTGCTTAAAAGTGCTGCTCTGTAGCCAGGGTACCTAGCTTCTCAACATTCTTTCAGAGGTCTCAGTCCAGGGAAGTAGTGCCTTGTATGGGATATGCTAAATGGCAAGAGTAGGATGCAGCCCAGATAATTTTCCATTTATCAGAGAATATCTTTTGCCTAAGACTTCTGTGATGCACAGGGTGGAATGAAATGCCCTTCTATGGGCCTCCCTGGACGTAAAACCTGTTTCCTATACTCCCAGGGTTAGGACACAAATGTTGGCCTTTATTTTTTGCTCAACTTTTTAGAGTAAAGGCCTAAGCCTTTGGGGACTAGTGAGAGAGGCAAGATCCAGTCTACAGTACCAGTTAAGGAAGAATGGCACCCCACCTGCTCCCCTGACAAGCCTGGTTTGTGAAATGAACTAGAGTCTGTGTTCTGTCATGACCCTTTGACAGCAGGAAAAGCCTGCTAGCCTATGAGAAAGCTAGCTGGGGCCATGGCTGGTAAAGATAGCTTTTGGCCCTGTCAGGGTAATAATGGTGATTATAATAATAATAGTGACCATTTATTGCATACCTGCTAACTGCCAGGCCCTGGGCTAGATGCTTTATATATCCTATGTAAAATAATGCTTATTAGAGAGGTAAGCACTATTATCTCCTCTTAGAAGAAGCCAAGTTCACCAAGCTAGGAAGGGTGGAACCAGGATTTGAACTCTAGTCTGTGTGACACAAAAGACTATACTTTTCTCACCATACCACACTAGTTTCTGAGATTAAAGGCACTGGAGCCATAGGACAGAAGCTAACTGTGTGCCATGACAAATTCTGGGGTTTGAATCATGCTTGGCAGTTGGATGAGACTGGTGGTGCTGTTGTGCCCACCCATCACCCCTCTGTGAAAACTGAGACACCTTTTGTGATATTTTGACCTTAGAGTTGAAGAGTTGGCAAAAAATTTCAAGATATACTAGAATACTATAATGAACCCCATAACAATTATCAAGATTTTGCTACCTTCTGAATTGCATTTTAAAATTCCACTGGTCAGGCACCAGGCCCCATAATGTTAACATTTCCCAGAGATATCCCAGTCCCCCTTAGTTTCTCCACTGCCCTGCAGCCTCTCCCAGACGCCATTCCTCAGTTCGACTCTTGGTCTGGTAGGCGACCTATTGTTTAATCCTAATTTCTGGCCACCCTTCAGGGGCTGCAGAAAAGAGCTGTAAACATGGAGCTGAGGACCGGACCCAGAACATTATCATGGCCATGAAGGACCGCATGAAGATCCGAGAGCGAAATAAGCCAGAGATCTTTGAAGTTATCCGGGATGTCTTCACAGTGAACAAAACTGCCCATGTGCAGCAGATGAAAACAGTGAAGCAGAGTGTACTGGATGGCACCTCCAAATGGTCAGCCAAGATTACCATTACTGGTGAGCAGGCCAGAGTCTGAGAGGACAGGAAGGCCTGGGCTATGGGCAGGAGACTGGGGAAGAAGCATCCTGAGCGTGAGAAAACAAGGAATTGGGGAGAAAGAAAAAGGAAATCACTGGAAAGGAAAGGCCTCATTATTCATCACTCCTCCTTACCTAGACCTTGGTGCCAGGAGAGGCAAGACTGCTATCTGCAAACAACATGAACCACAATACAAGGATTTGCTAACAACTTAACGCTGTAGACTTGGCTAATAGTTTGATATTGTAAGAGGTGGAGGGAGGGGGAAGGGGAAGGACAGGGGCCAGGGAGTAGTTAACCAGTTTAATAACTGGGTAGGGCTGAAGCGTGTATATATCAGAGGGTATAAGGACCAATGTAGAGATAAGTTGTCAACTAAGGCTTGGATGGGGAGATGGGATGCTTGGGCTTTGAGAAAAAGGCTGGTGGCCCAGGACAAAGAATAAATATGGAGGAATGGGATTACCGTTTCTGTGCAAGTTGCATAGAGCATATGAGTAGTGCTGTTGAGGGCTTCTGACCTACTCTGAAGCCTCCTATATATGCTTGGGTTGCAGTGGTGTGTGCCCAAGGCCTACAAGCCAAAGACAAAACAGGATCCAGTGACCCGTATGTGACTGTGCAAGTTGGCAAAACCAAGAAGCGTACCAAGACCATTTTTGGAAACTTGAATCCTGTTTGGGAGGAAAAGTTCCATTTGTAAGTCACAGAGAGCTTTGTCTTACCTGGGACTGTGTGTATTGGGGGAGCAGTATCATATCCTGTCGTTCTGGGCTTGAGCTTGAAGATTAGGCAAAGGCAGGGGGGAAAAACCATTTCTCTCATGCTTCGCTTACACATCAGCCATTCTTTCTCTGGTTTTCTTCTTGTGACCCATTGTATCAGGGTTCCTGTGCCTATGCCCTGTCTTCGCCGGGGCTATTAAAGGGGCCTTAGGGCACTCCATCCTGCTTTTTCTAGCACTCGAAAGATCTTACTGCTTTACTGCTCAGTGACAGAACCAGGGACTGACTGCCTTATTGTACCTCCTGCCATTGCCTAGGATGGTATAGTAGGGTTAGGCTTTCATAAGGAAGGCTCTTAAAAGGAGTGGGCAGAGAGTATCCTTGTCCTAAAACTGGGCAATTCTGGCTTGAAGGTGGGAATGTGGGTTCTGAAGAAGTTGCTGTTTCCTGTAAGAGAAGCGTTTCTTCCTGCCTAGCTTCCACGCTCACTTATTTTTTCATTATCTTACTTTCTTATAAACTATTTCTTATGACAGTAAAGGATGGTTATTGAAAAGTGACAAACTAATGTCTGGAGAATCCACATGTTTTGTCATTCCCCAATAAGGCCTAGGGTCAGGATTTTGGATCTGCATCAGCCAGGCAGGCTGGCTATGCAGAGGACTCCTTCTGTTGACTCCTCCAAAGATTCACGTAGAAAAGGATTAGGGCCGGCGTGGTGGCTCACATCTGTAATCCCAGGACTTCGGGAGGTAGAGGCAGGTGGATCACCTGAGGTCAGGAGTTCCAGACCAGCCTGGCCAACATGGCCAAACCCCATCTCTACTAAAAATACAAAAATGAGCCAGCCATGGTGGCAGGAGCCTGTAGTTCCAGCTTACTTGGGAGATTGAGGCAAGAGAATTCCCTGAACCTGGGAGGTGGACGTTGCAGTGTGCCGAGATCATGCCACTGCACTCCAGCCTGGCAACAAGGCAAGATTCCATCTCAAAAAAGAAAGAAAAGAAGGAAAGGAGGGAGGGGGGGAGGGAGGAAGGGAGAAAGGAAGGGAAAAAGGGATTAGGCTGGCCGCAGTGGCTCATGCCTGTAATCCCAGCACTTTGGGAGGCTGAGGCAGGCGGATCATGAAGTCAAAAGATCAAGACCATCCTGGTCAACATGGTGAAACCCTGTCTCTACTAAAAATACAAAAAATTGGCCAGTCGTGGTGGTACGTGTCTGTAGTCGCAGCTACTCGGGAAGCTGAGGCAAGAGAATTGCTTGAAACCAGAAAACAGAAGTTGCACTGAGCTGGGATCGCGCCACTGCACTCCAGCCTGGTGATAGAGCAAGACTCTGTCTCAAAAAAAAAGAAAAAAAGAAAGGGATTAGGATATAGTAAAATCTCTAATCTAGAGGTAATATTAACAGCTACTGGGAGAAGCACTTGTTTCTTTGAGAATCTGAATAGTTCTGCTTGAATTCTTCTTATATTAGTAATTTAAAATGAACTGAATTCTTCTTATATGAATAATTTAAAATGAACTGGCTCTTGGCCATTTTTGCCCACTTTTAGTAAACTATGAAGCTCATATTCTGTACAAGACACTATACATGATGTCTAAAAATGAATAGGAAAATCCGTGGCTTCAAGAAACTCATTGTTGATTTGTCTATTACCTTCCCATAGAGCGGTAGTTATATTGAAATATTTTAATGGAATGTGGAAAGAACATAGGGAAAAAAACAGCAAATTTTGCCAGTTACAACCTTTGGGTGAAACAACAGAACCCAGAAATTAACTGTTGGAGAGGAGAGCGTTAAGACAAGACCTGGGAAAACTCCTTTCTCCAAAGCAACCCTGTTAGAGGAGATGACAATTCAATGGGATATGATAGGATAATATAGAAGCTCACCAGGCACATAGTTAGGCAGATGGGAGAGTTAGATAGAAAGCTAAACAGATATAACCGTATGGGCCTACCATGAACATGTCTAGCACCTTTACTGACTTTGTGTCTTGGGCTCTAAGGATGGTGCTAGCGGTTGCTTCCTGGAGTTCCGTGGCATATCTAGCTATTTTCCTCTTGGTGTCACTGATACAGCTAGCTGTACAGGAAGTCAGAACTGACATTAATTACTCTTCCCTCCACCCCTTGCCCTTTGTTCTAGGACAATAAGAACCGTATAGTGGTAGAAAAAGCCACCCAGGCCAAAGAATGAAGTGTTGTTTGCTGGGATAGCCCACCTTGCTTGGAACTTTAGTACTGCTGTCCTCTGACTTCTCCTGTTCAAGGGTCTCAAGTGCAGTTGACGGAGCTTTTGGGAGGGAATAGGAAGTAACAGGAATCGGCGCTACTGGGTCTGCCCCTAACAGAGCCTGCCTAATTCTCTCACAGTGAGTGCCACAACTCCTCTGACCGCATTAAGGTGCGTGTGTGGGATGAGGATGATGACATCAAGTCAAGAGTAAAGCAACGCCTAAAGCGGGAGTCCGATGATTTCCTAGGCCAAACCATCATCGAGGTTCGGACACTAAGTGGCGAGATGGATGTCTGGTACAACTTAGGTGAGGAAACTGGACTCGAGAAAGTTGCTGAGAAGGGAGAGCTTGAAGGGGACCTGGGAATAGTCTTTCTACCAAAATCACCATCTGTCCCCAAAGCATATCTCTATACAGAGCCTGTCTCACCTGCAAAGAACTGTCTGTGGGGAGGGATGGGGACAGAGGAGTGGCAGTGGCTGCAACTCACTCTGACTGAACGTTCTCTGGGTTTCAGAAGGCCCTTTAATCTTCATACTAGTGCCTTTGTTCCCCCTGCACACTCCTGTTCTCCCACCCAGCTAGTTCCAGGGTACTTGTGGAATATGTGGTCACTGGAGTGATTCACCCTATTTTCTGAGTCCTTGGGTTGGCCCCTTCTTTTCCTTGGGTTAAGCCAGAATGAGACTGTCTATGCTGTCCAGTTGCACTGGTGTCAATCTCTAGTCTTCTTTCCTTCCTAGAGAAGAGGACAGACAAATCAGCCGTCTCAGGGGCTATCCGACTACAAATCAGTGTGGAGATCAAGGGGGAGGAGAAAGTAGCCCCGTACCACGTGCAGTATACATGTCTCCATGAGGTAAGCGTAAGCCAGCCCTTGGTAGGTGGGGGATCAGAAAGCAGTGCTGAGAGAGGCCTTTGGCCGTAAGTAGGATTGTTAGATGGTTGGGGATCTGAGGCCCAGTTTAAATTTCATCCTTGACTCACTCTGCTACCCTGGAGAGGCCAAGTGACTGAACCCAGACTGCATTCTCTTCCACTAATTTGAGAACAGCCTACTGGGGCCACAGGAGGAACTGAGTAATGACTGGAAGGAAGGAATTTCTGTGGAACCCTATTCACACTCTCCTGGGCCTTACCACCAAGTTTGTTTTTGTTTTTCATATGAATTTAACCCATTTCCTTTCTCTGCTCTGTCTCCTGCAGAATCTTTTCCATTACCTCACAGACATTCAGGGCAGTGGAGGAGTTCGCATCCCTGAAGCTCGAGGAGATGATGCCTGGAAGGTGTACTTTGATGAGACAGCCCAAGAAATTGTGGATGAATTTGCCATGCGCTATGGCATCGAGTCCATATATCAGGCCATGACGTGAGTCTCTGCTGGGGCTCTGGGAAGTGGCCACTAGTTGTTGGGGTGGCTAATGAAGGCACACGGATATGGTGGGCAGGTTCTTAGTGGTAGCATGCAGTGATTCCTTTACTTTCCTCTCTGAGCTGTGTGGGATGGGTCTATGCCCTATGGGAATGTTTTTGTCAGTAACTCATGGAAAAAGGTATTTCTCTCTGCCTCAGAGTTGAGGGAACTCTGCAGGGAAAAAGGCATGTGAGATATGCAAGGACAAACCTTTCTAGACATCACGGGCCTTAGCAGACAGGGTATGTGTGCTCATGTACACATATTAGACTGGCCTGGGGAGTCAAAGAGGATACTAAACTGCAGGGAAAGCAGCTGTGTATGGAACAGACCAGGACTCCTAGAATGGGAATTCCAGATTGCTATGAGAAGCAGGTTAGCCTTTCTATCAGTGAGGCTGCCCCTAGAGCTGTACACAGAAAGCAACCCTAGGCAAGCAGAGGGTAGCAATTGCCCTGGCTGTGCTTCATTTTTCCCATAAACTTTTATTGAGTTCCTGCTTGGCTTTTGCTGTAAGCCCTGAAGAGTCTTTGAGGATGAATGTGCTGTGTTTTTTAGGCACTTCGCATGTTTGTCATCCAAGTACATGTGTCCTGGTGTGCCAGCAGTGATGAGTACCTTACTGGCCAACATCAATGCCTACTATGCCCACACGACTGCCTCTACCAATGTCTCTGCATGTGATCGCTTTGCAGCCTCCAACTTTGGGGTAAGTATCATATAAACACATAATGTCCACATTTGTTACCAATTAATTTGATTTGTCTTGGCTGGTCCTATAGAGTTGCTTGATGAACTTAAAGTTCAGATAGTTGCCACCTATATAGATGAACCTTGTTTCCTTATGGGTATGCAGACTATACTAATACCCTCTCCTCAGACACAGATTAAAGGAGAGAAGGTGGTTGGGCGTGGTGCCACCTGGGCTTAGCCAGAATCTCTCTGGGTCAACAACTTGATTGAGTTACCATATTCTTCAGTCTTGCAGGTCCACAGATGGACTTTTATTAATCTTGTTCAGTCTGTCTGTGACAGATTCATATTACTTAAGTTTATATGAGACTGATGTCTAAGCAATGATGCCAGTATGCACCTGAACCTATCCCTTTTCTAGTGTCTGTACTGTTTTCCCTATGCAGGGTATGATCTTCCTGGATTAAGGTACCGAGAAGTTGAGTCATTACCTCAGAATGTCACCTGACATTAATTCAGTATAAACCAGATGAAATATTTCTGACCCACCACCACAAAGATTACTATTTTGGGCATAAAATTACTGATATCATCCCAATTCACTGAGTCTGTGAGCCTTGGTTTTCGGTACTAATGAATTTTTTGTTGTTGATAGTCTTTCTGTAAATGAATTAATGTAATTTATTAAGCCAGTCAAATATTTGTTCCATTTTGCCTCATCTCATTATGTATTGTCTTAATATCTACTCATATAATCAATATATGAGTTCTAGGAGTGTGATGCAAAAATCCTGCAGGCACATGATTCCACGTTTAATTATACTTTTTCTATGAAAATCGGCTATTAAAATAGTACCTGTTAGATATTTTAACATTTAAAAAGTATACACTATGGGAAATGTGGAATGTGGTTTAAAGAGAAACCCCTTCATGCCTGTCCCATTATCTTTCAAATGCATCTGTTTCTCCCTCCCATCATCTTGCTAGGCTGTGGCTGTATAACTGTTACACACTACCCCAAGATAAGTCAGGAGACCTCAGACTCAGAAACAATTTGGAGAATGTGTTTGGAGTTTCTTCTTATCTGACTAAAATAAGTTACAGTCCCAAAGGGATAGAGATGGCACTGGTCATGCCCCGTTGACTCTTGTATAAAAGGAGCCATTTCTCCTCGCAGGGACTTGGCTTTTTCCTTGTCAGCAGGAGATTTCCCAGATTGGAACAGAGCTGCAAAGAGATAGAACAGGGGGACTGTCTATCCCATTTTTCCCTTACACTGGTGGTTGTTCTTTCCACAGGCAGGGTTGTGTCTCCAACCCAAAGCCTCCCCACTCTGTCTACTCTTCCAGAGGTGGTTCTGTCTCTGTTATAGTTTAGAGGACTCAGACACAGGTTCTCTCTTTCTTCCCCATTATTTCTCACTCTCAGAAAGAGAGATTTGTAAAACTGCTGGACCAGCTGCACAACTCACTGAGGATTGACCTCTCTACATACAGGGTGAGTGAAGACATGGCTGTGGGAAGGATAATAGATATCAAGCGCAGTGTCAGAGACACTGTAGGCCAATCTTGGCTATAAAGATTGAGGCCAGGGAAAACTGGTCTGTGTCATCATGTCCACCCAAATGGCCAATGCTGCTGACACCTGTGGTTTTCTTAACTCCAAGGATCATGTGGTGTATAAATAGCACATGGTGTATGGTTGCTTTTTATAGACAGTTGGCTTTCTAACCTCACTCTTTTTTTTTTTTTTTTTCTAACCTCACTCTTAACACTCTACTAAACTTTCTGGTGACATTCTCATTAGGGAGTTTCTTGAGGATAATCTCTTCCAGGAGTAACCTTTTAAAAAATTAGATACTTAATTACATTTCTTTTTTGCATTTTTCCATACTCTCCTCATTTTCCAGGGGAGGTGTGAGAATCTGGCTGGGGGAGAGAGAGTAGCTTGGCTTTTGCAAATAATTTGTATCAGAGATCATGTCCATTCCTAGGATAAAGGGAGGAAATCGGTGTAGTAGGAGGATGGGTACCTGGGACAGGACAGGATAAGGAAATGGGCAGTTTCTCAGTTCCTCTTATGTTAGATCTTAGAATGCCTTTATTACTTGCTTTAAAGTGTTGTGAATTTTCAGAACAGGCAATATACGCACATTAAAAAGTAAGTATAAAAACAACCTTAAAGTCAAAAACAAGTGAGGTTTTAATTATCTGCGCTCGAGCGCCCTCCATTTGCACAAATAATGGACAGTTGACTGTATATCTTATATTTGGCATATAAGTAGCCATTTGAAGGTTTAAAAAACTGACCATTAAAGTGAAGAGAGGCTCAGCATCTCCCTTCAGCTCCTCATGGCAGCTCCCTCCTAAGACTTGTGCCAAAGTGAATGATGTAAGGATGGCTGGAAATTCTTAAGGAGCTCACTCCAAAAGCAGTTCTGCTCAGAGATCTGCCATCTGCTGGCTGCAGAACAGTAGAAGAGCTGGGGTCTATTGTACGGAAAGTACAGGTCCTGGACCTCAGTTTGGTCTGTAGTGTGGCTCCACTTATATTCCAAGATATACAGTTAGACTGTAACTTTTGAAGAACTCAATTGTTTGTGTGTAAGACTGTTTATCCAAGAAAAGCATGTGTATAAGTGTGTGTGTGCCTGTGTGTTCTTTTGTACAGTGCTTATACATTGCATGGGAAGTAGGGCTGGAGGGAGGATGTGTTGCTTTCTAGGGTGGGGAGTATTAACCCCTGCTTTTGGCAAGAGCCTATTTGTATCAGTAGAAAAGAAAGAGGGAGACCTGTAACATTAAGTGTTTTTGCCCAGCTCAACTAGAGAAAATACCAGTGAGTAGCAATTAGGGAAGCTTTTGATGTCATTACTTTTGGCAGGGAAGGTTTTCATAGTCCTCTGTTCCTTTCTTACATTTGCTTGATTTGCAACAGAATAATTTCCCTGCTGGGAGTCCTGAACGGCTTCAGGACTTAAAATCCACAGTGGATTTGCTGACCAGCATTACTTTCTTCAGAATGAAGGTAAGAAGTGGACTGGGCTTGGGTGGTGCTGGGCTGAAGATTTGGCTACAGGAACATGAAGAATAAGAATCACTGGGTAGAGTCAGAGGCTACAGGATTCATCACCTCTAAGCTTACATTTCCATGTACCTGTTCCCTGTGTTACTTCTGAGAGAGCACATAGACTATAGATCTATGAGGATGGGCTGGAAGTTTTCCCTGTCAGCTTTCCTGGCAATTTTGTCACAGGGAAAGGTCTAGGGACCCATACAGGGATGAAAGAATCTAGAGTAGGTTTGGGGTAGTACTAGGAGAATATCCCACCCAGGTGAGCAGGAGCTTGGGCCCATATTTCTTCTTTTAATTGGCAGGTACAAGAACTGCAAAGCCCTCCAAGAGCTAGCCAGGTGGTAAAGGATTGTGTAAAGGCCTGTTTGAACTCCACATACGAATATATCTTCAACAACTGCCACGATTTATACAGCCGCCAGTACCAGCTGGTAAGAGGTTCTGGATCAGGTGGGGTCAGCCATCAGTGGCTCTTTGGAGCCTCAGCTTTCCTTCATGATGGTGCTGGAAAGGCACTCAGAACAAAGCACTTGATGTTCTCAAGAGTGAGTGAGTTTTGGAGTATAAACCATGTGGACCATGTGAGATATGTGGATGGAAAGGGTCCCCTGGGCAAGATGAGACATACCTGAATTGAACAGAAATGGCAACAATAATGGTGCTGAAGAAAGTAAACATGAATTCATGCACAGTTCACGGGTTGAGTAGGTGAATTCTCAGTCTATCCCAGAGTCTTTTTTTCTCCCCTAAGTTTAACTTTAGTCTTAGTCATGTGGACCATGGTAAGTTCTGGGTTGCCTTCCTCTGAGATCTGAAGTGGACTCTCTGAGCTGCTGGCTCCTGGAAGGTTTACTTTTCCCTTTAATCACTTCTCTCTGAAATGTGTGGTTCTTCTGGGCATATTCATCCACTGGCTATCAAGGCTGACCCTATCCTTCTGTGAGGCTGTGAGACTTGTTTTAGCCTGGCATCCTAAGTCAGTAGCTAATGACTTAGTACATTTTTCTAGATCCTTCTAATAGTATCCTCTGTCCATGCTCCCAACTTATTTTAAAGCTAGCACTTACGTCTAGCTCCAGTTACTCAGTTCCAGTTCCAGTCTTAGGAGTTTCTTGCTGACCATATATTTGCAGTGGATTCCCTTTAGTCCAACAAATATATATTTAATGTTTGTTCTAGGCCAGCTCTGAGGAGAGCACAGTTCTCCTTCAGTAAGTTTGCAGTCTCATAAACATATATATACCTACAATCAAAGAAGTCTGTTTGAAGGGCCTTAAAAAAGGGATAAGATTCAAGGAATTCCAAGGAGGAGAACATTCTTTTCCCACTCTTGATCAGATACTGGGAAAAGCTACATAGAACAAGGGGCGTTTGAGATAACCTATTTGGACAAACAATGATGGCAGGACAACCTAAATCTCTTGGACATTTATCTTTAGGTAAATACATCCAATTTGTGAAGCCTCCTGAGTATCCTAGTAAAGACTAAGATCTTGTTCATACTGCCTCTTCTCATTCCCAAGTGTATTTTCTGTGCCAGCCATGGATTTAAGGCTTCTTGCTTTTAAGATTTATAAAACTTCCCATTGGTTCTGAAGTCCGTGGGAGGTTTTCCTGAGGGCTTTGTTTTACTTGATATGTTCTGGGCTCCTCTGTCATCTGTCTGTGGCAGCTCTCTGGTGGAGGCAAGATACTGTTCTCAGCTTTGATCTTTCAACTATGCAGAGTCTGTTTGAATATTTGGTCTCTATCCCCACCATGAGAATGAACTCGACTTTGCAAGAGAGTTCATAAACTATTCAGGGATACCCTTTGGCCTTTGTATTTTGATATCTGCTTTGTACTTTTTCTCAATTTCATTTTTCCTTATTCCATATATACATTGACCTAAACTCTTGATGTCTTTTAAAATTTCCATCTATTGACCTTAAGTCATTAGTTCATTCATCCATCCATTTACTTATCAAACAAAGCATTAGACATAAAGTCGAGTAAGAGATATTTCAGCCTTTAGGGATCTCATTGTTTGGTGGAAATCAGGGCAAATTACTATATTTATTTTTTTGTTGTTGTTGTTATTTTGTTTTTACTGCATTTTATTATAGTTGAAGTTTTCTGATACATCTACACCAAAGATTCACAAAGGGTGCTCTGGGAGCCCAGACCAGGGATGTCAGGAAAACCTCTCAGAGGAGGTAAAGTTCAATCTGAATTTTGAGGAAGGAGTAGGACTTAGCTAAAGAAAGGGGCTGGAGGGAAAGGGCATACCAGAGAGAAAACAGAATTTTGGAGGCACAGAATTATGCATGAGTAGGTTAAAGAAGTATATGCAGGCTGGGCGTAGTGGCTTATGCCTGTAATCCTAGCACTTTGGGAGGCCGAGGTGGGCAGATCACTTGAGGTCAGGAGTTCAAAACCAGCCTAGCCAACATGATGAAACCCCGTCTCTACTAAAAATACAAAAAAATTAGCCAGGCGTGGTGGCAGGCTCCTGTAATCCCAACTTACAGCATGAGGCTATAAGATTGAGCTATCTGAGATCAAATCTTAGTTCTGCTGTTTACAACTGCATGACTTTGGACAAGTCATGTAACCTTGCTGCCCTTCACTCTCCTCATCTGTAATTGAAGGTTATAATAATTTCTACTCAATGGAGTTGTTGTGAGGATTAGATAGGATAATGTGTGTAAAGGTCTTAGCAGGGTGCCTGGCACATAATAAGCAGTAAATAAGTGGTGGTGGTGTGGTGATAGATGGAACAAAAAGAGTTGTAAGGTATGAGGTTGAGAGACAGTTATATTCTGGAAGATATAAACTAAGGAATTTAAACTTTTTTTGGTAGATATTAGTTTTTTTAAAAAAATTATTATATTTTAAGTTATGGAGTACATGTACAGAACATGCAGGTTTGTTACATAGGTATACACTTGCCATGGTGGTTTGTTGCATCCATCACCCTGTCATCTACGTTAGGTATTTCTCCTAACGCTATCCCTTCCCTATCCCCCAACTCCCTGCTATCCCTCCTCCAGCCCCCTAACCCCCAACAGGCCCCAGTGTGTGATATTCTCCTTCCTGTGTCCATGTGTTCTCATTGTTCAACACCCACTTGTTAGTCAGAACATGCAGTGTTTGGTTTCTCATTCTTGTGTCAGTTTGCTGAGAATGATGGTTTCCAGCTTTATTCATGTCCCTGCAAAGGACATGAACTCAGCCTTTTTTATGGCTGCATAGTATTCCATGGTGTATATGTGCCACATTTTCTTTATCCAGTGTGTCATTGATGGGCATTTGGGTTGGTTCCAAGTCTTTGCTATTGTAAATAGTGCTGCAATAAATATACATGTTCATGTATCTTTATAATAGAATGATTTATAATCCTTTGGGTATATACCTAGTAATGGGATTGCTAAGTCAAATGGTATTTCTAGTTCTAGATCCCTGAAGAATTGCCACACTGTCTTCCACAATGGTTGAACTAATTTACACTCCCACCCGCAGTGTAAAAGCATTCCTATTTCTCCATATCCTCTCCAGCATTCGTTGTCTCCTAATTTTTCAATGATTGCCACTCTAACTGGCATGATATGGTATCTCAGTGTGGTTTTGATCTGCATTTCTCTAATGACCAGTGATGATGAGCTTTTTTCAGGTTTGTTGGCTGCATAAATGTCTTCTTTTGAGAAGTGTCTGTTCATATACTTTGCCCACTTTTTGATGGGGTTGTTTGTTTTTTCCTTGTAAATTTGTTTAAGTTGCTTGTAGATTCTGGATACTAGCCCTTTGTCAGATGGGTAGGTTGCAAAATTTTTTTCCCATTCTGTTGTTTGCTGGTTCACTCTACTAATAGTTTCTTTTGCTGTGCAGACCTCTTTAGTTTAATTAGATCCCATTTGTCTATTTTGGCTTTTGTTGCCGTTGCTTTTGGTGTTTTAGTCATGAAGTCCTCGCCCATGCCTGTGTCCTGAATGGTATTACCTAGGTTGTCTTCTAGGGGTTTTACGGTGTTAGGTCTTATGTTTAAATCTTTAATCCATCTGGAGTTAATTTTTGTATAAGGTCTGAGGAAGGGATCCAGTTTCAGCATTCTTCATATGGCTAGCCAGTTTTCCCAACATCATTTATTAAGTACCGAATCCTTTCCCCATTGCTTGTTTTTATCAGGTTTGTCAAAGATCAGATGGTTGCAGACGTGTGGCGTTATTTCTGAAGCCTCTGTTCTGTTCCATTGGTCTATATCTCTGTTTTGGTACCAGTACCATGCTGTTTTGATTACTGTAGCCTTGTAGTATAGTTTGAAGTCAGGTAGTGTGATGGCTCCAGCTTTTTTTTTTTTCCTTAGGATTGTCTTGGCTATGTGGGCTCTTCTCTTTTTTGGTTCCATATGAAGTTTAAGGTGTTTTTTTTTGTTTTTTTGTTTTGTTTTGTTTTGTTTTCCAATTCTGTGAAGAAAGTCAATAGCAGCTTGATGGGGATAGCATTAAATCTATAAATTACTTTGGGCAGTATGGCCATTTTCATGATATTGATTCTTCCTATCCATGAGCATGGAATGTTTTTCCATCTGTTTGTGTCCTCTCTTATTTCCTTGAGCAGTGGTTTAATACAGCTAACAAGGGAAGTGAAGGACCTCTTCAAGGGAATTTAAACTTCATTGAATGCTGTTGAAGGGCTTTAAGCAGAGGAGTAAGACTTTGAGATTTTCTTTGTAGAAAGATCACTGATAGCTGCAAGGAGGAGGGATTGGATTGGAGATCAAAGACCAGTTCAGAAATCCTTGAATGATATAAGAGCCTGATCCAGGATAATGACAGAAAAAATAAAAGGAAGAAATGTATTCATGTGATATTAAAGATTCTTTCTGGGTTTCTAGTAATTTCTTGAAAATGCAGGCTAATTAAGGACTGTGGAGGCTTTTCAGTGACATGGCATCCCACGTAAAGGCCCTGTTCCTGTCCTTCTATGCCTTTGTCTTAGTGGGAGATAATGTGTGTTCCAGCTTCCCTGTGGTGACTCCTACTTCCCTTTTCTGGGCTCTGAATATAAAGTGATTTCTCTTTACCTGAAAGGTACCATTATATTCCCTTGTCTTTTCCCAGGCAAGGCCCTTTCTTATCCAGCTAGCCCAATATCTTCCTAGATGTAGTTCTTCCCCCTAATAACTTCAGAGAGTCAAGGGAAGTCCTACTCCACTGAAAGGCTGAAATGCACACTATATCTGTGCAGTAGTTCCTGCAGAAGTTGAAAGAGCTTTCTCAGAGCTGAGATATGTATGTGTGTGGTGGTGGTGTGGTGTCAGTGAAGGAATACCACCAGAAAAGGAGCGCTGCCTGCCTGTGGGGGCCACATAGAACTAGACCTACTTAGTGAGGCTGGAGGGGTTGTTAGCCAGGGAGTTACTCTGCTCATAGCAACTGAGAGAAGGAAGAAGGAGGATAAACATCTTTATGTCTCCTAGACTAACCAAGTTTATCAAAGCAGTGCCCTGGGGCTGAGGAGAGAAGTTCTCGGGGATAGGCTCCCTGTGTCTGGGGTCTCACAATAGTCACTCTTACAGAACAGTAATAGTTTTGTGGAAGACAGCTCTAGGAGAGGAAAGGTCCGTAATTCTACAGGAAGAGGTATGGGGAGGGGAAGAGAAAGAGGATCATTGGAGACATTCTCCACATTCTACTCTGACTCTCCCTCTCTCTCACTGTCTCTTCTGGATCAAGAAGCAGGAACTACCTCCAGAGGAACAAGGGCCCAGCATTCGGAACCTGGATTTCTGGCCAAAGCTCATCACACTTATTGTGTCAATCATAGAGGAAGATAAGAATTCCTACACACCTGTTCTGAACCAGTGAGTATCACCCTCTTTGGCCCTGTATGTTGGTGGTTGGTCTGTCCATCTGTCTAACAACCTGTTTCTTTCCTGTCTCTGTATGTTTGCAGTGCCACCTCTTCTTCCTGTCCGTCCATCTGTCCCTCTGTCCCTTGTATCTGTCTGGGTAACTGTTTCTGGAGACAGGTGTGGAAATATAATGGGGATCCCTGCCCAGACTGAGCCAGCCTCCCTGAAGTGAGAGGCTTCTGGGATTGTGGCTGCCATAGGAGCCCCAGGGGATCCAGAGACCATGTGTGTATGTGTCTGTCCACTGGCAATAAAGTGGGATTCTTCTAGCCCACCCCCTTGCCCTTTCTCCTCCAGGTTATTTAGCCTGAGCCTACTTTCCAGCCTTTGCCTCTCAATTCCCTGTCTTCTGGGCATCTTCTGCTCCAACCCCATCTTGCCTACGGGGCTATCCCAACTTGTCCTGCCCCCACTTGTCATGTCACTGGCCCCTGGACCCCCAGGTCCCTTTTCTCCAGATTGGACCTAGCCCTTTTCCCTAGGATTCTCCTCTCTCCAGTATGACTTCCAAGAACTAGGCACTTTAGCCTTGAAATGAATCAAATCAAGTGGCTCTTGCCTTATTCTCTGACTTTGGTTTCTTCCGTGATCCAGGTTTCCTCAGGAGTTGAATGTGGGAAAAGTCAGCGCAGAAGTGATGTGGCATCTGTTTGCCCAAGACATGAAATATGCATTGGAGGGTAAGGGTCTGTCCAAATCAGTGGACTGCCAGGCTCCTAGCCCAAGCTCCTCATTCACTATCCCTTTCCTCTTCTAGACAACTACAAGTTCTGGGTGAGTGGTATAGTGAAAAACGAAAGGAACTCTAGGCTTGGTGGGAGGTAGGCCCCAGGAGACCTTGGGAGGGCAAAGTTGCAGCCAAAGGAAATAATGAAAATGGCTATGTGGATGTAGATTCCTCCTTCTAGCTTTGGAACAACTGCCTGTTCAAGACCTTCCCAGCCTAGAGATCAGCTTCTCCCATAGTGGGTAATCTTAGGTGATCTACTTCCTGGAGAATGGTCTTGTGAAACTTCAGTTTTAAAGAATCAGAGAACCTTAAATATGCAGATAGATATAATTGTTTTCTTATGCTGGGGACTCTCTGGCCTGGCTTTTCTTGAAAGCTGCTCTGGATTAGTATTCCAATGCCAGGAAGACACTTCTTCCCTCACTTCTCCTGTAGAGCAGGGCCACAGGCAAATTATTATTCATCTTTATTCATTCAGTTTGTTCTTTTATTCATTTCCTACTTTGGTCCACAAAGATATCACTCCCTATCTGTATCAGACCTTCCCATCTGTACCCATCTGCACTCACCTATTTAGCAGCCTTTCCTGCCTGTTTATGTATGGTAGTCTGTCTCCTCAGTCTGTGAAAGCCCATCTAGGAGGAGGAGGAGCCATCTGGGCAAGGACAAAGCAGAGTCTGGATCTGTTATTTGGGTGGGATGGCAGGACAGATCAGCCACCCTCAGACTCTTAAATTTGTGAGGTTTAGAATCAGTGAGTCTTGTGACTGAAAGAACCTTGAAGATCTGTGTTATATTTGAGCCAGCCACAGACTACACATGTGTATTCTGTAATACAAGCCCAGAGCAGGGCTCCCTGCTGTCAGGCCAGTGAGGAGGTCACCCGTCTCTCCTTCCAGATGCCGTTTAGCCTGATGGGGAGTACAGTCTCAGTTCTTGAAGAACTCCAGCTCCAGTGGGTTTGGGGGAAAAGAGAAAATACCTGTGAAAAGTGAATCAACTCCATAAGAGAGGCAGTGTGAGGTGGAGCAGAAGTTTTCAAACAGAATTATCTCAGGAGCTAAGTTAAAGGGAAACCCAGAGGCTAGGCTTCTTTTACATGATGCCGGCTCAGCCAGCCCTGCTTTTATCAATCTTACATGGGATTCTAGATGAGATATTTTTTTGAAAGGGGAGTTCTGCTAATGTTTAAAACAAACACAAAAGGATTCAAAACTTCTACTTTAAGAGAAAGAATTAATGTTGGTCTGATTTCAAACCTCAATTTCACTGCCTACACTGCAGGGTGAATTTGGTCCAAACTACATTTTTATGAGCTCCCATTTTCTCATCTGTAAAATGGGAATGATGATAGCGTCTATTTCTTTGAACTGATGAAGTACTGAGATGTTTATTACATGGTTAGCACATTGCCTGGCGCTTACTCAGCACTGACTAAATCTTAGTTATTAAGAACAGTAAGAAACCATCGTAGGCTTATGAGCAGAGATGCAATGTATTTATTTTAATAGATATTTTAATAAGATTTACTTTTTAGTAGCATTTTAATAAGATTTACTTCAGTGGGAGATGAGGGCAGCAGGGAGAGACCAGAATCAGAGAATGCAGATAATGAAGAGCTGTTGTAATAACTTAGGGATAGAGGGCACTGGGATTAGAGAAGAGAAGTGGAGAGAGGAGAATGGGCTTTGAAAGACATTGGAAGGAAGCCAGAACAGGACTTGGGGATTGTCAGAATATGGAGGGCAAGAGAAGGGGAGGAGTTTGGAGGCCTGGATGATAGGAGAGTGGCATTGAATCTGACTATAAAAGGAAAGTTGAAAATGCTGTCCTTCGCCAAATATTTTGTAAGTCAACATTACTGAGGTATAATTTATGTACAATGTAACAAGAATACTTTAAGAATATAATTTGATGAGTTTTGACAAGTAAGCCCATCTGTGTAACAACTCTCCCAATTAAAATACCAAACAAAAGTTCCTTCTTGCCGCTTTACAGTAAATCCCCACTCCATTCATCAAATGTTTATTGAATATTTTCTTTGTGCCATGTACTGTTCTGGTTATTGGAATCCAATGAGATAAACAAGGCATAGCACCATCCCTTAAGAAGCTCACAGAGCAGTCTAGAAAACAGTCTTATAAATTGGCAGTTACAACACAAAGTTATAATGCCACAAGAGGAGTAAGCATAGGGTGCTGAGAGCACATAGGAGAACCATGTAACCCAGACTCTGAGGACCTAGAAAGGCTTCCTGGAGGAGGTGATATACAAGCTGAAACCTGAAGGGCAATAAGACTTAGCCAGGAGAGTGGTAGTGATAAGAAAGAGAGACACGGAACATTTCATGCAGAGGCTGGGATCTAGAGAGAGCTGGCATGATTGGAGAACTGGAAGCGCAGTAATTCAGTGTGACTAGTACTTCAGAGGGCAGGGGAAGAAATAAATAAGACATGAAGATGGAGAGATATGACAGTCAGATCATGAAGGAGGTTGTAAGCCATGCATAGGCCTTCGGACTGTTTTTTTTTTTTTTTTTTTTTTTTTTTTTTTTTTTTTTTTTGAGACAGAGTATCGCTGTGTTGCCCAGACTGGAGTATAGTGGTGTGATCTTGACTCACTGCAACCTCGACCTCCTGGATTCAAGCGATTCTTGTGTCTCAGCCACCCAAGTAGCTGAGATTACAAGCATGCGCCACCACACCCACCTAAATTTTGTATTTTTAGTAGAGACAGGGTTTCACCATGTTGGCCAGTCTGGTCTTGAACCCCTAGCCTCAAGTGATCCGTCCACCTCAGACTCCCAAAATGTTGAGATTACAGATGTGAACCATTGTACCCAGCCAACTTTTGGACTCTGTCTTGAGGCAGTTGGAAGCCACTGATATATGTCAAGCAAGGGATTGACATGATCAGATTATTATGTAGAAGGGCCACTTGCTCGGTCTGCAGTGTGGAGAATGGATTGGGAGGCGGAATGACCAGTCTGGAGGCTGCTGTAGTAATCTGGATTAGAGATAGTGGTGATGAGACCTAGGCAGGTAACAGTGTAACTAGAAGGAATGAATAGATTTTAGAAACATTTGGGGGCAAAATCAGGGGCTGGTGATTTAACTGGATACAAATAAAGAAGTGGAAGGAAGATTTGAGGATAATTCTCAGCATTGAACAAGAGGGTAAGATTAGTTGATGTACCCTGTTCCACTTCAGCTGTAGATGTTAAGATGGTAAGAAATAGGGGCAAGTTAAATCTAGCCATGATGAAATGTTCTGTCAGAAGCTTATATAGGCCAGGCATGGTGGCTCATGCCTGTAGTCCCAACACTTTGGGAGGCTGAGGCGGGTGGATCACCTGAGTTCAGGAGTCCATGACCGTCCTGGCCAACATGGTGAAATCCCATCTCTTCTAAAAGTATAAAAATAGCCGGATGTGGTGGCACATGTCTGTAATCTCAGCTACTCGGGAGGCTGAGGTTGCAGTGAGCAGAGATAGCGCCACTGCACTCCAGCCTGGGCGACAGAGTGAGACTCTGTCTCAAAAAAAGAAAGAAGAAAAAAAAAAAAAGGCAGCAGCAGCTTATATAGACATTACCAGAACCAAAGAGAGCTTAGGGGGAGATATCAGCAAACTGGGTAGTTGAAATCATGAGGTTGGAAGAGCTCTTCAGGAGGAGAGGAGGGGGTTAGGTGGAAGTCAGGGACAGGAGATTATGGATTGGCCTTTCTGACAGATTTTACT
The DNA here is from genome assembly GCF_048565385.1 of Saimiri boliviensis. Classification (NCBI taxonomy): domain Eukaryota; kingdom Metazoa; phylum Chordata; class Mammalia; order Primates; family Cebidae; genus Saimiri; species Saimiri boliviensis. Next base: position 187,492,378 of record NC_133450.1, read on the forward strand.
CCCACTGATCAGACAACTTTACTGGAGCATGATTCCATGGGACTTGTTATAATAGTTTAAAGTATGACTGGTGTTTCAGAATTTGTCAGTTAGTTTTTATACCAGAGAAGTTAATGTAGAAATTAGGGCTGGGGGCCAGAATGCAGATAATGAATTGGCAGAGAAAGTGAGAATTCTATGTAAAAACAGTAACTTAAAAGATCACTAAAACAAAGAGTTAGGGAGTTATGGAGTGATGGGCAGCCCTGCTTGAAAAGGAAGGTGGAGAGCCCTCTGATATTTCTAGGTTCCTTTTTTTTTTTTTTGGATGATGTCTTTATCTGTCGCCCAAGCTGGAGTGCAGTGGTGCGATCTCAGCTCACTGCAACCTCCACCTCCCTGGGTTCAAACTATTCTCCTATTCTCCTGCCTTAGCCTTCTGAGTAGCTGGGACTACAGGTACCCACCATGATGCCTAGCTAATTTTTGGTATTTTAAGTAGAGGTGGGGTTTCACCGTGTTAGCTAGGATAGTCTCAATCTCTTGCCCTTGTGATCCACCCACCACTCCTGGCCCATTTCTAGATTCTTAGACTGGTTTAAGAATAGCAGTTAAAAATAATAATAATAGCAGGGGATGGGGGTGGAAGAGAGGGTCTCTCTTTGGATGTCCCTGAGGGTCTCTCTGATGTCCCTGATTTTTTCACTCTCTTTGTTGCCCATTGGTGTCTCTGCTCTGTCACAAGCAACCACTGTCATTCGTATACGAAAAGTCCTCTTTCCGGGTGGTAAGAACTTTTGGTTGTCCTTCTGCCTCTAGTCTTACACCTTTTCCCTCTTCTGCTCACTGCTTCATAGAAGAGACTGCAAATGCAACTTTAGATGGAGACAGTGCTGCCTGCAGTGCCAGGGGATGAAATTCCCGGGACTTGAAGTCCTTTGAGGCTGAATCCTGGGCTTCCATTTCCTCCTTCAGTGTCTGCTGCACTAACTCACAAGGGCCAGCTGCCCCAGCCTGGATGTTCTGCCTTGACTTGGAAGAGCATCACCAATGGCAATTCAAAGTTCAGCAACATAGTCCAGGCCACAACACAGTCCAGGCCACAGATAGTGGCCTTCTATTCTCTGTTGCTTAGTCCTCTCCCACATTTGCTTGCTTTTATGTTGATGTGTCAGCATACAATTGATTTTATTATTCAAATTAGTGCTTCAACTATAAAGGGGGTAGAGGAAGAGAACCTGTGGGTGTGGCCAGTGCTCCAGACTCTGAGCAAATTGAGAGTGATCTTTGTCCTAGATTTTCCAGAAGGCTCTGGAGATTCAGCTAGATGACTTTTTCAGTTCATAATAAGTGCCCCATTTTCTGCAGCATGATAATCCTTTCATCTGGCTGTGTTTCCATAGTTTCCAAACTGACTATTCATATTTGCATACTTCCCTGAGAATTCATTTTCTCAGTGTCTTAGCTCTGCCCTGGAACCCTTCAGTTTGCCTCAAGATTCCATTACACCATGGCTGCCCAACTGCTCTTCCTGTCAAGTTGGGCCCAGTTCGGTTTTCCCTGTCTCTGTGTAGTTGTCACTGATCCATTCATGCCATGTACACCTGCTCATTTCTGCCTTTAAGCCTGTCTGAATGATGGCTCAGCTACTGTGATTAGAACAGCCCTGGAAAACCATTGCACTCTACACTCCAGGGCAGTCTCCCTACTAATCAACATCAGCACCCATGGCCCTTTCTCCTCTTCTTCACCAGAGGCCAAACGCTAGAGCAAAAAGACTGCACTTCCAAACACTAGAGCAAAAAGACTGTAGGCTTTATGTGGGAGTCTGGCTTAGTCTCTCTAGAGGAAGATTTGGGCTTGTGGAGAGTTGCTGAGCAGAACACTGGCAGGGAGAGATGGCTGTGAGAAGGAGGCTGGCAGTCACTCTTGTCCTAAGGCATCTGATGGAGCCACCTGACCAGATCTGCTGCCTTGGGAAGATTCAGAAACCATGGCCTCTACTGCTGGGACCTGACCTAGCCTCTCTCCCTGCCACTAGAGCATGAGAAAGACCGCCTGTGTAAGAGTGCTGACTACATGAACCTGCACTTCAAGGTGAAGTGGCTCCACAATGAATACGTGCGGGATCTGCCTGTCCTCCACGGGCAGGTGCCGGAGTACCCAGCGTGAGTCATCATGTGGCTACAGAGGGAAGGGAAGAGGGCCCTCTGGGTGGGCAGAGCTAGTATCCACAATTCATTTCAGCAAGCTAGTCTTGGGGACTGCCTGTTTCAGGTACCAGTGTAGACAGAGAAGTATATTAAACTGTGCCCTGCCATCCAAAGGATCCCAATCTGGTGGAGCTGTCAGGACGTGGCATCTTCCAACCACTAGTTCTAACCCCTAGTTCTCCTGCTCTGGCTGCAGGTGGTTTGAGCAGTTTGTGCTACAATGGCTGGATGAGAATGAGGATGTATCCCTGGAATTCCTGCGTGGGGCCCTGGAACGAGATAAGAAGGATGGTGTAAGTGAGGGGCTTTGGCTGCACAGAGGCCAGGCCAGGTCTCCCAGCAATTAGCTATTGGCAGAAGTTCTCAGGCTTTAGCCAGGATGGCTCTCTCTGCCCTGTGGAGTTCTAGGAGGGTTGTTGAGGGCCACCAAGCCACCCCTGCTGGGCAGAGCCTTTTCAAACTCTACAAGCTTGGGAAAAGATAGCAGCTGTGGATGGTGACCCTGTGCGTGGTCTTTAGTTCCAGCAGACATCAGAGCATGCACTCTTTTCCTGCTCTGTGGTGGACGTCTTCACACAACTCAATCAGAGCTTTGAGATCATCCGGAAGCTAGAATGCCCGGACCCCAGCATCCTTGCCCACTATATGAGGAGGTTTGCTAAGGTAACCATACTTGCCTACTCCCTCCTCCTTACCACCACTACACTCATAGCCACATCACAGGCCTGAGCTCAGCACCTCTTCACTGTGGCCTTCAGGTAAAGCCTTGTGTGACCCCCATTGTCTTTTGCTTGTTTATGGGGCAGACAGATGATTCTGTCTTAGTAGTGTTCTGTGGTTGAGAGGGGTCTTTCTCCCTTACTGTGAGATTCCCCCTTTACCCCCTGTTGTTACTGTTCTGTGATGATAAGTGCCACCTCAGGCAAGAGCCCTGTAGAAAAACTAAGAGCTCCCTTTCCTTTCCTTTTCTCCTCTTTTCTCAGACCATCGGGAAGGTGCTGATACAGTATGCAGACATCTTGTCAAAGGACTTCCCAGCCTATTGCACAAAGGAGAAACTGGTAGGTTCAGGCCCTTGGACTCTTAGAGAAAGAGTGGAAGACATTTGAATCCCTCTTGCTTTTGAAGCTGTCCTCAGAATTGAGGGTTGGGATGATGCTCCTGATGTCTGATTCCCACCACGGCTTTACTTCAGATCCATGCCACAAAATTATAAGAATTTGACAGAGTTCCTGTGAGTCTCATTTGGTACATTATCCTTTGCTAAGCTAGACCTTTGCTTAGTCTTTTTTTTTTTTTTTTTAATGAAAACCTTAAGATACTCAGAGAGTTACAATGGATAATACATTAACACTCGAGTACCTACCACCCAGCTTAAAATTGTTAAAATTTGCTTTTAGTCAAGGAGAATTAGTGCTTAGGGAGAAACTTATGTAATATGTGAAGTTGCTGTGGCTTTTGCGATGGGCCCTATGCTGAAAGGAACGAAGACTCAACAGCTACATTTGTCCCCAAAGCCCTGCATCCTGATGAACAACATGCAGCAACTGAGGGTCCAGCTGGAGAAAATGTTTGAGGCCATGGGAGGCAAGGAGGTAGGTCTTAGGGTTTGGGAGTTGCTGCATATTCCCTTTACTCCTGAGCTTGCCGCAGACCTTCACCCTCTCTTTACTAGCTGTAGGCCAGGAATTTAGCTTGGGGTCTGGGCTGGCTTAGTATGAGATAGGTATTGGGGTAAGGCCCTGCGAGGGAGGAATAGGCATTGGGGTAAGGCTTTTCAAGGCAGTAGGAGGGGTGTGGCACGGTAGAAGAGGGTAAGAGAAGCAGCCTAGCCAGGCTTACCTCCTGTGGATATAGCTGGACCTCGAAGCTGCCGACAGTCTGAAGGAGCTGCAGGTGAAACTGAATACAGTTCTGGATGAGCTCAGCATGGTGTTTGGAAACAGGTCAGTGACCCCATAGTACAAGGCCCTCAGTGCTAGATGTGGTCCCTGGTCCATCCCAGAACCCTGCCCCACACCTCACCATACAGCTGCCCCACACACCATACAGGTGTATGGATCTTCCCTGTACTCATACTGATTGTCCCTGCTGGAACTGCACCAAGAGCATGTGGGAATGGGAGCAAATAGCTGGTGTTGCTCCAGGGACCGTGTGTATTTGGGGAGGGGAAGGCTGCACTGCGGGCACATGTGTAGTTTCCAGGTACGGATTGATGAGTGTGTTCGACAAATGGCCGACATCCTGGGCCAGGTTCGGGGCACAGGGAATGCATCTCCGGATGCCAGGGCCTCAGCAGCTCAGGATGCAGATAGCGTGCTCCGGCCTCTCATGGACTTCCTGGATGGCAAGTGAGTACAGTATTCAGGATTTTCCTGTGGGGATGAGCAAAGCAGAGGCCATCGGGCAGGGGAGCTCCTTAGGGACAGGGGTTCTCAGACTCTCACCCTGGCCTCTCTTGTTGCCTGGACTTGCAGCCTCACCCTCTTTGCCACTGTGTGTGAGAAGACAGTTCTGAAACGTGTACTGAAGGAGCTCTGGCGGGTGGTGATGAATACAATGGAGAGAATGATTGTTCTGCCCCCACTCACTGACCAGACAGTAAGGACACCTCCTTCCCCTTCCTCCTGCTATCTCCCTTCCCCTCACTCCCTGCTTCCTGATGGAGGTGGGGTCCTCTGCTTTTGACTGATTCCCTCTCTGCCCAGGGCACCCAGCTGATCTTCACTGCTGCCAAGGAGCTGAGCCATCTTTCCAAACTCAAGGTACTCTGCGTGTGGGGTCTTCCTGGCATGTGTGGTCCTTCTGAGGCCATGGAGAGAGGGTGCCTGGGGGAAGGAAATTGAAGCTTTGGAGACTGAAGAGGAAAAGGAGGGGATGAATATGTGCTGTGGGCTGGCAGGTGGGTACAAGACTTTCATGACTACCCTGAGCTGTCCTGATGCTGCTGATTTCTCTGGGATTCCAGGATCACATGGTGCGAGAGGAAACACGGAATCTCACTCCAAAGCAGTGTGCAGTCCTTGACCTCGCCCTGGACACCATCAAGGTAGAGATCTCCCCTTTTTCAGACAGTCTTACCACCACACCCACTTGGCCCGGGTATTCCACTTTGCCAGACCAGGTGTCCCTCCAGCTCTTAGCACTCCACATCCAGAAGAGAGCTACTATGTACTGTCAAGGATACAGAGAGAATCAGTTATAGTTAAGTTCAAGATGCTTATAATTGGTAAGGTAATAATAAGGCAGGAACATATGAACTGTGCTTCAAGGCACCTGGGAAAGGTATATCATAGGTCTCAAGTTCTCTAAGGTTCAGATGGGTAAAAGAGCACAAAAGCACTTTTGGCTCTTCTTCCTGCCTGAAATCCTTCTATTTCATTACTGTGCTTGTCCAGAAAGACCCATCCTTTAAACACCACCCTACCTTCAGGAATGTGGCCATTCCTACCAATACTGCCAAATACCCAAATAATACTCTTCACCCAAGAGACTATGACTCTGGTTCTGTGTGTGTTCCTGAATGGCCTATTCTCACAGTCCTCTTCTTGCTTCTCTGAGGACAGTGTTGGGGAGCTGCTTTCTGTAAGGGGATGAAACAGTCACAGGTGCTCTTTTATCTTGCAGCAATACTTCCACGCAGGAGGCAACGGACTGAAGAAAACCTTCCTGGAGAAGAGCCCAGATCTGCAGTCTCTACGCTATGCCTTGTCTCTGTATACACAGACCACTGACACTCTCATCAAGACCTTTGTGCGCTCGCAGACTACCCAGGGTAAGGCCCTGAGGGTTTTGGGTTTCCACTTCTCTCTGATACATATCTTCCCCTAGGGAGTCTGTATCTTCATGCCCTTGGGGACGGATCCCCTTACTTCTTCAGAGAGCCCTTCAAAGTCAGATCTCAGTTGCTTGATGGGACCTCAGTAATTACCTCTACCCCATACCCATTACCAGGCAGAAGAATCACAGAGGCCTGGGAAATATGTCTGAGATTTCTTTTCTCAGACATTACCTGGTCAATGCATGTTTATTGAGGTCAAGGAGTATACCCTGACTGGTAAGCGGCAAGAAGAAGGAAAAATCTGTGAGGAAGCCTTGAGAATGAATGGAAACCATGAGAGATGTGAAGGCTCATAGTGTGGGGAGCTTTGCTGGGAGTTTTCCTGGGGAGAGAAGGCAAAAGACTTTCCAGACTCTGCAGCATGGATGAGGAGACAAGGAAGAGAGGCAAACCATGGCAGCTGCTGGGGGAGGGTGTGGATCTCAGGGCCCTGTGCACAGCTGAGGCTCCAGCCTCAGGGGTGATGCTTATGCACAGGGGACCCAGGAAGCTGGTTTTCTCCCAGTGACTTTAAGTCCTCAGAACACCTCCCTACCTCCAGCACGGCCTGTCCGAAACAAAACGTATCTGCAGAGATAGAGCTCAGACTGAAATTTTGACACTGGCGCAGAGCCTTCCCAGGAGGCGCCTCAGGCACATTTGTTATGGCTGGTTCCAGGGAAACCTGAGCAGGCTACCTGGAAGAGTGAACCTGGTGGGGGAAATTGGCAGCTTAGGCATTACTGAGCTGTGTGTGAATCTGGGGCACAGGGCTGACCTAGAGGGGAGAGGGGTCTAAGCAGATAGACTGGTGATGGAAGGTGAGAAAATGAAAGGGACCTGAAGTGTACTGCTCTATTTCTCATCTATTCTCATTTCTAATCCAGGGTAGGAAGAACAGAGAACAAAAGAAGAGCTGTGAGTCTTACTCAAGGGGACAGGGAGAACTTTTACAGAGCTGGGTACATGTGCAGGCATATACCATCAAGGAAGATCTGAGTTAATCCAGAAAGGCTTTTTAGAAGCATTGAGCTTTAAGCTTGATAAAACATGAGGAGAGTCTGGAATGGGCACACATACTGTAAAAACAGGGTTGGCGACTGCAGGAAGAATCTGTGTGTATGTGTGTACATTTTCTACCCGTTGCTTTATCATTTAAGGGTCTAGGAAATTAGTGCCTACAGCCTCTCTCTTGTCTCACTGCTCTCAGATACCTCCTCTCTGTATTTTTCTACTATTTCTGCCCATGATTTGGTTGATCTCTGACCCATGAAGTCTAATTTGGAGCATTCACACATTGACCCCAGCTCTTTCACTTTCTCCACTCTGCCCCACCTCTGTGTTCCCTCAGAATATGTGTAGAGCTGCTTTGAATGGCTGTTAACTCCTTAGACTGCTAACTGATTCTTCTTTCTCTGTCCTACTGCTGCTACTACCTCTGACTTGCCTGTCCTCATTCAGTGCATGATGGGAAAGGTATTAGATTTACTGCTAATGAGGACATTCGGCCGGAAAAGGGTATGTTGTACACTATGCAGATACAGATCTAACATGGGCTAACACTGACCCCTGGGAGCTAGAATGAGCAACTTGTGCTGGGGGTCGGGGAACCAGCTATCAAAGTTTAGGAGCTCTATCCCAAGTCTTAGCGATAGGTAATGCTTTCATATAACCTAGGAAGAGGTTCTGTTGTTGATCTCTATCCTGTTCTCAGCATTCTCCCACCCATTTGCCTCCGGACAAAGAAGGATTTTCTCTGGGGTGTAAGATAGTGGTGTTTTCTTAAAATGGGGTGGGGCCTCTGCTAAGGGGAGCCTGTAGATTGGCTTTCAGAGTTTTGAACTGGAGAGTTCGTTCTATGTAGGGGCCCCGGTTTGCGGGGGGTGAAGTCTTTCAGAGCACAGCATCCTCCTAACCAGGGACCTCTAGGAATCCTGGGCATAAGTGGGAGGTTGCTGCTTTTAGTTACAGAGGACCCACATTTTTTCATTAAGAGACACCACTAGGTTGACAGAATTCCCAGACACAGATACAAGGTGATGGCACTGTCCTACCCCAACATCTTTCAATGAAAAATCCTTCAGCCTAGGAGATAGACTTTTGGAGATCCTTGAGAGAGAGTCTTAATGCACTTTTGGAAAATGTTGCGCATAAAATGCTGTCAGCTTAAGTTGTGTTACAAGACACAGCCTTTTTCTTTATCCCATTACTTTCCCTTCTCCTATTGCTTACTTCCCATGGTTACTGTGGTAATTGTTTCTTGCTTTTGGGTATAGGATGGTAGCCTCCTCACCTCTCAGTTTTACCCCCTAGAGTTCTCCAATGGGGGATCATCTCTCCATTTGTCCTCAGGGTCTGGTGTGGATGATCCTGTGGGAGAAGTCTCTATTCAGGTGGACTTGTTTACACACCCTGGTACTGGGGAGCACAAGGTCACAGTGAAAGGTAAGTGATGGACTTACAGGTCTGCCCTTTCCTTGCCCAGTGGCCTCACTCATTGCTCAAAGGCAGGGGCTGCTCATCTCAACCCTCCAGCTCCGCCCTCCTCCAAGGGGAAGGTCACCTGGGGTTTAAGAACTGGGAATTCCTGGTGGGATCCCTCACAGGTTTCCCTTGTTTGGGCAGTGGTGGCTGCCAATGACCTCAAATGGCAGACAGCGGGTATGTTCCGGCCTTTTGTGGAGGTGACCATGGTTGGCCCACACCAAAGTGATAAGAAGAGAAAGTTCACAACCAAGTCCAAAAGCAACAACTGGGCCCCCAAGTACAATGAGACATTTTACTTGTAAGTTACAGGGTGGGGAACCTGCAGGACTCGGGGATGGGAGTAAAACTTGAGAGGGTGTGGGGAGAGGAGGGCTGGGCTGGATGGCAGACTAAGGTGAAGTCAGCTGAGGACTCTCAGCTCTGGCCTCATAACTTCTATCCTGTGCTCACAGCCTCCTGGGAAATGAAGAGGGGCCCGAGTCCTATGAGTTGCAGATATGCGTGAAGGATTACTGCTTTGCCCGGGAAGATCGTGTGCTAGGGCTGGCTGTGATGCCTCTGAGGGATGTCACAGCCAAGGGCAGCTGTGCCTGCTGGTGTCCCTTGGGCCGGAAGATCCACATGGATGAGACAGGCCTGACCATTCTCCGGATTTTGTCTCAGAGGAGCAATGACGAGGTGGCCCGAGAGTTTGTGAAACTCAAATCAGAGTCTCGTTCCACGGAGGAGGGGAGCTGAACACCTTTGGTTCCTGTGCCAATAAGGCAGCACCAATTTCACAAATCAGGGCCAGTGGCAGTTGGCTGTGTAACCAGCTTAGGGTCTTTGCAGTCAAGAGGCTAACCCCTTCAGTTAAAGATATTTGAGGAAAATTTTGGGGTGGTGATAATGTAGCTTTTCACAGAAAGGGTCATGAAGCACTGACCAGCAGGACTGTGGTACCAGGGGCTGGGATATGGAGTTACCACATGGAGAGATTTTCCATAGAGAGAGAGACAGACATTTCTGAGAGTGTCAGCCATTCTTGGTAGACACCCCTCCACTCCACATCCCACCTCTATTTGTCTCCATGCCATACCTTATCCAGTTAGACACATACATACCAAACATTAGAAGAACAAGTTTAGAGGGTATGGAACTTGTGCCTGGCTGGATGGGTAGTCAGTTGAGCCTTTTGCTGAGCCCTGTTGTCTGGACTGGAGTATGGCCAGGGCAGGAGTACATAGAATAGAATTTAGATTCCACTGATTTTCTATGGCTCCAATGAGAACAAGGCTTTGAAACTGAACAAGATACCTTCTAGAAATAAACTGTGCTAATCCCCTTCCCCAGATTATATCATGAGTAGAACTAGGTTCACGTGGTGCTTCAAAGCCCTAAGCAGAATATTTCTTTGGACCCCAGACACTAGGGGCCACCTGCCTGGGAGTCTCCCTACCTCACTCCTCTAGGCAAGGGAGTGATGCTTCAAGACATGATAGGCTGTTCTAACATGTATCTACCTGAGGGCCATTTGAAGGACCTAGGAGTATTTTCTTCTTGGGTAGGCCCTGAACAAAGCCAAAAATTGTAGAAAATCTAGAAAGAGTCCTGCTCATCTGTGGCCACTGCCTTCTAGCTGTCCTCCACTTTGCAGAGAGAATCTAGACTTTGGTCCCTCTCTTTCATCTGGATTATTTGTTATTCCCCTCCTAGATATTCAGCCCTACAGAAGGAGCCTGGACTCTGATCCCTCTGTACAGGCTGGATGGAGGGGGCCCTCAACACTACCTGGGAGGTCAGAGACAAACTATTTCAGAGAGTTAGATGGACTTCCCAAGACTGGCTCAGAGATGTGATAAGGTTCTTGGATTTCCTCTGTAGCAGCCTCCTGGACTTCCTGAGGACTCAGCATTGTCTACAGATGTATTTACCATTACATGAAACAAGAAACCAAGCATCTTTGCTGTTGTTAATTATTATATGTGCCATTGTTACAGGAGATTATAGGCTAATCCATAATAAATTATCTCATAGCAGCCTTTGGGGTTTGGTAATTCTGCTAATGTGTGGAAAGCCGTGGAAATGACTCCTCTATAATGGCAGATTTTGGCCTAGTTGTCCTTTGTTGCTTCACACTCCTCCTTGACACCCATACCTGACAGCCAGTGGGTGAAACCTAAAGTGGTTCTGGATAAGCACCACTGGGCTAACATCCTGGCCTAGACCTGAGACCACACATCTAATTAACAGAGTCATGGGACCTATGGCATCAGCTTCCTGCAAAAGGTCCAAAAGAGTAGCAGGAGAATTATTCTGGTGAAAACTAGTCAATACTTCTCTTCCCTTTGTCTAGAATCACTAGGACAGATCACAGCCTGGGTTGTGAGGACAAGGCAGGGACCCACTGAGGAGAGGTTTGCCCGCAGGTCGTGGCAGAGGGCTGGGGCTGCCACAGACAGGTCAGAGGATTAGGTTTAGGACCATACCTTGGCCTTTTATTCAGACTCTATTCAAGAAAGAAGAGTTGCAGTAGAAAGCCTACTCCCAAAGGGGAAGAAATAAGGTAAAAGGCCTTCTGGGCAAATAAGATAGTGCTCCTCTACTCTCTCAGCCTCCGCTATCATTATTTGTGGGACAGGGACTAACGGGGCACCAGGCAGGGAACTAGGTCCGTTTCCACTGCTTGCTAAATAAATCCTTAGAGTTCAGTTGCTCATTTAAAAAATTCCTCCTCCTCCCTGCTTCTCTCCCAAGCCAGCCACTTAACATTTCTGCCTCAAAATTACCTCTTGAATCCATTGTGTCGCCTCAGTTCTCACTACCACAAGAGTTGTGGCAGTTTTCAGGTTCTCTTGCCTGAGTTACTGTCATAATCCCCTGCTTCTGTTCTTCCCCTGCTCTCTTCACACACTCTAATAAATCCTTCTCCTATTAAAGCTATTCAGTGGTCAACGATAGCCTCCAGGCTGAAACTCCAAGACCCTCCAAGATAGCGCAACCGGCACCACCCGCCTTTCCCCCATCCTGCAGCTATTTTAAAGTACTGGTTCCAGCAGGTCCCCGACACGCACTGTGCGCTCCTACCCCTCAGTGTCTGCACATGCTGCCCTCCTTGCTGGAATGTCTGCCAGCCTTTTCTACTGCTTTCTAGGCTCCGGTATCTGGACGCCATGCCACAGCACTCTACATTGCTATAATTTACTTGTCTGTCTCCCCTCATCAGTCTGCGATCTACCCAAAGGCAGGATCTGAATGTTTGATTTCCATTCCCCCAGCGGCCAGTGTAGTATAGGTACTTCAAAGCCTGACCGGCAGCTAGAGGCCCCCTCCTTTGGGAAACCACGTGGGTCGGGCGCCTGAGGACAGGGGTATGGCCAGAGGCGGGCTCATGGGAGATGGTCGTGGTTTGTGGGCGGGGCTCTGCTCTAGGCCGTAACCTGGGCTCTACAGCGCCTGCGCGGAAAGGTGCGTTAAGATGGCTGTCGCTGGAGTCCGAGGCTGTGCGGCGACGGTGAGCTATAGGCGCCCAAAGGGGGCGCCCATGTAGAGGTTATCGCCTTCTCCCTCCCAATATTCCTTGAAGAGACCTTCTCCCCTTTCAATATTTCCAGTACGTCCATCCTCATGTTTTGTTGAGACCGCTGCCCATACTGGAGTATACTGGTTTTCCAGACACTCCCACAGAGGACATATTTGTCGAGGTTAGCTGAGAAAGGGGGCTTTATCCCCGTATAATTCCTAAAGGGCACGCATTCTTCCAGTTATTTCATGAAGCAGATACCCCCAAATCTCCAGCAATTGCATATTCCTGTTAACTCAGGGAGTTTTCCAGCACTATTCAGATTCTCTGAGAAGTAATAATCCTTGTCCCATACTTGATCTGAAGTGGCACGTTTGCTATCATTCCCTCCCACTCTGTCATAGGATACCTACTCCAGAGGGAAGAGTCAGACTCTGGCTAGCTACCCATGGTTTCAGCAGGCTTTCAGATTTGAATTAGCCACTGATTTCTGTAGGCTATAGCTAATCAGAATTAGAACAAAAGTACCTTTAGCAGTGGACTTTTAAGGAAGAAAAGTCACATCTTTCAACTTAAGTTGTAGCCCATGTATTCGTTGTGAATTTTCGGACTAACTCCCTGAATGATCCTCCCGAGTCCAGAAGCAGACAGGCAAAGCTGAAGAAGCGACAAATAATGGAGATGGTATTGAAGTAAGAGTCAGAAGATTGGGCCCAGGTCTGCTACATTCTAGTCAGGAGATGACCTGTAACTTCTCAGAGCCTCAGTAACTTGCATCTGTTACCTAGGACTAATAATTCCTGCATGTCTACCTCAGAGTGATCAAATGGGCTCTAAAAACTATACATTTTCTCTAAGTGTATAGGGGATTGTTATAAATGATCCTCTGCATTCTAATTAACTTCCAAGTTATTTGTCTTGCTTGGTCCTGGGTTCAAATATAACAGATATTTTTTGAGCACTTACTATGTGCCAGGTGTTCATCTAGGCATGAGGCCTAGCATTGAACAAAAAGAGACAAAAACCACTTATAAATTTCAGAGTGGGTCATCAGCATATTAAGTGCCTACTAATTACTCAGTGCAGCGTCAAAGCATGGTGAAGTAGTAGGAAGAATCTGGATTCTAGACTTAACTGTGCCGCTATATAGCTGTGTGAGAAAGACTTTTTCCTTGTGTGAGCCTGAACCTCCTCATCTGTAAAATAAGGAAGTTAAAACAAGATAACCTCTAAGGTTCTTTCCAGCTAAAATATGTTTATCACTTGAGATTCTAATTGCTTAAGTTCCCTACCACTAAGGAGCTTATTGTCCTGCTGGGATGACCAGACTGGCAAAGCTGAACAGTCATAGAACTACAAGGACAAGAGTGCTGATGTCACACTAGGTTTGACACAAGAGTGGTAACAACAGTGTTGCTCTGTAGGTAATAGAGTATTTAGAGAGACTTGTTGGACTTGGGAGGATGGGAGGCTTTGGATTAGAGGAAGAAGAGGAAATTCTCTTGCAAATATTGCGAAGTGAATGAATGGAAGTATCAAGGAGAAGAAAATATGCCATTTATTATTTTTCTAGTGTATCATAGTCCTGGCAGAAAAATAGTTGGTATTTAAAAGGGTTGAACTGAAAAGAACCCATATAGAGGTCTGGGCAGTGTTAAGGGGATTAACAAGGAGTGGTGAAACAGAACGACAGTGGTGAATTAGTAGCACTTCTAGACCTGAAAGGGAAAGGTGAAAAGTATTGTTACCGGAGCCCAGTTAGAGACAACTTTGTACGAGGGACTGCCTGACAAGAGACATAGCCATAATGCCAGGTGCAGGGTCTCACGCCTCTCAACACTCTGGGAGGCTGAGGTGGAAGGATCACCTGAGGCCAGGAGTTTGAGACCAGCCTGGGAACATAACAAGACCTAGTCTCTACAGAAAACCCCAAGAGAAGGTTTTCGGATCTTGCACAAGAAAGAATTTGAGACAAATTCATAGAGCAAAGTGAAAGCAAGTTTATTAGGAAAGTAAAGGAACAAAAGAATGGCTACCCCATAGGCAAAGCAGCCCCAAGGGCTGCCTGTTGCCCATTTTTATTTATTATATGCTAAACAAGGGGTGGATTATTTATGCCTCCCCTTTTTAGACCATATAGGGTAACTTCCACATTGCGATGGCATTTGTAAAACTCTTGAGCTGGTAGGAGTGTAGCAGTGAGGACGGCCAAAGGTCACTCTCACCACCATCTTGGTTTTGGTGGGGTTTAGCTGGCTTCTTTCCTGCAACCTGTTTTATCAGCAAGGTCTTTATGACCTGTATCTTGTACCAACCTCCTGTCTCATCCTGTGACTAACTGAGAATGCAGCCCAGTAGGTTTCATCCTTATTTTACCAAGCCTCTCTTCAGGATGAAGTTGCTCTGGTTTAAACACTTCTGACAATGTTATCATTTATTTATTTATTTTCAGTGTCTCTGGGTCATAGTATCGTTATTTAATCAAACACCAATTTAGGTTTTTCTGACTGCATACAGTGGCCCACACCTGTAATCTCAGAACTTTCGGAGGCCCAGACAGGCAAATCACTTGAGGTCTAGAGTTGAGACCAGCCTGGCCAACATGGTGAAACCCCGTCTCTACTAAAAATACAAAAATTAGCTAGACATGGTGGTGCATGCTGTAATCCCAGCTATTTGAGAGACTGAGGTGGGAAGGGAAGATCACTTGAATCCTGGAGGTGGAGGTTGCAGTGAGCCAAGATGACGGCACCACTACACTCCAGCCTGGACAACAGAGTAAGACTCTGTCTCAAATAAATAAAAATAAAATAAAAATTGTAGTTTTTCTGTGAAGGTATTTTGTAAATGTGCTTAACATATATCATCAGTTGACTTTATGTGAAGGAGGTTACCCTCTATAATGTGAGTGAGCCTCATCTGATACGTTGAAGGTCTTAAGGACAAAAACGGGGGTTTACCAAAGAAGAAGAAATCCTGCCTGAAGACTCTAAAAGTCCTACCTGAGTTTCCTGAGATATATATTTGTATCTCTATATGTAGATATTTATATATGTATCTATAAATATATATATCTTTCTCTCTATGTATATAAATAGATAGATAACTTTTGTTTTGTTTTGTTTTGTTTTTTTGAGACGGAGTTTCGCTCTTGTTACCCAGGCTGGAGTGCAATGGCGCGATCTCGGCTCACCGCAACCTCCGCCTCCTGGGTTCAGGCAATTCTCCTGCCTCAGCCTCCTGAGTAGCTGGGATTACAGGCACATGCCACCATGCCCAGCTAATTTTTTGTATTTTTAGTAGAGACGAGGTTTCACCATGTTGACCAGGATGGTCTCGATCTCTTGACCTCGTGATCCACCCGCCTCGGCCTCCCAAAGTGCTGGGATTATAGGCTTGAGCCACCGTGCCCGGCCTGATAGATAACTTCTATTGTTCTGTTTCTCCAAAGAGACATATATCGTTCCTGGACTGAATGTTGTTTACTTCTATTGTTCTGTTTCTCCAAAGAGACATATATCATTCCTGGACTGAATGTTGTTTACAGGAAGTTGAAGTCTTCACATTTTTTGAAAAAACAATTCATGCACAAGGTTATACAAAACCTTAAGTAGCCAAAAGGGTATAGAGTGAAAATTGTGTCTCCCTTCTACCCCTAGTGTCCTACCTCCCAATTACTCAGTTACTCTACTGTTATTAATTTGTTGTAAATCCTTCCAAACATGAATATAGCTAGAACATTGAATAAATGGGACCCATAGAGGCTAATCATAAAAGCACTTTATTTTTGTCTCTTGTTTTTTAAACTAGGCTATTTCCCTCTTGCCACTAAGAAAAAGCAGGCCCCATTTCTTTTTCAGTGGCAAATATATGGAAAATTCCAGATAAAAGTAGTTATTCAAGCCGAGTGAGAGAAAGTGCCCTCCTCTTGCTGTTCCCTCTCCCCTTTACCCTTAACTTTACTTCAGCCTCTGAGAAACCTCCTCTTTCTACATAACTCATTTTGAAAACCCCTGCTTTACATTATTTTCTTGAATAAGGAAGGAAATTGACAGCTTCCCAGAGTGTTGGTATTGCCTTTTATTGTAGATGAGAAAAGCTAGGAAACTGTGGGAATAAATCATTTGTTTTAGGTGTGAATGATTTAGGAATCCAAGCTAAGAAACAGAACTGAGGCTTCCAAATTTCCTGTTAGTGTTTTATTATCTCACCCTTGCTCCTAATTTTAAAACCAAGTTTGTTTAAAGAAAGCACACTTGGTTTCTGAGATGCTCTTCAACAAACTCTTTTTTTTTTTTTTTTTTTTTTTTGAGAAAGAGTCTCACTCAGTCGCCCAGGCTGGAGTGCAGTGGCTCAATTTTGGCTCACTGCACTCTCCGCCTCCTGGGTGTAAGCGATTCTCCCACCTCAGCCTTCCACCATGCCTGGCTAATTTTTGTATTTTTAGTAGAGATGGGGTTTGACCATGTTGGCCAGGCTGGTCTCAAACTCCTGACCTCAGGTGATCCACCTGCCTTGGTCTCCCAAAGTACTGGGATTACAGGTGTGAGCCACCGCACCTGGCCAACAAACATTACCTACTATGTGCAAAATAGTTAAGACTAGCTCAGTAAACTCTGAATCATTTCTACTGACTGAAAGAAATAGAAGATAAGCCATCCCAAAGGATGGGATGAAGTAGTATACATCTAATAAGGAGTTTACTTTGTGAGACCAGGAAGTTACAAGTGCTAGAAGGAGATTGTGTAGACTCCAGTATTTGTGCAGACCCAAATAAAAGCTCCAGACAGAAAAGAGGGGTGTTTATAGCACACAGTAACTTTATGAAGCCTGCCTTATAGACTGAGAACTCTTGAGGAAGACTGTAAGTTTGGAAATAAGGGTGATAGCTAAGAAACTAGTGTTAAAGATTCCTCTCTACTCCATTTTGTGTTTAAATATTAGTTTATATTCATCTTCAGCTCTTTAAACTATCTAAAACCAAAGTCAAGTTTATTGAAAGGTTATTAGGGAGTCCATGAACCACTTTGGGAAGGAGAAAGTTGTAAATGAGGGTTTTGAGGCTCCCTCATTTCAGTAGAGGAAACAGGGAAAAAAGAAAAAAACCCACAATGAAGGAATTTGGCAGATTCCCAAAAGCTGGGAATCAGAAGCAGATCTAGTCATCTAAATGGCATTATAGACTGGTAGCTGTTTGAATATCTTCCCACCGCTCCCAGAGTTTTAAAGTTCCCAAGTTTAGAAGTTTTTCCTAGAGTGTTTTGCTATGAGAAGGAAGTTATAATTGAAATAAGGAGGGGACAAAACAGGGAGTTTGAGAAGTGTCCTGTGGAATGCCGGCAGTTTTGGGATTGTGCCCTTTAAATGCATTTTAGGATAAGACTTGCTTTCTATTTCCTTTTTGTTGTTGTTGTATATGTTCTTCCACTGCATCCGAAAAAAAAGAAAAAAACTTTTGTTTTCTTCTGTAATTGTTTGCTTTGCTGAGGTTCGTGTGCTAGGAATCGGGATGGGGAACCTTGATTTCTGGAGTAACTGTGGGGATTTGTGCATTGGGTATAATAGTGAATTGAGAGAAACTTGGACAGAATAGACTAGAAGTTTTTATGATTTTTGTACAACAGTTTGGGGGAAATGTAGCTTTTATTTTAGAGAATGATAGCGTATCTGCTTCTGTGAGAGCCCTTTCCTCAGGTTCTCAAAAGCATTTAAGTCAACCCGGAGTCCATTCATGTGTAATCTCCTCTGATATTTTTTGTTCTTTTTTGTTGTTGTTGCTATTGTTGCTGTTAAGAGACAGGATCTTACTCTGTTGCCCAGGCTGGAGTGTAGTAGTGTCTGTCTTCGTAACTCACTGTAAGCTCAAACTCCTGGGCTCAAGTGATCCTCCCACCTCAGTATCCCAAGTGACTGGGACTATAGCCATGAGCCACCATGCTTGGCTAATTAAAAAAAAAAAACATTGTAGAGATGGAGTCTCACTACATTGTCTAAGCTGGTCTTGAACTCCTGGCCTCAAGCAATCCTTCCGCCTCAGCCTCCCAGAGTGTTGGAATTACAGGCATGAGCCACTGTGCCTGGCCCTGTGCTGGATTTTTTGTTGATGAAGATATTTTTTTCTCTAGAAGACAGATTTATTCATTAAGTGTCCATTATGCCTTCTGTGGACACAGTCTAGGTTATTTTAGTACTAAGAGTCTGGCTATGCTGGTATCACAGTAACGTCATTTCTATATTTCATTGTGTTTGCTATATTTTATGTGGTTTTCAGACTGAGATAAATATAAACAAAGACCTGTCATTAAAGTCTGCCCACAATACAAAATATTAAGTATTTTACGCTTAATACGTTCACCAGTCTTTTGTGTACAAGTGAGTGTGGTGGATACAGGATGCTGGCAGCACAGAATCACAGCTGTGGCTTAGGGGAACTTGAGGTTGGTTTGTAACATAATGCCAACTGGAAGACTGTAGGCTAGTAGGTCAGTACCCAGCTCCTAGTTTCAGGTCATCTATGTTATGCAATTTCAGCTCAAGGTTGGACAAGTTATTTCTACCTTTGGATTCTCCTAAGTGAAAGAGCTTTAGTTCCTACATCTGTGTCCTATAGAGGCTAGTGCTATTCCTTAACTTCTCTTTGGCACCTATTGTATTACTCTTAGGTTTTTCAACATCCTTTTTCAAATGTCATGATAGTGTCCCCAAGTATTTAGTAATCACAAAGGGAAAACATAGTAAGTTTATAGCAGAAAGTCTGGCAGACACTATCTTAGCCAAGTGATCTAGATTCATACCACCAAGAATATATAGGACACATCACACAAATCCAAGTTGAGTCACATTCTGCAGAACAATTGGCCAGTACCCTTCAAAAGTGTCAGGATCATAAAAAGCAAGGAAAGAATGTGGTACAGTAACAGGTTGGTGGAGACTAAGGGCACATAACAACTAAGTGCAATATGGGATCCTGAGTTGGTTCCTGGAACAAAAAAAGATAATTGTAGGGAAAATGGTAAACTATTAAATTCTATACTGTAATTAATAGTATTGGCCAGACACGGTGGCTTACGCTTGTAATCCCAGCACTTTGGGAGTTGGGTGGATCACAAAGTTAGAGTTTGAGACCAGCCTGGCCAACACAGTGAAACCCCATCTCTACTAAAGATACAAAAATTAGCTGTGCATGGTGGTGGGTACCTGTAATCCCAGCTACTAGGGAGGCTGAGGTAGGAGAATTGCTTGAACCCAGGAGGCAGAAGTTACAGTGAGTGGAGATCGTGCCACTACACTCCAACCTAGATGACAGAGCTAGACTCCATCTCAAAATAATAATGATAATAATAACAGTATTATGCTAAGGTTTATTTGTTAGTTTGTTAATTGTTCTATGGTTTGTAAGATACTAATAGAAGGATGAAGTATGGGTGAAAGGTATGTGGAAATTCCTAGTATTATTTTTGCAACTCTCTGTAAATTTAAAATCTCAAAATAAAACGTTTTTAAAAAACGTGCCCCAAATTGGACATACTAGTTCATAAAGATTATTTTGAAAATTATTCTCCTGAATAAGATAGCAAGAGTATTTGCCTATGGTTGGTCAATTCACTGTAATTTTTTTCAGTTCTTTTTATTATTATATATTGAATAGATATAAAATTTATAACAAATGTGTAGTTGTAAAGAGTAACGATAGCAGAAGCACAAGTATAGCTTGGAGCTCTCAGTATTCTCTATCTTATCCTTTTCCCTCTCTCTAACCTCTATCCTGAATTTCCTATTTTTTTATTTTTGACTTTTCTTTATAGGTTTCATACTTTTCTTTATAGGTACCTTGAGGTATTCCTAATGATATAGTTTTACATGATCTTTTTTATGTATGTAAATGATATAATACTGTATGTCTTCTTCTGCATTTTTTCTACAAATATTATACTCCTGAGATTTATCAATGTTGATATCATTCACTCATTTTCACTGCTGTATTGCTTTCCATTGTGTGACCGTACTAGAAGATATTTATTGATTCTATTGTTAATAACCATGTGTTGGTTTCCAGTTTTGCTGTTATAAGCAGTGCTACTTCATGCATCCTTGTGTGTGACATATAAAGTTTCCTTAGGATATACACCTAAAAATGGACATGGTAAGATATGGAGTACATGCTTGATCAACCTTTTAGATAAGGCCAAATTGTTTTCTAAAGTGGTTGTCCAACTTTTAATATCACCACCAATATATAAGTGTTCTAGTAGTTCCATTTTTTTCTGTAACACAACATTATCAGACTTTAAATTGTTTTACCAATGTGGTGGGTGAGTATGTTAAAATATTTAACTGTTGCTAATTATTGATTGACTACTTTGTGCAAGCACTGTGGCAGGCAATTTCATACGTTAATTAATTTAATTCTCTCAAAACTCTTTTAGCCCCATAACAAAGACTGATGCTATACTTCATTTTTAACACATAAGTACCCCTAAACCTCTTTCTGACAGATTTATTTATTAACTGGTCTTTCTCCATCCTGTATCTAAGTTATTTACTTTTTAAAAAAATGACCATTTTAGAAGAAATTTGAGGCAGAAAGTTGTTAATAATTTGAAGTCACATTGTTGTTAATTAGTAGCAGACTTTCAATTAAAATCCAGTTGTCTGGCTCTTAGTCCACTTTTAAAATTTAATTTTTTAGAACAGTCTGTGAATGAAGCAGCTCTCTGAACTAGAATAGGTTCACAGAGACCCTCTAATCTATTTTTTGCTCCATTTCATTCTTTTTTCCTTCTACACCTCAGTTCTTTCTCCTATCCCTTCATATTTTCCATGTCTTCTCTGAGTTTAACAGCTTAAATATACTTTTCAGTTGGTGCCATGTGACATGATGTATGTGCAGAGAACGTCACAAGATTGATGAGCAGTTGGTTCCAGCTGGAACAGTCATTACTCAGGCCCCTAGTTGGCTGGTATGTGCCTTACACCCATTTCACATTTCCAGGTGTGCTGCTTATAGGGATTTGGCCAGACTACGCTCTCAAAGCTGCTAGTGTCCCTGAAGGGATAGGAGAGCATCCAGAACTTCAGGCCATCCCATCCTTTGCTTTCCTTTTTCAGCAGTGGTAGGAACCCCAGAAAATGCTATTAACTTTCTGGCTCCTAAGGGTTTAGGATGCAACTGTGCCTACATTCCTGAAATATGAATTGTTTTCATAATGAGATCACTTAAGACTCACTGAGGGCAGAACTAGAAGATGTATTATCTTTCCAGAGTGATCACAATTGTCAAGGTTATTTTTTTTTTCTAGCTGTTGAGTATATCATGGCTGGGAACGCCATTTTACTTAGACTTTACACCTCTCTCAAGATTATGATTTTTCCACCTATGTTGGGATGTCTGGGACAATTGAGGTGAAAATAACTATAAAGTTTTCTAGTCTTGACTCATCTATTCTTAGTGATTTGGGGGACCTGAAAGAAATTGATTAAAGTAAATATACTTTATTGGCCTTTTCCGAGTTGGGTTAAGAATGGAGAGAAAAATAGGAAACAAAGAAGGATATGTCTGTATAGCAAATCATGGGGTTTGATAAAGTACAATTTTTCAAAGGTTAAAAAAAACCTGACTTTTATATGACTATGAAATGAATAGGTCTCAAATATTTTATTTAATATATTAATTAATGAGGGAACCAGTAAGATGTTAAGATCAGTTCAAATGAAAAATTAAGAGCTAAATATTTATAGGCAATTTAATAAAGGAATGTCAAAGTACAATTTCTGAATTATATACAAACTAGTTAATGTCCTAAAGTGCAATAAGTCATAAACTTTGGAGTCATCTTTTCTACCGGACATAAAACATTTTTGTTACTGCTAGATAAAAATCTCTGAGTTAACCTCTGCCCTAACAAGTTATAAAATAGTCCAGTCAAAAGAAAACTAATCAAAGATAAAAACCCAAAAGGGTACTAAAAGATCGTCTATCTTTCACCTATTTTTAGGTTTCAGATCATTTTTTTGACAATTGTAGTCATCAACTTCAACTTGGTTGTCAGGAAATGAAATCTGTTTCCCAAGCTTCTGAACTATAACTTTATGATTAGGATAAATAAAGTGAATTCTAAACTAGCATATGTGTCTTAGGGATAGGTCATTTTGGACTTCATGGACCAAGTTCCAAGTTTCTTAAGAATACGTTTGAATGACACAGTATCAGCATGAGAAATTCTCATTCTGAATCTTTATTTCCTTTATAGAAATTTCATGGAATTATAGTTGGTCTACTCTGCAATGTCTCCATTTAAAAGCCAAAGTGAAGACAGACAAGATGAAGGTAGGTAAACTCGGGAAAATATATCTGAGTATGTCATTGTTATTACCTCTGAAATGTGTATGCGTGTGTGTATACATGTGCATATGACAGATCAGCCTGCCAATCAGATTGTTAACCTACCAAACTGATCAGGAAAGGAAATATATTTTTCAGAAGTAAATACTTTGTACTTACAAATACAGGCTCCACTGTTTTGTCATCTGAAAATCCTTGAGTAGTCTCTTAACTTTTATGTCTGGAAATTCACCAATAAAGCCTGTGTACCTCTCCTTCTCTCCCCATTCTTCACAACTGCCTCCTGCTAAAAAGAGGTGGTCAGTGTGAAAAAAGGTTGCTGAGGCAGATAAGGTCCTCCTTTGCAGCCTTTCTGTGGACAGAAAAAAATGGATCTGTCTTTGTCATTAGAGAGGATTTCCATATCACTTCCATGCTTTATTTTGGTGAATCAGGATCCTAAAGGGAGGCAGGGCATGGTGGCTCACACCTGTAATCTCAGCACTGTGGAAGTCCAAGACTGGCAGATCACTTGAGGCCATGAGTTCAAGACCAGCCTGACCAACATGGCAAAACCTGTCTCTACTAAAAATACAAAAAAAAAAAAAAAAAAAAAAAATTAGCCAGGCATGGTGGCGCATGCCTATAGTCCCGGCTACTTGGGAGGTTGAGGCACAAGAATCACATGAGCCCGGGAGGTGGTGGTTGCAGTGAGCCAAGATTGCGCCGTTGTACTCCAACCTTGGTGACAGAGGGAAACTATATCTTTACCAAAAAAAAAAAAAAAAAAAAAAGATCCTAAAGGGAGCAGGAGTAATCACACTCCAGCCATCTTTCAGATTGGAACTGCCTGTTACGTAAGCACAACAACAAATTGTTTCTAACATGAAATTCTGAAAAAGGAAGATTTAGATTTAGGCTTCCTTTTGAGGAATGGAGAAGATGAAGAGAATGAAACCAGTTCACTGATTAAAGTCACAGTGTACCTTCTTTACTTGCTGTCATTGGGCAGTTGTCTGCTTTCTTCCTTGAGGGAGCCCATTTCAAGGACATTGGCCCTAGTTCCAGGAGGAAGTTGGGAAGGTTTCATCTGAGAGAAAACCAGGGAGTCCTCTGCTACCCTCAGGAGAGCTAAAGGGCTGACGAAAACAGAAGATAATCAACTGCTCTGTACATTGTTATGAACAGAAAATATGGAGAGCAGAATACTTTAGGGAGTGGTAAGTTCCAGGCAAATGAAAAATGTGATAATCATCAATAAAGACTGATTAATTCGACAAATATTTATTGATTACTAAATAAGTGCCAGCCACTGTGCTAAGTATGACAATACAATGACAACAAAACTAGACAGAATTTCTGCTCTTAGTGAGATTATGGTTTAGTGAGGGGAAGCCTCTCATTAATTAACAGCACATTAAATAATAGCACCAATAAATATCAAATATCTGCCATAAGTGCAGTGAAATAAATGCCATAAGAGAGGCATAGTGGTCAAGAGCATGAATTCTGGAGTCATACTGTCTAGGTTTGAATCCGAGCTGCACCACTTACTACGTTATCTTGGGCAAATCTCTTAATTTCTCTGTGCTATGGTTCCTACTCTATAAAATGAGGATGGTAGTAACATAAGTGCTGCATAAGATTGCTGTAAGAATTAAGTTAGGTAATATTTATAAAGCATTTAGGACAGTATCTGTCACATGATAAACACTGGTAAATGTGTAAAAAATAATCTATAGGAGCTTGACACTTTGAATCAGAAAGATCATTAAGAACTTCATTTATAAGTGTATGTTATTTCAAAAGCCAAAAATTTTACCAAGGAAAAATAATTGAAACCAGTTTTTCTAGCATAAATCCCTACAGGTAGGCTAGGACTACCTACTGCAGGTAGAGTTATTCCTCCTGCTGTTTTGAGCAGTGAGCAATTAATACTGGTCCACCCAAGATTTTGGCCTCTTGCCCTAAATTTACAAACAATAGTGCTAACCAATAATTTGGCAGGTAACACTATTTTGAATATTTAGAATCTTCAGGACTATTCTGGTTGGCAAACTTACAGTACATAAATATTGGCCAGTTCTAACATCTTGCTTGTCTTCTCTCTCCTTTCTGTTTTCTTTTCTTTCTTTCTTTTTTCTTTTTCTTTTTTTTTTTTTTTTTTTTGAGACAGAATCTTGCTCTGTTGCCCAGGCTGCAGTGCAGTGGCACGATCTCAGCTCACTGCAACCTCCACCTCCCGGGTTCAAGCAATTCTCATGCCTCAGCCTCCCAAGTAGCTAGGATTACAGGGATGTACCACCATGTCTGGCTAATTTTTGTTTTTTCAGTAGAGACAGGGTTTCACCATGTTGGCTAGGCTCGTCTTGAACTCCTGATCTCAAATGGTTCACCCGTCTTGGCCTCCCAAAGTACTGGGATTGCAGGCATGAGCCACCGTGCTGGACTCCCCTTTTCTATTTTTTACCACCTTCTTAGTTCAGCCTTTCATCACTTTAAGTGTTGACTATTACAGTCATCTTTTAAGTGGTCTTTCTATCTGCACTCTGTTCACCTGTAAATCTATCATATTCATGTTTCTGAAATTCCAGTTTATCACATTTTCCCATGCTCAAAATCTGTCTAGGATTCTCTGAGATAAAATTTAGTATCATTATCCTACTGTTAATGTCCTGACTTTAAGTTCTTGTTTTCTGCCTCCTTCAGATTTTTGTACATACTGTACTGTCTTACTGAGACAACTTGTCTAGTCTCAATACCAAGCCTTTTGTTAAGTCCTTTTTCCTGCCTACAAAACTGTCCCCTGCATCCCTACATAATTAACTTATGTTCATCTCTTGAGTTTAGTGCAAGTCCTTCTCCATGAAGTTTTCTCAGACAATTCTGCCTTGCCTCTCTTTATCTCTCCTTCTTGAATTCCTGTATTGCTTGGGTTCTACAGATTTTGTTTGTTTGAGACAGAGTTTCACTCTGTAGCTCACACTGGAGTGAACTGGCGTGACCTTGGCTCATTACAACTTGAGGCTCATTGTTTGAGCCTCCTGGGCCCAAGCAATCCTCCCACCTCAGCCTCCCAAGTAGCTGAGGCTAAAGGCACATGCCACCACACCCAGCTAATTTTTGTACTTTGTAGAGTTGGGATCTCACTATATGGCCCAGGCTGTTCTCAAACTTGCTGGGCTCAAGTGACCTGCCCACTTGAGTGGCCTACCAAAGTGCTGGGATTACAGATGTGAGCCACCATGCCTGGCCCAGTTTTTTAAAATAGCCTTATTGAGATACAATTAACATGCCACAAAATATACCCTTTCAAAGCATACAATTAAGTGATTTTTAATATATTCACAGAGTTTTGAAACCATAAACATAACTTAATTATAGAACACTGTCATCATCCAGAAAGAAACTCTTTACCCATTAGCATTCACTCCCAGTTCTTCCCTTTGGTCCCCCATCCCCTGGCAACCACTATTGGATTTTTCGGGACTTGACATATAAATAGAATCACATAAAATGTGGCCTTTTGTTAATGGTTTCCTTCACTTATATTTTCAAGGTCCATCCTTATAGCATGCATCCTTTTATGGTGGAATACTATTCCAGTGTTTGAATATACCACAATTTGTTTATCTCTTTATCAGGTGATAGATGTTTGAATTGTTTCTACTTTTTGGCTATTATGAATAATGTTTCTGTAAATGTATGTGTGCAAGGTTTTGTACAGATACATAATTTTAATTATCTTGAGTCTCTACAATTCATTTACTGTCTTATTTACATCCTGCCATTTTCTATACATTTGACATGTGTAGAAGCATGATCAATGACTGCACATATGATATTAATACCTTGCTCCACCTGGACTGCAGTGACTCAGCTCAACAGCCCAAGAAAAGCCCTGTTTTCCCCTTTGATCGATGGAGGCACTCCTTTGGGAACGATCCCCCATGTCCTCCTCACTTGTCGCCAGTATAAAATCCCCTTATTAAGTCAAAAAAAAAAAAAAAAAAAAAAAAACATGCTTTGCTGTTTTACATCTGTGTTGTGTGATTCTACTAGATTGTCTGCCTAGCATAGTACCTACAGAGTTCTTTCTGTCCTGGAGAGTTTGTAAGACTGTCCCATTATTATATTTCTCCTTACCCTTTCCTTTACCATCCATACACTTTTGCAGATATTATCATCATCACCACCACCACCACCACAAGACAACAATAAAAATTATTAATAGGCCAGGCGCAGGGGCTCATGCCTGTAATTCCAGCACTTTGGGAGTCCAAAGTGGGTGGATCACGAGGTCAAGAGATCGAGACCATCCTGGTCAACATGGTGAAACCCCGTCTCTACTAAAAATACAAAACATTAGCTGGGCATGGTGGCACGTGCCTGTAATCCCAGCTACTCAGGAGGCTGAGGCAGGAGAATTGCCTGAACCCAGGAGGCGGAGGTTGCAGTGAGCCGAGATCGTGCCATTGCACTCCAGCCTGGGTAACAAGAGTGAAACTCCGTCTCAAAAAAAAAAAAAATTATTAACAATTATCGAGAGGTAGCTAAATACTAGGTAGTAATTCAAAAGGTTGGAGTAAATCTGTATGTATTTACATGGGAAGATGACATAGTGTAAAAAGAAAAAGCCAACTTACAGAGCAATACATTTAGTAGGATCTCATTAAAAAAAAATACAGAGATGTGTATATATACATATTTATTTGTATATAAATCTCCTGAAATGAAAGGGACCCAAAGGATACATACCAATCTATTAATAGTGGTTTCCTTAGGAAAAGATGGAGTAGAAGGAACAGGAAAGGAAACTTTAAATTTTTTCTGTATATATTTTGGTTTTTGAATCTTTTTACATGAAAATGTATTTTTATATTAATTTGGGTAATATTTTAAATTAATAAAGAGAAAAAATGTAATCACAAATGGAAAATAAGTAAGTTGGAGAAACTGAAAAGGCAGAAAAGGAAAAAAGGAAAAGAACTAGCAGGAAGGAAGAGGGCATAGATATTGTGGCATGTAGAGTGGAAAGTTAATCAGAGTCTTAGTAACAGAATACTCTACAAAAGAGCATTTAAATAAACACAAACATAGACATTTAGATTGTACAACTCTGTGAACATACTAAAAACCACTAACTTTTACATTTTCAATAGGTGAACTGTATGGTTTATAAATTTTATCTCATAAAGTTGTTTAGAAAAGACAGATATCAAAAGTTCCCAGCAACCAGATGTGGCAGCTCAGGCCTGTAATCCCAGCACTTTGGGAGGCTGAAGTGGGCAGATCACTTGAGGTCAGGAATTTGAGACCAGCCTGGCTCACATGGTGAAACTCCATCTCTAGTAAAAATAGAAAAATTAACCAGGTGTGGGTGGCATGCTCCTGTAATCCCAGCTACTCGGGAAACTGAGACAGGAGAATCACCTGAACCCAGGAGGCAGAGTTTGCAATGAGCCAAGATTATGCCACTGTATAAACAATTAAATAACTTTTTAGTATGTGTGTCCCATCTGATACTTGGGACATACTAATCTTGTATCTGAATGTTTTATTTGCTAAATCTGGCAACCCTAAACAGAAGGGGATAAGGTTTGAATCTCTTAGAGTTAAATTGCTTTTTTAGCATCACCAAAGCATTTTGTTTCTAACTGCTGGCTTTGCATGTAACTCCCAATCTCTCATCTCCTATCCCAGGGAAGGTTTTATGATTGAGAAGCACTGAAAGTAATGTCTAGCAGTTCAGTCAAACAAGACTGATTTCACCTTTACTGCATTGATGAAAAATCATTGGTCCTACATTCCAAATGTTGTCAGAGTAGAAAAGCACAGCTCCCAGTTTCCATCTGCCTGGATGTTCCTGTCAGTTTCTGCCCTACAGAAGGGGAGAAGCCGGCCGGGTGCAGTGGCTCACGCCTGTAATCCCAACACTTTGGGAGGCCGAGGCGGGTGGATCACCCGAGGTCGGAAGTTTGAGACCAGGCTGACCAACATGGAGAAACCTCATCTCTACTAAAAGTACAAAAAAATTAGCCAGGCATGGTGGTGCGTGCCTATAATTCCAGCTACTCAGCAGGCTGAGGCAAGAGAATAGCTTGAACCCAGGAGGTGGAGGTTGTGGTGAGCTGAGATCGCACCATTGCACTACAACCTGGGCAACAAGAGTGAAACTCCATCTCAAAAAAAAAAAAAAAAAAAAAAGAGCAAAAGGAGAAGCCAAATATCTCTAACGGGAGTAGGCAATAGGGCCTTTGGTTTTTGGGCATTTCCTGAATTGTGCCAACCAAACCAATCTTCATGGACCTCTGTTAATAAATTGGAATTTTTTTTTTTGCTTATATGATTATTTTGAATTTCTTTAGGCTCTTATCTTTTGAACAATTTTAGACTTGTTTGTGCTTAAGTCAGAAGAATTAATGAAGCCTTAGGGGGGATGGTCAGAATTAGAGGTGTAGGAGATCAATAGTAGCTCAGGATCTGTACCTTTCATGACATTCCAGACTTTAGTGACCTTCCTCTCAAAACTCTTCTTAACACTGCACTCCATCCACCCTCTTCAGCCATGCTGAATATCCTCTAGTTTGCTGACCTTTGCATAGAATGGTCAACAAACCATTAGCCTTAGCTGAGGTTCCTCTTTGAGTCCAGCAGTTCTGTGGTTATATAGATCTTCCCATAAGGAGAAGGTGATTGTCCTCTACTGGAGGAGTTTGGACAGCAATCTGACCCCAATTTAGCAGAACACGTTTCTAAGCATTTTTCACTTGTGTGCTTGTTCATTCAACACATCTTTATTAACTCCAGGGCCTAATGCTGAGCCAAGCAGTAGGCTACAGAGATTTAAAGAAAAGAAAAAAGAAAAAGAAAACATTGTCTCTAATTTTTAAAAAGAATTGACATGAAATTGTATTTATTGTGTACAACATGATGTTTTGAAATATGTATATACCTTCTAGAATGGTTAAATCAAGCTAATTAACGTATGCATTACCTCACATAGTATCTCTGCAGGGAAGGCTTATGGCCTGGGGCAGTTTTTAGTTCTGAGCAAGATGGCCTGGACCTTAGCTTGCTGCTGCTAGTTCATCACTGGGAGTGTCAGATCTGTCTTCTCATGTTAGTGGGAGCTTGGTGGGGCTTACTGCCGCCTGCTACTCCTTCCTTCCTGGGAAATATAAGGCAAGCATAAATCCCACCCCTACTACCACAGGTGGTGCTCTTTTCCTAGTGCCACCTCCTGGCTGAAGGCCAACCAACACAGTCCATTACAGCACCTCCAGATAGAATAACACTGTTATTATTCTATCTGGAAGGAGAAAACTTGTGCCTGACCTCAGCTATCACCATTGCCCGCACCACCCTGGCCAACCAGGAGGTTCTGAGTCTGTTCATGTAACCGGTCATTACTTACTACCACTGGCATTTGAAAAAGCCATCTATAACTAAGGAATCTCACAGAGTCTGTGTCACTGCTCTGCAACCCCTATCAGAGCCAGTGCTGATACCTACTTCTGGGAGACTTGAGGGCAGGTCACATCACCGGATCCCTTACAGACATTCCCTAGTACCAGCCTGGAGTGTGGCAGCCCCACTATTTGGCTAGACCCAGAAGAGCAACAGAATTCATAGTAGTCTGGCTCTCAGGGACTCCTGCTTCTAGGGGAAAGGGGAGTATACAAAATTGAGGGAACACTCCATGGGACAAAAGACTCTGGATGGCAGGACCTGAGTCCCAGTTCTTTCTGCTACTGGAAGTTTCTTTCAGTAGGGGTACCATTGCAGTACTGGGCTTAGCAGGGAAAGTCTACAGCTCTACTCCAACAGCCAGGCACCAACCCTGCTTCTTGTGAATAATTTCAGAGAAGGGGACTTTTTTTCCCTGTCATCCACCATTGCAGACACAGCTGGGGCTTCTCCTATGGGAGCTTGGTGTGAGTACATCTATGCATAGCCTTTCTGGAACACTTCAGGACGACTATATCCCCATAGAAGGAGCACCTCCAGGTTCAGTCTTACACAATAAGTACAGTCATAATTGTTTACTGGGAACATCAACATCCCTGCAGATGAAAAGAGGTCTGATCTGAATAGCTGGAACACGGTCAAGAGTATGTCTGGGAGGTAGATAGCTTTCCTGCTGGCCTGGCAGGAGAGCTGAGGTGGCTCCCACCCTTCCCCCTGATAAGACATTCAGTGTGTCTCACTGAGAGGTCCCCCAGCCACCTCTGACAAGGTTGGGACCTCTGCCCACCATTGGGTATTGCATTTACCCTCCTGCTTTAGTCACACTGGTTTCTATACAGGGATACCTCCCCTGCTGGCCTTAAGCTCAGGCTGTTCAACCCAGTAAATAAAATACTAGGGAAAAATAAGTAAACAAAAAGGTACATACCACAGGGGAATGAGATAAGTAAGCTTCAAGAGAACTCTGCCATTCCAACCCCGTGTGAGGCAGTGAACTTGTTCACACACTGAGTACATTGTTACTACAACAAGCATCTGAGAAGGCCATCATACAAAGACTCCCAATAACCAAGGAACTTACCTAGAATCTTCACCCCTGAAAGCACCAAGAGCCAAATTACGCTGCAGTAAACATTTAAGTCAAATCCTTAAGGGGGTAAAAAAATTTTTTAAAAAACACAGTAAAATGAAAATAAATGCTATAATAACTAGAAGAAATGATCTACCAAAAGAGAAGGAACCAGAAAAATAATTCTGGTAATACAGCAAAACAGGGTTCTATAGCACCCCTAAAGATCACATTAGCTCTCCAGCAATGGATTCAAACCAAGATGAAATCTTGGATGGGCACGGTGGCTCATGCCTGAAATCCCAGCACTTTGGGAGGCTGAGGTGGGCATATCATGAGGTCAAGAGATGGAGACCGTCCTGGCCAAGAGGGTAAAACCCCATCTCTACTAAAAATACAAAACTTAGCTGAGTGTGGTGGCATGCACCTGTAGTCACAGCTACTCTCGGAGGCTAAGACAGGAGAATCTCTTGAACCCTAGAGGTGGAGGTTGCAGTGAGCCAAGATCATACCACTGCACTCCAGCCTGGGTAACAGAGTTAAGACTCCACCTCAAAATTTAAGAAAAGAAAAAAAAGATGAAGTCTTTTTTTTTTTTTTTTTTGTATTTTTAGTAAAGGTGAGGTTTCACCATGTTGGCCAGGTGGTCTTGAACTCTTGACCTCAGGTGATCCACCCATCTTGGCCTCCCAAGGTGCTAGGATTACAGGCATGAGCCATCAAGCCTGGCCAAGATGAAATCTTTGCAATACCAAATAAAGAATTCATATGGTTGATTATTAAGCTTTGATTATTTCCTTGAGTACAAGGAGATACTGGAGAAAGGTGAAAGCCAACACAAAGTAATTTTTTTTTAAATTCAGAATATAAATGAAAAATTTTCTAACGAGATAGATATCTTGAAGAACAGCTAATCAGAACTTCTGGAAATAAAAGACACATTTAGGGAATTACAAAATGCAGTGGAAAGACTTACAAATAGACAAGAACAACTAGAAGAAAGAATTTCAGAGCTTGAAAAAAATTAAAAATGATAAAAATAAATGAACAGGGTCTCCAAAAATATGGAATTATGTAAAATGGCCAAACCTAAGAATAACTGATGTTCCTGAAGAAGTAAAAGCAAAAAGTTTGGAAAACTTATTTGAATGAATAAATGAGGAAAACTTCTCTGACCTTGCTAGAGATTTAGATATCCGAATACAAGAAACACAAAGAAATCCTGGGAGATTCCTTGCAAAAAGGGCATCACCAAGGCATATAATCATCAGGCTATCTAAAGTCAATGTGAAGGAAAGAATTGTAAGAACAGTGAGACAAAAGCATCAGTTAACCTGTAAGGGAAAACTCATCAGACTAACAGCAGACTTCTCAGCAGAAACCTTAAAGCCTGAGGGATTAGGGTCCTATCTTTAGCCTCCTTAAACAGAATAACTGTCAGCCAAGAATTTTGTATCTATGTTTCTTAAATGAAGGAGAAATAAAGTCATTTTCAGACAATGCTGAGGGGTTTGTCACTGTCAGACCAGCCCTACAAGAAATTCTAAAAGGAGTTCTAAATCTTGAAACAAAAGCTTGATAGGCAGCAAAATAGAACCTCTTACAAAGGTAAAATTCACAAGGCCTATGAAACAATAACACAATGAAAAATACAAAGTATCTAGGTAACAGTTAACATGATGAATGGGACAGTATCTCACATCTTAATGTTAAACATAAATTGCTTAAATGCCCCACTTAAATTATACAGATTGGCAGGATGGAGAAAAAAATCACAAACCAAGTATCTGCTGTCTGTAAGAGATTCACCTAACATGTAAGGATTTATATAAACTTAAGGTAAAGTGGTAGAAAAAGATACTTCATGCAAATGGAAACCAAAAGCAAGCAAAAGTGGCTATTCTTACATCAAATAAAACAGACCTTAAAGCGACAACAGTGGTAAAAAAAGACAAAGAAGGCCGTTATACAGTGATAAAAGGATCAATCCAACAAGAAAGTATTACAATCCTAAATTTATATGTGCCTAACACTGGAGCTCCCAGATTCATGAAACAATTACTGCTAGACCTATGAAATGAGGTGGGTAGCAACATAATAATAGTGGGGAGCTTCAGTATTACACTGACAGTTCTATATAGATCATCAAGACAAAGTCAACAACAACAACAACAAAATAGACTTAAATGACACTCTAGAACAAATGGACCTAACAGACATTTACATAACGTTCTACCAAAGATATGCACAATATACATTCTTCTCATCAATACATTTAACATTCTCCAAGCTAGACCATGTGATAGGCCACAAAGCAAGTCTTAACAAATTTATAAACATCAAAATTATATATCAAGTATTATCTCAGACCACAGTGGAATAAAAGTAGAAATTAACTCCAAAAGAAACCCTCAAAACCATACAAAGACATGGAAATTAAACAATCTGCTCCTGAATGATTTTTGGATTAACAATGAAACCAAGATGGAAATTAAAAAATTCTTTTAAATGAATGACAGTAGTGACACAGATTATTAAAACCTCTGAGAAACAGCAAAGAAGTGCTAATAGGAAAGTTTATAGTGCTAAATACCTACATCAAAAAATCTGAAAGATCACAAATTGACAGTCTAATATACCTCAAGGAACTAGAAAAACAACAAACGAAACCCAAAGCTACCAGAAGAAAAGAAAGAATAAAGATCAAAGCAGAACTAAATGAAATTGAAACAAAAAATGCAAAAAATAAATTAAACCAAAAGCTGGTTCTCTGAAAACATAAACAAAATTTATATACTATTTGTTAGATTAACCAAGAAAAGAAGAGAGAAAATTCAAATTAACTTCATTAGAAATAAAACTGGAGAAATTACAATTGACACCACAGAAACACAAACGATCATTTGAGACTACTAACACCACCTCTCTGCACACAAACTAGAAAACCTAGAGGAAATGGATAAATCCCTGGAAACATACAACTCCTAGATTAAATCAGGAAGAAATAGGTCCCCTGAACAGACCAATAACAAACAGTAAGATTGAATGAGTAATAAAAAAAAATTGCTAGCAACAAAAAAGCCCAGGGCCAGATGGATTCTAATGTGAATTCTCCCAGACATTAAGAGAATAATTGGTACCAATTCTAATGACGTGTTTCAAAAGATTGAGAAAGAGGTAATCCTCCCTAAAACATTTTATGAAGCCAGTATCACCCTGATACCAAAACCAGGAAAGGACATTAAAAAAAAAGGAACTACAGACCAATATCCCTGATAAACATGGATGCAAAAATCCTCAATAAAATACTAGCTAACCAAATCAAACAGCACATCAAAAAGATCAAGCAGGTTAATCAAACCTACCATAATCAAGTGGGTTTCATCCCATTGATGCAGGGGTGGTTTAACATATGCAAGTCAATAATTGTGACATATCACATAAACAGAATTAAAAACATATGATTATCTCAGTAGATGCAGAAAAAGCATTTGATAAAAGCTAGCATGACTTTGTGATAAAGACTCTCAACAAACTAGTTATAGAAGGAGACTTGCCTCAAAATAATAAAAGCCATATATAGCAAACACACAGTCAGCATCATACTGAATGGGGAAAAGTTGAAAGTATTCCTCCTGAGAAGTGGAACAAGACAAAGATGCCCACTTTCACCATTTCTTTTTAGTCCATTAGGAAGTCCTAGCCAGAGCAATCAGGCAAGAGAAAGAAATAATGGGCAGCTAAGTTGGAA
The DNA here is from genome assembly GCF_048565385.1 of Saimiri boliviensis. Lineage (NCBI taxonomy): Eukaryota > Metazoa > Chordata > Mammalia > Primates > Cebidae > Saimiri > Saimiri boliviensis. Next base: position 187,526,990 of record NC_133450.1, read on the forward strand.
AAGAGGAACTCAAACAATCTGTTCACTGGTGAGATGGTCATATACCTAGAAGACCTAAAGACTCCTCCAGAAGACTTCTAGATTTAATAAACAAATTTTGTAAAATCTCAGGTTACAAAATAAGTGTATGCAAGTGAGTAGCACTGCTGTACACTAACAACCACCAAGCTAAGAATCACATTAAGAACTCAATCCCTTTTAAAAACAGCTGCAAAAAATATAAAATATCTAGGAATATATTTAACTAAGGAGGTGAAAGATCTCTACGAAGAGAACTATAAAACAATGCTGAAGGAAATCATAATGATACAGACAAATGGAAACACACTCCATGCTCATGGATTGGAAGAATCAATACTGTGAAAAGTCCTGTCAAAATGCCAGCATAATTTTTCACAAAATTAGGAAAAACAATCCTATAATTTATATGGAACCAAAAAAGATCCTGACTAGCCAAAGTAATCCTAAGTAAAAAGGACAAACCTGGAGGCATCACATTACCAGACTTCAAATTATACTCCCGGGCTATAGTTAACAAAACAGCATAGTACTGGTATAAAAGTAGGAACATAGACCAATGGATCAGAATAGAGAACACAGAAATAAATCCAAATACTTAGAACCAACAGATCTTTGACAAAACATACAAAAACATAAATTGTGGAAAGGACACCCTATTTAATAAATGGTTCTGGGAAACTGGTTAGCCACATGTAGAAGAATGAAACTAGATTTCAATCTCTTACCATATACAAAAATCAACTCAAGATGGATCAAGACTTAAATCTAAGACCTGAAACCATAAAAATTCTAGAAGATAACCTTGGAAAAACTCTCTTGGACAATTGGCCTTGGCAAAGAATTCATGACTAAAACCCCAGAAGCAAATGCAACAAAAACAAATAAATGGGACCTAATCAAACTAAAAAGCTTCTGAACAGCAAAAGAAATAATCACAGAGTAAACAGATAACCTACAGAATGGGGGATATATTTGTAAACTCTGCATCCATCAGAGGACTAGTATCATAATCTACAAGCAACTCAAACAGATCAGCAAGAAAACTAGTAACCCCATCAAAAAGTGACCAAATGACGTGATAAGACATTTCTCAGAAGATACACAAATGTCCAACAAACATGAAAAAAATGCTCAACATTACTAATCATCAGGGAAACGCAAATTAAAACCACAATGATATAACATCTTGCTCCGACAAGAATAGTAAAAAAAAATAGATGTTGGCATGGATATGGTGAAGAGAGAAGGATGTGCTTCGAAGTATTTGGCTTATACACTGCTGGTAGGAATGTAAATTAGTACAGTCTCTATGGAAAACAGTATGGAGATTGCTTAACGAACTAAAAATAGGTCTACCATTTGATTCAGCAGTCCCACTGCTGGATATCTACTCAAAAGAAAGAAGTAATTATATGAAAAAGACACGTATACACATGTTTATTGAAGTACAGTTTACAGTTACAAAGATACAGAACCAACCTAACTGCCCATCAACCAATGAGTGGATAAAGAAAAAGTGGTATATATACATCATGGAAAAGTACTCAGTCATAAAAAGGAATGAAATAATGTCTTTTGCAGCAATGTGGTTGGAGCTGGAGGTCATTATTCTAAGTGAAGTAACTCAGGAATGGAAGACTAAATACTGTATGTTCTCATTTGTAAGTGAGAGCTAAGCTGTGAGTACACAAAGGCATACAAAGTGGTAAAATGGACTTTGGAGACTCAGAAGGGGGAGGGCATGAAGGGAGTGAGGGATAAAAAACTACGTATTGGGTATGGTATACATTGCTTCGGTGATGAGTGCACCAAAATCTCAGAATTCACCACTATATAATGCATCCATGTAACCAAAAACCACTTGTACCTCAAAATTATAACTAAAAATATTTTAATGGGTTTTTAAAATTAACATGCAATTGTATATACTTATTGTGTACAACAAGTTTTGAAATACATACACACACAATCCCTTCCAGAATGGTTAAATCAAGCTTATTAACATATACATTACCTCATAGAGTTGTCATTTGGTGATGAGAGCACTTAAAATCTACTGTTTGAGTTTTTCAAGAATACAATGTATTGTTATTTATTATAGTCACCATGTTGTACAATACATCTCTGGAACTTACTCTTCCTAACTGAAATTTGTAACCTTTGATCAACATTTCCCCAACTCCTCCCTCATCACTGTCCCACCCCCGGTAACCATCATAATATCCAGCCATAAAAAAGAGGTAAATCCTGTCATTTGCAACAACATGGATGAATCTGGGGAACATTATGTTAAGTGAATAAACCAGACACAGAAAGACAAATACTGTAGGATCTCACTCATATGTGGCATCTAAAAAAGCTGATCTCCTGGTCTCTACCTATAAGGAGCTCTTTGTTTAGTGCGAAAAAGCTGGTATTGTAAGTAAGTATGGTAAGTAAGTTAAATATAAACCATGGGATGTAGCTGTGGGTAGACTGAACCAGAAACATGTAATGAAATGGTGGTGAGAAAGCAAATTGTTACTGCTTCTTCTTCAGGGCAATGGATACTGGCCTTTTCCATGATGACTCTCTGCCACATCATTTAACTATTCTTCTTACCGTGTATTTTTTTTTAGAGATGGTGTCTTGCCCAGGCTGGGTCTTGAACTCCAGGGATCAAGCTATCCTCCTACTTCAGCCTCCCAAAATTCTGGGATTACAGATATAAGCCACCATGCCCAGTCATTTTGCAATTCCTTACATGAAAATATCTGGTGGCTATGCTCCAGCTATCTCAGAAATGAAGTCTGGAGAGATGAAAAATAAATTTTATTGTGTACTAAAGACTTTAAGCCATACGGTTAGTTAAAATCTACTGATAGCTATAATGTTTTAGATTGTTATTTGACTACCATAGGATAAATTGTGATTATTTGGAATCTGTCTGAGAAATTCCAGTATTCTTAATGCAAATTGACTCTGTATTAGTTCATTCTCATGCCACTATAAGGAAACCCAAGATGGAGTAATTTATAAAGAAAAGAGGCTTAATTGACCACAGTTTCCACATGGCTGGGGAGGCCTCAGGAAACTTAACAATCATGGCAGAAGGCACCTCTTCCTTCACAAGGCAGCAGGAGAGAGAATGATGCAAGCAGGAGAAATGCCAGAGACTTATAAAACCATCAGATCTCCTGAGACTCATTCGCTATTATGAGAACAGCATAGGGGAAACTCCCCCATGATCCAATTACCTCTACTTGGTCCCACCTTTGACTCATGGTGATTATGGGATTACAATTTAAGGTGAGATTTTGGGTGGGGTCACAGCCAAGCCATATCAGTCTCCAACTAATCTGACCTGAAATTAGCCATTTGTCTGTCCCCTTGCAGCTGTCTTATTTTTAGAGACAGGAAAAGAACATTTCTATGACAGCCATTAAATGACTTGGCTGAAATCACCTAGGCCTATTAATCTAGAATTACAGCAAGGGGTCATTGTTAAATTTGCCTTGCCAGCACTTGGGCTTAATGGAACTGTAAATACAGTAGTATATGGAGAGTAAGCCTTGACTAATCTATTAGAGAGTTGTACTCCAGAAGATCATCTCGTTGTTCTTTCATTAGCTGGGAAATCCCATTTGTGATCAGTTCCTCATTGTGAGCAAGGAAATATTTGCTCAGAATCTCCTAAGCCTGGTTGCCACCTGACTAACTGGTCTTCATTCCTTGTCTGCCTCCCTCTTCCTTTTCCTGGTTACTTACATTTCATTTGTTGTAGTGGAGCGAGCATAAAAAGTCAACACCAAGACAAAAGTATGCCAAATTGCAGGGTCTTTATTGCCGGCGGCCACAGAGGACTTGCGTCTCTCCAACCCATAGCTCCGAAAGGACGGTGTCAAGACCTTTTATAGCCATTAAAAATCACCTTGGGAGTGAGAGTGAGGGGCGGGGGTGGGGGTGAGGGGCTTCAGACATTCTGAGGGCTTGTGGATTCTGTAAATCACCTTCTGGGCAGAGATGAGGGTGAGGGGTTCCGGACATTCCAGTGGATTCCTGGGCGAAGATGAGGGTGAGGGGCTCTGGACATTCCAAGGACCAGGGACTTTTTGACATTCTGATTGTTGCTTAAGTGGTTCACAAAAGTTAAGATTAGCATTTGTTTACATATTGTCTGGGTAGGGTGGTGATTACAGTCCTTTATTACTTATTCATATTTGGGTTATAGAGAGCAGTTTCAACAGAAAGCTGAGGTATGGTTGAGGTATGCAGGTTTATGGGGCTTTTTACCATGTCACACAGTGTGCTACTTTCTCTTGTTCCATCTTACAGAGTTCATTTTCCATTTTAGTTTCTGCCATTTCCTTGCCTAGAATAATCGCCAATCTTCTGTAGTTGTAACCCCTAAAACCTGAGATTATATTACATATATTGCATAAGAGCTAAGTTTTTTACCCTGGCATTTGAGTCAAAACTCTAAGCATTATATCCTTAAACAGAGGCTTCTACTATTTTGATACTTTTACTACCTTTTTACCAAGTAGACTGAGAATTCTCCTCACTAGACTATGGCTTTTGTACACTTCTTCTCTACTACCTGTATTAGCCTAGTGCATCCAAGAAGATAGCTGAAAGTTCAAAATCTATTTTGGGCACAGACAGCTCTATCAATGATGCATATGGAATCTCCTTGACATATCATAAGATAAATAACAAAATATAACATTTAATGTGTACTTTTTGTTGTTGTTGTTAGAGGCAGGGTCTCCCTCTCTCAGTCTGAAGTATAGTGGCATGATCAAGCTCACTGTAGCCTCCAACTCCTGGGCTCAAGCAATTCTTCCACCTCAGCCTCCCATGTAGCTAGGACTACAGGTGTGTACCACCATGTCCAGCTACATTAAAAAATATATTTTTTTGTAAAGACAGGATCTTGCTATGTTGACCAGGCTGATCTTGAACTCCTGGCCTCGGGTAAGCTTCGCACCTCAGCCTCTCAAAGTGTTGGGATTACAGGCATGAGCCACTACACCCAGCCTAATATGTACTTTTGGGTGGTTTTTATTTTTCATTTATTTATTTATTTTTCGTTCAGCTTTCTCAAATTGAAAATGTGTACTTTTGATATGTCAGGCAGCAGATAGGTGCTTCACATTTATCATCTCATTTAGCCCTATTAGCATATACAGTAGGTTTTACTACCCTATTTTATTCATCAAGAAACTAAAGCCAAGAAATGAAAAGTGACTTACCCTATGTCACTTAACAACTTAGTCACAGAGTCCAATCTTGAATAGCTAAAATTTCCTGAGCATTTTTAATTATTAGAAATTGTTCTAAAATGTTTTGTATGCCTTAGCTAATTAATCCTCCCAGTAACCTTATGAGTAGGTATTATTATCATTTCCATCTTACAGATAAATAAAATGAGTCTCAGAGAGGTTAAGTTACTTTCTCAAGGCTAAGAAATCTGGCTTTCTAGCCCCTACTTCCTCTTCTCCTCCTGTTGAAAATCCTACTTTCCTTTTTCCTTCTGTCTTCATGGCAGGCTTGCCATCAAAGAGCCAAAACAAGGTGACGGTTAATCCTGCCCCCACTTTGGAGTCTCAGTCGGTCTTCACCAACTCAGGCTCTGAAGATTTGAGCCCTGGCATCCTGACTCAATTATCTGTGTTCTTAACCACTATGGGAGCTTGCTATATTTTTAAACTTGAAGTCTACTGCACATTTTATAACACCAGGCTGTCTCACTTCACCAAGATATCTGACCCTTTTAGTTCAGTTATTTAACCATGCCCAGGCCAGCTTTTGGCACAGGTCCTTTGAAAACAGTTTTTCACTGAATAGGCTGTAGACTCAACCCTCAGTTCCTAATGGAGAATGAATTTTCCACAGTCACTAGTGGCTAGAAGTAGGTGTTTATCCCCTGAGTGCCATAGCTAGGACCTCTTCAACTAGACCATTTCCTAGACTCTCCTTGTCTCAACTAATTCCCAATCTTCTGTCATTCTAACCTCTCACCCATAACTCACATTTGTCATTCTTGTTTCAGCCAAACAGGAATAAGCTTTGAATTAACAAGTAATGGGGAAAACATTTAGTCACCCAGTCTTCTTTCACAGTATTTATATGTTCCAGGGAATCTTGAATTACTCTTTATTATGTAGTCTGAAAACTTTCTTCCTGCCTTCAAGATCTCAAACAAGACTAGTTACTTTCTTTCCTTAAAGCCTGCCTTTTTTTTTTCTCTCTCTCTCAGACATTTAGTTTATTCTCTTAGTTGTGCAAAGTAATGTTTTAACCACTTTTCTCATAATTCCTTCTTTTCTTTCATCATAGGCCTCTTAGGAAATCTGCCTTTCTAGCCCCCAGTTCCTCTTCTGATGAAAATCCCGCTTTCCGGCCGGGCGCGGTGGCTCAAGCCTGTAATCCCAGCACTTTGGGAGGCCGAGGCGGGTGGATCACGACGTCGAGAGATCGAGACCATCCTGGTCAACATGGTGAAACCCCGTCTCTAATAAAAGTGCAAAAAATTAGCTGGGCATAGTGGCGCGTGCCTGTAATCCCAGCTACTCAGGAGGCTGAGGCAGGAGAATTGCCTGAGCCCAGGAGGCGGAGGTTGCGGTGAGCCGAGATCGCGCCATTGCACTCCAGCCTGGGTAACAAGGGCGAAACTCCATCTCAAAAAAAAAAAAAAAAAAAAAAAGAAAATCCCGCTTTCCTTTCTCCTTCTTTCTTCATGGCAGATTTGTCATCAAAGAGCCAGAATAAGGTGATGGCTAGTTTGCCCCTACTTGGGAGTCTCAGTCTGTCTTCAGCAACTCATGCTCTGAACCTTGGGATCTACTGCTTTACTTTACTCTTCAACTCAAAGAGGGAGATATGTGTTCAGTATTCAGTTGTTGTGTAGAGCCTGGACTCCAGGCATCCCTCGGAACTAGTGAGAGAATGGCCTTTTGCACCCAGATAAGTTACTGACAGAGCCTGTTAGACCTTGTTAGGTTAAAAAATAATCAGTGATATTTACGATTCAATTTAATAAGAAATGTGAAATCCAATAAGAAAATATTATAACTTTATCAAGAGTTATAAAATAATATTTTTAAACAAATGGAGAGATTGTACTGGTCTGAAGGGATAAATGGCATGGGAGAAACTGATTTTATTCATCAATCAATTAATACATTGAGTATGAACATAGCCTGTTCAGGGACTGGAGAATCTCAACACTAGTAGAAATCCCAGTACTTCTCTGGTGCCCTGCCTTGATCAAGTAGCTATCTGTGCCCCCCCAAGAAAGTCCCTGCAAAAAAGGCATAGGCTATATAGCAGCTCTAAATCCTAGATGTGACTGAATTATCTGAGCTGTGTATATACCACTGCTTTGGTGACGCTAAGCTGCAATGATTAGCAGAAGTTCTTTTATCACACAATTGTAGATAAGCCACTAACGAATCAAAATAAAGCTCCACAAAATATTCTATCATTGCCGTCTCACATAAGTATAAAACTTCTCCCATCATTATTCAGCTAGTAATTATCCTAGTGACCATTCATCCTAATAATCACAAGTATAAAATATAACAAGAAAGAAATGTCCTACTCTAGTAAAACAAACCACAAGCTGCATAGCTGGGTTGTAAGCATAGTCCAGAGAAGACTCATAGCCATTTGTTTATGTATTGCTGGTAAGCTGACTATATAGACATGATCATCATGCATAAAGGAGTGGCCTCCCAGGAGGACACCAACAGCTGTCTCTCTGTCTCTCTCACAGGAATATAGCATGTTACCAGATAGGAGACTAATATTGCAAAAATATCAACTCCATTCAAATTATTGTGTATAATCTAAATCTGCTTACTCTGAAATTCTTGGGTAAACCTAGCTGAACATCCCAGTTTTTTTTGTTGTTGTTTTTGTTTTTTTTTTAACCTTGCAGGATGGTTTATTCCAAAGCTGCGGACAGGGGCAGTTAAGAAGAAAGAGGTGACTCGTGTGGAACCTGCTACACAAATGCCTTTCTTCCAAGAAGGGCTGTGGTGTTCAGGCCCCCCAGGCGGCCAGCCCCTCAGCAGGGCACCACGGCTAATGCTGCCTGGATCGCAGGGACATCCCAGTTTTACCTTGGTCACAATTTGTACAAATGGTAATTACAAAGAAAAAAACCTCTAGTAGATACAGAAAAGAGAAAGATAGGAATCAAACATCACTACAAAAAGTCATCAAATTACAAAGGAAGACAGCAAGAGAGGAATAAAAGAACTACAAAATACTCAGAAAACAATTAACAAAATGGCAATAGTGAATACTTACCTATCTATAATTACTTTAAATGTAAATAGATTGAATTGTCCCATCAAAAGACTGACTAGAGTGGTTGAATGAATAGAAGATCTAACAGTATGCTACCTACAAGAGAGTCACTTTAGCTTTAAGGACATACATAGACTGAAAGTGAAGGTATGGGAAAAGATATTCTGTGCAAATGGTAACCAAAAGAGGGCAAGGGTGGCTATACTTGTGTCAGACAAACCTGTCATAAAAGACAGAAAGTTCATCATGTAATGATAAAGAGGTCAATTCATCAATAGTATATAACACCAGAGAATATAAATGCATCCAACAAGAGAGCACTTAAATATATAAGGCGTAGCTTAACAGAACTGAAGGGAGAAATAGACAGCAGTACAGTAATAGTAGAGAACCTCAGTAATCCACTTTCAACAATAGAATCATTCAGAAAGAAAATTGAGGAAACAGTGGACTTGAATAACACTATGACCAAATGGACCTAACAGCTATATACAGAACATTCCATCCCAAAACAGCACAATACATTGTTCTTTTCAAGTACACATGAATCTGTTCTCTAGGATAAATCATACGTTGGGCCACAAAACATGTCTTAACAAACGTAATAAGATTGAAAGCATATTGTCTTTTCTACCCATATGGTATGAAACTAGAAATCAGTAACAGGAGGAATATTAGAAAATTCACAAATATTTAGAAATTAAACAGCATACTTCTAAGCAACCAATGGATCAAAAAAGAAATAAAAATGGAAATAAAAATGTCTTTATACAAATGAAAACATAGCAAAACTTATAGGATGCAGCAAAAGTTGTTCTAAGAGAGACGTTCATAGCAATAAATGCCTACATTAGAGAAAAAAAAGAAAAATCTCAATTAAACAACCTACCTTTACACCTTAAGGAACTAGGAAAAGAAGAAAAAACTATGCCCAAAGTTAGCAGAAGGAAGGAGTTAGAGTAAAAATAAATAAAATGGAGAATAGAAAAACAATAAGAAAAATTAATAAAACTAAAAATTGGTTTATTGAAAAGATCAACACAATTGGCAAACCCTTAAGTAAATTTTTAAAAGAAGGCCGGGCACGGTGGCTCATGCCTGTAATCCCAGCACTTTGGGAGGCCGAGGCGGGTGGATCACGAGGTCAAGAGATCGAGACCATCCTGGTCAACATGGTGAAACCCCGTCTCTACTAAAAATACAAAAAATTAACTGGGCATGGTGGCGTGTGCCTGTAATCCCAGCTACTCAGGAGGCTGAGGCAGGAGAATTGCCTGAACCTGGGAGGCGGAGGTTGCAGTGAGCTGAGATCGCGCCATTGCACTCCAGCCTGGGTAACAAGAGTGAAACTCCATCTCAAAAAAAAAAAAAAAATTTTTAAAAGAGAAGACTCTAAATCCAAAATGAAAGAGAAAACATTACAACTGATTCCACAAAAATAAAAGGGATCATAAGAGACTATTATTTTAATGTATTATTTTATTTATTTATTTATTATTGCATTTTAGGTTTTGGGGTACATGTGAAGAACATGCAAGATTGTTGCATAGGTACACACATGGCTAAAAAACAAGCCGGGCATAATGGCTCATGCCTGTAATCCCAGCACTTTGCGAGGCTGAGATGGGCGGATCATGAGATCAGGAGTTCGAGATCAGCCTGGCCAATATGGTGAAACCCCATCTCTACTAAGAATGCAAAAATTAGCTGAGTGTGGTGGCACATGCCTATAATCCCAGCTACTCAGGAGACTGAGGCAGGAGGATTGCTTGAACTGGGAGGCAAAGGCTGCCGTGAGCCAAGATCGCACCACTGCACTCCAGCCTGGGCAGCAGAGCAAAACTCGATCTCAAAAACAAAACAAAATAAAAACAAAATCTCCCAATAAACAAAAGCCCAGGACCAGATGGCTTCACTGGTGAATTCTGTCAAACATTTTAAAAAGAATTAACACTAGTCCATCTTAAACTCTTCCTAAAATTGAAAAAGAGACAACACTTTCAAACTCATTTCATGATGCCAGCATTACTCTGATACGAAAGCCAAAGACACTACAAGAAAAGAAAATAATTGGCCAATACTTCTGATAGATGCAAAAATCCTCAACAAAATACTAGCAAATAAATCCAGTATCACAGTAAAAGAATCGTATATTAGGCCAGGCGCGGTGGCTCAAGCCTGTAATCCCAGCACTTTGGGAGGCCGAGGCGGGTGGATCACGAGGTCGAGAGATCAAGACCATCCTGGTCAACATGGTGAAACCCCGTCTCTACTAAAAATACAAAAAACTAGCTGGGCGTGGTGGCGCATGCCTGTAATCCCAGCTACTCAGGAGGCTGAGGCAGGAGAATTGCCTGAGCCCAGGAGGCGGAGGTTGCGGTGAGCCGAGATCGCGCCATTGCACTCCAGCCTGGGTAACAAGAGCGAAAACTCCGTCTCAAAAAAAAAAGAAAAGAAAAGAAAAAAAAAAGAATCGTATATTGTGACCAAGCAGGAATTATCCCTAGAATACAAAGATCACATAACGTATGCAAATCAATCAGTGTGATATACCACATTAACAGAGTGAAGGATAAAAACTGCATTATTATCTCAATAGATACAAAAAAAGCATGTGGTTGATTTTCAACAAGGACATTATAACTATTCATTGGGAAAAGAATAGTCTTTTCAACAAATGGTGCTGGTAGAACTGAATATACACATACAAAAATATAAAAATTAAAATGGACCCTTACTTTACACCATACACAAGAATTAATGCAAAATAGATTAAAGACTTAAATGTAAGAGTTAAAACTATAAAACTCTTTTTAATTTTATGTATTTATTTATTTTTGGAGACAGGTTCTTCTCACTCTGCTGCCCAGACTGGAGACAGTGGTACAATCACAGTTCACTGGGCAGTCTCTATCCTGGCCTCAAGTGGTCATCCCACCTCAGCCTCCTGGAATAGCTGGGATCACAGGCTGCACTGTCATGCCTGACTAATTTTTTTAGTTTTTGTAGAGATACAGTCTCACTATGTTTCCCAGGTTGGCCTTGAACTCCTGGGCTCAAGCAGTCCTCCTGCTTCAACCTCCCAAAGTGCTGGGATTGCAGGTGTGAGCCACTGCATTACAGGTGTGAGTACAGGGATTACAGGTTGTAAAACTCTTAGAAAAAGAAATAGGAGTAAATTCTAATGACCTTGGATTAGCAATGTTTTTTTTTTTTTAACTGTGACGCCAAAAACAAAAGGGACCAAAGAAAAAACAAACAGGACTTCATCAAAATTAACAACTTTGGTGCTTCAAAGCAAACTATGAAGAAAATGAAAAGACAACTCAAAATGGTACAAAAGATTTGCAAATCATGTATTTGATAGGGGCCTTCTACCCAGAATATAAAGAACTCTTACAGTTCAGTGATAAAGAGACAAATAACCCAATTTTAAAATGGTCAATAACATGGACTTGTTTCTCAGGAAAAAAAAAAAAAAGGTCAGTAACATAAACAGGGGAACAATAAACATTATGGACTACCAGAGGGGGAGGGGCTGTGGGCACAATATACCTATGCCACAGACCTGCACATGTAACCCCTGTATGTGAAACAAAAGTGGAAATTTTTTAAAAAATGGTCAAAGAATCTGAATAGATATTTCTTCAAAGAAGAAATATGCAAATAGCTAATAAGCACATGAAAAGATACTCAACGTCATCATTAGTCATGAGGGAAATGCTAACCAAAAGCATAGTGAGATACTACTTCACAGCCTTTAAAATTGCTAAAGTAAAAAGCATGGGCAGTAACAAGTGCTGGAGAGAATGTGGAGAAATTGGGACACGCATACATTTGAGAAGGGAATGTAAAATAGTACAGATACTGTGGAAAACTGTTTGGCACTTCCTCAAAAATTGAACATAAAGTTGACATTTGACCTATTGATTCTACTCCTAGGTATATACTACAGAGGAATGAAAACATGTTCACACAAAAACTTGTACAGGAATGTTCATAGCTGTATTCTTCACAGTAGCCAAAAGGTAGTAACAAAGCAAATGTTCATCATGGGTGAATAGAGAAATACAATGTGGTACATCCAAACATTGATGTATTGTTCAGACTTAAAAAGGAATGAAATACTGATACATACCACAACATGAATGAGCCTTGGAAACATTTTTCTAAGTGAAAGAAGCTAGTTTCAAAAGACCACATATTTTATGCATCTGTTAATGCAAAATGTCCAAAATAGACAAATCCACAGAGACAGAGAATAGATTAATGTCCACTAGGGACTGAGAGGAGAGGTAAGAATTCAGAGTACAGGTATGAGGTGTCCTTGAGGGATGATGACTATGCTCTGGAATTAATTATGATGGTTGTATAACCATGAATATGCTAAAAGCCAATCAACTGTACACTTTCAGGGGTTAATTTTATATTATATGAATCATAGCTAAAAAAAAAAAAAAAAAAAAAAAACTTGAACAATTGCAGGGTTTGGTTTCTAGGACCTGGAGCCAGAAACTCCTCTTGGAGGAGTGAATCAGGTAGTTCAAGATCAGAGTAGGAGTGTGTAGCCTAGGAAATAATTTTTGATGGCCAAGGGAGGAAGTTTCTTTTTAATCTTGGGAGCCTTGGGGTAAGGAGGATCTTAGAGGGCCAGAGGAACTTTAAAGTAGATATTCAGTACAACTCAGAGGCAGAGGGGTCGCTACAGCCCACTCTCTGAGGGGGCAAATTCTATGGAGACATCACCTAGGAATTACTAGAAGCATTAAGGGTAGAAGGCTTAGCAGTGGTGTCAGCCTTCAGGCTAATATCTAGATTGCTTGGTATAATATACAGGCTTAAGAGAACTGGGAAGCACTTAATCCATATCATCTAAATAATTAAGGCATCTTCTCCTCCAGAAATACCTCTGTGTCCTACTTTCCCTGACTTCCATCCCCTCTTCTGTGCACCTCCAACTTGTATCTCTGCCCTAACATTAGATTGAAATTTTATTTGTCTTTCCTACTAGGAATAGGAATACCAAGATGGTCAGGGATGATATTTTCCTCATCTCATAACTCTAGGACCTAGCACAGGGCCGAACCTACCAAGAACTCAGTAAATGCTTGCTGAACCAAGGAAGAACCAGATATTATAGGAATATTTCATTTCATTCAGGATAGAAAGATCTATTGATTATATATATATATATATATATATGTTTTCATAACATGGTAACAGGCTCACTATTTGTAATAGTTTGTAACAAACACCTCTGTTTTGATTGGATGATTTTTTCAAGTAGTTATCAGGCTTACTCATACTACACTTAAGTCCTTGAAGTCAGAGACTTTCTTATTTATCATTTTATCCCTCCACAGCATTTAGTACACTGGCTTCTGTGCAATAGATGATCAATCATGATGTATTAATTTAAACTTAGTTAAGCAAGTTTAGGACAAGCTGGCTTGGAAAAGAGCTTCAGATATATTAAGACAAAGAGCTAAAATTGACTTATGAGGGAAGGCTGGGTTTCTGTGCTTGCCAGTAAAGTTGGTGCAGACCATCTTGTTGTCCATGGAGACATAATCTAGGAAGTACTAGAAGCATTGATGGTGGAAAACTCCTCAGTAGTTACTTGTCCCGTTGCCTCCAGAAAGCTTGAATTGGATATTTTTATTTTTATTGTTCCTTGATTCTTCTGTCTGTGATTAAAGAGACAAAAATCCCATGTTTAAACAGATATCTTCAGCAAGAAAGTGTGGGGATATAGTGAAGTCTTCACTAGCAGCCAGCATCCCAGTCTGATCTACAGAGGGGTATCCTTCTCATTATTTATCCCATCTTTTTTCAGAACATGAGAGGTGTCTGCAAGCCAACAACAAATTCCACAGAAGTTTTGGATATCCGGTGAGTGTCATGCCCCTGGCTGTTTCAGAAGTGGGCCAGTATTCTGTAATATTCTTCTTTGTTGGAGGAGCATGAAATTCTTTGTAGATGTGGATGCTATAACACAGATTCTATTGCACTTTCTCTCAAGCTCCTATACAATGAGTGGTGCAATGAAGGCTCAGAAACCAAAGTTAATCCAGTGACCTAAGCTAGGGAACATCTCAGATTTCAGGTTTACATATAATTCCCAGAAAATAAATACTATAGCTTTTTCTTGCAGAAATGAAAGCATAGTTCTACAATTTTCTTTTTTCATTTAGACATTTATCTATGACAACACATATAGATATCCCTCATTCATTTAATAGTGACATTATTTTCCATTATGTTGATAAACCTTATTTAGTCAGTCTCCTATTGATGAACATTTTAATGTCTCCAGTGTTTTGCTATGATAAATGTTGTTGAATGAACACCATTACACATATATTTTGGCACATTTGTGTAACTCTATCTTATAAAAGTTTCCTAAAAGTAAATTGGCTGTGCCAAAAGAATACCACACTAAAAATTAAAATTTGTCAGAGGCCAGATTGCCCCCAAAAAGAATTATATCCATTTATGTTTCTACTTAAATTAGAGACTGCCCATTTCTCCACGTTCCTGTCAAAGTGGTTATCATCAATCTTTTTCATCTTTGTCAGCTCTTAGAAGAAAATGACATTCATGTTAATTAGCCTTTTCTATTTCTTTTTCTGGAAAATACCTATTGATGATCTTTGCCCACTTTCTATTGGATTGTCCATTTTTCACTTATTCATGTATCTCTAAGTAATTCACAAAAAGATATATATTGAAAAGTTATGCTCCAGTACTCCATCCTTGTCCTTATCTGCTCCCCTGAGGGAACCACTGTTAGTTTTTTTTGTGTGTATTAAGCAGTGTTTCTTTGTGCAACTAAAGCAAATTCAAAGATATATTCTTTCTTTTCTATTTTTACACTATTCTGAACCTTAATGTATCCTGGAGATGTTTTCATTATAATTTTATAATAGTTTTGTCCTTTTTCAGCTATAATATGTAGTATTTTCTCTGCAGATTTAACATATTTTATTTAACCAGTTCCTTTTAAATGGACATTTGGGTTGTTTTTAATCTTCTGTGATCACAAGCAGTTATTTTATACATATATAAGTAATTATATATATAGTCATATATGTTTGTGGTCTCTGTGGGCTGTTTATGATTTCTGAGTAAGAGTGGTATATTATTATATTCTCACACTGCTATTAATAACTACCCAAGACTGGGTAATTTATGAACAAAAGAGGTTTAATTGACTCACAGTTCCTCAGGCTTAACTGGAAGCATGACTGGGAGGCCTCAGGAAACTTACAATCATGATGGAAGGTGAAGGGTAAGCAAGCACCTTCTTCACGTGGTGGCAGGAAAGAGAGAGAGAAAATGAGGGGGATTCCACACTTTTAAACCATCAGATCTCATGAGAACTCCCTCACTATCACAAGAATAGCATGGGGGATCTAATTACCTCCTACCAGGTCCCTCCGCAACATTGGGAATTACAATTCAACATGAGATTTGGGTGGGGACACAGAGCCAAACCATATCAAGTGGTTTGGATAATAATAATGTCCAAGATATGACTATGAGAGCAGGTTTTTCTCTTCTCTGTCTTCTAAACCTGCTTAAGAAGGAGTGAGGAGAGTAAATCTAGGTTTTGGCATCAGACAGATCTGAGTTTGAATATAGCTCAGCCACTACTAACCTTAATGTCTTAGGCAAGTTTGTTAACTTCTCTAATCTTCAGTTCTTTCATCTGTAAAATGGGCATAATAAAGTTCACGTTGCATGGTGGTCATAGGAATTAAATATGGTTCTGAAAATGTTCTGTTTCTCCAAGAAACTATTAATCCTTGGGAAAAGGATATCTCATTTATCTCTGCATACGCAGTTTCTATCACAATGTTATGCACACAGCCAACATTTAATAAATGTATATTGAATATTTAATGAGTGAATGAACAGATTTGACTGATTCTGATATATTTAACACCATTTCATTTACCTGGCCCTGAGCATTGCTCATTTTCCTGTTTCTCTAATTTCTTCCACTGTGACTCATTGTCCTCTTCCCTACTCCTAACTACTGATTCTCATTATATCCTTTGTCTTTTATTCTCTTCTGTTTCCCCAGTTAACTTTCAGTCCCATGACACTGCCCAAAGAAAACAATAACCAAACCAAAATTCACCACCTCTATCATGTTTAAATTTTATCACCTCTGCCTAAGGGACTAAACTCTAAGGAAGTTCACAGTTAAGGAGATGTTCTTAGGATAATGTTTCTGGTTTTACATTTAAGAGCAGAACAAAACACTCTAGTTGCAAAGTTAGTAAAGAAATACCTGTACTTTGTCTTGAGACAGAATGCTACCTGTGTGAGTAGAAACTTGAAATTTATTAAATGGCTATAAAATCAAATGGAAAATAAACAGTGAAGCCTAGCTACATCAGTAAGGCCACCTCTCAGAAGATCTTTGGGTTCAAGTATCAGAGCCATCAGGACTTAGACACTGAGAAATTCAAAGTTATGATCAAAGAAAGCTATTTCCATGTTAGAATTATATATTCATATGACAAGAAGGGCCCTTAGAGATCATTTCACTAGAATTTCATTCAAGACAGACCACGAGCTTCTCAGGAAGAGATCCTGCCTAATTGTTTTTCAGCCTCCACTAGTACAGTCCAGTATAGGGACTGTGAACAGAGCAAACCTTGAGAAATGCAATAGTGTCTGATTGATTATTATTTGGAAAATCTTGGAGAAAACACCGAGGAAATCTTAGTTTTTGCTTGGATCTCTGAACTCCTAAGTGCTAAGCTATTGGACCAGCTTCTCTAAGGAAATAGGCCTTGGGCAAGGCTTGGCTGGATAGCCTAACTTTCTGGGACACAAGATTCGGGTTTTAGTCTTAGGGCTGAATAGTTTTAATTCTCTGAGGGAAAGACTTTGATGTCCTCCTAAGGCAGGGCCTAGCAAGATTCTTCATGCTTGAGCAGTATTTATACTCCAGGCAAGCAGGTAGGTTATTCTTTTTTTTTTTTTTTTAACTTTTTTTTTTCCTTTTTTTTTTTTTTTTTTTTTTTGAGACGGAGTTTCGCTCTTGTTACCCAGGCTGGAGTGCAATGGCGCGATCTTGGCTCACCGCAACCTCCGCCTCCCGGGCTCAGGCAATTCTCCTGCCTCAACCTCCTGAGTAGCTGGGATTACAGGCACGCGCCACCATGCCCAGCTAATTTTTTGTATTTTTAGTAGAGACGGGGTTTCACTATGTTGACCAGGATGGTCTCGATCTCTTGACCTCGTGATCCACCCGCCTCGGCCTCCCAAAGTGCTGGGATTACAGGCGTGAGCCACCGCGCCCGGCCCTTTTTTAACTTTTATTTACGTTCAGGGGTACATGTGCAGGATGTGCAGGTTTGTTACATAGGTATGCCTGTGTCATGGAGGTTTTTTGTGCAGATTATTTAATCACTCAGGTATTTAGCCTAGTATCCATTAGTTACTTTTATTCTTTTGTTCTGTCCTTTCAAAGGGAAGAGGTAGGAGATAAGCCCTGAACTTAGGGAAGTATTTGGTCTTATTCTTATGCTTTTAGAGCTCTTAAATTTGAGCTCTGACATCTTAGAACAAATGATTTAAGATTCAAAGGTAGAAAGTAAGATGCTCCTGTGAACATCCTGAGATCAGAAGTGAGAAAGTAAACAAGTTTCCATTTTCACTCAGCAAAATAATAGCTTGGATGAGCCAAAACTCTTTAAATCCTCTTAGGACGATTAAGGGCCAAATGATTCTCCAATGCTGACAGTGACCAGTATAGAAACCTTCAGTGGGCTAGGGTTGAAAGACAGTTCTTTGCTTTTACCATCTAACATCCTTCAACATTGCAAAAAACATGGAAAAGCACACCAAATTGAGTTTGCCAGGCTAAGAAAGCCCCGTTAGAGAGCTCTGGATACAGCACCTCCATTTCCTCATCCTCAAAAGTACTCCCCCCATAGGGTTGTTGTGAGAAGTAGATGAGTTGCTACATATAAAATGCTGCAACAGTGCCTTTCACATAGTAAGTACTCAATAAATGTAACTTTTTATTGATTTGATCATCATTATTACCATCAGTAACATCAATAAACAACAACTCTATCAGGGCAGAGATATATTCCCCCAAAGAAAGTACCATACAGAGCAACCTGGCCATCTTTCTACCCTTGAGGCCTTTCTAGGCCTCAAGGAAAAGGGGAAATTAGAGATTCCTTCCCTCTGCCCCTCCCTGTGGTGGTGGGGAGGGGGATAAAGGGGACTTTGGTGGCTTTTTCTCATTTCACTCAGTGGTCTTGGTCTTTTTGTAGGGGAGGGGTAGACTGGGAGGTAGGGGTAGCGGCTTATCAACCCAGTTTTGAGCTGTCTTTTGTCTAATTGTGTATTTCTTATTTGCTTGTTTGTTTACTCACAGAAAAATACCATCAAGACCTCAAAATATAATGTCTTTAATTTCCTGCCCCTGAACCTATTTGAACAGTTCCAGAGACTTGCAAATGCGTATTTCCTCATTTTGCTAATTTTACAGGTATTGCCTTTTGGGCCCTTTTCCAGAGAGTATTTTATGAACTTCTCTGTGGTCAGACTGTATAATCAGTTTTTTTCCTCCCTAAACTGGGAAATATCTTCTCTTTTTTTTTTTTGAGACAGAGTTTCGCTCTTGTTACCCAAGCTGGAGTGCAATGGCTCGATCTCGGCTCACCGCAACCTCCGCCTCCTGGGTTCAGGCAATTCTCCTGCCTCAGCCTCCTGAGTAGCTGGGATTACAGGCACGTGCCACCATGCCCAGCTAATTTTTTGTATTTTTAGTAGAGACGGGGTTTCACTATGTTGACCGGGATGGTCTCGATCTCTCGACCTCGTGATCCACCCGCCTCGGCCTCCCAAAGTGCTGGGATTACAGGCTTGAGCCACCGCGCCCGGCCAATGTCTTCTCTCTTTAGACAACAGGAACATGGGTGGCTGGAGTCTCAGACCAGTCCCTTAGAATAGCTGTGGTCAGGATTAGCTAGTGTGTAGCAAGCCTCTGTACAAGGAAAGGGACAAGGTCACCACACTGCAAGGAAGGGGAACTCCTCATCGTGGCTGTATTGCCACAGTTCAGTCTGACCATAGGGAGCTACAGATTCTTCACCCCACCACAACTGCAACCCTATTTCTCTTTCTTGTCCCATCCTTCCTGACAGAAAATTTACATGTGAGAGTGCTAAAGAAGGTTTAGAATGGTTTAGAATGTAAGTGCCAGCAAGCAGGGCAGGATAGGCCCAAATTGGGAGAGAGAGACAGATCATCTCACTCATCCTTGTACTGAAGGGTGTGGGAGAGCATGTAGTTTTTCTCTGTCTACTCTTACCCACCCTCCACACCCATTACTTTTCATTATCAGAGGAGAAATGCTCTTTGCCATCAATACAAAGGTAGTGAGGTTCAGGATAGACAGGTAGCAACTTGGAGTTTTTTATTCTTTTATCTTTCCTTGGGAAATGTTTATGTACATCTGGGGGGTTATATGAAAGACACAACAGTGGAAGCAACTGGGATAGTTGGATTTAGTATGAACAAATGGAGGTGAAAATGGTGTTGAGGGTGAGGGATGTGGGGGGTGGGGAATGTATTATCCTTTGAGTTTTCTGACCCAAGATTCTCTCTCTTTCTCTCTCTTAGTTGATTCCCCAGATCTCCTCCTTGTCATGGTATACAACTATGGTACCCCTGATGGTGGTGCTGTCTGTAACAGCAGTGAAAGATGCCGTCGATGACCTGGTGAAGTGGCTTCCTTGGCCTGTAGTTCCTCTCACTGCATCTAGTCAGGCTGTGGGCATGAAGGACTTCCCAGAACTACCTGGTGCTAACAAGAAAACCTGAATGGAAAGAGAGATTTCCCTTTCTTCTTTCCTTATCCATCCCAGAGTAATATGCAGTTCCTTTAGGCCTAAGATTGGTGGTCTATGTATGGCCAGAAAGGGGTAAAACAAGGCCTTTCTCTGTCTTCCTACTGCCACCACTGTTAGCCCCTCTCCCAAGTCTCCTTCCATCTTTAATAACCCATTATTTCTTTACTCCTCTTAGCTTTCTGTAGCTTTGCTCTCATCCTTTTTCCTTTTCTCCTCCTTCTCCCACTCTCTATTCCCTTTCCCTTCTTCCATCTGCCCCGTTCCCTCTTTCCTGTTCTTTCTCTTTCTTTTTGTCTCTCCACATTTTCTTTATTCTCTTCAACTCTCCCTCTTTCCCTTTCCCACTTTCAATTCTGTTAGGTGTGCACAGCTAGGAACCCTCTGGTTTTAGAAAGCCTCATATGCAGAGGCTGACTCCTTTTCTGGCCTTGAAAGAGAAACTGGCTCACAGTGAGTGCTGCATGGCTTCCTCTTTGCCTCTTACAGCAGGCCCAGCATAGAGGGGTAAGGGTAAGAACCCAGTGCCATGCCTACTAGTGGGATTTGGAAAGCCAGTCCTATTGACCTTCTTGCAGTTTCCCTAAGAGGATCTTTCTGATTTCACCAGAATAGATTTTTAGCCCAGTTTGAGAGCACCATGTTTCCTCAGCACTTTACCTCTTTAAACCCAGGATTAGCACGTTGTGGTTTACCTTTCAGTCACAACTTAGATGTGCAAAAATATAACTTTATTTCTCTATAACTGAACTCAGTTTAGATTATAACCACATGCACAACCCATCTTAGCTCTCTCCAATGAGAACCAAAAATTAATTTGCCAATTCGGGGTAACCCAATTACTTCTAGTTTAGAATTCAGATCTTTAGGATAAATAGTTGGACAATTTTGAATTCTGACAAATTCAGAATTCTCTCTGCCCTACTCCCAGTTCTACGCTTTACTCAAGGAGTAATCTCAACTGGAAGGAGGAGATTTATGTAAATCCTGATATCAGGACATACCCTCTATTGGTTTCCCTTCTATTTCATCTTTAAATATTGACCTCTTTCCTCACTGTATCCTCTATAGAAGCTTCTGTATGTCAACCATGGTTGGAGGTAGGGTAGGAGTCTGCTTGAGAATACTTAGCTTTCCCTGCACCTACCCAGGCACACAGGACTCTGTAGCCCTGCCCATCATTTGAATTGTGTCCTCTGCAGCTTTTGACATGTTTTCTCATTCCCCCGGGTTTTTCACTTTTGATATTTAAAACCAAGATTTCGTCTCTTTCTTCTCCCTGGATTATTTTCCTGCCCTCTCTTCCCAGCTTCCTGGAGATAATCAAACTCTTGGCTTGGTTTTAAGGGTAGAAGGGCTTGGTATAGGGGAAAAAAGAATTACAAAGAAGGGAACTATATTGTATAATATTTCAAAATGTTAATCCTCTATGTGCAGTTTACTATAGGTCTATTTCCTGAACATTTTCTTGTGTGATTTTAGAAAAGGCACCAAAATGACAATCAAGTCAACAACCAGCCTGTTCTGCTACTGGTGAATGGCAAGTAAGTTCTTCTAGGGAAGCCAGTTTAGGTAGGACCGTTCCTGAAAAGGGTTGGCTTTAGTTCAGGACAATGAAAAGAACCTCAGACATAGAAATAATTTGTTTCTAGATCTAGCATACCCTGAATTTGTCATGTCACCTCAGATATCTGTGTTGGTCTCATTTTTCTTTTCTGTAAAATGGAAATAATTCACTACCTTAGAGGATGCTTGTGAAAATAGAAAGGAAATAATATATATTAAAGCAATTAATATTTTGTAACATGATATTACTATGCAAGTGATATTATTAGTGTGGTAGTTAGCATGGAAACATCTGTCTTTAGAACGTTAATAGATTCTGACATGGTTTTTGGCCATTCTACTATAGCCTTTGGTCAGGTCATCTTTTCTGTTAACAATATAAACAGAGTATTGACATTGGCCCGGCTGCTGTAGTGTTTGGTCATAGCTATCCAAAGTGTTGCAGGAATGGAAACAGGCAGGCATATTCCTATGTAAGGCAAAATATGAAGACTATCCTAAAAGATACACAAAATTGCTATAGGAATTAATAAAATAAGCAATCATAACTGGTTAAAGAAATCAAGGAAGACTTTCTGGAAGAGTTGTGGTGTTTGTACTAGGCCTTAAAGGAAGGGGAAGAATTCAGCAAGTAGAGATTGTGTGAAAGGAAAAGTGACCAGTGTGGGCAGGAGCATGATTGCAAGAAAGTGTAAACCTGAAGGAGTTCAAGATTGAGGTCCAGCCTTTATCCTAGTGGCCTTACCAAACACCCAATAGCAGTAGTATTTATCATATAATTCTATCATCTCAAGAGCTTGAGCAGCTAACTCTGTTTTGTATTATGTCTGCTGATTCTTACGATGGTTGGTTTCCTCAAGAGTTTTGAAATTTTGAACTGTTGAACTGTACCATAAGATAACACCAAAAAAGTCAGTTGTAGTTAAAAAGGAAAGAAGGGAAATAGAAATGAAAAGAAAAGACAAAACGGAGTATATGCAGAATTGCTGACCAAGAGGATTTAGTCAAATGAACTCACCCAAGTAGCTTGAGCACTTGGGTTTTATAAGATTATTGAAGAATTTGTCTTAGTGGTGTTTTAAGGTGGGAGTTAACAGGCAAGGCCCTGGTTAGACTTTACAAGCCACTGAGTATCTGATTAGTTTAATATGCAGAGGTGAGGTCGGTTGTTGAAACATTCTATGTTCCAGAAAACAGCTTTCCTTTTCTAGAACACATGGGTCTAAGCAGAGCTGCTATTTTAAAAGTTTGTCTGCTTTATAAGTTGTGATTTTTGTCATTTTTCATTTCTCAATAATTTTGTTTACAAGTACATCATTAGAACTTTCTTTAAGGGAATTCTAAGTGGCTGGAGGTGAGCTTGTATCCCTCTATAAGGGTTTGTGTTTGCTTCTGCCAGTTGACTCAAGGGTATTACCTGCTGAGACCTAATTTGAAGGAAGTATAAATTTGAGCCCCATTCCATATGAGGTTACAGATTTTCAGGGAAAAGTCCTCCACTCACTGACCCCCAACACTCCAGACTAAGATAGACAAACTTTCTTGCCAGTGAGCTAGTCTTTTTTAGATGACTCTTTTACTAATGGTATTGCCCTTCAAGGGTCCTGGTTTTATGAAAAATTCTTAGTTTCAACTCACTGCCTCTCAAGATCATAAGGCTTTATCTCTTGTCCCTCTGGTGGAAGAAATTGAAATTCAGGTTATTAGATTATTAAAACTAATCCCTCCCTGACCCAGGGCTAGAACAGCTTCAGAACATGCTTACTGTTTTGTATGACAGGATTGAGTATTTTAAATCAGTAAGGAGTGTCTCCACCTCTCCCAAATCTGGGACACATGATTGTTATAATGTCCAATAACAAATTGGTAATAGTTTGGCAGCTCCTTAGATAAGAAATTATAAATTTATAATTTATATATATCTCCAGGAGAAGCCAGAATGTGACAACACTTGTTCCTCTTCATGTTTTACGTTAGATAGAATGCCAGAGTAATAGTGAATGTCAAGTCAAGACAAAACACCCAGATGTCTTTCTCCAAGGCTTGTAGCTACTACTCTACAGTACTATCAGAAAATTCTCTAAAAGAAACAGTGGATTTATATAAAAGGACTTTTTGTTTGGAAAATTTGGCCCTCCTCAAAGCAGCTGTCTTCTTAGGAAAGGTGTTCTAGGCATACCCATGCCTTTGTGTAGCTGGCAAAGTGGAGATGTATGTCATGCCCAGCAGATAACAGGCCTGCATTCAGAGACAAAACAGATAGTGGCCTCTAGACTCCTCTCTTTCTCACCCTTTGGGTGCTTGGCATAATATAATTGTTGCAAGGATATAGCTCATGTTTCCAAAATGCTCTTGGCAATATGTACATTCTTAGTCCTTTCTCAGAGAGGAAGGATTTGTAGACCCTGTGTATTTGGGGAAGTTGAGGTTAAAAAAAAAAAAAAGGAGGTGGGCAGATAGCTAGTATTATTGTGGAATCTGCTCAAACTGCCAGGCTGCCTTTTATGGAAAGTAGGGATTTGAGAATCAAAGATAATCTAATTTTAACATAAATAGATAAAATTCATATTACCTTATGATAGAATACGTTTTAGCTATCAAAAAGAATGAGCTACATCTTCTATAAATGCTCTCAAAGATGGATTCTTAAATGAAAAATGTAGAGTACAGAAAATTATATATCTAGTATACAGCTTTTAAATGTGTGTATTATATATGATTACATGGATTGATATTTTCTAGAAATACAGAAATATTACTGACAGTGGTTACCTTTGGGGAGCAAAACTAAATTCTGGTAACAGAGAAGACTTTAATTTTTCCTTTTACATACTTTACCCTTGGAACTATTTTACTTAAAAAAAAAAAACTTTAATTTTTTTGAGGCAAGGTCTTGCTGTATTGCTCAGGCTGGACTCGAACTGCTGGCCTCAGCTTCCCAAAGTAGGATTACAGGCATGATCCATCACACCTGGCAAAAAAAAAATTATGTGCATGTAGGTCTACAGATACTTTTCTAGGGCTTTAGAACCCTTATAGCCTGAAGTCAAGACAAATAGGCCCCATTCTTGATTCCAGCAGTGATGTATCACAGACCAGTTTGAGCCTCGTCTTTATTCCTTTCAGCCTTTTTTGGAGGGTTGGGGAATCATCTTGCTTGTCAAAGCAGAGCTTTGGGGAAATTCTCAGAGCAGATATTTAAAGGTCATTTTCTTACAGAATGAAGAAGGACAAATGGATGAATGTTCAAGTGGGAGATATAATAAAGCTAGAAAATAATCAGCCTGTCACGGTGAGTACCTCCTTTGGCTGTGGCTTGTTCTTTTTTGGATTAAGTGAGTACCAGGGACTCTTGGAGCACTTCTGCCACCACTGCTTTTGGTGACCTTTGTTGCCTCATTTTGCATGAGAAATCAATAGCTCTTGCAGTAGAAGCTTGTTCTTGCCTATTTCTCACTCTAGTTACAGGTAAAGTATGAGTAGCTTTGGGAGAGGGTATGTGGTAGCAGTGATAGATGCTAGACAAAGAAACTAAATCAGTGTCTGTAAAATCCTTAGGGTGAACATCAGTTCCTAAGGTGACTGTTTTTGTCACACTGTAATGTTAAGACCCCACCTTGCTGCTATCCTTACTTTCTTTGACTTTTCTGACCACAGGCAGATATACTATTACTCTCTAGCAGTGAGTCATATAGTCTGACATACATAGAGACAGCAGACCTGGATGGGTAAGTGTTCCCTCCTGATACTCCATTAAGACGATTTAGCCAGCTTAGAGTGGTCTCTCACTGAGGGACAGCATGAGGCGGGGAATTAATTTTATTCTCAGATGGAATATTGAATCTATGACCCAGAGAGCCTAGAAATATCCAGATAAGAGAAGATGGATACCACATCCTTGGGACCCTCAAGTCTAAGGCTGAGCTCTTGACAGGAACAATTGAGCATTCACTGGGCACAGAATAGAGCAAATAAACCCCACATTCTCCATCTCTAAATTGGAGACACTGTGGCTGTATTCTATAATACTGAGTGACAAGAAGGAGGTTGATAGAACTGCAACATTTCAGAGTACAGTTTCAAAGTTTCCAAGGAAAAAAATTTGAGTACGGAAGTATCTATTCACTGATAAAATACCATGTTCTATAAAGGATTTAAGGTAGAAATGTATTAACATCCAAAAGCTAAGGTCTTAGGAGGACAGAGCCATCTGTAGAAAGCTCATCTGGGGAGCTTTGTATTGATCTTCATTCCTACAACTGTGCTTCTGGATGCACACAATTTTTTGAAACATGGCTTCCATTTTTCTTTTTGTCTCTGCATTCTAGCAAGCAGTTATTTGAGAGCCTGTCATGGGCCCTATAAATATTTATGAGGTGTGGAGTATGTTTCCTTGGAGGTACGTGCAAGTTTTTACCAGGACCTGCTCCTTATTCTTTTAAAAAATTTTTAATTTTGTTTAATTTTTAAAAATAGAGACAGGGTCTTGCTTTGTTGCCCAGGCTGGCCTTGAACTCCTGAGCTCAAGCAGTCCTCCTACCTCGGCCTTCCAGAATGCTAGGATCACAGACGTGAGCTACCATGCCTGGCCATACTCCTTATTCCTGAAGGGAGTGGGTACTGTCTCCAGGTTGTTTTATGATGTCTCTTCAGCCTCTCTAGAGCACCTGACCAGCTAGATCTCATGAGTTGATTAAGTAGTGGCAGTGTGTTGCAGGGAGTGAGAGGAAAGAGGCGGGAATGAGTGGGCTAACATTCAGCTTCCTTGAAGAGCCGTCTCACCTCAATACTGAGAGAGGAACAGTGGGAGTGACTCTTATAGCTCAGACTTATAGCCCAGGCTCTACTGGCAACATCTGTTTTCTAAAACCCCATGAAAAAGTAGGAGAAACTGCACCTCTGCAGTAGTTCTGTATGTGTCTTGTTCTCTGGTGACTTGTCTTTTACTCTAGTGAAACAAACCTGAAAGTAAAGCAGGCCCTCTCAGTTACCAGTGACATGGAAGATCACCTGGAGCTTCTGTCTGCCTTTGATGGTGAGTTAGAAAACAGATTTTCCTACCCAAATTTTCATTGGTAGAGGACTGGTTAAATAAAGTGTGGTACATCCATAGTGATTTCTATACAACTTATTACAACAGTATGCAAGTTGATATTTATTGAAATATAAAAAATACAACATGTAATTAAAAGAAAAATACAATTTACAAAAGACTGCATAGTGCATATAACATAAACCTGTTTTTGGAAACATATATATTTATGAGTACATATATAGAAAAAACTTAGAAGGATGTACTTCAAAAGGTAAATAGCACTTTTCTCAAAACAGTGAATGAATTTTACTTCCTTCTTTACCGTTTTAATATTACATAAACATTTACAAAGGGTATATTTACTTTACTAATCAGGAAAAAGTCAAATTGTTTCAATTTTTAAAAAGTAGTAGATTTGCTTTAAGTCATTTTTGAGTTTCTTCAGATTCAGAGCTCATATGATCTGGCAGTACTGATGTCACCATCATGTGGGGTTTTCTCTCTCTCTGGATGATCCATGTCACATTCAGAAATATTCTTCTTTAGTGCTCAGAAACCTTTGTCTGCCTTTCTTGCAGGAGCTGGTGAGAAATGGTCAGTAACTGAGAGAATATAGGAAAAAGATGTGTATATATTTTGAAAGAAGGATTTTATTTCCTCCTTTTCATTAAGTCTTCCATCCTGTAGGAAAAGCCTAAGATTACAGATCGAGAACTCTTACACCTTCATTTTTCTGCAGGAGTAGTGAGATGTGAGGCTCCCAATAACAAACTGGACAAATTCTCAGGAATACTGACCTATAAGGGGAAAAAATACTTCCTGGACCATGACAATTTGCTACTTCGAGGCTGCATCATCAGAAATACAGATTGGTGCTATGGCTTGGTGATCTACACTGGTATGTTTCCCTTAGCCCCCAGCCTGCTAAATTTCATTCATGGCTGAGCTATGGGTACTTAGTTTTCAGAATGTGGATATGACTCTCAGAAATATATTAGAACACTGTGGGCCGGGCGCGGTGGCTCAAGCCTGTAATCCCAGCACTTTGGGAGGCCAAGGCGGGTGGATCACAAGGTCAAGAAATCGAGACCATCCTGGTCAACATGATGAAACCCCGTCTACTAAAAATACAAAAAAAATTAGCTGGGCATGGTGGCGCGTGCCTGTAATCCCAGCTACTCAGGAGGCTGAGGCAGGAGAATTGCCTGAACCCAGGAGGCGGAGGTTGCAGTGAGCCGAGATCGTGCCATTGCACTCCAGCCTGGGTAACAAAAGCGAAACTCTGTCTCAAAAAAAAAAAAAAGAACACTGTGGCTTTGAGAAAGGCAGGTGGAAGGATGGATGGATGGATGGATGGGTGAATGGGAGGTTTGTAGGAAAAAACCTTATTTCTTAGGGAAAAAAAGTGGCTTCTTTTTCCAAGCAATGAGCTTCCAGTTTATCAATTCTACCTTTGTTAGAGGAAGGCATTGTGTTCTAAAACTTCAGGGCATCCATGAGTCTCTTCAACCAGATCTGGACACAAGAGAGAGTATACATACAGAAGACGTATGATAGAATTACCATGCGAAGGGGAAGAGTATACATGTGAACTACTCCCATGAGGAGAGAAGGGATATAATGCTTATTATAGAAAAAAATATATAATGTGAAAAGTCCATGCTAGAGAAAAGTCACATGGATCATTAGTGGTGGCCGCTCTTGAGATGTCATTTAGAACCACAATTCATTATATTTAGTAAGGGATTTTCTTGGGGTATGGTGTGGGTCAGGAAAATGGAGGAAGCTTCTGTGCTACCCAAATCCCTCAGTGACAACAACCATAGCAGGAAATATCAAGACAGATTTACCACAGTAAATATTAATTCAACTTCCCAGAGCTCCCCTGTCTGCTAGGAGTAGAGAATCTACTCCTAGACATGAGGCTTCTAGACTCCTTGCTTCCATGAAAAATAATGAGACCAAATCCTTAGGGAGAAGCTTAAGAGTCTAAGGAGGCCCTGGTGGAACTTCCTTCATTGGTTCTTGATCTAGACTGGCAGTGACTAGGCTGCATAATTGTCAAACTGAAAAGACCTAAATTAGACTTATTTTCTTCACTGTATGTCTTCAGCAGCTACTCACACACAATTGCCACTCATAAAAAGCTCATTTTTCAGCCGAAGAATTTTTTCCTGAAAGCAATACTAGTGAGGCTGCCAACCAGCACAAATGTAATTAAGTTTTCCCACGGTTGGTTACATGGTAGTGAGTACCTTTGGGAATCTCTGAGCAGAGAACTAACACCACCGAAAAACATTTTGAGGTATTAGCATGGAATTGAGTTGCTATTCCTGCTACATGATGTCCAAGTCCCATGATGATTTCTACCTTCTTCTTCAAGCCTGGGGTAAGGTCAGTCTAAGGACCCTTAGAAAATATGGTCCTTGTAGCTTCCAGGCTATAAGCCAAACTTCTCATGTCTTCAAGCCCTTCAAGGAATGTTTAAGAGGAAAGAATGGCATAGCTTATGCTCTGTCCTCCCACTGTTTGCCCACACATCAGAGATGTCCCAGCTCCCCCATGTGTAAACATTGATGAAATTCCTTTATCTGTTCTTTATCAGAACACATGTTAGAATAATGGTCAGATGGTGAAAGGCCAGAGAAATTGCTGCTTACAGTTTCTTCTAAACCTCTTACATTTTCTCTGGAGCCATATCTTGAGTTAGTAATTTCCAACTGTCCCATTGGCCATTAAAAGCTCCTTATTTCTACCTACCATCTGCCCTGTCAGGAAGAAACATGGAATTTCTGTCTCTCAGCTCCAGAGGAGTTTCAGCTCCCCTGCTTCCACCTCAGAAGAAATCACTGCCATTGCCTTTTTATTTCTTCCATTCCCAGTTAGAAACTTTCGATATAGCCTGAGCCAGCAGAGGGCTTCCTCAAGAGATGATGGGGATCTCTTTATCAGAAAATTCCTTCTCTAAGCTAAATAAACCAGATGACGATAAGAGAGAAGCTTGCGACTCCTATTCTAATTTAACTCACTTATGAAAGTTGGGACTGTCTGAGGTGCTACAAAGAGAGGCATATGCATGAATGTACTTTACAGAAGTCGTTGGAACTATCCTTAGAAACAAATTTTCCATTTTTTTTTTTTGTTGTTGTTGTTGCAACTGTGAGCCTTTCTCTAGGCTTTTATCCTCTGGCATTGGATAAATGGTTAGATTAGATGATTATAAAGGTACAATTCAACCAATTCCAAGCCTCTGAGTATATTCAGTGATTCTAATATCTGATATCTTCCTATTTTATTTAGGGCCAGACACCAAATTAATGCAGAACAGTGGAAGGTCTACTTTTAAACGAACACAGATAGACCATCTCATGAATGTTCTTGTACTCTGGGTAAGTTAAACATTTTTTTTCCCCCTCTGTTTTTTTGTTTGTTTGTTTAATAAATAGACATACTTCCCTTCCTTTAACAGGAGAAGTGGTATTTCCAATTCAGAATTTAGCTGTTGGAAAGTCTCAAGCAGTCTTAGGAGCCCAGAGATTAAGATCTGAGGCAGAAAAGAACAGACAAGTTACAAGAGAGTCTTGCTTGCACTTCTGTTAGGAAGAATAGTCACAAATTGTTTTAAAATATATTATGTTTTGATCAGTGGTAGAAGAATGAATCAAGAACCTAGTTTAAAAATTAAGGCATATTTTTATTTGTTCATAATCAGTTTTACTCATGACCACTTTAATAAAACCTTACTTAGACTGATAGAACACTTTATTTAAACTGATGAATTTCAAACTATTTTCTTAAAAGAGTCTTAAGATCTGGTGCAGTGGGAATAGGGGAAATCAAGTGGGTTTTGTTCTAGCTTCCTTCTTTTGAAGTTCTTGCTTTAGAAAGAGCAGCTTCAGCCAGGCACAGTGGCTCACACCTGTAATCTCAGCACTTTGGGAGGCAGAAGCGGTTGGATCACTTGAGGTTGGGAGTTCAAGACCAGCCTGACCAACATGGAGAAACTCTGTCTCTACTAAAAATACAAAAAATTAGCCAGGTGTGGTGGCACATGCCTGTAATCCCAGCTACTGAGAAGGTGGAGGTTGTGGTGAACCAAGATCACGGCATTGCACTCCAGCCTGGGCAACAGGAGCAGAACTCCATCTCAAAAAAAAAAAAAAGAAAAAGAAAAAAAAGAAAGAAAGAGCAGCTTCATGTTTATCTATTTTATAAAATTTCAGTTATGGCCGGGCGCGGTGGTTCATGCCTATAATCCCAGCACTTTAGGAGGCTGAGGCGGGTGGATCACGAGGTCAAGAGATTGAGACCATCCTGGTCAACATGGTGAAACGCCCATCTCTACTAAAAATACAAAAATTAGCTGGGCACGGTGGTGAGTGCCTGTAGTCCCAGCTACTCGGGAGGCCGAGGCAGGAGAATTGCTTGAACCCAGGAGGCGGAGGTTGCAGTGAGCTGAGATAGCGCCATTGCACTCCAACCTGGGTAACAAAAGCGAAACTCCGTCTCAAAAAAAAAAAAAAAAGAATTTCAATTATAAAACTAGAAGTGGGGTTTCTATTAAGAAGTGAAATTTAAGGCTGGGTGTGGTAGCTCACACCTGTACGCCTGTAATCCACGCACTTTGGAGGCCAAGGCAGGTGGATCACCTGAGGTCAGGAGTTCAAGACCAGCCTGACCAACATGGTGAAACCGCCTCTTTAAAAAAAAAAAAAAAAAGAGAAAATTTGAAAAGCCCTATAATATATAATAATCAGCTTTGATAATAGATGTTTTAATTGAAGACTAATTAATAAATTAATTTCTTTCTCTTTTTTTTGAAACAGTCTTGCTCTGTCGCCAGGCACCATGCTAGAGTGCAGTGGCGCGATCTCGGCTCACTGCATCCTCCGCCTCCCGGGTTCAAGCAATTGTCCTGCCTCAGCCTCCCCCGTAGCTGGGATTACAAGCATGTGCCACCACACCCGACTAATTTTTGTATTTTTTAGTAGAGAGGGGGTTTCACCACGTTGGCCAGGATGGTTTCGATCTCTTGACCTCGTCATCCACCGCCTCAGCCTCCCAAAGTGCTGGGATTACAGGCGTGAGCCACTGCGCCCAGCCAATAAATTAATTTATTTCTATGCTATCTGATATAAGCTGACTTTATTCTTGTTAGATATAGACAGATTAAATTCCTCACTTAAACAGTTTCTTTGCATAGCTGAGCAGTTCCAGTGATATCTACAATTGATCTCATAACTTTTCATTTTTATTTTTACTCTATTGTTTAGACTCTGAGAACTCAAAAAATCCTTTTTCTTTGTATACTATTCTCATTAATATTTGAATTATAAACTGCCTTTTCTCCTTTATTATGAGAAACATCCCAGATCCTTTTCAGAATCCTTTGGAACTAGCAGATGGGGTTTTAGAAAATTAGGAAGGTGGCAGGGCGCGGTGGCTCACGCCTGTAATCCCAGCACTTTGGGAGGCCGAGGTGGGCAGATCATGAGGTCAGATCGAGACCATGGTAAAACCCCTGTCTCTACTAAAAAATGCAAAAATTAGCTGGCCGTGGTGGTGCACGCCTGTGATCCCAGCTACTTGGGAGCTGAGGCAGGAGAATTGCTTGAACCCAGGAAGCAAAGGTTGCAGTGAGCCGAGATCGTGCCAATGCACTCCAGCCTGGTGCCTGGCGGCAGAGCAAGACTCTGTCTCAAAAAAAAAACAATAAAAAAAAAAAAGAAAGGAAGATTCATTCAGCTCAGAAACTAGTATCCATTATAGATCTCTTTCTACTACTGAATAAGTACTTTTCAGAAGTTGATCAAAGTTCCATTTACTAGTTTCTTAATAAGGAAGACACTCATGGTCAAGAATTCAGGAAGGTAACATGGGCACATATGCTTTTGATAATATTAGCAACAGATATCGTTAGAACGTAAGCTAGGTCATTTAGCCTAGGCTTGTCTTCAAAACAGGATGTCTTCAACTCTGGGTGTGGTGGCTCACACCTATAATCCCAGGATTCTTCAAGCCCAGGAGTTTGACAGCAGCCTGGGAAACATAGTGAGACCCCATCTCTATAAAAAAAAGAACAACCAAAAACAAAAACACAGGTGGAGCAAGATGGCTGAATAGAAGTCTTTATTATTCACCCCCGACACCCCCACAGAAACACCAAATTTAACAACTATCCACACATGGAAGTGTTTTCATAAGAAACAAAAATGAGGTGAATAATCACAATACCTGGTTTTAACATCATATCACTGAAAGAAGCATTGAAGACAATCTTGAATTGCTGATGCCACCATTCCCCCATCTCCTGGTGCCCGTGCATGGTGCAGAGAACTTGTAAGCTTGCAGGAGTGAGAGCACAGCAGTTGTGGCATTGAACTCAGTGCTGTTCTGTCATAGCAAGGCAAAATCAGGCTGAACTCCGCTGACACCCACCCATGGAGGGAGCATTTAGTCCAACCCTAGCCAAAAGGGAATCACCAATTCCAGCAGTAAGAACTTATGTTTTGTTAGCACTTTGGGCTCAAGTGGTCTGGGGTCCTAAATAAGCTTGAAGGCACTCTAGTCTACAAAGACTGCCATTCCTAGGCAATTCCTAGTGCTGTACTGAGCTCAAGAGCCAGTGGACATTGGGTTGGAGAGGCACACAACCTAGTGAAACACCAGCTAGAGCAGATAGTGGAGTGCTAGTGCTACCCCTCCCACAACCCCGGGTAGCACAGCTTGCAGTTACAAAAGTGACTCCTTTCTTCTGCCTGAGGAGATGAAAGGGAAGAGTAAAAAGGACTTTGTCTTGCAAATTGGAGACCAGGTCAGCCACAGTACCATAGGGCAGTGGATAGAGTCATGAGGCCCCAGTTCTAGGCCCTAGCTCCCAGACAGCATATCTAGATACACCGGGACCAGAGGGAACTTGCTACCTTGAAAGGAAGAACCGGTCCTGGCAGGCTCATCACCTGCTGACTAAAGAGCCTTTGGGCCCTGAAGAACCAGCAGTGATACCCAGGTAGTATGTTGTGGGCCTTGGGTGAGACTGTAGAGTAGCAGCATCTAGCTGTGCTAGCTTCAGGTGAGACCCAGCACATTCCCAGCCATGGTGGCTATGGTGAGAGACTTCTGCTTGAGAAAAGCAGAGGGAAAGGTAAAAAGGACTTTGTCTTAGAGCTTAGGTACCAGCTCAGCCACAGTGGAGTAGAACACTACGTGGGCCCTTGGTACCCTTGATTACAGCCTTGGCTCTTGGATGGCATTTCTGGACCCGCCTTGAGCCAGAGGGGAGCCCACTTCCCTGAAGGGTGAGTCCCAGGCCTGACAGTATTCAACACAAGCTGACTAAGCCCTTGGGCCTTAAGTGAACATTAGCAGTAGCCTGGCAGTACCCTCCATAGGTCTTTGATGGTGGCCATGGAGACTGACTCCTCTGTCTGTGGAAATGGGAAGGAAGAGTGGGAAGGACTTTGTCTTATGGTTTGAGGGTCAGCTTAGCCATAGTAGAATAGAGTACCAGGTAGACTTCTAAAGTTTTTACTTCAGTCCCTGGCTCTCAGACTACATCTCTGGACACCCTGGGGCTGAGGAAATTTGCCACCCTAAAGGAAAGGACACAAACCTGACTGGCTTCACCATCTGCTGATTGTGGAGCCCTGGGGCTTGAAGTGAACATAAGCAGTAGCCAGGTAGTAGTCACAGCGGGTAAGACCCGGTGCTGTGCTGACTTCAGGTGTGACTCAGCACAGTCCCAGTGGCGGTAGCCTTAGGGTTGCTTGTGTCACCCCATACCCAGCTCTAGGTGCCTTAGCACAGAAGGAGAAACTAAATTTGTTAGGAAAAAAGGGAAGAGAACAAGAATTTCTGCCTGGTAATCCAGAGAATTCTTCCAAATTTATTCAAGACCACCAAAGTGATACTTCCATGAGTCTGCAAGAACTACAGCATTACTGGGCTTTGGATGCCCTCTGATGCAGATATGGCTTAGATCACAACACCCAAGTCCCTTCAAATACCTGTAAAGCCTTCCCAAGAAAGACAGGTAAAAATAAGCCCAGACTACAAAGACTATACAAATAATAAATACCTAACTCTTCAATGCCCAGATGCCAGCAAACATCAAGACCATTCAGGAAAACGTGACCTCACCAACAAACTAAATAACGCACTAGGGACCAATCCTGGAGAAACTGAGCTATGTGACCTTTCAGACAGATAATTCAAAATAGCTGTTTAGAGGAAATTCAAGATAACACAAAGGAGGAATTCAGAATTATAGTACATAAATTTAACAAAGAGGCTAAAATAATTAAAAAGAATTCAACAGAAATTCTATAGTTGAAAAATACAATTGACATATTAAAGAATGCATCAAAGTATTTTATTAGCAGAACTGATCAAGCAGAAGAAAGAATTAGTGAGCTTGAAGACAGGCTATTTGAAGATACACAGAGAAGACAAAGGAGAAAAGAATGAAGCACTCATACAAGATCTAGATCACTCTAAAAGGGCAAATCTAAGAGTTCTTGGCCTTAAAGAGGAGATAGAGAAAGATATATGGGTAGAAAATTTGTTCAAAGGGATAACAGGGAACTTCCTAAACATAGAAGAAGATATTAATATCTGAGTATAAGAAGGTTATAGAACATCAAGCAGATTTAACCCAAAAAAGACTGAAGCAGGATCAGCCGTGAGAAACAGACCTCTCGGACACCTAACTAGGAAGGAAGAGGTGTTTTATTATGGCCAGGAGTGAGGCAAAGTGTTTTGTCCAACAGCTGAACTTGTTTAACAAAGAGAAGCTCTGCCTTTATATAAGCTTACAATTGGGTTTACAGTTTTAGAAATTACATGTGAAAGGGCCTTGGTTGATGAAGGATGAGTGGAGTGGGAGTTTGATCTTGTTTAAGTAAAAACAATGCCTTCCAGAGAGATTCCCCCATACTATGCCTGCTATATATAGGAAGGCAATTTAGGAGGTGCCAGTCGTCCAGCCTTTTCCTTCATTGAAATGCAGTGTGGAAGTCAAGAGGAAGGTGATCCTAGATGCCTGGGTCTCCTTCCTCAAGACTACTTCAAGGCATTTAATAATCAAACTCCCAAAGGTCAAGGATAAACAAAGGATCCTAAAAGCAGCGAAAGAAAAGAAAGATCACATACAATGGAGCTCCAATACTTCTGGCAGAAGACTTTTCAGTGGAAATATTACAGGTCAGGACAGAGTGGCATGACATATTTAAAATGCTGAAGGAAAAAAAAAAAAACTTTACCTAGACTAGTATATCTAATGAAAATATCCTTCAAACCTGAAGGAGAAAGAAAGACTTTTCCAGACAAACAAAAGTTGAACAGTTTCATTGCCATCACACTTGTCCTACAAAAAAAATGCTGGAGAGTTCTTCAGTTAGAAAGAAAAAGTTGTTGAACAATAAGAAATCAGCCACCATGCCCAGCCTCATTGTAGTTTTGATTTGCATTTCTCTGATGATCAATGATGTTGAGCACCTTGTCTTATTCCTGTTTGCCATCTGTAATCTTCTTTTGAGAAATATCTATTCAGATCGTTTGTCCATTGTTAAATTGGACTATTAGATTTTTTCCCTATAGAGTTGTTTGAGCTCCTTAGAATCCCAGCACACAGGCAACCAAAGCAAAAGTTGACAAAATGGGATCACATTAATTTAAAAGCTGGCCGGGCGCGGTGGCTCAAGCCTGTAATCCCAGCACTTTGGGAGGCCGAGGCGGGTGGATCACGACACGAGGTCAAGAGATCGAGACCATTCTGGTCAACATAGTGAAACCCCGTCTCTACTAAAAATACAAAAATTAGCTGGGCATGGTGGCGTGTGCCTGTAATCCCAGCTACTCAAGAGGCTGAGGCAGGAGAATTGCCTGAACCCAGGAGGCGGAGGTTGCGGTGAGCCGAGATCACGCCATTGCACTCCAGCCTGGGTAACAAGAGCGAAACTCCGTCTCAAAAAAAAAAAAAAAAAAAAGCTTCTGCACAGCAAAGGAAACAATTAGCAAAGTGAAGAGACAACCCACAGCATGGGAGAAAATATCTGCAAACTGTTCATCTGACAAAGGATTAATAACCAGTCCCGCACAAAAGAACCTCTTTTGAAAGACATTTAACCACCTATCTGCAGAGAACTAGGGCTTATAACATGAGTGTCAGCACTTAGAGTAAAACCCACTTAATTTTAAATTTGGGGAGCTTGAGTTTGCCTGCAAGTTTTTCGTACACCTTAGGGTGAAATTTGTTAAACAACATATTTTTCTACCTACATAGAACTCATGGTTTCCCATTCAGGGGAGTGACCTGTTGGGAAAACAAAATTAACCAAAAGAAATGAAATCTACTCCAGCAACCTACAATGATCAAACTATTATTTCACTTTTATTTTAAGGTGGACTAGAGGGAAACCAGTAGCATAAAAAGATGGATGAGGCCAGCACGGTGGCTCAAACCTGTAATCCCAGCATTTTGGGAGGCCAAGGCAGGCAGATCACAAGGTCAAGAGATTGAGACCATCCTGGCCAACATGGTGAAACGCTGTCTCTACGGAAAATACAAAAATTAGCTGGGCATGGTGACTTGTGCCTGTAATACCAGCTACTCGGGAGGCTGAGGCACAAGAATTGCTTGAACCTGCGAGGCAGACGTTGCAGTGAGCCGAGCGTGGCAACATTGGGAGACTCTGTCTCAAAAAAAAAAAAAAAGGTAGATGAGGTTGAACAAATAGAATAACTGACCCTGGAAGCTGGGTTCCCAGCTACTTAGGAGGCTGAGGCAAAAGGATCACTTAAGCCCATGAGTTCAAGATTATAGTGCACCATGATTGCACCTGAGAACAGCCCTTGCACTCTACCCTGGGCAACATAGAAATATCCCATCTTAAAAAAAATA
The DNA here is from genome assembly GCF_048565385.1 of Saimiri boliviensis. Taxonomy (NCBI): domain Eukaryota; kingdom Metazoa; phylum Chordata; class Mammalia; order Primates; family Cebidae; genus Saimiri; species Saimiri boliviensis. Next base: position 187,564,695 of record NC_133450.1, read on the forward strand.
CCTGAACCTAGAACCTAGAATAAATAAATTATAGTTTAGAGAATAGAAAAGAAAAGAAATTTAAAACACTTTTATGACTATTCTGAGAGAAAAGAAGCAATTACATACGTAAAATAAGAATAGGTTGCTTTAAAAGGAGGAAAGAAGAAACAAATCTAAGAACAACAACAAAATAGAATTTTGGGAAGCAAAAATGGGATTGCTAATACTGAAAAAGCTCATTAAAGTGTTAAAATCTCTCATGGATGATAAACAAAAAGATACAGAGGTAGAAAATATGAGAGAAATAATTTGCTTTTAAACAGAGGATCAAACTAGAAAGATTTGGTTATAGAGAAGTCCCTTAAAATTCTCACAGAGATAAAAATAAGGTATTAACAAAAATGAGAATTAGATTGGTATTGAACTTCTCAAAACCACCATTGGGTCTAGAAACCAGTAGGATCGTACCTTCAAAGTTCTTAGTGAAAAATATTTTGACCTAGAAATCTATATCCAGGAAAACTACAAGTCAAGTAAGAAAGCAAACTTGTTCCTACCTTAGGACCTTTACCCTTGCTGGCAATGTCTGTCCCCAAGTCTTTGCATGCCTTGCTTCTTTTTCATCATTCAGTGCCACCTTTTTAGAGAAAACATCTCTAACTCCCCAACCAAGACACTCTATTCTATTAACCTGTTTTATTTTCTTCATAGCATTTATCACTAAATGGTATTTTTTTCATTTCTTGTTTGTTGTCTACCTCTCTCCATAAGGATGTTTTCTTTTTTCCACCACTGTGTTCCTAAGTCCCTAGAACTATCCTTGACGTATAATGGGAGCTTCATTACTGTTTGTTGAGTGAGTGAAAAAAAAACGAATGAATGTCTTAGCCACCAAATTATGAGCCTCTACAGTAGAAATTACATTCTATTCATCTTCATATTTTTGGAAGTGCTTTGCACAAGGTAGTGCTCAGTAAATCTCTATTGAATTATTAAATGAAGAAGTATTCTTGAATTAGCTAGGTTCGTATCAGTTCAGCAGTTTTGTTTCTGTGATATTTTTGCTAGGCCATTGTTAATGTAGTCATATATAAAACACTTCAATTTCTTGAAGTAAGCCAAAGCAGAAATCCTTCCAGATTTAAACACTTCACTTTCCACCATTTTTTAGAAATGTCTCTTAGAAGAAATCTGGAAACACAAGAAGCACATTTAGCAAAGCTGCTTCCTGATGAGCCCATGGCTGAACTAGGGGTTAGATCCCCTCTCCCTCCCCAGTGACCAGAACTCCCAGTGACAAGCCTTCTAAATCCTGATGTGTCAACTAGGAGTGTATTTGTGAGACAAAGGAGCACAGTGAGTGAAATTTAAATGGTGCCAGAGATCCAGGATCTCCTTCTGGATAAGGCACAATGTAAAGCACAGACTTGAAGCGCCAAAGGGTCAAGGAGTGCTTTCTTTTGACAGGCTGCCTATGAGGCCAGGGAGTACCTTTATGAGACCAGTAACCTTGGTTCTAGGTCAGTTTTGTCAAGAATGACAAAATTATTTATTTCAGTCTTTATCAAAAACACTTTTTGCTAAATGGGAGGCTGTCTGTGCTTCTTTTGTCTGACTAGCTCTGGGGTTAAGTAATCTCTAGGGTCTGTAGCAATAACCAAACAAACAAATGATTTCTTGTTTCTTTGTCCTTATAGAAAGGAAGTAAAGTGAAACTTTAAAGACTAAGTGCCCAAAAAAGCCCTATGACAATAAAAAGAAATGTAGAACATCTGCAAGGACTTTGAAGGCCTCCTGATGGCAGGAAAAGCTCTAGGAATGAGGAAAGAAAACACTGTGCCCTACACCTTCAGGGTTCAGGCTACAGGGCAAGCCCTGCTTTCTGGAGGTTGGTCTGATAAGAAATGATCTTCCTTTCTGGTGGCTTGGTTTGAGCAGTAGAACTCAAACTAAGATAAAGAACTCCTTGAGGTTTGATCTGAACCAGGAGAATAGCCTTGTTTTCACATGATTCATTGGAGAAAAAGATAAGGAAGTGGGAACAAGATTGAGAAGGAAAGATTGCATGGTCCCAGAGAAACCCTCATCACAAAGAACTGAGCTACTCAGTGTGAATCTGGATTGAGCTAGGAATAAAAGCAGATTTTATCCATTTTATCCCAATTCTCCTTTGTTCGGTTGTTCCCAGCCCCTCACTCAATTCTCAAATATCAGTTTTTGATATTGAATGATATTAAGTGTTGACTGTTAATATTTAAGTGATACTGGTTTTGATTATGTTTTAAAATAAGATCTTTACCGTTTAGAGCTATATATTAAACTATTTACAGATGAAATTGCATAATGTGAGAGATTTGTTCTTGGAAGGCAGGGGAAGAGGAGGTTTAGATGAAATTAGACTAGCTATGAATTGACAGTTGTTGAAGCTGGGTGGGTACATGGGTGTGTGGGGGTTTGTTTTCCTATTTATATACTTTAATTGGTGTTTTCTATTTTCCATAATAAAAAGTTATTTAAAAATCTCAAGTTTCTGGGAATGGTCGCAGTTAGATCTTTTTTCTCCTACTTTTCTAGTCTTGTCTTCAAAGGCCTTCCCATCAGTAGCACAAACATGAGACCTCCTATTATCTAGCAATGGGGATGGGTTGCTTTGAGCTAGCCATACTGTGTGGCTAAGGTCACAGATGTGAAGACTGTTGGGTAGACTTCCAGGTGTTTCAGTAACATCATGTTGTCTCTAGAGGTATGTGGACATACAGTGCTGGTAGGAATGTAAAATGGCATAACAACTTTGGAAAACATTTGGCAGTTTCTTAAAAAGAAAGATAAATTTACTGTAGGATCCAGTGATTCTACTCCTAGATATGTACAAAGAAAATGAAAGCTTATGTCCATAAAAAGACTTATATACAAATGCCCCATACAGTCTTGTTTGCAATAGCCAAAAACTGGAAACAACCCCAATGTTGAATAAAAGAAAAATTAGTACACAAATTGTGCAATATCAGTACAATAGAACACTACTCAGCATTAAAAAGGAATGAACGATATATAGATGCAAAAACATGGATGAATCCCAAAGTCATGAGGCTGAGTAGAAGAAGCCAGAAAAAAAAAAAGGTACATACTATATGATTCCATTTGTATAAAATCTAAAAAATTTAAATATTCTAAAGTGACAGAAAGCAGATTAGTGGTTGTCTGAGGACCAGGGGAAGGGAGAAGTGGGAGGAAGGAATTACAAAGGGGCACAAGTTACCTGGGAATAACAAATATTTCATTATCTTGAGTGTGGTGATGGTTTCACAGATTGTGTGTGTGTGTGTGTGTGTGTGTGTGCACACATGTGCATATATTTGTCTAATATGTAGTTGTATACTTTAAATATGTGCAATTTTAGGGGGATAGTGACTGAAAAGGGATATAGGATGGTTTCTGGGTGCTGAAAATGTTCTATTTATTTGTTCTGGGTGTTTTTTCTATTAATATGATTACTTTGGGAAAATTCATCAACATATATCTGTGATTTCTGCATATGTCTTTATGTGTGTTAATAAATGTTAAATAATCAAAAATAGAGGGCATCAGATTAATCTGGAACTATGAGTAATATAGTTGTATTAGTCAAAGTAAGATAACCAAAATAAAAAACAGCCTCAAAATCTCAGTGACAGCATCTTACACATGTGACAATACAATGAAGGTTGTTGTGAGGAGGGGCAGCTTGCTCAAGAAAACTCTTTCTAGCTAATGGCCCCACCAACCTCTTGGATTTCAGGATTGTCTACTGGATTCCCTGCCTATAACCAACAAATGGGGAAGGAGAGAGAATAGGAAGACTCACACATGATTTTTTTTTTTTTTTTTTTTTTTTTTTGACATGCAGTCTTGCTCTGTCACCAGGCTGGAGTGCAGTGGCGCCATCTTGGCTCACTGCAACCTCCACCTCCTGGGCTCAAGGGATTCTCCTGCTTCAGCCTCCTGAGTAGCTGGGACTACAGACACGCACTACCACGTCAAGCTAATTTTTGTATTTTTAGTAGAGATGGGGATTCACCATGTTGGCCAAGATGGTCTTGATCTCTTGACTTCATGATCTACCGCCTTGGCCTCCCAAAGTGCTGGAATTACAGGTGTGAGCCACACACCTGTCCACACATAATATTTTTTTAGGGTCAAGCATGTAAGCAGCATAATCACTTCCACCAATAATGCATTGGCTAGAACAGAGTTACATGACCCATATAACTGCAAGAGAGCTTGGGAAATGTGCTCCAGATATGTGCTTGGAAGGAAAAGAACATAGAATTTAATGAATGCATATCATTATGTCTGCCACAATCTACCCTTCTGATCATCATATCCATTTCACTTTTCCTTTCACATAGGGAACACCCTCATCATCTCCCCTAAATCCTACCCAGTCACTGCATTCAACTCAGAGTCCAAGATCTCTGACTGATGCACAGTTCTCTCCATCAGATCTAAATGAGGTTCCTCTTGGTCTGGAGATGTGAGAGAATCTCCTTTATTCATGGCTCTCAGTGATTTCTGGCTCCACTCTTGAGAAGTTTTCCCTCATTCTTTATCCTTGTTGACCAACACTGAAGTGGATGCTGGGGAGTATGCTTTTCTTAGGGACTGCGGGTTTTATAAACTGCTTCTTGCCCAGTGTGGTTTTAAGGATTTCCAGCCACAGGCTTTTTTAGACCTGGCTCATGGTTACTTAGTAATACCATTTCTCCAAAACCCATAAGCCTTCTCATCTGTTTGCTTCCAATTAGTTTCATGTGTCAGAAACCCCAAAAAATTCTTTCCTACACATAGTTTTCAAGTTTGTCCTATTTCTTTGCTTCCTTGTCCCTCCATGCCCTTCTCTCTCAACTTAGTGGTGAGAAAGTTGAGGCTCTATGGAATAATAGTCATGGATAAGAAGGTGTCACCTTAAACCTGAACTTTGCCTGAAGGCTGAGTCACTTTATTCAGTTGAAAATAATTATTGGGGCTTTTTTTTTTTTTTGCGTAAGTCTCAATCTTATTTCTTCCTGTTTGGTGTCTAGAAGTCATAGTTCTTTAATACCCCAAATTTCAGTACCTTCTCATTTCTGCCTACAAATTGGCTAATTCTTTCCCAAGTATAACTTTAAAAAAAAAATTTAGTACAGATGGGGTCACATTATGTTGCCCAGGCTAGTCTCAAATTATTGGCCTCAAGCACTCCTCCTGTCTGGTATTTCCAAAATCCTGGGATGACAGGCATAATCCACTATACCCAGCCAACTCTTTCTTTTAATATCTGTCAAAGGGAGCCAATACACAATGATATTTTGATTCTTTCTAACCACTTCTCTTAGAGCTGCAGGTTCAGTAGGCATGTGGTCTACCCTTCAGTTTTACCAAATTCTTTAATGTTAATATGATTGCCGTATTTTCAGCCTTTTATATCAGTTTCCTTATCACCCACCCCCTAACTGCTAAGCCCCACACATTTTAGACTTTTGTTAAAGCAGCTTCAATAATGAGATGATTAAGTGCTTGGGTTCAGTAAGTGGTTAAAATATTGTTTCTTCTACTCAGTAGCTAAGTGACTTTAGACATGCTTTCTTGCTCTTAAGTTCCTCATCTATTCTTAAAAGAGGATTATTGTAAATATTAAGTAATATGTGTAAATACTTAGCATAGTACCTAGCACTTAATTAGTCTTAATATGTTTTATTGCTGTTATCTCCCTTCAAAACCACAAGGAGAGCTCCTGCTGGGCTTTCTTTTCTGTCATATGTACTGCTGCCTAGAGCCTGTGAACCATAGGGCCTCCCTTCCCTCCCAGGAGAGGGATGCTTTGTTGAGAGATAAGGCTCTAGAGGGTAGAACTGAAGCAGCACATACCTTGGATGAAATGTTCATTTAATTCTTTTTTTTTTCCATTTATAGATTTTCCTGCTTTTAGGCATCATATGTTTTATCCTAGCGGTTGGGCATGGCATTTGGGAGAAGAAGAAAGGCTACCACTTCCAGATTTTTCTGCCATGGGAAAAATATGTCTCTTCATCAGCTGTCTCTGCTGCCCTCATATTCTGGTCCTACTTCATTATTCTCAATACCATGGTACCCATTTCGCTCTATGTCAGGTAGGCTTCTTTGATCCCCTTGGGGTGGGGGGGTGGGAAACTGACTTCATACTGTCTACTTAATGCCTCAACCAAAGTGTGAACTTTTAAAAAGCATATACTTGTGCTCTTTAACCCCTCACTCTCCACAGTACCTGGTGTACAAAATGTTCCGAGGTATATCTAGAGATTGCATGAATGCCTTCCATGTCTAGAATACTGTGCTAGGAAGACACTGTGGTTTATACAAAAAGAAAATTATTCCTGCCCTCAAATAACTTAAAATGTAAGTGACTAAATAAGACATACAAATGCATGAAATAACTAGAAAACATACACACAAATTTGGTGATGTAAAGCATGGGCAGGTTCCCCAGGAACATAGGTCAGGCAGCCCATAGTTTACCAATAAGATAGGTCCAGACATTCACTTGTAAGTCAGTTCATCAGAATTCAGAATCCATTTTCCCATAGAAACAGTGTGATAGATGATAGACATGTGTAATTGTGACCTAAGTTTAGTTCCTAAAAGTTGTAGAAGAGAAGAGGAAGGGTTTTTACTCCTCTTTTTCATAAGCACCTTGGATGAAAATTTGAAATAGTTGAAAAAAGTGTTTACCCTACTCTGATTATCCTTTTCTACGTTCTGTATTTCCTTACACTTGCACATACACATGCCCAAACACACTTTAGTTTCTTCCCTTTCAGGCTTTCTAAACCTTGTACCAGGGCTTTTTGGCAAAAAAAACTGCGTAACTAGATTACCTTATTTAGTAATATTAACTGAGTATGTACTATGTCCCAAGCACCCTTCTATGTTGTACGGAGAGAAGGTTGCAATGTGGCTATGGAAACAGATACATAACTAAGGGACTACTGTATAATATGAAGAATGATGTAATAGAAATAACATAGGAGACTTGCTAAGGAATGGATTTGTTCTACCTGGGTAAGTTTAGGAATGTCTACAGAAAAGGTAATAACAAAACTGATATTTGAAAAAAGAGTAGAACTTAGTAAACAAAATATTAGGAAAAGAATACTGCATCAGAAAGCTCAGCATGTACAAAGTTTTGGCGGTTTTTAAAAGTTTCGTCTGTTCACAGAACAATGAATAGCTAGACTGAGGTATTGGATGGTCATTTAGGGTCACATCTGCAAAGACTTAAATTCCATGCCAAAGAGTTTGGATTTTATTTTAAAGGCAGTAAAAAGCCAGCAAAGATCTTTCTAAGGAAAAAAATAATGTGATTTGAAGTTTGGGTTTATGACTTATAAGTAAGAGCTAAACATGGAGTACACACAGACACAAAGAGGGGAACAGTAAACTGGGGCCTGCTTGAACGGGGAGGGTAGGAGGAGGGTGAGGGTTAAAAACTACCTCTAGGGTACTATGCTCACTACCTGGGTGAAGAACTCATTTATACACCGAACCCCAGCAACATACAATATACCTATGTAAATACCTGCATAAAAAAGGGAGATTTAAAAAAAAAAAAGAGGTTTAGGTTTAGAGAGATTGCTATGGTGGCTGATATGGTAAAGGATGGGAGGAGTCCCAACTCCAGGCCTAGAGATTATCAGTAATGAGTGGATGATGAGGACCTCAGCACCTCCTACCTCCCTTCAAAGGAAAAAATCCACACCTCTCAGTGCAGCTGTCTCAGACAGGGATTACTAATAAAGGAGACTAACACATATTAAGTTTGAATGATGGTAAGAAGGAGACCCCTTAAAAGTCTTTACTGTTTTAAAATGAACATGCTTGTTAGCCATAAAGAATCGATAATGCATGCCATTTGGAGCAGAAGAGAAACATGACAAAGGCAATCGGGAAAACTCATAAAATGAGAAGAGGCTCTTGTGGGGAGGAGGCACACGCCTGGAAATTTATCCGAGGGTCAGCTCATAAACTCTTCCTGATTTCCATAGCTTCTTTCCTTCTTCTGAAACAAATTCTGAGTGTCAAGTTTCTCTGTCTTCCCATGTGACAGGAGCAATAATCCTCCAATTGGGCCACAAAGCTTTTTTTTTTTTTTTTTTTTTTTTTTTTTTTTTTTTTTTGAGACAGAGTTTCGCTCTTGTTACCCAGGCTGGAGTGCAATGGCACGATCTCGGCTCACCGCAACCTCCGCCTCCTGGGTTCAGGCAATTCTCCTGCCTCAGCCTCCTGAGTAGCTGGGATTACAGGCACGTGCCACCATGCCCAGCTAATTTTTTGTATTTATAGTAGAGACGGGGTTTCACCATGTTGACCAGGATGGTCTCGATCTCTCGACCTTGTGATCCACCCGCCTTGGCCTCCCAAAGTGCTGGGATTACAAGCTTGAGCCACCGCGCCCGGCCCACAAAGCTTTTTTTAAGTTAACTGTTACTCTATCACACCTTGCATTACTGCAGAAATTCCAAAATTGTAACTTTTCCTAGATACATTTTGGGGAAAAAAAAAAAAAGAAAAGAAAGATATGACTTTAAAGCATTAATCAAGTGTATCTGGCTTCAGGTGGTAAAGCCTTAAGTGATCATGGCCAAAGTCAGCATTACCCTGGGTTGGCTGGTGGGAAGGGTCCTCCAGAAGGGTAGAATCCCAAGGAAGACACTGATTTTCAGATGCTAGCCCTAATCTACCCTGCTAGGAAGGAAACCAGGATGATATATTTGCTTGTCCTGTTCTGATGCAGAACTGTTCTTTTCCTGCTTTCTCCTTAGTGTTGAAATAATAAGATTGGGCCACAGTTTCTATATCAACTGGGATCGGAAGATGTTTTATGCACCAAGGAATACACCAGCACAAGCTCGTACTACCACCCTTAATGAGGAGCTCGGCCAAGTCAAATATATATTCTCTGACAAAACAGGGACCCTGACTCAGAACATTATGATTTTCAGCAAATGTTCTATTAATGGGAAGCTCTATGGTACGCATGTCTTCCTGCTTTCCCCAAGTCCTGGGGAAATTTTACTTTACAGATTGTTTTCAAGACGAATCTAGATCTAACTCTGTAAGCCTCTGGAAGTCACATTTACTTCCTAGTCTCACAACTGTCTCTATTCTCTTAGCAAAGACCTCCTAGCCCAAACAGTTCTAACCAAAAAGTATTTATTTAGTGTCTTATAAGTACAGTCTATTATGTTGGGCATTGAGAATACCAAGATGTAACAGACCTAGTCTCTGTCCTCAAGGAGTTCCCAATGTCTATATACTCAGTTCACTCCTGTATTAAATCAAATGCATGTTGGTCAAAGGGTACAAAGTTTCAGTTAGGCAGGAGGAATAAGTCTTCAAGATCCATTGCACAGCATGTTGATCCCAGTTCATAATAATGTATTGCATATTTCAGAAGTGCTAAAAGAGTTTTAAATGTTCTCACTACAAAAAAAGTATGTGAGGTGATGTTAGTTAGCTTGATATAATCATTCCACAGTGTATATATGTATGAAAATATCACATTGTATCCATAAATATATACGATTATTATTAATTAATAATAAGATTAAAAATAAATCAAATGGAGTAGTGTATTACTGAAGCTGCTAATTTCCTGATTCCCCTTTAGAGCAATAAATACTATTGAGAGAAACCATTAAAGGGTAGTCAGAGTTTGATCACTGTCTCCCAGGCCCAATCCCTTATTTATCTTATGCCTTAAGCATAAGCTTGTTTTTTTTGATAGAGTTAAGTCCTCGTGTGTGTGAACATTCATACCCAGTGTCCTAGCTAACAGAGGAAAGTAATCGCATCTAAAAAGCTAGAACACATGAGATAATCTTTCTGGGGTGATGAAAAAGTTTTGAAACTTGAGAGAGGTGGTAGTTGCACATTATAAATGCACTAAATGCCTCTAAATTGTACACATTAAAATAAATAATTATATGTTAAGTAAATTACACCTCAATACATAATTAAAATTTTTGAATTAAAAAAATGCTAGGCTGGGTACATTGGCTCACGCCTGTAATTTCAGTACTTTGGGAGGCCAAGGCAGGCAAATCACCTGAGGACAGGAGTTCAAGACGAGCCTGACCAACATGGTGAAAAACCCCATCTTAACTAAAAATACAAAAAATTAGTCAGGTGTGGTGGTGCATGCCTGTAATCCCAGCTGCTTGGGAGGCTGAGAATCACTTGAACCTGGGAGGCAGAGGTTGTAGTGAGCCGAAATTGCACCACTGCACTCGCCTGGGTGACAAGAGTGTCTTAAAAAAAAAAAAAAGCTGGAATACTCTAATATTTCCTATTGTTTCCTGTATTTCCTATTACTTGTTTGGTAACCCTGCCAAACAAATTTTCACTTACATATACTCTGAAGGCTTATTTTTGGATGAGTTGATTTGGATGAGCTGCTTTTTTTTTTTTTTTTTGAGACGGAGTTTCACTCTTGTTACCCAGGCTGGAGTGCAATGGCGCGATCTCGGCTCACCGCAACCTCCGCCTCCTGGGTTCAGGCAATTCTCCTGCCTCAGCCTCCGGAGTAGCTTGGATTACAGGCATGCGCCACCATGCCCAGCTACTTTTTTGTATTTTTAGTAGAGATGGGGTTTCACCATGTTGACCAGGATGGTCTTGATCTCTTGACCTTGTGATCCACCCACCTCGGCCTCCCAAAGTGCTGGGATTACAGGCTTGAGCCACCGCCCCCGGCTTGGATGAGCTTCTTAATTCTCTTGGTTCATTTTAAGACCTGACCATACACTGGGTAAGGTTGAAAAGGACCATGAGTGTTTTCATGCTTGGCATCAGATATATCTTCTGCCTCAATTCTGTCTGTCATCCACTGGCCAAGAATCGCAAACACTCTAAAACTGTGTCCACATCTCTTCTGGGTAACTCTTATGATTGGAGGTCTTCCTGAGGTGTGAAGTCTCTCACAGATCCAGGGACTAACTTCTAGCTTCATCTTATTCTCACCTAGGAGAGAAGAGTTGAGGCCCAAGCAAACCTCTTCTTACCACTGGCTTAGAGAAAGGAGCTAATTGGGCACTGGGAGCTAAGTAGCCTGAGGGGATTGGGGAAAGCCTGACTGCAAGTCTAAGATGAAGGAATCAGAAGAAACAAGCTTTTAAGGCCCTCCTTTAAATTACCATATGGTCTAGCAATTTGATTCCTAGGTATATACCCCCAAAACTTGAAAACAAGAACTTGGATACAGGTATACCAACATTCGTTGTGACATTATTTACAAAAGTCCAAAGGCAGAAATAACCCACATGTCCATCCACAGATGAGTGAATAAAGAAAATGTGGTACAGCATATACATACAATGGAATGTTAATCATCTATAAAAAGTAATGAAATTTGATACATGCTACAACGTGAAGAAACTTTGAAAGCATTATGCTAAATGAAGTAAGCCAAACACAAAAGACAAAAATGTTGATTCTACTTATGTCAACTATCTAGAATAGGCAAATTCATAGAGACAGAAAGTAGATTAGAGGTTACTAGGGGCTGGTGATGGGGAGAAATGGGAAATTTCTGTTTGGGGTGCTGAAAAATGTTGGAAATATATAGTGGTGATTGTTGCACAACATTGTGAATATAACTAATGTCATTGCATTTTACATTTAAAATAGCTAAAATGGTAAGTTTTATGATATATATGTGTGTTATATATACCACAATTTAAAGAAATTCAAATGCTCCTTTAAAACCCTTGCCAAGTCTCTGCTGTGTTCACTTACCTACAGGTGATACTTATGACAAGGATGGACAGACGGTGACAGTCTCTGAGGTGAGTGATTACAGCTCCAAGGGAAATGCATGTGGAGGCTGAGTAAGGCTGTGCTTCAGAGAAGCATCTTTAACACAAATTGAGACTCCCTTAGCCACTGAAATATTAAAGCTTTTACTGGCCCCATATATCAGAAAGCATTATATAAATGACCATTGTTTTATTCTGAAGATCTTCATCTGTTCTTTTTAAATGAAAATAGCTTTATTGGTTTTTTTCTCTTTTTTTTTTTTGAGACGGAGTTTCGCTCTTGTTACCCAGGCTGGAGTGCAATGGCGCGATCTCGGCTCACCGCAACCTCCACCTCCTGGGCTCAGGCAATTCTCCTGCCTCAGCCTCCTAAGTAGCTGGGATTACAGGCACGCGCCACCACGCCCAGCTAGTTTTTTGTATTTTTAGTAGAGACGGGGTTTCACCATGTTGACCAGGATGGTCTTGATCTCTCGACCTCGTGATCCACCCGCCTCGGCCTCCCAAAGTGCTGGGATTACAGGCTTGAGCCACCGCGCCCGGCTATGGGGTTTCTTTCCTCTCCCTCTTCTGTCGACTACTGATTGATCATAGCACGTTTTTCACTAAATCACTGGAATCTTTGTTCTCTTGTAAACAAACTTACCTATAGCCTCAATCCTTTCATTAAAATGCTCCCTGCTTTAACTGAAACATGACTTTCCCTGGGAACATCCCTTTTTTTCCAATCTCTCTCATACTCTGCATATCATAAACTCTGAATACAATAAGCTCAAAGGTGTTGCCCTCATTATTCTGTGCCATGTTTAAACCATTAGTTTTTCTCCCCTATACAATCTTTCTTCCTGTGCTGCTTATGACTTCTGGCTATACTCATCTTTAACTCTTCTTGTTGACATCTAGGAATCTTCTGGCTTCTATACCCCATTCACTGAGGACTTTGAACCTTCTCCCTCCCCTCCACATCGCTGAGTGGTATTGTTATCTTTATGGATGACCTATCACTATAAACTCTTTCAGATATCTGAAAGAATCCTTCAGATGTTCAGATGACCTCTTAGACTAAAAAAAAAAAAAAAAAAAAAAAGATATATTGTAAACTTTCTTTTCACAATCTTTGATCATAAGCCTTATTCCTCCATATTCTCAGCACATGGCTCAGTAGTTGAGGTGTTTTTTTTTTTTTTTTTTTTAAGTATTCCTGCTTTTTTATCTCATGGAGATTTATGAACCCTTGGCTTTTGTTTTTCTCCAGTCTGTCAATTCCTTATGACTTTATTTTCTTTCCTAGCTTGCCTGTACGTACCCTGGGATCATAAGTGTCCTTAATACCTTACTAGTTCTCCTTTCCTTCTTTTTAATTACTGAACAAATCTCAACCTTGAATTAACCAAACCATCGACCCTGCTCTGTTTCTAATCTGAGAGTGTTGAGCACTATTTTGGAGATCACAAAACCATTACAGATTCAGAGACCCAACTGTCCTCTGGGCCCCCAGTGCTACTTGGCAAATTGTTCACCATTTTGCAATTGGCTTCGTATTATATTCTCCATATCAGCTTTTCTAAAAGCTGATATCACCATTCTCAGGCCTTCTACCACACTCCCCTGGCTCCTCAGTATGTAGCAGATGATATTGCCTTCTATTTTACTGAGAAAAATCCAAACTATCAGCTAACTATCCTTCTCTGTGCATATATCTCAACTTACCTTTACCCCCTTTCCTTCAGTCTCAAAAAAGGTATAATCTTTTCTTTCAGTACTAACCTATATATTCTAGATTCCATTCCTTCCTTCCTACTCCCTCAGGAACCTCAGTCAATCTCTCTTTCTTAATATCTGAATATCCCCTTTATATAAATGATTTATGATTCTTTCCCCTCAGCTTGTTTTTTTTTGCCCTCCACAGAGTCTTGCTCTGTGCCCAGGCTGAAGTGCAGTGGCACCATCTCAGCTCACTGCAGCCTCCACCTCCCAGGTTCAGATGATTATCATGCCTCAGCCACTTAAGTAGTTGGGATTACAGGCGTGGCCACCATACCCAGCTAATCTTTGTATTTTTAGTAGAGAAGGCGTTTCACCATGTTGGCCAGGCTGGTCTCAAACTCCTGGTCTCAAGTGATCTGCGCACCTCAGCCTCCCAAAGTTCTGGGATTACAGATGTGAGTCACCATGCCTGGCCTCAGCTCAGCTCTTTACATTAGTACATCCATACAATGGAATATTATTCAGCAATAAAAAGAAGTGTGCTATCAAGCCACACACACACACCACAGAGGAACTTTAAGTTTATATTGCTAAGTGAAAGAAACCCATTTGAAAAGGTTACATACTGTGTGATTCCAAATATATGACATTTTGGAAAAAGCAAAACTATAAAGACAGTAAAAACAAAAAGATCAAGGGGTTTGGAGAGAGCGGGGAGAGGGATAAAGCAGTGGAGCATGGGAGATGTTTGGGGCAGTGAAACTATTCTGTATGATATTGCCATGGTGGATTCATGATATTATGTGCTTGCCAAAACCCATGAATCAACAACACAGAGTCAAAGATGATGTATAAACTATGGGTTAGTTAATAATAATGTAGCAATATATTGGTTCATCAGTTGTAACAAATGTACCACAATAACGCCAAGACGTTAATAGGGAAAACTGTAGGGTGGAGGTGAGAGAGGGGTTATGCAGGAACTCTCTGTACTTTGCTCAGTTTTTTTGTAAACCTAAAACTGTTCTTTAAAAAAGGAGTATTAGGCCAGGCATAGTGATTCATACCTGTAATCCTAGCACTTTGTGAGGCCAAGATAGGCAGATCACTTGAGGCCAGGAGTTTGAGACCAGCCTGGCCAACATGGCAAAATCCTGTCTCTACTAAAAATACAAAACTTAGCTGGGTGTGGTAGCCATGCTACTTGGGCGGCTGAGTCATGAGAGTCACCTGAATCCTGGAGGCTGAGGTTGCAGTGAGCTGAGAGTGCACCACTGCACTCCAGCCTGAGCAACACAGTGAGACTCTGTCTCAAAAAATAAAGTATTAATTTTAAATAAAATAAATTGGCTTTTAAAAGCCACAGTTTGTTAACCAGAAGTAACCACTAACAATACATTTGAAATATTTTTACTCATATTTTTAAAAATACTTAGCACCTTATCTTGTTCTTACCTTTCCGTCTAGCCATTATCTGTCTCCATCAGTCAGTCTAAAATATTGATTGAGTGTCTACCATATGTTAGACCCTGAGTAAGTACAAAAAGGCTCAGGGAAAACAAAACAGGTTTGATTCCTACCTTCAGAGTTGGCAGTTGAGAGGAGGAGTCAGAGAAGTAAACAGGCAATTATAGCAGTCACTAATTCCTCGCCTTTCATTCATTCTTCAGCCTGCTATATGTATTCAGACTCTGTCCTATCATATCCACTGAAACTATCCTAGCCAACGTCGTGAATGACTACCTTGTTATTAAATCCTGACCCAACTTCTCTGTGGATTTTAACACTCTTAAACTCCCCCTTTTCTTAAAGCTTTCTTGTCCCTTAACTTCTGTTAAATAACAGCTTTCTTATTGTTTTTCCTTCTTGTCTGATTGCTTTTTCTCATCTCATTGCATTGGGTGCTGATATTCCCTCAGGGCTCTATTATTTAACCTCTTCTCCATCTCTATAGTCATCTTATATAATCTTATGTATGTACTTGCCTTTAACTACTACCTATGTACTGATAACCTCCAAATTCATAAATCCAAGGAAACTTGGATAACTCCCTCCCATCCATGGCCAAAGCTAAAGACATCCTATAAAAACTGTTATAGGTATACCACAAAAACTCAAGAGTTTCCTCAGTTGCTACCTTCTACCCTTGGACTTGGACTTGCTTTCCATAGTTGTTTCACTGGTTTTCTTGCTTTCAATTTCAGAGTTATCCATGAGTGCTGCCTCTTAGATTATGCTGTTCTGCAGCTCCCAGCCAGCCCTGTCTCGGTCCTGAACCCAGCCAGGTTCAGTGTTCTCAAATATTACTTATCTGAAAGAGAAGATCATAAACTAGTTCATATCTCTTTCCTGACCTTCAAGACTTTTCCGTATGTACTACTGCCTGCTTTCATTGCTAACTTTTTGTCTTCGGGATCTCCAATTCAGTCTGTCAAAAAATCTTCTCCTACTGGGTATTCTATCTCAGTGAATAATCTCACTGTCTATCCAAGGGCCCAATTAGGAAATACAAAATTATTCCTAACTCTTCTTCTCTTTCACTCCTCATATTCGTGTCCTATCAATTCTAGCTCTCTATATTTTCAAATCCATCCCCTTAATTTAATATTTATTGTCACGACTTCATCATTTATCTTGTGAATCACTGAGTGGTCTCCTAACTGGTCTCCCTGCTTTTCTTCTTGCTAGTTCCAACATATTCTTTGTGCAGCTACTAGAGGACTTTCTCCAACACGAATCTGTGTCACTTCCAGTGGAAAATCACTATGACACCTTATTTATTGGTAATAAGATGGTAATACAGGATCTGGCTCGTGCCTTCCTCTCTATCCTTGTCTCTCCTTACTCACCAGCCTCTCGTTTCAAAGAATGTGTCACAATAAGAGCCCACTTCTAGAAGAGCCTCAGGATATATATGCTATATAATGGGCCTTCTTAAATTACTGAAGCCATGAACTTCCCAAAACTCATAACTCTATGATTGGCCAAGTCTAGGGCTTGGTTCTGGACCTGTTCATACTTCCTTGCTGCCCTGACAAACTCCCTCTGGATAAGATATAGAAAAGAGCCAAGATACCTCACTACAATCTTCCCTTTCCCCAACATAGCACCAAGCAACAAAATTGTGTCTGTACTTGACATAGAAGGACCCAACCCAAGTAATACCACGTATGCAGAGAACTGCTGGAGAAAGATCCTTGAGAGTTCTGGTAGGAGCTGGAGAAATGTGTTCATGACATTGCACTCCAGGGTGGAGATAAGAAAGTCTTGGGGCCGGCCAGGCACAGTGACTCACACCTGTAATCCCAGTACTTTGGGGGGCCAAGGTGGGTGGACCACTACTTGAGGCCAGGAATTCGAGACCAGCCTGGCCAACACTGAAACCCCGTCTCTACTAAAAATACAAAAATTAGCCAGGCATGCTACTGCATGCCTGTAATTCCAGCTGTGTGGGAGGCTGAGGCATGAGAATTACTTGAACTCAGGAAGTGGAGGTTGTGGTGAGCCAAGATTGTGCCACTGCACTCCAGCCTGGGTGAATGAGACTCTCTATCAACAACAACAAAAACTACCTCCAAATTGATCTAAAAGTATCAAGCTGCTGCTGAAAATTTTGTTCTGTCTTATGTGTTCCAGAAAGAAAAGGTCGATTTCTCCTTCAACAAACTGGCCGATCCTAAGTTTTCATTTTATGACAAGACTTTGGTGGAAGCAGTGAAAAAGGGAGATCACTGGGTACACTTATTTTTCCGCTCACTCTCATTGTGTCATACCGTGATGTCAGAAGAAAAAGCAGAAGGTGAGGAGAGTCCTAAGGTGACTTCATGGACTGAGAATACGTCATGGAGTCTAGGCTGGAGGTGGGGTGATTTGATATGCTTTGCAATGGCTTAATCTAAGAAAGAACTTTCTACTAGGTAGCTTTGTCTGGCAACGGAATGGAAAGTCAAGTGGGAGCTCTTTTGAATGTCGGAGGTATTCAAGTAGAAAACAAACTCTTGGTTTAAAAGAAGTCATTCAGTAGGAGTCAAACTTGATGTTTGACTCTGGGGGGAACTTCAGATTATTTTTATTTCTTTTTTATTTTTTGTGGTGCTCTACATTTTCAGAGAAACTTCTCTAGTAACTAACTATAGAATGATCCCTGAGGCTGAGAGCAGTGGCTCACGCTTATAATCCCAGCACGTTGGAAGGCCAAGGCAGGAGGATTGCTTGAAGCCAGGAGTTTGAGATTAGCCTGGGCAACAAAGTGAGACTTCCCCTGTCCACCCTTGTCGCTACAAAAAATAATTTTAAAATAAAAAAATAATTAGCCAGGCATGGTGCTGCAGGCCTATAATCACACTTACTTGGAAGG
This sequence comes from Saimiri boliviensis, assembly GCF_048565385.1. Classification (NCBI taxonomy): domain Eukaryota; kingdom Metazoa; phylum Chordata; class Mammalia; order Primates; family Cebidae; genus Saimiri; species Saimiri boliviensis. Next base: position 187,582,551 of record NC_133450.1, read on the forward strand.
CTAAGGCAGGAGGATGGCTTGAGCCCAGGAGTTTGAGTTTGCAGTGAGCTATGCTCATGTCATTACACTCCAGCTTGAGTGGCAGAGAAAGACTCTGTCTATAGGAAAAAAAAAAATTATTCTGAGGAAGATGGCAGGAGAAAGAAAAAAGAATAGTTCCTGAAAGCAGAGCCTTGGGAGCTTCTGATCTTGAGACTCTGTGATGTTCTGCTCTCCAGATCAGCCCCACAATCTCTGACAAGGCCTCATAGAAGACGAGTTGTTATCCTCTTGTTGCTTCCCAAGTTGAGGATATCTCCACATCTCCTAGTTTCTTTAGTAACCAGATGTGGCTATGTCGTCCATTAATTTATCCAGATCTTTTTAGAAACAATGAATGAGAAATTACTGACTGCAAATTAAGACTTGGCAGGGTGCAGTGGTCCAGTAGCACTTTGGGAGGCTGAGGGAGATGGATTGTGTGAGTCCGTAGTTCAAGACCAACCTGGGCAACATGATGAAACTCTGTCTCTACAAAAAGTAAAAAAAATAAAATAAAATAAATTAACTAAGCATGGTGGTGTGCACCTGTAGTCCCAGCTACTCAAGAGGCTGAGGTGGGAGGATCACCTGTGTCCTGGAAGTGGAGGTTGCAGTGAGCCAAGATCATGCCACTGCACTCCAGCCTGGGTGACAGAGCAAGACCCTGTCTTAAAAAATTAATTAATTAAGAAGATTTTTTTCCTTAACAAATAAGAATTTGGGCAACCAGGCCAGGCACGGTGGCCCATGCCTATAATCCCAGCACTTTGGGAGGCCAAGGTGGGCAGATCACAAGGCCAGGAGTTCAAGACCAGCCTGGCCAATATGGTGAAACACCATCTCTACGAAAAATACAAAGATTAGCTGAGCCGAGTTTATGCCACTGCACTCCAGCCTGGGTGATAGCGAGATTCCATCTCAAAAAAAAAAAAAAAAAAAAAAAAGGAATTTAGACAATCAGGTGAATCACATCCTTTAAAACCAATGTGCTTTTAATACTACCAGTAGTGACACCTTATAGTTGTATATCACTTTACAGTTTTACAAATTGCTTTCATTTGTGTTATCTCCTACAGTCTTCACATCAGCCGTCTGAGGTTGGCAGAACAAAAAAGATGAAACTGATGCTAAGGGGAGCTTAACTTACTTGCCTAAAATCCTATAGCTAAGAAGAGCAGAGATAAAAACCCAATCACATATCCTACCACATGCTTCTCTGGTCTCCTGCTTTTCCAACAAGCTGCTATTATTTGAAGCATATTTGGCCTTGGCCTTGTTCACTGCCTTGAGGGACAGAGTAGGAAACACAAGAAAATAATCTTAATTGTTCAGTAGATGTATCTTTTATCTGACCTAAAATTATATTCCCCACCTACCTTATTCACAAGCTTAAGACTCTAAAATGATGTATAACTGTTTTAAAAATCAAATCAACCTTCAGAAGAGAAATAATCTAAAATATACCTCAAGTTGTGATAATATTCTAACAGAGAAGTTCCAGAAATATCTTGAGTAATATCAAATTGAAAGACTGATTCCATAAGGTGAGTCATTTAGCTTCCCAGGGTGACTTTTAAAGTTGACAACATTCATTTTTATATATATATATATAAATTGTTTACTAAATCATCAATCTTAGTTTCTCATAGCAGTGTTTTTAAAAGTGTGGTCAGTTTTATGCAGGATGACCTGCATGAGAATCACCCAGGAGATCCATTAAAAATTCATTTTCTTAGGCCCTCATCCCAGATTTTGTGATTATGGATTTAGTCAAGTTTGGATGAGGCCCAGGAACCAGTATTTTTAACAAGTTTCCTGAGCCATCTTTACTCACTAAAGTCAAAGAATAACTGCCTTTTCAGTTTGTATACACTGTATGTACCATATACCTCTGTAATGCCAACTTAAGTCTGTAAAGTAAGTTGAAAATGATGGAAATTAAGGCAAGGTGTGGTGGCGTATGCCCATAATCTCAGCACTTTGAGATGCTGAGACAGGAGGATCACTTGAGCCTAGAAAGTTTGATATCAGCCTGGGCAATGTAGGGAGACCCTGTCTTAAAAAAAAAAAAAAAAAAAAAATCCAGGTGTGCTGCACACCTGTGGTCACAGCTGCTTGGGAGAGCGAGGTGGGAGGATTGCTTGAGTCTGGAAGGATGAGTCTGCAGTGATCCGCAATCACACAGCCTGGGTGACAGAGTGAGACCCTATCTCAGAAAAAAAGAAAGAAAAGAAGGGAAAAGAGACTGATACATTCTGTGCAATCTGGCCTTTTAGAGCCACACTTGTGAGGTAGTTTTAAAGAAACATGCTCCTTTCTGGGCTCTATCTTTGTGTAAACCACTTAGAAGACAGGGTCACGTCTGGGTGGACTTCAACTACTCATCTCTGTGTGCTCTGGTTGCCCTCTTCTCTCCTGTCAGGCATGCTGGTGTACCAGGCTCAGTCACCAGATGAAGGTGCCCTGGTCACGGCTGCCAGGAACTTTGGCTTTGTGTTCCACTCCCGCACGTCTGAGACGGTCACAGTGGTCGAAATGGGAAAAACCAGAGTCTACCAACTGCTGACTATTTTGGACTTCAACAATGTGCGCAAGAGGATGTCTGTTATTGGTGGGTGCCCTTCCTGGTTGGCCTTCTCCCCTTCTTTGTCTTTCCTACATATTCACACACTGCCTTTCTCTTTTATCGATACATAAATGCTTTCTCCCACTCACAGACCTTCTCATAGGTACATGCCTCAAATACAAATCTGCAGCCATCCCTACTTTCTCACATATCCTTTAACTTTTCTCTTAGACACATGGGGGCTTGCTACATGGGCTAAGTCCACACTAAGTCCCTAGTGTTCCTGAGCAGTGGCTTGTCAGCACCCTCAAAGCCAAGGTAAAGGTAAAGAATAAATTTATAAAGCCTGAACATGGAATAAGAGATGGGAGCAGACAGTATAGGAGAAATTCATCCTGTCTTGCTCTCTTAGTTAGTTTGAGCCTCAGACTAATGAGGAAGACGGTCATTTTTCACCTTTGGCATTACTAGATAAGAGCCTTGGTCTGGGACTTGGAGATACTAAATGTGATTCTACATCAGACTCTTCCACAGGTAGTATCGAACCCATGGAAGAACTGGTTCTATAAGTTCCTCTCTCACTTTTAGCAGCCCTCACCACATCATTTATCCTGTGTGACCACTCACTGAGTACTTAGCTTCCATTAAAGGCAGAAACAATGTCACGGGGAATAGCCTCCTATCATCCCTCATTGGCTCAGACAAGTTATAATAAGGAACTGATGTAGTTACTTTGCTTAATTTGCTTATCTTTAGTGCGGACACCTGAAGATCGGATAATATTGTTTTGCAAGGGTGCAGACACCATCATCTGTGAACTGCTTCATCCATCCTGTAGTTCCCTCAATGATGTGACCATGGAACATTTAGATGTAAGTGTTTAGGCTGCAGGGGAGGAAGGTACGGGTAGTTCTCTGTATCTGGATATGTGGCCACGTATATGTCCCTGGGCCATTGTGTTTTTATATGGCTGTATAATGATGTCTGTGTCTCCCTTTAATTGGTGGAAGAATAAAATTATCTTATTTTGTGGGATTTTCACCAACCACATTGCCAACTTCCATATCAAAGAGTTGGGTGTGACAGTACCCCAGAGGCATGATGAGGATTGTCATAGGCGTATAACAACAATAAAAGTAGTTCCCTGGTTCTTGGCTCAGGAGTTTCCATGGTCAGACCTGGAGTTTGCTTTAAAATAGGACCCGTTGTTTCTTTCTCTTGCCTGATTGCCCTGGCCAGAACTTCCAATACCATGCTGAATAGGAGTGGTAAGAGAGGGGATCCTTGTCTTGTACTGGTTTTCAAAGGGAATGCTTCCAGCTTTTGCCCATTTCGTATGATATTGGCTGTGGGTTTGTCATAAATAGCTGTTATTATTTTGAGATATGTTCCTTCAACGCCTAGTTTATTAGGAGTTTTCCGCCTGTAATCCCAGCACTTTGGGAGGCCGAGGCGAGTGGATCACGAGGTCAAGAGATAGAGACCATCCTGGTCAACATGGTGAAACCCCGTCTCTACTAAAAATACAAAAAATTAGCTGGGCCTGGTAGCACATGCCTGTAATTCCAGCTACTCAGGAGGCTGAGTCAGGAGAATTGCCTGAAGCCAGGAGGCGGAGGTTGCGGTGAGCCGATCGTGCCATTGCACTCCAGCCTGGGTAACAAGAGCGAAACTCTGTCTCTAAATAAATAAATAAATAAATAAAAAGAGTTTTTAGCATGAAGGGGTGTTGAATTTTATCAAAGGCCTTGTCTGCCTCTGTTGAGATAATCATGTGGTTTTTGTCATTGGTTCTGTTTATGTGATGGATTACGTTTACTGATTTGCATATGTTGAACCAACCTTGCATCCAGGGATGAAGCCAACTTGATCGTGGTGGATAAACTTTTTGATGTGCTGCTAGATTCGGTTTGCCAGTATTTTATAGAGGATTTTCGCATCAGTATTCAAATAGGAAGAGAGGAGGTCAAATTTTCTCGGCAGATGACATAATTTTATATTTAGAAAACCCAATTGTCTCAGCCCAAAATCTCCTTAAGCGTTAAGCAACTTCAGCAAAGTCTCAGGATACAAAACCTATGTGCAAAAATCACAGGCATTCTTATACACCAATAATAGACAAACAGAGAGCCAAATCATGAGTGACCTCCCATTCACAATTGCTACAAAGAGAATAAAATACCTAGGAATACAACATACAAGGGATGTGAAGGACCTCTTGAAGGAGAACTACAAACCACTGATCAAGGAAATAAGAGAGGACACAAACAAATGGAAAAACATTCTATGCTCATGGATAGGAAGAATCAATATCATGAAAATGGCCATACTGCCCAGAGAAATTATAGATTCAGTGCTATCTCCATCAAGCTGGATGACTTTCTTCACAGAATTAGAGAAAAACCACTTTAAATTTCATATGGAACCAAAAAAGAGCCCGTATAGCCAAGACAATCCTAATCAAAAAGAACAAAGCTGGAGGCTTCACACTACCTGACTTCAAACTATACTACAAGTCCACAGTAACCAAAACAGCACGGTACTGGTACCAAAACAGATATATAGACCAAAGGAACAGAACAGAGGCCTCAGAAATAACACCACACATCTACAACCATCTGATCTTTGACAAACCTGACAAAAACAAGCAATGGGGAAAGGATTCCCGATTTAATAAATGGTGTTGGGAAAACTGGCTAGCCATGTGCAGAAGGCTGAAACTGCACACCTCCCTTAAACCTTATACAAAAATTAACTCAAGATGGATTAAAGACTTAAATGTAAGACCTAAAACTATAAAAACCCTAGAAGAAAACCTAGGCAATACCATTCAGGACATAAGCATGGACAAAGACTTCATTACTGAAACACCAAAAGCAATGGCAACAAAAGCCAAAATTGACAAGTGGGATCTAATTAAACTAAAGAGCTTCTACACAGCAGAAGAAACTATCAGCAGAGTGAACAGGCAACCCACGGAATGAAAGAAAATTTTTCAATATATCCATCTGACAAAAGGCCAATATCCAGAATCTACAAGGAATTTAAACAAATTTACAAGAAAAAAAAAATCAAAAAGTGGGTGAAGGATATGCACAGACACTTCTCAAAAGAAGACATTTATGTGGCCAAGAAACATACGAAAAAAAGCTCATCATCACTGGTCATTAGAGAAATGCAAATCAAAACCTCACTGAGATACCATCTCATGCCAGTTAGAATGGTGGTCATTAGAAAGTTAGGAAACAACAGATGCTGGAGAGGATTTGGAGAAATAGGAATACTTTCACACTGTTGGTGGGAGTATGAATTAGTTTAACCATTGTGGAAGACAGTGTGGCAATTTCTAAAGTATCTAGAGTCAGAAATACCATTTGACCCAGCAATCCCGTTACTGGGTATATACCCAAAGGATTACAGATCATTCTGCTATAAAGACACATGCACACGTATGTTTATTGCAGCACTATTCACAATAGCAAAGACTTGGAACCAAACCCAAATGTCCATCAGTGATATACTGGATAAAGAAAATGTGGCACATACACACCATGGAATACTATGCACCCATAAAAAAGGATGAGTTTGGCTGGATATGGTGGCTCACACCTGTAATCCCAGCACTTTGGGAGGCCAAAGCAGGTGGATCACGAGGTCAAAAGATCAAGACCATCCTGGCCAACATGGTGAAACCCTGTCTGTACTAAAAACTATAAAAATTAGCCAGGCATGGTGGCATGTGCCTTTAGTCCCAGCTACTCGGGAAGCTGAGGCAGGAGAATCGCTTGAACCCAGGAGGCAGAGGTTGCAGTGAACTGAGATCATGCCACTGCACTCCAGCCTGGCGACAGAGCGAGACTGTCTAAAAAAAAAAAAAAAAAAAAAAAAAAAAAAAAAAAAGAGTTTATGTCCTTTACAGGGACACGAATGAAGCTGGAAACCATCATTTTCAGCAAACTAACACAGGAACAGAAAACCAAACACAGCATGTTCTCATTCATAAGTGGGAGTTGAACAATAAGAACACATGGACACAGGGAGGGGAACATCACACACCAAGGTCTGTTGGGGACTTGGTGGGTAGGGGAGGGATAGCATTAGGAGAAATACCTAATGTAGATGATGGGTTGATGGGTGCAGCCAACCACCATGGCACGTGTATACCTCTGTAACAAACCTGGATGTTCTGTACATGTATCCCAGAACTTAATGTATATTTTAAAAAAGCAAAAGAAAGAATAGAACCTGTTCTTACAAGAGGCACTACCCCACCAGCCATAATAAGAATAGAGCAGAAAACACCAGGCCTGAGCTATCTGATACCTCTCTCTGTGTCCACAGGATTGGAATCTCCAAAGGCACCTTCCCTTCCTTACCCTAACCTACCTTACTTCTACACTCTAGGATTTGGGATGTATCAAAAAGAGAGAGTAGCTCCAGCCATCTGGCATAGGAAAGGGAAACCAGATCCATACTCTCTGGGGTTTCCACTCCTAAATTTGTATATTCAAAGGGTTGGGGAGTAGGGAGAGAACACGGGACAGAATGAGAATGAAGATAGATCACAAAAATGTTTGATAAATCTATTAGAGAATATGCTATTTTATTAAGCCATCTCAACTTGACTCTCCATTAACCCACAGCCAGAAACCAAAGAACAAATGGCCAATAAGTGCATGAAGAGCTGTTCAACATCAGTACTCATCAGAGAAATGCAAATCAAACCCACAAAATCTACTTTACACCCACTAGGATGACTAAAATAAAAATTTTGAAGAAAAAAAAAGATAACCTGACAATAATAAGCATTGACAAGGATGCAAAGAAATTGTAACCCCTCTACATTGCTGATGGGAAAGTAAAATAGCACAGCTGTTTTGGAAAACAGTCTGGCATTTCCTTTAAAAGTTAAGCATAAAGTGATCATACAACCTAGAATTCCACTCCAAGGTGTATTTCCTAGAAAAATAAAAATATACACCCATACAAAAATGTGTACACAGGTGGAGGGGCAGAAGCAAGATGGCTAAGTAGAAGCCTTCACTGATCATCTTCCCCACAGGAACACTGTATTTGACAACTATCTACATTAAAAAGCATCTTCAAAGAAGCAAAAACAGGTGAGTAATCAGAGTATCTGATAGTAACTTCATATAGCAGAAAGGTACACTGAAAAGGGTAGGAAGGATGATCTTGAATCACTGGCATTAGCCTTTCTCCATCCCCCAGCAGTGGCCACATTGTGCAGAGTATCTGTGAATTTGGGGGAGGAAGGGTGCAGCAATTATGGGAACTCAGTGCTGCCAATACCAGTCAAAACACAACCAGTGCCCACAGAGGGAGCATTTAGACCAGCCCTAGCCAGGGGGAATCGCCTGTCCCAACAATCAGAACTTGAGTTTCTGTAAGCCTCAACCATCACAGGCTAACATGCTCCGGGGTCCTAAATAAACCTGACAGGCTGGCAAGGCCACAAGAACTGCAACTCCTAGGCAAGTCCTGGTGCTGTACTGCGTTCAGAGCCAGTGGACTTGGAGGGGCATGAGACCCAGTGAGACACTAGCCTGGATGGCTAAGGGAGTGCCACCCCTCCCCAGCACAGCACACAGGGAAAAGTAAAGAGGATTTTCTTTTGCAACTTGGACACCAGCTCAGCCACAGTAAGATAGGGCACTGTGCAGAGTCATGAAGCCCCCATTCCAGGCCCTAGCTCTGGGGTGAAATTTTTAGACACACCCTGGGCCAAGGAGAACCTACTGCCTTGAAGGGGACACAGTCCTGGCAGGATTTATCACCTTCTGACCTAAGAGCTCTAGGGTCCTGAATAAGCAGTAGCACTAACCAGGTAGTACATGTCATGGCCTTGGGTGAGACTGTGAGATGTGCTGGTTTCAGGTGTCACTCAGCATATTCACAGCTGTGGTGGCTACAAGGAAATACCCCTTCTGCTTGAAAAAAGGAGAGGGAAGAATAGAGAGGACTTTACCTTGCAGCTTAGGTACCAGCTTGGCCACAGTGGGGAAGAGCACCAAGCAGCCTCTAGGTGCCTCCAGTTCCAGGTGTTGGCTCTTAGATGATCTTTCTGGACTTACTCTTGGCCAGAAGGTAGCCCACTGCTCCGAAGGGTGAGTTTGAAGCCTGGAAGCATTTACCACAAGATGATTGAAGAGTTTTGGGTCTTAAGTGAACATCATCAGTACCCTGGCAGTACTTCCTATAAGCCTGTTGTGATGGTGGACACAGGGAGAAACTCCACTGCCTGGGAAAAAGAGGGAAAAGTGGGAAAGACTTTTGTCTTGTGGTTTCAATGCCAACTTAGCTGCAGTGGAATAAAGCAGCAGGTGGATTTTTTTGGGTTTATGACTCTGGGTCCTGGATCCCAGATGACATCTCTGGACCATCCTGGAGCCTTGGAGAACTCACCACCCTGACATGAAGAACACAAGAGTGGCTGGCTTCACCACTTGCTGATTGTAGAGCTCTAGGGCCTTGCGCAAACATAGATGATAGCCAGGTAGTAGTTACAGTGGGCATTGGGCAAGACCCAGAGTTGTGCTGGCTTCAGGTTTGACCCAGCACAGTCACAGTTGTGGTCCCAGGGTTGCTTGTGTCCCAGCTTGAGGCAGTTCAGCACAAAGAGAGAGACTCCATTTGTTTGGGAGAAAGTAAAGGAAGAAAATAAGAGTCTTTGCCTGGTAATCCAGAGAATTCTTCCAGATTTTATCCAAGACCACTTGTACTGCTATAAGTCTGCAAAAATGACAGTGTTCTGGGGCTTGGGGTACCTCCTAATGCAGATTTTGCTTAGATCACAACACCCAAGTCCCTAGTATCGTACTGAATGGAGAAAAACTGAAAGCCTTTCCTCTAAGATCTGGAACACAACAAGGATAGCCACCTTCACCACTGTTAGTCAACAGAGTACTGGAAGTCCCCGCTAGAGCAGTCAGACAACAGAAAGTAATAAAGAACATCTGAACTGGAAGGGAGGAAGTCAAATTATCCTTGTTTGAAGTTGATGTGCTCTCATATTTGGAAAAACCTAAAGACACCACCAAAGAACTATTAGAACTGATAAACAAATTCAATAATGTTGCATGATACAAACAACATGCGGAAATCAATAGCATTTCTATATGCCAACAGCAAACAATCTGAAAAATAAATCAAGAAAGTAATCCCGGCCAGGCACGGTGGCTCACACCTGTAATCCCAGCATTTTGGGAGGCTGAGGTGGGTGGATCACGAGGTCAAGAGATCGAGACCATCCTGGTCAATATGGTGAAACCCCGTCTCTACTAAAAATACAAAAAATCAGCTGGGCATGGTGGCGCGTGCCTGTAATCCCAGCTACTCAGGAGGCTGAGGCAGGAGAATTGCCTGAACTCAGGAGGCAGAGGTGGCGGTGAGCCCAGATCGCACCATTGCACTCCAGCCTGGGTAACAAGAGTGAAACTCCATCAAAAAAAAAAAAAAAAAAGAAAGAAAGAAAGAAAGTAATCCCATTTACAGGAGCTACAAGGAGAATTAAATACCTCAGAATTAACTTTACCAAACAATTTAAAGATCTCTATAATGAAAACTTTAAAACATTGATGAAATAAATTGAAGAGGACACAAAAAATGAAAAGATATTCCATATTCATGGGTTGGAAGAGTAAATATTGTTAAAATGTCCATACCCTACCCAAAGTGATCTACAGATTCAGTGCAATCCCTATCAAAATACCAATGGCATTCTTCACAGAAATAAAAAAAACAATCCTAAAATGTATATGGAACCATAAAAATCCCAAAAAAGCTAAAAAGCTATCCTGAGCAAAAATAACAAAACTGGAGGAGTCACATTGCCTGACTTTAAATTATACTATGGAGCGATAGTAATGAAAACAGCATTGCACTGGAATTAAAACAGACACATAGACCAATGGAACAGAATAGAGAACCCAGAAATAAATGTATACACCTACAGTAAACTCATTTCTATGAAGGTGCAGAACATACATTGGAGAAAAGACAGTCTCTTCAACAAACGATGTGGGGAAAATGATATTGATATGCAGAAGAATGAAACTAGGATGGGCATAGTGGCTCATGCCTATAATTCCAACACTTTGGGAAGTAAGGCAGGAAGATTGCTTGAGCCCAGGAGATCGAGACCAGCCTGGGCAACAAAGCAAGACCCTGACTATTTTAAGTAAAAAAAAAAAAAAAAATTTTAAGAAGAATGAAACTAGACCCCTATGTCTCACCATAAACAAAAATCAAATCAAAATAGGTTAATAACTTGAATCTAAAACCTCAAACTATATAACTACTAAATGAAAACATTGGGGAAACTCTCTAGCACATTGGTCTCGGCAAAAATGTCTTTATTAATACCCCACAAGCACAGGCAATCAAATAAAAATTGATAAATGGGATCACATTAAGTTTAAAAGCTTCTGCACAGCAAAGGAAACAATCAACAAAGTAAAGAGACAACCCACAGAATGGGAGAAAATATCTGCAAACTACTCATCTGACAAAGGATTAATAACCAGAATATAAAAGGAGCTCTATAGGAAAAAACAATTCTATAGGAAAAAAAATCTAATAATCCATTTTAACAATGAGCAAAAGATGTGAAGAGACATTTCTCAAAAGAAGACATCCAAATAGCAAACAGGCATATAAAAAGGTGCTCAACATCATTGATCATCAGAGAAATGCAAATCAAAACTACAGTAAAATATCATCTCGTCCCAGTTAAAATGCTTTTTATCCAAAAGACAAGCAATAACAAATGTTAGCTAGGATGTCGATAAAGGGAAACCTTTGTACACTATTGTTGGGAATGCAAATTAGTATATGTGGGTAACTCCCCTTCTGGGCACTGAGGAAGGAGAGCTAAGCACACCCCCGGCACAATTAGTGTCTGAAGCATATCTTATTGCTCATTTATTTCCTTTTATATAATCCTTTTATATAATGATATCTTCGTTTGTAGTCAGAGGAGTGTCAAGAGCAGACACGGTACACAGCATGAACTAGGGAAAAACAGCCATAACAGGAGAAGAATCAATGGCCCAGGCGGTAATGCCCCTGTCTGAAAGGGCATGTGCTCCATGGCAGGCTGGCCCAGGCAGCAGCATTCAGTATCATAAAGATATCCGCTGTGTGGCAGGCTTGGAGCAAGAGTCACTCCTGCTGTAAGGGAGTTGAAGTATCTTACATGCAGTTCTTGTGGAAAGCTGGCATTAGGCTGGCAATCCCTCGAACATCTGAGGGCTTAAAACTTACCCTCTGGTATAATTGTGCCTCAGTGGCTGTATTCCCTGTCAGCTCTCTTACTACTGTGCTGACTCAGAACATCTTCCTATAGAAATCCTTAAAAGTTGCCTGCTCCTAGATAAGAGATGTTGCACACTGCTCCCTCCTTACTGCACTCTGCCAACCTCCTTGCCTTGGTGACCTAATGGAGGTGGGCCCTTTGCTTATTGCTCACGTGATCATCTTGGCCCTATCACTATCCTAAAGATGACCTCACTCACTACCCTTCCCCCCAACCTATACCAAATAAATACAGACCCGCCTGGATGCTTGGGGCCTCACCTGTCTCCACTTGTAAGTGGCGTTGGCCCCCTGAGCCCATCTGCTCTTATCCAGTCCTTTGGTGTCTTGTCTCATTTCTTGGATGCAGTGCCTCAACACAGTGATAGGGGCCACCCCACAACCTTAGTAGGGCTGGACCCTACAAGTACAGACACTATGGAGAACAGTTTGGAGTTTCCTCAAAAAACTAAATATAGAGCTACCATATGATCCAGAAGTCCACTGCTAGGTATATACCCAAAAGAAAGGAAATCAGTGTATTGAATAGATACTGTCACTTCCATGTTTATTGCAGCAATAGTAACAACAGTTAAGTGTCCATCAATAGACAAATGAATAAAGAAAATCTGATACATATACACAAGGAGTACTATTCAGTTATATATATAAGAATGAGATCCTGTGTTTGCAGCAACATGGATGGAACTGGAGATCATTATGTTATTAATAAATGAAATAAGCCAGGCACAGAAAGACAAACTTCGCGTGTTCTTACTTAGTGGGCGCTAAAAATTAGAACAATTGAACTCATGGAGACAGAGAGTAGAATGATGTTTACCAGAGACTGGGAAGGGTAGTGGGGCAGAGGGAGGAAGTGTGTGGATGGCAAATGGGTACTAAAAAATAGAAAGAATGAATAAGATCTAGTATTTGGTGGCACAACAGGGTGACTAGAGTTAATAATTTAATTGTACATTTTTAAGTAACTAAAAGAGTATAATTGGGTTGTTTGTAACACAAAGGATAAATGCTTGAGGTGATGGATACGATTATTATACATTATATGCCTGTATCAAAATATTCCATATTTCCCATAAATAAATACACCTATACCCACAAAAATTTAAAAACTTTTAAAAACTATGTACACAAATGTTCAAAGCTGCATTGTTCATAATGGCCAAAAAAGTGAAACAACCTTAATGTTTATCAACAGATGATTGGATAAATAAATTGTGGTTTATCTGTACAATGGAATGTTATTTGGCAATAAAAAGGAGTGAAGTACTGATAAATGCTACAACATAGATTAACCTTAAAAGCATTATGCTATGTGAAGAAGCCAGTCACAAAAGGCCACAAAGATTTCATTTATATGAAATGTCCAGATAAGGCAAATCTATAGAATCAGAAAGTAAATTAGTAGCCATCATGGGGCTAGAGGAAAATGGAATGGAGAATGACTGCTAATGCTAATGGATACAGGGTTTCAGCTTGGGATAATGAAAATATTCTGAAATTAGATAGTAGTAATGGGTGCACGAAGTTTGTGAACATACTTTTAAAAGGCCACTGAATTGTATAAAAGGGTGAAATTTATGGCATATGGATTATATCTCCAGTTTTTAAGTCAGTGAAATGTCCCACACAAGACCTCTTGTGCCTATACTGTTTCCCAGAGCCCATAGTATTTTTTATGGACTAGTCTTTTTTCTTTTAACCTTTCAGAACATGTGAATTAAGGTAACTTTTTTTTTTTTTTTTTTTTTTTTTTTTTTTTGAGACGGAGTTTCGCTCTTGTTACCCAGGCTGGAGTGCAATGGTGCAATCTCGTCTCACCGCAACCTCTGTTTCCTGGGTTCAAGCAATTCTCCTGCCTCAGCCTCCCGAGTAGCTGGGACTACAGGCATGCACCATCATGCCCAGCTAATTTTTGTATTTTTAGTAAAGACGGGTTTCACTATGTTGACCAGGATGGTCTCGATCTCTTGACCTCGTGATCCGCCTCCGCCTCCCAAAGTGCTGGGATTATAGGCATGAGCCACCGTGCCTGGCCAAGGTAACTTTTTGAAAGCATTTCTACAGACTAGCCTCAAAGGAAGTCAGAAAACTGTTTCAGATCTTTTGACATGCTTCCTGCTTGCCATCTTCAACAGACACTGATAGTGGGGCCTGACTCTACTGCAATCTATTCACCACCGATGGCAAATCTGTAAGAGTCACGCTCCAACAGCCCACTCATACAAAAGCAGAATTCCAGGCCCTCTGAGACAGGAATCAGCAAACAGGTCATGCGCATACAGGTAGCAGGCATGATGTGGCTCCCAGGCCCTAGTTTGCCTCATACCAGCACTAAGAGAAAAAACACACAGGTAGGGATAAAAGATGTTAACACGTACCACGAAGTTATTTGTTGAATTGATTAATGAACCTGTCATTGTATTGGTAAACTTGTCAAGTTATTTTATCTGTGTCCTATGCAAAACCAGTTTCTGCCACTATCAGTTCCTTCTTAGGAACTCTCCTGAAATCTTTTCTGGGGCTTCTTAGGCTGCCAATAGTATAGAAGTTTAAGAGATGGTATTCCATCCATATATTGTCTTATGTTCATTTCACCTGACAGCTAGCATCAAACATTCAGGAGATGCATAGGGAACTGAGAGTAAATTCTGTTTCTCTTTGCTCTTATAATACCAAAGTGAATTAGTTTGCCATTCACTATAGCAATGATAGTGTAGAATTGTTGTTCATGTGCAGTCCTTTATATACAAAATCTGTTCTAACGCACCCTTAGATTGATATGAATTCTCCCCTAAACCACTCACACTCTCACCCAGCCCTCCTTATGACCAAGAGTTTATTCCTGCAAGATGGTTAGCTATGGTTAGTTAGGATATGTCAGTGCATAAGGAACAAACTGATGCTAACTTGCCCCAAGAGCATTTAAGTAGTGCCCTCATTAACATGCCGGCTGTGGCTAATCAACTGAACCAACCAACTGTAGACAAATACCCAAGTATGTGAGGGGTAAGATGTCCATTGAATGTTTGTGGAAGGAAGGAGAAAGGAAAATGGAAATGAATGTATGCCTATAAAAACTAGTAATGCCTTTGATTTTTTTTTATAACAACTACTTTTTACTTTATTATTCCCTTCATTCTCATATCATAGTCATCATTATCCTGTCTGTAGAGGGTGTATAGTCATCCCAATTTTACAAGTAAGAAATCTAGACTTGGTTTTTCCCAGAGTCACACAGCAAATTATCTAACTATAAGTAAAAGCTAGAACTTCCATTCCTCAGAATTACTCTTAACCTTCCAGGTATGCTGGCCCCATCCTAGGGACATTTTGCTGAAAAAGCCTATCAGTTGCTTTCTGCTTAGGCTAGGAACTAGAAGCATGCCACTAATTTATTAAACCCAATTTTGCAGGCAGATGAGGCCTGTAGGGTAGGCCTGCCAGTCCCTTAACTCAGCCTTAACTCTACCCAGGCCCACTCAGTGCACACACATGTATGTCTTCCAGGATTATGCCAGTGAAGGCCTTCGCACCCTAATGGTGGCCTACCGAGAGTTGGATGAAGCATTCTTCCAGGACTGGAGCAGGAGACACGGTGAAGCCTGCTTGTCTTTGAAGAACCGGGAAAGCAGATTATCAAATATCTATGAAGAAGTTGAAAAAGACTTGATGGTTAGTGAAGAAGCCAGGGACAGACTGGGTTAGGGATGGGGGCTGGCAGTCGGCAGACTGGGCAAGGGCTCTGAAAGTAGCTCCTAGAGGATTGACAGATGCAGGCTGTCTCTGAGAGGAAGGATAGGAAGGCTTAGCAGGAGAGCTCCATAGTTTTGTGCCAGGGAGGCTGGATACTGGAATCCCAGCTGGTTCAGTATATCCTGGACCTTCTGAATCCGTAATGAAAGAATGCGCTGGTGATAATTTTTATCTTTCTAGCAGTGTTTCTAATCCCAAAGCTGTTCACAGAAGCTAAGTAATCTGGCTGAAAAGCTGTGTGAGTTGCAAGGCAGAATGTGTTGAGTTTTTATACCACTGAGATCCTTACACCAGGACAGAGCCAGCTCACTAAAGAGAGTGCTGAGGTGCCAGTTCAGTCATTAGGTAGCACTAAATGCTCTGCCTCTTTCCTTTTTCCTCATTCACTGATACATCTTTTCAAAGCTGTTAGGGGCCACAGCCATAGAAGACAAGCTACAAGATGGCGTACCTGAGACAATCATCACCCTGAACAAAGCCAAAATTAAACTATGGGTTTTAACTGGAGATAAGCAAGGTAAAACCGCTAAACTGACTGATCCTCTTCCTTATCCATCTTAGCCATTTCTTTTCCACCTCTTTCCTTTTTTTACTTAGCCATTTTTTGATATATATCTTCTAAGTCAAATCAAGTCCTTACGGGACACCTTTATTCTCAATCTTGTATACAATTTGCTGAGCATATGCTTTATGCCAGATGATATATTGGACATTGAAGACAAATGAATTAATCAGACATGACCCCTGTCATTCGGAACTCACAAGCTAAACTTTAAAATTGTCTTTGACTGTACCCTCTCTGTTGTCACATAGAGTCACTCTCTCACTGTATCCCATGAATTTGTCTGAAAATCCTCCGTGTCACCCTCCAAGTTACGTCTCATTTCCTGTTGGCTGTATTACACAAACTTCTGAACTTATCTCTCTGTCTCTTGCCCTTATTAATTTCAGCACAGCCAACATACAACCATCAGTTTAATCTTCCTCAAATATACAGTGACAATCAACCATCAGTTTAATCTTCCCCAAATATACTAATTTTATGATGTTACTCCTCTCTTCAGGGACCTACAGTGACTCCATGTCGAACTCCCCTATCTGGCCTTCAAGATTTTAATAATCTATTGCTCTTCACATCCTTATCTGCATCCTAATGTTGTAATGTTACCATTATCTTAAGTGTGCCCCCAAACAAGCCAGGTCCTACTCTAGGGCCTTGGTTTGGGTTGTTTACTCACATAAAATCCCTTTTCCTTCAATTCTTATTCATCCTCCAATGCCTTCCTTCAAGAAAGTTTCTGTGACAATTGCAATCTCTCTGAATTCTGATACCATTTGTAACTAGGATTCAGGAATTGATTTTTTTCTTAGTATGAATTTATGCCAAATTCTACACTATTTGATGTAAAGGAAGAATTTAAACATGTCTTAGTCCCCCATAAAATCTAGCATAGAAATGGGCACAATGCTGTTCAAAAAAACACATCCTGATTGCCTGGAGAAATGGATAAAGACTGAAATTGCTCTAAGAAATAGGATAAGACTTTCTAGAGAAGGCCAGAATGACCACAGTTATCGATAAGCAACCCATAAGTCTGTGCAGGTAGACAGCCATCTGTGGATGTTTGAATATGATCTCCACTGATTCATTAAAAATGCACTTCGATTGCATCCATGGCAAATGAGGATGAATGGGCTCTGCAGTCTGCCCAGTATTAGAGCCTGTGTACTTGTACAGTGTGAAGATCCTGTCCTTGTCTATAAACACCGGCCAAAATGAGACTTGCGCTCCCCCTTCCCTACAGAGACTGCTGTGAATGTTGCCTACTCCTGTAAGATATTTGATGATGAAATGGATGAAGTGTTCATCGTGGAAGGCAGGGATGATGAGACCGTTTGGAAAGAACTCAGGTATAGATGGGAGATTGGCCATAGCCAGTCCCTGGACCCAAAATTTCCTATTTATCTCTTCCCCTAGTGTGGGTCCCACACCACCAGAAGGAACAGAGAAGACATGGAGGTGGGAAAAACAAAAACCTAAAATATTTGAAAAAATTTTGTGAGAAGCATTTGGGCTAAATAGGGCTGGAGTGTGGGGGATGGAGAAGTGCAGCATGTGAATGGTCAGGGACCTATGGCAGTGGCAGGTCTTGAAAGGCTGTCACGTCTGAGGTCTTGGCTGCTGCTTTGTAGAGTTCCTATAGCCACTTTGCCCACTTTCATCTGGGGACACATTTTCCTCCTAAATTCTGAAGCTTCAGGTCAGACTCTGACCACTACTCTTGGCTTTCAGGACAGCAAGGGACAAGATGAAACCCGAATCTCTCCTGGATTCAGACCCCGTAAACATTTACCTCACCACGAAGCCCAAAATGCCTTTTGAAATACCTGAGGAGGTGGCCAATGGCAACTATGGCTTGATCATCAATGGCTGCAGTCTGGTGGGCAACACAGAGCTACACTCTGTTCTCTTCCTCCAAGGAACATTTTTCCTAGGTCCAACATACTTCAGGGAAATTTCAAGAACCCCTTTCCTATTCCATGAGTCACCCTATTCCCCTTCCCTTCAGGTGCCCTTGCCTGAAAGACTCCTTTCTCTAGGCTTCTTTAGGAAGAAGTAAATAAGGAAAGAGAAGCCAAGGGTGTATTTCTTCCTTATCCAAATTCTTCTCTACTGATGTGGCCTGTCACTTAGGGGAAGAGGGAAGCAAGCAGAAACAGGTCTCCCAAGAAGTCACTTGGCCTCATAGCCCCGTCTACTGATTTGGCCCAACGAGAGGTCCCGACCAGTTTCCCATTGGAGGCTGAGTCAGATGGGAGGATGCCTGGAACTGACTTGGGTGCTTGGCCTCCCTTAGGGGTGGAGTGCCTTGGGAGCAGCTATGTCTGCCCTGTGAAGGACAGGAGAGTGTAGAGGGAAAGGGAACCATTTGGGAAGGTCATCCTCTGAGAGCTTTTTTGGGCAATCTGAAGAGTGAGTGTGTCCTGGTGCTGCAGGCCTATGCTCTAGAAGGGAACCTGGAGTTGGAACTGCTGCGAACAGCGTGCATGTGCAAGGGGGTGATCTACTGCCGGATGACACCCCTTCAGAAAGCCCAGGTGGTAGAGCTGATGAAGAAGTACAAGAAGGTGGTGATACTGGCCATCGGGGATGGGGCCAATGACGTCAGCATGATCAAAGGCATGTGATGGGAGGGGAGCAGTTAGCTTAAAGCCATGGGCTTGCCCCTTCCTTTCTCCATGAGCAAAATGGATTTGGGTGGTACTCTGTTGCTGGCTCACACTCCTGCCTCTCATATGTGTTACACACTTATACTGTTTTGCAGCTCCATTCATACTCCTCTGTGCCTGCACTCCCACTTATTGACACATTCAAGCATCAGCTCATATGCACAGGCATGCACACACATTCAGATTCATGTACTTACACTATGAGGGTAAGCATACACACAGATCAACGTGGCTCCCACGAGAACACATGCTTAACGTTCACAGAACAACAGGCTGTGAAACTACCATCCTTCTTTCTGAGATGACATCAAGGCCCACAGAAAGGACCCCTGGGCAGGAGTCATAGTCTGTTTCTTTTCTGAAGGCTGTAGGCTGCGATGCCCAATTCAGAGATATTTTCTTTTCCAAGTCCCAAGAGCTTGCCCTGCTCCCTTGGCGGGAGGAGAATAGGTGACTTACTGATCACTTTGGACCAGAAGAAGCAAATGGCTGAAATTTACTAGGGTGGGTTGTTGTTCTTTTGTTTCGTTTTGTTTAGAGACAGCCTGTCACCCAGGCTGGAGTGCAGTGGCATGTTCATAGCTCACTGTAGCCTTGAACTCCTGGGCTCAAGCAATCCCGCTGCCTCTGCTTCCTGAGTAGCTGGGACTATAGGCACACACCACCTTGCCCAGCTATCTTTTAATTATTAGTAGAAGTGAGGTCTCACTATTTTGCCCAGGCTGGTCTTAAACTTCTGCCCTCAAAACAATTCCCCCCATCTCAGTCTCAAAGTGCTGGGATTACAGGCTTGAGCCACCACGCCTGGCCAAATTTACTGGTTTCAGGTTCACGTGAATGTTGACCTACCAGCCTCTAGCAACATGTAGGTCTGTGAGATATGGACAAATCTACAGGTCCTGTAGTCCAACCTCTTTGCCTATACAGGAAACTCTTAACAGATATTCCAGCTTCAGCTTTTTTTTTTTTTTTTTTTTTTTTTTTGAGACAGTCTCGCTCTGTCACCAGGCATCAGGATGGAGTGCAATGGTGCAATCTTAGCTCACTGCAACCTCCGCCTCCTGGATTCAAGCAATTCTCTTGCCTCAGCCTCCCGAGTAGCTGGGACGGACTACAGGCACGTGCCACCATGCCCAGCTAATTTTTGTAGTTTTTAGTAGAGGCGGGATTTCAGCATGTTGGCCAGGATGGTCTCGATCTATTGACTTTGTGATCCACCCACCTTGGCCTCCCAAAGTGTTGGGATTATAGGCATGAGCCACTGCACCTGGCCCCAGCTTCAGCTTTAATACTGGGAAGTATTCTTGCCCTCTTCCTCAGTTTCTAGACCCTAGGGGTATTTAGGAGTTTAGAGGTTTGAATTATCCCATCAAGCAGTGCAGCAAGCATATTCCAGATCAGTGAATTTGGTATATACCAGAAAAATGGCAAACTACCACAGACTAATTCAAACTTTTAGGAACTTCAGTCTTATCTTCCATCAAATATAATAATTGCTTTATCCAGAAGTTACCTTAGGCCTCTTGAAGTACTTGTTTCTGACTAACAAAGTAGGTATATCACATGGATAGATTGGCATCCATCTGCATCTTGAGTTGATTTAACTGGGTTCCATAGATAACACGAAATTTTAACCTCAGCATCTGGACAGCAGGAAAGAGCCCAGATGGCTAGACTAGGGGCAAAGAGCATTCAGGACAGCTTCTAGTACTGGCCATGCCATGCATTTTAGAGTGGTGGTGTCCAAAACAAAGTACAGAAGAGGGGCCGAGTACAGTGGCTCACCGCTGTAGTCCCAGCATTTAGGGAGGTTGAGGCGAGAGGATCACCTGAGTCCAGGAGCTTGAGACCAGCTTGGGCAACACAGGGAGACATTTATCTATAAAAACAAAAAAGTGCAGAAAAGGGAGCTGTTTTCCACTTTGTGAGGGAGGGGCAATCCACTAAGAAGAAAAGACTTCACTAAGTAAGTGACAGTTTGCACTGAGCTTAAAAGCATTTTCCAAATGTAAAATAAAGGGGTTTGTACAACATCATCTCAGCTTTCCCTTTACACTTCCCAGGCTGGGAGCCCAGCATACAAGCTCTCTGGCTGAGAAGTTTCTGGGGTTTTATTGCAGCTGCCCACATTGGGGTCGGCATTAGTGGCCATGAGGGGCTGCAGGCCATGCTCAACAGTGACTTCGCCTTCTCCCAGTTCCACCATCTTCAGCGTCTACTCTTGGTCCATGGCCGCTGGTCTTACAATCGCATGTGCAAGTTTCTCAGCTACTTCTTTTATAAGAACTTCACCTTCACCCTGGTGCACTTCTGGTATGCCTTCTTCAATGGGTTCTCTGCACAGGTAGGTGATCAGTGGTAATCCCCACTCTGGTCAACTGGGTTTTCTCTAGTCATCTTTCACTTCAGCTAACTCAGATCTTTTCTCGCCTTTAGATACCAGTGTATGACATGCTGCCATCCATTCATGAAGCCCTTCACTCCATGCTGACTCCATCTCCTAAACCTATACAAATCTTAGATTTCCAAGCCATAACTGTTCCATCCTGGCTCTGATTTGGCCTTGACCCCCACCTTTAAAATAACTGTTCCGGCCTGGCTCTGATTTGTCCTTGACCCCCATCTTTAAACTTTCTTTTTATTTATGTATCTATTTATGTTGAGACAGGATCTTGCTCTGTTGCTCAGGCTGGAGTACAGTGGTGTGATCATGGCCCACTGCAGCCTCAACTTCCTGGGCTCAGATGATTCTCCTACCTCAGCCTCCTAAGTAGCTGGGACTACAGGTGCGCACCACGACACCCTAATTTTTTGTACTTTTGGTAGAAATGAGGTTTCACCATGTTGCCCAAACTGGTCTTGAACTCCTGGGCTCAAGCAATCTGCCCACCTCAGCCTCCCAGACTGCTGAGATTTCAGGTGTGAGCCACCACACCTGGCCTAAACTTTCCCTTATGCTATTTTCACTGATGTTGAGACTTAGAATTTCCAAACATATGTAATGGGAACAAATTACTGGATCTTGGAGTTTTCTTAGCATCCAAAGTCATCTTTTTGGAACAGGCTAAGCCTCAAGGAACCTCTGGGTCATGCCAGATGGACCAATTATGGCGTTCACCCATAGCCATATCCAGAAATACAGCTTCGTTTTGCTTCTCCTTCCCTACTCAGACTGCCTGTATTCCTGACCCCAACACACACGTAATTGTTACTTTGATGAATTAATTACACATTAGAATGTGAAATCTCCTCCACCTTAGTAGGGAGAAGCGACGCCTGGATTTTGATGTTCTAAGAGGAGTCCCTTTTCCTATGAGAAGGTTTTTCAGAAGCATCTCAAAGGTTCCCAAGAGAAACAACCTCAGAAACAATTATACTGGGAGAGTCCTACTTTTGTTTGCCATAGACTGCAGGAAAAACAGACCATTCAGCAAATTGCAGCAGTTTTGTATTTCCCCAAACCATAGCAAAGACAGTCTGGTTTGTGGGAGGCGTATGTGTCTGCATGTGATGCTGCTGACCTCTCGTGGCTAGTAAAGAAAAAAGCCTTCTCTAGGCCCCAGGATGGAGTGTCCTGCTAGGGAAGGGTCATTGGGTTTATTATGCTTGCCAGCATTAGGAAGTATGCAGTGCTACCGAAGCCACTGAATGCCACCAAGCAAGTAAAGTGTCCAAACGCTGGGCACAGTGGCTCATGCCTGTGATTCCAACACTGGAAGGCCGAGGCGGGTGGATTACCTGAGGTCAGGAGTTTGAGACCAGCCTGGCCAACATGGCAAAACCCTGGCTCTACAAAAAATACAAAAATTAGCTGGGCATGGTGGTGCGCGCCAGTAGTCTCAGCTACTCGTGAGGCTGAGAATTGTTTGAACCCAGGAGGCAGAGGTTGTAGTGAGCTGAGATCATATCATTGCACTCCAGCCTGGGTGACAGAGCAAGACTCCATCTCAAAAAAAAAAGGTTTACCTGCTTAGGATCGTAGGGGTACAGCTAGCATTCCCTAGCAATTACTTTGGGTCCTTTCTGTGAAGAGAGGGGCTGTATAGATTATGGTTGGATTGGTCCAGATCCACCTTGAAAGCGTGATGTGTCCTTACTCTATCCTAGGACCCAAGGTTCTAATAAAGTAGGATCAAGTAGAGACTGGGGTCAACATTCTCAGTCAGGTTTCTCCTGCTGTAGGTTAATGTGGGGGGTTGCGGGATGAGGGTGGCTATCTTGGACCTGGAAGGTGGAGCTGGGACTGTAGAGAAGATAGGAGCCTACAAAATCTCCTTGGTATTCTTCCAGACAGTTTATGAGACCTGGTTTATCACGTGCTACAATCTGGTCTACACTTCCCTCCCTGTCCTGGGCATGAGTCTGTTTGATCAGGTAAGATCCAGCTGCAAGCCCCTAGTCAGAGTTGAAGCCCCTGGGCCCTTGAGGAATATCCCTAAGGATGAAGAATACAGCAAGAACTGGGCTCTACGAAATCCATTGTAAAGGGAATAATTTCCAGAGTGGGGAAGGGAGCTCATCACCTAGATAGGTATCATGAGATAAAGTGAAAAATCCTCCTCAATGGAGAGTAATTCTCAGTTTTAGAAAGCCAAGTTTTCCTGTATCAATTTTATCTTTGTAGAGAGAAACATGGAAATTGTGCTGTACAGTAAATTGAGTATATATAAAAGTAATTAAAATATGTATGGAAAAATAAAGCAGAATATGAATGGAAAAAAAGAAAAGAAAACAGAGTTATTGGGGTAGGACTGGGTAATGTTTGGAACTTCAAAAAGGAGAGACTCCTTCAGGGATAATGAGGATGAGATAAGCCAATGCAGGAACGCCAGGCATGGGAGTATGAATGTGATAGTTTATATCATAAGGAGCCAGACTAAGGGATACCATCTGTCCCTGTCAGAAATTCCCTGGGCATTGAGGGTCCTGGTACCCCACCCCTCCCTTGTCTTCTACCCCAACCTTTAGTCCTGGGCACATGGAGTAGAAAATGAGTCTCCAAAACGGAATAAAGTAGCTGAAATAGGACATCGTGAGATCATGGCTCTTGGTCTCCATAGGAAATAGCTCTGAAGGAAATTCTCCAGGAAGTAACTGCTAACCTCAGAACAATAAGAGGGATGGGTTTTATTACTCAATAGTGCATCCAGCTTCAGTGGCCTAATTCTAGGGATCTACCTCTGAAACCAGCCCCAAGCTTTGTTAGTTTTTTCACCTTCAGTTCACCAGTAGCTATGGGAGTGGAAGAAACATCACACAACATGCACACCTCTAAAAGACTAAGTGGTCCCCATTGGTGTCCATTTCTCCCACACTGACTTTTGACATAAAGAATATTCAACTATGGCTGGGCACGGTGGCTCACATCTGTAATCCCAGCACTATGGGAGGCCAAGATGCCACACCAGCCTGGCCAACGTGGCGAAACCCCGTCTCCACTAAAAATATAAAAATTAGCCGGGTGTGGTGGCGCACAACTCCAGCTACTCAGGAATCTGAGACACGAGAATTGCTTGAACCTCAGAAGTGGAGATTGCAGTAAGCCAAGATAGTGCCACTGCACTCCAGTCTGGGTGATAGTGTAAAACTGTAAGTTTAAAAAAAAAAAAATTCAACTGAAAGAACACTTACACCTGGGGACTTATATCCCAGCTGCCTCCCCCTTCCCAAGCTCTAGTCCTCCCTCCCAGCTACCCACAAGCCTACTTGCTCCCTTTCATAACTCCCCATTTCTAACTCTCTCCAAGTCCTTCCAAGCATTCTGACCTCCCAGCTTCCTTCTACTACCCAGATCCTTGCCTAAACAGTAGGACTTCAGATAGGGCCTCTGGTCACCGTTCAGTTCTCTGGCTCCACTTCTCAAGTAATCCATAAGGAAACTCCTAGGCAGCCTGGCAGCAGACTCAGTGAGAGGGGAAGCCTCTACTCTGTTGGAGATGGGACCTTCTATGGAGAGAACCTGAGCCTTTCTCCTTACCCTCTGGTGCTTCCAGGATGTGAATGACACATGGAGCCTCCGTTTCCCAGAGCTGTATGAGCCAGGCCAGGACAACCTCTATTTCAACAAGAAGGAATTTGTGAAGTGTTTAATGCAAGGGATCTACAGTTCCTTCGTGTTATTCTTTGTCCCTATGGGGACTCTTTGCAATACAGAACGAAATGATGGCAAGGACATTTCCGACTACCAGTCCTTCTCCCTGGTGGTGCAGACCTCCCTGATCTGGGTGGTCACAATGCAGGTGTGGCCAGTGGCGGTGGGGGTAAGGGGGTGGCGGCCTGTCTGAAAGAGTGGGAGGAATAGAGGGAGGGTGTGTGGGAAGGGAGCAACCTTCATTGCGGAATTGGAGGAGGGAGGTTGCTGACAGGTCCCAGGTTACAGACTGTTACACATAAGAGAGTATTTTTCAGATTGCTTTGAGGACAACCTACTGGACGATAATAAACCACATCTTCATCTGGGGTAGCCTGGGTTTCTACTTTTGCATGTCATTATTCCTGTACAGCGATGGTTTGTGCCTAGCGTTCCCTGATGTCTTCCAATTCCTAGGTAAGGCCCTGCCTGGTGTGTGGTGGGTGAGGAATTAGGTATATTTATTTAGTAAATGTTTACCGAGAAGCTGTTACTATGGGCTAGGATAGAGATATAAATAAGACATTGTCTCAGCCCCAAAAGGACACAAAATCTAGCTAGGGAAATAAATTACCTTATTCAAATTTCCAAGATATTTTCAAATGTTTTATGTGATTTGCTCTTTACTAGCATCCTAAGACGTAGGCAGTGCAACAATTATTAGAGCCATTTTAGACACTGGAGGGTGTTTTCGAATTACAGGACTCAAATCTAGGTTTCTTGGTTCCAGTTCAATATCCTTTATGCTGTGGCATATTGCCTTATTGTCTCCCATGTTATTTTTCCCTCTCCCTCATCTCCACTCTGCTGAAGACGAAATATAGAGAGTAGATATGTAGATGTAGTTGGCTCTCATCTTTTTTTTTTTTTTCATTTGTTGAGACTCTGTTGCTCTGTCTCTGTCACCCTGGCTGGAGTGCAGTGGTGCAATCCTGGCTCACTGCAACCTCTTCCTCCTGGGTTTAAGCAATTCTCATGTCTCAGCCTCCCCACTAGCTGAGACTACAGCCGTGCACCACCATGCACTGCTAATTGTTTTGTATTTTTGGTAGAAGCATGATTTTTCTATGTTGGCCAGTCTGGTCTTAAACTCCTGGCCTAAAGCAAGGGCCCGCCTGGGGCTCCCAAAGTGCTGGGATTACAAGTATGAGCCACTGCACCCACCTGACCTTTTGTCAGGCCACTCATTTTTCTCCTGCAAAGCTTTCTCTTTTTTTCTTTTTCCTTTTTTTATTTTATTTTTTACTTTTTAAATTTTTTTATTTTATTTTATTTTATTTGTTAGTTTGTTTTCTTGTTTGTTTCCTCCTCTAAATCTTTCTTTCCCATTTTTGGATCCAGGCCAGTGCTCTAGGATTCCCTCAATGAAATCCTGCTCCCCTATCCTGCCCTACCCTGCCCTGCCTTTAGAGGGAGACAGAGGCACATGGATTCACAGTGACTTCGGTTGGGCAAAGGACCCAACCTGCAATTCTTTTGTATTTATATGATTTCTCAGGAGCCTAGACTAACTCCAAATTAATAACTTTCTTCTTTGGACTAGAGAGGTGTCTAAGTTCTGGCTGGTAACTCCCACCCCTGGTCCCACTCCTGTCCCCCAGGCTCTGTTTCAGCCTTTCCCCTCCTTGCTCATTGTTTATAGGTGTGGTCAGGAACACTATGAACCAGCCGCAAATGCTGCTGAGCATTATCCTCAGCGTGGTCCTCTGTATGTTGCCTATGATTGGGTACCAATTTCTTAAACCACTATTCTGGCCTATCAGCGTGGACAAGGTGAGTGGAACAGAGAATCTACTCAGATATAATTCATGACCTTCTTTTGCCTTTGCCTCTGTGGATGAAAACCCTATCCTCATGCTCTCGCTATAGGTTTTTGACAGAATTCAAGCATGCAGACTTCCACGGCAATCCCCAGCCAAGACCAGACTGAAACACTCGAGCTCTCGACGTTGTGCCTATGCATTCTCCCATGAACACGGCTTTGGGGCCCTCATCACTTCTGGCAAGACAATGAAGTTCAGGATGTCCAAGAAACGCACCCTTTTTCAAAAAGGTAGAGGCCCTAGGGAAATTCCAAAGGAGGCAGTCAGTGCTCGTTCTCCTACTCATGCAACTTAGTAAGGAAGGATTAGAGTCCCTGGGAAACAAGCATAAGCCTGCTCCTTCACTCTCACTAGGAACTAAGCCTCCTAATTGTCCAGAAGGCTATGCCCACGTAAGGTGAGGAGAGGTAAGGAAAGAGCCCCCAGATACCTGCCAGAGTTGCAGCATTTCAAGAAAAAGACAAAAAAAAAAAAAAAAGCAACCTCAGGCCCACCTTCCACCATCTCTTGCAAGTTATAATCCAGACAAGCATATATAGAAGTAGTGGATGAAGAGGGACAGGATGGGGAAGGGAAAAGAAGACGGGACCTAAGAATTTTACTTCGGGCCCTGTCTCCTATACTCAGAGCAAGCATAAACTCTCCCAGGGCCCTACATGAATATATTCCCATCCAGATCCTTCTCAGGTTTATCTGGGAGATTCAGGGTAAGTCTTTTGCTGGCCCTGGGTAGCAAAAGGAGGAGGCATCTGTGCAGAGTTGGTCTTAAGAAGCTGAAAGAGGGCTTCTGGACAATAAGAAATAAAAAGAAATGGAGGTGGTTCCTGCCTGGATAAGACAACTCAAGGTTTTGCCTTCTTGTGCTCTCTCTATGACTTCTCTGACTCAAGAGCTGATACCTGCTCAGGCCTCAGAACTGAGAAGGGGATATTGCAGGAGATTTTTAAGATTCTTTTCTTAAGGAGACATAAGCCATAATTGGTGAGCATATGTCTTTATTCCATAAAATTATTTTGAGAAGAAATTGTATGTACTTGAAAAATTGTTTCTTAGGAGTTTAGAATTGGAGCAATAAATCGCTTATTTTGAAGCAGAGAGATTTGTATGGTCTGTTGGGACCCCAGTGACAATAATATAATCTGAGGAATATCTTTGGTCCAGACTCCCACCAACTTCCTCCTTCAGATTAGATCAATACTTCTCCTTTCCCCCTCCTTTTTTTCTCCTTTTTCAGCTCCACTCCACTTTTCTTCCCCCTCTTGCTAAACTCTAATTTGGCTTCAGTATGACCACAGCTTTTGCCAATATGGCTCTCTCCTCTTTGCAAACCTTAAGTATTGTTTCTTAGGTTCTTTGCTCATCTTTCTCTGTACCCTTTTCCTGAATGGCTTCATCCAGACTCTCGACTTCATTTACCAATAGAAAGAAGATGCACGTGGTGGGGCATGGTGGCTCATGCCTGTAATTCTAGGACTTTGAGAGGCCAAGGTGGGTGGATCACCTGAAGTCTAGAGTTCAAGACTGCCTGACCAACATGGAGAAACCCCATCTCTACTAAAAATACAAAATTAGCTGTGTGTGGTGGTAGACACCTGTCATCCCAGCTACTCAGGAGGCTGAGGCAGGAGAATCACTTGAACCTGAGAGGTGGAGGTTGTAGTGAGCTGAGATCTTGCCATTGCACTCCACCCTGGGCAACAAGAGTGAAACTCTGTCTCAAAAAAGGAAAAAAGAAAGCAAGAAGATTCATAGTCTCTATCCCAGATCTCCCTGCTAAGGCCCAGATCCACATATTAAACTAACTCCCAGACCTTTCACTTTGTCCCACCTCCAGAAACTTACACTCAACCTGTACTAATCATTTTCCCTCCCACTTTTATCCCAGAATGCCACCACCACCATCTGAGTCACCCGAGGCCAAATGATGAGAATCATTCTATACCTCTTCCTTTAGCTCAGTGTCCAGTGGTCAAGTTACATAAATTCTGCATCCTTCTTATTTCTTGTTTTCAGCTCCCTCCATTATTACTACCATTGCCCTTGCTCAGATTTCATCACCTCGTATCTGGATTATGGCATAAAATCTCCCAACTCAGCTCCCTGGTTCTCCCCTTTGTTTTTGTTTGTTTGTTTCTTTGTTTCTGAGATGGAGTTTCACTCTTGTGGCCCAGGCTGGAGTGCAGTGACGGTGATCTGGGCTCACTGCAACCTCAATCTCCCAGGTTCAAGCTGTTTTCCTGCCTCAGCCTCCTTGGTTCTCCCCTTTCTAAAGCATCAACAATATTATTTTAAGAGTAATCTTTCTGTAAGGCAAATTTGATCATGTCAAGCCTCAGTTTAGCATCCTTTAAGGAAATCTCATATTTTCTGGATCCCGTTAAATTTTGGACTTTTTACTATTGGGCCCTCACTAGCCTTGTCTTCCACCACTCCCCATCTGCATGCACTCCAGTCATTATATTTCTAGTCTTCATGTCATCAAACACACTGTTCTCATATATTAAAGTGCTTTCCCCCACAACCATATTCATCTAGTGAACCCCTCATCACCTTCAAAATTCAGAGTAGTTGCAACTAGACAGTGATGGTTGAACAATACTGTCAAAGTAGTAATTGCCACTGAATTGTACATTTTTAAATGGTTGATTTTATGCTATGTGAAGTTCACTTCAACTTTTTAAAAACAGCTCAGATTAAGCATTGTCTTTTCCAGGAGCTTTTCCTAATTCCTCAGTGTGATTCATTATACCTATCCTGTTTGTTTCTCTCCCTCTTTCTTTTGTCTAGATAATATCTGTCTGCTCTTAATTCTCAGCTTGCAGTGTTTCATTGGAGCCTTCCCTGAGACCACATCCTCCTCTTCTGAGTTGGTTGCCTCTTCCTTGTATGATACCCATCTAAGTGCTAGGCCATGAATAATCTTGAAGGCAAGAATTTTATGTCACTTTTTTATTCCCATCAACCAGAAAAATCCTAGCACTTAGATTATTAATGTTTTTCTTTTTGTTTTGTTGTTGTTGTTGTTGTTGTTTGAGATGGAGTCTCACTCTGTTCCCTAGGCTGGAGTACAGTGGTAGGATCTCGGCTCACTGCAACCTCTGCCTCCTGAGTTCAAACAATTCTTGTGCCGCAGCCTCCTGAGTAGCTGGGATTACAGGCGCATGCCAACATGCCTGGCTAATTTTTGTATTTTTAGTAGAGACAGGGTTTCACCATGTTTTGAACTCCTGACCTCAGGTAATCTGCCCGCCTCAGCCTCCCAAAGTGCTGGGATTAAAGGTGTAAGCCACTGTGCCTGGCTGTGATTATTAATGTTTTTCAATGAACAAGTGAATGAACGAAATCTACTACATTTTATTTTTCCTAAACTTGCTCCTTACCCTTTGCTTTCTAAATGAATCTCATCCTTCTATATCTAACTTCCAGCTATACTTCAGGGGCCTCTTTTTATGAAACATAGTTACTCATGGTCTCCTATCTAAGGCATCTGTAAAAATACACTTTGGACCAGTAATATCTCCCAAAGCCCCTGAACAATCACTACCCTCTCCTGGTGGTTTATATGCATTCCAGGAGATTGGTATCTCAGTCTCTGCTAAGGATCCAAGAAAGTAAATGCAACATTCCGAAGTGTGGTGTGAGACGGCCATGCAAAACTTGCCAAAGAAAGTGGGGGTGTGGATTATAAAAAACAAGTTTCGATCTCTCGACCTTGTGATCCACCCGCCTCGGCCTCCCAAAGTGCTGGGATTACAGGCTTGAGCCACCGCGCCCGGCCTGGTCAACATGGTGAAACCCCGTCTCTACTAAAAATACAAAAAATTAGCTGGGTATGGTGGCGCGTGCCTATAATCCCAGCTACTCAGGAGGCTGAGACAGGAGAATTGCCTGAACCCAGGAGGCGGAGGTTGCGGTGAGCCGAGATCGCGCCACTGCACTCCAGCCTGGGTAACAAGAGCGAAACTCCAACTCAAAAAAAAAAAAAAAAACAAGTTTACAACTCTTAGTTGCTGACCCACCTTAAGAAAAGGAACAGAAATGCAGACAGTAGAGAGAGGTCTTTGGAGAGAACTGTTAGTGGGCTTTAAGGACTTCCCCTCAGTTCAGTTTAAGTTGAGAAGACTTTAAGGAAATTATTTGGTGAGATTAATATGATTAATGTGTCTGGGAGATACAAAGGACTGATACCTACCTCATACCTGGAAAATCTGAAACAGCAGTCTGTTCTGCAGCAGAGCAAAAAGTGGCTATGGTGAAATTGGCCTGTGTTCCTATTTACAGGCAAGGGATGCATGAGTGCTACCCACAGACCAGATATGGGCCATATCGTTGGGGTTTCTTGATCTTGCTAGATAAATTATCTGAAAGTTTGAGGAAACTTCAGCAGGAAGAAGTAGAGGATATGCTGTCAAATGCTAGTGGATTTATAATAAGATGGAAGGGGCATGAGGTAAATTTTCTTTATCCCGATTTTGGAGGTGGTTACATTTGTCAAAACTGATTGACCTGTATATTTAAAATTTATACATTTTACTTTATGTAAGCTATATCACAATAAAGTTCAGTTTTGTAATGCCTAGAAATTTTTAATGGAGTTGTAAGTGACCAACTATGGGAGCTGAATTCACCCACATTGAAGTAACTAGCTATAGAAGAAATATCTCTACCTGTGGGGAGAGAATTTCTGAAGAACCTACAGAAGGACCTCTTGAAATAGTCAGCTTTAGATATCTGCCAGGTCTTTTTTTTTTTTTGAGATGGAGTCTTGCTCTGTCACCCAGGCTGGAGTGCAGTGGCGCCATCTTGGCTCACAGCAACCTCTGCCTCCCGGGTTCCAACAATTCTGCCTCCACCTCCCGAGTAGCTGGGATTACAGGCATTTAGTAGAGACAAGTTTTCACCATGTTAGCCAGGCTGGCCTCAAACTCCTGGCCTCAAGTGTTCTACCTGCCACAGCCTCCCAGAGTACTGGGATTATAGGCATGAGCCACTATGCCTGACTTACCTGCCAAGCCTTAAAATTAGTTCAAAACAGTATTAGTCAAGTAAAGACTTTCTTCATCTCTTCTCTCTCCTGTCCTGCTCAAGCCCTGGAGAAAAAAAAGAATTAGCAAGCTGAAGGAGGGAGGAGAGGTAAGTAGAAATACAGATATCTACAAAGCTCACTGAACCTGGCCACATGCAACAGAGCCAAGCTGAAAGATAAGGAAAAGCATTAATTATAAAGGTTGAAGTTTTTAAAAATTATTTCATTAAATCACCTTAACTACTAAAGTGAAACTTAAAGTGACAAGTACTGGTTGCTACTAAAAAGGACCTTGCACTAAGTACATTTTGCATCAGCACTTGTTCCTTCACGTTGTACTTTTATGAGAGACAACTTCTTTCTGTACACCTCATGAACCAACCTCTGTTAGCATCCAGCTTTTCTTCTGTAACTTCCTCACCTCTCTCAGCCTTCATAGAATTGAAGAGAGTTAGGGCCTTGTTCTGGATTAGACTTTGGCTTAAGGGAATGTTGTGGCTGGTCTGAGCTTCTATACAGACCACTCAAACTTGCTCTGTATTGGCAATAAGCCTGTTTTGCTTTTTTATTTGTGTGTTCATTGGAATAGCACTTTAAATTTCCTTCAAGAACTTTTCCTTTGCATTCACAACCTGGCTAAGTGGTGTAAGAGGCCTAGCTTTCAGCCTATCTTGGCTTTCGACATACCTTCCTCAATAATCTTAATCATTTCTAGCTCTTTATTTCAGTTGAGAGACGTGTGACTCTTCCTTTCACTTGAAGATTTAGAGGCCATTTAGGTTATTAATTGGCCTGATTTCAATATTTTTGTGTCTTAAAGAATAGGGAGGCCTAGGAGAGGGAGAGGCAGGGGAATGACTGGTTGGTGGAACAGTCAGAACATACATTTATTAAATTTGCCATCTTCTATGGGTGCAGTTCATGGTGCCCCAAAGAAATAACAATAGTAACATCAAAGATCACTGATCACTGTAACAGATGTAATAATAATGAAAAAGTTTGAAATATTGCAAGAATCACCAAAATGTGATAGAGAGACACAAAGTGAGCATATGCTTTTGGAAAAATGACACTGATAGACTTGCTCAATTCAGGGTTCCCACACACCTTCAATTTGTAAAAAAAAAAAAAAAATGCAGTATCTGTGAAATGCAATAGAGCAAAGCACAATAAAACGAAGCATGCCTATACTTTGTATGTGGTAGTCAGAGAAGGCCTTTCTGAGGAAGTGACAGGTGAAATGAGATCTAAAAGACTAGATGGATCTAGTCCTGGAAACATCTGGTGGAAAGGCATTTCAAACAAAGTAAAAAGCTAGTGTAAAGTTCCTAAGGTAAGAGCAAGCTTTCAAGCTTTGTAAGTAAGAAAAAGAAGCCTAATGTGGATGAAACATTGTAAGCAAAGGACAGAGTAGTTAGATAAAAACCGCAGGAAGCAGTGAAGAGTTTTAAAGCCCATTTCAAAAGATTGCTCACACTAGTATATGGAGAATAAGAGTGCAAAAGTGCCTGGACACAGTGGCTCATGCCTACAATACCAGCACTTTGGGAGGCCGAGGCGGGCAGATTATTTGAGGTCAGGAGCTCAAGACCAGCCTGCCCAACATGGTGAAACGCCCTCTCTACTAAAAATACAAAAATTAGCCAAGTGTGTTAGCAAATGCCTTTAATCCCAGCTGCTCAGGAGGCTGAGGCAGGACAATGTCTTGAACCCAGGAGGCGGAGGTTGCAGTGAGCCAAGACTGGAGTACAGTGGTGCCATCTTGGCTCATTGCAACATGTGCCTCCCAGGTTCAAGCGATTCTTCTGCCTCAACCTCCAGAATAGCTGGGACCACAGGCACATGCAACCACACCCCGCTAATTTTTTGTCTTTTTAGTAAAGATGGGGTTTCACCATGTTAGCCAGGCTGGTCTCAAACTGCTGGCCCCAAATGATCTGCCTGCCTCTGCCTCCCATAGTGCACTGCCTGGTGATGGTCATATTTGTACCACTTAACTTCACTACCCCCAGCCACAACTGTCCTAGAGTGGGTATATAACCAGATAGAGCTTCTTTCTCTGGGACTCAGGATTAGAGCTGTGAAAAACTAAGTAAGTGATGAAGTCAGGAATTAAAAGGTTGTGTAGTTTTAGGAAGTGGAACCTCCACTTTGAAATGGCCATGATTTGCTATAAGAGATTAAGTGAGCCAAGTTTTCTAGTCTATAAAGAGAAGAATGAAGAAGATGACGAAAGAGACAAGACACTATTCCATTCCCATAGAAAGCCTCATGAAGGACTTTCTGAAGTTAGGTTCTGCAAGGACATCTTTTTACCTAAACTAGATTGAGGGTATTTTTTTATTATTATTTTTTGAGACAGAGTCTTGCTTTATTGCCCAGGCTGGAGTGCAGTGGCATGATCTCAGCTCACTGCAAACTCCACCTCCCGGGTTCAAGCCATTCTTTTGCCTCAGCCTCCCAAGTAGCTGGGATGACAGGTGTGTACCACCACACCTGGGCTAACTTTTGTATTTTTAGTAGAGAAGGGATTTCACCATGTTGGCCAGGCTGATCTTGAACTCCTGAACTCAAGTAATCCACCCACTTTGGCCTCCAAAAGTGGTGAGATTACAGGTGTGAGCCACCTGTGCCCAGCCAAGAATATTTTATTCTCTGTTGCCAATAGCAAAAACACAGAGGCAGTTCCAATGTACACAAGCTAGGTTCACACTTGGTCTTTTCAACAGCATGCCAGAAGCAAGGAGAGGTCACAGTGCTGTCCCACTTATCCTGCACCTTTTTCTTTAAGAACTCATGGTGGGAGTGACTGGCCAATCTCTGCACCTCCTTTTCCCCACACTCAGGGAGCTGGGGGTGGGGGTGGGGAATAGAAAAAAAAAAAAAAAGATCTCATGGGGGAAGTAATCTAAGCTTATTTGCCCCTGCCAGAAATAGAGAAAAACAAGAAACACTGCCCTAGCCCCAACATATCCCTGTGATTCCAGCTCCAAATTTTCTACCAAATCTTCTAAGATTCATGCAAAATGTTTTGGAAAATACACATCATTTGAAGGATCCTGGGAGTAATTCAAGACTATTTGCTCTACCTTACCCCGGCCCCCGCCCATGACACATTCAATTAATCACTAAGTTTTACAGATTTCTATACCCTAAATCACCCTTGAATCTATCCCCTCTTATCTAAGCCTTCAGCCACTGCCCTAATTCAGACTCTCTCAGTTCTCATCGTAATTACCAATCTCCTAACTGATCTCCTTACCTTCCTCTAATTCAATATCCACACTCCTACTAAAGTGAGATTTCTAAAGCTCAGATCTGTTCAAATCACTCTCCTCCTTGAAATAATAGTGTCAACAGCCTTCAGAATAAAATCCAAACTCGGCCAGGCATGGTGGCTCATGCCTGTAATGCCAGCACTTTGGGAGCCCGAGGCAGGCGGGATCATCTGAGGTCAGGAGTCCAAGACCAACCTGGCCAACATGGTGAAACCCTGTCTCTACTAAAAATACAAAATTAACTGGGCGTGGTAGCATGCACCTGTAATCCCAGTTACTCCGGAGGCTGAGGCAGAAGAATCACTTGAACCCGAGAAGCAGAGGTGGCAGTGAACCGAGATTGCACCACTGCACTCCATCTGGGGCGACACAGCGAGACTCTGTCTCAATGAAATAAAATAAAATCCAAATTCCCAAACATGCATACAAGGCCCTTCTTAATCTCGCTGCTGCCTTCCTCCTACACTTTGCCCATACTTAACTAACACCCATACTACTTGAGTTTCCCTAAGGCATCATGCTTTCTTTGTTTTTGTTGTCTCATTATTATTATTTTTATTTTTGAGACAGCGTTTCATTCTTGTTGCCCGGGCTGGAGTGCAGTGGCATGATCTCAGCTCACTGCAGCCTCCACCTCCCGGATTCAAGCAATTCTGCCTCAGCCTCCCAAGTAGCTGGAATTACAGGCATGTGCCACCATGCCTGCCTAATTTTTTATTTTTAGTAAAGATGGGGTTTCACCATGTTGGTCAGGCTGGTTTCAAACTCCTGACCTCAGGTGATCCACCTACCTTGGCCTCCCAAAGTCTTGGGATTACAGGTGTGAGCCCCCGAGCCTGACCTCTTTGTTTGTTTGAGACGGACTTTAGATCTTGTTGCTCAGGCTGAAGTGCAATGGTGTGATCTCAGCTCACTGCAACCTCTACTTCCCAGGTTCAACCAATTCTCCTGCCTCAGCCTCCTGAGTAGCTGGGATTACAGGCACCCGCCAGCATGCCCAACTAATTTTTTTATTTTTAGTAGAGATGGGGTTCACCATGTTGGCCAGGCTAGTCTTGAACTCCTGACCTCAGGTGATCCACTCCCCCTGGCCACCCAAAGTGCTAGGGTTACATGTGTGAGCCACCACACCCGGGCATACTTTCTTATGTCTCTGTGTTTCTGTATATTCTTTGATTTGCAAGTGTCTGGAAAACTTAAGAAAGACTTTAAAATGGGTGTCCTTTTAATGGAATGTTGAGTGCTGTTAAGGATCCTTGGGAATTATTTGTTTATATTAGTGGTGAGAGCTTTTGATTTCCTTTGACTATGTTCCTATTTTATAAGTAAGCTATTTTCTAACTTGTTGGAGTTAGAATTTGACTTTAGAATACTGATCATAAATAATGCAAAAG